>NC_136421.1:105787500-107233750 GCF_052625555.1 Lactuca saligna | reverse complement strand
GGAACTCACAATTAGGATAACAGAGATTTACTTATGGTAATAATGAATAACAAGAATACATCTTTCACATACGATAACCAACATTTAGGAAAGTATGGGACTCTCATGGGAAACCTTGTACATAACCAGGTTTAACAGGATTACATCTTTTACATATGATAACAAACATTTAGGAAAGTATTGGACTTTTCTAGGGAAATGTTTACATAACCAGAAAGGATAACAAACCGGATAACTTTACATCTTTCACAATTGGTAACACAATCAGAAAAGTATGGGACTTTCCTGGGAATACATTGGTAACTCACCAGCGTTATGCTGATTTTCAAACCGCTTGTGTTCTCAGGTCAGCATTAGAACAGGTACCCGAAGATCCTTTTTGCTTGAAGATGGAGTACCTAGAAGACCCGTTTCATTTTGTTTATATATATATATATATATATATATATATATATATATATATATATATATATATATATATATATATATATATATATATATATATATGCTATGTATCACAAATGTACAAACTTTACTTTTGAAACAATTGTAAAACTTTTCTTTATGTAATGTAATGGTTGTTTTACTTTACTTACTATGTGCATTTGATTTGATACTCAACATGGAGTCAACCCCGTAAATGTTTCTGCCTTCGGTTTTCGGGGTGTGACAGATTGGTATCAGAGCCCTTGTTTATAGTGAATGAAGTATACCAAACGTTACATGGTATAAAACTATAAACACTAAAGGGCCTAAGTGCTCTGAATTAAAAGTATTTTCAAACTACAAGTATTTTCAAAAGTATACAAGTATACCGAACTGACGTAATCCGTAACTACAAGTAGAACAGAATATAAGTAATTGGGTGTTGTGTGCTACGGTTAAACCTGGGCAGTTATATAGTCGTGTCTAGGGTCAATATAGCCTGGCCAACTATATTCATTCGAGACACGGCCAACATGTGCTTGGGAGTGACTGTGGTGTGCGACATGCCTAAAACTTACCCTAATATCCCAAACATCGAACCAGTGTCGTAATCAAATCATGAAATACTATGGGAGTATTTCTCGATCCAATCCTCTGTAGAAATCCTTATTCGAGTGGCTTTCTGTGATCATTTTTAGCGATAAATTATCTGTTTTGATAACTCTTTCCTACTTTATCGCTTATTCGGATCATATAACTGCCATATCTATCGATTCAATGTAGAGGACTTACCATCCTCTCTCTTTCTTGATCTTATTAGATCAAGATGCCTCCCAAAAAGAGACCCAGCTCAAGGAACAACAACAATCCTTCTTCGCCACCACCTCCTCCCTAATTTGATCTTGCATCACTCCAGACAGTCCTGACTGCTGCAATGGTGGCAGCCATGTCACAAGTGAACCCTGGTGGTTCAGGAGGTGGCCCCCAATCCCAGAACCCCGAAGTTAGCCAGGGACACCAAAGAGGGGGTTCCTATAAGGATTTCATGAATGCGAAACCAACATCCTTTAATGGCGCTGGAGGTGTCATTTCCTTGTCCCGATGGTTCGAGAAAATCGAATCCATCTTCGAAATCTGTGCTTGCGCGGAATTTGATAAGGTCAAGTTCGCGGCCTGTACCTTCGTTGATAAAGCGTTGACTTGGTGGAATGGCCAAGTCAAATCTCTGACCCTACCCGTAGCTAATGCCATGGGCTGGGAAGCCATGAAAGAACTCCTCATAGCCGAGTACTGCCCCTGTGGTGAAATGCAGAAACTAGAGCACGAGCTCTGGAACCTGAAGATGAAAGGTTCCGATATTGCTGCATACACTTCCTGATTCGATGATCTCGCACTTCTCTGCCCGGGATTAGTCACTCCTGAAAACAAAAAGATCCAAAGGTTCATTTGGGGGTTATCCCAACCGGCAAAGAGTCATGTTTTGGCTGCTCGTCCGGATACCTATGATACTGCCAAGACTTTAGCTCAAACCCTGATTGATCACAGCGATGATGTTAAGGAAATCACTACCACTTCTGAGCCAACTCAAAGGAGTGGCGAAAAGAGAAAATTATGGAAGAAGAAGAAGGGTCAATCTTCTCAAGGATCTTCCAAGAAACAGCAGACTATAGCAGTCCATGCTGCTACTACCCCTGTTGCTGCTGCTTCTGTTGTGGGATCCACAGCTCCAACCCCTACCAGTAGATATGCTGGTAAGCTTCCTCTGTGTGACAAGTGCAAATACCATCACAATCCTGGTCCCTGCCGAGAACTATCCTATACCAACTGTGGTAAGAAAGGGCACACAGTTCGATTCTGCAAAACTCCTACCCAATCAGCCAACTAATCATTTGGAGCAGGTGTTAGTCAAGCCTGCTACAACTGTGGAGAAGTTGGGCACTTTAAAAGTAACTGTCCCAAGAAGTCAACTGCTGATAACACCGGAAGGGTTCTAACCATGGGACGGGAGGAAGCAGTCGCCGATCCCACCGTTGTTTCGGGTACGTTCCTTCTCGACAACTCATATGCTAGTATTCTTTTCGATTCGGGTGCTGAAAGGAGTTTTGTTAGTCATGCATTCAAACGTAATCTAAAACATAATCCCCAACCACTAACTGAAACGTTTACCGTCGAGATGACTAACGGTGAGAAAGAAAGCGCTAACGATGTATTCATAGGTTGTACGCTTACCCTAAATGATTACTCATTTCCTATAGATCTCATGCCCGTTTCAATTAAGAGCTTTGATGTTATCATTGGCATGGATTGGTTGAGTCCCAATCATGTTGATATCCTTTGTTACGAAAAATCCATCCGTCTCAACCTTCCCTCGGATCAAACTCTCGTAATCTATGGCGATAAACCCAGTTCCAATCTTCGTATTATTTCCTGCATCAAAGCTCGAAAGCTCCTACGACACGAGTGCATTGCATTCTTAGCCCATGTGATCACTGAGAAACAAGAATTTAAAGACCTCACGAGCATCCCCGAAGTCTGTAACTTTCCAGATGTGTTTGCCGAAGAGCTTCCAGGAATTCCTCCCGAGCGTCAAGTCGAGTTCCGTATTGACCTAATTCCTGGAGCTACCCTCGTACCAAAGTCTCCGTATCGCTTAGCTCCAGCAGAAATGCAGGAGTTATCCAGTCAAATCAATGAGTTGCTCAGTAAAGGATTCATTAGACCGAGTTCCTCACCCTGGGGAGCTCCGGTATTGTTTGTCAAGAAGAAAGATGGATCCTTTTGGATGTGTATCGACTACCATGAGCTGAATAAGTTGACCGTTAAGAACCGATATCCTCTTCCGCGAATAGATGACCTCTTCGATCAACTCCAGGGAGCCAGCTATTTCTCAAAGATACACCTACGGTCAGGGTACCATCAGTTACGAGTTCAGGAGAGTGATGTTTCCAAAACAGCTTTTAGAACTTAATATGGACACTACGAGTTCGTAGTGATGCCCTTCGGTCTAACCAATGCACCGGTTGTGTTCATGGATCTGATGAACCGGGTGTGCCGTACCTTCTTAGACAAGTTCGTCATCGTGTTCATTGACGACATCCTCGTCTACTCCCAAAGCGAAGAAGACCACAAGCAACACTTGAGGTTAGTGTTGGAGACCCTTAGATCTGAAAAGCTATACGTGAAATTCTCCAAGTGTGAATTCTGGATATGGAAGGTAACTTTCCTCGGTCATGTGGTAAGCGAGGAGGGAATTCACGAGGATCCTTCCAAGATTAAAGCGATATAGAATTGGTCGACACCGAAGACACCTACAGAAATTCGCCAATTCTTGGGTCTCGCTGGCTACTATCGGAGATTCATTCAGAATTTTTCCAAAATCGCCAAACCTTTAACCACTCTAACACAGAAAGGTGTACCCTTTTGTTGGAGTGATAAACAAGAAACTGCATTCCAAACGTTGAAGAGAGCCTTATGCAGCACGCCTGTTCTGTCCCTGCCCGAAGGGACAGAGGACTTCGTTGTTTACTGCGATGCGTCTAATCAAGGTTTAGGTTGTGTGCTTATGCAAAGAGGAAAAGTGATTGCTTATGCCTCAAGACAGTTGAAAGCACACGAGGTAAACTATACCACACATGACTTAGAACTAGGAGCCGTAGTCTTTGCATTGAAGATTTGGAGACATTATCTCTACGAAACCAAGTGCACGATCTTCACTGATCACAAGAGCCAGCAACACATCTTTGATCAAAAAGACTTGAACATGAGGCAACGGCGATGGGTAGAACTACTCAGTGATTATGAGTGTGAAATCCGTTACCATCCCTGCAAGGCCAACGTGGTGGCAGATGCCTTTAGCCAAAAGGAAAGTGCAGGCCACAAAGTGAAGAACCAGACGATGACTATCCATTCCAACTTACCCATGCAAATCCGAGGAGCCCAGTTAGAAGCACTCAAACCTGAGAACGTGTTGATCGAAACCTTGAGAGGAATGGAAAAGAAATTTGAGATCAGAGGTGACGGAGTCTATTGTTTCATGGATCGGATCTGGATTCCAAAGTCTGGAGGATTCAGGGAGATTGTCATTGAGGAGGCACATAAAAGCAAATACTCCATTCACCCAGGTTCGGACAAGATGTACTTGGATCTCAAGAAGCAATACTGGTGGCTAAACATGAAAGCTGAGATAGCTACATTCATGGGCAAGTGTCTGACTTGCGCCAAAGTCAAAGTTGAACACCAATAAACCCTCGGGTCTGCTCCAACAGCCCGAGATCCCCGAATGGAAATGGGAGATGATTACCATGGATTCATCACCAAACTGCCCAAGTGTTCTAGTGGGTACGATACCATTTGGGTAATTGTAGATCGTTTGACAAAATCCGCTCACTTCATTCCGATCAAAGAATTGTACAAGATGGAAAGACTCGCACGAATCTACATCCAGGAGGTAGTTCGACTGCATAGTGTACCTGTATCTATTATCTATGATCAAGATAGCAGGTTTACGTCCGGATTCTAGCAGTCCCTTCAGAAAGCCCTTGGAACCAAACTAGATATGAGCACAGCGTATCATCCTTAGACCGATGGACAGAGTGAGAGAACAATCCAAACCCTGGAGGACATGCTTAGAGCATGTGTCATTGACTTTGGAAAGTCGTGGGACACACATCTATCCTTGATCGAATTCTCATACAACAACAGTTACCACACCAACATTAGGGCTGCTCTGTTTGAAGCCCTATACGGTCGTAAGTGCAGATCCCCTCTGTGCTGGGCCGAGGTGGGGGATACACAGTTAGCCAGGAGTCGAGTCCCCGACAGTGCTCTCACTGGTCCAAAAATCATCCGCGAAACCACCGAAAAGATCATTCAAATCCGGATCCAATTGAAAGCTTCACGTGATCGCCAAAAGTGTTACGCTGATAATCATCGGAAACCACTGGAATTCCAGGTTGGAGACCGTGTCCTGTTGAAGGTCTCGCCCTGGAAAGGCACTGTACGCTTTGGTAAGCGTGGGAAACTTAACCCTAGATACATTGGACCCTTCGAGATCCTCTCCAGGATCGGTCCAGTTGCCTATAAACTTTGTTTACCTCATGAACTCAGTAACATTCATCATGTCTTCCATGTTTCAAATCTCAAAAAGTGCCCATCCGATGAAACCCTAACGATTCCCATAGACGAGATCGAGATCAATGAAAACCTTAACTTTGTGGAGGAACCGATCGAAATCATGGATCGAGAAGTCAAATGTACAAAGCAAAGTCGCATCCCGTTAGTGAAGGTTCACTGGAATGCCAAGCGGGGACCGGAATTCACTTGGGAGCGGGAAGATTCAATGAAACAGAAGTATCCACAACTCTTTCCAGATCCATGATTTGTATCTTGTCTTGTGTTTTAAACTTGAATTTCAGGACGAAATTCCCTTTAACAAGGGGGGGGGGGGGATAATGTAACTACCCGAAATTTCGTGCCTTCTCTTGTAACTCTTTCGTAGTTCAATTCAAGCAACAAATCGTCGTTTCCAAATTCGATTCCGATTTTTCCTGTTTAATTAAGTCATTAACTTGTACATATCTAAAATGACTTAATGGGTGTCTTAATACATTTAGAAATCATTTTAACGCCCCATATTAGTGATCGGAATATTTCTAGAATTTACCGTATTGGGTTACGGCAACTCAATCGGGTACGACCAAAAGCCTCGTCTAACGCTGGCATCGGGTAGAATTCCACCGTGTCCAAAACTTAGACACTATATAAAGTGTTCTAAGCCTTCATTTGAAGCTTTTGGCTTCATCTCACTACTCTCTCTCTCTCTAACCTCTCTCCTCACTCAAAATTAAGGTCCAAAATCAAAGAATTAAGGCTCCAAATCATAGAGGTAACCTTCCTAGCTTGTTATTCAACCTCTTAGGCCTTCAAATCCGAGTTCAAAATGAGATTTAGGACCTGGAACATGTGTGTACGGCCAAGGAATAATCTTGGGCCGTAAACACACAATAAAGGGGTTTTTGAGCCATTTAACCCTTCCAAATCATAGTTGGGACTTAGATATGACCTTGAGGCTTGCAAACCTGGACTTGGAACACATTAAACATACATTTTAAGGGACAAAAAAGAGTTTACGACCAAGGCATGTGCTTGGGCCGTAAACTCCTCAAACATGGGGATAAACTCATTTTTACATGTTAAAATGCCTTGAAACTTAACCAATAGCCTTGTGGTAAATCCTAGAACCATCTAAAAATAGTTTGGGGACCTTAAACACATCAAATACCCTATATATGAGAGTTTACGGCCATAGAACATCTCCAGGGCCGTAAACTCTTATAAGTGTGTAAAATGGTGCCCTAAATCCATAACAAGGCTTGGAAAATTAACTAGAATCACATGTGATTGTCCCTTATACCTCAAATCAATTATCCTTGACCATAGTAGAGTTTACGGCCATAAACTACAATTTTAGGGCTGTAAACTCCCTTTTAAGTGGTATAATTTCATTTAATCCATTCCAAGGCATTTTAGAAATTCATTCCAACAAATCCCATGTCCAAACAAGCCATTAAACACTCAAAATCACACCAACATGAGTTTACGGCCGTAAACTCATGTATGTGTGTGTTTTGTGGCTGTAAACTCCCTTAAATGTTTACTCTTGGGGAGTAAACTCAAATCCCAAGTCCCTAGTGCCATTACACGTCCGAAGATGTCACCCGGGTCACTCCAAACGCTCGTTTTGAGGTGTTTAACCTCGTTGGAGTGTAATGTTCCATATAATTAGTGATTGTAAATATAATTAGATATATATGGACATTATTACATTTTACATAGGGACATCGCGAGTAATCATGCCCCGAACGAACGTCTAGTGTCCGAAACCGTCGTATTTCCGAGTCCGGTGAGTTCATACCCCTACCCTTTTTCACTGTTTTCACTGTTTTCAAGGGGGGGGGGGGGAATACAAGCAAAGTACAAGGGATTACTTGTACTCAAAACTTGTTTTCAAATGCGTGTTTCATATTTTATATGCTTTTAATACTGATTACTACAACTGATAACCGTTTGAACATGCAGATCACTTAAACATAAATTTGTGAAATGGATTTTAAACTGTTATGTTTTACATATATTTCACAAATGGATTTCCACATTTTATCAGTTAAAAGCATGACATTAGAACATTTGAACATAATACCTGTACATTGTTTTATCCTCGGTAACACTCCACATAAATACGCGAGTGGACGACTATCATATTATTACTAGTAAATTTGTTAATCCTGTATGATTGGAGACACGTCCTAGGCGAACACTCCACAGAGATACGCGAGTGGAGGACTACACCCGTAACCGGAATCTCTAGGATTTAGAAAGCGTGACTTGAGTGTATAGATCTATACGGGGCTGACTACCCCACACCTGGTTGCTAGCTACAGCCGAACCGAAATGGTTCAAGGGTGACGAAAGTCATAAGTATGTGGACTACTTATTGCCACAGGTTTAGTCCATCGTATGGTTATGGAACTCGCAATTAGGATAACAGAGATTTACTTATGGTAATAATGAATAACAAGAATACATCTTTCACATACAGTAACCAACATTCAGGAAAGTATGGGACTTTCATGGGAAACCTTGTACATAACCAGGTTTAACAGGATTACATCTTTTACATATGATAACAAACATTCAGGAAAGTATGGGACTTTCCTGGGGAAACGTTTACATAACCAGAAAGGATAACAAATCGGATAACTTTACATCTTTCACAATTGGTAACACAATCAGGAAAGTATGGGACTTTCCTGGGAATACATTGGTACATAACCAGAACAATATGTTAAACCAAATAACCTAACTGTACATTCTCACAAAAGTAAACATGTTTTCAGTGTACAATTCTACTTTACATGTTGACAAACAATAACAAACCTTTTTAAGAAAATATGGGATTTTCTTGGTGTGCATAACATTTCAGAAATAGAAAGGAAACTTGAACATTTTCACAAACAAAAACCGCTTATGAACTCACCAGCGTTATGCTGATTTTCAAACTGCTTGTGTTCTCAGGTTAGCATTAGAACATGTACCCGAAGATCCTTGTTGCTTGAAGACGGAGTACCCAGAAGACCCATTTCATTTTGTTTATATATATGTATGCTATATATCACAACTGTACAAACTTTACTTTTGAAACAATTGTAAAACTTTTCTTTATGTAATGTAATGGTTGTTTTACTTTGCTTACTATGTGCATTGGATTTGATACTCAACGTGGAGTCAACCCCGTAAATGTTTCCGCCTTTGGTTTTCGGGGTGTGACAAGTATAACAACTATATCTTGAAGTAAAAGCTAGGTTTTATCTTGACCTAAAACCAATCATAACAACATATAATGTTTCTAGTTTTATCTTGACATAAAACTATCAATAACAATACCAAGTTTTATCTTAACATAAAACTAACAATAACAATATATAACATATCTAGTTTTATCTTGACATAAAACTATTAATAGCAATGTACTTCATAACCTAACATATAAAACTTCCGAATATAACATTGGAACTATATCGCACACAACATATATATAGAATCCTAAGTATAAATCAAGATCTACATTAATATACTACTATAACAATAACATGTTAACAACGTTACGATAGTGGTAGATTTTGCAGATACAAAATAACTATATTCCAGTTATTAAAATTATCTATGTTGATACTAATATACTATCATATAGACATAATAATAACGTATATACAATATTTAACATGCGTTTTCCCCTGAAAATATTAGAAAGTGGGACCGTGAAACTCACCCCAGTAGCATGGTTTTATGATATCTAAGCAAAACGGTCAGCGTGCGAGATTGTCGGTGCTCGGGATGCAAGATGGCTTCAACAAGGGAGAAAGGAGAAAGGGAAATGGTGTAAGGAATAGCTGAGGTCGGACCTGCTATTTATAGTAAGGATTTTGGACTCTCACGTCATGAGTTTTGTAAAACTCACGTCGTGAGTCTTGCATGGTCATCCCGTAGACTTGCCATTTGTGTCCCTAGCTTCGGAAGGTGGCCATGTGACTCCTCACGTCGTGAAAAACTCTTTGTTCACGTCATGAGTTTTGATTCTATCCCCTCGCAGCCTCGTCACACCTTCTAGATTCCGAGATATGGATAAATGACTCCTCACGTCGTGAGATCATAAAACTCACGTCCTGAGTTTAGTTAGATTTAGGGTTTCTAAAAGCTGAATCTTCGGAAGGCCATAACTTTTGCATACGAACTCCATTTTTGATGTTCTTTATATGCACGCGCAGGTATTTACGAGTACTACAACTCTATTTTAGACTTAAATAGCTAATTATAAGTATATTTTAAATTAATCTTATTATAGAGATTTATAGTGTTCGATTATCATAACTTCTTCATGCGAAGTTAGATTTAGACGTTCTCTATATTTTCGGAATCGTATGGACGTATACTTTTAGTTGTATCATAAAGAAAGTTCATATTTGTATTAGAATTTATCATGAACTATATAACTTTCTTACCACATTACTAGTTTAACATAATCGCATTACCTGATTGGCATAATCACATGTGATTGTCTATTGACTTATTTTGACTAGTGTTACAATGTACAATATCATAACAATTGAATAGTAGTGATCAAAGCATTACAACCATTGTATTGAATATTTAATAAGTTTAAATTGTGCTCAAAACATTGTTTACATGATATCAAATGCATATGAAAAAAATAAAAAACGAGATGCGACGACGTTCCATCCTCCAAAAACTCTTTGATTACATGTTTACCGATTTCTTGAGAATACAAGTGATTTTGAAAAGTGTCAACAATTAAGTTGGTGATTTCATAAGTGTTTTGTATGAGAATGATTTTGTAATTGTTTCGTGTAAAATGATAGTGTATACGTTCATAAAATCCAATACTTTCTTTAAAATGAACTGTAGGTCTTAATCCAAAGACTAAAAATATAAGTAATGTTGTACTGGAAAAATAATGTTATGAAGTTTTATATTTTTATAAAACTACTTGAATGTATGTTAACCCATAAACCAAACGTTTTGTTAATACCCTATGTAAGTTATTATAAACATACTAACGTGACCAGTGGCCTGAACGACGTGCTTCGGGAGTCAGAACTATTACAACATTTGTCACCCCAGACATGCTGGTCTAACTGTAGCTAACAATCTAGGTGCGGGGTTGACAATCCCATAAAGATCTATAAACAAGTGTCACGCTTGATGGGTATTGAGCACTATAACACTCCTATGGTGCACATACAACCCTAATGCTTTGGATCTAAGTTTTCTCTACGTATCCATGCAATAAAATTTTTCCAAAGCACGAATCCCAACTAGCATGCAATTTGACATATGAATTTTAAAATCTTAGAAGGTTACCTCTTGTAGTAGCTTAAATTATTTGGCCTTTAAGAACTTAGCACCTCAAGTGTGATGCCTCAAATGGTTCACAAAAAACCACCAACAATTGGAGAAATTGGGAGAGAGGTTAGAGACACTAAAGAATTTGACTATAGTATCTCTAAGATCACTAGTGTGCTCATTCTAGCCAAGGGGTTACATATATATAGTGTAGAATTCCAAGGGTTATGTGTAAACCCTAATACTTACACTTGGGCTTGTAATGGACTAACTCTATATGGATACTTACATATGCTTAGCCCATCACTAATCAATCATGGATTATTAGGCCAACTTATATATATATATATATATATATATATATATATATACACACACACACACACACACCAATTATCCATCATATCAGATTGTTTTGGTGAATGCAACCAAAAATTGACCATGCTACTCTCGGATCAAGTACATTCCAATTTAGTTATGGGCTTAGACACCTAATCTAACAGTCTCCTGCTTGGATAAGTCTAATAACCATAACTTCAAGTACGACTTAAAAACCGACTAGAAATCGTAGCTCTTAAAAGCCGTTGTCGAACTTTGACATGCCATTTTAGATAAGGTATCATATAATCCTCTATTCTTCAAGATATTGTGCAGACAAATACATGGAACACAGTCACACTTATTGTCCAGCTGTCTGTTTCCCGATTTTCGATTTGTTTGACATCGAACTTAATTGAACACATGAACTTAGTTTTGACTGGGCCCAACACATAAGTCAAAACAAAACCATCGAGGGCCCCAAGATATCGCTTTTAATCCTCCAAGGATCAAAAGGAACAAATAAACTTCGAGATATATGCTTGTACTAAATATTCGTCAAATCATACACAATAACACGTTTTATGACATCAAGTTACTGATGTGTTTTTGCACTATCAATGTACAACCAACTCATAGTAAACATCTCATACATCTCGGTTTGAAGACTATATGATATTATCATCACACAATCACTTGTGATAAATTCCATGAAGTAATTCATGTGAGCGTGGGTTTAATCTAATACTCAGACCTTATAAGTACTCATGAATGTTGTAGAAAACTACTGATATGTATAAACACTTTAGACAATCTACAAGCCAAATTCATGACAATCTTGCCTTAATACCTACTTCCAAAGTATGATCGAATGTGGATAGTTTGAATAATTTTATTATTCTAGAAGTCAAAACATGCAAAATGAATCAACAGTAAATAATTGACACAAGATAGTATCTTTACTCAGAAATAAAACTCTTTTTATTTAATCATCAAATGTCAATTACATTTTATCTATTACATGTTTCTGAATAGGTATCTAATCAATAAAACTAATATCGCCCTTCAACCCAATGCTCCTCGCATGCTACAAGTGCTTAACCCTACTCAGTCCCTTCATAAGGGGATCTGCTAGGTTCTCCTATGATGATACCCTCTTTGCTACAAGGAGTCCTTCTATCTGATGTATTATGAAGTGATATTTTCTGTCGATGTGTTTAGATCTGTCGAGATCCCTCGTTTCCTTGGCTAAGGCGACCACGCTCTCACTGTCACAGAAAATCTCCATAGGATCCTTTATAGCTGGTACAACTCCAAGCTCTTCAATGAAGTTCTTCAACCATATTGCCTCCTTCGACGCTTTGCTTGCTACTAAATACTCTGATTCGCACGTTGAATCTGCTATAGTCTCCTATTTGGAACTTTTCCAAGTTATTGATCCTCAATTCAGGATAAATTCCCAGCCCGACTTAGAGCGAAAATTATCTCTATCGGTCTGAAAGCTGGCATCACTATACCCTGTCACTCTCAAGTCATCACTCCCACCGAGGGTAAGGACCCAGTCCTTAGTCCTCTGCAGGTACTTAAGAATATTATTTACCATAGTCTAGTGAGCTTTACCAGGATTCCCTTGATATCTACTGGCCCTGCTCAAAGTAAAGGCTACATCAGGGCGAGTACAAGTCACAACATACATGATCGAGCCAACTATGGAAGCATATGGTACTTGACTTATCTCAGTTATCTCGACCTCTGTACTCAGACTCTGAGTCTTGCTCAGCTTGGTATTTCTTTTGATAGGTAAGTCACCTTTCTTTGAATTCTCCATCTTAAATCATTTCAACACCTTATCCAAGTAGGTACCTTGACTAAGTCCTATTAGTCTTTTACTCCTGTTTCTCAATATCCTTATCCCACGAATGTAAGCAGGATCTCCAAGGTACTTCATAGCGAAACACTTCCCAATCCAAGACTTAACCTCCTGCAAGGTTGGGATGTCGTTTCCTATGAGAAGTATGTCATCCACATACAACACTAGAAAGCTAACTATACTCCCACTAGCTTTGACATATATATAGGACTCATCCTCGTTTCTTGAAAATCCAAACTCTGTGACTTTCTCATTGAAAAAAGATTCCATCTCCGAGATGCTTTTTTCAATCCTTAAATGGATTTCTCAAGCTTACATACTCTATCAGGGTACTTTGCACTGACAGAACCATCTGGCTGACTCATGTAAACATCTTCAGCCAACTTCCCATTACGGAAAGCAGTTTTGACATCCATTTTCAATATATCATAATCTTTAAATGCAACTATGTATAGCACAACCTTAATAGATTTGATCTTTGCTAGTGGTGAGAAGGTCTCATCATAGTCAACTCCATGAGTTAGAGTAAAGCCCTTCGCAACCAGTCGCGCCTTATATGTGTGTACTTTCCCATCCATGCCGTTCTTCTTCTTGAAGATCCATTTGCACCCAACTATCTTACGACTTGGTACATTGTCAACCAAGTTCTAAACATGATTGTCATACATGGATTGAATCTTTCTGTCCATAGCCTCTTTCAATTTTGCAGACTCGGGGCCTGCCATGGCTTCCTTCTAGTTGTTAGTATCATCGAAATTTAATAGTGTGCAGTCATTGATAAATGTATCACCATCTATAGTAATATGGAAAACATATAACACAAATGGAACACTAACTCTACTAGAACGCCTTAGAGGTACGGACTCGTCAGCTGGTTCACCAGGAGTTTCCTCCTCAAGTTGAGTGCTAGTGTTTGAGGTTCCTTCATCACTTAACTCTTGAATCTATTCAAGGTCAATTTGCCTCCTAATTTCCTCTTGGCATATGAGTTATATCTCTCGGAAAACACATCTCCTCGCAACGAAGACAACGTTGTCACTCGGTCGGTAGAAGAGATATCCAAAACAATTCTGTGGATTGCCGAAGAAAATATAATGCTCACTACGAGGTTCGAGCTTGTCGTGAGTCTCACGCCTCAAGAAGGCCTCACAACCCCAAACCTTGACGTGTGCTAACAAGGGAACCTTCCCTGTCCATATCTCGTGAGGTATTTTGGAAACCTTCTTAGTAGGGACTAGATTAAGGATATGGTTGGCAGTCTCTAAGGCATACTCCCATAATGAGACAGGTAACAAAGCTCGACTCATCATGCAACGAAACATTTCCAAGAAGGTTCAATTACGCCTCTCAGCCACACCATTAAGCTGTGGTGTCCTGGGTGGCGTCAATTGTGAAATAATTTCACATTCCTTAAGATAGTCTAGGAACTCGATACTAAGATACTCACTACCTCGATCGGATCGGAGCATCTTTATCTTCCTGCCCAACTTATTCTCCACTTCTTATTTAAACTCTTTCAAAGTTTTCTAACTTATGCTTGATTAAGTAGATATAGCCGTATCTGTCACACCCCAAAAACCAAGAACGGCAGAAACGTTCAGGGGTGGAGGACGTCATGTGAATTATCATAACAGTGTAAAGTAGTAAACAAGCAACAACATCATCCATTGCATTAAAAGTAAAGTTTTAATACATGTCTGTTCTTTAACAATAACATGACACCAAAATATGTAATCAAAATAAAAGACGAGTCTTGTCTGTGCTCCGTTTTCTCAAAAACCTGGCCATCGTACCTGTCTACTGGTGACCTGAGAATACAAGTTATTTTGAAAGCGAGTATTAGCATAAAGCTGGTGAATTCATAAGTATTTAAGTGCCATTGTCTTGTTTTGGAAAACTGTTATGAATGCTATGCACATCTTTGAATGAAACTTTTGATGTAAGTATGAAACCCTAGAAAATCAAATATTTCCTATTAGTTATAAGAGTAGTCTTCTACCAAGATCCGAATGTTTTGAAAGTAGTCTCCTACCAAGACCTGTATGTATGAAAGTAGTCTTCTACCAAGACCTGTATGTATGAAAGTAGTCTTCTACCAAGACCTGTATGATTTGCTGTAACAGAGATGGTTTTCCCCTTTATAACTACAATTAACAATATATAGTCTACCTCCTCATTTATGTGAATGTAACACAAAATAAAAGTAATAGGGAAAATATCACAATAAAAGTATTATCCTTTTGCATTAGGATAAACACGACATCGCGACTGCTGAAATGTATAACCTTGAACATCTGTAGATTGTTCATTTTCCTCTGTAGCTAGCAACAGGTTTAAGGAATGGTTAGTCCCGTAAAGGAACTCCTAATATAAGTATTAACCGTAGGCATCTGTGGATGTTCATTACCTCTGTTGCTAACAGGTGGGTTCCGGAATGGTTAGTTCCGTCTACTTATCCTTTTGTACTAGGATAGGCAGAAAAATTTACACGTATGGCCATTCCACCATGTTAGTGCTCTGTCAGAGAAGGTACAAGTAGCAAACTTGACCTTGTTGCCCTCCAGGAAGGCGCAGATTTCAAATACCGCTTCCGTCTTTTCAATCCGTTGCCTTAACACCATAACCCCACCAGTTCCCTTGAAGTTTCGGGGTTTGGCATTCGTGAATTCCTTGTAGGTGCATTCCCGAGGATGTCCATGGCTTTTGCCGTGGTTTGAGGGAAGTGCACCTATTCCCGATCCACTAGGGACAAGAGCATTGATGGCTGACACAGCAGCTGCCTGGAACATAGTGGCTTTGAAAGGAGGAGGTGGTTGCCGAGGTTGAGGTGGTGGTATCGGCGTTTCGTTACATGGGTTACGCCTGAGATTCCTACGTGGCGGCATCTTTAACTATACGTTTAAAGGATGACGACATGGGTAAGGATGAATGAATAATGAGAGTGACACATGGACTAACTCCCCATAGTCCAACAACACAATGAATAGTATGATTTGAATGAAGATGAAAGCATTTGGATAATAATTTCCATACGATTATATTTCTATCAATTATATTGGAATTACAGATGTAACAAGTCCGGGGAAAGTGACCTAAAAGTAGGCCTTACATCAACTAAGATAGGAAAATTTTGACAGAACTATGACTAGATCAAGACCTAACAGGTCTAAGATTTATAAGGATAGGAAATTAGACCAAAGTTTTCACATAAACTATGTTATATCCAAAAGATGAGTCGATGAGATTCTATCGGCGACGAGAACTGCTAGCATGAGTTTTTTGATCCCGACAGTAGGCGTTCTATGTCCCTGATACGCCTATCAGCTCTTGCTTGCTGAGCTCGAAGTTCCCTGACCTCAACTTGGGTTTGAGCAAGTTCTCTCTGCAGAGCTGCATTACGGACCAGAGTCCTTTCATGAGCAGACTCTAGTTGGCGAATGCGGACTGCGTTAATGCCATAGTTGGCATCGATGTCCCAGACTCGATTGATAGTTGATTGACCCACTATCGTGTTCCTATAAATCCTACGAACCATGATGGGTAGGACCCTATTAGCAGAACCTCCCTCAGTGAGGTTGTAGAAACTCCTGTCTCCGTTGTAGGGGATAGGTTGACCCTGTTCCTGGCTCCATGTATTCAAGTTTGTGGCCCCAGGGGCGTGGGTCCTTGAAATGTAGGATGGGGGTTCTGGTTTGGGTTTTGAGCAGCTGGAGGTAGGTTGTTGACTTCAGGCTCCGAGTCAGAACTATCAGAAAAGCCCTCAACATGGTGATCATCTAAAGGGATTGGGTGATCATATTTGGTTCTTCCCCTAGCCATCCAGCGTTGCCTTCGTTTGGGAAGTACGGGTCGCCGTGATGAAATCTAGCCATTAAAGTCTACGGGAGAAAAGGGATATAAGAATTAACTAAGTAGACGAACTAATTAAGATAATTGCAGTAAGACCAAATACCCTTATGGTATTTCTTTGTGGTTGTGTTGGTAAGTTTTTAGACTTTTTGCCACATCACAACCATTCTTGGGCATATGCTAATCACTCCTTGGACCAGCATAGTTGATCAGGCAATGCCACTCCCAAGACTGACCATATATCCCCAGGCTTACTTGTGATATTCAACAATCGTAATACTTTTGTTCTTGTCGTCGTGACACTGATTTTAGTATGAATACAGGTATGTATACTTACTTAAGTATTTTATTATTTAGAAGTATAAACTCTCAGACAGAGCGTTTTAATCCCATTGTATTTATTGTTTGTATATCTTTTATGGGTTGATATAATATGTTCACTATAAACAATGCTCTGATACCAATCTGTCACACCCCAAAACCAAGAACGACGGAAACGTTAAGGGGTAGAGGACGTCATGTGAAGTATCATAACAGTTTAAAGTAGTATAAAAGCAACAACATCATCCATTGTATTAAAAGTAAAGTTTTAATACATGTGTGTTGTTTAACAATAACATGACACCAAAATATGTAATCAAAATAAAAGTCGAGTCTTGTCTATTCTCCGTCTTCTCAAAAACCTGGCCATCGTACCTGTCTACTGGTGACCTGAGAATACAAGTTATTTTGAAAGTGAGTATCACCATAAAGTTGGTGAATTCATAAGTATTTAAGTGTCATTGTCTTGTTTTGGAAAACTGTTATGAATGCTATGCAAATCTTTGAATGAAACTTTTGATGTAAGTATGAAACCCTAGAAAATCCCATATTTCCTATTAGTTATAAGAGTAGTCTTCTACCAAGATCCGAATATTTTGAAAGTAGTCTCTTACCAAGACCTGTATGTATGAAAGTAGTCTTCTACCAAGACCTGTATGTATGAAAGTAGTCCTTTACCAGGACCTGTATTTTTTGCTGTAACAAAGATGGTTTTCCCCTTTATGACCACTATTAACAATATATAGTCTACCTCCTCGTTTATGTGAATGTAACACAAAATAAAACTAGCATGGAAAATATCACCATAAAAGTATTATCCTTTTGATTTGGATTAACACGACATCGCGACTGCCGAAATGTATAACCTTGAACATCCGTAGATTGTTCATTTTCCTCTGTAGCTAGCAACAGGTTTAAGGAATGGTTAGTCCCGTAAAGGTACTCCTAATATAAGTATTAACTGTAGGCATCTGTAGATGTTCATTGCCTATGTTGCTAACAGGTGGGTTCCGGAATGGTTAGTCCCATCTACTTATCCTTTTGTACTAGGATAGGCAGAACAATTTACACGTATGGTATGTACTAGTAACTCATCAGATAGAATCTAGTTACAAGTATCCATGTAAGTGTATACAAACAAATGTATATATATATATATATATATATATATATATATATATATATATATATATATGTAAATGTATTCATGTAATCGCATTGATGTAGACGTATTCATGTAACATGTAATGTATAGTATAGACTAATGAATGAACTGACTCTGGTGTAATTCCTTGTAATAGGAATAATGTTTTGTATATCCTAACTATCCCTATAATAGTTAACTGGAAGGTAATTGATTGTCCAAGTAGGTTTATACACCCATGCTACACAAGAGTGTGGGAAACTGAATGAAGGATGAAAGCTATCATATCAATAGATATATATATATATATATATATATATATATATATATATATATATATATATATATGAACATAAGTGTATCGATATAGTTTTGATCAAGAAGTTGAAAATGGTTTTTGTAAGACATTTAAGAGTTTTGAACAATAATTAACAATGACTTGATGTCATTTTAATAAGCATTTCAAAAGTAATACATTTGATAACAAAATATTTTTAAGATAGAAAACCATTTCATGCATCACATTTTGAAGTATGTGAAATCTACTGGATGAAAACACAGTTATAAATCACATATGATTGATTCAATAACATGTTGTTTTTTACTTGTATTCCCCCCCCCCCCCATTAAAGCATTTAAAAAATCATTTAGAACATTGATTAAGGGGTATCAAGTCACCTGAAGATGGTGGTTTGGATGAACTGAATGATGTAGGATTGCTAAGTGTTAAGTGAAAACTTGTATACACCCAAGGATCCTAGTTAACAAATAATCACACATATATGTACCCAATTAGTCGTAACTAATAATTGAAAATGTTAGGACATACTAGAACATGCTAAACACCTTATATAAGTGTTATACGCCCTAAGGATTGCAACTAAGTTGTTGTAGGACAAGACTAGTGGGTTTAGGGTTCCAAAAGACCCCATTCTTGAATTTACTCTGCAATACCATAACAATAAGGAGTTTACGGTTGTAAACCCTTGAGTTTACGATCGTAAGTTCCTAAGATTAGGTTTATTTGGTGTTTTGAAGTCTTACATGTCCTTTAGAAGCATTGCTACTTGATGGTTTAGTCCTTAGAAGAGATTAGGGCACCTTTCAACTCCTTTGAGGAGTTCACGCCCTGGGACCAATTCCCTATTACGGTTGTAATATCTCATGGGTATGGTGTTTTTGGTGATTTCAACTTTCTAACTTAATTAGGAATGCATCTAGGCTAGTGTCCAAGGCTTATGGAGAGTTTAAAGCACACTTTGGCCCTTTAGTTTGGAGTTCATGGTCCAAGAACTTCTTGGGCCATGAACACCTTACTCTTGGTGTTCTTGGGGTGTTTTCTAGTCCTACATACACTAGGATACGAGTCTAGGCCAGTTTCATTGTTAAAGGAAAGGACTAAGGCATCATTTGTCCATTAAAGAAGGGTTTACGGTCCAAGATATTCTTGGTCCGTAAACTCTTTGATCTTGTGGTTTTGATATGATTTCTAGCTTAATAGACACATAACAAGCTCTATTAGACTCTTATATAGAAGTAGTCACGATTTTGGGATGAAAGGCCGAAGATCCGTGAGAGAGAATTTGGCTTTTCTCTAGTTGGAAATGGAACAAATGAATAATTTTGGCTAAGGATCATATATATACCCCTAGGGTTTCGGACCACAAATTCCATGTTTGGGTTGTATAATTCCAATTTATTGGAGTATGAAATGTCATTGTTACACAATAACCCTAAACGCATCCCCTCTCCTGGCATCTCCTAAAGTGTAAATCATGAAATGTTCAAACTATCCCAAATCATTTGAAAGTTAACAGTAACTGTTCTGACTTCTATTGACTTGATATGTAGTACATTGGCTTTACCCGGATGATAACGAATTTCGCACTCGTAATCACTGAGTAGCTCGACCCAACGTCTTTGTCTCATGTTGAGCTCCTTCTGGTCGAAAATGTGTTGTAGACTCTTGTGGTCTGTAAAAATCATGCTTTTTGTACCATACAGGTAGTGTCTCCAGTTCTTCATAGAAAACCCAACTGCTCCAAGTTCAAGATCGTGGGTGGTGTAGTTAACCTCATGTGTCTTCAGCTGTCTCGAGGCATAGGCTATAACTTTACCTCGCTGCATCAGAACACATCTGAGTCCTTGATTTGATGCATCGCAATAGACAACGAAGTCTTCTATCCCTTCAGGGAGGGATAGTATTGGTGCGGTGCAGAAGACTTGCTTGAGCGTTTGGAATGCTCTTTCCTGTTTCTCTTCCCGGTCAAAGGCCACGCCCTTCTAAGTCAATGTTGTAAGAGGTTTCACTATGGGGGAGAAGTTCTGAATGAACCTGCGATAGTATCCAGCGAGACCTAGAAATTGACGAATTTATGTAGGTGTCTTCAGTGCTGACTAGTTTTCAATTGCCTTGATTTTGAAAGGGTCCACATGTATTCCTTCTTTTCTAACAACGTGGCCCAAGAATTCGAATCGTCGAATCCAAAATTCGCACTTGGAGAACTTCACATAGATTTTCTCCGACCGCAATGTTTCTAAGACTCTACGGAGATGTTGACTATGTTCCTCCTTACTTCGAGAGTAGATGAGTATGTCATCAATGAAGACAATAACGAACTGATCCAAGTAAGGACGACACACCCTATTCATCAGATCCATGAATACTGCTGGCGCGTTAGTTAATCCGAACGGCATCACTACAAACTCGTAGTATCCATAACGAGTTCGGAAGGCTATCTTGGGAACATCCTCCTCTAACACTCGTAATTGGTGATATCCGTATCGTAGATCTATCTTTGAGAAGTAGTTGGCTCCTTGAAGTTGATCAAACAAATCGTCAATGCGGGGCAAAGGATAACGATTTTTAATGGTAAGCATGTTGAGTTCCCTGTAGTCGATGCACATACGAAACAATCCATCTTTCTTCTTGATGAACAAGACCGGTGGTCCCCACGATGAGAAGATTGGCCTAATAAATCCCTTCTTGAGAAGTTCATTAAGTTGACTAGAAAGTTCCTGCATCTCTGCCGGTGCCAGGCGATAAGGAGATTTGGCTACGGGAGTAGCCCCTGGCACTAAGTCGATTCTGAACTCGACTTGGCATTGTGGTGGTAATCCTGGGAGTTCTTCTGGTAAGATGTTGGGAAAGTCGCGTCCTTCTGGGATGTTCTGAATGCCTTTCACTTCTTGACTCGTATCGACGATGTGTGCGAGGAATGCATGATATTCCTTTCGCAAGCACTTTTGGCCTTGGATGCACGAAATGATGCGAAGGCCCGTACTAGGTTTGTCGCCATAGATAACTAAGGTTTCGTTGTTAGGAAGGTTAAGATGAACTACTTTTTCAAAGCACATGATGTCTGCGCGAAGAAGACTCAACCAATCCATGCCGATGATAACGTCAAAACATTTTATTGGGACCAGCGTGAGGTCTATCTTGAAAGTATGGCCATCTAAAGTTAAAGTACAACCTACATATACGCAATTAGTACTTTCAGTTTTCCCTTATGCCATTTGTACTGTGAATGAATTATCTAATGCAAATGGTTTTTGTTTAAGTAGGTGTGCAAATTTATGACTTACGAAACTTTTCTCTGCTCCACTATCGAAAAGTATGCAAGCATATGAGTTATTGAGGAGAAACATACCCGTAACAATCGTAGGATCAGCTACCGCTTCCTCATGGACCATGGCCATAACTCTTCCTACTCCTCCAGCCATCCCCGCCTTAGGGCAGTTCCTCTTGTAGTGGCCCACCTCGCCACACCCGTAGCCAGCTTGGCCCACACCGGCGTTAGGAGCTTGGGCGGTCGGCGCTGCTGGAACCTTGCAAAAACTTGTTGTATGCCCCTTCCTATTGCAGTTAGAGCACTACATGTCCTTGCAAGGTCTGTGGTGGTGGAAGTTGCATTTGTTGCACTTTGACAGAGTTCCAACATAAGTTCTTACTGGTAAGGGGTTCGCAAGGACAATGGGAGTTACCGTGGCAGCATTGATTGCGACAAGTTGTTGTCTCTTGGAGGATTCTTGCGAAGCCCCTCTTTTCCTCTTGTTCCACCCCTTCTTCTTGTTGTTGTCCCTTTGTGGCTGGGGTGTAGGGATTTTTGGGTTCTGATGTTTCCCGTGATCTATGAGAGATTGTGCCAGCTCCTTGGCACTGTTGAAAGTAGTCGGCCTGGAATCTAACACACTAGACTGGATCTGGGGCGATAGTCCCCAGATGTATCTCTCTATTCTTTTGCTCTCCAAAGAAACCATGTCAGGGCATAGGATTGCCAGATCACAGAACCTATTTGTATAGGTTGATATGTCTGAACCAACCATTTCTATACCCAGAGTTCCTAATCGAGTTTTTGTACTTCCCCTCGAGGACAGTACTCTCTCATCAGCATGTCCTTCAAGTGTTCCTAGCTGATGGAATTTTCCACCACTATAGTCAGAGACTTAACATGGCCATTCCACCATGTTAGTGCTTTGTCATAGAAGGCACAAGTAGCAAACTTGACCTTGTTGCCCTCCAGGAAGGCGCAGATTTCAAATACCGCTTCCATCTTTTCAATCCATTGCCTTAACACCATAACCCCACCAGTTCCATTGAAGTTTCGGGGTTTGGCGTTCATGAATTCCTTGTAGGTGCATTCCCGAGGATGTCCATGGCTTTCGCCGTGGTTTGAGGGAAGTGCACCTATTCCCGATCCACTAGGGACAAGAGCATTGATGGCTGACACAGCAGCTGCTACGGCTGCTGTGAAGGCTGCCTGGAACATAGTGGCTTTGAAAGGAGGAGGTGGTTGCCGAGGTTGAGGTAGTGGTATCGGCGTTTCGTTACTTGGGTTACGCTTGAGATTCCTATGTGGTGGCATCTTTAACTATACGTTTAAAGGATGACGACATGGGTAAGGATGAATGAATAATGAGAGTGACTCATGGACTAACTCCCCATAGTCCAACAACACAATGAATAGTATGATTTGAATGAAGATGAAAGCATTTGGATAATAATTTCCATACGATTATATTTCTGTCAATTATATTGGAATTACAGATGTAACAAGTCCGGGGAAAGTGGCCTAAAAGTAGGCCTTACATCAACTAAGATAGGAAAATTTTGATAGAACTATGACTAGATCAAGACCTAACAGGTCTAAGATTTATAAGGATAGGAAATTAGACCAAAGTTTTCACATAAACTATGTTATATCCAAAAGATGAGTCGATGAGATTCTATCGGCGACGAGAACTGCTAGCATGAGTTTTTTGATCCCGACAGTAGGCGTTCTATGTCCCTCATACGCCTGTCAGCTCTTGCTTGCTGAGCTCGAAGTTCCCTGACCTCAGCTTGGGTTTGAGCAAGTTCTCTCTACAGAGCTGCATTACGGACCAGAGTCCTTTCATGAGCAGACTCTAGTTGGCGAATGCAGACTGTGTTAACGCCATAGTTTGCATCGATGTCCCAGACTCGATTGATAGTTGATTGACCCATTATCGTGTTCCTATAAATCCTATGAACCATGATGGGTAGGACCCTATCAGCAGAACCTCCCTCAGTGAGGTTGTAGAAACTTCTATCTCCATTGTAGGGGATAGGTTGACCCTGTTCCTGGCTCCATGTATTCAAGTTTGTGGCCCCAGGGGCGTGGGTCCTTGAAATGTAGGATGGGGGTTCAGGTTTGGGTTTTGAGCAGCTGGAGGTAGGTTGTTGACTTCGGGCTCCGAGTCAGAACTATCAGAAAAGCCCTCAACATGGTGATCATCTAAAGGGATTGGGTGATCATCTTTGGTTCTTCCCCTAGCCATCCAGCGTTGCCTTCGTTTGGGAAGTACGGGTCGCCGTGATGAAATCCAGCCATTAAAGTCTACGGGAGAAAAGGGATATAAGAATTAACTAAGTAGACGAACTAACTAAGATAATTACAGTAAGACCAAATATCCTTATGGTATTTCTTTGTGGTTGTGTTGGTAAGTTTTTAGATTTTTTGCCACATCACAACCATTCTTGGGCATATGCTAATCACTCCTTGGACCAGCATAGTTGATCAGGCAATGCCACTCCCAAGACTGACCATATATCCCCAGGCTTACTTGTGATATTCAACAATCGTAATACTTTTGTTCTTGTCGTCGTGACACTGATTTTAGTATGAATGCAGGTATGTATGCTTACTTAAGTATTTTATTATTTAGAAGTATAAACTCTCAGACAGAGCGTTTTAATCCCATTGTATTTATTGTTTGTATATCTTTTATGGGTTGATATACTATGTTCACTATAAACAATGCTCTGATACCAATCTGTCACACCCCAAAACCAAGAATGACGGAAACGTTAAGGGGTAGAGGACGTCATGTGAAGTATCATAACAGTTTAAAGTAGTAAAAAAGCAACAACATCATCCATTGTATTAAAAGTAAAGTTTTAAAACATGTGTGTTGTTTAACAATAACATGACACCAAAATATGTAATCAAAATAAAAGTCGAGTCTTGTCTATTCTCCGTCTTCTCAAAAACCTGGCCATCGTACCTGTCTACTGGTGACCTGAGAATACAAGTTATTTTGAAAGTGAGTATCACCATAAAGTTGGTGAATTCATAAGTATTTAAGTGTCATTGTCTTGTTTTGGAAAACTGTTATGAATGCTATGCAAATCTTTGAATGAAACTTTTGATGTAAGTATGAAACCCTAGAAAATCCCATATTTCCTATTAGTTATAAGAGTAGCCTTCTACCAAGATCCGAATATTTTGAAAGTAGTCTCTTACCAAGACCTGTATGTATGAAAGTAGTCTTCTACCAAGACCTGTATGTATGAAAGTAGTCCTTTACCAGGACCTGTATTTTTTGCTGTAACAAAGATGGTTTTCCCCTTTATGACCACTATTAACAATATATAGTCTACCTCCTCGTTTATGTGAATGTAACACAAAATAAAACTAGCATGGAAAATATCACCATAAAAGTATTATCCTTTTGCATTTGGATTAACACGACATCGCGATTGCCGAAATGTATAACCTTGAACATCCGTAGATTGTTCATTTTCCTCTGTAGCTAGCAACAGGTTTAAGGAATGGTTAGTCCCGTAAAGGTACTCCTAATATAAGTATTAACTGTAGGCATCTGTAGATGTTCGTTACCTATGTTGCTAACAGGTGGGTTCCGGAATGGTTAGTCCCGTCTACTTATCCTTTTGTACTAGGATAGGCAGAACAATTTACACGTATGGTATGTACTAGTAACTCATCAGATAGAATCTAGTTACAAGTATCCATGTAAGTGTATACAAACAAATGTATATATATATATATATATATATATACATATATATATATATATATGTAAATGTATTCATGTAATCGCATTGATGTAGACGTATTCATGTAACATGTAATGTATAGTATAGACTCATGAATGAACTGACTCTGGTGTAATTCCTTGTAATAGGAATAATGTTTTGTATATCCTAACTATCCCTATAATAGTTAACTGGAAGGTAATTGATTGTCCAAGTAGGTTTATACACCCTTGCTACACAAGAGTGTGGGAAACTGAATGAAGGATGAAAGTTATCATATCAATAGATATATATATATATATATATATATATATATATATATATATATATATATATATATATATATATATATGAACATAAGTGTATCGATATAGTTTTGATCAAGAAGTTGAAAAAGGTTTTTGTAAGACATTTAAGAGTTTTGAACAATAATTAACAATGACTTGATGTCATTTTAATAAGCATTTCAAAAGTAATACATTTGATAACAAAATATTTTTAAGATAGAAAACCATTTCATGCATCACATTTTAAAGTATGTGAAATCTACTGGATGAAAACACAGTTATAAATCACATATGATTGATTCAATAACATGTTGTTTTTTACTTGTATTCCCCCCCCCCCCATTAAAGCATTTAAAAAATCATTTAGAACATTGATTAAGGGGTATGAAGTCACCTGAAGATGGTGGTTTGGATGAACTGAATGATGTAGGATTGCTAAGTGTCAATTGAAAACTTGTACACACCCAAGGATCCTAGTTAACATATAATCACACATATATGTACCCAATTAGTCGTAACTAATAATTGAAAATGTTAGGACATACTAGAACATGCTAAACACCTTATATAAGTGTTATACGCCCTAAGGATTGCAACTAAGTTGTTGTAGGACAAGGCTAGTGGGTTTAGGGTTCCAAAAGACCCCATTCTTGAATTTACTCTCCAATACCATAACAATAAGGAGTTTACGGTTGTAAACCCTTGAGTTTACGGCCGTAAGTTCCTAAAATTAGGTTTATTTGGTGTTTTGAAGTCTTACATGTCCTTTAGAAGCATTGCTACTTGATGGTTTAGTCCTTAGAAGAGATTAGGGCACCTTTCAACTCCTTTGAGGAGTTCACGGCCCTGGGACCAATTCCCTATTACGGTCGTAATATCTCATGGGTATGGTGTTTTTGGTGATTTCAATTTCCAACTTAATTAGGAATGCATCTAGGCTAGTGTCCAAGGCTTATGGAGAGTTTAAAGCACACTTTGGCCCTTTAGTTTGGAGTTCATGGTCCAAGAACTTCTTGGGCCATGAACACCTTACTCTTGGTGTTCTTGGGGTGTTTTCTAGTCCTACATACATTAGGATACGAGTCTAGGCCAGTTTCATTGTTAAAGGAAAGGACTAAGGCATCATTTGTCCATTAAAGAAGGGTTTACGGTCCAAGATATTCTTGGTCCGTAAACTCTTTGATCTTGTGGTTTTGATGTGATTTCTAGCTTAATAGACACATAACAAGCTCTATTAGACTCTTATACAGAAGTAGTCACGATTTTGGGATGAAAGGCCGAAGATCCGTGAGAGAGAATTTGGCTTTTCTCTAGTTGGAAATGGAACAAATGAATAATTTTGGCTAAGGATCATATATATACCCCTAGGGTTTCGGACTGCAAATTCCATGTTTGGGTTGTATAATTCCAATTTATTGGAGTATGAAATGTCATTGTTACACAATAACCCTAAACGCATCCCCTCTCCTGGCATCTCCTAAAGTGTAAATCATGAAATGTTCAAACTTATCCCAAATCATTTGAAAGCTAACAGTAACTGTTCTGACTTCTATTGACTTGATATGTAGTACATAATGGAAATTTCGGGTTGTCACATCATCCCCCCGTTAGAAGGAATTTCATCCCGAAATTCGAATTTAAGAAAATAAGTAGTTACAAATAACTAAGCAAAAAGATAAGGATATTTCAGTTTCATCTGATCCTCTCATTCCCAATTGAATTCAGGTCCTCGTTTGTCATTCCAGCGAACCTTCACTATCAGGATATGGCTATGCTTTGTTTGCTTGACCTGTCGGTTCATGATCTATACTGGTTTCTCCATGAAGTTAAGGCTCTCGTTGATCTCGATCTCGTCGAGTGGAATAACAAGAGTCTCGTTGGACAGACACTTTTTCAAGTTCGAGATGTGGAAGGTAGAATGTACGTTACTGAGTTGGCGCGATAGATTGAGTTTGTAAGCTACGGGGCCGATTCAGACAAGAATCTCGAAAGGCCCGATGTATCTTGGATTGAGCTTCCCACGCTTTCCAAAGCGTATCAAGCCCTTCCAGGGTGAGACCTTCAGTAGAACACGGTCGCTTACCTGGAATTCCAATGGTTTCCTCCGCTTGTCAGCGTAGCTTTTCTGTCAGTCTCTAGAGGCTTTCAATCGTTCACAAATTTGAACGATCTTCTTTGTCGTTTCCCGAATGATCTCCGGAACTGTGAGAGTGCTTTCGGGAACTCGTCCCTTAGCTAACTGGGTATCACCCACCTCAGCCTAGCACAGAGGCGATCTGCACTTTCCGCCATAGAGGGCCTCGAATGGAGCTGCCTTTATGCTCGTGTGATAACTGTTGTTGTAGGAAAATTAGACAATGGGTAAATGAGTATCCCAAGCTTTCCCAAAGTCAATTGCTCAGGCTCGCAACATATCCTCTAATGTTTGGATAGTTCTCTCACTTTGTCTGTTCGTCTGTGGATAGTAGGCTGTACTCATGTCCAGCCTAGTTCCTAAGGAATTTTGTAGCGACTTCCAGAACCTAGAAGTGAATCTACTATCTCTATCTGAGATAATGGATATGGGAACATTGTGCAGTCGTACAATCTCCCTAATGTAGGTTCTCATAAGTTTCTCCATTTTGTCGGTTTCTTTGATGGGTAGGAAGTCTGCAGATTTGGTCAATGTTCGACGATGACCCATATAGTATCAAGTCCACCCGTTGTCTTGGGTAACTTGGTTATGAAGTCCATAGTGATCCGCTGCCACTACCATTCTGGTATCTCCGGTTGTTGTAAAAGACCGGAGGGTTTCTGGTATTCGACCTTTACCTTCGCGCAAGTAAGGCATTTACTTACGAAGGTAGCAATATCTGCTTTCATGTTAGGCCACCAGTATAACTTTTTAAGATCCAGATACATCTTATCTGAACCTGGGTGGACGGAATAATGAGTGTTGTGAGCTTCGGTCATGACCAAGTCTTTGAAGCCACCGTGTTTTGGTGTCCAGATCCGATCTATGAGGTATAAGGCTTCACCACCCTTGACTTCCAAGTTCTTATCCATCCCTCTCAGGGATTCACCTGCCACATTTTCAGGTTTCAAAGCATCGAGCTGAGCCTCCTTAATTTGCATGGACAAGTGTGAATGGATAGTTAGAGTCAAAGATTTGACTCTACGACTAGAATATTCTTTCCGACTTAGGGCGTCGGCTACTACATTGGCTTTACCCGGATGATAACGAATTTCGCACTCGTAATCACTGAGTAGCTCGACCCAACGTCTTTGTCTCATGTTGAGCTCCTTCTGGTCGAAAATGTGTTGTAGACTCTTGTGGTCTGTAAAAATCATGCTTTTTGTACCATACAGGTAGTGTCTCCAGTTCTTCATAGAAAACACAACTGCTCCAAGTTCAAGATCGTGGGTGGTGTAGTTAACCTCATGTGTCTTCAGCTGTCTCGAGGCATAGGCTATAACTTTACCTCGCTGCATCAGAACACATCCGAGTCCTTGATTTGATGCATCGCAATAGACAACGAAGTCTTCTATCCCTTCAGGGAGGGATAGTATTGGTGCGGTGCACAAGACTTGCTTGAGCGTTTGGAATGCTCTTTCCTGTTTCTCTTCCCAGTCAAAGGCCATGCCCTTCTAAGTCAATGTTGTAAGAGGTTTCACTATGGGGGAGAAGTTCTGAATGAACCTGCGATAGTAGCCAGCGAGACCTAGAAATTGACGAATTTATGTAGGTGTCTTCAGTGCTGACTAGTTTTCAATTGCCTTGATTTTGAAAGGGTCCACATGTATTCCTTCTTTTCTAACAACGTGGCCCAAGAATTCAACTCGTCGAATCCAAAATTCGCACTTGGAGAACTTCACATAGATTTTCTCCGACCGCAATGTTTCTAAGACTCTACGGAGATGTTGACTATGTTCCTCCTTACTTCGAGAGTAGATGAGTATGTCATCAATGAAGACAATGACGAACTGATCCAAGTAAGGACGACACACCCTATTCATCATATCCATGAATACTGCGGGCGCGTTAGTTAATCCGAACGGCATCACTACAAACTCGTAGTATCCATAACGAGTTCGGAAGGCTATCTTGGGAACATCCTCCTCTAACACTCGTAATTGGTGATATCCGGATCGTAGATCTATCTTTGAGAAGTAGTTGGCTCCTTGAAGTTGATCAAACAAATCGTCAATGCGGGGCAAAGGATAACGATTTTTAATGGTAAGCTTGTTGAGTTCCCTGTAGTCGATGCACATACGAAACAATCCATCTTTCTTCTTGATGAACAAGACCGGTGGTCCCCACGATGAGAAGATTAGCCTAATAAATCCCTTCTTGAGAAGTTTGTTAAGTTGACTAGAAAGTTCCTGCATCTCTGCCAGTGCCAGGCGATAAGGAGATTTGGCTACGGGAGTAGTCCCTGGCACTAAGTCGATTCTGAACTCGACTTGGCGTTGTGGTGGTAATCCTGGGAGTTCTTCTGGTAAGATGTTGGGAAAGTCGCGTACTTCTGGGATGTTCTGAATGCCTTTCACTTCTTGACTCGTATCGACGATGTGTGCGAGGAATGCATGATATTCCTTTCGCAAGCACTTTTGGCCTTGGATGCACGAAATGATGCGAAGGCCCGTACTAGGTTTGTCGCCATAGATAACTAAGGTTTCGTTGTTAGGAAGGTTAAGATGAAATACTTTTTCAAAGCAGATGATGTCTGCGCGAAGAAGACTCAACCAATCCATGCCGATGATAACGTCAAAACATTTTATTGGGACCAGCGTGAGGTCTATCTTGAAAGTATGGCCATCTAAAGTTAAAGTACAACCTACATATACGCAATTAGTACTTTCCGTTTTCCCTTATGCCATTTGTACTGTGAATGAATTATCTAATGCAAATGGTTTTTGTTTAAGTAGGTGTGCAAATTTATGACTTACGAAACTTTTCTCTGCTCCACTATCGAAAAGTATGCAAGCATATGAGTTATTGAGGAGAAACGTACCCGTAACAATCGTAGGATCAGCTATCGCTTCCTCATGGACCATGGCCATAACTCTTCCTACTCCTCCAGCCATCCCCGCCTTAGGGCAGTTCCTCTTGTAGTGGCTCACCTCGCCACACCCGTAGCCAGCTTGGCCCACACCGGCGTTAGGAACTTGGGCGGTCGGCGCTGCTGGAACCTTGCAAAAACGGGTTGTATGCCCCTTCCTATTGAAGTTAGAGCACTACATGTCCTTGCAAGGTCTGTGGTGGTGGAAGTTGCATTTGTTGCACTTTGGCAGAGTTCCAACATAAGTTCATGCTGGTAAGGGGTTCGCAAGGACAATGGGAGTTACCGTGGCAGCATTGATTGCGACAAGTTGTTGTCTCTTGGAGGATTCTTGCGAAGCCCCTCTTTTCCTCTTGTTCCACCCCTTCTTCTTGTTGTTGTCCCTTTGTGGCTGGGGTGTAGGGATTTTTGGGTTCTGATGTTTCTCGTGATCTATGAGAGATTGTGCCAGCTCCTTCGCACTGTTGAAAGTAGTCGGCTTGGAAGCTAACACACTAGACTGGATCTGGGGCAATAGTCCCCAGATGTATCTCTCTATTCTTTTGCTCTCCAAAGAAACCATGTCAGGGCATAGGATTGCCAGATCACAGAACCTATTTGTATAGGTTGATATGTCTGAACCAACCATTTCTATACCCAGAGTTCCTAATCGAGTTTTTGTACTTCCCCTCGAGGACAGTACTCTCTCATCAGCATGTCCTTCAAGTGTTCCCAGCTGATGGAATTTTCCACCACTATAGTCAGAGACTTAACATGGCCATTCCACCATGTTAGTGCTCTGTCATAGAAGGCACAAGTAGCAAACTTGACCTTGTTGCCCTCCAGGAAGGCGCAGATTTCAAATACCGCTTCCATCTTTTCAATCCATTACCTTAACACCATAACCCCACCAGTTCCATTGAAGTTTCAGGGTTTGGCGTTCATGAATTCCTTGTAGGTGCATTCCCGAGGATGTCCATGGCTTTCGCCGTGGTTTGAGGGAAGTGCACCTATTCCCGATCCACTAGGGACAAGAGCATTGATGGCTGACACAGCAGCTGCTATGGCTGCTGTGAAGGCTGCCTGGAACATAGTGGCTTTGAAAGGAGGAGGTGGTTGCCGAGGTTGAGGTGGTGGTATCGGCGTTTCGTTACTTAGGTTACGCTTGAGATTCCTACGTGGTGGCATCTTTAACTATACGTTTAAAGGATGACGACATGGGTAAGGATGAATGAATAATGAGAGTGACTCATGGACTAACTCCCCATAGTCCAACAACACAATGAATAGTATGATTTGAATGAAGATGAAAGCATTTGGATAATAATTTCCATACGATTATATTTCTGTCAATTATATTGGAATTACAGATGTAACAAGTCCGGGGAAAGTGGCCTAAAAGTAGGCCTTACATCAACTAAGATAGGAAAATTTTGATAGAACTATGACTAGATCAAGACCTAACAGGTCTAAGATTTATAAGGATAGGAAATTAGACCAAAGTTTTCACGTAAACTATGTTATATCCAAAAGATGAGTCGATGAGATTCTATCGGCGACGAGAACTGCTAGCATGAGTTTTTTGATCCCGACAGTAGGCGTTCTATGTCCCTCATACGCCTGTCAGCTCTTGCTTGCTGAGCTTGAAGTTCCCTGACCTCAGCTTGGGTTTGAGCAAGTTCTCTCTGCAGAGCTGCATTACAGACCAGAGTCCTTTCATGAGCAGACTCTAGTTGGCGAATGCAGACTGTGTTAACGCCATAGTTGGCATCGATGTCCCAGACTCGATTGATAGTTGATTGACCCATTATCGTGTTCCTATAAATCCTACGAACCATGATGGGTAGGACCCTATCAGCAGAACCTCCCTCAGTGAGGTTGTAGAAACTTCTATCTCCATTGTAGGGGATAGGTTGACCCTGTTCCTGGCTCCATGTATTCAAGTTTGTGGCCCCAGGGGCGTGGGTCCTTGAAATGTAGGATGGGGGTTCAGGTTTGGGTTTTGAGCAGCTGGAGGTAGGTTGTTGACTTCAGGCTCCGAGTCAGAACTATCAGAAAAGCCCTCAACATGGTGATCATCTAAAGGGATTGGGTGATCATCTTTGGTTATTCTCCTAGCCAGCCAGCATTGCCTTCGTTTGGGAAGTACGGGTCGCCGTGATGAAATCCAGCCATTAAAGTCTACGCGAGAAAAGGGATATAAGAATTAACTAAGTAGACGAACTAACTAAGATAATTACAGTAAGACCAAATACCCTTATGGTTTTTCTTTGTGGTTGTGTTGGTAAGTTTTTAGACTTTTTGCCACATCACAACCATTCTTGGGCATATGCTAATCACTCCTTGGACCAGCATAGTTGATCAGGCAATGCCACTCCCAAGACTGACCATATATCCCCAGGCTTACTTGTGATATTCAACAATCGTAATACTTTTGTTCTTGTCGTCGTGATACTGATTTTAGTATGAATGCAGGTATGTATACTTACTTAAGTATTTTATTATTTAGAAGTATAAACTCTCAGACAGAGCGTTTTAATCCCATTGTATTTATTGTTTGTATATCTTTTATGGGTTGATATACTATGTTCACTATAAACAATGCTCTGATACCAATCTGTCACACCCCAAAACCAAGAACGACGGAAATGTTAAGGGGTAGAGAACGTCATGTGAAGTATCATAACAGTTTAAAGTAGTAAAAAAGCAACAACATCATCCATTGTATTTAAAGTAAAGTTTTAATACATGTGTGTTGTTTAACAATAACATGACACCAAAATATGTAATCAAAATAAAAGTTAAGTCTTGTCTATTCTCCATCTTCTCAAAAACCTGGCCATCGTACCTGTCTACTGGTGACCTGAAAATACAACTTATTTTGAAAGTGAGTATCACCATAAAGTTGGTGAATTCATAAGTATTTAAGTGTCATTATCTTGTTTTGGAAAACTGTTATGAATGTTATGCAAATCTTTGAATGAAACTTTTGATGTAAGTATGAAACCCTAGAAAAACCCATATTTCCTATTAGTTATAAGAGTAGTCTTCTACCAAGATCCGAATATTTTGAAAGTAGTCTCTTACCAAGACCTGTATGTATGAAAGTAGTCTTCTACCAAGACCTGTATGTATGAAAGTAGTCCTTTACCGGGACCTGTATTTTTTGCTGTAACAAAGATGGTTTTCCCCTTTATGACCACTATTAACAATATATAGTCTACCTCCTCGTTTATGTGAATGTAACACAAAATAAAACTAACAAGGAAAATATCACCATAAAAGTATTATAATTTTGCATTTGGATTAACACGACATCGCGACTGCCGAAATGTATAACCTTGAACATCCGTAGATTGTTCATTTTCCTCTGTAGCTAGCAACAGGTTTAAGGAATGGTTAGTCCCATAAAGGTACTCCTAATATAATTATTAACTGTAGGCATCTGTAGACGTTCATTACCTATGTTGCTAACAGGTGGGTTCCGGAATGGTTAGTCCCGTCTACTTATCCTTTTGTACTAGGATAGGCAGAACACTTTACACGTATGGTATGTACTAGTAACTCATCAGATAGAATCTAGTTACAAGTATCCATGTAAGTGTATACAATATATATATATATATATATATATATATATATATATATATATATATATATATATATATATATGTAAATGTATTCATGTAATCGCATTGATGTAGACGTATTCATGTAACATGCAATGTATAGTATAGACTCATGAATGAACTGACTCTGGTGTAATTCCTTGTAATAGGAATATTGTTTTGTATATCCTAACTATCCCTATAATAGTTAACTGGAAGGTAATTGATTGTCCAAGTAGGTTTATACACCCTTGCTACACAAGAGTGTGGGAAACTGAATGAAGGATGAAAGCTATCATATCAATAGATATATAGATGAACATAAGTGTATAGATATAGTTTTGATCAAGAAGTTGAAAATGGTTTTTGTAAGACATTTAAGAGTTTTGAACAATAATTAACAATGACTTGATGTCATTTTAATAAACATTTCAAAAGTAATACATTTGATAACAAAGTATTTTTAAGATAGAAAACCATTTCATGCATCACATTTTGAAGTATGTGAAATCTACTGGATGAAAACACAGTTATAAATCACATATGATTGATTCAATAACATGTTGTTTTCTACTTGTATTCCCCCCATTAAAGCATTTAAAATCATTTAAAATATTGATTAAGGGGTATGAACTCACCTGAAGATGGTGGTTTGGATGAACTGAACGATGTAGGATTGCTAAGTGTCAAGTGAAAACTTATACACACCCAAGGATCCTAGTTAACATATAATCACACATATATGTACCCAATTACTCTTAAATACTAATTGAAAATGTTAATACATACTAGAACATGCTAAACAGCTTATATAAGTGTTATACGCCCTAAGGATTGCAACTAAGTTGTTGTAGGACAAGGCTAGTGGGTTTAGGGTTCCAAAGGACCCCATTCTTGAGTTTACTCTCCAATACCATAACAATAAGGAGTTTACGGTCGTAAACCCTTGAATTTATGGCCGTAAGTTCCTAAGATTAGGTTTATTTGGTGTTTTGAAGTCTTACATGTCCTTTAGAAGCATTGCTACTTGATGGTTTAGTCCTTGGAAGAGATTAGGGCACCTTTCAACTCCTTTGAGGAGTTCACGGCCCTGGGACCAATTCCCTTAGAGATTACGACTGTAATCTCTCATGGGTATGGTGTTTTTGGTGATTTCAAGTCTCCAACTTAACTAGGAATGCATCTAGGCTAGTGTCCAAGGCTTATGGAGAGTTTAAAGCACACTTTGGCACTTTAGTTTGGAGTTCATGTTCCAAGAACTTCTTGGGCCATGAACACCTTACTCTTGGTGTTCTTGGGGTGTTTTCTAGTCCTACATACATTAGGATACGAGTCTAGGCCAGTTTCATTGTTAAAGGAAAGGACTAAGGCTTCATTTGTCCCTTAAAGAAGGGTTTACGGTCCAAGATGTTCTTGGTCCGTAAACTCTTTGATCTTGTGGTTTTGATATGATTTCTAGCTTAATAGACACATAACAAGCTCTATTAGACTCTTATATAGAAGTAGTCACGATTTTGGGATGAAAGGCCGAAGATCTGTGAGAGAGAATTTGGCTTATCTCTAGTTGGAAATGGAACAAATGAATAATTTTGGCTAAGGATCATATATATACCCCTAGGGTTTCGGACCGCAAATTCCATGTTTGGGTCGTATAATTCCAATTGCTTGGAGTATGAAATGTCATTGTTACACAATAACCCTAAACGCATCCCCTCTCCTGGAATCTCCTAAAGTGTAAATCGTGAAATGTTCAAACTTATCCCAAATTCTTTGAAAGTTAACAGTAACTTTTCTGACTTCTATTGACTTGCTTTGTAGTACAGAATGGAAATTTCGGGTTGTCACAGTATCTACTAAATCATCAGTAAAAGTTACACAGATGTGGTTAGCATCCCTTGTGACGGTTGTAAAGGGTCCACACACATCGGCGTTTATGAGATCCAACAAACCCTCAACCCTTTGACAAGAACTAGTGACAGGTGACTTGGTCATCTTTACAATCAAACAAAATTCGCAAGTGTAACGACGTAAATTTTAAAACCAATTTTTTATTTTTGCAAACATCAAAAACATCGATTAATATTTCAATTCAAACGTCAACAATATTGTCACAACCGAATACATCACAAAGATCATAAAAATAGTTTTCCCCGATAATGTGTACGATCACGCCGGTGCCTTCCCACGGTCCTCGCTAGTACCTGAAACACATAACACAACAACTGTACGCATAATTGCTTAGTGAGTTCCCCAAAATACAACCTACGCACATACGCCTTTCCAGGCCCTGACCTTCCGGTCCATATGTCTCAGGGGACTTCCGTCCCGACTGGGTAAACCTTCCGGTCCTACCCACATCAACCTTACGGTCCATATTACAACGCCTTCCGGCCCATAACATATTCGCCTTCCGGCCCGTAACATAATGCCTTCCGGCCCATATCAAGCATATCATACATGGCACATATAACGATTAACTTATCACACATAATGCATATATCTCATACCATATTCGACCTTCCGGTCACACAGTCAAACCCTTCCGGGTACAGTATAGTGAGAAAACTCACATTGTGGAAAGTCTAAGATTTCGCGTCCTCGCTATCACCGAACCTGAACGACGGCTCAACCTCGCCTAAACATAAAAATATCATTTAATACACAAAGACTTCTACCACTAAAACTTTACCCCTTATCATCATTCCTCAGAGGGTAAAAGACCATTTTACCATTCCTTGACCTAAAGTCCTCATGTTGACCAAAACCCTAAAAGTCAATAAAAGTCAACCATGAGAGTACGCGGGGCGTACATTGCCAACTCCCCCTGAATCGGGGTCTCCACCCAGTATGCGGCGCGTACTAGAAGTTAGGCCCTGCGTAACCACCAGAATCAGCCACCCTCCATTTCTGGTCTTAATCGGTTAAGTTATTATTCCAACTTCCAGATCCGACTCCTTTAGTGTGTCTAAACCCATAAAGTCGAGACCTTTAAGCCTTGGCATGGTTGTAAAGGCTCCAACATCACATAACAACCTTTTATTCAAACTCAAGGACCTAGATCTCATGCATGGTGCAATACCCACGTCCAAGATGCCATTTTTATGAGTCTACAACTCCAATAGATCAGAAACATGAAGCATCTAAGCTTATGGAGCCCATTTGCACAAAAGTCTCCACCTTTGGGACTTAAACGCTAGAAAATGATAGCTAAAGCATACAACAAGAACCAAGTGTTAACCCTTACAAAGCTCAGATCTACACTTGAGCACCACTTCTTGCCTCTCCAACAAGCTCCTCTTCTCATTTGCAACCTTAAAATGGCACTACCAAGCTTAGAATTCGCACACAAAGGCTTAAGGATGATGGCACACACTATTTAGGGTTTCACTCTGAGGGGTGGTGGCTGAGAAGTCCAACCACACATTCCTTTTATAGCCTCAACAAAGGAATTTAGGGTTTGGGTCTGAATGAGTTACATCGGGCATAACCTTGGGTAAACCCCCCGTACCTGAGGGAGAACGCGTCCAAATGAGGCGCGCGAGTATGCACAGCGTACTCGCCTACCATGAAAACCCTAAATCATTAACTTAATCAAGATGCAAGGCCAACAGAAGAATACCTGGATTTCGGGCTGTTACAATTCTCCCCCACTAGAATCAGAATTCGCCCCCGAATTCTCATACTAAAAACAACTCCGGATACTGATCCCGCATCTCAGACTCGGATTCCCATGTCAGCTCGGACCCCTTCCGATGTTGCCACTACACTTGTACTAGGGGTACTTTCTTGTTCCTCAGAACCTTAACTTTCCGATCCCTGATCGCTACCTGTCTCTCCACATAGTTCAGGCCTGCATCTACCTGAATATCATCCAATGGCACCACTGTCGACTCGTCGGCAATACATTTCCTCAACTGCGAGACATGAAAGGTATCATGGATCTGCCCCAACTTAGCAGGTAGATCCAACCGATAGGCTACCCGGCCTACCCTAGCAATCACCCTGAAGGGTCCAATATACCGGGGCCCCAACTTGCCCCTCTTCCTGAACCGTATCACTCCCTTCCAAGGAGAGACCTTTAGGAGCACAAGGTCACCCACTTGAAACTCGAGCTTGGACCGCCGCCTGTCCACATAACTCTTCTGGCGACTCTGCGTGGTCAACAACCTCTGCCTGACCTGCTGAATCTGCTCGGTCGTTTGGAGTACGATCTCCGTGCTACCCATCACCCGCTGTCCCACCTCTCCCCAGCAGATGGGGGTGCGACACCTCCGCCCATACAACAGCTCAAAGGGTGGCATACCAATGCTCGAATGATGACTGTTGTTATATGAAAACTCTGCTAAAGGTAGATAGGTGTCCCAGCTCCCTCTGAAATCCAAAACACATGCTCGGAGCATATCCTCAAGTGTCTGAATCGTTTGCTCGCTTTGTCCCTCCGTCTGCGGGTGGTATGCGGTACTGAAATGCAGTCTCGTACCCAACTCCTCGTGAAACTTCTTCCAAAACCTGGAAGTATAACGCACATCGCGGTCTGAAACAATCGACATCCGAACCCCATGCCGCGATACCACCTCCCTCACGTATAATTCCGCCAATTTCTCCGCAGAAGAGCTCTCACTAATGGCTAGAAAATGAGTACTCTTCGTCAATCTATCCACGATCACCCAAATCGCATCGACTCCCCTCACAGTCCACGACAATTTGGTGATAAAATCCATGGTAATATGTTCCCACTTCCATTCGGGAATATCTAGCGGCTCCAATTTACCGTGCGGTTGCTGGTGCTCGGCCTTAACCTGCCGACAAGTCAAGCATCTCTCAACAAACCATGCAACATCACTTTTCATACAGGGCCATTAATACTCCTTCCTTAAATCCAAATACATTTTCGTAGCCCCAGGATGAATCGAGAATTTCGATCGATGCGCTTGCTCCATCAAAATAGCACGCGCACCGCCCACAAACGGTACCCAAATCCGACCCTGAAAAGTCATAAGCCCTCGACCATCCGTGACTAATCTTGATACCTGACCTACAACCCGCTCCCTCTTCTGGTTTTCTGGTTTCGTAGCCTCAGCCTGAGCTCCTCGAATAGTATCCAAAATCGGGGTCATCACCGCCAACCTTATACAAATATCTCAGATCGGGGCGCTTTCCGCCCTACGGCTCAACGCATCAGCCACCACATTAGCCTTCCCTGGGTGGTACAGGATCTCACAATCGTAATCCTTCACCACATCCAACCATCTCCTCTGTCGCATATTCAGATTTGGCTAATCCATCAAGTACTTCAGGCTCTTGTGGTCCATGTAGATGGTACACCGAACCCCATAAAGATAATGTCGCCAGATCTTGAGGGCAAACACCACAGCCCCCAATTCCAGGTCGTGGGTGGGATATCTCGACTCATGAGGCTTCAACTGCCTCGAAGCATACGCTATCACATGTCCCCTATGCATAAGCACCGCCCCCAAACCCGATATAGATGCATCACAGTACACCACAAAATCCTCCATCCCTTCTGGGAGTGCAAGCACCGGAGCCTCGCACAATTTCTGACGAAGCGTCTCGAATGATGACTGCTGCTCCGGTCCGCATGAAAACGCAGCACCCTTCCGGGTCATCCTAGTAAGTGGCACGACAATCTTGGAGAAATCCTTGATAAACCTGCGATAATATCCAGCCAAACCCAGTAAACTCCTGATCTCAGTGGGCGATCTCGGCACCTCCCATCTCAACACCGCCTCAATCTTGGCCGGGTCGACCAATATCCCTTTCTAGTTAACAAGATGCCCAAGGAACTGGACCTCTCGTAACCAGAATTCACACTTGGAGAATTTGGCATACAGCCTCTCCGATCTCAATACCCCAAGAATTTCCCTCAAATGTTCCTCATGCTGCTCCCTAGACCTCGAATACACCAAAATATCATCAATGAATACGATCACCAACCGATCCAGCATCGGCCGGCACACCCGGTTCATAAGATCCATGAACGCAACCGGGGCATTGGTGAGCCCAAAAGGCATCACCACAAACTCATAATGTCCATAACGAGTTCTGAAAGCAATCTTCTGGATATCTTCATCCCGAACCCTCATCTGATGATAACCCAACCTCAAGTTTATCTTGGAGAACCAAGATGCCCCCTACAATTGATCGAACAAATCGTCGATCCTAGGTAACGAATATTGGTTCTTAACCGTCAACTTGTTCAACTCCCGGTAATCGATACGCATCCAGTGTGAACCATCCTTTTTCTTGACGAACAAAATCGGCGCTCCCCAAGGTGAGCTACTCGGTCGAATAAACCCCTTTCCCAACAGCTCCTGAAGCTGCGAGGATAACTCCTGCATTTCCGGTGGAGCGAGACGATAAGGCACCTTGGTGATGGGCGCCGCTCCCGAAACCAAATCGATACGGAACTCCACTTGCCTTTCCGGAGGCACACCTGGTAACTCTTCGGGGAACACATTTGAAAACTCGCATACAACAGGAACGTCATCAACCGAATTGGGCCTTCCTGCAGCCACTCGAGTATCCGTCACGTAGACTATGAATCCATTGCAACCCTGCTGCAAACTCTGCCTTGCCCTGGCAGCCGAACAAAACGCCGACCCACACCGGGTCCCCTCGCCATAAACCGTAAGCACTCCCCCACTAGGGTCTCGAATCGTCACCAGCTGTCTCTCGCAGTCAATGACTGCCCCAAACTTACTCAACCAGTCCATGCCCACGATGACGCAGACATCCCCCATAGCTATAGGAACCAAGTCTATAGGGAACTCGACCCCAAAAATCTCGAGCACACATCCTCGAATCACATCAGTGGCGTATACCGCTCTCTCATCTGCTATAGAAACTCGCAGGGGTCGACTCATCACCTCCCGAACAATACCGATGTGCTGGCTAAGAGCCAACGATACAAAAGACCGACTCGCACCTGAGTCAAATAATACCAAAGCAGGTACAAAATTCACAAGAAAAGTACCTACGCATATCATAATATAAGCACAAAATCTTAGCATAAAAGTAAATACATGAAAGAATACATACCGGCTACAACATCAGGCACCGCACGGACCTCCTCCGCAGTCAACTGGAAAGCTCTTCCACGAGCCTTCGGAGCCTCGGCCTTCACTGGCCGAGTCTCGGTAACCCTGGCAGCAGGTGTAGATCCCTGGCGAAGCTGGGGGCACTCGGCCTTCCGATGGCCGGTCTGGTTGCAATGAAAGCAAACCATGAATCCCTTGGGGCAATTCCTAGCAATGTGCCCCTCTTTTCCACACTTGTAGCAAGCACCCGATCGACATGCCCCCTCGTGACCCTTGCCACACTTTCCGCAAGTGCGGCCCTTCAGACCTCCCGATCTCGAATCGACGGACTTGATCCGCTTGGCTGCCGGCTGAGACTGAGCTGACCGTCGATCCACATGTTGAGACTCGGCCTCCTCCCTGGCCTGGGTCTCCAACTCGATCTCACGCTTCCTGGCATTCGCCTGAAGCTCAGAAAAAGTCTGATATGACGAGTTCGATACAAACTCCCGGATATCCCTCCTCAGCACACCCAAATACCGACTCATCCGAGCCTGCTCCATGGACACCTGCTCGGGGCAGAACATCGCCCTCTCATGAAACTTCCTTCTGATCACCGTGACAGAATCATTACCCTGCTTGAGGATCAAGAACTCCTGAATCAACCGTTCCCTCTCCACCGGGGGAACGTACTCGTCTCTGAACATAGTAGTAAATCTCTCCCAAGTCACAGCTGAAACCTCTGCCAGAGTGAAGTTCGCCGTCATGAACTTCCACCAATCCTTTGCTCCCAAGCGGAGTTGGTTTAAGGAGAACCGTACCCTCAGATGCTCCGGACATGAACAAGTGTAGAAGCATCCCTCGATATCAGCAATCCATCTCATCGCAGCGATCCGATCCTGCATCCCATCAAACTCAGGTGGCTTCGTGTTGCTAAACTCCCGGAACAGCAACGAGTCACCTCCCTGAGGTCTGGCAGCGGCCACAACTGTTGTAGCTGCAGCGGCTGCGGCCTCAGTCAATGCGGCGTACCGCTCATCAAATGTCTCCATCAGTGTGGTCTTAATAGACCCAAACAACTTCGGAATCTCAGCCCGGATCGCTGCAGCCACCCCCTCATGAATCATCTGACGAAGCTTCTCGTCAGTCACACTACTCGTACCAGGTTTGTGGCGTGGTCCAACCATGATGTCTCTGAAATACAACATAAAAATATTAGAGACTCTATCGAGCATAATCGCACTCGATAACGTAGCCCTACTCAGTCTCCGATACCCAGGGATTCTTACTTGGGTTGCCCACTGACCCGGTGTATTCAGTAGTACGGGCCCAATACTACCAACTACACCGCATCAGCATTCACCCCAAGTCCTCCTCCCCAAACCCCGGATCCTGAGTACTCTATTCTTGCCATGCACTAGCTACCCACTCGCTCTCAAAGCACCTCATAGAAGCAGGTTTCCCTAGTCTAAGGCATCACAAATCAGGCCACTCTAGTCCTAATATGAATACCTAGTCTACTAGAATGCGTATCATATCATATCATATCTCATAACTCATATTGTAAGAGTATTTTGGGGATTTTACCGTTCGGGCGCTGGCTAACCGTACACACTTCTTCTTCTTTGGTTGTTTCAAAAATCACTTATCAAATTTTATTGATTTATTAATTAAAATTTTCTCAAATCCCCAGTTTGAGTTCAGTTATGCCCGAAGGTGTATCCGAATCCCTCAAACCAAGGCTTTGATACCAACTTGTAACGACGTAAATTTTAAAACCAATTTTTCATTTTTGCAAACATCAAAAACATCGATTAATATTTCAATTCAAACGTAAACAAAATTGTCACAACCGAATACATCACAAAGATCATAAAAATAGTTTTCCCCGATAATGTGTACGATCATGTCGGCGCCTTCCCATGGTCCTCGCTAGTACCTGAAACACATAACACAACAATTGTAAGCATAATTGCTTAGTGAGTTCCCCAAAATACAACCTACGCACATACGCCTTTCCAGGACCTGACCTTCCGGTCCATGTATCTCAGGGGACTTCCGTCCCGACTGGGTAAACCTTCCGGTCCTACCCACGTCAACCTTACGGTCCATATTACAACGCCTTCCAGCCCATAACATATTCTCCTTCCGGCCCGTAACATAATGCCTTCCGGCCCATATCAAGCATATCATACATGGCACATATAACGATTAACTTATCACACATAATGCATATATCTCATATCATATTCGACCTTCCGGTCACACAGTCAACCCTTCCGGGTATAGTATAGTGAGAAAACTCACATTGTGGAAAGTCTAAGATTTCGCGTCCTCGCTATCACCGAACCTGAACGACGGCTCAACCTCGCCTAAACATAAAAATATCATTTAATACACAAAGACTTCTACCACTAAAACTTTACCCCTTATCATCATTCCTCAGAGGGTAAAAGACCATTTTACCATTCCTTGACCTAAAGTCCTCATGTTGACCAAAACCCTAAAAGTCAACAAAAGTCAACCATGAGAATACGCGGGGCGTACTACTAGATGTACGTGGGGCGTACATCGCCAACTCCCCCTGGATCAGGGTCTCCGCCCAGTACGCGGCGCGTACTGGAAGTTACGCCCTGCGTAACCACCAGAATCAGCCACCCTCCATTTCTGGTCTTAATCGGTTAAGTCATTATTCCAACTTCCAGATCCGACTCCTTTAGTGTGTCTAAACCCATAAAGTCGAGACCTTTAAGCCTTGGCATGGCTGTAAAGGCTCCAACATCACATAACAACTTTTTATTCGAACTCAAGGACCTAGATCTCATGCATGGAGCAATACCCACGTCCAAGATGCCATTTTTATGAGTCTACAACTCCAATTGATCAGAAACATGAAGCATCTGAGCTTATGGAGGCCATTTGCACAAAAGTCTCCACCTTTGGGACTTAAACCCTAGAAAATAACATCTAAAGCATACAACCAGAACCAGGTGTCAAGATCCGAACTTCTTACCTGAAATTGAAGCTTTAACCCTTGGAAAGCTCAGATCTACACTTGAGCACCACTTCTAGCCTATCCAACAAGCTCCTCTTCTCCTTTGCAACCTTAAAATGGCACTACCAAGCTTATAATGCACACACAAAGGCTTAAGGACGATGGCACACACTATTTAGGGTTTCACTCTGAGGGGTGGTGGCTGAGAAGTCCAGCCACACATTCCTTTTATAGCCTCAAAAAAGGAATTTAAGGTTTGGGTCTGAATGAGTTACACCGGGCGTAACCTTGGGTACACCCCGCGTACTTGAGGGGGAACGCGTCCAAATGAGGCTCGCGAGTACGCGTAGCGTACACCTTGTACGTCCAGCGTACTCGCCTACCATGAAAACCCTAAATCATTAACTTAATCAAGATGCAAGGCCAACAGAAGAATACGTGGATTTCGGGCTGTTACAGCAAGTGTCATCCGACTTTAAGTCGAATGACTCCAACACATCAAACTTTTGAAGTTGGCCTATGTGCTTCTTATTGACATGTCCAAGATGACAATGCCACAAGGTTACCTTATCTAAGCTATTGGAAGAATCAATGTGCAACACATAATTTCCTAAGTTGTCTAGAACCATCACAGTTTCATATACACCTTTACAAGGCAATGCGTTAAGATAAAATACACCATTATAAAAAGCATTAATAGAACCAATTTCATTATCAAATGAAAATCTAAAACCTTGTTTGTAGAAACCATGAAAGGAAATATTATTTCTCTCCATATCAGATGACTAGCAACAATTATTAAAATCTAATTCTAACCTACTACTAAGAAATAAAGAATAAACTCCAATCTTGGTGACATGCGACATTTTCCTATTCCCCATGATCAAGTTCATCTTCCTGTGCTCCACATCCCTACTTCTTCTTAGACCCTGCAAATCAGAACACATGTGGAAACCACAACCTGTAACAAGGACCCAAGAATTGGAATGTGATGAGTTATTAGATAGAATAGTATAAATATTTTCATGGGTGGGCTTTATCTTCCCATCCTTTACATCTTGTAAGTATTTGGGGTAGCTTCGCTTCCAATGCCCTTTATCATGACAATAGAAGCACTCTGCTTCTTTTGGAGTGGTAGAGGGATTAGCAGAACCAACTTTGGTCCTACTATAAGATGATTCACCATGAGACTTTCCCTTGCGGCTCTTAGAAGGAGCCTTCCTCTTCTTCCCTTTCCCATGTCCAATTGCCAGGACTGGGACTACAACAGTAGGAGTAAGAGTAGATACAACAAATTTTCCTTTTAGACTACTTTCAAAAGTTCTCAAAAGGCCTTGAAGGTTGCTAAGAATGACCTCCTCCTAGTTCATATGATAAGTCATACGAAACTGATCATAACAAGGAGGCAAAGAGTGTAGGATAATATCAATGGCCAACTCTTCATCGAAGTTCACGTTCAACTTCAACAAGCGATCCACAAACCTTTGCATTTTCTGCAAGTGGGCTGTGATGGACTCTCCATCCTTCATCTTTGTTGTAATCATCGAGGCTATGATTTCATACCTTTCCTGACGAGTACTTTGATGGTATCTTTCCATTAAGTCTTGGTGCATCTCGAAAGGGTAGTAGTCCTCATAGGAATTTTGAAGTTTGGCTATCATAGTTGAAAGCATGATATAAGATACTAGTTTGGCATCCTTCTCATGTGTCCTATACTCAACAACCTCTCCAGGAGTAGTAGTGGTTTCATCAATCTCCTTAAGCTCTTTTTCGAGGACATATTCCTTGTCCTCATAGTGAGTGACCATCCTGATGTTCCGAATCCAATCATTGAAGTTTGAATCGTCAAAGATGACCCTCCCACACAAGTTCATGAGGGAGAAAGAGCCTGAGGGGTTTGAGCCAGAAGCGGTGTTGGAAGACATCTGAAAAAGAAAGAAAAATTTTATATTAGATAAGAATCCTTTATATAACACCCAAATGAAATATTAAGGCTAGGACCCAACACAATATTTTACAATTTGGAAGAGGGATGCCGTAATTGAATTGCAAAATATTTGAAGGTATGTAAATGACGATTTACCAATTTTCACCATGAAAAACGAAATTGATTATTAAGTTTTAATTAGATTGAAATTCCTATATTCTTTTGAGATTCATTGAACTTTTCAATGACATGTTTTAATCTTTGATTATGCCCTTTAGGTTTGTAACTGGAATACCAAGGATCACAAACAAGTTGTGAATAACCATCCAAATATACTTGGTACACTCGATGTTATTTATCACCTAATCAATGTGCCAGTTAACCATATACGCTCCATTCTTTAATGAAAAACATCAAGCTATCCTTTGATACCCTTGTTAGTCCAAGTTAGCGTCCCAGTTAACCACACACGCTCCACAAACGACTTGGTAAGGTGCAAAGTGCAATTTCATGGAATAGCATTATTTTCACATATTTCCTAAAGTAACTAAGATTGGGAATTTAGTAATACATTTAGTTACTTTATAATTATCATTATACTTTTAACGAGAATTAATGTCCTATCCTAACAGTTCGGCTAACGACCCTCCACCAGTCTAAGAAGCGGTGAGTGAGAGTGGACACCCATTAAGCCACCATTTTATAGGCAATAACCTTATACCCCCCTTATATACTGGCTTTGTGAATGATGCTTACTATCGGTAATACTGACTTGTCTAATACATATATATAATTATTAAACTTATAATATTATAATAGTATAAGGGTTGAAATTTTAAACTTTTAAAATTCTAAGGTTTGGAATTAAATGTTTCTTAACTGAGACTTTACAAATTCCAAAACATGAGGGAAAATTTTGAAACTCTTCACAACTCTTGGGTTCCATAACTTATGAGTTAATGTATTTTAATGAATGAGACTTTTGATGTTCCATAACTTGAGGACATGTTATGGAGTTCATTAAAACATTTAGATCACTTTTAATTAATTAACAACATTATCATATAAAATACCATTGATCTAATGTAACTCATATAACATAGCAATTCATATCAAATAATACAAATAATCATCTTATTATCTTAAAATTTGACAATTATCCTTAATTGGATGAGGATAATCATTACCATATCAAGATAAATGAATTTTATGATACAAAACAGTTTGTGGTAATAATTCCAATCTAATTCTGGCCAAAAGGCTCGAAAATCTACAAACATAATGTTCTACTCGACGAGTGCATGGACTGGACTCATCAAGTTGCCAATTTGTCAATGAACTCGTCGAGTCAGATCATTGGACTCGGCGAGCTCATCAGTCAGAGTCCATAAATTCAATATTTTTATCTTTGAAAAATAACCAAGCATCAATATAGCAGAAAACAATCCTAGGCTCTAATACCACAGATAAGTTTTGAGCACTATATCACTCCTATGGTGCAGATACAACCCTAATGCTTTGGATCTAAGTTTTCTCTAGTTGTACATGCAATAAACAATTTTCCAAAGCATGAATCCTAACTACCATGCAATTTGACATATGAATCATAAAATATAGTTAGAAGGTTACCTATTGTAGTAGCTTGAATTACTTGGCCTTTAAGAACTTAGCACCTCAAGTTTGATGCCTCAAATGGTTCACAAAACAGCACCAACAATTGGAGAACTCAAGAGAGAGGTTAGAGGTACTCAAGAATTCAACTATAGTATCTCTAAGATCACTAGTATGCTCATTATAGCCAAGGGGTTACATATATATAGTGTACAATTCCAAGGTTTATGTGTATACCCTAATTATTACACTTGGGCTTATAATGGACTAACACTATATGGATACTTACATAAGCTTAGCCCATAAGTAATCAATCATGGATTATTAGCCCAACCTATATATATATATATATATATATATATATATATATATATATATATATATATATATGTATGTATGTATGTATGTGTATATATATATATATATATATATATATATATATATATATATCATTGATTTACACAATCAACCCCTGCAAATATAAAGAGTCTCTTTTGATCACCAAATTAACACTGGATCAATACTAATTAAATAATAAACCTCTTTCTCAAATATCCATCCTATCATATTGTTCTGGTGAATGTAACACAAAATGGACCATATTACTCTCGGGTCAAGTACATACCAATTATAGTTATGGGATTAGACACCTAATCTAACAATGCTCTCCGTACAAGAGACACTGGTTATAATTCAGGACTTTAATGTTTACACTGGTAGGTATGGTGAAGCCAAATGTCTCACAACCACTGTCAAACGATTTACAAGAACTGAAAATCCCTTTTTCTTGTAAATGAAATAATTATACCTTTAAATACGTATATGTTTATTCTAAAATGATACTGTAGTGTTTGTGACTCCCAAACTATACCAATTATAGTTTATCATGTTTGTTTGTCAAGATAATTTATATAATTAATTATATAAATACATAGTAATTATCTTTTCTAGTTTCAAAATGTAAGGTCAAACATCATATTTTTGGTTTGTAACCCACAAAATAGTGAAATACCTAGAATGTACTCCTTTTTGTTAGAAAAGTTATATTTTCGAAAAAAGCTTAAAAAAAACCTTGTAGTTTTACAAATTATAATTTTTCTGATGATTTTATAACATAGATTATGTTTTGTTTTTATTAGTTTTGCATTTCAAAATTATTGTATCACAAATAATTGTCCAAAAGCTAATGCTAATCATATTTCATGCAAATAATGTCTTATCCTTAACATAAATATGAAGCAGTTCAAGTATTTGTATGCTAAACCAAATTTTACTTGTATCCCTCTCCCCCCCCCCCCCCCCCCTTAAAACATGAAAAACTCGAAAATGTGGGTGTATGAACTCACCTTGAATGGGTTTGTGGGTTGTTTGAAGAGATGATGTGAAGATTTGCAAGCCTAAATACTTGAATGTGGTTGATGAACTCTTTGAAGATGATATTATCCTAAGAGTTTTAACAGATAATAGTGTGTGTAAATAAGATGAAACTAGTGTAAATGTGTGCAAAAACACTAGATTAGTAAGGAAACTTATCAAAACTCTAAGAATAAGCTTGGAGATTTAATCCTTGGAAGCTTGGATTTGGTTATTTGAGAGGAAATGAAGTAACAGGAAGTAGTAATGGAAATGGTGGGGAGATTTATACGGTGATTTCGGCCATAGATAAGGAAGAAACTGATGGGATATTTACTTTGTTATCTATTGGTTAAAAGCATAGATATTTGTTGGGTAATGTTTCTTATGGGAAACTGATGTATCCATCAAGTCATAAAGTCAACACTTCCTTTTCTCTTTATTCCCAACGAAAACACATTAGGAAAAGGATCAAATTGGTGATTTCGGCCAAGGCATGCTCGAAATCACCTTGTACACCACCGAAATCACATGTGATGTGATTTTGGTCCTAATGATTTTGGTCTTGGTGTGATTTCGTCCTAGAGGTGATTTCGGCCAAGGTATGTGATTTCGGCCCATTACAACCGAAATCTCAAGTTCTTCGGTCCCAAAGTCGAAAACCCCAAAGGCATGGCATAAATCATGCTTCATGTCCGAATTATTGGACTTGTGTTGACTTGTTATAACTTGTTGACTTTCCAAGGTTCATTACGAACATGGTTTTCCAAGATTTGTTGTAACAACGTTATGATGTGGTTGTACTTATATATAGATACATTTTACACCTTGCTTGATCGAAGATTTGCCAATTGTCACATATACATACACTGTGAAACCAATCTGACTTCGCACCCTAACAAACCTAGACCTATTTCGACTTCTCATTATATACATTTTGAACCCTATAAGTTTTATTAGTTTCACCATACAGTCACCAAAATAAACACCACCACCACCACCATTACCCAGTCACCACCACCAGTTATAATGTTTATATGGGTTTGTTGCACATTGTGTGGGATATGGAAGATTTTAGCTGATTGTAAAGAGCATTGTCAAAGGTGGCTACCGACAACATTTGGTGGGAAAAGGTTGGTGGGGTTTTCGTCAGACCTACAACGATGTTATTTGGTGGTGATCACACCGATTTTCAATGATGAGGACAAATGTTTTTGCATATTCTCCAACTTTCTGGTGGAACTATTAAAATTAAAAATAAATAATATTATACCTAAAAGGTAAATTAATAATCCAATAAAATAATATTTATTATATAAAAATATAATAAATTAAAATTAGTACTCCAATAAAGAATATATAATCCAGAAAAAGGAATTAAAAAAATTAACTAAAAAATATTAATAATCTAATAATATAATATTTATTAGAATATAAAAATTATATAATAACAATAATAACTATTAATATATAAAAATCAAATAAGAAATCGGATAAAAAGGAATTAAAAAGTTCAATTAAAAGCAATTAATAATCTAATAAAATAATATTCTTAATATAAAATATTACAGATTAAAAATAATATTTATCAATATCAAGGTCGTAAAAAAACGTCCGACGTTAACTAGTTGATGGACATAGATTAATGGTTAAATCGGGTAGGTTGGGATTAATAGAGAGATTTATCACGGATTTAATTGCTAAATTTTTGTAACTTAAAAAATTAAATATGACAAATATCATAACAAAGTTCTTAAATACCACTAATATCTTAACAAAATAAGTTAAAATAATTAATATAACACTAATAATTCCTTAAATAGTTCTATTGAGATGAACCTTTTTTTAAAGTTTTAAAATTTCATTGTGTATGCAAAGATTAATTACTAGGGGTGCAATGGGATTAATCCGAACCTAGTTCGTATTTTTTCAACACTAATTAATATATAATAATTCAATAATGCTAAAAACAATGGATGCTGAAATGGTCCTTATAGTTTGGTAAAAAGAAAAAACTACAGAAATCGTTATTATATCAAAAAGGTTAAGAACCAAATTGTTAAAACTAACGGAATATGGATCCAAAACAAAACAAAGCTTGTTGAAAATAATCAAATCTACAACTTTTCAAAGATTTAAATCATGACCACATAAAATGTGAAACCACGTGGACATTTTTGCAATTTGTCTTGTTAATTTTACATATATTATTAGTATTATTTTGTCGGTCATTAAAGTTTTTACTCGACATCTATATTCTAACATTCATTTCATTCACAAGTGAGCTTTGTTGATATATGATGCATTTGACAGTTATTTGATTGACACAATACTAATCCAGTAAATAATAAAAAATTGCACACAATGACACAATAATAATATGTTCCGTGATTTTTGTTGATGTATTTAAGGTAAGGGTTATTGTCATTATAGCCCAACGAACTTTAATCTATTGGCTTAAATGGTCCATCGTGACTATTTTCTGCATTTGAAGGGCACAAACTTGTATTTTTAGGTTTTAAAAGGTCATTTTGGAAAATTTTGATGGGTTGCCTAGTGACATGCATCCTAATCAGCATGTTAGATGCCAACTCAATTGCTACATATAACACCTAATGTAATGCTTTCTTTAGAACCCGGATCTGATCAAATCATTTATCATCTTTCATCTTCACATGCTCTGATGTTGTCATCTCTGGGTCCGCCGTTGTCTTCTCTGGCTCCGCCGATGTCTTCTCCAGCTTTGACGGTGGTCCAGATGTTGACTCTGGTAGAATCAAACACCAAGCATAGAGTCTAGTACAGTGAAGATCAATTGAATACTTAGTGTGGATGGATGCATTCCTTCTTTTTTCCAGGGTTAGGAAAACCCGTCATTGTTTGTTAAAAAAACACATATCGTTCTTTTGGTTAAAAATACCAGGTTCATCCATTGTTTAATAGCTGTTAAATAGGTCTAAAGAGGGAGAAACTAATGAAGATGAAAACCGAAGAAGATGTTACTGATGTTACCCGGATGAAATCGAACCTCAATCCCATATATGTTCAAACAAAAAACACATTCTTAACCGCATCCAAGATCTGTTAAAATAAACCTGTTGAATATATATTATCTGATCACCACGAATAAAGGCTTGGATACCAATTACTATGTGACATATATATATATATATATATATATATATATATATATATATATATATATATATATATATATATATATATATATATATATATATATAACTTAAGGAGATAAGATGCGGATATATAAAGAATCAGCATTGCGAAATAAATATAAAATGGAAAGCTATAAATTACTGAAAGCTATAATAATATAAATAATTATATTTAAATGACGTAAAGCTATAAATAGTATAAACGATTGTATTTAAATGACGTTAAGCTATAAATAATATAAATGACTGTCTTTAAATGACGTAAAGCTATAATAAAATATATAATTATATAAATATATATCAGTAGGTTCGTCAATAATTTGATTAAACGAGTTTAGAACTGGACTGATGTAACGACTGGTCTATATTTGGACTTATGGAACGACTGGTCGATAGTTGGATTGATGGAACAAACTGGTGGATAGTTGGACTAATTGAATGACTAGTCGATAGCTGGGCTGAATCTAAATAGAATTTGTTCTTATTTGTTCAAAGTTGAATCCAGTATTTGATAAGTAACAAAAAGTTCTTCCAAAGCTCGGTTATATGTAAAACAGGTTGTTTACATAATAGTATAAAATACACGGGTTTATGCTTTTGTATTTAAGGTATTTCTGGGTAAAGACATGTACACGGGTCGTGTAAAGGAAAGGGTAAGTGACACGGGACGTGTAGGTGTGTTTAGTCTAGAAAAGTTAATGAAAATGGGTACACGGGTCATGTAGAATAAGGCACAAGTGACACGGGTCATGTAGGAGGGTTTAGAAGGTTTCCTAGGTCAAAATCCTAAACACGGGTGGTGTTGATTTAGGCAAAAACAACATGGGTCATGTTCATGCAGATCTGTTGCATACACATATCAAAAACCTTCAATTTTTGGAAAATCTCTCCGGATAGCCAATCCTCTATCGCGTCTCTTGGGGTTTTCCATGGTCAAAATCGTCCATAAAAATTCCTAGATGTAAGTAAGGTTCTACCGAATTTGTGGTGAAGATCTCTTTAATAGTGTCTTGGTTGTGTTGTGACTAGTTCTCTTCTTTTCTCACTTGAAGATTCTGAACTCGAGAACAGAAATCTTTCTAGATACACAATACTCTCTCATGTCTCTTTGGGGCTTACCTTGGGCACAATCGTCCACAAAAATTCCTAGATTTAGGTAAGTTTCTGAAGAATTTGTGGGGAAAATCTCCTAATCGTATTTTGGCTGTCTTATGCCCAATTTTTTATTTTCTAACTTGCAGATTGTGATCTCGAAAACAGCAATGTGGTGATGGTTGGGGTGATTTAAAAGCGTTTTTCGATGATATTTAAGGAGGGTATTTGGAGCGTGTTAGGAGAGTATTCTAAGGTTGGAAGGAGGTTGATATAAGGTCGTGATGGTGGTGAAAATTTATGAAGGTGATGATGTTTGATGGGTTGAAGATGAACACCTTGACTTTCAATGAAGATGATTAAGATGGTTGATGGTGTTCTCCATTTTTCTTGTTGTTGATCTTCGTGGTCTTGATTTTCTCCAGGGATGGAGATGAAGATGGTGTATGTTTTACAAAAAAAAACTCACAAGGAAACTAACTCTCTTTCTTTCTTCTATTCTCTCGAACACTTAAACACACCACATACACATGTATTTATATACATATGATACAAATATCTTCTAGTGCACTTGAGTTTTAGTTGAAAGGAAAGCTGGTGATGCAAGTTGTACTAGGAGAAGGAACAAAAAAACATGGCTTGGGTTTTGCTTCTTAATTTCCCTGACTTTTCCACACATACATACATATATAATACATAAATACATACATACATACATACATACATACATACATATATATATATATATATACACACACACATATATATATATATATATATATATATATATATATATATATATATATATGTTGAAACTGTTCGGTCGCACAGCTAAATTTTCTTGTCTATGCTTTTTCCGACATTTGTGTATTTTTGTATTTCACATTTAAGCATGAATTCATTATACCTAAAATAACTGATTATATTTCTTAGATAACATAAAAACAGTTCGTCTTACTTCAGTGATGGTCACATACAAAAACTATTTTCAACAAAACCATTAATTGAATAATATATCTTATCAATAGAATCTCATAGATGTTCAAACAGAAATAACACTTTTACATCTTCAATCAAATGCCAAATATGTTCTTCCATGGCTACGATTCTTCTTCTTTTCCTGTTCTTCCATGGCACTGATATCCCTTTATGTCTTCCCCATCTTCAAACAGGCCTCAAAATTGAACCCTAACAAAATCCACCCACCTTTAAATTCCCTAGAAATCGAGCCCTAAAAAGATTCGCCATAGATTATAAATCAAAAACAAAAATGGTTGTAAGTCCCAAAAATTAGCTTAATAGATCAATCAGATCCACTTGATGGTGCGGAAATGCAAGATAGAATGGAGAAGAAGAAGTAGAAGAACTTGATGAATCTCTATGAACTAATGAATATTCAGTGATTCTCCATACACAAAGCTGACCGTAAACTCTCTTTTTCCATCTGACATCCTTAACACGGGTCGTGTTGATTTAGGCAAAAACAACACGGGTTGTGTTCACGCAGATCCATACCATACACATATAAAAACCTTTAGTTTTTGGAAAATCTCTCTAGATAACCAATTCTCTCTCGTTTTTCTTTGGGGTTTTCCTTGGTTAAAATCCTCCATAAGAATTTCTAGATGTAGTTAAGGTTCTAAGGAATTTTTGGAGAAAATCTCCTTATTAGTATCTTGGTTGGTTGTGCCGAGTTCTCTTCGTATCTAACTTGAACCTAAACTCGAGAACAGAAATCTCTCAGGGTACACAATCCTCTCTCGCGTCTCTTTAGGGTTTCCTTTGTCCACAATCATCTATGAAAATTCTGATATGTAGGTAAGGTTCTGATGAATTTGTGGTGAAAATCTCCCTAGTCGTATCTTGGCTGTGTTGTGCCTAGTTTTTTTTTTCTAGCTTTCAGATTCTGATCTTGAAAACATCATGGTGGTTAAGGTTGAGGTGATTTAAAAGGGTTTTTGGATGAGGTTTAAGGAGGGTATTTGGAGGATGTTTGGAAAGTAATTTGAGGTTGGAAGGAGGTTGATATAAGGTTGATACAAGGTAGTGATGGTGGTGAAAGTTTATAAAGATGATGATTTTTGATGGGTTGAAGATGAACACCTTGAGTTTCAATGAAGATGATAAATATGGTTGATGGTGTTCTTCATTTGGCTTGTTGTTGATCTTGGTGTTCTTGATTTTCTCCAGGGATGAAGATGAAGATGGTGTAAATTTTACAAAGGAATACTCACAAGAACCAACTCTCTATCTTTCTCCTATTTTCTCCAACACTTACACACACTACATACACATGTATTTATATACATATGAAACAAATATCTTCTTGTGCACTTGCGTTTTAGTTGAAAGGAAAGCTGGTGATGCAAGTTGTAGTAGGAGTAAAAGAAAAAAAAAACGTTGCTTGGGTTTTGCTTCTTCATTTCCTTGACTTTTCCACACACAAATACATTATATATATATATATATATATATATATATATATATATATATATATATATGTTGAAACTGTTCAATCGCAGAGCTAAATTTTCTTGTCTATGTATTTTCCGTCATTTATGTATTTTTGTATTTCACATTTAAGCACAAATTCATGCAACTTAAAATAACTGACAATATCTGTTAGATAACATAAAAACAGTTCATCTTATTTTAGTGATGGTTACATACAAAAAAAAATTTAACAATTTCCCCGTATGTGATCATTGCTAGAATAAGGACTGTTATGATTGAATCATATTGACAATTTATCTTTTGAAGATTCGAGATAAAAGATTTGTAAATAGATAAGATATATATATACATATATATATATATATATATATATATACATATATATATATATATACATATATATATATATATATATATATATATATATATATACATAACCATAGTAATTGATTTGAAAGTTTGTGACTTGGTTTAATGTATCTTATGTAAAAGATTTTCAGAAATTTGTTTCTGAATCAAAGTCTCGGGTTTGGTTATCAAAGGGTAGTCATATATATATCTAAAGAAATTCCCTAAGATTTGATAACATTATTAATGATGGCAAGTGGTCTAACAGGTCAATTCAGATGAACGCTCATAGGTATAGCTCGCACGTCACTTGGGGGTTTGGTTGTTCTGGCAGCAACACAAGTTAATGATCACTAAAAATGAGTGATATCTCTCTCTGAAGAATCACACTCATATTGGAGGTGTTCAGCTATGCTTTTCCTGTAAAGTTACTTAGTCTCATTATTAGATAATCAATCACATAAGACCGGTTTCGACATTACTCAGCTGGTTACTTCGTTCATGCCATTAACGTTCACTCTCTCTCCGTCGGGAAATACATGTAGAGAGGTTTAGCAATTTTCATAGTGCATTTTGCAACTAAGAATCTTCAGTGATGAAGGCTATAGTATCCTGGGAAATCCATTGTTGTTGCAGCTTCTTCTTTGATGGTATCTTGTTTGTTGATCAAAATCGATTTATTATAAAAATATTTTTTTAGCATTGAGAATTTGCTACATTTGAGAGTATCTGTCTTGAGTGATTGAGATATCTTCTTTTGTGAAAAATGGTGAAAAATAAATCACTGGATTTTATGATGTTTGTTTTGAAATAACCATTTGGTTGAAAGTTTGTTTGAAAATACCAAGTGTAGAATATTTTTATTTTGTTTGGTATTTCTTCGGTGAATGATTTGCCTTTCTCGTTGATTCGTCTTTATCTAGATTCGTCTTTGAAGATTGGATGTTGATAAATCTTTGTTTCTCCTTTGGTTTTCTTGTAAGGATATGTCATTGTTTGGAGTCTTTCTATTTTGAGGTTGTCTTTGATCGATGATTCTTGAAATCCTTTTCGTTTCATCTTTTCTTATTGATGGATCATGGGATAGCAAGTCTTCATTTTTGGTTGGCTTTTATCTAGGTAGGGATAGCTGGCATAAAAGAGAATTTGTCTAGTATGTAAGAAATGAATGTATCGTCCCTAGTCATTTTGATATCTAAGCAAAAATGAGACTCTGACAATGTATAATTTGGTATATCTTTTTAAGCAATAGTGACACACCTAAGCTCACAAGCAATGAATTCCACAGTGATACAGATTGATGAGGCACAAATTCTCATGTTGGTTTTTATTTTCATCTGAACCTGCTAACCTTATGTCCCTTGATTGTTTAAAATCGTCAATAATTATATAAAATCATAGGAAATAAAGTTATATACATTATGAAAAGTAGGAGATTTGAACCTTTACTCCAATTGAGAATCAATACGAATTAAAATCTTTATCGAGCATAAGCATCTGAAAATTAAGTCAAGAGATGATTAATCACAAGGTTCTATAAAAGCTTATTATGGAAAGTCTTTTATTATATTTTTTAAGATTTGTTTTTCTGAATGTTTTTGGAAATATTGGTTATTTGAATTTTTTGGTACTTTTTGAAATGAAAACAATTTTCTATTGTATTTGAATTTTCTTTTTGAATGAAAGTAACCACACTTTTGTACAAACAAAAAGTAAAAGTTTAAGGATGGATGTTATCTAGATTTAACATTCCTAGAAGGCCTAGTAAGTATTGAAACTTTGTTTCATCGAGAGCCTTAGTGAAATGATATCTTCAATGTTGATGAAGTGCAATTGGATATGACCCTTTTAAATGTTGTCTTTGATGAAATGATATCGAATGTCGATATGCTTTGCTAGAAATGGACTAGAATCATTACCCTAAACTAATTTGGACTTATAAAATCTGTTTTTGATGTGGTAATGATTATGCTAATCCATTTTCAAAGGTTATTATTAAAATTTAAAGTTTTATATATGCTTATATGATTCTTGAAATTGTTGATATGATTGTTCATGCTTATGAGCTTTAGTAGATCATATGAATTATTTGCAAATTGTTTGTTAGTGTAATTCTTGATCTAAATGCCAATTAATGGACTTCATAACTTGTCCTCAAGTTATGGAATTCAAAAAGTCTTTTCTTTAAAACCATTAAAACTCGTAAGTTATAGAAATGAAAAGTCTTGAATAGATTCAAAACTTGCCCTCAAGTCTTGGAATTTGTAAAGTCTCATACACACTTTAATTCCAAATCCTAGAGTTTTAAAAGTTAAGATTCAACCCTTATACTTTATAGTATAAGTTAATAATATATATATATATATATATATATATATATATATATGTATGTATGTATGTATGTATGTATGTATGTATGTATGTATAAGATCAAGTCTATCTTACCGTTAGTAGGCCTCATTCATGAAGCCGACCTATAAGGGGGTATAAGGTTGTTGCCTATAAAATTGCAGCTTAATGGGTGTCCACTCTCACCCACTGCTTCCTTGACTAGTGGAGTGTCGTTAGCCGAACGGGTAGGACAAAGACTATAATTCTCGTTAAAATTATAATGATTATAAAGTAACTAAATGCTTTATAAATTCCCAATCTTAGTTACTTTAGGAAAATGTGAATTTGGTGCTAACCCATGAAATTACACTTTGTACCTTACCAAGTAGTTAGTGGAGCGTGTGTAGTTAACTGGCACACTAACATGGACTAGTAAGTGTGACATGGGGTAACTTAATGTTTATCATAGATTGGTGGAGCGCGTGTGGTTAACCTGCATATCGATTAGGTGATAAAATTAAGGGTAGCAAGTTAATTTGCATGGTTATTCACACCTTGTTTGTGATCCTCGACATCCCAGTCACAAACTTGAGAGGGCAAAATCAAGATTTAAACATGTCATTGAAAAGTTCAATGAATCTCTAAAGAATCTAGGAGTTTCAATCAAATTAAAACCTAATAATTTATTTCGTTTTTCATGGTGGTAATTGGTGAATCGTCATTCTCCTACCGTCAAATATTTTATAGCTTGGATTACGGCATCCCTCTTCCAAGTTATAAAGTATTGTGTTGGGTCCTAACCTTAATATTACATTTGGGTGTCTTATTAAGGACACTTTATATAATCTAAAGTTGTCTTTCTTCTTTTCAGATGTCTTGCAACAATGCATCTAGCTCAAACCCTACCGGATCCTTCTCTCTCATGAATCTTTGTGGGAGAGTCATCTTTGATAGTTAAAACTTTAATGATTGGATCAGAAACATCAGGATGGTCAGACGTTACGAGGACAAGGAATATGTCATCGACAAGGAGCTAAAGGAAATTGATGAGTCTTCTGCTACTCCACAGGAGATCACTAACTTTAGGACTCATGAGAGAGTTGCCACCAAGGTGGCATGTATCATGTTGGCCACAATGACAGCTAAACTCTAGATGTCCTATGAGGACTTTTACTCTTTTGAGATGCACATGGACCTGATAGATAGATACCATTAGAGTGCTTGTCAAGAGATGTATGAAATCATCTTTTCCATGATAACAACCCGAATGAAGGATGGTAAACCCACCACGGGCCACATGCAGAAAATGAAAATGTTTATGGACCGTTTGCTAAAGTTGAATGTGAACTTCCCTAAGGAGCTGGCTATTGACATCATTCTACACTCCTTACTTACTTGTTATGATCAGTTCCGAATGACCTATCATATGAACAAGGAGGAGGTCACACTCAACAAGCTTCAAGGACTTTTGAAGACCCGCGAAAGTGGTCGCAAAAGGTAAATCGGTTGTTACCACTCCTACTCCTACCACCGCCCATGTACTGGAAATTAGGCAAGGTAAAGGCAAATAGAGGAAGACCCCTTGGAAGGGTACCAAGGGAAAGTTTCTTGATGGCTCCTCTTTGATTGGAACCAAAGGTGGTTCTGCCACTCCCTCTGCAAACCCTAAAGAAGCTGAATGCTTCTATTGTCATGATAAGGGGCACTGGAAGCGAAACTACCCAAAGTACTTGCAGGATGTTAAGGATGGGAAAGTAAAACCCACCCATGCATGTATTTACTCTATATTGTCTAATAACTCGCCACATACTAATTCTTGGTTCCTTGAAATAGGGTATGGAATTCACATTTGTTTTGATTTGCAGGGCCTAAGAAGAAGTGAGGATGTGGAGCACGGGAAGATAAACTTAATCATGGAGAAGAAGAAAGATTCACCTGTCACCAAGATTGGAGTTTATTCTTTATTGTTGAGTAGTGGGTTAATGTTAGATTTGAATAAATACCGTTACTCGTCTTAAATGGCGAGAAATATTATTTCTTTTTATGGTTTGTACAAACAAGGATTTACTTTTTCATTTGATAATGAATGTGGTGGTATTAATGCTTTGTATAATGGTGTTTTTTATTTTAAAGCATTACCTTGTGACAGTGTATATGAAATTGTCTCGGTTGTACACAACTTAGGAAATAATGTATTACATATCGATTCTTCCACTAGTCTGGATAAGGCAACCTTGTGGCATTGTCGTCTTGGACATGTCAACAAGAAGCACATAGGCCAACTCCAAAAGGCTGGAGTCTTGGAATCATTTGACTTAAGGTCAGATGATAGTTGCGATTCTTGTTTACTTGGAAAAATGACAAAGTTACCCTTCACTGGTAATTGTGCTAGGGGTGAAGGTTTGTTGGACCTCATACACACAAATGTTTGTGGACCCCTCAGATCCGCCACGAGGGATGCTAGCCGCTTCTATGTGCCTTTTTCTGATGATTACATTAGATATGGTTATGTCTACTTAATCGAGCAAAGTTAGAAACCTTTGAGAAATTCAAAGAGTTTAAACAAGAAGTGGAGAATCAACTAGGCAGGAACATTAAGATACTACGATCTGATCGAGGTGGAGAGTATCTTAGTACAAAGTTCCTTGACTATCTTAAGGAATGTGGAATCGTTTCACAATTGACACCTCCTAGAACACCATAGCTTAATGGTGTGGATGAGAGGCGTAATCAAACCTTGTTGGACATGGTTCGTTCCGTGATGAGTCGAGCTTCGTTACCAATCTCATTTTGGGGGTATGCCTTAGAGACTGCTACCTATATCCTTAATCTAGTACCTATCAAGAAGGTTGCCAAAACACCTCACGAGACGTGGGTTGGGAAAGTTCCCTATTTAGACCACAATAAGATTTGGGGTTTCAAGGCTTTCGTGAGGTGCGAAGCTCATGGCAAGCTCGAACCTCGAAGTGAGTGATGTATTCTCATCGCCTACCCACATAAATCATTTGGTTACTGCTTTTACAAACCCAGTGAAAATGTGGTCTTTGTGGCAAGGAGAGGAATCTTTCCCGAGAGAGAATTCATAAGCCAAGCAAACTATGGGAGGAAAATTGACCTTGAAGAGCTTCAAGAGTCAAGTGGTGAAGGAACCTCAAACCCTAGCAATCAACCTGAGGAGGAAACTCCTGTTGAACCAACTGACGAGTCAGTTCTTCTAAGACTTTCGACTAGAGTTAGGAATGCACCTCAACATTACTATGGTTTCCATATTACTACAGAAGGTGATATATTTATCAGTGATAGTACACTGGTAAATATTGATGAACCTAACAACTATAGGGAAGCAATGGCAGGCCTGATTCTGCTAAATGGAAAGAGGCTGTGGACAATGAGATTTAGTACATGTATGACAATCAAGTTTGCAACTTGGTTGACAATGTACCGGGTCATAAGACAGTCGTGTGCAAATGGATCTTTAAGAAGAAGACCGACATGGATGGGAAAGTGCATACTTATAACGCGCGACTGGTTGCGAAGGGCTTCACTCAAACTCAGGGAGTTAACTATACTGGAACCTTCTCACCAATAGCAAAGATTAAGTCGATTAGGGTTATGCTAGCTATTGCTGCATTTCATTATTATGGAATATGGCAAATAGATGTCAAAATCTCTTTCCTTAATGGAAAGTTGGCTGAGGATGTTTACATGAGTCAGCCAGAGGATTTTGTCAATCCAGAGTACCCTGATAGAGTGTGGAAGCTTAAGAAATCCATTTATGGATTGAAACAAGTATCTCACACCTGGAATCTTTGTTTTGATGAGAAAGTCAAAGAGTTTGTTTTTTTCTAGAAGTAAAGATGAGTCCTGTGTATATGTCAGAGCTAGTGGTAGTATAGTTACCTTTTTGGTACTGTATGTGGATGACATACTACTCATAGGAAATGACATCCCAACTTTGCAGGAGATTAAGTCCTGGCTTGGGAAGTGTTTTGCTATGAAGGACCTTGGAGAAGCTCCCTATATCCTAGGTATAAGAATTGGACTTAGTCATAGCACCTTGAGAGAGAGATAGAGAGAGAGAGAGAGAGAGGAGTAAAAGACTAATTGGACTTAGTCATAGCACCTAATTGGACAAGGTGTTGAAGAGGTTCAACATGCAGAATTCTAAGAAATGTGATTTACCGATCCAAAGCAATGCCAAACTAACCAAGGCTCAAATTCCGAGTACAGAGGTTGAGATAGCTGAGATGAGTCGATTACCATATGCTTCTGTTGTTGGCTTTATCATGTATGCTATGACTTGTAACCATCCTAATGTGGCCTTTTCTTTGAGCATGGTCAACAGATATCAGGAGAATCCTGGCAAGGCTCACTAGACTGCGGTGAAGAACATTCTCAAGTACCTGCGGATAACTAAGGACTGGGTCCTTACCCTTAGTGGGAGTGATGACTTGAGAGTAGTGAGGTATAGTGACGCTAGCTTCCAGACTAATAGGTATAATTTCCGCTCTCAGTCGGGTTGGGTCTTTACCCTAAATACAGGAGTAATTACTTGGAAAAGTTCCAAGCAGGAGACAGTAGCTGATTCGACATGTGAATCAGAGTACATAACATCAAGTACCCTATAACATGCTAGTTAGGTTGAGAACCTTGGAAAATCAAATTTGCATGTATAATAGAGAAAATATAGATCCAAAGTTTCTAGGGTTGCATGTACACCATTGGAGTATTAGAATTCTCAAAACCCATCAATTACCATTTGTTATGTTTCCATAACCCTTGATTTTTGTTGTCAAAACCCATCAATTACCATTTTCTCCACTCAAAAAGTTTTTGAGTTTGGTGGTTTTGTTGGTATGTTTGATTTGGGGAGTTAAAGAACTAGTTGGGTTTGTTTTAGAATTTACAACTCTTTTGAACAAAGCGTTTTTGGAAAATGTGAAAGCAGTATCATTTGGGCTACAGTTGATAAGTGTTTCGTCATCTGAATCTTCCTCATTAACAGATGTGAAAAGATCTGGTAGAGTGGATTCAGAGATTTCACAATTCGTCATGTTTTCGTGATTTGCTTGCTCAATTTCAATGGATTCTATTCCAATTCATGATCTATAATTTATATCAATTTTCTCAGTTCCTAAGGTGTTTGCCTTGGTGAAAACGTCATCACTTAGTTTTCTATCAACTTTGATAGAATCCTAATTCCATATCATTTTTTGATTCTTGGTTTCAAGAGAATTGATTTGTTTTAAAGAATCAAACAAATTTTCATTTAAAATATTATATTTGTCAGTTGATTCTTGAAACTCTTGTTTCAACTGAAGGTTTTCCATTTCTAAAACATCTTTTATTTCAAAAGAAATCACTAACTGATTTTTGAGTTCGAAATCCCTTTTCTGAATTAGGGTCTGATTTAATTGTTCCAAGACGTGATTATAATCTTCTGATTTTCTTTCAACGTCTCTTTCCAATTTGTTTTTTTTATTCTTTTTGATTCTCTAAATTTGAGTTGCATGGTTTGTAACTAAGATTTGAAAATATCAAAATTGACCGTTGTGTCATGGTATGTTTTGTGATTAGCTTCCAGACTTTTTTCAATCTTGGTTATGTGGGACTCCAATTTTTTTTTGGAAAAACCAAGTTCAGAGATCATAGACCATACTTATTCTAGGACGTTGGGAGCTCTTGAAGGTATATCAACACCACCTACAAATAAGAAGTTTAATTGTGTTGGTTCATTGTTAGCTTTGTCATCAGAATTTGGCCAGTATTCCACGCTTGAATCATGGATTGCCATCAATGCTCTTTGCTTTTCTTGGTTTTCTAGTTTCTTCAATTCATCAGTTCGTTGAGCATAGTATGCTAAGTCTTTGATTTTGGTTTTATTTTTGGCTCGGCATTCTCTAGCATAGTGATTTGTTTCGTTGCAGTTATGACAAATGATCATTTCTTCATCACTGTCATACTTCTGACTCTTAATCGGAAGTCTTTCAGGTGCCTTAGTTTGGGTTTGTTGGGAAGGTTGAGAATGGTTTTGTTGGAATCCAAAAAAATTTTTGTTTTTATAACCATTGTTATGATTGTTGTAACCTTGATTTTGGAGGCCTTTGTTTTGATTCTGAAACTGTTGTTTGGATTATTATTATGACCTGTGTTGGGATTGTTTTGAAATCCCTAGTTTTGAAAACCTTTGTTTGAGTTGTTATGGAAGGAAGGTCTTTGAGAATTTTGTCCAAAGTAAGGTTTAGGTTGAAAACCTGAGTTGTTTTGTCCAAAAGGTGGTATGTTTTTAAAGTTTGGTTTGAAATTTGATTGACCATGATTTGGGAGAAATCTCTGGAGATTTGTGTTTACAACCAATGCACACAGTTGTTGATAGTCTGCTTCATCATTCGAATCGAACATATCAAAACAATTATTTACAAAGGCTTGGTTTTGAAAAGATGTAGTCTTATTAAAATGATTAAGGTTTTGATCATTGAAAGGTGTTTGGTTTTGCGAAGATGTGGACACAAGAGAAAGTGGTCCTCCAAAAGTTGTAATTGTTGGTGGGTCAATCGAGGATTCATACAATTGAAGTTCTTCATACAAATTGTACAAAGTTTCAATATGAATAGTTGGATTTCCCTGAATAATGAGTTTAACCATTTTCTAGCTTTCGAAAAGATTGTTTAAAAAACTTGAGATTTATCTCGTGTTGTGTCTTTTTGATACCCAAATTATTCATTTTTAACCATAATAAAATTGAACCTATCGTGTGCATCATGGATGGTTTCTGATGAAAGCATTTTGAAATTAACAAATGGATGGTTTCTGATGAAAGCATTTTGAAATTAACGAATGCATTCAAAACAGATGTTCTTTTGTTTCCGATAATTCTTTTATTTCCACAAAAACAAATTTTCAAACTTTCCCATATTTGATTTGTTGTTAGCAGTATAATGTTATCCATTCGACTTAGAATACTGTGCGGTATTTCAGACACCTGTTCCTTTTTGGCTTGGAGTTCCAAATTTCTTCTGATTTCAGCTTGAGTGACTTGATTTGTAGCAAGAGTAGACATATTTTTTCTGGAGTAATATATGTTCCTTCTATATATTTCTAGACATCGTCATTTATGGTGTTAAGATGAAGATTCATATGGCCAACCCACGAATTATACTCTTCGGGAATAAGTATGGGTGCCCGTGAACCAGATCCTAACCTATTAGCAATAGAGATAGAGTTCATGTTAAAGTAATTAGCAGGATACGTTTTTCTGATATATATATATATATATATATATATATATATATATATATATATATATATATATAACTTTTTAATTTTTTTAAAGGATTTTGAACAAGTGACATTAAATTGAAAATTTTAAAGAAAAGCTTATGGAAGGTTTTTATAAATGCCAACCAAAAGTTTTCGAAAAAAAATTCAAAAGTAAATCACACAAGCTCTGATACCAATTGATGAAAATATATTATTTGATCACCACGAATAAAGGCTCGGATACGAGTTACTGTATGACAGACATATATAAATTAAAGAGATAAGATGCATATATATAAAGAATAAGAATTGTGGAATAAATATAAACTGGAAAGCTATAAATGATTGAAAGCTATAATAATATAAATAACTATATTTATATGATGTAAAGCTATAAATAATATAAATGACTATATTTAAATGTCGTTAAGCTATAGATAATATAAATGACTGTAATTAAATGACATAAAGCTATAATAAAATATATACTTATATACATATATATCAAGTAGATTCGTCAATAATTTGACTGAACGAGTTTAGAACTGTACTGATGGAAAAACTGGTCTATATTTGGACTTATGGAACGACTGGTCGATAGTTGGATTGATGGAACAAACTGGTGGATAGTTGGACTAATTGAATGACTAGTCGATAGCTGGACCGAATCTAAATAGACTTTGTTCCTATTTGTTCAAAGTTCAATCCAATATTTGATAAGTAACAAAAAGTTCTTCCAAAGTTCGGTTTTATGTAAAACAGGTTGTTTACATAATAGTACAAAATACACGGGTTTATGTATTTCTATTTAAGGTAATTCTGAGTAAAGACATGTACACGGGTCGTGTAAACGAAAGGGTAAGTGACACGTGTCATGTAGGAGTGTTTAGTCTTGAAAAGTTAATGAAAACGGGTACATGAGTCGTTTAGGATAAGGCATAAGTGACACAGGTCGTGTAGGAGGGTTTAGAAGGCCTCCTAGGTCAAAATCCTGAACACGGGCCATGTTTATTTAGGCAAAAACAACATGGGTCGTGTTCGTTCGGATCCGTTGCATACACATATCAAAAACCCTCAATTTTCGGAAAATCTCTTCGTATACCCAATCCTCTCTCGCGTCTCTTTGGGGTTTTCCATGGTAAGAATCGTCCACAAAAATTCCTAGACGTAGGTAAGCTTCTACTGAATTTTTGGTGGAAATCTCTCTAATAGTATCTTGGTTGTGTTGTGCCCAGTTCTCTTCATTTCTGACTTGAAGATTTTGAACTTCGAGAACAGAAATCTCTCTGGATACACAATACTCTCTCATGTCTCTTTGGGGTTTCCCTTTGGTACAATCGTGCAAAAAAATTCCTAGATGTAGGTAAAGTTCTGAAGAATTTGTGGTGAAAATATCCCTACTCGTATTTTGGCTGTCTTATGCCCAGTTTTTTATTTTCTAACATGCATATTCTGATCTCGAAAATAGCAAGGTGGTGATGGTTGAGGTGATTTAAAATGGTTTTTGGATAAGGTTTAAGGAGGGTATTTGGAGGGTCTTTGCAGAGTATTTTGAGATTGGAAGAAGGTTGATATAAGGTTGATATAAGGTGGTGATGGTGGTGAATGTTTATGAAGGTGATGATGTTTGATGGGTTGAAGATGAACACCTTGAGTTTCAATGAAGATGATGAAGATGGTTTATGGTGTTCTTCATTTTTCTTGTTGTTGATCTTGGTGTTCTTGATTTTCTCCATGGATGAAGATGAAGATGGTGTATGTTTTACAAAACAAAATTCACAAGAAAACTGACTCTCCTTCTTTCTTCTATTCTCTCCAACACGTACACACACTACATATACATGTATTTATATACATATGAAACAAATATCTTCTAGTGAACTCGAGTTTTAGTTGAAAGGAAAGCTGGTGATGCAAGTTGTAGTAGGAGTAGGAAAAAAAAAACGTGGCTTGGGTTTTCCTTCTTCATTTCCTTGACTTTTCCACACACACATTCATATATAATACATACATACATACATACATACATACATACATACATACATACATACATACATATATATATATATATATATATATATATATATATATGTTGAAATTGTTCAGTCGCACATCTAAATTTTCTTGTCTATGTGTTTTCCGTCATTCGGGTATTTTTGTATTTCACATTTAAGCACGAATTCATGCAACCTGAAATAACTGATTATATTTGTTAGATAACATAAAAATAGTTCGTCTTATTTCAGTGATGGTCACATACAAAACTATTTTCAACAAAACCATTAACTGAAATAACATATATGATCAATAGAATCTCATAGATGTTCAAACAAAAATAATATTTGTACATCTTCAATCAAATTCCAAATATATTCTTCCATGGCTACGATTCTTCTTCTTTTCCTGTTCTTCCATGGCTCTAATATCCCTTTATGTCTTCCCCATCTTCAAATAGGCCTCTAAATTGAACCCTAACAAAATCCATCCACCTTTAAATTACCTAAAAATCGAGTCGTAAAAAGATTCACTATAGATTATAAATCAAGAACAAAAATGATTGTAAGTCCCAAAAATTTGTTTGATGTATCAATCAGATCCACTTGATGGTGCGGATATGCAAAACAAAATGGAGAAGAAGAAGAAGAACTTGATGAATCTCTATGAATTTATGAATATTCAATGATACTCCATACACACACTTGACCATGAACTCTCTTTTTCCATCTGACATTTACTGATACTGTTTATAGGGAACAGTAGTCGTAAACACGTTTACAACCGTAAACACATTTACAACCGTAAACGCGTTCACAACCGTAAACGTCACAAGGACCGTAAACCCAAGGTTGTTTTCGATCCTAGACCGAAAACTACAATTGCCTAGAAAAGTAAAGTATAGACCATATTTTAGACCCAAAAATATCCCCTTTGCTTTATAACTTTCTTTTCTTTTGACCCAACAAACTCCCCTTAAAAATGTAGTTGACTTTTCTTGTCAATGTTCATTTGGAGCTTGGCTTCAGCTTTTTGTCTTCTATTTCTTCACAACTTCAAGATGAACAACTGAATCTTCTAGGTGAATGACTTCATCTTGATGAAATGGGCTTTTCTTTAAAATTTGACTTTGCACGCATGTTGGATGTGGAGGCTTCTTGTATGGATTCTTGGAAATCTACGCTTTCAGCTTGAGAATCTTTAGAGAGAATATTAGAGAGAACGAATATTCTGGATCACCTCAGCATGTACATAGATAGAAGCAAAATTGATTGAGGAGGTTTCAATGCAATTTGTCACATTATCTTCAAGTACAACTTCACCTTGCTTCTAGGGTTGAAAGTTTGAATGTTGAAAGAATAATCTTCATTTCTTGTTCCTTGAATGAGCGACACAACCTCCTTGATCCTCTTCTTCCTTTGAGTTCTTCTTGATTCTTTACCTCCTTTGAATTCTCTTTCTAAGACAAACAAAAGTAAAAATAGAAACAAAACTAAAATAAACTTAGCACATGAATTTTTTTTTTTTTTGGATTTTCATATTTTCCGAAAAAGAAATAAAAATAGAAATTAAAATATTTTGTATTTTCTTGAATTTCATGAATTTTTTTAATTCTCTCCCCCTTAAATTTGTGCATAGAGGAGAACTATGAACAAATTTACCAAAAACAAAAATAATAACTAAATTTAAGACTAATTTGGGATCAAAGTTGTCAAGCAATTCAATATCGTTTATCAGCACACGCCTGCATGTTTAGATCTGGTCAACCACCTGTATTGTTGTCCACTTAAACACAAAGAATATTAATTTTTTTGAAATATTATAAGTGACAAGTCATGGCACTTATATTTCTAAATAATATTCCTAGAAGGACCTATATTTCTAAATAATATTCCTAGAAGGACCATTTAGATGTACTAAAACGTGTTTCCCACTTCCTGATATACCCCGGTAATCAAGAACATCCAAAGAACTATTTAGTTTAGGTGAGTAGACAATCATTAAAAGAGAATTCAGATTTAGAAGTGCATGAGTCGTATACCCAGGTCAGATCTCTTCCAATCACGCAGAGGGAACAACATATATCTAACTTGAATAGAGGGATTGAGAGGTAGAATGTTGCATATGCTATGTTCCAGGTCGGATCATTTCAATCACGCAAAGGAAACAATATATGACTAACAGATAGAAAGAATATCATATAGAAGAATATGCATAGAGATAGAGTTGCATATGTTGCAATCCAGGTCAGATCTCTTCCAATCACATAGAGGAAGCAACATATGACTGACAGATAGAAAGCAAGAAAATAATTTCCTACAAACCTACTTTATTAGATTCCCCTAGTCGCCCTATCAATACCAGAATTAAGGACATGAGTCCATATATCGTGGAAATGTTAAACCACAGTTCTAGATACATATTACTTTAGTGTATCCTATAGGTTCCCATGTTTATCTCACTGCTCAATCTACCCGAACGTCGTATTGTCAGTCCAAACGGAACTATCCAAGTCTACACTATCAAGTCCTTTCATTTTCAAACTACGTTTAGTCCAGCCCTTTTAAACCCTTCGTGCTACCAATGCATTGAACACAGAGCCTAAACAATTTAGCTTCAGTGCATTACATGAATATCAAATTGCCATTTAGCACTAGACTTCATATCACTTCCCAAATAAGCACCTACACACTAACAATGATGAGAACATATTTTTTTGTGTTTTTTTTTCTTAATTAATTTTTGTATTTTGATCTCCCCCTTAATTTGAGCAAAGGGAAGAAATAAAAATAAAAGTGCAGAATTAAAAGAAATTTGTCTTTGAAACGACTCATTTTAAGAAAAACTTAGGAGTATTGAGAAGAAAACTCAAATCGTAATTCACAAATGGAAGTTGTATCCAAATGATCTGAGAATTACACACATACTTCAATCTTTGAATAGATCAGGAAATTATTCACATCGTTAAGCACAAACCCCATTTATGATTCTCTTCCTTCTTCCTTTCCCGCAAAGGACACATACCCTCAATTTAAGATCTAAGTGTTGTACAGTTGAGAGATGTCTCCTATCAACTGCCAAGAATAGCCACTATCAACAAACCAAAGTCTGTTGATATGCGTCCATAGCTGCTCCGACACTGAGCGGGATCAGTTGGTCTTTGGAACCCAATCCATTTTGAAACTGGGTTGACCTTTGCCATCTACACACGGTACTCTCTCCCAAGACATATCCTGCTTATCACAATCAGAAATGAAGAAATACTAGAATCATTAGAAAATTTGGGAGAGTGAACCTTTGGTACCCATCTATAGTTGGGTTTAACCCATTATTGTTTGATCGGATGGGTGACTTAGTATTCGCTTTTGAACTTGAGGTCGACTGTCGAGATGTCTTTGACCTAACTGGTCTTGGCTTCACATGAGCATTTCTTGAGTTTGGATTCATGGCCGACATTCCCTTCTTGACCTTGGGAGTTGGATTCTTGGACTTTTTCGCGTTCCACTCATAATTTTGCGATTTTGACCTCAAATGATTTCCTTTGGAGAATCTCCCTCCTGGCACGTGCTGCCATCCTTGTGCGTAGTAGGGAACGTATGCGTGAGTTGGACAATTTATGGCAATGTGTCCAGGTGTTCCATAATGAAAAGATGTTTATTTCTTCACGTAGGAATTGTTTCTGCTTGCCCCTGGTGGCGTGCCATTTCATTGTCTCTAATTGTTCCTACAAGCACACTTGCATCTGGCACTTTGTTTCGCTTGTTTTGGTAGCTTGTATTTACCAACAATAGGTTTACAAGTAACTGAGTTAGAAGCAACAAATTCTGAGATCAAGGAGTCATTGGTTTGACAATCATCAGAATTTGCAGAACTAGAATTAGTTTTGTTCTCCTTGTCCTCATCCTCTACTACTTTACCTGCACATAAAGTAGGAGCATCAGAAACATTCACCTTAATAACCTCAGTAGGCCCAAATGGTTTAGTCTTAATTGAAGTTGGGACATGGGTTTGGCCAAACTGAGTAGGTGTCTCTTCATTGTTGGTCTCAAGGGGTCAGTTATAGTTGTCATTAAAGGGAGGTGGAACATTGTGATACCATAGACCCTTGGTTTGATTATCTTTGAATTTTAATTGTTTTTCTATCATGGAAGCAACTACCTCACTTGACACATCAAACTTCTTAAAGTTGAATTCAACATCATTATATTTAGCTTTTAATGCATCAAGTTCGGTAGTCAAGTTAGTAAGTTGTTCCTTAACATATCTATAATTTGTACATTTGTTGCTATATTCCTCTTGAAGTTTTCTAAAGTCCTTGGTTTTGGCCTCTAGTTGTGCTTTTAAGGGTTTTTGACCTTTCTTAAGGGTATATCCTTCATATTTATGGTCATCATTTTCTCTTTTTAATAAATCGATTTGATCTCGAAGAAATTTAATAGTAGTTTCACAGGATTGAGAGCCTGAAACTTCATTAACCAGGATGTTTGCGGAACTCATTGTTTAGCAAAATGCCCTTTGACTATAAACCTCAAAACTCAACCTTAAAAATCAAGTTTAAAAAGTCAAACATAAAAGTCAAACTCGAAAAATCAAACGTAAAAGTCAAACCGAAAAGCTAAAAGTGAAAATTTGAAGGTTAAATGGGAAAGCCAAAGTTAAAGTCAAAGGTCAAACTTGAAAGTAAAAGTCAAGGTTATGGGTAGAAAATGAAATTTTAAAATTTTAAAAAAATTGATTTTTGGGCTAAAAGTGTCAAAATTCCGAAAATAAGGTCGAAATTGTGAGGCCATATGAACTAAACCAGGAAGACGTATAATATGTGACTTGCTAGATGGATTGGTAAGGGCATGGGTTGTGTCTGCGTGAGACCCGGGTTAGAATCTTGCTACATCCCGGATTTTTGATATATTCGTTACTGGCCGCGAATGCGAAGGCTGGATCCGAACACATGTGTTGGGTTGAAAACCTGCTGGCCGAGAACGCTGCTTCGAAAACGGATATCGGCGGTAAACACCGCTAAACGCAAACCTCGTTATCGGTTGTAAACGCTTCGAAAACACTAGGTGCTGACCCAAAATTGTCGCTACCCCCTCGCTGGTTACAACCAAAAACAACGTTTTTTTTTTTTTTCACAATTTTAGCTCCAAAACTCAATCAAAAAGCCATTTTTATGAAAAACAAAAAGAACAAACCCCTAATATTTTGTCAAAAAAATATTCAAAAACGCAAAATCCTTCAATAAAAAGTGAAAAAACGCTCCAAAACTTACCAAAAAGATTGATACAATCCAAGCTCTGATATCAACTGTATGTCCAAAAAATTATTTTGATGTATCAATCAGATCCACTTGATGGTGCGAAAACCCAATCAAGTAGAAGAAGAAGAAGAAGAAGAAGAAGAAGAAGAAGAAGAAGAAGAAGAAGAACTTGATGAATCTTTATGAATTGATGAATATTCAATGATGCTTCATACACATGAGATTCACACATACACTCTTCTTCTCTCTACTTTCTTTGTCTAAAACACCTTGATTTACACACACTTGACGATAAACTCTTTTTTTCCATCTGACATCTACTGACACTATTTATAGGGAACAATAGTTGTAAACGCATTTACAACCGTAAACGCGTTTACAACCATAAACGTCACCTGGACCGTAAACCCAAGGCTCTTTTCGATCCTAGAGCGAAAACTACAATTGCCGAGAAAAGTAAAGTATAAACCATATTTTAGACCCAACAGTGGTGGAAAGTATAAGAAAGTCGGTTGATTTTTAAATCATGGCTGGAAAAAAAAATTAAAAACAAATATTAGTGATGTAAACTCACTTGCTAAGCTTGATGACAAATGAAGAACAAAAATGGTGGAAAGTATATGAACAAAAATGGTATAACGGAGGCTCGGAACTGTTGTAATCAAGTTTGTTTTACCCAAGTCCGCCATGGTTGCAATCGTCGTTGCAATACATATCGATTTCTGAAGAGAAATCTCGAATGAACAACAGGAGCCATCCGGAGTGCCCAGCCAAGATACAGATCAGGTTACCAAATTCTGATTTTGCTCATTCAACATTTCATTGTCAACACCACCACCATCAAGAAGTTGACAGAAAACAGTCTCAATTTTGAAGATCCAAATTATCAACAACAAAACAATAAATGGGTTAAAGCTTGAGAACGATGGAGTGATGGGTTGGGAAGAACACAATTTTCAATTTATGTTTATTGAAGCAACTCAACTATAGAAGAATGTCAAAGAAATGGGGAAAATGAGTATGTGCAAGATGAATGCCCAAAAAAAAACACAGTATTCTTTTAAATTTTAGTTTTTTTTAAAAAGTCAAATAAGTTCATTGTAACCGGTAAAACCGACTTTAAATGTGTTCTATCCCTTTATTACCGGGTAAAACATAAGTTACGTCCTTAGAATGCAAAAAATAGTTACAATAGATCATTTAAAGCAATGTACTAAAATTTATTTAACTACAGTAACTATAACCCAACCCGCCCAACCCGTGACATAATATGTTCAGGAGACAAACCATCATATACAAAGGCTGCTTGTTGGTTGTTTGTTGCAAATAATATACAAACCCAACCCGCCCAACCCCATGTATTGACGTTGACTTTGATTTTCACAAGATCCGAAATTTTTTCTCCTTGCTCAAAATGAGTTCATACAATCTACCAGCACCTTCGGTTTCATCGGGGGATTTTACAAGATTGAAACCAGACTTTCCGGATCAGGGTCAACCATTGGCGGCCGGTGAATATGCAAATGAAGCACCGGTGGAGATGTATAATGAATTATCCGTCCAACCTCCACAACATACAGATCTACGTCAAGTTACGAGATCTATTAATGGACTTCCAGGTGCGACTCGTAACAGGGATCGGGACGAAAGAAGTGGCTGTAGTGGCAGTTTTTCTGGTTTTATTCGCCAGAGAAATTCTTCATATGGCATCGGCCATCCATCTACCGATGAGAAAGCCCACGGACGCACATACTTTGATCAACAAGATCCAACTGACAACAACGAATCATCCACTAGTATTCTGTACTTCGAACTAACAAAACTGACTCCATTTTGTCATTTTACGCAATGCCTATGCAACTAACAATAACCGTGTTTTTTTTTTTTTTAAATTAATCGAGTTTTCCTGTTGAAATGCATTCGAACAGGGGCTTAAAAGGAGAGCATACAGTGAAGCAATTACGTCTATCAAATGCCCTCAAAGTACGTGAAACCACAACAATTTATGAAGTCTGCCGTCTAATGACTGCTCGAAGCACTGATGCTGTTTTACTTACCAACTCAAATGAGTTACTCAGTGGAATATTGACAGGCAAGGTTTGTCATGAATCTTCACACACATTTTATTATCAACCTAACACCTTACAGAACGGTTATTGTTCATAAAGTTTCAACAAATTTTTATGTCTTACTTTTATTAATTTTCTTTTTGCTGTGTTTAAAGGATATTGTAAGAAGAGTTGTTGCTGCTGAGATTGATTATGTGAACACACCTGTCTCGAAGGTGATGACAAAGGACCCACAATATGTACTCTGAGACGTTGGTTGTGGAAGCCCTGAAAAAGATGCTGCAAGGTTTGTAACAATTATGAAAAATTTCTGGTTAGTTTTTGTTGAACCTTGTAACTAAGCGATTAAACTAAATTATGCAAGCATGCAGGGAAATTTGGACACTTGCCTGTTGTAGAGAATGGCGAGGTTATTGGGCTACTTGACATGGCAGCTACTGTTGAAGGTTTAAATTTAATATAGAGAATGTTAGATTGATTATAAAGTGGCAACTTAATGATTAGTACGTATTGATTTCTGACTGTTTACATTTGAACCTGTGTTGTATGTTGTTGACGTAAGAAATTATGAATAAACAAATAAGATAACATCTATATTTGTCTTCATTGGATGTTGGGGTTGAAAGACACTTTTCTTTGGAGTTGGAACAAAGGAATGAGGTTACACACTTAATATTACAAGAAAAACAACCCTAAGGGGTCACTCTAAGTATTACTCTTCGTTTTGTAGTACTACATACCATTGTCAAAAAGGTGGCTATGAGAAATTTCATACAAGTAACAAGTTGGGTTTAATTTGAACTCACATTCTCCCCATTAAACCAAATTTGGCTCCAGATTCGTCACACTGATCATGTTTCCAATTTCAACGTGCTTCACATAAGCTAAAGACTTGGTAAATATGTCTGCTTCTTGATCCTGTGAATTGACATATTCTTCTATAATTTTCCCACATTCAACACATTCTCGTATGAAATTAAAAATAAATGTCAATGTGTTTCCTTCAATCATGGAACACATGATTTTTTTCATCAAAGTAATTGCTAACTTGTTATTGACATACACAATGATAGGCATGATATGATATCCTGTGAGCTCCTTCACGAGATTTACAAGCCAAATGGCTTGACATGTCGCTATTGAAGTTTCCATGAACTTAGCTTCACAAATGGACAAAGCAACAATCTTATGCTTTTGAGATTGCCAAGTGATTGCATTGCTTCCAAGATAGAAAATTATCGCACTCGTGCTTTTGCTATCAACGGGGTCACCTTCAAGATCACTATTCGAATAATTAACCAAGTCTTCAATTTCACGACCTTTTCCATAGTCAATGTGTAACGTCCCAAAAATATAGAGTATTTTTTTTTAAATATACCATAAGCCTTCAAATACCATTTACTCAAAAGGTAATAAGAGTACTAAGTTATTGTTTCGAAACATCGGAGGTGCAAATCATAAAATCAAATAGTTTGGAATCTCCATTGGATGCGATGCAATCAAACTTGACTCTTTATTTGCTACCAAAAGTACCTGAACAATTTAAACATAAAAACCATAACACACAAAAATTAGTAAGTTCCCCAAAATACCACATATCGTACATATACGGACCTATTTCAGCCAAGGGGAACGACCTGACTGTCTATTTCAACCAATGACATATTTCAGCCTTGTAAATGTCATGACACAACCATATTCTTATAGTTACTATTGTTGCTACATCACAACTATAGTCTATCTTGCAATGATCAACCGTGGTCATCCATGCAAGTCACAAAGACAAATAAACATACAATGATACCTAGTATCCTACATAGTATAGTTAAAAGACTCATTTGAACTAATCAACAGAAGTTCAATAGCTACCTCAACAACATAACAAATAACCCGGGCCATCTAATGCCAATCCAAGACTAGTTCTTAGCTAAATACCCAATTCTACCATGCGAACAAAGTTAATGGTTGAGTCACCGTTGTGGTGGCTAAAAGACAAAATACTCATGTTTATGTTGGATTATGGTGTTTAAGCCAATACCTAAATTGGTATATTCTTGTGATTAAAAGCAAAGTCCTTTTTAGGTTGTCTTCATAACTAGAACTTGATTAGAATGACATTTATAGAGATAATGATGATTTGTTAAATTGTTATATGATTAATAAACTAATTGGAAATAGTGAGGAAATGACTTGTTAATATATTATATGATTAATATTTTTATTGGGAAGGGAGAGCCGGTTTATTAACTTATTATGTGATTAATACATTAATATGAGATCAATTGTTAAAGTAATTGATTTATGAATTTATATTATTAATAAATTAATGAGAAATCAATTAGAATTAATTAATTATTAATCAGAATTAATCTGGATTTAATTTGGGATTAATTGGAATTACTTAAAGGTGCAATAGGTGAATTTAATTGTTCAATAGTTGAACAAAAGAATCAATTCTAGAACCATACAAGGGATGGACAGTTTTGGGATCCTTTCAAGGTATCCAAAAGCCTCATAGATGATAATAAATAAATGAGTTGAATTGAGATTAAATCAATTATTTAATTATTTATATCTTGCTTTCTCCTTACCTTACACAAACTATAAACAAGACCTTATAACCTTAATTTTGTTCATGCACTTCCCATAAGTCTTAAGAACAAATTTTTCCTCTCCTCCTCTCTCCTCAATTGTCTTATATATGTTGGGTTTGGATGTGAGGCATTAGAGACATCATATTTTTGGTGCTAGCTTTCCAAGCTCTTCAATGGAAAGATTGAAGTGATTTTTTTACTACAAAAAATCAAAGGTATGTAACTTTAATTCTTGTGATTTTTATTATACTAGGGTCTCAATTAGAGTTCATGTTAGTTTTTGTTGATCATATTATGTTGCATTCAAAGTATATAATATAGATTCTTTATGTTACATGTGCCCGTAAGTGTTAAGTGAAATTCCAGAAGTCCATAGTTTTTGTAACCTATAAAACTCATTAGTTGTATCAGAGCCTAGGTGTGTCTACAATTGGTTGTACATGAGATGAACCGAACAAAAACAAATATTCGAAAAACTTACATCTCCAGGCGTGACAGACAATGTGTTTGAATTCATATTTAAAATATTTATTAAACCTAATTGAATTACTAATTGAGGCTAGGACCCACATCTGGCTTTGTGGTGTATAAATGTATGTCGTAAAAACACAACAAAGTTATTTAGGTAGGCAATGCACTTTTCCAGTTTCAAAATTTTAAAACTCCTAGATCATTTGAGATTTATTGACATTCAAAGACATCTTAATCTTGATTATGATCACCTCCATTCAACGACAAGGATGTTGTAGATCATTAAATAGATGGTGAATCAAACATGCAATATCATGTGTCATTAGATATAAACTTATTCTCATGTTGATGTGCAGGTTAACCACTCAAGCTCGAGTGACACATGATCCTAAATTATATTTTCGCAATGACGTGTTGGTTAACCACACATACTCCATCCTCAAAATATAAACAATATTTGTATTTTCAACAATAACACATAACTCACATTTTTAATATAAAATGAGAATTTTGTTTTTTTACTTGATTAATATTTTTAATTTTGAAACAAAATCCACTCGAACCCTCTGGGTGACTTCACTCTCATAATACAAAAGGTGGTGAGCATGGTAAGAAATGATTCTTTTAAAAACTGACCTCACTTGGAATCAAAGAGACCCTTTTAAACTTTTATTAGACTTTTAGAATGGGTGTGCCTAGTTTTGATTTGACGATAATGTTTATTTATTAAACACGTGATATAATTATTAAACATATAGTAACTATATCATATACTAAATTTATATTATTGTCTGTCTAATTTAGTACTCTTATTAAAAAAGGTTGAAGATAAATATTCAAAATTTAATTAAAGCTTAAACAATATTCAAATTGAATTATTTAAATATTCATATTTAAATACTATTTCAAATGTATCTGAGATTTGAATATGTTGATTTGAATAACTAAAATAATATTTTAAACAAGACGTTTATCCTTAAAATTTTGAAACTTAATCAAAATCCTAAAACTGAAATTAATGACGGACGCATCATGTCGGCCAAAGACACGTTGTATCCGTTTATTAAACAAGTTTCTTTGTGTTTTTTACTAAGTTTTTGCAGATAACTAAAGCCAATTAGGCACTGATACCACTGTAGGGTTTTATTAGTATCAATACCTTAAGATCTAAGTGTTACTAGGTATAAAAATAAACATTAAAAATCAACCAGAGAAATGCATACTAACCTCTTGATTCCTCGATTGGTATCTCGTACATACTAGTGGCTTCAATGGATGAAGGATCCAATGTAGAACCCCTCTAATGTACTCAAACCAACAAATTCCAAAACCAAAAAGGACAAACACTACATTTATTTTTACGAGAAATTTACTAACCGTAAGAAAAAGGTTATGAATTTCGTATATAAAGAGAGATGGAAAGATATTTGACGGAATTTATAGGAAAAACAGCTATGGTTTGACCACTTGTCAATTTATAAGTAGCGGATAAAATCCTTAATGGATTTAAATTCTTAAGATTAATCATTATCTGATTCAAACATGCCTTATCCCTATCAGGAATCCTATATAAACCATCCATTATAAGATCTCTATGAGCTTCTAGGATACTCCAGTTAATCTCCATTTCCTTATTTTTATTTGGGTCTTGAGGTTAACACAAAATGACATTGTTATTATTCGAAATATTACTAAAATAGTTAACGAAAATGGACATTATTTCAAAAAATATATCCATAGTCTCATCATTACCCTATTCACTTTGTACTCACTCCTTAATATACTCGCAATCACCATACTCAATAAATGTGTAAAGATTTCTACAGTCCAAAAACATATTATCAATATTCTTACCATCCGACTCTCAACTACTTCGGTTCGTCCATGAATTTTCCCAACTTAAGTGTGTATCATGTGCTTCCAATAACTAGAGCTCTACTACTATCTTCCATACCTCTCCATCTCCATTCAAATACCCATCATTAAGTCACCAAGTTACATATTGTCGACAATACTAAAACATATGCCCGTACTAGCATATAGTAAAACTTTTCCTAGATCATTAGGAATCTAATGCACCCAACTATTCTGCTGGGATAGAAACTTCTATCACTGTTAGATAACTATCTTACAGTATTATTATAGGAAACTAGAATTAAGCATTCTTTTGATCGAGAGATATTGAAATAAAATGGTTAGAATCAAAGGAGAGCTTCAAATACAGCTAAACCAAGCAATCTAGTATTACCTAATTCTAGGGTCACGTAATGTAACACATTCACTTCACAGTTAATTAATGTAAATAAAAATTTCAAATACCACAAAGTAATAAGTAGTCAAGTAGTTAACTAACAGATAGTTCTAGCACACATAATATCTTATATCTTAGAAAGCAATGAATAACACTTAAACACTTTCTCTTTTCCTCTCGCACCAACTGATTGTAAACACTACGCCTTTGATCACATTTTCCAAACCTTTTCTTTTATATTTAACAAAAAATTTCTTTTAAAAATAATTCTTGAGTCACAAACTTGACTTCATAACTCATTGAAATGAGGCTGATTCTCTCAAGTTGTGCTTTGATACCAACTTGTAATATCCAAAAATTAGAAATAAATTCTAAAATTTCAAAAAACATATATTACAATGAAGACGATAAATTCTATTATTACAAGGTTTCAAAACCAATGGCAAGATCAAAATAAGTCAAAAAAATGTTGAAAATAGTGTCCAAGGTCCTTAACTAGTTTGGTAATATCTCTAATAATTGCAGGGTCCTTTTAGGTTGGCCTTATGACACAAATAGCTATAATGAAAAAGAGGAAAACAAGTTATTAATATAATAAGTGTTTAATAAATTAATTGGAAATTATATTGTAACTAATTAGATTATTAAACATCTTGAATATTAATTAGTTCTTAGATATAATTGGAATATCCTAGAAGCTCCGTAAAAGAAGTATGGGAAGATTTTGGATATCCCATGGATAAGAATAAGCCATGTTTAAATAAGATAATTATTATCCTAAGAGTTTAAATCTTTTAAAGATTTATCTGTTGCCTCTAAATTAACTACTAGGGATCAAACCTTAGTTGCTGATTCTTTCCCTTAAACCGTCTAAGCTCTCTCTCTCTCTCTCTCTCTATATATATATATATATATATATATATATATATATATATATATATATATATATATGTGTGTGTGTGTGTGTGTGTATGTGTGAATTATAAACCCTCACATAGGGTTATAAAACTTTCCAAAAACCCTTCATTAGGGTTGTTCCTTATTAGATTTTAGAGTTGTGGGTCTGACCACATTATAGAGAATCTACCTTGGATCCTTTATCCATTGCAAGAGCTGTCAGTTACGACAGCACGATCAAAAAGTGAAAATATTAGATTTTAATCGATTATTTCTTTTTATTTTAAAAGGTTGTTTCTATAACTAATAAAACCTAGATCCTAGGGTGCATGTACACATAAGTATTATGTTTTGTTTCCTCTCCTTTGATCATGTGTATTGGTATTTGCATTGTTTAAATTTAAATTTTCAATCCGAGATAAGCTCTAAATATCATTTAAATAAGATTTCAAATCCAAATATTTAAATGAATTAATTATGAATATTATTTAAACTATAATTCAAGTTTGAATGTATATTTTAAATATTTTTTAAATAGAGAACTAAATTAGAATATTTAATACATAAAGAATATCAATTTAAAAGTTTTAAATTTTTTTATCCATACAACATATGTCTATCACATATTTAACTAAAACATTTTCATTGAACAATTACTAGACTTACCCTATGTTTACCACCCTCAGTGCCTTTTAAAATTTGAGACTAGTTATCGAAAGAGTTTGACTAAATAATACTTAAGATAAACATTATCAACTAAAAGTACTAAAAGAAAGTTCTCATTTTATATTAATAACATGAACCGTGTGCTATAAATGAAAACATATATTTTAAGAGTAAATTACTGAAATCGTCCCTATGGTTTGGTCAAAATTGCACGTTTGGTCCCTAACTTTTTTTGCACTTGGATCGTCCCTATAGTTAGATTTTGTTGTGTTTTTCGTCCCTGTGGTTTGATTTTGTTGCGTTTTTTGTCCATTACATACATGAGTAAATTACAAGAATGGTCCCTATGGTTAGGGGTAATTTGCGCGTTTAGTCCCTAACTTATTTTTTTAACTCGAAAGATCCTTATTGTTTGTTTTTGTTACGCGTTTGGTTCCTACTGTTTGTTTTTATTACGCGTTTGGTCCCTATTTTACCTAAAAGTACTATTATTTAAATAGAGAAAAATGATGTGGTTTATAAGGTAAGGTGAAGGGGATGGGTTTGAGGGTGTATTTAGTTAAATAAATTAAAAAATCAAGGGTAAAATAGTCTTTTTAGGTATGACGGGGACCAAGCGCGTAACAGAAACAAACAGTAAGGACCTTCCGAGTTAGAAAAATAAGTTAGGGACCAAACGCGCAAATTACCGCAAACCATAGGGACCGTTCATGTAATTTACTCTACATACATAAAGTTAGGGATCAAACATGCAATTTTGACCAAACCATAGGGACGAAAAACGCAACAAAATCAAACCATAGGGACGATCCGAGTGCAAAAAAAAAAAGTTAGGGACCAAACGTGTAATTTTTACCAAACCATAGGGACGATTTCAGTATTTTACTCATATTTTAATCATAGAGTGTATATGCTTAACTAACACATCATCGCGGGAATATAAGTTGAAACGATGTGTCTCTCATAAAATTATTTTATTTATAGAGTGTATGTCGTTGAGTTGCATGTCATTGTGAGTATTATTTGTGTTGAGGGTCACATAGTTTTGCATGGTTGATTCATCATCTATTCTATGGTCTGTAGTATCCCAATGTTATAATCAAGATGAGCACAATACGAGATCAACATGCCATCGAATATCAATGAATCTAAAATTATCTAGGATTTTCGAAGAGTTTGGAACTGACATAGTGCATTGCCTACCTAAATACCCTTGTTTTGAGTTTACGACATCCTTTTACACATTGGAAATCTAAATGTGGATCCTAGCCTTAATAATAATAATAAGTCATTTAGGGTTAAAAGTTATATTAAGGATGAAATCACACTAAGTAAACTTTTCTTAAGTGTCGAACAAGAACAAAAAAAAAACAACAACTGTAACACGTAGACATCAGGTATTTTCCTTTTTTAGACTAAAAGTATAATTATGTTGCAAATTTGGTACTTACACCATGTAACGTCCGGTTCCTGGTATGCATTTAATTATAATTTATTCATATTTTTGAAGAGCTACTAGAAGAGTTAGGAGCCCCAGACTCGTCGAGTAGAAACGAGATTGGACGCGGGAATTAAGTCGCCTACACGACGAGTTAAGATCCTCGACTCGATGAGTAGGGTTGTCAGGATGAAACACTAATTTTGGGGTTTTGCACCCTATTTAAGCATCTTAAACCCGGCTTTATGGCCTCATTTCTAGCCTTTAAGTCCCAAACCCTAATCCATGAAACACTAGAGCTTTGTGTGAGTTTGTGAGCTATTATTGAGTGAACTTTGTGTGATTTGAAGCTTGTAGAAGAAGAAGAATGTAACACCGTAAAAATTAAAACAATTTTTCGCATTTTCAAACACATTCTCCAAACACATTCATTAATAAAATGTCATAGTATCATATCACTGTTTCACAAAACATCCCCCAAGATCGTAATACATAAAATTCCATGTCAGTGTGTACGAATCAAGCCGGCGCCTTCCCGCAGTCATCACTAAGACCTGAAACACATAGCACGTAACACTGTAAGCATACGTTTAGTGAGTTCCCAAAAATACCACTCTAACACATTTCAGCCACTCGAGGCTATGACTCTGTTTGACCCTCTAGTCAATGTGTCTCATTGGGACCCTTTAGTCCCAACTCTCTGTGGGCCCTCTGGCCCTAACTCTGTGGACCAAAAGGTCCTAACTCTATGGACCCATTGGTCCTAGCTCTGTAAACTCTGAATCATGCATATCACATATCACAACAATTATCATACATAAATAACATGCAAATACACTAGCATATAGCTCTAAAATATACTGACACATAACCCTGTTACCACTCTAGGTAAAGTCTGTGGACCAAAAGGTCCTAACTCTATGGACCCATTGGTCCTAGCTCTGTAAACTCTGAATCATGCATATCACATATCACAACAATTATCATACATAAATAACATGCAAATACACTAGCATATAGCTCTAAAATATACTGACACATAACCCTGTTACCACTCTAGGTAAAGACTCACCTCTGGTATCTCAGTGAATCTCTAACTCGGTAAACGCTGGCCTAGCCTCCGGCTAATCATGTGAAATAAATACCTAATTTAATATAACTCTCAAAGGCTAGACTATGTCCTCTTATGACAATCTCATAAGGGTAAAAGACCATTTTACCCCTCTCATAACTCAAAAGGCCCCTCAATAGACCATACCCTAAAAGTCAACCAAAAGTCAACTTTTCGGGTTACACTGCGCGTACCAGATGTGTACGCTTAGCGTATCCGACAGCCTCTCAGAATCGAGGAACGCGGCGCGTACTGAGATTACGCTCGGCGTACTCCAATGCTTCAGCCCCTTAGCTGTTGAGGTCTTAAACAATTAAGACCCACGTCTAAATTCTAGATCCGACCACATCTAAGCCTCTTAATCCATAAAGTTGATAACTTTAAGCCTTGGCATGGCTGAACAAGCCACCAACTCACATAGTATTCCATCCTTTAACTCTAGAAGGCTTATTACTCAAGCATGACCTCAAACTAGCAACCAAGATGGAAACTTTATGGTTATAAATCACTAATACCACTGAAAAGGGACAGATCTCGGACCATGGAGAACCTTACACTCATAAGGTCTCCACCTTTGGGGTTTTTAACTCTAGAAATGGCACATGCAACAACAACCAAAAGAAGAGGAAACTTTTGAACTTCATACCTCTAAGTGTAGCCCCTTTCTATGTAGATCTCAGATCCAAATTGGCACTTCAAGCTTTAGCTTCCAAGAGCTCCTTTCCTTCTTCTTCACTAGGTCACCAAAGCACAATTAGCTCAAACAATGCTCACACACACTAAGGACGATGGGAGGCTCTCTTTTAGGGTTTCACTCACTGATATGGAGGCTAAGAAATGAGCCTTAGCTCCATTTAAATAGTGCACAACATGGATTAGGGTTTTTGCACTTGGTCCGGGTACGCCCGACGTAACTCTGGGTACGCCCAACGTACCCTGGCGATTCCGCGTCCAAACTAATCGAATAAGTACGCGCAACGTACCCCTCTGGTACGCCCAACGTACTCACTTGCTAGGTTCCCTCCACTCAAGGACTAATCATGACCAATTGACAAAGAATAAGGGTGAAAGAAATGCACCTGAATCTCGGGGTGTTACAATTCTCCCCCACTAGAACCAGACTTCGCGCCCGAAGTCTCATTCCTCGAACAACTCTGGATGCTGCCCTTGCATCGCCGATTCTGACTCTCAAGTCATCTCGGACCCCTTCTGATGTTACCACTGAACCAAAACCAGTGGCACTTCCTTGTTCCTGAAAACCTTGATCTTCCAATCCCTGATCGCCACCGGTCTCTCAGCATAATTCAGGCTTGCATCCACCTGAAAATATCCTCTAATGGCACCACTGCTGAATCATCGACTATACACTTTCGCAACCACGACACGTGGAAAGTGTCGTGAAGCTGCCCCAACTCCTCAGGTAGCTCCAAACGATATGCTAGCCTGCTCACCCTCGCAATCACTCTAAACGGACCAATATACCAGGGCCGTAGCTTGCCTCTCTTCCTGAACCGGATCACTCCTTTCCAAGGAGATACCTTCAGGAGCACAAAATCTCCGACCTGAAACTCAAGCTCGAACCGACGGCTATCCGCATAACTCTTCTGGTGACACTGAGCGGTCAACAACCTCTGTCTGACCTGCTGAATCTGCTCCGTCGTCTAAAGTACTATCTCTATACTACCCATCACACATTTCCCTACCTCTCCCCAACAAATGGGAGTCCGACACCTCCTACCATAGAACAGCTCAAAAGGCGACATACCGATGCTCGAATGATGGCCATTGTTATAGGAAAACTCTGTCAAAGGTAGATACGCATCCCAACTCCCTCCGAAGTCCAATACACATGCCCGAAGCATGTCCTCGAGCGTCTGAATCATCCGCTCGCTCTGCTCATCAGTCTGTGGGTGGTATGCGGTACTAAAATTCAGCCTCGTACCCAATTCCTCATGAAATTTCTTCCAGAATCTGGAAGTGAAACGTACATTTTGATCTGAGACGATCGAGATCGGCACTCCATGTCGCAATACCACCTCCATCATGTACAACTCTACCAACCTCTCAGCGGAAGAGCTCTCACTGATAGCAAGGAAGTGGGCGCTCTTCGTCAACCTGTCCACAATCAGCCAAATTGCATCGACTCCCTTAGCAGTCCTTGGCAATTTGGTGATAAAATCCATGGTAATATGTTCCAACTTCCACTCGGGAACCTCCAACGGCTGCAACTTACCATGCGGTCTCTGGTGCTCGGCCTTAACCTTACGACAGGTTAAGCACCTCTCAACAAACCACACGACATCCCTCTTCATAGAGGGCCACCAATACTCTCTCTTCAGGTCCAAATACATCTTAGTGCCACCAATACTCTCTCTTCCATCAAAATGGTACATGTCCCGCCCACAAACGGTACCCGGATACGACCCTGGAATGTCATAAGCCCCCGGCTATCGATAACGAACTCCGATACCAACCCGACAACTCGGTCTATCTTTTGGTTTTCTGATCTCACGGCCTCAGCCTGGGCCCCACGAAGGGTGTCCAACATCGGAGTCATCATTTTCAATCTCAAACAAACATCTCGCATCGGGGTGCTCTCCGCCCTTCGGCTCAGCGCATCGGCTACAACATTAGCCTTACCCGGCTGGTACTGGATCTCGCAGTCATAATCCTTTACCACATCCAACCATCTCCTCTGTCACATATTCAGGTTGGGCTGATCCATCAAGTACTTCAAGATCTTGTGGTCCGTGTATATGGTACACCGAACCCCATACAGATAGTGACGCCAGATCTTGAGGGCGAACACCACTTCCCCCAACTCAAGATTGTGGGTGGGATACCTCGTCTCATGATGCTTCAGCTGCCTCGATGTGTATGCTATCACATGCCCTCTTTGCATCAGTACTGCTCCCAACCCCGATATCGACGCGTCACAGTACACCACAAAGTCCTCCATCCGCTCCGGAAGGGCTAAAACTGGGGCTTCCCACAGTCTCTGGCGAAGCGTCTCGAAGGAGCCTGCTGCTCTGGGCCCCATGAAAAAGCAACACCCTTTCGGGTCAACCTGGTGAGTGGCACGACGATCTTGGAGAAATCCATGATAAATCTCCGGTAATAGCATGTCAGTCCTAAGAAACTCCTGATCTCGGTGGGTGACCTTGGCATCTCCCAACTCATCACTGCCTCAATCTTGGCCGGGTCGACCAATATCCCTTTCTGGTGAACAAGGTGCCCTAGGAACTGGACCTATCGCAACCAGAAATCACACTTGGAGAATTTGGCATAAAGCCTCTCCGATCTCAGAACTCCGAGGATCTCCCTCAAATGCTTCTCATGCCGCTCTCTGGATCTCGAATACACCAAAATGTCATCGATGAATACGATCACCGAGTGATCCAATATCGGCCTGCACACTCTGTTCATGAGATCCATGAACACCGCCGGTGCATTGGTGAGTCCGAAAGCCATCACCACAAACTCGTAATGTCCATAACGAGTCTTGAACGTTGTCTTCTGGATATCCTCATCTCGCACCCTCACCTGATAATACCCAGACCTCAAATCGATCTTGGAGAACCAAGATGCTCCCAGCAACTGATCGAACAAATCGTCGATCCTCAGCAACGGGTAACAGTTCTTTACCGTCAGCTTGTTCAACTCTTGGTAATCAATGCACATCCGGTGTGAACCATCCTTTTTCTTGACAAAAAGGATAGGCGCTCCCCACGGCGAGCTGCTTGGCCGAATAAACCCCTTCCCCAGCAACTCCTGAAGTTGCAACGATAACTCCTGCATCTCTTGAGGCACAAGGCGATAGGGCACCTTGGCGATTGGCGCGGCCTCCAGAACCAAATCGATACTGAACTCCACCTGCCTCACAGGAGGAACGCCCGGTAACTCCTTCGGAAATATGTCCGGGAACTCACGCACTATCGGAACCTCATCAACTGACCTCGATCTCTCGAAATCAACCCTCGTATCCATCAAATACGCGACAAAGCCCCTACAACCCTACTGTAGACACTGTCTCGCTCTAGCGGCCGAACAAAATGCTGACCCAGAACGTGTACCCTCGTCGTACACCGTAAGAACTCCCCCACTAGGTTCTCGTATGGTCACCAGCTGTCGCTCGCAGTCGATAACCGCTCCGAATCTGCTCAACCAGTCCATGCCCACGATGACACAGACATCTCCCATCGCGATAGGAACTAAATCAATCGGGAACTCAGCACCAAAAATCTCGAGTACACACCCTCGGATCACCTCTATGGCATATACCGCCCTCTCGTCAGCTATGGAAACTCTTAGAGGTCGAGTCAACGCCTCACGACTAACACTGATTTGCTGACTAAAAGCCAAAGATACAAAAGACCGACTCGAACCCGAGTCAAATAACACCAAGGCAGGTACAAAACTCACAAGAAATGTACCTACGCATAACATAATATAAGCACAATATCTCAACATCAAAATAAATACACGAAAGAATACATACCAGCCATGTCATCGGGCGTTGCGCGGACCTCCTCCGCGGTCAACTAAAAGGCTCTCCCTCGTGCCTTCGGTGCCTCGGCCTTCACTGGCCGGCTCCCAGTAGCTCTGATAGCAGCAGGGGCAGATCCTTGAGATACTCCTTGTGCTGATCCCCGTAGTTGCGGACACTCTGCCTTCCGGTGTCCGGTCTGTTTGCAATGAAAACATACTGCAAACCCCTAAGGGAAATCCTTGGCCATATGCCCCTCCTTGCCACATTTGTAGCAAGGCCCTGCTCTGCACACCCCATCGTGGCTCTTGCCACACTTGCCACAAGTGCGGCCCCTCTGACTCCCTGATCTCGAATCAGCGGGCTTGGCCTGCTTGGCTACCGGCTGAGACTGCACCGGTCGTTGATCCCTCCCTTGAGACTCATCCTCTTCCCTAGCCTAGGTCTACAACTCTATCTCCCTCTTCCGGGCATTTTCCTGAAACTCGACAAATGTCCGGTATGTCGAGTTCGCCACGAACTCTCGCATATCCCTCCTCAAAATGCTCAGATATCGGCTCATACGTGCCTGCTTGGAGGACACGTGCTCTGGGCAGAACATCGCCCACTCATGGAACATCCTCGTAATCACTGTAACAGACTCAGTACCTTGCTTGAGGGTCAGAAACTCCTGGGCCAAACGCTCCCTCTCCACCTGGGGAACGTACTTATCTCAGAACATAGTAGTGAACCTCTCCCAGGTCACTGCAGTAAGCTCAGCAGGCGTATAGTGTGTCGTCACAAACTTCCACCAATCCTTCGCTCGCAAGCGAAGCTGGTTTAGCGTGAACCAGACTCTCAAATGCTCTGGAGACGAGCAAGTAAAAAACACCCCTCTATGTCTGAAATCCACCTCATCGCTGCAATCGGGTCCTGGGTCCCATCAAACTCCGGTGGTTTTGTGTTGCTGAACTCTCGGAACAGCAACGCATCACCACCATGTGGCCTAGTCGCAGCTATAGCTGTAGTGGCCGCAGGAACAACAGCCTCAGAAAGAGAAACGTATCTCTTATCAAATGTCTCTATCAGTGTGGTCTTGATAAACCCGAACATCTCTGGTATCTCTGCCCTGATGACCGCAGCTACCTCCTCATGGATGATCCTACGGATCTCCTCGTCACTCGTATTGCTGCTCCCTGGTGTGTGGCGTGTCCCAACCATGATCTCCCTCTCTCTCTGGAATACAACACAAGATTAAATATCAGGGACTCGCTCTAGTATACTCACACTCGAATACTCCACCCTACTTGTTCCTTGGTACTCCAAGGATTCTTACTTGGACTGTGCACTGACCCGGTGTCTTCAGTAGTACGGGCCCAATACTATCATCCACACCTCATCAACATTCACCCCAAGTCCTCCTCCCAGAGTCCGAAATCCCAAGTACTCTACTCTCTCTAATCATATGATACTCGCTAGCATATCTCTTATAACCTCCTCGCTGCTACCTAAACACTCTGAAGTATCCGTAGTAGCAAGACTCCTAGACTCAGGCATCACATATCAAACCACTCTAGTCCTAATAAGAATACCTAGTCTACTCTAGCATGCATAATATGGCTCATCATATAACATATCATATCATATCTCATAACACTTATTGTAATGGTATTTTGGGAAATCACTATTCGGGTGCTGGTTGTTCGTACACACGACTTTGCTCTGTTTTGTATTTAAAGTTCTTCTTTTGAAAACTATTTTATTATCGAAATTTCCTCAAATCCTCAGTTTGAGTTCAGATACGCCCGAAGGTGCACCCGAATCCCTCAAATCAAGGCTCTTATACCAGCTTGTAACACCGTAAAAATTAAAACAATTTTTCGCATTTTCAGACACATTTTCCAAACACATTCATTAATAAAATGTCATAGTATCATATCTTTGTTTCACAAAACATCCCCCAAGATCGAAATACATAAAATCCCATGTGTGTGTACGAATTAAAGCTGGTGCCTTCCCGCGGTTATCACTGGGACCTGAAATACATAACACGTAACACTGTAAGCATAAGTTTAGTGAGTTCCCTAAAATACCACTCTAACACATGTCAGCCACTCGAGGCTATAACTCTGTTTGACCCTCTGGTCAACGTGTCTCAGTGGGATCCTCTATTCCCAACTGTCTATGGGCCCTCTGGCCCTAACTCTGTGGACCAAAAGGTCCTAACTCTATGGAGCCACTGGTCCTAGCTCTGTAAACTTTGAATCATGCATATCACATATCACGACAATTATCATGCATAAATAACATGCAAATACACTGGCAAATAGCCCTAAAATATACTGACACATAACCCTGTTACCACTCTAGGTAAAGTATAGTGAGAAGACTCTCCTCTGGTATCTCGGTGAATCTATGACTCGGTAAACGCTGGCCTTGCCTCCGCCTAATCATGTGAAATAAATACGTTATTTAATATAACTCTCAAAGGCTAGACTATGTCCTCTTATGACACTCTCAGAAGGGTAAAATACCATTTTACCCCTCTCATAACTCAAAAGGCCCCTCAATAGACCATACCCTAAAAGTCAACCAAAAGACAACTTTCTGGGTTACGCTGCGCATACCAGATGTGTACGCTGAGCGTACCCGGCAGCCTCTCAGAATCGGGGAACACCACCCAGTACGTGGCGCGTACTGAGATTACGCTCGGCGTACTCCCCAGCTTCAGCCCCATAGCTCTTGAGGTCTTAAACAGTTAAGACCCACGTCCAAATTCTAGATCCAATCACATCTAAGCCTCTTAATCCATAAAGTTGATGACTTTAAGCCTTTGCATGGCTGAACAAGCCACCAACTCCCATAACATTCCATCCTTTAACTCTAGAAGGCTTATTACTCAAGCTTGACCTCAAACTAACAACCAAGATGGAAACTTTATGGTTCTAAATCACCAATACCACTGAAAAGGGACAGATCTAGGACCATGGAGCACCTTACACTCATAAAGTCTCCACCTTTGGGGTTTTTAACCCTGTAAATGGCATATGCAACAACAAGCAAAAGAAGAGGAAACTTTTGAACTTTATACCTCTAAGTGTAGCCCCTTTCTCTGTAGATCTCAGATCCAAATTGGCACTTCAAGCTTTGGCTTCCAAGAGCTCCTTTCCTTCTTCTTCACTAAGTCACCAAAGCACAACTAGCTCCAACAACACTCACACACACTAAGGACGATGGGATGCTCTCTTTTAGGGTTTCACTCACTGATATGGAGGCTGAGAAATGAGCCTTATCACCCTTTAAATAGTGCACAACACGGATTAGGGTTTTTGCACCTGGGCCGGGTACGCCCGGTGTAACTCTGGGTATGCCCAGCGTACCCTGGCGACTCCACGTCCGAACTAAGCGCATGAGTACACGCAGTGTACCCCTATGGTACGCCTAGCATACTCACTTGCTAGGTTCCCTCTACTCAAGGACTAATCATGACCAATTGACAAAGAATAAGGGTGAAATAAATGCATCCGAATCTCGGGGTGTTACAAAGAGGGTAGAGGATTCCAGGAGAAGGTTGCAGATCCTAAAACAACATCTCATGCTCTTCATTTTCTTGTAACCAAGCCTCTAACTTGTCTAGTAGTTTTTTAGATATTCTTATTTTCACTTTATTGGGTTTTTGGGTCTAAGAAGCTTAGCCCTTAGGATATGGACGTCCCAAGAAAGGATCCCTTCAGATCTAGAATCATTAAGGGTTATTATGGCATAAAGATGAAAACCTAATGCCATTGGAGCCATCATGCACGCTCTAAGGTGTTATTTTGGACTTTTAAGCCTTAAAAGGCCATGCATGGAAGGAAATTTAGGAGCTTTATGTGTTCAAATTATGTCTAAGGCCTAGATCTATGTTAGTATGCTTTAGTTTGGAGTATTATGGCTTTTGGAGCAAGATACATGTCCTAGAGAACTAGGGTTTGAGCTAAACCCATGAAGAAGGGCTATTAACGGGTAAAGTTGGTAACTTTACCCTTAAAAGGAAATTTACAGGGTGCATGAGGAATAAGAAGTTTAAATCTAAAGAGTAGGGGATTAAATGTTTAGGAACGCCCATACAGATTGAAGAACTCGTCTAGTCCATAGAGGAACTTGACGAGTTAAGTCGTGTTGTCCCGATTCTTACCAGATAGAACTCGACGACTCGGGGGGGGGGGGGGGGGGCGGGGGGCGATGACTCGACGAGTTGGATCACGATTTTAGGATTTTTGAGTTATAGAACTCGGCGAGTTGGGTCAACCTAGAATGCTGACTTTGACTAGGGGTAAAATGCTCATTTTACCCGTAGAAGGATTCTCAGTTTTTGACTAAGTGGTTATTGTGATAATGATAGTTGGGGAGTCGTTGGAGCAACTACAAGAGATTTCCTCACACCAGATTTTAGCAGTCAACTTGAGAAGGGAGTTTTCCTCCAGTAGAAATGGGTCGAAGGCACCAAGGTTGGCCCATTTATGTATGATAGTATGTTCCTGATTAAGGTCCGATGTCGGGTGGGGCCTGATGTAGGATTGTATGTTTTTCTAGATTTTGATCTGATGCCGGGATGATACTCGAAGAATGTTAGTATGCTTGATGTATTTGTGATTCTTGCATGTGTATGTATATATATGTTTTCGTACTATGGTCCGATGCCAGGGCAATTCCTGAGGAATGTTAGCATGCTTCCGGATTTCAGTCTGATGTCGGGCGGGGCCTTAGGAATGTGTATATGTATATAGTTAAGTGATTATTCTTATGTTATGTGTATTAATAGTTATGCTCATATGTATGTCGAGTTTTGTTTGATGTCGGGCAGGGCCCGATGCTGGGTGAGGCCCGATGCCAGATGCGGTCTGATGTCGGGCGTGACCCTATACCAGGCGGGGCCCAATGCTGGAGAAGGCGATGCCAAGCAGTGCCCCCATATAGTCGGGTGGGGCCAAAGTATGTTATACGCGATTATGTGATTATATGTATACTATGTGGTAGTTTTAGGAGACTAACTAATCTTTGTGCTTACAGTTTTCAGTTTTGGTTTAAGGTACTTCTGCTAGTAAGGGGAAGAGCTCGGTTTGATTGCAGTGCACATACTATTCATTCAGCCTCGGATGTTTAGACTCCGATATTTTGACACATGATTTTGATACTTGATACGATGTTTTGAGATACATGATGATATGTGTATTTTTATATATATTTTTATGCACTTTATCTTAATATTTTAGCCTTATTTATTTTATTTTAGAACTAAAAAGTACTCATAATGCTTTGAATTATGTTTTGCAGCTATTCGTTGTTGATAAAGCACAAAAGAAAAGACTGAAATGGAAACCGAACTTCAAAGCTTAAAGGAATGAAATTTGTGAATCAGAGGATTACGCCCCGCGTACCGTAAGGGTACGCTCCGCGTAAAGACTTGCATCAGATAACTTCAATCGCGTAGTTATCTTGAGTACGCGCCGCGTAAACCTAAGTAAGCCCAGCGTACTTAGGTCGGCTACAAAGACTATAAATGTCGATTTTTAGCTAACCAGGAGGGGGATTCGACTTCTAACCTAATTTAGTTGACAATTAACTTCTGTTAAGCCGTTTTGAGGGTTTAGAAGGCGGCCGGAAGGCCGTTAAGCTAACAGGAGCAGAGATCTGAAGGATTGGAGAGCGGATACATATCGGTAATCATATGGATTGCTAACGTGACCATGTTTAGCACTCCATTATGGTACTTTTTGTATTTAGTTTCTGATTTGGGTGTAAAAACCTTTTACTTTGTGTTTACGATTGAATGAAGCTTTGATTCTTAGACTAATTGTTATATTAAATAATTTATTTGTGTTTAATTTATCTTGCCAAGCTTGTTCAAAGATCCTCATGTGTTAATGATGATTATTTTCTGTTAATTATTAAGTGAATTAAGTTGTATGAACGTCTGCTTGATTTGCTTATCTCTTATGATTTTTGATGACCATCGAGATTATAAGACTAGAAATAACGAATGTGAAACTAGGATTAACTTGGGAATAAGTAAATTAATGTGTGAGCCTTGTTTGATGACCATCAACAAGAGGTTAATTAAATGTTTAAATTAACTATATTTACAAGTCTTGCTTGATACGAACTGAACACTAGGAAGCATGTTAGTTTAATCAATTGATCACTGTCTGAATTGACTTGTTTGCTAAAGGATTAGTTATAGTGAACACGAATCTAATCATTTTAGGAATCGGTGAACATGAATAAATGAATTTGTGTATGCAATTGTTTAGGTTTTCAAGGTGGAATTTGTCTAAACCAAAGTACCTGAAGAGATTTGTTTTTCCTGTTAGTTTATCGAGAATGGTTAATTAATTGTTAGTTTGAGAATTATTTCTTTTATTCTTTTTCGTGTAACCTGTAACCTATAATTAAATATATTAGATTAATCCACCGTTCCCTGTGATCGACACCCGACTTACCTAAGCTATACTGTAATCTGACTAGGTACACTGCCTATAAGTGCATAGTTAGTCTAAGTTTGTTAGGTTATAAATATTAAAATTAATGGGTACTTTCGTGCACATCAAGTTTTTGGCGCCGTTGCTGGGGAACGGTTTGACATTAATTTAGTTTATTTGATTATTCGTTATTTGTTTTTAGTTAGTTTTTATTTTTAGTTTGATTTTCGATGATATCATTTCACTTGTCGGGAAGGTTCTTGTTTTTATTTTGCAGGAATTTGGGATTGTACACATTGCTTGACTTTACTTTTTGCATGGGTTTCGAGAATAATGGCGATTAGGGAATTCTTGACCTGCTTAGCCTACTACTTTGTTGATTTGTCCAACTCAATCCATGAGGCGTAGTATAGCAAGGCGTATTGTGGTGGTTAAGTGGAAGACCGAGCTCTTGTTGTTCTTGACTAGTTAGGTCACTTCTTGTTCCACTTCTAGTTAAAGGTGCAAGGAAAACAAAGGAAATATTCTAACGTGTCCCGAAAGTGGGTGTTTTCGCAAACCAATTCTTGCATGCAAAGGTTTTTGATCATCCATTGTTGTTTGATCTTGACAAAGATAAGTGACTATGACATCTCATTTTTTTTATCATTCATCGTGAAGTCATCATTAGCTAAAGAAATTAAAAAGAAGAAAAAAAATAATAAAGTTTTAAGTCCCTTGATTAAATGATTAAAAAGAAAAGGAAATTCAATTAAAAAAAAAAGGGAAATTTTAAACTTACGCCTTGCGTAAGTATGATTATGCCATGCGTAATATGACCCAAATCGCGAATGAACAATTCAGGGTGTTGGGGTTACGCCCCGCGTACCCTTGTGTTACGCCCCGCGTAAATCAGCGACCAGGTATATCTTTTGACCCTTTGACTTCCCTATTATTTTCCAACCCAATTCCTTTCTTCGCGCAAACTGTGACGGCAACTCTCTCCAAGATTCTTGCTTCTTCTTCGTTCTTGTTAAATTCGACACACAAGTAAGCTTTTTCGGTTATTAAATGCTATAGATTTGTGTTAAATTTGATGAAAATAGATGCATTTAGCTTTTTCTCGAAATCTAGGGTTCATGGTATTTTTCGAATTAGGGGTCGATTTCACACATATGTGTTCTGATTACCACTTGAATGGATCGATTTCTGCCAATTGATTAAACCCTAAGACCTAATTTTGTCTAATTTCCGTCCCACATTCATCGATTTAAGCTTGGGGTCGTACGCAAAGCGTACCCCTGTTGACATCGATCTTGTTGACCAAGCAATGTTTAAAAAAATTGACTGTGCTATTGCCCTTGCTGCGTTATTTGGAGATGGTTTATGATATGGGAATAAGAAAACGAACAGGGTCAGTTGCATGTGCCGGGACGTCCGCCCCACGTAAATTCCATGTCCAAGGATCAATTTTCTTGGCTTAAAAATTATTAATGCTGTGATATTTCGTTTGGTTTTGGGTTTTATGTTAATATGTGCAGATTATGGCTCGAAGGACACAAAGAACCAACCCACCCGAGGATGTGACCGATCATCGTTTTTTACAATTTCCGCAAACACTGAGCGATGCTACTCGGGCGCGTTATGTCACCAACTTGAGCCTGCTTCTCACAAAGGAGATTGATATTGCACCCTCATTCGACTGGGAGTTGGCTACCAGGACTGGACTTGCTGCATTGATCCAGGAATTTTTGCAATACACACACTCGGACGCGAGTGGTGTGGAATTGTTTGTGTGTCAGGTATGGGCGCGTTTGTTCAGGATCCAGGAGCCGGTATATCGGGAGTTTTTGCTGGAGTTCTATGGTATAGTGTCCTATGATCCTAGGAAGGCACTCGATGACAGGACAGCCTTTGCTTTCAGACTGGGAGGAGTGAGCCGGGAATGCAGCGTGATAGAGCTTGCTACTCGGGTGGGTATTTACACAGCCGATGAGACGAGGAGTGTCCACTTCCCGACATTTCTTGCTGACTGTCTCACGGACCGGCCAGAAGACTATAACGAGAACACTTTTTGGGCCGAGATTACGAGAGGAATTTATACACCATCTACCACTCGAGGGGGGATGATTCGGTCTACTACATACCAAATGTTGCACCGGTTGATTTCTATGTCTCTCACGCATCACAAGAATAGTGAGAGAGTGCCTTCGATGGACCTGTATTTCCTATGGGCACTAGTTACTCCAGGGAGGCACCTGAACCTTCCCATCGCGTTAGCTGCATATTTGGGACGGAGGGCCAGGGGACTTCGGGGAGATAGCCCGATATGCGGAGGGCAGTTTATCACGCGGTTAGCTCGGTCATATCAGTTGCTGACGCGTGAGATCACGAGATCGATGGTGTTTCACGACATGAGGCCGATGAGTCTTCAGTTATTGGAGTCGATGCGCGTATTGGAGCGGGGTGGAGATGGTGTTTTAAGGGTTCGAGCAAATGATGTGGCGGATGAGGAGGGTGCCGCCGAGCCACAGCCGAGACGGGTCCAGCGGTGTAGACCTGCTCCTCGGGGAGCACAGCAGGGACTTGAGCGGGAGATTGATATGCGCTACCTGGCCCAGGGCATTGACCGTCTTAGCGAGTATGTTGCACATGTGGACGCGCAACAGCGGTGGCAAGGGAATGCATTGAATGCATTCTTTGCCCACCAGGGATTTCAGTATTCAGTTCCCTTTCCACCACCATTCCAGTCACGATTTGATGGGGCTGGTACTTCTGGGACACAGCCACATGATGATGGAGATGACGAATGATCCTTTTGATTTTGTTTATTTGTTTTGTGTTATTTTTAGTTTAGTATTATTTGGTCTGTAATTAAACTTTGATTTAGTTTTTTTACTTTTGTTTTCCATGTTGATGCTCTATGGTTGTTTAGATTTCTGCAGAATATTCGCCCTTAGGAAGCTGGCAGTAAGTTCAACAGCTAGGTCCGACTGTTGCTAGAGAGAACCATGTGAGAGTTCGAAGATTATAGTCAACACCCACAATTTGTCATAAGTGTGGGGTGCATCTTTATTAGAGTTGTATTTCGACGCGAGGAAGAAGTATCGTTCCGACTGCCACGATGTGGTTGACACTTTCCCACGTCATGGTTATTATACATTGCATCTAATTGCAATATTTTGCACCACATTTTCGAAGATGGCGGTCTTGATTTTATTTTTCGGCAAATTTAGAAGAAGCAGTTCCAGTTTTCAGTTTTTCAGCACTATTTGAAGCAACCTGTAGCAGCCCCAGTCGATCTCGCCACAACTACCCAGGGGAGTCTGTTCCTTTTTCTCCCTTTTTATGTTCTTAATTTGTTTTAGCATACAATGAGGGCATTGTATGAAATAAGTGTGGGGTAGGGGTCGGTAAAAGTAAATTATAAAAATGAAATAATAGTTGGAAATTGCTAGATTTAGGGAAATTTAAAAATTTAAAAGAAAACTTGAAATAATAGTTTAATTTAGAAACATCTAGTGATAATTTAAAGTTTTGCTAATATTGTATGAGATGATCCGATGAGAACTCAAATGTTTAGTTGAGCCAATATACGTTATAGTGCATTTGTGGCCTCCCTTATTTTAGTGAAATCATGGAACAAAAACATAACCCCGCTCGGTTTGAAGGATGCAATATGTTTAGCAACCTAAACCTGAAATGTATCCAGGAAAATTATTATCATTAACCAATAAAGGTTGAGGTTGAGCGCCTCTGCTTAAGCATGTTGGTTTTGAGTGAAAAAAGAGAGGTACATGTAAAAAGAAGAAGAAGAAGAAGAGAGAATTACAAAAAAAAAGTTTGAAGAATTTTGGAGCAAATAAAGTGAAGATCAAAAGATCAAAATTCCAAGAAATTCAAAAAGTTGAAGATACCAAGAAATCAAATCAAATAAGGTGGTGAATTCAAAGAAATCAAAGATCAAATTATCAAGAAAGTGAAGAATTCCTAAAAAGCTCCGTAGTGGTATCATAAATTGTAATTCTAGATTATGTATGCTTAGGTTGCTCAACTAAAAATACCTTGAGGTTAGGAGGTTTTCTGCGGATGGATTCGGAGGGTTGCATAAAATGAGCATTGTTCGGAAAAAGTGGGCAAGTGTTTATGAAGATTGTAGTATTTAAAGTATGGGGGGTACTTTAGGAAAATTTTAGACACAAATGCATGCGTTGAGGTCTTGGCATAATGGCTAAGTTTTAATTGGATTGTTTAGTGCAATATTGGTAAAATAAAAGTAAATTTGCTTGGGGGCAAGCAAAGGCTAAGTGTGGGGTATTTTGATATGTGTATTTTTATATATATATTTATGCACTTTATCTTAGTATTTTAGCCTTATTTATTTTATTTTAGAACTAAAAAGTACTCATAATGCTTTGAATTATGTTTTGCAGCTATTCGTTGTCGATAAAGCACAAAAGAAAAGACTGAAGCGGAAACCGGACTTCAAAGCTTAAAGGAATGAAATTTGTGAATCAGAGGATTACGCCCCGCGTACCTTAAGGGTACGCTCCGCGTAAAGACTTGCATCATATAACTTCAATCGCGTAGTTATCTTGAGTACGTGCCGCGTAAACCTAAGTACGCCCAGCGTACTTAGGTCAGCTACAAAGACTATAAATGTCGATTTTTAGCTAACCAGGAGGGGGATTCGACTTCTAACCTAATTTAGTCGACAATTAACTTCTGTTAAGCCGTTTTGAGGGTTTAGAAGGCGGCCGGAAGGCCGTTTAGCTAACGGGGGCAGAGATCTGAAGGATTGGAGAGCGGATACATATCGGTAATCATATGGATTGCTAACGTGACCATGTTTAGCACTCCATTATGGTACTTTTTGTATTTAGTTTCTGATTTGGGTGTAAAAACCTTTTACTTTGTGTTTACGATTGAATGAAGCTTTGATTCTTAGACTAATTGTTATATTAAATAATTTATTTGTGTTTAATTTATCTTGCCAAGCTTGTTCAAAGATCCTCATGTGTTAATGATGATTATTTTCTGTTAATTGTTAAGTGAATTAAGTTGTATAAACATCTGCTTGATTTGCTTATCTCTTATGATTTTTGATGACCATCGAGATTATAAGACTAGAAATAACGAATGTGAAACTAGGATTAACTTGGGAATAAGTAAATTAATGTGTGAGCCTTGTTTGATGACCATCAACAAGAGGTTAATTAAATGTTTAAATTAACTATATTTACAAGTCTTGCTTGATACGAACTGAACACTAGGAAGCATGTTAGTTTAATCAATTGATCACTGTTTGAATTGACTTGTTTGCTAAAGGATTAGTTATAGGGAACACGAATCTAATCATTTTAGGAATCGGTGAACATGAATAAATGAATTTGTGTATGCAATTGTTTATATTTTCAAGGTGGAATTTGTCTAAACCAAAGTACCTGAAGAGATTTGTTTTTCCTGTTAGTTTATCGAGAATGGTTAATTAATTGTTAGTTTGAGAATTATTTCTTTTATTCTTTTTCGTGTAACCTGTAACCTATAATTAAATATATTAGATTAATCCACCGTTCCCTGTGATCGACACCCGACTTACCTAAGCTATACTGTAATCTGACTAGGTACACTGCCTATAAGTGCATAGTTAGTCTAAGTTTGTTAGGTTATAAATATTAAAATTAATGGGTACTTTCATGCACATCACATGACGTATGATTTTTATTATGATGTTTGATGAATTATGGTTTTCTTACATTATTTAAAACAAAATTTTTGGATCGTATTATTGGGATGTTTCAAGTTGGTATCAGAGCCTTGGTTTGAGGGATTTGGGCACAGTCTCGGGTGTGTCTGAACTCAAACTAAGGAATTGGTATAAAAATTTTCAAAAGAAAATCACTTTTATAAAAAGAAATTTGAAAAGAGAAAGAAATTTTGAAATGAGAAAAGGGTGTGGTCCTTGCAATTACCCAAGCTCAAGTAGGTACTCCCAAATTACCCATACAAGTTATGTTATGACATGCTTATGAGAACTACATGCTAGATTAGGAATAACGATCTAGGAAGGATGCCTTATGTGCATGTTATATGTGTATGAGCTTTATGAACTGAACGAACAAATTAGTCAGTGATATGATGGCCTGATTAGGATATGCTTGATTATGTGTACTCAATGCTTGAATGATGCTTGCTTTGTGATTTTAGGAGTTCTAGTTATCTCTAACTAACTAGTAAACGAATAAGCTAAGTTACATATTGTGTGGACTAAATAATTTCAGAAGGTTAGGTTTTGTCTTATTTTGCACCTCTCGTTTGAGTCTAACCGTTGTAAGGTAGGATCTCCAATTCGAAGAATTATCTAGTCTTAGTGATATGTAATGTTATTTGTGAGCTAGTTAGGGGGAGATGGTAGGGACTTCTTATGCAACTGATGGCGGAGAGTGGGTTGGTGATTACCCTAGGGCAAGACTAGGATGCAATTGGTGCATGAAGCAGTAGTAGCAGAAGGGACTTAGTGAAGTCAAGGAAGTTCTTGAGGAAAGTATGGATAGATGTGAAAGGTAGTATGGGCCTATACTACTGAAAGCGGAGGATCTGTACTCGAATCAAGGAAGGCTGAGATGAATCCAACGAACTTGTATTATATGTAATCCCTTGAGATATGATTAGTATTATGATGTTTGTTATGATGTGTTTACACTATACGTACTAGACCAGTCGGCAGTTTAGGCGCCGGTGAGGGATCAGGCTCAGGCTCTGGAGCCGGAAAGCTAGATGACCAGACAAGGGAGTTCATCTCCTCTGAGATCACGCATAGTATTACGGATCAGACTCCTGTGATCTTCGGCTTGATCAAGGAGGGTATTATGGAGCTTTTGGATGAGAGGTTGAGTGTGTTCTGCACACTGACATTAAGGGAGTTAAGTACATGGGGAGCTCCCGACTATCATGGGGCTTTGGACCCTATTACGAGCGGTAGATGGTTGGTAGATGTCACCAATGGCTTCCGCACCAGTCGATGTCCCGAGGCGGACATCGTTCGACTTGCTTCCTGCCTCTAAAAGGACAGGGCACGAGATTGGTCGGAGGATGTTGGGAGAGCTATTAGGGATGATGCAACTACTGATGTGATTACTTGGAGTGATTTCTCGGATAGGTTTAGGGCCAAGTTTGCATCTGTGATAGAGGTGCAACAGCTTGCAAGGGAGTTCCAGGACATCCACCAGACTACGGAGACGGTGGTCGAGATCACATCTATGTTCAGGGAGAGGGACCTTCTCGTTCTGCAGTACGTGGTGGACCCGGAGATGAAAAGGCCCGATATCATGAGATACTGTGGAGTGATATCTGCCAGTTTGTGAGTCGATCTAGCTACAAGACGCTAGAGGATATGACTGCTAGGGCTCGGGAGAGGGAGCTGGATTTGGAGATGGAAGGGAAGATGAAACGAGATGGGGTTCAGGCAGGTAGTTCGGGAAAGAAGCCTAAGGTATCAGATCACAGATCGAGGAGCCAACAGTGTTGCAGCTGGTGTGGTGAGTGCGACAAGATGCACAAGGGGCCGTGCAGGGTGGGGAGTTCAGGATGCTTCAATGCGGTCAAACTGGTCACATGAGCAGGGATTGTACAGCTACCACCACCACCGCAACAATTTTAGATCTGATTTTGCTAAAAGTGCAACCAGAGGGACCACAAGAAGGCCCAATGTCCGAGTTTAGCAGCAGCAGTACAGGTGGCTGCTCCCGCTCCTGCCACGTTGAGGATTACATATGGCCTTTAGGGACGGGCAGAGGTGCATATGGCGAGGAGCAGGGCTTTTCAGCTTACTGCAGAGGAGGCATGTGCGACTCCTGATGTTGTGACGGGTATGTATTCTCTCATTTTCTCTTTATTTGTATTGATTATCGCTTATGTTTACTTGTTTTTTTATAAGATCATTCTTAGTGAATGATATATCAGCTTTGGTATTGTTTGAATCAGAGGCTACCCGATCTTTTGTGTCGCTCGCGCTCAAGAAGCGATTTGTACGGGCTCCAGAGGAGCTAGATTTCCTACTTGATGTAGAGATAGCAGATGATAGGACCGTTCAGGTTGCGAGGGTGCATCGAGGATGCACACTATAGTTTTTCGACGAGCAGTTTTCCGTGGATTTGGTCCCCATTCCCCTAACGAGGGAATAAGCTTATAGTGGGTATGGATTGGTTGATCCCTAATTGGGTAATTATCAAGTACAAGCAACAGGTAGTGAGATTTTGGACTCCTAGTGGGGGAGGGTTAGTGATCCAGGGCGACAGGCCACAACATGGACCGACGGTACGTTCAGCAGGGAGGGCGAGGCGTTACCTTCAGCAGAGTTGCGTAGGGTATGTCGCCTATGTTATGGATACCCAAGATAAGGGTAAGGCAATAGTGGATGATGTATCATTCGTGCGAGAGTACCTGGATGTATTCCCAGAGGATTTTCCTAGGATACCTCCGGAGAGACAAGTTGAGTTGAGGATTGACCTAGTCCATGGTGCAGCTCCGATAGTCAAGGCACCATATCGGTTGGCTAATCACAAGATGCAGGAGTTGTCTACGCAGCTGCTAGACAAGGGATTTATCAGGCCGAGTAGTTCACCATGGGGAGCCCCGATCCTGTTTGTAAGTAAGAAGGACGTGTCACTTCAGATGTGTATATACTACCGGGGGCTGAATAAGGTAACGGTGAAGAACCGTTATCCCCTCCTGAGAATTGATGATTTGTTTGACTAGATACAAGGCGCATCTTGGTTCTCCAAGATTGATCTACAGGTTATCACCAGATGCGAGTCAGAGACGAGGATATGTAGAAGAAAGCTTTCAGGACTCCCTATTGTCACTATGAGTGTGTGGTGATGTCGTTTGGGGTCACCAATGCTCCATCCGCCTTCATGGACCTCGTGAGTCGTGTGTGCAGAACCATGATGGATTGGTCTGTGATAGTCTTTATTGATGACCTCTTGGTTCATTCCAAGACTTAGGAGCAGCATGAAGAGCACCTGAGGGATGTTCCGAGGTCTCCAACTGAGATTCATAGTTTTCTTGGTCTAGCGGGTTATTACCGAAGATTCATTCATGACTTCTCCAAGATCATTGTTCCTTTAACCCGACTGACCACGAAGTAGGTGACATTTCGTTAGGGGCCAGAGCAGCAGGTAGCCTTCAAGACGTTCAGACAGTGGTTATGTGAGGCACCGATTCTGAATTTGCTAGAGGGCATCGATGAATGTCGTTTACATTGCAATCATGGGCATGGGTGGGGTATTGATGTAGCGGGGTCATGTGATAGCTTAAACTTCGAGGCAATTGAAGCTTCACAAGGCTAACTATCCGACGCATGATTTAGAGCTGGGAGCTGTGGTTTTTCCCTCAAGATTTGGTGCCATTACCTCTATGGGGTCCATTGTACCATTTACATGGACCACAAGAGTTTGAGGTACCTGATGGATTAGCCAAATCTGAACATGAGGCAGCATCGGCGGTTAGATGTGGTGAAGGACTATGACTATGAGATCCTTTACCACCCAAGCAAGGCCAATATCGGGCCGATGCTCTGAATCGGAAGGCGGTTGAGGCTCCAATTTGGGATATATGTATGAGGATGATAGTGATTACTCCATTCCTGGAGCAGATTAGAGAGGCGCGGGTTAAGGGATTGAAGGAGGAGTGTTAGAAGTGCGAGCAGATTGCATAAGAGGGTTTGGGTTCCGTACTGGGGTGGAGTAAGACAGGTTTTGATGGATGAGGCCTATAAGTCAAGGTTCTCCATCCATCCTGGGACGACGAATATGTATAGAGATCTTCGCCCTGATTACTGGTGGCCTTGCATGAAGCAAGATGTAACATGGTGTGTGGAGAGGTGCTTGAACTGCAGGGAGGTCAAGGCTGACAACCAGCGACCCTATGGGAAGATGCATCCGTTAGATATTCCCATGTGGAAATGGGAGGATATCACCATGGATTTCATCACCAAGCTTCCCAGGACCCCATATGGAGTAGATTCGATATGGGTCATCGTGGATCGGTGACCAAGAGTGCTCATTTTATCTTGATATAGGAGAGTATATCGGCTGAGAAGCTAGTCGACATTTACGTGCGTGAGATAGTGGCACAACATGGAGTCCCTGTCTCGATGGTGTCAAACCGACATGTCTATTTCACTTCTAAATTTTGGAAGAAGTTTCAGGACAAGATGGGTATTCATCTCCACTTTGGCACCGCTTTCTACCCTCAGACGGACAGATAGAGTGAGAGGACGGTACAGACTCTTGACGACATGCTACACGCATGTGTCTTGGATTTCGGTGGCAGTTGGGATACGTATCTTTCATTAGTGGAACTTTCGTATAAAACAGTTACCACGCCAGCATAGACCGGCCTCCCTTCGAGATGCTCTACAGAAGGAAGTGTAGGACCCTAATCTATTGGGACAAGATCGGTTAGAGAGTCATGGGGAGTACTTAGGTAGTACTCAAGGCTATAGAGAGGATCCAGCAGGTCCAGAGCAAGCTCCAGATTGCTGAGAGTTGAAGGAAGAGCTATGCCGACAAGCGACGTTTAGACTTGGAGTTTCAGGTGGGCGACATGGTCCTCCTGAAGGTGTCACCTTGGAAAGGTGTCATCCGGTTCTAGAAGCGGGGCAAGCGGGGCCACAGGTACATCGGCCCTTTTAGGGTTATAGCCAGGGTGGGCAAGGTAGCGTACCGATTGGATCTTCCAGCAGAGCTTAGCCAGATCCACAACACTTTCCATGTTTTTTAGTTACGAAAGTGCTTAGTAGATGACGAAGCGGTTGTGCCTCAAGAGGAAATTTAAGTTGATAAAATCCTGAATTACATCGAGAGACCAATAACTATTCTCGAAAAGAAGACAAAGGAGCTAAGGATCAAGATGGTTGAGCTGGTGAAGGTGCATTGGCAAGACCGCAAGGGTGTAGAGTGAACTTGGAAGCTCGAGGAGGAGAACACGGAGCACTGCTCGGAGTTGTTTCCAGGCGCGGTAGACTTAGAGGACGAAGTTTAAGTTAAGTAGGGGAGAATTGTAACACCTGTTTCCTGGTTAGCATTTAATTATAATTTATTCATTTTTTAAGAACTACTCGATGAATTGGGAGCCCCAGACTCATCGAGTAGAAACAAGATTGGATGCGGGATTTCAGTCTCCTACTCGATGAGTTGAGAGCCTTGACTCGCTGTCAAGATGAAACCCTAATTTTGGGGTTTTCCACCGTATTCAAGCATCTTAATCCCCATTTTATGGCCTCATTTCCATCCTCCAAGTCCCAAACCCTAATCAACGAAACCCTAGAGCTTTGTAGGAGTTTGTGAGCCAATATTGAGTGGACTTTGTGTGATTTTGTCTAGTAGTTTCTTAGATATACTTATTTTCACTTTATTGGGTCCAACAAGCTTGACCCTTGGTGTGACAACCGTCAATTTCTGGTCAAGTCAAAGTCAAACAACATCAACAAGTCAAACCCGTAAACTCAACTAGTGCTTGTATGTTAGGGCTTACTCTATGTTTACTAATGTACAAATCTATGTCATAATACAAAGTTTCACTCGGAAGTTTCAAATGTTCAGAAATTCTAAACCCTACGGAGCCAAACACTAAAAAATGCTACATGCAAAGCCTCTCTCAACCTCTCCCACTCTATCACTCTCTCTCCCAAATCTATCCCAAAAATCTCTCCCGGTCTCTCTCTAACCTCTTGGTAATAAAAATCACCTTTTCCAACTTTTCTATGAACCCCCGTGCCATCCCGAATCTTCCCATGGTCGAAAACAGCTTAAAACGGAAGAAAGAAGTCAAAAAGAGGCCTGAAGGTTCGCATGTTACTATTCACCTTCGAACCCTCGCATGCCCTAGCAAACCTCACCTTCGCACTTGAACCGACAAGATTCACATAGGAATCCTCTCGCATCCAGGCTATTTCGTTTCCAACCGGATAGATTCACACCCTAGGAACCGCCCATCTTCACAGCGACCCTTCCTCCCCTAGTCTACAAACCTTCATTCGCATGTAAACCCGAGGAGATTCGCACCCAACAACCCTCGCAGCCTCCATCCGAGGTTCGCATTTAGGGTGAGAACATTCGCAGCGAGACCGCCATTCGCAGGTCTCCCTACTCTTGCATCTGAACCCTCTTGGACCATCAAAAGCCCTCGCAAGTTCACATCCTTTTCTCAATTTTTGACCACTTTGGCATTTTAAGCCCGTTTTTTATGATTTTGACGTGGATTTTCAACTACTTCATATTTTGACACATTAGGCCCCCTAGACTCATATTTTATTCCTATTTTGAGGATTTATTATGTATAAATCATATTTTTTTGCAAGATAATATTTAAAGGCTTGTTGAGTTTTCCACACCAAGCCATCCCCACATCAACTTTATGTTACTATTCTCATCTAGCTAGTCAATTCATTTAGCTTCTTCAACACACTTCCCATCCAATCAACTTTTATAAACAAACCCAAGAGATTTGTTTCACTCGTCCCTCCAAAGCAAACTTCTCTCTCTCTCCCTCTCTCTCTCCCCCTCTCTCTCTTGAACCCAATTTCCCCAAGAAGTTCTTGATCATTTCCTCCATTTATTTTTGGTAAGTATCTTCATTCAACTCCAAAACATTTTACACATTATTATACAAATCGTGATCATTTACACAAATATTCATATATTTGTTCATAGTATCGGAAAAAACTCGAGTCTTGACTTGAAATCCTTCATTCCCAGCTTGCCAAACTACAAGAAATCACTCAGTGTGAGTTCATACCCTTATCTTTTCACGTTTTCTTCAAGTTTTAAGGGGGGAATACAAGCTACAACACCAAAACACTTTTAAAGTCAAATAACAGCTTTCAACCGAAAAGTTATTGTCTATTCACGAACTGTTTTGACCATATTAAACTTAATAAATTTCAAAACTGTTCAATATGAAAATAGTTGAGGTTTATAACTTTCCAGTGACTACTTGCACGCATTCATACTATTTTTCTACAATGTATGGCGATTTTTACAAAACTACCTATCATTTCAGAAATGATTTCGGACCAGTCTGTGAACATGGACACTTTCACACTGGTTAGAGACCACTAAAAATCATAATAAAATTTATGAACAAACCAGGCATATTTCCTGAACTCTTAGAGTTTACGGATTTAGTTTTTGACTTACAATGATTTTTCTATGATTTTTTCTAAAAACAGCGAAAAAAGAGTTAAAATTAGTAAAACATCTTATAAGTTCATTAACACTTTGTAACATATTCAGCAAAGTGTATAGCAATAAATTACTACATGTTGAATGTATTTCATGTTAGTTTACTTCCATGAAAATAGAAATGGTCATTCACATAAGGGTTATTCATCATTACAAACACATATGATAAACTATAATAGGTATAGTTTATGGTACATTAACACTAAGAACATACTACGGAAAGTTTCATTCATAGTACAAAAAGGGTTTTTCATTCACACTGCACATAAACTCGTTGTATCAAATTTTTGAGACATTACTTCATTGTACTCTTTAAAATACTGGTTAAAGTCATGTATTATAACCATAGTCTCTTGTAGGGAGAGCGTGATACTTGTGTATAGATCTATATTGGGACTGACAATCCTGCACCTAAGCTGCTTGCAAAAGCTAGACCGGCAGGTCTGGGGTGACAAATGTCAAAACATTCTGATGCCTCAAGTACGTCGTAAGAGGATTACTATGTCAATTGCACGGTTATAATAACCCACATAGGGAAACAATGACACATATAGTTTACGGGGATTCTTAGATTCATAAGGGTTTTATTTATTTAAAACTGCACTTACTATCATAGGTATGGAAAATACTTGTACATTTCGGTCTTTGAGTCTTAAGACTAAAAATCATTGTATAAGGAAAATATTGGACTTTTCTTGAACATACACTACATTTACAAAGAAAGGATTTCAATTATACATACAAAAGCTTATGCACTCAGCAACTTTATTTTTGACACTCTTTCAAAATTACCTGTGTTCTCAAGTAATCAATAAAAACAGGTAACTACCATCTTTTGAGGATGGAACGCTACGGCGTGAGACAAACCATTTTATCATTATATTGTATTCGATTTGGAAACATGTAACTCATGAACCCATGTAACTTTCTCGATTATATTTATGGTGGTTGTATTTACTTTGATCATTATTATACTCATTGTTATGATACTATACATGAAGTCCTCCACCCCCGAAGGTTTCCGCCATCCTTGGTTTGGGGGTGTGACAGATTGGTATCAGAGCATTGTTTATAGTGAACTAAATATATCGAACCACCTATGATATACAAACTATAAACAAAATGGGACTAAAACTCTCTGACTAAACATTTTTCATATAACACCTTTAAAAATAAAGTAGTATTTTTATGAAAAGTATAGGTACATGCATACATGCCGGTATAGTATCGTAACTAGGAAAATACAAAAGTAAAATGGATGAGTTGTACACTATGAGTATGCCTTGGGTTATGTAATCAAGTCTGGGAGGAATGTAGCCTACTCAACTATATTCATCCGAGAAGTGACTAACATATGTCGGGGGATAGTTATTGTGGGCAACAAGTCTAACAATCTACTATCACCCATAAAAGAAATACACTAAGAACCAAATATAATGTTTAAAATATTATAGGAGTATTTTATGTTGCTTTAGCGCAATATTTCTATATTCATTATGTGCCTCTTACACCCCTATTCTCGCACAGACGTCATGGTAGGATTCCACTTACAAAGAGATCCCTACTTCCCTAATCAAGGAAACGGGTGATGGATAGAGGAGGAACCAGAAGAAGATTCCAATGAGGAACCCGAAGAAATTGAAGAGGAAGAGCCCGAGGAAGACGAACTTGAAGAGTAATAGGAGGAAGATGAACTTTAGTCTGAGCAAGTTTGGTTTGCCTACAGGAGAGCTTAAGTGTCCATTGCGAGTCTCTATCGCCAACGAAGACGGGAATTCATCTTCTTCAGTATATCGGACCCCAAGTGGGGGAGAACTGGTTATCTACGAAGAGGTAACTAGGATGGGTTCAGGGTATTTATTAGCCTTTAGGGCTCGATAGTATATTCAAGATGGGTGTGTGAATTATTTGGCATATGTGATGGATACACTAGTTAAGGATCAGGTATCAGTTTCCGAGGTTCTAGTGGTTAGAGAGTATGTTGACGTGTTTCCAGAGGAGTTACTAGGAGTGCCTCCGGAGAGGCAGGTCGAGCTCACGATCGACCTAGTGCCAGGTGCGGCCCCTACCGCCAAGGCACCGTACCGATTAGCAACACCCGAGATGTAGGAGCTGTTATCTCAGTTACAGGAACTGTTGGGCAAGCAGTTCATCCGACCGAGCAGTTCTCCATGGGGAGCGCAGATTCTCTTCATTAGGAAGAAGGATGGTTCACACCGGATGTGCATTGACTACTGGAAGTTGAACAAGTTAACGGTGAAGAACCATTATCCACTCCCGAGGATAAATTATATTTTCGATCAGTTATAGGGAGCATCTTCATTCTCCAAGATAGACTTGAGTTCAGGCTACCATCACGTCAGGGTTAGGGAGGAGGACGTGGAGAATACCGCGTTCTGGACTCGTTACTGACATTACGAGTTCGAGGTGATGCCGTTTGGGCTCACCAATGGTCGGTCAGTATTCATGGAACTAATGAATTAGGTATGCAGATCAATGCTCGATCGCTCGGTCATTATGTTTATAGATGACATCATGGTGTATTCCAAGAGCAGCGAGCAGCATGAGGAGAATCTTCATGAGCTATTGGGAATTTTGAGACGAGAGAGGCTTTATGCCAAGTTCTCAAAATGTGAGTTTTGGTTGCGAGAGGTTCAGTTCCTTGGACATCTCGTTAACCAGGAGAGGAATTTGGTCGATCTGGCCAAGTTCAAGGCAGTTATGCAGTGGGAGGTTCTGAAATCTCCCTTAGATATCAGGACCCTTTTGAGATTGGCAGGGTACTACATGAGATTCATAAAGGATTTCTCCAAGATTGCGGTACCCCTCACTCGTCTGATGAGGAAGGGGTAGATTTCTGGTGGGGCCCTGAGCAGTTAACTGCCTTTGAGACTCTGTGACAGCGACTGTGCGAGTCATCAGTTTTGACACTCCCTAAGGGAGTTTAGAATTTTTTGGTGTTCTGTGATGCATCGATCATCGGATTGGGAATAGTCCTTATGGAGAGAGGATAAGTGGTAGCGTATGCATCGCAACAACTAAAGTCGCACGAGAGGAGATACCTTACATATGATCTGTAGCTGGGAGCGGTTGTATTTGCTCTCAAGATTTGGAGACATTATCTCTATTCATTTCGTTGTACCATATACACAGACCACAAGAGTTTGGGACACATCATGGATCCAATAAACCTGAACATGAGGCAACGCAGACGGCTAGATGTACTCAAGGATTACGACTGTGAGATCCTTTACCATCCAGGTAAAGCGAATGTAGGTGCATACGTCCTGAGATGCAAGATGCACAGATCCTCTATACCAGCGACATGCATGAGGATGTCTATGAATTCTCCACTAGTGGGATTGATTAGGGAGGCACAAGCAGAGGGTATACAATGCGAGAACTAGAAGCTGGAGAGGATTAGAGGCGAGATCACCAGATTCGTGCAGGATAGTCGAGAATTATTGACCCTTTGCGGTCAGGTATGGTTCCAATTTCTGGTGAGGTCAGACAAATGGTTCTAGAGGAGGCTCATCAGTCTCACTTCTCTATTCACCCGGGGGCCACCAAGATGTATCGGGATTTGAGTATGAGTTATTGGTGGCCATGCATGAAGCGAGAGATTGCTTGGTATGTCGAGAGGTGTAACGCTCGGGTTTCAGGGCTAAGCATTTTTGTCAAGTAATAGTCTAGGTCAACTATTGTAACTCTTTTTGAAGTAATAAATATGAAATATTTGAGTATTATGTGAATTATGTGTGTTTGTGTGTTTATTGTTTAATTATAAATGAATAATTAATAAAAAAATAAAATGAGCATCAAAATTAAAGTGTGAGATAATCCCGATATCTCTACATAAAGTTGTAGAATATGTCTCAAGGTTTCCGTACATATAAAGAACGCCGAAATTCGAGCTATAACGAAGAAGTTATGGCCCGCCGAAGTTTTACGGCAAAACCGGCACGGCACCGGGAGATGCAAATAGTGAATTTACGATAGAAGACTTTTTAGCCTTAGCAATCTAAATAAAAGTCGTAGAATATGTTAAACTAAGAACATCGATAAAAAGAACGCCCAAATCTGACTTCGTATGAAGAAGTTATGAGATTTTAAACAGACCAATCCTGTCCCGGTCTGTTAAAAATATAACTTTAAAAATAAAGTCAAAATTAGCCGACGGAGTCTACACGAATGTTGTAGAGTACGCTTCCACCTACGCGTGGATATAAAGAACGTCAAAAACGGAGTTCGTATGAACGAGTTACAAATTATAATAGCATATTTACGTATTAAAATAAAGTATAAATCATATATACGTACACATATATATACATATGTATATATCATTAGAAAGGTATCGATGATGCGGTCATTATAAGACTAATATTGAGTTCTTTCGACATTAGTTTAGTACAAATATCATTAAATCCATTTAAAATAGTATTATAGAGGGGTGTTTAGTTTTTTATATAACTAAAAGGTCATTAAGTAATTATGGAGGGTAGTTTTTGAAAATTCAATTAGTATAATAAAGAGCCTTGGGCTCTCATATTTCTTGCACCATTCTCTTGATTCAAGAGTCTTTCTCTCCTTATCCCCCGAGCATTTCGGTCCCTCGTGATTCGACTTCTCTTTCTGTAGTTTAGTATAGTAAGGTGAGCGCTGAAGCGTTGCACGAATCTTTCTTAGAAAGATTCAGCGACGAAGTTCTGCCCCTGCAGAGCCCGACTCCTAGCTAAAACCCCCTTGTAAATAAGTTATGCTTACCTTATTTTAATATAGCTTATGTTTAAAATTAGTATTGTTATTATGAACTTATAATAAATACTTGGGCTATTATTATGGGTTATATAAGTATTTTTTTAACGCTTATATAATAATAATAATAGCTAGACTATTAATTAGTCTCGGCGAATAATAGACTAAACTATAGTGGTAATAATAGTAGGTTTCGTCGAAGAAAAAAATTCTTTTTAAGAAGCGAAGCGCTGTCTGAGTTCGGAATCAACACCTTTTCAAGTGAGTGCACAGTTACTTTCAACTTACAGATACATATGAAGTATTTTATATAAATTACGTGCTATGTGTGCATATTATCTCAATACTTGCTATCTAGGCTAGATGAACGTTGTTATACATGTTTTCAATGATTTAAACTGTATATGCATTTTATATCTACGAAAATGTTGGGGTAAAACATGGGTAGATGTAATAGGTAATGTGTGATAAAATGATGAGAGGCCTCGATGTTGTTGTTGTTGATCCAGTCATCTAGCGGAGTATAGATGACGACCACGGACTCTTCTAGACAGTCCAGTGGAACACTAGCAGGCTCGCAACCTGTAGGTGTTGTGAACGATGTGTTCACCGGTGTACTCCATCCCCCACATGGTTGCCTATTAGGACATTTATTGCTGAGGAATCCCCCTAGCAGTAGTGTCCGTCCCGATGATGATCCTTAGGCTAGGTCCCTTATGATAGGTGTTTAGGGACGTAAAGTGAGGATAACGGGAACGGGTAATCGGGTTATTGTTGATTGATGAAATTAATAAACTTATTTATTGTGGGTTGAAAACCTTATGTGCTCACCAGGCTCCCAAGCCTGACCCACTCAGTTTTATGTATTACAGGTAGTGGCGCATGAGCATAGGTGTGATGTTTTGGACGAGGGATTACGGATATAGGCCTGTAGATATGAAATAATGTAGTAAGGATTAGATTGTACTGTTTATACTTTTGATCTGTACGAACATGACATCCCGAGTCTTTTAATGAAATACATTTCTATGGAAATGCTTTTGATAAATCTTTATCATATTATTGTTTTGGGACAAATTCCGCAACCCTTTTATTAAAAGATAACTCTGATTTTGAAATAAAGTATAAACAAAACCGGTCTTTTCTGGCCGTGATTTTGGGGATGTCACAGTTGGTATCAGAGCATTAGTTTAAGCAAACTAGGAATTTGTAGGATTTCTAGACTTAAACTTAGAATGCTAAGCGATGATTGTGAGGTGTGAGCACTAGCTTATTTTAGGAATTGTGTGTAGAATGCTTTTATGTGCTAAATGCTTTATGCATGATATGCTGTTATTTTGTTCGGATCTATGGTCTGTTGCCGACCGGATCTGGAAACTTTATGTGTTTAGGATTCTAAACGTACGACTACGATATTAGAACTAGCATGTAAACATTTCGGAGTGATAAGGATGATTTAAAACGTCTCTACTAAATAAAGATCTAAATTCACCTTATTCGGTGTATAGATCAAGATGGCAAGGACCCGTAGCGGAAACGTGAACGCAAATGGAGGTAGGAACCAACCCCCAGTAGTTCAGCAAATACCTATTGTTGAAGAAGTTGCACCTGAGCCAGTTACCATGGCTGGAGTTCAAGCCATGATTCAGGCCATGCTAGCTGAACAAAGGGAAGAAATGAGACGGATGCTCCGCGAGAATAGGGACGAACCTACCATACATGTTGAACCAACGGAGCCAGTTCCCGAGCCATCTGAGGAAGGGAACTATAGTCGTCAAGTGTGTCAAATAGGGACTCAAGGTGAACAAAGGGATGGCCCAGAAGGGAGAAACAACAAGGATGGGCGGATGTACAAAAATTTCTTGGGTGCAAAACCACCAAGTCTCTCAGGAAGCCCAAAGCCTATTGAGATTATGGACTGGATCTCCGAGATGGAGATGGTGTTTGAGAGCTGCGACTGCAACGAAAAGCAGAAGACTGTCTTCGCTGTAAGACAATTGAAAACTGGAGTCTTGAGTTGGTGGAAGCTATTGGCAGATACGATACCACGAGGAGAAGCCCTGAAAATGTCATGGGATGAGTTCTTGGAACAACTGAAGGCGCAGTACTGTTCAGAGATAGACCTGATTGATCTGAACAATGAGTTCCAAAATTTGAAGAAGGGGAGAATGAGCATCGATGATTATGCTGCTGCATTTATGGAAAAGATGAAGTTGTTTCCATACCTAGTGCCAACCGAACTTTCTAAAATTGAGAAATTCGCAAACGGACTGCCGGCTGACTTTGGCCCAACAGTCAAGATGGCAACCACTCTGAAATCAGCTGTTCGAGCAGCTAAGAATGTGGAGACCCAACAAAAGGAAAGAGGTCTGGAAAGGGCTGAGGTCGGTGAGAAACGGAAGTTCGATGGATCCTCGAAGTCCAACAAGAAGAGTAGATTCTCGAAACCTGGTTCAAGAGGAGGAGGATCAGAAGCAAAGTGGTGTGACAAGTGCAAGAAGAAGCACTTTGGGAAGTGTGATGGAGGGGTCACTTGTTACAAATGCGGAAAGCCTGGGCACTATGCCAATGAATGCACCCTTAAACAGAAGGCATGTTATGGGTGTAATGAAGAAGGGCACATTTTGAAGGACTGCTCGAAGAAGAAGGAGGCAGGAAGACCCAACATACCACCAAAGCCGAAGGCGAGAGCCTTCTAGATGACTCTCGAGGCTGCAAAGGAGGCAACAGACGTCGCTTCAGGTACCTTTCTTGTAAATGGTTTGCCTGCAAATATACTGTTTGATTCTGGAGCCAACTACTCCTTTGTGTCGCATAAATTTAGTGCGAAATTAGCATTACCTGTAGAAAAACTAGATAATGCCCTGATTGTAGAAGTTGCTAGTGGTAAATTCGTACCTATTAGTAATCGTATTAGGAACATCGTCATTGACCTAAACGGAAATGAATTCCATGAGGAACTATTACCCATAGAGTTAAACGGTTTCGACATCGTTTTGGGTATGGATTGGCTTAGCGCCAACGATGCCGAGATATTATGTCGAAAGAAGATAGTTAGGATAAACCCACCCGGAAAGGAATCATTTATGGTGTACGGGGACAAACGCAGAGTGAGTTCTGGAATCATCTCCTTGATGAAAGCCAGGAAATGTTTGTCCAAGGGATGTGCATCGTACTTGGCATTCGTAATCGATGCTAAGAAAGAAAAGAAAGAGGTGCAGAATATACCGGTTGTGTGCGATTATCCAGAAGTCTTTCCCGAAGATCTTCCCGGATTACCACCTGATAGGCAAGTAGAGTTTCGTATAGACTTATTACCAGGAAGAACATCGATAGCAAAGGCACCTTACCAATTAGCACCGACGGAGATGAAGGAGCTCATGACGCAACTTCAGGAGCTGTTGGACAGCGGTTTCATTCGACCTAGTTCATCACCCTGGGGAGCTCCGGTGTTATTCGTGAAGAAGAAGGACGGAAGCATGAGGATGTGCATAGACTACCGAGAGTTGAAAAAGGCAACGGTGAAGAACAAGTATCCATTGCCGAGGATTGATGATCTATTCGATCAGCTGCAAGGTTCGAGCTACTTCTCAAAGATCGATCATAGGTCAGGATATCATCAGCTGAAGGTGAGAGAGCAGGATATTGAGAAGACTGCATTCAGAACAAGGTATGGACACTACGAGTTCTTGGTTATGTCATTCGGACTAACCAATGCTCCCGCAGCATTCATGGATTTGATGAATAGGGTTTGTAAACCATTCCTCGATAAATCTGTGATAGTGTTCATCGACGACATTCTCATCTACTCGAAAAGCCAGGAAGAGCATGGCAAGCATCTACGAGAAGTGTTGGAGGTGTTAAAGAAGGAGAAGCTTTTTGCAAAGTTCTCCAAATGCGACTTTTGGATACGGGAAGTCCAATTCTTGGGTCATGTTGTTAACCAAGAAGGAATAATGGTTGACCCCGCCTAGATCGAAGCTGTAATGAAGTGGGAACGTCCAAAGAGTCCCACGGAGATTCGAAGCTTTCTAGGATTAGCCGGATATTACCGACGATTTATCCAAGGCTTTTCTTCGATAGCTGCTCCATTAACAGCTTTGAACCATAAAGGAGCTATGTATACATGGAGTGAGAAACACGATGAGGCGTTCGAGAAGCTAAAGAAGAAGTTATGTGAAGCACCGATACTTTCTCTACCCGATGGAGTCGAAGATTTCGCAGTTTATAGTGATGCATCTGGAGTCGGGTTGGGTTGTGTTCTGACCCAAAGAGAAAAGGTGATAGCATATGCATCTCGACAATTGAAAGAGCACGAAAAGAACTACCCCACTCTACGGCACGAAGTGCAAGCTCTTCACTGATCATAAGAGTCTCCAGTATCTCTTTAATCAGAAGGAGTTGAACATGAGTGTAACACCGAAAATTTCCAAACAAATTTTTCAGTTTTATAAAACATGATTCCATTAATATTCATTAAACAACCATTTTAAGTATCCAAACAAGACAATAAAAAATCCCAAGATCATGATATCAAGCTCCGAATGTGTGTGTGTACGGATCAAGCCGGCGCCTTCCCGCGGTCGTCACTAGTACCTGAAACAATAACATCAACACTGTAAGCACAAGGCTTAGTGAGTTCCCCAAAATACTACATATAACACATATTAGCCACTCGAGGCTATAACTCTATGGGTCCGTGCACCCAAACTCTGTGAACCCTCAGGTTCTAACTCTGTGAACCTTCCGGTTCTAACTCTGTAAACATGCACAACATCAATCACATAGAAGTAATGCAATACAACACATAACATACATAGCATACAAATACTCTATCACATAACTCTGATTACCTACTCAAGGTAAAGTATAGTGAGAAGACTCACCTCACGTGTCTCGGTAAATCGTAAACCTGAAATCGCTAATCACTCGACCTGTCGAGCTGTCGTCCCCCTATAGCACAATACACCTCTAATTAATACTTTCCCAACTAGGGTTGACCACACTGTAACAAGTCAATCTAGGTCAACACTGGTCAACGGTCAACGGTCAACTTTGATCGGACTCGGCGAGTACCCAGGCGACTCGGCGAGTCTGGGCGTATATACCAATTTCCCTGGAATCCACCCTTGACACGTCGAGCATTCCCTCAACTCGACGAGTTCCACCTGGCACGAGTTGTGGGGCCACCACGACTCAACTCGCCGAGTCTCAAGAACAACTCGGCGAGTCCAGTTAGACTCAGTCCACCTGTCCATTCTGACTCCCGCTTGACTCACTGAGTTCACCTTTCCCAACTCGGCGAGGCCACTCACAGAGTGGTCGGGCAACATTCATGCTACTCGCCGAGTCTGTTCCTCAGACTCGGCGAGTCCATGCCATGCACTGACTCAATCTTGCTCTAAAGGTCAGATCCAGTTCATTAATCCATAGATCCAGTCCCTCCAAGCTCATTTAGCACGTAAAGTTACAATCTTGATGCACATACAACCTCTATATGACCATATATGATGTTTATGACTCAAATACTACAACACAAGGCCAAAGACTCTATTGACACTCATAAAGCTTGATAAGTGAGGCTCCCTGGACCTCTATGGATCCAGATCCATGGCCTCAACTCAAAGAGGGAACCAATGGACATCAAATCATCCCATAAATGGCCACCACAAGCCCTAAATTGCATCATGCTTCACTAAACAGAAAATGGTCCGAGATAATACCTCTAGAGTGATGATCTAAGCTCCAAATCCACGAAATAGCAACCTCCTTTGCTTCCTCTTGCCTAGGGTCTCCTTCTTCTTGCTAAATAACACACACAAGATCAAGAATGGCTCCTTTCTCTTCACAATAGCTCAAGAACACAAGGGTCACTCACTGAGGGTTGGGTGAGCACAAATGACGGCCATAAGGCCCTTTAAATAGGCCTCAAACCCGGAGATTTAGGGTTTCATTACACAGCGTAGACTCGCCGAGTCCATATCCTGGACTCGCCGAGTCCAGGCGTGCACCATTGTTCAGTTCTGCGTCTCTACTCGACGAGTCTGAGCCCCAACTCGCCGAGTCCCTCTCTTAATATGACAAAATTAGATTTACAAGATACCTGGTAAAATCCGGATGTTACAACTCTCCCCCACTAGAACTAGACTTTGCCCTCGAAGTCTCGCGCTAAAATAGCTCCGGATGCTGCTCCCGCATCATACCCTCTGGCTCCCAGGTCATTTCTGATCCCTTCCGATGTTGCCACTGTACCAATACCAGAGGTACCTCCTTGTTCCTCAAAATCTTGACCTTCCGATCCCTAATAGCCACTGGTCTCTCAGCATAATTCAGGCTTGCATCTACATGAATATCCTCTAATGGAACCACTGCCGACTTGTCGGCTATACATTTCCTCAACTACGATACATGAAAAGTGTTGTGAACCTGCCCCAACTCTGCTGGTAACTCCAGCCGATAGGCTACCCGACCTACCCTTTCGGTCACACGAAACGGACCTATAAACCGGGGCCCCAATTTGCCCCTCTTCCTGAACCGGATCACTCCTTTCCAAGGAGAAACCTTTAGGAGAACAAAGTCGCCGACCTGAAATTCCAGCTCGGACCGGTGCCTATCTGCATAACTCTTTTGTCGGCTCCGAGCGGTCAATAACCTCTGTCTGACCAGCTGTATCTGCTCCGTCGTCTGATTCACGATCTCTGTACTACCCATTACCCTTTGCCCAACCTCTCCCCAACATATGGGAGTCCGACACCTCCTACCATACAACAGCTCAAAGGGCGGCATACCGATGCTCGAATGATGGCTGTTATTGTAGGAAAACTCCGCCAAAGGCAAATACGTATCCCAACTACCCCCAAAGTCCAATACACATGCCCGAAGCATGTCCTCAAGTGTCTGAATCGTCCGCTCACTCTGGCCGTCGGTCTGGGGGTGGTATGCGGTACTAAAATGCAGCTTAGTACCCAACTCCTCATGAAATTTCTTCCAGAAGCGGGAAGTGAAACGTACATCGCGGTCTGAAACGATCGAGATCGGCACCCCATGCCGAGATACAACCTCCCTCACATAAATCTCCGCCAACTTCTCCGCCGAAGAACTCTCACTGATAGCAAGAAAGTGAGCGCTCTTCGTCAACCTATCCACAATCACCCAAATTGCATCGACTCCTCTGGCAGTCCTCGGCAATTTGGTGATGAAATCCATAGTGATCTGTTCCCACTTCCATTCGGGAACCTCCAATGGCTGCAACTTGCCATGCGGTCTCTGGTGTTCGGCCTTCACCCTTCGACATGTCAAACACCTCTCGACAAACCATGCGACATCCATCTTCATACAAGGCCACCAATACTCCTTCCTTAGGTCCAAATACATCTTTGTAGCCCCGGGATGGATCGAAAATTTCAATCTATGAGCCTCCTCCATCAATGTAGTACGCGTACCGCCCACAAACGGTACCCAGATCCGGCCCTGATAAGTCATAATCCCTCGACTATCCGATACAAACTCTGAAACCAACCCAACGACCCGCTCTCTCTTCTGCATCTCCGGACGCACAGCCTCGGCCTGTGCCCCACGAATGGCGTCCAGAACTGGAGCTATCACAGTCAGTCGCAAACATACATTTCGCAGTGGAGCACTCTCCGCCCTGCGACTCAATGCGTCGGCTACCACATTAGCCTTGCCCGGGTGGTACAAAATCTCGCAATCATAATCCTTGACCACATCTAACCACCTTCTTTGCCGCATGTTTAGGTTAGGCTGATCCATCAAGTACTTCAAGCTCTTATGGTCCGTGTAAATCGTACATCGAACCCCATACAAGTAGTGCCGCCAAATCTTGAGGGCGAACACCACTGCCCCCAACTCCAGATCATGTGTGGGGTATCTTGTCTCGTGAGCTTCAACTGCCTCGATGCATATGCTATCACATGTCCCTTCTGCATCAGTACCGCTCCCAGTCCTAAAATCGATGCATCGCAGAATACCATAAAATCCTCCATCCCTTCCGGAAGAGCTAATACCGGAGCTTCACACAACCTTTGGCGAAGCGTCTCAAAGGAGGTCTGCTGCTCGGGACCCCATAGAAATGTAACACCCTTCCGGGTCAATCTGGTGAGTGGAACCGCAATCTTGGAGAAATCCTTAATAAACCTCCGATAATACCCTGCCAACCCAAGGAAACTCCGGATCTCAGAAGGTGACCTTGGCACCTCCCACCTCATCACTGCATCAACCTTGGCCGGATCGACCAATATCCCCTTCTGGTTAACGAGATGTCCCAGAAACTGGACCTCCCGTAACCAAAAATCGCACTTGGAAAACTTTGCATAAAGTTTCTCCGATCTCAAAACTCCAAGAACCTCCCTCAAATTCTCCTCGTGCTGCTCTCTAGATCTCGAATATACCAGAATATCATCAATGAACACAATCACCGACCGATCCAACATCGGCCGACATACCCTGTTCATGAGGTCCATGAACACAGCTGGGGCATTGGTGAGTCCAAAAGGCATCACCACAAACTCATAATGCCCATAACGCGTCCTGAATGTTGTCTTCTGGACGTCCTCGTCCCGTACTCTCACCTGATGATAGCCCGACCTCAAATCAATCTTGGAAAACCAAGATGCTCCCTGTAACTGATCGAATAAATCGTCGATCCTCGGCAACGGGTAACGGTTCTTGACTGTCAACTTATTCAGTTCCCGATAATCAATGCACATGCGATGCGAGCCATCCTTGTTCTTCACAAACAGGATGGGTGCTCCCCACGGCGAGCTACTCGGCTGAATAAACCCCTTCCCCAGCAACTCCTGAAGTTGCGAGGATAACTCTTGCATTTCTGGAGGCGCAAGGCGGTACGGCACCTTAGCGATAGGCGCGGCTCCCGGAACCAAATCAATACCAAACTCCACTTGCCTCACGGGAGGCACACCTGGCAATTCTTCGGGAAAGACATCAGGAAACTCACGCACCACCGGAACTTCATCCACCGAACTCGGTCTCTCGGAGATCACTCGCGTATCCATCACATACGCCACAAAACCCTTACAGCCCTGCTGTAAACACTGTCTCGCCCTAGCAGCCGAACAAAAGGCTGATCCAGAACGTGTACCCTCGCCGTAAACCGAAAGAACTCCCCCCACTAGGATCTCGTATAGTCACCAGCTGGTGCTCGCAATCGATAACCGCGCCGAATCAGCTCAACCAGTCCATGCCCACTATAACACAGACATCACCCATCGTAATAGGAATCAGGTCGATCGGGAACTCAACCCCGAAAATCTCCAATACACATCCCTGGAGAACCTCCGTGGCACAAATCACTCTGTCGGCGGCTATGGAAACCCGCAGGGGCCGACTCAGTGCCCCACGACTAACACTGATATGATGACTAAATGCCAAAGATACAAAAGATCGACTCGCACCCGAGTCAAATAACACTAAAGCAGGTACAGAATTCACAAGGAAGGTACCTATGCATAGCATAATATAAGCATAATATCTTGACACCATAAATAAATAATAAAAAGAAAGCGTACCAGCCACAACGTCGGGTGCAGCGCGGACCTCTTCCGCAGTCAGCTGAAAGGCTCTCCCCCGAGCCCTCGGTGCCTCGGCCTTCACGGGCCGACTCTCTGTAGCAGTAGCTCTGATGGCGGCGGGAGCAGACCCCTGAGATGCTCCGCGCAGCAGCGGACACTCTGCCTTCTGGTGTCCGGTTTGGTTACAGTGGAAGCACACTGTAAACCCCTTGGGGCAATCCCTGGCCATATGCCCCTCCTTGCCACATTTGTAGCAAGACCCCGCTCGACAGACTCCATCGTGACCCTTGCCGCACTTCCCACAAGTGCGCCCCTTCTGGCTCCCGGGTCGGGGATCAGCGGGCTTGGCCCGCTTGGCTGTCGGTTGGGACTGTGCCGGCCGCCGATCCCTCCCCAGAGACTCCGCCTCCTCCCTAGCCTGAGTCTCAAGCTCAATCTCCCTCTTCCGAGCATTTGCCTGAAGCTCGGCAAATGTCCGGTACGAGGAGTTCGCAGCGAACTCCCGAATATCCCGTCTCAGAATGCTCAGGTAACGGCTCATACGTGCCTGCTCGGTGGACACGTGCTCAGGGCAGAACATCGCCCTCTCATGAAACATCCTCGTGATAGCTGTGACTGACTCGGTACCCTGCTTGAGGGTCAGAAACTCCTGTGTCAGACGTTCCCTCTCCACCTGAGGAACGTACTCATCTCGGAACATGGTAGTGAACCTCTCCCAGGTCACTGCCGAAAGCTCAGTCGGTGTGAAGTGTGCCGTCACAAACTTCCACCGGTCCTTCGCTCCCAAGCGAAGCTGGTTCAGCACGAACCGAACCTTCAAATGCTCAGGGGACGAGCAAGTGAAGAAGCATCCCTCCATATCAGATATCCACCTCATAGCTGCCACCGGATCCTGCGTACCATCAAACTCTGGTGGCTTGGTGTTGCTGAACTCCCTAAACAATGTCGCATCACCTCCCTGGGGTCTTGCCGCAGCAATCGCTGCGGTAGCCGCTGCAACCGCAGCCTCAGAAAGAGCGGCATAGCGCTCGTCAAATGTCTCAATCAACGCGGTCTTAATGGACCCGAACATCTCTGGTAACTCGGCTCTGATGACCGCAGCCACCTCCTCATGAATGATCTGTCGAATCTCCTCATCGCTAGTTCCGGCATCATCCGGCATGTGACGTGTCCTCACCATGATCAATCTCTGAAATACAACATGCGATAATTAGAATTTACTCGAACACTCTTACATTCGACAATCCACCCCTCTTTGATTCTTGGTATCCCAAGATTCTTATTTGGACCGTGTACCGCACCGGTGCTTTCAGTAGTACGGGCCCAATACTACTGTCTGCACCGTCTCAGTACACACCCCAAATCTTCCTCTTCAGATCCCAATCCCCAAGTACTCTATTATACTTAAATCGCTCTGTAACAGGTCTCACACGAAGTCCTAGCTGCTACCTAATTACTCTCAGCATCTCATAGCAGCTCACCCCTCCCTAGGCTAAGGCATCACAAAACAGGCCACTCTAGTCCTATTAGCAATACCTAGCCTACTCTAGCATGCAAATACATCACATTAATAATAATTATCACATAATATAAAGGTATTTTTGGGAATTCACCGTTCGGGCACTGGCTGATCGTACACACGTTTCTTCCTGGAAAATCTTTTACTCTTAGAAAACCTTGGTTTTATTTTGAAATATCTCTTCGATTCCTCAGTTTGAGTTCAAATACCCCCGAAGGTGTACCCGAATCCCTCAAACCAAGGCTCTGATACCAATTTGTAACACCGAAAATTTCCAAACAAAATTTTCAATTTTATAAAACATGATTCCATTAATATTCATTAAACAACCATTTTAAGTATCCAAACAAGACAATACAAAATCCCAAGATCATGATATCAAGCTCCGAATGTGTGTGTGTACGGATCAAGCCGGCGCCTTCCCGCGGTCGTCACTAGTACCTAAAACAATAACATCAACACTGTAAGCACAAGGCTTAGTGAGTTCCCCAAAATACTACATATAACACATATTAGCCACTCGAGGCTATAACTCTGTGGGTCCGTGCACCCAAACTCTGTGAACCCTCAGGTTCTAACTCTGTGAACCTTCCGGTTCTAACTCTGTAAACATGCACAACATCAATCACATAGAAGTAATGCAGTACAACACATAACATACATAGCATACAAATACTCTATCACATAACTCTGATTACCTACTCAAGGTAAAGTATAGTGAGAAGACTCACCTCACGTGTCTCGGTAAATCGTAAACCTGAAATCGCTAATCACTCGACCTGTCGAGCTGTCGTCCCCCTATAGCACAATACACCTCTAATTAATACTTTCCCAACTAGGGTTGACCACACTGTAACAAGTCAATCTAGGTCAACACTGGTCAACGGTCAACGGTCAACTTTGATCGGACTCGGCGAGTACCCAGGCGACTCGGCGAGTCTGGGCGTATATACCAATTTCCCTGGAATCCACCCTTGACACGTCGAGCATTCCCTCAACTCGACGAGTTCCACCTAGCACGAGTTGTGGGGCCACCACGACTCAACTCGCCGAGTCTCAAGAACAACTCGGCGAGTCCAGTTAGACTCAGTCCACCTGTCCATTCTGACTCCCCCTTGACTCACTGAGTTCACCTTTCCCAACTCGGCGAGGCCACTCACAGAGTGGTCGGGCAACATTCATGCTACTCGCCGAGTCTGTTCCTCGGACTCGGCGAGTCCATGCCATGCACTGACTCAATCTTGCTCTAAAGGTCAGATCCAGTTCATTAATCCATAGATCCAGTCCCTCCAAGCTCATTTAGCACGTAAAGTTACAATCTTGATGCACATACAACCTCTATATGACCATATATGATGTTTATGACTCAAATACTACAACACAAGGCCAAAGACTCTATTGACACTCATAAAGCTTGATGAGTGAGGCTCCCTGGACCTCTATGGATCCAGATCCATGGCCTCAACTCAAAGAGGGAACCAATGGACATCAAATCATCCCATAAATGGCCACCACAAGCCCTAAATTGCATCATGCTTCACTAAACAGAAAATGGTCCGAGATAATACCTCTAGAGTGATGATCTAAGCTCCAAATCCACGAAATAGCAACCTCCTTTGCTTCCTCTTGCCTAGGGTCTCCTTCTTCTTGCTAAATAACACACACAAGATCAAGAATGGCTCCTTTCTCTTCACAATAGCTCAAGAACACAAGGGTCACTCACTGAGGGTTGGGTGAGCACAAATGACGGCCATAAGGCCCTTTAAATAGGCCTCAAACCCGGAGATTTAGGGTTTCATTACACAGCGTAGACTCGCCGAGTCCATATCCTGGACTCGCCGAGTCCAGGCGCGCACCATTGTTCAGTTCCGCGTCTCTACTCGGCGAGTCTGAGCCCCAACTCGCCGAGTCCCTCTCTCAATATGACAAAATTAGATTTACAAGATACCTGGTAAAATCTGGATGTTACAATGAGGCAACGACGTTGGCTAGAACTTCTCAAGGACTACGACTGTGAGATACTTTACCACCCAGGTAAAGCAAATATTGTTGTTGATGCTCTCAGTCGGAAAGTCAATCTTGAAAGAAAAAGGCCAAGAGCGTTAAGAATTGAAGTCGTCTCGACGATTGTGGAAAGTATCAGGAAAGCTCAAGAAGAAGCCTTAGAGAAGGATGACCGAAAGGAAGAACATTTGGGAAAAACGTTAGTGTTCGGTACGAACAGTCGAGGACTGGAGGTATTCCAAGATCGAATTTGGGTACCTAAGACGGGAGGAATAAGAGATCTTCTAATGGAAGAAGCACACAAGACCATGTACTCGATTCATCCCGGTAGCACTAAAATGTATAGGGACCTAAAACCCTACTACTGGTGGCCGACGATGAAGCTCGATGTTGCGAAGTATGTGGCTGAGTGCGTAACATGTGCGAGGGTTAAGGCACAACATCAGAAACCGTATGGGAGTTTAGAACCTTTACCTGTACCCATGGGTAAATGGGAAGACATCACCATGGATTTTGTGACTAAACTGCCCAGAACGAAGAACGGACACGACATGATTTGGGTAGTCGTGAATCGTTTCACCAAGAGTGCACACTTCATAGCAGCCAACGAGAAGTGGTCTATGGATAAGCTCGCAAATGCTTACGTGAAGGAAATTGTAAGACTTCACGGTGTCCCTCTTACGATTGTGTCAGATCGTGATAGTCGTTTCACGTTGAGGTTTTGGAGGAGTCTACAAGAGGAGTTGGGTACAAAGTTGTGTTTGAGTACTGCTTACCATCCGCAAACTGATGGTCAGAGCGAAAGAACGATTCAGACGTTGGAAGATATGCTGAGAGCATGTACCCTCGAATTCCAAGGGAATTGGGACGAGCACTTACCTCTAGTAGAATTTTCCTACAACAATAGTTTTCACTCGAGCATCAAGATGGCACCTTATCAAGCCTTGTATGGACAGAAGTATCGTACGCCGTCTTGTTGGCTCGAAGCCGGAGAGAAGCAGTTTATGGGCCCCGAGATAGTCCATGAGACTGCTGAGAAATTGAAGGTGATTAGGGAAAGAATGTTAGCAGCTCAGGATCATCAGAAGAGCTATGCCGACAAGAAAAGACGAACGATAACCTTCGAAGTTGGGGATTCCGTTTTGCTTAAAGTCTCACCGTGGAAGGGACTTATACGATTTGGGAAACGAGGAAAGTTGAGTCCAAGGTTTATTGGACCGTTCAAAGTTCTTCAGAAGATTGGGAACCAAGCTTACAAGCTGGAATTGCCTGAAGAACTCAATGGTATTCATAACACCTTCCATGTGTGTTATTTGAGGAAATTCATGGGAGATGTTCCCGACATAATTCCAATCTCAGAGTTAAGGATGGATGAGAATAAAAGGCTGATCGAAGAGCCCGAGGAAATTGTTGACCGTAAGACTAAAAAGTTACAACGCAAGATGGTCGACTTAGTGCTAGTCCGATGGAAACATTCGAATGGGCCGAATCTCACTTGGGAAACAGAGGATGACATGATGAGTCGCTATCCACATCTGTTTGCTGATGCATGATTCCGGGACGGAATCATCCTAAGGGGGAGAGAATTGTAACGCCCGGGTTTGAGGGCTAAGCATTTTTGTCAAGTAATAGTCTAGGTCAACTATTGTAACTCTTTTTGAAGTAATAAATATGAAATATTTGAGTATTATGTGAATTATGTGTGTTTGTGTGTTTATTGTTTAATTATAAATGTATAATTAATAAAGAATAAAATGAGCGTCAAAATTAAAGTGTGAGATAATCCCGATATCTCTAAATAAAGTTGTAGAATATGTCTCAAGGTTTCCGTACATATAAAGAACGCCGAAATCCGAGCTATAACGAAGAAGTTATGGCCCGCCGAAGTTTTACGGCAAAACCGGCACGGCACCGGGAGACGTAAATAGTGAATTTACGATAGAAGACTTTTTAGCCTTAGCAAGCTAAACAAAAGTCATAGAATATGTTAAACTAAGAACATCAATAAAAAGAACGCCCAAATTTGACTTCGTATGAAGAAGTTATGAGATTTTAAACAGACCAATCATGTCCCGGCCTGTTAAAAATATAACTTTAAAAATAAAGTCAAAATTAGCCGATGGAGTCTAAACGAATGTTGTAGAGTACGCCTCCACCTATGCGTGGATATAAAGAACGTCAAAAACGAAGTTCGTATGAACGAGTTACAAATTATAATAGCATATTTACGTATTAAAATAAAGTATAAATCATGTATACGTACACATATATATACATATGTATATATCATTAGAAAGGTATCGACGATGCGGTCATTATAAGACTAATATTGAGTTCTTTCGACATTAGTTTAGTACAAATATCATTAAATCCATTTAAAATAGTATTATAGAGGGGTGTTTAGTTGTTTATATAACTAAAAGGTCATTAAGTAATTATGGAGGGTAGTTTTTGAAAATTCAATTAGTATAAATAAGAGCCTTGGGCTCTCATATTTCTTGCACCATTCTCTTGATTCAAGAGTCTTTCTCTCCTTATCTCCTGAGCATTTCGGTCCCTCGTGATTCGACTTCTATTTCTGTAGTTTAGTATAGTAAGGTGAGTGCTGAAGCGCTGCACGAATCTTTCTTAGCAAGATTCAGCGACGAAGTTCTACCCCTGCAGAGCCCGACTCCTAGCTAAAACCCCCTTGTAAGTAAGTTATGCTTACCTTATTTTAATATAGCTTATATTTAAAATTAGTATTGTTATTATGAACTTATAATAAATACTTGGGCTATTATTATGGGTTATATAAGTATTTTTTTAACGCTTATATAATAACAATAATAGCTAGACTATTAATTAGTCTCGGCGAATAATAGACTAAACTCTAGTGGTAATAATAGTAGGTTTCGTCGAAGAAAAAAATTCTTTTTAAGAAGCGAAGCGCTGTCTGAGTTCGGAATCACCACCTTTTCAAGTGAGTGCACAGTTACTTTCAACTTACACATACATATGAAGTATTTTATATAAATTACGTGCTATGTGTGCATATTATCTGAATACTTGCTATCTAGGCTAGATGAACGTTTTTATACATGTTTTCAATGATTTAAACTGTATATGCATTTTATATCTACGAAAATGTTGGGGTAAAACATGGGTAGATGTAATAGGTAATGTGTGATAAAATGATGAGAGGCCTCGATGTTGTTGTTGTTGATCCAGTCATCTAGCGGAGTATAGATGACGACCACGGACTCTTCTAGACAGTCCAGTGGAACACTAGCAGGCTCGCAACCTGTAGGTGTTGTGAACGATGTGTTCACCGGTGTACTCCATCCCCCACATGGTTGCCTATTAAGACATTTATCGCTGAGGAATCCCCTTAGCAGTAGTGTCCGTCCCGATGATGATCCTTAGGCTAGGTCCCTTATGATAGGTGTTTAGGGACGTAAAGTGAGGATAACGGGAACGGGTAATCGGGTTATTGTTGATTGATGAAATTAATAAACTTATTTATTGTGGGTTGAAAGCCCTATGTGCTCACCAGGCTCCCAAGCCTGACCCACTCAGTTTTATGTATTACAGGTAGTGGCGCATGAGCATAGGTGTGATGTTTTGGACGAGGGATTACGGATATAGGCCTGTAGATATGAAATAATGTAGTAAGGCTTATATTGTACTGTTTATACTTTTGATCTGTACGAACATGACATCCCGAGTCTTTTAATGAAATACATTTCTATGGAAATGCTTTTGATAAATCTTTATCATATTATTGTTTTGTGACAAATTCCGCAACCCTTTTATTAAAAGATAACTCTGATTTTGAAATAAAGTATAAACAAAACCGGTTTTTTCTGGCCGTGATTTTGGGGATGTCACAAGAGGTGCTTGACCTACAGGATGGTCAAGGCCAAGCATCAGAGGCCGCATGACAAGATGTAGCCTCTAGAGATTCCCATGTGGAAATGGGAACAGATCATGATGGACTTCATTACCAAATTGTCGAGGATGATGAAGGGATTTGATGTTATATGGGTCATCGTGGATCGATTGACAAAGAGTGCCTATTTCTTGCCCATTCGGGGGAGCTCATCGGTCGAGAAGCTGGCCAAAGTGTATATCTGCAAGATCGTTGCTCGCTATGTGGTTCCAGTCTCTATCGTTTCAGACCGTGATGTTCGGTTCACCTCCCAATTCTAGAAGAAGTTCCACGAGAAGTTGGGCACGCGACTGCATTTTAGTACAACTTATCATCCGCAGATAGACGGCCAGAGTGAGCGGACGATACAGACCTTCGAGGATATGTTGAGGGCTTGCATCATTAACTTCGGTGGGAGCTGGGATTCCCACCTACCCATTGTAGAGTTTGCCTACAACAACAACTATCATGTCAGCATTGGTGCTCCAGCGTTCGAGCTGTTGTATGGGCAGAGATGTCGTACCCCGGTCTATTGGGGCGAGGCTGGCCACAAGGTGATAGGTTGGACCATGTTGGTCCTGCAGACTCTAGAGAAGATTCAGCAGATCAGGAAGCGATTGCAGACTGCTTAGAGTCGGCAAAAGAGTTATGCCAACTGGTGCCGATCTGATTCGGAGTTCTAGGTCGGTGACATGGTACTAGTGAAGGTCTCACCCTGGAAGGGAGTGATTCGCTTCAGAAAGAGGGGGTACATTGGACCCTTTACGGTTATTGCCAGGGTTGGAAAGGTGGTAGATAGACTGGATATTCCAGAGGAGCTCAGTCAGATTCACAGCACTTTTCACGCTTCCCAGTTATGGAAATGCATACTAGGTGAGGAGGCAGTGGTGTCATTAGATGATATTCAGGTCAATGAGCGCTTGAATTACGTGGAGAAGCTTATGGCAGTTCTGGAGAGGAAAGTGAAGGTTCTACGAAACAAGGAGGCACCTTTAGTAAAGGTATAATGGGAGCACAGGAGGGGATATGAGTGGACTTGGGAGTCGGATGCAGAGATGCAAGAGCATTACCCAGATTTGTTTGCGGTAGCGGACTCGAGGACGAAGTCGAGCTCAAGTGGGGGAGAATTCTAACATCCAAACTCCCATGTATTCAATTGAAACTTTTATATTCATAATTCTTGACCTACTCGATGAGTTGGTTGCCCCAACCCATCGTGTAGAACCCACGTGGATTCTAGAACCTACTCGACGAGTAGAGAATGTACATGAAAACCCTAATTTTTAGGGTTTGCACCTTATTTAAAGGACCTTAAGTCTTCCTTCCAGCCTTCTTACCAACTTTTCATCGTCCTCTTACCAGAGAAAACCCTAATCTCCCCATTGTGTGAGTGTGTGAGCGTGGAAGTCATTTTGGATGCTCTATTGAAAGGGCACTTGACGGTTGAGGAGCTTGGATCAAGAAGAAGGTCGTAGATCCGTTATCTATTTTGTATTGGCAACGAATATGAGTTATAAAGATAATACGTTGACTTCTCATTCCTTAGATCTTCCTTTGTGAAAGAAATGGTCATTTCTAGTGCAAAATGGAATCACCTTTGGGGTTGAGCTTGTCAAAAGGACATGGTTTCAGATCTGGACTCCTCTAGGCCCTCTTGGACATAAAGCCTCAAGCTTTATGAAGCTTTGGCCCTTCTACATGCCCTAAACTCCTTCTTAGACTTAGTTTTGGTGTTTTAAGCCTATTGCGACCTTGCATGCACGTAAAGTTAGCAACTTTACAAGGTAACTTCATCCTAGAAAGCCAGATCTACAGTTTGGAGCTATGAACTCAACTGGAATGAGCTGAATGTGAAATGATGAAGGAACTCGACGAGTTGCATAGTCAAATCGATGAGTTGGATGAGCGTTTCCCGCTTTCTGGATTCAACATGAACTCGATGAGATAGCAAGATGACTCGACGAGTTGGTTAGGTTTTTTGCCCATATTCTGGATGCTGCATAGACTCGACGATTTTCTTGGTAACTCAGCGAGTTGACGGGGGTTTTCGCAACTTTCTGGGTTCTGAAGGAACTCGACGAGTCTGTAAGCTGCACTCGACAAGGTAGGTCAACATGGACTGCTGACCTTGATCGATTGACTTTGACTTTGACCAAGGGTTGACCAGTTTGACTTCTGGGGGTATTTTGGTAATTTGGGAATTTATGGAATTGGATCAATAGTGGTTGTAGGTGTTGGTGTTTGGAGCCGTGTTTCAGGAGTTTCATATTTCAGTTCTGATTGACATTGTGAGGTGAGTTATGCTCACTTTACTAACAGGGTCGAAGGCACTAATGTCTGCCCTTTTTGGATTGTCATCCTAGTTATTGCATGATGATATGCTTAGTGACATGTTAGGTTGATATCCTGGTATATATGGGATGATGATATGTTAGTGACCTGTTAGGTCGGTATCCTGGTATATAGGATGATGATATGTTAGCGACCTATTAGGTCGGTATCTTGGTATATAAGATGTTGTTATGATTAGTGATCTGTTAGATCGGTTTGACTGTTTGTACACGCTAGCTAGCTTATGATATTATGTGTTGCTTGTGTATGTGGGGTTGGGTTGATGTAGACTTGCTTTGTGCTGAAGGCCAACAAACCCAGGGTGGACCAGATAGACTGCAGACCCATTAGGGCATATCAGTTAGGCCGAAGGCCCGAAGAACGTTCCAAACAGGCTGAAAGCTCGGGTGGGCGGACCAGACATGCTGAAAGTTCTGAAAGTGGGCCATTTAGACTGCATGCCCGGTAAGGGCAATCCAGTCATACTGTAGACTATATATGCATGCTGTTTATTTGGTATGATATGGTTATGAATTGTATGGATTTGGTATTTTAGGGTAACTCACTATGATTCGAGTGTACATTTTTGGATTTTGTTTCAGGTACTTCGGATGATCGCGGGAAGACAAATGATTGATCGTGCACCTCCTCGCATTTTATGATTTTGATTTCTAGGATACTCTGATATGAAATTATTTTGAAAAATTTTTGTAATTAAATGGTGTATTTAAATGGTTGAAAAAGTTTTAAATTTTCATGAAAATTTTTATGGATGTTATATTGATCTTTAAGATGTTAATGAATACCTGAACAATTTGTAATCCACCCCATACTTATGATAATTTGGTGAAATAGGATGAGAAATCATCACATCTTTGTGATAACGAGTAAAGTTGTTGAATTTGTTAGATCAAAGATCCATCAGATTTCTCATTATATTGATCGAGTTCTTTCCAAATTTCATGTGTAGTTTAGAGAAAGTGGACACTATTAACAATACATTTACTAAGAGAATTCAGAATTCAACTGATAACCATTGATTGAAAATGATACCATTTTGGATATGATGAAAAAACTATAAAAGGCTAAACAAATTGTGTCATCACTAAATTCAAATTTGTTTTAGGCCGATTTGGTAGTTGTCTTCGATCTCTTCTATACAGTAAAGCTAATGTGATTGAATACATTATAAATAAAAATAGAGCAACTTGATTATCACAGGATCCAAAAAAAAAAAGGTCTTGAAGCTTTGATGATATTATAATCATTTAAATCAACTTCGTCCGATTCATATATTTGTGAGAAAGAAGAAGATGTTGAAATTAATGTAAGAAAGAAGATGAATAAGTACCGATCTGCTACCATGTTGTGATTATTTTTTAGAGAATTGGACAACATTAATGATCCAACAACCCAACGATTAACTAATTAAAAATAAAATAGAAGGTAAATCACTAAAATACCCATGATTAGAAAGTAATGCTAACATGATGAGCTTTCTAGACACCGGAAATGCGAAAATGTTGAGTTGTCCACACAATATTTCAAAAAAATCTAAAATATAAAACTTAAAATGTATTTGTAGTAATGTTAACAAACTAATATTTTTTTTTTTTGTATTAACTTACATGCTCTATATAGGACGTAATTCAATGCCTTCAAGAATATACTTGAAGATTCTGGGGTCTCTTGGAGCCATGAACTCAATCCTCAAATTGTGTTTTTTATTTTTGTTTCTAGAGGTGTATAGTTGGACCATTAGCCATCCGTCTTCTCTAACACTGGGATCACAAGAATTTTGATACTCATTCCACTCATCCAATTTATACCTGAAGGGTACATATGCCCAACAAGTTGCGTATTCCCAATAATATGCCTTTTCTGGATCTTTTGTACCCATAATGTTAAAGACAAGGTTCACGGTGTATGCAGTATCTGGTGACAAGAATTTGGTACTAACATTTACTTCAAAACAAGGTTCTAGTGTGCACACAACGACATTTGAAAACCTACGCACATAACAATCACAATGTATTAAATAGCACATTAATTTCACTCATCCATCTATCAGTCATTAAAAATATATGTGAAACATAGAAAAAAAAATATATGAATTTGAGTAGAATCAGATTTATAATTAAAATAACAAATTAATTTCACTCATCCATCCAATAATCATTAAAAAATATGTGAAACAAAAAATATGAATTTTCATTGAACTCACATTTAATTAAAATAACACAATAATTTCACTTATGCATCCATTAGTCATTAAAAAAATAGAAATCAAATATCCTCATATTTATATGTCTACTCATTATATCAAAATAAATGTTAAAACTAAGAGAATATTATGAAAAGAAATTAGTGGAATTCACATATCATTGTTTTTTAATATGAGTAGAATGATAAATATCAACAAAAAGTAATAACAGAGAAAAAAAGAAAAAAAGAATTTGAATAGAAATCACATTTCATTAAAATATCTCATTAATTCCACCCGTCTTCCTACGTAAATGAAGAAACGTTACATTAATTGACAGGTGGGAAAATGAGTCGTGATTAAATATATATAGTTATATACCCCACTATCACTATCCAATAATTTTTTTTTTTATCAACATAAGTCACTAACCTTGATTTGCTAGCGTTGACACATTCCGATACATTTCCATGAAAACATTGTGTAGCGGATATCATTTCATGAATTTGTTTGCTTTTATTGATCGAAATCCACTGTCAGATAAACATATTTAGTTTGGCCAAATAGAAACGTGTTAATAGTAGTAGCGAACATAATTCGGTTTTTTTATTGTTTGATTGTAACCAAGTTACAAAAAATATAAGCATTTTAACATAACAAACTTTAATACTTGTTTTTATATAGTCGGTAATCATTAATCTATCTAGTAATACCGACTAAATTAATATCGACTAAAAGTCGAACTTTTCTTACAAAAGGTATTGATTAAATTAAGAAGAAAAACTAAAACTTGACTACCGGAAATCAAATGAGAATCTTTTTTAAGATCTATTATTTGAAAAGCGTAGGATATAGCTAAAATCTCTAAATAAGAAAATTAAAATTAAAATTATTTAAAATAGTATTCCGTAGAAGAGCTAGTTAATTACCCTTTTGCCCTCATCAACAAGAACCCCTTTTGGGAGAAGGGTGTTATCTTGGGGAGATGCTATAAGATTAGCAATCTTTACTAAATCTGCATTGCCACGGCCATCACCACTACTACTGCCGCTACTACCGTCGCCACTACCACCACTGTTCTGTAAATATCACAATGAAAAAATAAACAATGAAAAATAAGATGTGATAACGGAACTTTATAGTGACCATATAGATCGGCTTACCTGTTGTTGTGAAAGTGCAAACTCGAGTTCCTTCACGATCTCATCCATAAGTGGTCGATCCTTACGTGACCCTCTATTTAAACATCGATATGCAACAGCTGAAAACGTTATCACAGAATCCCAAACCATTTGCTCCTTAAGAGCTTGAAAGATAATCTCATCTAGTTTCTTTTCTTCGCAACACTCTTTCCATTTCTGCACTAAAACACCAACTAGTTGACCTTTACTATATTCACAACATAATCTTCCACGGGAAAATGACTTAAAAACCCAACGAAGTTTTCGAACCATTAAAAAAATGTCAATCAAGTTTTGTTTGTTCAAAAAAACCCAACGAACTTAACATTTTATCTAAAAAGACCAACAAAGTTCCAAACCGTTCAGAAAATCCTAATTTTGTTTTGTTTAAGTTCATTAAGTTTTTTTTTAACAGTCAAAACATGATTGCAGTTTTTTAAACGTTTTGGAAACTTTGTTGGTCTAAAAAGTCATTTTTCCGATACGGTAATAAGCGACGTCATATATTTCTCTTATTTTACTTTCAGGAAAGTGTAACTTAGTTGGGCTTTTTAGATAAAATGTTAAGTTTGTTGGGTTTTTTGAATAGACAAAACATAATTGGAGTTTTTTGATTGATTTGAAAACTTAATTGGGCTTTTAAGTCATTTTCCCAATCTTCCACACATTACTTCAAACAATACCACTCCAAAGGAATACATGTCACACTTTTTAGATAGGATGCCCGACTCCGAATATAATGGATCGCAATATCCAAGTGTACCTACAGGATTGGTGACCATAAATGTTCGTGGTTGGTTTGCTGGGCTCGCTTTTGACAAACCAAAATCCGAAACTTTAGCAATCCAGTTGTTATCCAGAAAGATGTTTGAGCTTTTCATGTCTCGATGGATAACTCTTTGTTGAGTATCCATGGGATCATGAAGATAGGTCAGCGCACGTGCAGCCCCAATGCATATATGAAGGCGTTGGTTCCATGTAAGAGTAGCATCACTTAGATAGCGATCTAGGCTTCCACGAGGGGCGAACTTGTAAACCAAAACTCTCTCATCACCCTCAATGGAAAAGTGGAAGAGAGAGACCAGATTTTCATGTCTGTATCTGGAAAGCATCATGATCTCCTTCCAAAACTCGGTGTTTCCTTGCCCATGTCTACGATCTAACCGCTTAAAAGCTACCATGGTTGGTCCGTTGGGAAGGGAGAGTTCTCCTTTGTACACCGGACCAAAGCCACCACCTCCGATAAGTTTGTCTTTATGGAAGTTGTTAGTGGCTGAAATTATGTCTTTCATTTGAATTTTGAGGTGATCAAACTCATCCCAGATCGACGACATTATATGAGATATAGTTAGTGAGACATGAAGCAATCGTAAGTGAATAGCCTGAACCAACCTTCAAAGCTAGAGATGTTCTAAATGGGGATCACAGACTACATCTCTTAAATTTTGGGCAATTAGTCTCCATGTTTGTATCTGACTTTTCTTATAAATAATTATATATGGAAGGATGAATGGCTGATGTCTCAATTTATTTTATTTCGACTAATCTTGGTTGACATTGTTTTGCATTTGTTGATTTGTTTAGTTTATTTTATTTTTGTAGTGTTAGTTGGTATAATGTGTAAGCATGATTGACATTTTCTAATGTCCCCGAATACTTTTCAATTTTAATTAATTTTTCCACCGATGTGACGGTGTATTGTACAACAAGGCGTGATTGACATTGTTATTCCAACCTCCTTTCGATCTTATATTTGTTTGGCGATCCATGGTGTAATAATGTGCAAATTAAGTAAGCTTTGGTGACACTCTTTTTTCGTTTTTTTATATTTGAACAACACTAGCAAGTGGCCAGAAGAAGAACAAAATTACACATAAATATTCAAGATGAGGTTTTATAAACAAGAAAACTCAACAGATTAATAAAATTTCTTTTATTTATTAGAACAAACCAATTACAAATTAAAAAATAAACGAGAATTTGTTCGAACATCCTAAAAAACAAGAGCATTACGAATGATCGACACCACACAAAGAAAGGTCATAATCATTGCATCGAGCAAGTCTTTCTCATTGCCGATAGATGTTGAGTGTCAACCCACGAGAAGGGGTCTATGGTATGAATGAAAATCAGACCATGCAAGACAAGGCAGTGACCAACTTAATTTGGTCCATAGAGTGCTTGCCACATCACATTCCAAAAAGGTATGATAAACCTCTTCGGTTTTACTTCCACATCTTATACACAACACCATTTTCAACTTGTAACATCATGTTTTGAAATAATTGTATACGTTTTGTATGATATTATAGATAATGTAGTTCGTAAAACTTATGTAATGTGTTAGGAACTTAATTTGAAAAGGAAGGGTATTTTAAACATTTTCACATAGATGCAAAGCCTCATGTAATTAGAGATGTAGAGTATGATATAAGTATTGACGTGGTTTTAAAAAGGAAGTGAAATGAATGCGGAGTTGCAAGTATGGTTGTAAAATTTAAGATGGGTAAAATAGGAAATAACTAGTTGGGAACCCGCAACAAGAACACGGCACGTCAGGGTGTGGGGCGTGACGTGCCGAGTAGAGGATCAAGTTACGTAAAATGAATAGTGACGGCAATGTACTTTTGAAAAATGTCATCTATTGGATTTTGTTAAAAACTGATTTTGTATCTTCTTCGTGGAATGGTCAATAGTTGCAGAATTGAAAGTCTGTGTTTTTATTATTTTCCTTTTTTTTTCTATTGGATTTTTGTTTCCTTTCCGTTCATTGGTTCAATTATTTTTAAGATGACGAAATTTTCCTATGCCCAAATCATGCTTATGGTATGGTTTGGCGTATTTTGTTTTGGATTGATTATCGTAATAAATATGAAAATCTTAATATTGTCTTGACCGGGATTGCCATAGTTTATAGGCTTTAAATTTTTGGTTCTTCCAGTATTATTTTCAAAATTAATCCCGAGAAAACCCACTTAATTCTGAATACTTCTTGTCATAATGCTGGGTGGAAGAGAAAACATTTTTTTGTCTGTAGGTAGTCTCTTGAGAACAACTATTCTTTGCATTTTGATTAGGTTATTGACCGTATGAATCTTCACTAATAGAATATAGGCCTTTAGTGGAACGTGAATCATGACACGTAGTGATTTACAATACCTAAAAGTGTGTCCTAAAAATAATGTCATCTCTTCTAAAAATTGAAGAATTTGGGATACGTATTTTTGTGGGCCCTTAAAATTAGTGTCAGAACAAAAACAAAAAAAAAATAATAATAATAATAAAAAAACACGGAGGGCACTCAGCATAAAAAGTGTGTCGTCTAAGCAAGTCGTTTTTTAAGTTTTCGCGTTCTCCATCTTTATTCCTAAGGGGGGAAATCAAACCAAAAAAATTAAAACGCTCGCCTTATTCTCATCTTCTACGAGCCGAAAATCTCTTCTCTTTTCCAAGACCTAATTAATGAAGCTCTGCAAATTTCATGGCCGTTTTGATATCTATATATACGCTTTGAATCAGATCTAACCATACCTTTGCCCAAAATTCTTCAGATATGGACCATCTTCATCTTTCATCTACGCATATGGCCCGCAAGGTTTGTCATCGTCTTCGTCTGGGAGTTGTTCAATTGTTCAGCAGGGCCACACGGCTTCCCAGAATAAGTCGTTGGATCGGGCTTGGCTTAAGCGGTAATTGCCAGTTAGGAATTGGATGATTTCCGTTGATGAGAAAGAATAGTAGGCTTTGCCGACCGGGATTTCCGGGCAGATGTGGATAGCTTGGTTTTGCTTGGTCAGCCCTATTCTACTGCCTGTCAAATTTTGCTTTCCTTTTCCTATTTCCATGGAATCAACAAAGGCTTTCATCTCAATTAAACTTCTTAATGAGAACACGTATTGTTCTAGTGATAGTCTTCCATCTCCAAATGACCTACAAATCTGCAACCAAAAACATTAAAACATCAAAACATGACGTGAAAATCATTAGTAGATATTTTAAAGATATTGCTATCACATTATCTCTTCGCAGACTTCTGCAAAAACTGCATCTGGTCTCTTATCTCTCGATTATCTATGTGTTCATGTTGATCTTCTCCAAAATTCAATCAGTTAAACAACGAATCACTTCATCTTCTTAAATCTTGGTTTTCGTTCATTAATGATCCCGTGTATTTGTTATTATATTCAGCCGATTTTAGGATTTGGGGCACACTTACTTCGCTTAGTAATTCCATTTACGATTTATTGTAGTATGTGTTTTGTCTTAGTTATTCTTGTTGTCCAATTTTGGGTTATTCTAATTTGCTGGATATCTGAGCAATAACATTTTTTTTTATATTTTACAGAGTTAGATTGTTTGTTTGTTTTGTTGAGTCCCTGAGTAGATGTCTTTTTCCTTCTTTTAGATCTTTCTTCTGTAAATTATGTATTCCTATTAATAAATGGTAGGGGTGGTAAACCGGGTAATCGTGTCATGTTTTTGTCTGACACGACACGGCACGACAAGAAAAGGTTTTATGTAACACGAATACGATACGACATGATGTCGTGTTTTTTTTAACTAACACGAAAATGAACCGATTAAAAAACGACAAACATGACACGACACGACAAAGATAACATAATAAAAAAATTAGTTTATTTAATTAACATTTAATTATACATAACACGAAAAACACGACAAATAAATGTTAAACGTGTCAATTTCGTGTTGAATTTTAAACACGAACACGACACGACACGACAACGTGTTTTTTACACTTAACACGAACACGAATTCAAATTTCAGTTTCGTCCCAATTTCATTTCGTTTCGTGTATTTTTGTCGTGCCATATCAACAATTGTCACCCCTAATAAATTGTATACTTCTGAGCTTGGAATTTAATTATAACACTACTAAGATTTGTCAGCATTGCTCAATAATGCTCTTTTTTATGTAAATGTATAGCTAAAATGTTATAATTACCTTATTTGAAATTGAAACAAAACAATTGGTTATCAACTTTAAGGTTAACATTTCCGGAAGTCATGCTTCACATATAAACTTGTTTTTACTAGAAAAAGATATACATGTAGTTGTTGTTGGTTTTATATGATTCCATATATTAGCCATGTTTTATTACTATTCGTAACTATATAATAACATATATATGATTCAATATCCTTTAATAGTTTTGATATTGGGTTCATTACGTAGGGCCCTAAGTTTATAATCACCAACTCTTAAACATTGTGCTCTCTTGTTGCATCAATTCAGAGGTGTTTTGGCTTGTGGTGACTTCATGAGGTAAATGACCAAAAACACCTTTACAATCACATGGCAAGCCTTCCAAATTTTTTTTACAAAAAGTGTTTGTAATAATGTAGGTTGTAAACCTTGTTGGCACCTGTTCCTGTACTTGGAAAATTCTCAGTCTTTTCTAGTGCTCCCTAAAGATAGATTTGTTAGTAATGGTGTGATTCAGTATAATCAAATGCAAATAAAAGCAAAATTTCTGATGGTTTAGCTTTTTTTTGACTAAATGTTTTTCTGCTACAGGTTATGCAGAAGTATCAAAAGTACTTTGCCTTGACAAACAATGAGGGAAACCTCTTACCATATTTCATTGTTGTTGCAAGAAGAAATATGGTTGTACTCAGGTTTGTTTACTCTCAAATTTTTTTTTTTCATTTTAGTTTTTTATTTATATTAACAAGTGATTTGAGTAATTTTTCTTTAATGTAGAGCTCGATATGAAGGCGCTAAATTCTTTTACGATTTGAGTAATTTTTTATTTATATTAATCGGTGATTTGAGTAATTTTTCTCCATTAGCTGTACACTAACATCTAGGTTCACTCTAACTCTTGTTTTACTGTAACATATGTTCCATGTATCATTTAATTTTTCAAGTTTTTAGGGTTTTATGCTAGGACTCGATGAGTTGGGGAGCTCCAACTCATCGAGTAGAGATTATTTATGAGGATGTGGGAATTAGATCCTATTCGACGAGTCGGAAGGCCTCGACTCGACGAGTAGGCGTTGTAAAGGAAAGCCCTAAATTTTAGGGTTTTCACCCTATATAATGGACTTAATCTGCATCATTTGGCCTCCCTTACTACTTCATCACCCACAGAAGAAACCCTAGCCGTTCTTTGTTGCTTCCTTGTACTTCTGAGACTAAGAAAGTGCTTTTCGCGCTTTTTTATTGAAGAAGTTTGAAGTTTGAGAGATTTGGAACGGGAAGGAGATTGTAGATCCAACATCTACAATGTTTGCACATCCATTTGAAGGTAACAAACTATTATCCTGATCATTCTAGCCTTAGATCCCTTTTTTCTTGGGTTCTGGGCTATTTTTATTATATTTGTGAAGCATTTTGGGTGTTGGGTAAGATCTGGAGTTGGAACTTCATATCTGGACTCCTCTAAGTCCATAGAGTTATAAAGTCACTAAATTTATAAAGCATTAGCCCTTCTCTTTGGCAAAAACCCTCTCTTAGCTTGGTTTTGGCACTTAAGAGCTTGCATGCATGTAAAGTTTGTAACTTTATGTGGAAACCATGCCTTAGGAGGCTAGATCTGCAATCTGGAGGTTTGGGGTAGCTTAAAAATATTCGAACACAAAAAGGACTGAAGGAACTCGTCGAGTCCCTTAGCCAACTCGACGAGTCGGGTAGTGTTTACTCGTTTTCAAGATTCCGAGTGATTTTTGTGAAGGATTAGAGTTTTCGGTCTGCATGGGATTTCGATCTTCTGGACATTGAGGAACTCAACGAATTACACAGGTAACTCGAAGAGTTGACGAGTTATTCAGGTAACTCGATGAGTTGTTAGATGCACTTGACGAGTTGAGGTCAACATGGACTGTTGACCTTGACTTTGACCATGGTTGACTTTGAGGATATTTATGGTAGTTTGGGTTTGTGACAAGTTAAGCACGTGATGATTATAGGCAGTTGAGTCTCATCTTAGCTTGTCAGTTCAACATTCACAAGAGGTGAATCTCCTCACCATACCAATGGGTCGAAGGCACCAAGGCCAACCCATTTTGTGATATGTAGTACATTTGATGATTGTAGAGATATGTGGTATGATAGTTAGTTATGCTAAGTGTTATGCTAGCTATATATATGATGCTTGCAGGGAAGACCAGGGGAGCCCATAGCACTTGGATGTAAAACCATGTGGGGGAGCCCATGGCTTTTCAAGTAAAGACCATGGGAGGAGCCCATGATACTTGGATGTAAGACCACGTGGGGGAGCTCATGGCTTTCCAGCTAAAGACCATGGGAGGAGCCCATGACACTAAGGTGTATGACCATGTGGGAGAGTCTATGACATCCTGGAGTAAGACCTTGGGAGGAGCCTACAACATCCTTATATGTTTGTATGCATGGCTTATGTGGTTTACGTAACTTTTATAACTAATATGACATGTATTTATGTGGATTGTGTGTGGGGTATGCTCTGGGGAACTCATTAAGCTCATCTTATAGTTTGTGGATTTGTTTCAGGTATATTTGAGCCGAAGGGCATGGGCAAGGCTTGATGGCACGACATGCACTCTCTCACATGCGTTTTTACGAGACATTATGATGATTTGAAATAATATTGTTATTGTTATAAATTTGAAAACAAATGTATTGAGATTTTATGCATTATGGTAAACATTTTGACTATTTAGAAATGAAAATTTACTTTTGAAAATTTGGGTCGTTAGAAGTTGATATCAGAGCCTTGGTCTGAGGGATTCGAGCACACTCTCGAGTGTGTCGGGACTCAAACTAAGGAATTAGTAAAATTGTTTTCAAAAATAAACGTTAAAAACTTTTTAAAATGAGAAAAAGGAGAGTGCAATGCGCGTGATCAGTCGAGCCAAGTAAGTAGTTCCCCTAGTATGTTAGCCATGTTATACTAATATGTGAGTTATGATAATCGTATGAATCTTGCTATGTGTATGCTTTCAAACTTGTACACAGTTAGGGTCTTATAGCCTCATAATGATTGATTTGGACTTATTTCTTGTTCCTTATCTGGTTGTGGTCTTCGGGTAGAGTCTATTATTTGAAAGTCTATTTGATCTTGTTCTATGTATAATTTGCATGCATAAGGCAACCTAGTATAATTGAGTTCTTGTTTGATATGGATGGAGCAAATATTAGGTTAGCCTAGGATTTGAGCTATGCGGTGGTCTATGAGATGTGATTTGTTTTGGGATGAATTTGAGTTATTAGGTAGAGCCTTATGGAAGGTACAGGTAGGTGTGGAAGGTAGTATTAGGCCCGTACTACTGAAAGTACAGGACCTGTACCCGAACCAATGTTAGATCTGGAGGCTCTAAGGATGACTGGTGCAGGAGTATCCCTTCTATGGACATCCTGATAATTATGTTTTATGGTATTGAAGAGCAGTATGGTGGTGACATGATTTGGAGTAGGGGATCAGGTTCAGGATCTGGATCCGAGGCTGGGTCAGGTGACACTATCGAGCCCATTGACGAGAGTTATAAAGTCACTAAATTTATCAAGCATTCGCCCTTGTCTTTGGCTAAAACCCTTCCATTACCTTGGTTTTGGCACTTAAGAGCTTGCATGCATGTAAAGTTTTCAACTTTACGTGGAAACCATGCCTTAGGAGGCGAGATCTACAATCTAGAGCTTTAGGGTAGGTTCATCATATCTGCAATATATTTAACTTGACAAACAAAAATACCATCATTTAGTTGTTTGACCTTCAATCCCAAAAAGAAAGTTAGTTCATCTATCATGCTCTTCTCGAACATCTTGGCCATTATCTCCCTGAATTCTGAACTTAGCTTTTCATTAATGGATCCGATTATGATATTGTCCACATAAACTTGAGAAAGAATGATATCAGATTATGATTGCTTTATGATCAAAGTGTTATCGATCTTCCCTCATTTGTATTGACTTGAGATAATATAGCTTGCCAATATGCCATACCGTACTCTAAGAGCCTTCTTTAAGCCATATATCAAAACGATACACATGATCTGGAAACTCTTCAATTTCAAACAATAGAAGTCATTTTAGAAAGACTTCTTCTTGAATATTTCCATGTAGAAAGGAATTCTTAACATCCATGGGGTAGACTTTGAAGTTCTCGAAGTATGAAAAAGCTAGGAAAAGACGAATTGCTTCATGTCTTGCAATAGGAGCAAACGCTTCATCATAGCCTAACCCTTTAAGCTAATAAAACCCTTGAGCCACAAGCCTAGGTTTGTTTCTTATAATGATTCCATCTTCATTAATTTTCTTGCTAAAAAGCCAGTAGGTTCCAATGATAGTCTTTCTTTGATGTTTGTGAATAAGAGTGCGCACATGATGATGTTCAAATTCATTCAGCTCATCCTGCATGGCTTTAATTCAGTTATCTTCTTTCAAGGCATTAACGACACTTTTTGATTTAAACATTTAGATGAAGTTTAAAAACATGAAAAAGTTGTTACTAACTCTACTGTGAGTGAGAATCCTAGAATTTACATCTCCAATGATTTGGGATTCAAGATGATCTCGAAGGATTCTGAGATAAGAACTTTCATCTGCATTGCTTTGGTCTGAGCCTTCCCGATTGGATGGTTCAGCTTCTTCAGGGATACTAGGATGATCTTTAGAGATAGGTGGTGAATTTATTAATTGATCAACATTGGGAACAATAGGATTAGTGTCATTTGACAAGAGATCAGGAACATGGTTTGAAAGACTGTAAGTAAGTTCATTCAGAATTGATTAAGGATGATTAACTCGATCATGAATGAATGAGTCCATATTAAAAGTGACATGAACTGTTTCTCTAACAATTTCCCTTGAAAGATTAAATAATTTGGAGACCTTGGATACACTAGAGTATCCTAGGAACACTCATTCATCAGCTTTAGCTTCAAAGTTCAAACGTTGATTTCATTAAATCAAGATGTAACAAACACATCCAAACACATGAAAATAAGAGATGTATGGCTTCCTTCATTTCAGTAGTTCATAAGCAGTTTTCCCTTGATGCTTAACAATAATAGACCGGTTTTGGGTATAACTCGTTGTATTGACAACTTTAGCCTAAAATGATAAAGAAAGACTTGATGGGTTCTATGCATAAGAACAACCCTATGTGCTCATACAAACCCTAATGCCTGGATCTAGGTTTCTCTATTGTACATGCTTTGAATCCAAGACTTGCAATCCTAGATCTATCATCTATATTTCGAAATTAACATCATAAGAACAACTATAAGTGTTTACCTCTATCAAATAGCTTGAAATCCTTGTAGTCTTCTTGTTCTTGAGCTTAGAGTCACAATTGTAACTCCTCTAATTGTTCACAAACCCCACAAACAAGAAGGTAATATGAGAGAGGATGAGAGATGCTAAAATCAGCCCTAGGGTTCTCTTGGAATCAAGTGTAGCCGATTTTCATAGCCTAAGGGTCTTATTTATACTTGCAGGCTGCTATGGTTTCAGTCTAAACCCTAATGGATAGCTTAGCCACCAAGCAGCCCAAGGAACCTTCTAGAATAAGGCCTTGGACGAAAATATGATGGATCCCCATCATAATTTCGTTCCCCCTTAAGTCTATTAGGTTTCCTTAGCCCAAAACTCAGCTATCATACATTTGACAATTTATACCCCTTTATTTAATTAATCTCTTTTAGTCACTAAATTAATTCCTAATTAATTTATGACCAATACTAATTAAATAAATATGATTTCTCCTTTAATATATTATTCTTATAATATATTAATAAACCACAATATTCTCTCTCTCTCTCTCTCTCTCTCTCTCTCTCTCCTTAAATTACCTTGTCAAGTTGCTTTGGTGAAGGCAACCCAAAAGGACCATGCACAATCGGGTCAAGTACATACCAAATATAGTTACGTGCTTAGACACTATTCCAATAAGCCTAGCTTCAATGACTATAGTTCTTTTAGCTTCATTGAGAGTTTTGTTTCTTCTTTCTGCAATACCATTTTGCTGAGTAGTTATAATCGCAAAAAAATTCTGAGAAATTCCTAAATTAAGCTCTTGATAGGAGTTTCTAAATTCGGTTCCATGATCTCTACGTAATTGCCTTACTTTGTGATCATAGAAAACCTCCTACTATTTGATGAGAGCAATGATTTCATCAGTGACATGACTTTTCTTCCTTGAGAAGACTACCCATGTAAACCTTGAAAATTCATCCATAATTACAAAATTGTATTTCTTCCCAGCTCTTGACTTAACTGGAACAAGTCTAAACAGATCCATGTGAAGGAGATGAAGGAGTTTGATAATAGTAGAGCATGGATTTGGCTTGAAGGAAGACATGGTTTTCTTCCTTTATCACACGTTGAGCATATCTTATACTTGAAAAATTGCATTTTAGGAATTCCTCTTAGAAGCTGATTCCCTACAATCTTCAAAATCTTCTTGAGTTCAGATGTGACAGCTTCTTGTGCCACGTCTACTTTATATGAGACTAAGTACGAGAAAAGAAACAACGATGAATAGATTTGTCAGAAAAAACATATCCATAACATAAATAGCATTTTATCCATAAATAAAACTTTATAACCAACACCTCATTGTTGGCTGATAAAAATGAGATTATGCTGAAGACCTTTCACGTAAGAGACATTCTTGAAAACAAAAGAATTTCACTTGATGGATCCATATTCCTTTGTTGCTCCTTTTCCATTATCTCCATATGTAACAGTCGAACCATCCTTCTTTATGAAATCTTCCAAGAGAGACTTTAATCATGTCATATGCCTTAAATAGGCATTATCTAAAAACCAAATATATTCTTTTCCATAATAATAATATATATAGTAGGACATAAAACACAAAAAATACATATACTACACACTGACCCATTTGTAAAGGTTCACTCACTAATATATACTATAACAACCATCAGGGAGATAGTTCAATGAGTTTCCCTTTTTGATCTACTTATCTTTGCGAGTTCTGATATTGTCAGTGCGAACAAAGTCCTTTTCAAAAGTGCACTTGCTGACTTTGTGAGAGGCATCGCCACATCAATAACAGACATTGATTCCAAAATTATTTCCTTTAATATTAGTTTTTAATTTCTTTTCAATTGTTAAATTTAATTTGAGACTTCTAGGACAAGGGATGTCATCGATGGTATGCTCTAATACTACCTTTTCATGAGGCTCACGAGGCATTAAAGAGTCATGATAAATAGAAGACTTTAATTAATCTTTAGGTTCATAATTGCTTCAAGAGCATTGAGTAAATATTCTAGGAATCTTGTTTACAGAATGAACTTTCCCATTATACATAGGAATCTGTAGCAAAATCTGTAACATCGCAAAATTCAAGACCAAAAAATTTCGCTTTTAATTTAATAAATCATAAAAAAGATTATTGAAAGCATCGTGAAGTTATCTCATATCATGAAAACCCATACGTCATATGTCTCAAAACATCTCATAATATAATAATGTCAGTGTACAAAATCCCAAGAACATCGTAGTGCGGAAAATCATGGTGTGATGCGTTGCTATCGTGCTGACTCCTTTCCCTTCGAAGGAGAAGGAGTTGAAACAAAAATTGAAAACTATAAGCACAAAGCTTAGTTATTTCCTCCATCATACCACATACCATACAATAAATATATTGTCTAACATATCCGAGTACTGGCCTACCCCTTTGGTCTCTTTCAACTGGTAACTTGCCTAGCATATTAGGGTGTTGGCCTACCCCTTTGGTCTCTTTCAACCGGTAACTTGCCTAGCATATTAGGGTGCTGGCCTACCCCTTAGGTGCTTTCGACCGATAACTTGCCTAGCATATCAAGGTGTTGGCCTACCCCTTCGGTCCTTTTGACCGGTACCTTGACTAGCATATCAGGGTGTTGGCCTATCCCTTCGGTCCTTTCGATCGGTATCGGGGACTATTTCACCCCTACTTCTACCATGTGATCTCATAGTACATAAACACTTAAGTCACATATTGCCTAGCATATCAGGTTGCTGGCCTACCCCTTCAGTCCTATCGACCGATACTTGGGCGTATCCTACCTCTCTTACTACTTTCACATGATATCATAGCATACTAGCACATAAAGAATAACAGATAGTGGCATGCCAGATAATTATCACAAAGACTATCATCTCTACTATAACTCTTACTAGTGGGCCAACATTGGTGCCTTCGACCCACTTCTACTGGAAGGTAACTCACCTCAAATGCTGTGATGTAGCTGAACTGACCCCGACTCTAAAATCTGCCCACTCAAACTCCTACACATAAAGATTTCCTTTAGTCACCCGTTTTCATGCTCATAACCCCTTAAGGGTAAACTTTGGTCAAAGTCAAAGTCAAGGTCAACACCCTGGTCAAAGTCAACATATGGTCAAAGTCAACACGCCGAGTTGACCCATCAACTCATGGAGTTCCATTAATCTGAATCGGGACATTTCAGCCCAACTCGTCAAGTTCCTTTATGGACTCGACGAGTTCTGCAGTTTGTTACATCATCTTAATAGATTAAGCTCCTGCCCTTCACATTTGGAGTCCACACATCTTTTACACACTAAAAAGGTCCTTTTAAGGGTAAACTTTCCAACTTTACCTGTTAATAGCATCCTTTAATGGGTTTAGCTCAAACCCTAATCCTTTAAGAAATAGATGTTGGTCCAAAAGCCATAATACTCCAAACCAAAGCATGAAAACTAAGATTAGGCCGTAGACAGCATATGCACACGTAAAGTCCCTGACTTTCTTTCCATGCATGGCCTCTTAGAGCCTAAAAGGCCAAAATGACACCTTAAAGCTTGCATGGGGGCTTCCATGGCCATAAAGCTTGCACATTTATGCCACAACAGCCCTTCAAGGTCCTAGATCTGGAAGTACACATGCTTGGGACATCGATTTCCCAAAAGCTAACATTATTGGACCAAAAATCCCCTTAAATGTGAAATAAAGAGATCTAAGAAATCATTGAGCAAGTTTAAGATTTGCTTACCCAAAAATGCTACAAATGAAGTGAAGTTTCTGAATCCACTCTCTTCTTCTTGAGTCCTCTAGCTTCCTCTTCTTCCATAGGCTTCAAAAGCACAAGTTTTCTCTCAAAATGTCTCACAATATCACACAAGGCTCTAGGGTTTTGAGACTTAGAGGTTGTATATTAGGCCAACCTTTAGGGATTAATGTGTTTAAATAGGGTGCAAAACCCTGAAATTAGGGTTTCACTCGGCCAACCCTACTTGTCCAGTTGGGGGTCCCAACTCGTCGAGTAGGTTTCTTAACACGTGTCCAAAAATAATCCATACTCAACAAGTTAGGGGCCTCCAACTCATCGAGGTCTCATATAAAAGTGAATAAATTTTATTTAAAATACATACTAGGAATCAGGCGTTACAAATCTCCCCCACTTATTTTAAACTTCATCCTCGAAGTCTATGATGTCTGGAAATAACTTTGGGTAGTGCTCCCTCATCTCCTCCTCCGGCTCCCACGTCCATTCTGAGCCCTTGCGGTGCTACCATTGTACCTTTACTAACTCGACCCTCTTGTTCCTCAGATCCTTCGTCTTCTTTGTCGAGGATGGCTATCGGTCATTTAATGTAGTTCAAGTTGTCATCCACTTAAATATCCTCTAGAGGCACCACTGTGGATTCATCTACCAAGCACTTCCGTAGTTGGGAGACATGAAAGGTGTTGTGGATCTAACTAAGCTTGGCTGGTAGGTCCAATCGATACGCCACCCGGCCTACCCGGGCTAATACCCTGAATGGTCCATTGTATATAGGGCCCAACTTTCCTCGTTTCCTAAACAAAATTACACCTTTTCAAGGTGACACCTTGAGGAGGACCATATCTCCTACCTGAAACTCCAGGTCTGAGCGGCGCTTGTCGGCATAACTTTTCTGCCAACTCTGAGCAGTATGAAGTCTACTCCGGACCTGCTGGATCCTCTCTATCATCTTGAGTACCAATTTAGTACGCCTTATGACCCTATGAAAAACTTCAACCTAGCATATGGGGGTTCTGCACTTCCTCCCATATTACATCTCAAAGGGAGGACGATCGGTACTTGTGTTGTAGCTATTATTATAGGAGAACTCTACCAAGGGAACGTAGGAATCCCAGCTACCACTAAATTGTAAAACGCACGCTCTTAGCATATCGTACAAGGTCTAGATGTTCCGCGCACTCTGACTATCCGTTTGCGGGTGAAATGTAGTGCAAAAGCGTAGACGAGTACCCAGCTGTCGTGAAATTTCTTCCTGAATCTGGAAGTAAACCATACATCTCGGTCAGAAATCATGAAGACTCGCACTCCATGTCAAGCTACAACCTCTCAGATGTAGATGTCAGGATGCTTCTTGGCTGAGATGCTCTCCTGGATCGGAATGAAATGGGCACTCTTGCTCAATCGATCCATGATGGCCTGAATCAAATTCACTCCCCGTGAGGTCCTAGGAAGCTTCATGATGAAATCCGTAGTACTATCTTCCCATTTCCACATAGGGATATCCAACGACTTCATATTTCCGTGAGATATTGTAACATACATGTTTTGAAATCGTGTTTGGTAATTATGTGAAATTGAGTGTTGAGTTCTAACAAATGGTTTTTACTATAAATGAAGTAAAACTATGTTTAGAATCTCTCAGAATATATTGGAAGTCTTATAAGATTCCAATTAAAAATAAGATAGTGAAATTTAGCGAAAATATAAAATTTTAAATAAGTAAAATTTTATTATTTGAAGTTGTAGAGATTCTCGTTAGAAACTTGTAGGCGAAAACCTCGTCGAAATCCGAGTTATAACGATGAAGTTATGACCAACCGAAGATCCGTGACAAAACCGGCACGACGTCGAATGACGTAAAAAGTGAGTTTTTGATAAACTACTTTTTAGCCTTAGTAATCTAAATGAAAGTCGTATTATTCGTTAAACCGAGAAATTCGATAAAAAGAACGCCAAAATCTGACTTCGTATGAGGAAGTCATGATTTTTCGAAGTTTCAACTTAGCAGTAGACAGCTAAAAACTCGAATTTTAGATCGAGCGATATTTGACCAATACATCCTAAACGAGAATCGAAGGTCTTGTCATTTGTAGTACAATGGTAAAAAGTCTGAAAAAAACGGATGTCGGATGAAGAAGTTATGATTTTTTAACGGATTTTCCTGTCCCAGTCTGTTAAAAATAATAATATTAAGAATAAAGTCAAAATTAGCCGACGAAGTCTAAACGAAAGTTGTAGAGCGTAATTTTAGCTACGCATGCATATAAAGAATGTCAAAAACATAGCTCGTATGCGAAAGTTATGGATTTTAGAAGTTTGGGGCACATTTTCCGAGAAATTCACATGAATAGTACCAGCCACCGGAGACCCACGTCGTAGCCACGTCACCTTCGCACGAAGCAGCAGCGTCACCGGAGACGTGGCCAAAGACAAAGTTGGCAAGTGTCGCAAGTTGATTCTCCGAGGCCGAAGTCCAACAGGAACGAGACACGTCTCGAATCGGTGGCTAGTCCGACGCGAGACACGTCTCGCGTACCAGCCTCGCATTCGAGCCACCGAGCTGCTTCGTCATCGCACGCGTGTCCAAGCCTCGCATCATCAGCTCCCCTCCTCTCGCTTTGTGGCCTTCGCTCCAGCAGCCACGTGCTCACTTCTCCTAGCTCCGGATTTGAGCCCCTCGCCTATAAAAGGGAGGCATGCGAGCCTTCCTGGGTAATTTTGAGAATTTGCCATTTTTCACCCCTAATTTCATATATTCACTATTTTGACTTTTCTCGAAGCCCCGGTATCAATTTTAGCACCCGAAACACATCCTGAGACCCCCGAGATGCCCGAAAATTTTATCTTTTCGGTTTTGAAGCCCTACCTTCACAGAGCCCGATTTTCAATTAAGCTCCCGATTTTCAACATAGAAAGTCATATTTAAAGCCGAAGTGCTGTCCAGATTACTATTTTAACCCCCAATTAACTTAAGGTGAGTTCAGTATATAGGAACAATTGTATTTTATGTGTTATATGTGCTATGTGCTTTTTAGTGTTATTATTCTGAGTTATTTTCCCGTGTGAATTTATTCGCTATGTTTATAGCAATTGTAATACCTTTGACCATGTGATCAGTGAAAGGACTTAGATTCACATTGGTACTAGTATGTAGCCTTTGGCCATGTAGATCATGTCTCTGTAAGAAAATGACTTTTATTCTATGGCATTGGCAAATGGTTGGACATGACTATAAGCCTGAAATCTAACAAGATGTTAATCAGAAATTACATGTCTTCTATGCCATTTGGGCCAAAACTTTATTGATGCATATCAATAATTGAAAAGTATATCTTTGAATAAAGTCTTTGATTGATATGAACGCTTGTCACATGATTTCACATATGTCTTGTTGTTCCTCTTTGCTTTTGCCACATTGAAGTATATATATGGCATAACGTTATATTGTGTCTATTATTGAACTCACTAAGCATCACTGCTTACCCTATCAATGTTTAACAATTGCAGGTGATAAGTAACTAGTATGTTCACATACTATTGAAAGATTTAGAATAGTTTGTAATAGTACTTTTGTACTATAGTTTATGTTTGTATAAATTATAATATCCTGGGTAGTTATGTAATATATATAACACTTTGTAATAGACAGTTTGTATCCAATAGTTTGTAATTCCCTTTATCAATGTAAAATATTGCTTTTATGAATATGCAAATAGTATGTTTTGGAGTAATGATATTGTGAAGTATGAAAGTTTGGGTCTTTCAGATATCTGGTGCTTGGTCTTGACCGTTCTGCAGGTCAAGTACCGCTCCACATACGAAGCTATATCCTGCTTCATGCGAGGCCACCAATAATCTGGGCGAAGATCCTGATATATCTTTGTCACCCTAAGGTGGATGGAGAACCTCGACTTGTGGGCCTCATCCATCAATACATGGCATGTAATGCCCGTAGATCCAGACTAGTAATTTAGAGATAATAGGGGTCAAAAACGACTTTTCGACAAAAGATTATTTATAATAAATAATCTTAAACAAGTTGTATAATATGTCTCAAGGGTTCCGTACATATAAAGAACGCTAAAATCCGAGTTATAACGAAGAAGTTATGGTCCGTCGAAGTTTAACAACAAAACCTACACGACACCGGGAGACGTAAAAAAAATGAATTTATTATAGGGCTTCTTTTAGCCTTAGTAATCTAAATGAAATTCGTAGAATATGTTAACCTGAGAGCATCCATAAAAATAATGCCCAAATCTGACTTCTTATGAGGAAGTTATGATTTTTCGAAGTTTCGGCTTAGCAGTGTACAACCCGAAGTTCGAGTATTAGGTTGAGCGGTTTTTAGCCGATAGAACCTAAACGAGAATCGAAGATCTCATTGTTAGTAGCATGACGATAAAAAGACAGACGAAAATGGACATCGGATGAAGAAGTTATGAGATTTTAACTGACCAATCCTGTCTCGGCTTGTTAAAAATATAAATTTAAAAATAAATTCAAAATTAGCCGACGGAGTCTAAACGAAAGTTGTAAAGTACGTGTCCACCTACGCGTGGATATAAAGAACATCAAAAATGGAGTTTGTATGAACGAGTTACAAATTATAATAGCATATTTACGTATTAAAATAAAGTATAAATAATATATACGTACACATATATATACATATGTATATAGCATTAGAAAGGTATCGACGATGCGGTCATTATAAGACTAATGTTGCGTTCTTTCGACATTAGTTTAGTACAAATATCATTAAATCCATTTAAAATAGTATTATAGAGGGGTGTTTAGTTGTTTATATAACTAAAAGGTGATTAAGTAATTATGGATGGTAGTTTTTGAAAACTCAATTAGTATAAATAAGAGCCTTAGGCTCTCATATTTCTTGCACGATTCTCTTGATTCAAGAGTCTTTCTCTCCTTATCCCCCGAGCATTTCGGTCCCTCGTGATTCGACTTCTCTTTCTGTAGTTTTTTATATATTAAGATAATTATTGGTATTTATTGAGTTCAGTCTTTTGGTATTATCAGTGGTGGAGTTCGTGTCGGAGGTTGGAGTAGCGTGATCTTATCTTTTCAGTCAGCAGTTACGAGGTGAGTTATCCTTACTATATCGACAGGGTCTAAGGCACCAACGCCTACCCTTTATCGGATTGTAATCCGGGTATTGTTGTTATGTTATTACTTTGCTATGTTTGCATCCTGGTAGTTAGGGTGGTATATGTTAGTGACCGGTTAGGTCGGTATCCTGTTTAGAGTATGCTATGTATGTGATCTGTTAGATCGGTTGATTGATGACTGATTGTTATGTGGTTATATGTTTATGTGCATATGGTTGGTTGACTGGGGTTAGGTTGAGGCAGGTCCTGCTTTGTGCTGTAGGCCAACATACCCAGGGTGGACCAGATACTCCGAAGGCCCAATGAGCGGTCCGGATAGGCTGTTGGCCCTGCGAGGGCGAACCAGACGTGCCGAGGCTTGGAGAGTGGACCAGGCCGACTAAAGGCCCGGTGCGGGCGGACCAGTCATATTGTAGACTCATAGAGTGGAACACGTGGGTTGAAGGCTCGTTGCGGGCGGACCAACCACACTACAGACTCGATGGATATGGCTAGACTCTGAGGGTGGATGAGGTTGACTGAAGGCCCAGTGCGGCGGACTAGTCACACAGTAGACCCGAAGTGCATGGCTGTTCTGTTCTGTTATGTTATGTTATGTGTATGGTATATGTGGTTAGTATTTTGGGGGTATCTCTCTAGGCTTTCGGGCTTACAATTGTGGTTTAATGTTTTAGGTACTTCATGTACTTCAGGAGACCGTGGCAAGGCGCAGGCGTGATCGTACCGCTCCTTATGTTCTTGTTTTATGATATGGTTCTGGGAATACTCTGATAATAATTCTAATGAAAACATTTTTGGTAAAGAATTAATGTTAAAGGGTTGTTTTTGAAAATTTTAAATTGGCTTGAATTTTCTGGATGTTACAAAGATGAGCGCTGAAGCGCTGCACAAATCTTTCTTAGAAAGATTCAGCAACGAAGTTCTGCCCCTGCAGAGTCCGACTCCTAGCTAAAATCCCCTTGTAAGTAAGTTATGCTTACCCTATTTTAATATAGCTTATATATATAATTAATATTGTTATTATGAACTTATAATAAATATTTGAGCTATTATTATGACTTATATAAGTATCGTTATAATATCATTTTAACTACTTGTACGGGGAATCTATTTTAAAGGCCCGCATAGGGTTGTTGGATTTCAGAAATGATATACGCCAAAATGGTCCTGCCCTCCGGTGTTTTATGTCTAGCCTTGTCTGTACATAGTGGTTGGAAAGTATTGTTTAAATGCTTATATAATAATAATAATAATAATAATAATAATAATAATAATAATAATAATAATAATAATAATAATAATAATAATAATAATAATAATAATAATTAGTCATGGTAAGTATTAGACTAAAATCTAGTGGCAATAATACTAGGTTTCGTCGAAGGAAATTATTTTAAAGTAAACGAAGCACTGTCCGAGTACCGAGTCACCACCTTCTCAGGTGAGTGCATAGTTACTTTCATCGTACACATAGATATGAAGTATTTTATATAAATTACATGCTATGTGTGCATATTATTTGAATACTTGCTGTGTATGCTGGATGAATGATTTATACATGGTTTAAATGATTTAAATTGTATATGTATTTTACATCTACGATAATGTTGGGGTAAAACATGGGTAAATGTAATAGATGGAATATGATTTTGATGATTAGTTGAGAGGTGTTATAGAATGAGGAATAGCTGATTCTTAGGGTAGATCCTTAAGAATAAAGAAGATAATGGGGATGTGTAATTGGGTTGATTTCTTAAATGTTTAAACGTAATAATTATGTTATTTTGGGTTGAAAACCCTATGTACTCACCAGGTTTCCCAACCTGACCCACTTAGTTTATTTATATCACATGTGTCGATATGAAGTGACATTACACTGAGAGATTAAGGAGATATAGATCACTATTGTAAATGAATGTAAGTTCTGTTTATGCTTATGTTTCTGTATTGAGGACGACATCCCAAATGTTTTAAAATGAATAAAATAAGTTTCTTCGGAAATGCTTTGATAACATATTTATCGTGATTTTTTTTCTGGGAATAAATTCCGCAACATTTTTATTAAAAGAGGTACTCTGGTTTTCATAAAGCATAATCAAAATCGGTCTTTTCTGGCCGTGAAAATGGGGATGTCACAGTTGGTATCAGAGCATTAGTATAAGCGAACTAGGAATAAGGATTTATTTCTAGACTTAAACTTAGAATGCTAAACGATGATTGTGAGATGAGTGTCTGCTATAATGTAGACACGATCACTAGTTTATTTTACGAAAATGCCAAAAATGTTTTATGTGCTAAATGATTTATGTTATAGCTATAAAAATGCCTTATATGATGTTATTTGTTCGAATCTATGGTCTGTTGCCAACCAGATCTGGAAACCTTATGTGTTCAGGATTCTAAGCGTATGATTACGATATTAGATCTAGCATATAAACGTTTCAGAGTGATAAGGATGATTTAAAATGTCAGTCCTAAAATTAAGAATTAGATTCACGTTATATGGTAAATAGATCAAAATGGCAAGAACCCGCAGTGGATCTGGGAATGCAAATGGGAATAAGAAGCAACCCCCGGTGATTCAGCAAATACCTCTTGTTGAAGAAGGGGCACCTGAGCCAATAACGATGGTCGGAGTGCAAGCGATGATCCAGATGATGTTGGATCGCCAAATGGAGGAAACAAGGCATTTACTTAAACATAACTGAGAAGAACTTACGATACCAATTGAACAACCCAAACTGAATGATGGGCAGTCAGAAAGAGGAAATTACAGTTGGACGGTTGGCCAAGCCAACCCACCGATATTTAGAAAAAACAATCAAAATAGAGGAAATGATGGACGTGGATGCAAATACAAGGATTTCATGGCATCCAAACCACCGAGTCTATCTGGAAGCCCGACGCCAGTGGAAGTCATGAACTGGATCTCCGAGATGGAGACGATGTTTGAGAGTTGCGAGTGTAGCAACAGGCAGAAGATCGTTCTCGCGGTTCCTCTTTTGAAATCTAGAGTACTAAGGTGGTGGAAGCTACTAGCTACTTCGATGCCCAAAGGAGAAGCGAGCAATATGTCATGGGAAGATTTTCTGGTACAGTTAAAGATGCAGTACTACTCTGGGTAGGATCTTCTAGAGATCAACAATGAGTTCTAGAATCTGAAGAAGGGAAGAATGAGCGTTACAGAATACGGTGCAAGCTTTATGGAAAAGATGAAACCGGTTCCTTACCTAGTCCCAACCGAACTCTCCAAGGTTAAAAAGTTTGCCCATGGATTGCCAGCAGACTTTGGTCCAATGGTTAATCAAGCAACCACTTTGAAAGCCGCCATCTGGGCAACCAGGAATGTTGAGACCCAGATTAGGAAAAAGGGTTTGGAGAAAGCTAAAGTTGGCGAGAAAAGGAAGCATGAAGGATCTTCAAAATCCAACAAATAAAGGAAATTATCAAAGACTGAAGAAGGAGGAGGAGGTGAAGCCAAGTGGTGCGAGATGTATACAAAGAAGCACTTCGGGAAATGTAGCGAGGAGGTAACTTGCTACAACTATGGAAAGACGGGGCATTACGCTAGCAAGTGTGCATCCAACAAAAAGGTGGCAATGAATGTAACAAAGAAGGGTATATTTCTAAGGACTGCCCAAAGAAAAATGAGGCAGCAAGAACAAACACACCACCAAGGACAAGGGCATTCCACATGATCCTCGATGAAGCAGGAAACCATGCGAGGAACCAAGGATGAGGAATTCATACCTGAGGATCAAGTTATGAAGTAACCAATGGGATATAATCATATGATGTAGCCTATTAGAGGCATAGTCTAGGGTGAACTTGAACACCTATGTAATAGTTTTGGGAAATAATAAAACCTTCATTTTGTTATCTGATGTGTTAAAATGTTATGTGATTTTCTTGTATGGTGACTTGGAAAACTCCAAGACAATACTTGGGATAAGAATGAGTATGTGTGAAAGGTAGTAGATGCATATACTACTGGAAGCACATGTACTCACCCTTGGATCAGGGAAAATCACAAGGTTACCAAGAAGCTAGTAACTGATACCGTTTTATTCAAATATGTCATTAATATCATTTCAGTAATGACTAAAAAGATTGTTGTTATTCTGACCCTAGTGGTCATGTCGAATTGAGTCCGACTACAATGAGTATGTTACATCGTTCAGAGAACCAAGTTCGATGTAGCTTCTGACTTAATCCAGAAGATTGAAGTGAGAGATAATCAAAGTGATTAATAAAAGTATCACGCTCGTTGTTAAAGAAGTTAGTAGCTAGAAATGCTACATGTTAAAATGTGATTCTATCACAATAGAGCATGAAGAAAAGTATATTCCGTTCTAGAATTTGAGTCTAAGAGACCTGAGTCTAAATGTGCATCATATAATGATAGGTCATAATTTGGAGTCTAACCTGAGACAGAGAGCAGGTGCACGATCGAGTACTACTTGCAGTCAATAAGTCTACGAGATAGACTTGAAGGAATATAGAAGTTTTAATTATTACCTAGGATGAAGATATGACGAATGGAGTCATTATAAGAGCCATGTTTCGTTGATGATTCCGGGACGTAATCATCCTAAGGGGGAGATAATTGTAACGCATGTAGATCTGGGCTAGTCAATTTAGAGATAATAGGGGTCGCAAACAACTTTTTGACAAAAGATTATTTAGAATAAATAATCTTAAACAAGTTGTATAATATGTATCAAGGGTTCCGTACATATAAAGAACACCGAAATCCGAGTTATAACGAAGAAGTTATGGCCCGTCGAAGTTTTACGGCAAAACCGGCATGGCACCAGGAGATGTAAAAAAATAAATTTATGATAGAGCTTCTTTTAGCCTTAGTAATCTAAATGAAATTCATAGAATATGTTAACCTGAGAGCGTCCATAAAAAGAACGCCCAAATCCAACTTCTTGTGAGGAAGTTATGATTTTTCGAAGCTTTGCCTTAGCGGTGTACAACCCAAAGTTCAAGTATTAGATCGAGTGGTTTTAAGCCAACAGAACCTAAACGAGAATCGAAGATCTCATTGTTAGTAGCATAATGATAAAAAGACAAACGAAAATAGACATCGGATGAAGAAGTTATGAGATTTTTGAAAAGAATTGTTATCGAGATTTAGAATGCAATCATGATTTGTATGAATGAAAAGTATGAACACAGGATGTAAATATTAATCAGATCTTATATTGATGAAGAAACTGATTACAATAAGCAGAGAGAAAAAGTGTTCTTCTTTTCTACTTTTATCCTCAGTCCCTATTTATAGGAAACCCAAGTGTACAAAAAATATACTAAGTCATAAACTGTAAGCTTCGCACAAAAGAAGAGACTTAGTAAAATAACTAATATGCGAAACAAAAGAAACAACTATTTCGACTTTTACAACTTATAGTCTCTACAATTTTAATGGACCGATCCTGTCTAGGCCTCTTAAAAATATAACTTTAAAAATAAAGTCAAAATTTTCCGACGGAGTCTAAATGAAAGTTGTAAAGTACGTGTCCACCTATGAGTGGATATAAAGAACGTCAAAATGGAGTTTGTATGAACGAGTTACAAATTATAATAGCATATTTACATATTAAAATAAAGTATAAATAATATATACGTACACATATATGTACATATGTATATATCATTAGAAAGGTATCGATAATGGAGTCATTATAAGATTAATGTTGCGTTCTTTCAATATTAGTTTAGTACAAATATCATTAAATCCATTTAAAATAGTATTATAAAGGGGTGTTTAGTTGTTTATATAACTAAAAGGTCATTAAGTAATTATGGAGGGAAGTTTTTGAAAATTCAATTAGTATAAATAAGAGCCTTGGGCTCTCATATTTCTTTCACCATTCTCTTGATTCAAGAGTCTTTCTCTCCTTATCCCCCGAGCATTTTGGTCCCTCGTGATTCGACTTCTCTTTCTGCAGTTTTTTGTATAGTAAGCTGAGCGCTGATGCGTTGCACAAATCTTTCTTAGAAAGATTCAGCGACGAAGTTCTGCCCCTGCAGAGCCCGACTCGTAGCAAAAATCCCCTTGTAAGTAAGTTATGCTTACCCTATTTTAATATAGCTTATACTTATAATTAATATTGTTATTATGAACTTATAATAAATATTTGAGCTATTATTATGACTGATATAAGTGTCTTTATAATATCTTTTTAACTACTCGCGGTGCGGGGAATCTAGTTTAAAGGGCCGCATAGGGTTGTTGGATTTCAGAAGTGCTATATGCCAAAATGGTCCTGCCCTCCAGTGTTTTATGTCTAGCCTTGTCTGTACATAGTGGTTAGAAAGTATTGTTTAAACGCTTATATAATAATAAACATTTAAACAATACATGGTTATTCTTGAGCATTCCCTCAACATTTGGTAAGTATTTTCATCCCACACTTGATTATCTTGCATCCCTTCACTTAATTCATGGATTCCTTAGTCAAATATCATCATAACTGATGCCATGTCTTCGAATCTTCAAGCATCTCCCAAGTGTTCTTGAGTTGGAAACTCCTTCTATTCACCATCCATCTTCTTAAATCACTCAAGGTGAGTTCAAACCCCTATATTTTCATGTTTTCTAAAGTTTTAAGGGGTGGGGGGGGGGGGGGGGGAATACAAGTTAAAACACCAAGAACATAACTAAACTCATCCAACAACTTTCATTAGAAAAGTTGAACTCCATTCACAGACTGTTTTGGTTTACTTAAACATTTTTGTTTTCAAAACTGTATTAAATGCAAATAGTTCAGGTTTATACCTTTAAAATGACTACTTGCAGATGTCAATACGATTTTTCTACAATTTATGGAAATTTTTACAAAATTGCCTATCATTGTAGCTACAAATGTGGACTAGTATGTGAATATGAACATCTTCACACAAGTTAGAGACATCTAAAAATCATAATAAATTTATGAACAAACTAGACACATTTTCTAAACTCTCAGAGTTTACGGATTATATTTTAGACCTCGTATGATTTTTTTGTGATTTTTCCAAAACAGTGAAGAAATGTTAAAAACCAGTTAACAGCTTACAACTTTCATCACTTTGTAACGTGTTGAGCAAAGTGTTAATATTTGATGATTTCATATTTTACCCGTGTTTTCCATTGTAGTATAATTATATAAAAGAAAATATTCACTGATTGGTAGAGTCCTTTGTCATTACAAATAATACCAGATAAGGCATGATAAACATAGTTATGTTTTTGCTATACATTCGTCCAACCTTATAATATAAGGTAATCCATAGCCCAATTGCAATTATCTTATAATTACAATTCCAGTCCCTTAAGTTTAATTAATATATTTTAGTCACAAACTTAATTCTTATTAATTCTTGACTAATATTAATTAAACAATATAATTTTTCCTTTAATATATTATTCCCATAATATATTAATAAATCATATTTAATCGTTTCTCTCCATAATTCATCCTATCAAGTTGCTTTGGTGAAGGCAACCCAAAAGGACCATGCACCATCGTGTCAAGTACATACCAAAATAGTTATGGACTTAGACACTAATCCAACAGTCTCCCACTTAGATAAGTCTAATAACTATTCTGCGTATGACTTCAGATCCTGATCTACAATTGTAGCTTTCCAAAGTCCCTGTCAACTCTGATCCTATCAGATACGCGTGTCCTTTAGATAAGGGATCATATATTCCTCCATTCTAGATATCGTATAAGACATGATTTCTAATCATTCTCTCTGTACCATTTCTCGACTTCCGATTTATGATGACTGACTAATTAAACAAATCAAATTAGCCCTAGCCCAGCCTAGCATTTACGTTTGTCATCACTAAATCATCGAGGGGCCCAAAGATATCGCTTTTATCCTACTTTGGATAAAAGGAATGGATAAACTATGACTCAATGCTTGCTTGCACTCACTTACCTAATTACACACAACAATATGTTTTATAACACCAAGTTACTGGTGTGTTTACATATCATCAATGTGTCACCGATTTGCAAGATACAACTCACACATCTCGGTTTCAAGAATATAAGATGTTATCGTCTCGCCAATCACTTGTGATAAAATTCATGGAGTGATCCAAGTGAGTGTGGGTTTAATCCAATGCTCAAATCATATTCATAAGCACTCATGAATGTTGCAGAAAACATTTGCTTATGTCTAATGCTCTTTAAACAATCCACACACCAATTCATGACAGTCTTCATTCATACCTACTTCCAACATATGAACGAATGTGGCCCATTCGAATAATTTGACTGTTCTTAACCAATAAAATTATTCAGGAAGTCAAAACATGCAAAGTGAAACACAAGAATAATACTAATCCCATATGGCCTCAAACCTTTGAGTATAAATAAAACACCTTTTATTTATCACCATATCGATTACTCATTATTTGTTGTTTCGGATAATCAACTTCTTACTTGAATTACAACACTTGTCCCATGCTCTCAGCATGCACACAATGTTTACCTATGGTTCTTACTTTGTGAAATAGATCAAATGAACACTTTTCCAATCATACTCGTTTCACAACTCCAAATCATTTTTCATAAGTGAAAGAATATCAAATTCTTGCTACTTATATAATATGTTATATTCTAATATTTTATGCAATGATCCTTTTCGTAATGTCATAGCACAAAAAAATCACAAAGACTATTGCCAACGATATTACAAAGTCCTCTATCGGAGATTGTTACAATACAATTCCATAGATATGATGTCTCTCACTCAAATTCCTTTGAACATCCTTTTGCATAAAATGTTCTAATCTAGACATAGATTCTCAATATTTAACTCCCAATATGGAAACTTTTCCATACTTACCATATGACAACGTATTCTTAATAGAATCTTATCTATTCATAATAATGTCGATATGCTCCATCTAATACTATACTTCCAATTACACACAAGAGACCAATCGTCGGCGAACTTTGGATTGTCCTTTGATAGTTGTTTAATTATCTTAGTCAAAACTGATTCTTGTCCTTTTTCCCTCTAAATACGCTAGACATTTTTGAAAAATTTTAGAATGGTCAAATATTATAGCATTTGAAATCGATCCTATACCCGAAGCGTATGGGATACGATATGATACTTTATCAATCTTTTGCCATAATATTTTATGTGTCACATTCTCACAATTCGAACTATGAAGAGGGATGCCACAATCATAATCGAAATTTTGAGAACGCACTATGTACTCTTGACTAAATCTATTAACATTCCATAACTTAAGCCTTTAGATTTGAAATGAAGCATAAAATTCTATCCCTTAATTATAGCAAAACAACTTTACAACCTTACTACTTTGCAAACTATAACTCTTGTTTTCTATAATTAATATTGCTAACTTGCAATACTGGCCTTAATAATCATACAATCATAACATTTATGCTCCCACTAGCTTTGACATGTATTCAGAAAATAACTTAACTTATAGAAAAACAATACCTATTGAATTTCTTAAGTTCATGTTTCTAATACCTAATGCTATGATAATCCTTTATCAAGGCTTCTTAATCTCATACACCTTTATCCAAGATAGCTCATATGTGTCTTAAACAATTAAGACTAATTGCCAAATTTCACAATTCGAATCATGGAAAGGGATACCGTAACCATAATGGAATTCGAAAATGCAATTTTACAATCATTATCTTCTTAAAATCTCTATTAGTGAAAGCATTTCCTCACAATCATTTTCATGAAGGAGGGAATCTTATGACACTTATATTTTAATGGTGTATGTGTTCCTATCCATGTGAATTTGTCAAAACCAAGGTTTGCGACAAACCCAAACTCATATGGACCGAACATTCTCAATCTTGATTTCTTGCCTTATGGTAACACGGCTGCCCACCATGTCTTCCAAGTATTTAAACAGATCACCTTTTCCTATCAATGTACATTTCATTGATCAAGGTCGTTGCCTTTTATGCATTCAAATGAGAACTCATAGGACTCATATGCATAATTAACTCGATTGGAACGACACAGAAACAAAATAGTGTCAACACCATAGGTTGTAAACCTCAACTCGTGTGCTAGTGATGATCGATAAGGTTTATTTTGATTTGTTCTTGAAACCTTGCAAGACCATTAAGACTCCCACTGACTCCTTGACATATAAGATTCTCTTGTCAATAAACATTTCTTGACAAACAAATATTCAAGAGTTAGTGTAGTTTTTATAAAAACACTTCATAAATTGGTCCTAGTTGGTCTTTGTCTTATCCAAGACATCACAACTTTCCTCATTTGATGAGTTTTATAAACCTTCTTAATACTTATCACTCAATGTCACAATCTTAACTCTAAGACTTGTTTCGGAACTAAGTATGATTGACTTCTTGATTTAACCATTTCTTTAAATCTTGATTCCTCTTCTTAGATATACAATTGTACTAAGACTTACTTAGAGGATCAATTGAGATATGGTTCTTAATTATTAAGACCTATCATAAAACATAATAAAAGGTACTCTCCCTTCTTCTTAGAATAGAGAAACTTTTATCTTTCTGCCTACTTGATTCTTCTTATTCGTTCTGCTTATTGATTTAAACCTTTTCAATCAATTCTGAATCACACTTAATCTTATAAGTATGATCATACTTACTAAACCTTTAGTAAATCATGACGAATATCTTTGTTATTATTATGGTGGACTTTGATCAACACACAACTTTGTGTACTCGATCTCCTAGTCCTTCACTTGACACTTTGTCAATGAATTAGTCTAATTTCCAAATATGAAATTTCTCATTCATCATGCAACCAAGTTGCGTGATTCCAAATCTCTGTCCAACTGAAACTTGGGCGATGAGAAACTCTCCTTATTTGGTAAATTTTTGACATTTCCATAATTAAGAATCAAATCCATTATTGCTAATAATAGAAACATTCAAACATCAATTTTTCATACACGCCATTGCAAAGATAAATAAAATCAATATCTATTTTATTACGGAAAAATTCATCCTTACAATGCAATTCATTGAAAAACTATGCTAATACATATTTCTTAGCACTCTTATTCTAATTCTAAGTAGTAGCTTAAGAATCTAGTCTTCAAGTAATGCGATCGAAATCCATTTCTGTCACACCCCCAGCCGAGGCGGCGGAACTTGCCGGGCTGTGCGACTAAGTTCATGGATCACAGATAAATTGAATATACAGCACAAGTACAACAATAAACAAAACAACATTTCATTACATGTTTATGTTTTCATATATGGTTCTTACAGATAGTAATAAAATAATAATACGAGTTTGCCTTAACAGTTAGGCATAACAGTTCAAAAGTAGAAAATTAAAGTACTTGCGAGCCATGTTTTCCATCATCTGAGTGTGCCCGAAATTTCACTGATTTCCTGAGAATACATGTATTTTGAAAGTCAACACGAGGTTGGTGAGAGTCACAGGTTTTCTGCTAGCCGCAGTAATAATACTTTCAAAAGTCCAAGACTATATATATATATATATATATATATATATATATATATATATATATATATATATATATATATATATATATATATATTTGTATAATGATAGTTGAAACAATGCTTGTCATGAGTCTTTAAAAGCTAAAAAGTAATTTTATAAATAAATTTATGCTTTTGAAGAAAATGTGTTTGTAATAACTTCATGAAGGTTTAAATATATCCATTGTATAAGTAACCACTATACTTAAAAACAGTTCTAAAAGCAACCAAACATATGGTTGTAGTGAAAAAGTGAGAGAGATTCGTGTTAACATTTTTAGTGAGTTCTATAATCGAGCTATAGACGAAAGGTACCCTTCCCTACGACGCTTCATTGGACATCGTAGTAACGATTGTAGACACATATCACCTGCTTCGATTGATCAGTCGATGGTTGTAGCTAGCAACCGCAGGTGGGGTTGTCAACCCTATATAGATCTATATATATGTAACTTGCTCCGAAGATTAACGATTATAGCAGTGTGGGGCAGGCTAAGTGATTAAACTCAGCTAATGAATAGTAGCGTCTCACTCAAAAACCATTAACGCAAAGTTTGTGAATAACTCTCAGCCCTAACTTAATTATAGATAAGTACCGGGCACAATGAAACTCGTAGTATAGTATTTGTAAAGTCGAGTATGGTTGACGTATTTATAAAAGTATAAATTACTCGCTTTTATAGAGATATGTATTTTAACATAACGATCTTGTATAAGTGTGTAAAGTCTTATGCATGATGGAAGTATTTATAACTTAAATTTGTAGCATACATATCATATAAGACTTATATATTTGTATCATAAATAATATATAACACATGTATTCTCCCCCAAAACAAATAAGTACAAAAAGAGGGGCCGTAACTCTCACCTTATCGAGTGGTAAACGAGTAGTTCTGAAGACCAGAATGTATTGCCGTGAGGTCGTGATCTCCGGGATTAGTTCAATTTCCTAGAAATTCGATATATATTAATATTTGGACGTGATTAAGTATTATAACAATTTCTTGAATAATTCCCTAACTTTTGCCAATTTAAAATTTATAATTATTTTAAATAAATTTTAAAATTTAATTTATTATTTTTCCGCAAGTTTTTAAATAACCAAAATTAATTTATTTGAAATCAACTTTAAAATTTCTAATATATACGTATAAACATTGTTCATTTAATTTTGTATTTAAAGTTTGATTTGTTTTGAAAAGATTTGTTCAGTTTAGGGTATGTTTTAAATATTTTGATTAATCTTTCATTGTTTAACAACTAGATTTGAGATAATTCTAAATATTGAGGGACTAATAATGGATAATTTCAAAGTTGAGGGATCATATCTATTTAAATGGAATGCATGTTTGTATAGTGTCGATCAATTACACAGGAGGTGTTAACCTCCTGTGTTCACTCGAATTCCATGCATAAACAAAGGAAAAGAATTACGCATGATTTTATGGTTCTTTGGTTGTTTATTATGATCGACAATGAGAAGGAAATAAATATACAAGGTGGTGATGGTAGGGACTTACAGTGGCAGCAACACAGCAGTGGCAAAAAGAGAAGGTGGTTTGTTCGTCGGTGGTGGCAGGAGGGTCCCCGACAGCCTCCTGGTGCCTTCTGTTGCGTCTTCTTCCCGAGAAAAAGAGAGGGGAGGGTGGAGAGACTCTCGGTGGTTGAAATCAGGAGCAAACCATGGTTGAAGGAGGTGTTTGATATTAGTGGCAGTGGGTGGTGGTGTAAGGAAAGAGGAAGAGAGGGAGAGATTAAGAGAGGGAGTGATAGAGAGAAGAAGAACCGATTAGTTTGTGAGGATTCAGGTGAAGTAAAGCCCTCTATTTATAGTATAAGTCTACACACACATGCTTACTAATGGCCATACCTTCAACTCTTTATGTACTTTTGGTGATACTTGCAAACCAAGATGAAGAGTGAGGTAGAGGAGAAGCACGTGGGAAGCTGGAAGGAGATCAGATTTTTGGAGTCCATCACACCATGGGGGCCCCACATGGAGTTATACCTCCATTTCATGTCCAAAACATGCGAAAACGGGTTCCTTGGGATTCTTGCATCGAATATTTTTTTTTCGAAAGGACTTTTAGATAGAGTATAATTCAAGGATTCCAGAACATCAAACGGATTAATTTTTGGAGTTACGGATCTCCGGGAAATTGCGTTTGAAGTTTTGCGTCTTAACGGTTGGCGGTGTCCGTTTTCGCGACTTTCATAAATATTTTCGTAAAAATTATTTCGAATGTGAAATTAAATAATATACTATATCCTGAATCCAAAAACGCTCTCAGAAATCCCGTCGGCAAAGCGTAAGTGCCTCAACCCAAAAACGCTCTCAGAAATCCCGTCGGCAAAGCGTAAGTGCCTCAACGGAACGTTTTTGTTTACGCGATTAAAGAATAAAAGTGTTTTACTGTCCGTTTTTCTTAAAGCGGTTGTATCTTTTGCATACAAACTCCGTTTTGGACGTTCTTTATATTTTTGGAAATGGGGGAACATGTACTATCATATTTTTGTGTTTATTTTGCTCAAAAATGATTAATGTTAAATTTCAGTTTTCAGACGCATTAGTCAGCGCTGCAGTTGAGCGGTTTGATTTGGTTACCAATTTACACGTTTGGGCATAAAAATATCATCAAATATTATATAATAATTGAAATTAACTCATTTATATTTCATTAGATGCAGTTAAAGCTGAATAAATTAATTACAAATAGATTTGCCGTAATTTAGTCGTTTGAAATCTAGGCCCTAAATTTCGGGATGTCACATTACCTCCCCGTTAAGAGAATTTCGTCCCTAAATTATTACATTCTTGGCTACTTTACACTAGTAGTTAGTTCTTTCACTGGTGGAGGGGGCATCATTGAATAATTGTGGGTACTTTTGTTTCATTTGGTCCTCGCGTTCCCAAGTAAACTCTGGCCCTCTACGAGAGTTCCATCGGATTTTTACTATAGGTATGCGGTTTTGTTTAAGTCTTTTAATTTCCCGATTCATAATCTCCACTGGTTCCTCCACGAAGTGAAGCTTTGTGTTGACCTGGATTTCATCGAGTGGTACCACCAAATTTTCATCGGCTAGGCACTTTTTGAGATTACACACGTGGAAGGTATCGTGAACCTTGTTAAGCTCTTGAGGTAGGTTGAGCTTATAAGCTACCAGACCAACTCTTGCTAGGATCTCAAAGGGTCCGATGTAACGTGGGTTTAGCTTTCCTCTTTTTCCGAATCTAATGACACCCTTCCATGGGGCAACTTTTAGTAGGACTCGGTCTCCTACTTTTAATTCCAATGGTTTGCGTCTGTTGTCAGCATAACTTTTCTGCCGACTACGTGCGACTTTTAGCCGTTCTTTTATCTGAACAATCTTTTCTGTTGTCTCCTGAATGATTTCAGGTCCAGTGAATAGTGTATCTCTAATATGTTTTCCTGCTAGTTGGGTATCTCCAACCTCTGCCCAACATAATGGTGAACGACATTTGCGCCCATACAAGGCCTCGAATGGAGCGGCCTTTATACTACTGTGATAGCTGTTGTTGTAAGAGAACTCAACTAATGGCAAGTGAGTATCCCATGCGTTACCAAAGTCTATCACACAAGCGCGGAGCATATCTTCCAGAGTTTGTATTGTCCTTTCGCTCTGGCCATCCGTTTGGGGATGATATGCTGTACTCATGTCGAGTTTTGTGCCTAGGGATCTTTGCAGTGATTGCCAAAATCTGGAAGTGAATCTACTATCTCGGTCCGAGATGATAGATATTGGCACACCGTGTAGTTTGACTATCTCCTTGAGATAAGTTCTGGTGAGTTTTTCCATCTTATCAGTTTCCTTGATGGCTAAGAAGTGAGCGGACTTGGTCAAACGGTCAACCACTACCCATATGGTATCGTAACCGCTTGATGTCTTGGGCAACTTTGTTATAAAGTTCATTGTTATTTGTTCCCACTTCCATTCTGGAATTGATGGTTGTTGTAGCAGGCCAGACGGCTTCTGGTACTCCGCCTTGACCTTGGAGCAGGTCAAACACTTACCAACATAAGTGGCAATTTCTGCCTTCATATTGGGCCACCAATAATGCTTCTTGAGATCGAGATACATCTTGTCTGATCCGGGATGTATTGAGTATCTTGACTTGTGAGCTTCATTTAAAACCAAATCTCTGACTTCTCCAAATCTTGGAGTCCAAATTCGGTTCATGAAGTATCGCGTTCCATCATCTTTGAGGTCGAACTGTTTGTCCATGCCTCGTAGGTTTTCTTCCATGATGTTTTCAGGTTTAAGTGCTTCTAGCTGAGCATCACGAATTTGAATAGTAAGGTTCGAGTGGATGGTTAGGGTTAGAGCCTTTACACGAAGAGGTTTTGCTCGTTCCTTCCTGCTTAAGGCATCTGCCACAACGTTTGCTTTACCGGGATGATAACGAATTTCGCATTCATAATCATTTAGTAATTCGACCCATCTCCGTTGTCTCATATTGAGCTCTTTTTGATCAAAAATGTGTTGGAGGCTCTTGTGGTCTGTGAATACAATGCACTTTGTCCCGTATAGATAGTGTCTCCAAATCTTCAGAGCAAATATTACGGCTCCCAACTCTAAGTCATGGGTAGTGTAGTTTGTCTCATTTGTCTTCAGTTGTCGGGATGCATACGCAATAACCTTATTCCTCTGCATTAGTACACACCCTAACCCTTGACGTGAGGCATCACAGTATACTACAAAGTCTTCTGTTCCCTCGGGAAGAGACAAAATTGGTGCACTGCATAACAATTGCTTCAATTTTCGGAAGGCAGACTCTTGACTGTCTCCCCAGTTGAACTTTTTGTCTTTCTGGGTTAGTGCGGTGAGAGGCTTGGCTATTTTGGAGAAGTTCTCAATAAATCTCCGATAATAGCCTGCAAGCCCTAAGAACTGACGTACTTCGGTTGGTGTTGTTGGTGCTTTCCAATTCTTGACTGCTTCAATCTTCGCCGGATCGACATGAATCCCTTTACTGCTGACCACATGACCGAGGAAATGAACTTCGTTAATCCAGAACTCACACTTAGAAAACTTTGCATAAAGTTTTTCTTTTCTTAGTAGTTCTAGGATTAAACGCAAGTGCTGGCCATGTTCTTCCTTGGTTCGTGAGTATATTAATATGTCATCGATGAAGACAATCACAAATTTGTCCAAGTAGGGTTTACACACCCGATTCATAAGGTCCATGAACACGTCAGGTGCGTTGGTCAGTCCAAATGGCATCACTAGAAACTCATAGTGACCGTATCTAGTTCGGAATGCCGTCTTTGGAATATCTGCTTCTTGAACTCTAAGTTGATGATAGCCGGATCGTAGGTCGATCTTTGAGTAGTAGCAGGATCCTTGTAATTGGTCGAACAGGTCATCGATCCTCGGGAGTGGATACCGGTTTTTGATAGTGAGCTTATTCAACTTTCGATAATCGATGCACATCCTAAAAGAAACATCCTTCTTTTTGACAAACAATACCGGGGATCCCCATGGAGAGAAGCTTGGCCGAATAAAGCCTTTGTCGAGAAGTTCTTGAAGTTGACTGGATAGTTCTTGCATTTCCGATGGAGCCAGGCGATAAGGAGACCGTGCCACTGGTGCTGCACCCGGGATAAGGTCGATTCGAAATTCAACCTGTCTGATAGGAGGTAATCCAGGTCGGTCTTCTGGAAATACGTCTGGGTAGTCACACACTTGTGGTATGTCTTTGATTTCCTTACCCTTGCCTTGCGTATCCACCACGTGGGCCAAGAAAGCGTAGCATCTCTTCTGCAAATACTTCCTTGCCTTCATGCAAGTAATGACTCGTAGGTTCTTCCCCGCCTTGTCTCCATAAATCACAAGGACTTCATCGTTTGGTAAGGGTAATTGTACAGCTTTTTCGTAACATAAAATCTCCGCTCGATGGGCTGATAACCAATCCATTCCGATGATTACATCGAAACTTCCAATGGTTATGGGCATTAAGTCGACAGGGAACACGTGATTATTCAGGGTGAGAAGGCAGTTGGTGAGTATTTCTAAGGTGCTTTCTATTTGACCATTGGCTATTTCTACCGTGTAAGCATTATTGAGTTTGCATGATTCATGATTAATCATTTTTCTAAATTTGTGGGAAATAAAACACTTATCAGCACCAGTGTCAAATAATACAGAGGCATAAATATTGTTGATAGGAAACGTACCAGTAACCACAGTTGGTTCCTGGCGTGCGTCTCCCGCACCTATCACAAACGCCCTTCCTTGACCACCCTGTCTCTTCAGCTTAGGACAATCTTTCCTGAAATGTCCATGTTGGTTGCACTCGAAGCAGGTTCGACTTTCTCTTGCGGTAGTAGTTGAGGTTGTGTTGCTTGGGTTCTTTTTGCAAAATTTGGTGGTATGACCGCTTAATTTGCAGTTGCTACATATCCTGCAGTCTCCAACATGTTGATAATTGCACTTAGGGCAGCGAGGTAGAGTTCCAGCGTAGGGTTTTACTGGAGTGGCAGTGGTTGTGACTGCAGCATACACCGTTACAGGCTCTGGGTTTCGCTTACGGTGTTTGAAGTTCCCTTTTGGCTTTCCCTGGAACTTTCTCTTAGAATTCGCAGTTTGGTTCTTTTCTTTTGCGGGGGCCATGGTGCCTTGTCGGATACATTGTTCAGTCAACTTATAGGCCAGTTGCTTGGCACTATCAAAAGTTGAGGGTCTGGATGCAGTAACCAGACCTTGGACTGGCGATGCTAATCCCCAAATGTATCTCTCCGTCTTCTTGTCTTCTGAAGGTACCATTCCGGGACAAAGAGTTGCAAGGTCTTCGAATCGGGAGGTATAAGCAGCTACCTCTGATCCTTGCATGGTTAGGTTCCAGAGTTCTTGTTCTAATGCCTGAATCTCCTGCCGTGGGCAATACACTTTAGTCATCATTAGTTTTAGCTGTTCCCATCCCATAGCATAGGCTTCCGCAATTCCCACGGTCTTGGCATGGTTGTTCCACCAAGTTAAGGCAACATCCATCAGTGTGCAGGTAGCGTACTTAACCCTGCAGTCATCCGGGCAAGAGCTGATGTGGAAGACAGCTTCAATCTTTTCTATCCACCGGGATAGGCCAACAGCTCCTTCAGTTCCGTAGAAGGATCGGGGTTTACAACCCATGAATTCTTTGTATGAGCAGTGTTTGGGATTTCTTTGGGCAACTACAGGAGTACCACTTCCGCTATTTCCAGTATTCCCGTTTCGAGCAGCCTCATAAGTCGCCAAGGCCATAGCAATCCCTTGTGCTAGCATGTTTTGCATCATAGTGGGATCCATCTGGAAATTTTGGTGGTTATTTGTAGCACTTGGGGCTTCTTCAGGGTCTGGAGTTTCTTCTGTTGTTTGAGTTATCTCTGGAGCACTTCTCCTGTTAGTTCGGGGAGTCGGTGGTGGACGAACACGTGGTTCTTTTTGTCGAGGCATTATCCTAATACGTTAGATAAGTAAGTTAATTTTTTTTTAAACCATATAGTTATAATGTGTGTGTATTTTGTATTTGTTCAATTTGTTTTTCTTGCGAAACCAGAAAATGAAAGCTTTTCCTGATATATAGAGTTTTGCAAGCAACACATAATAAATACAAACATTTAACAAAACACTGAAACATTGTCATCAGAACTGCTTGTTTTGGTTACAAAGTTTTAACCATATAAGGTTAGAAATAGAAAAGCTTTTCAAAAGAGCTATTACAAACCAAGCAGTGATAAACACTTGCAATACAAAAGCTATTCCTCAAAAGTCCTAACCTTATCCTAGGACACAAGCTGTCCTAGATATCTACCTCCCAAATCGAGTCATCACATAGAGGACAAAGTCCTCGAACTGGTCCAAGATGTAGCGTCGTTCCTGCGCAGAGATAACCAACTGATTTCGCTGTGCAGCAAGCTCGCTCTCCATGATCTGAATCCGGTAGTTCTGTGCTCTTACCTGAGCACTCAAGGCATTCACTGCATCGTGATCAGCACCCGAGAGATGATATAATATCTGGATCGCATCAGAATTCTCCTTCTCCTCTTCCTCGAGTGTCTCAACTCGATGGTCGAGGGAAGTAGAGCCTGGACCTCTCACAAACTGCTCCAAGGATCTAATCCTATCCTCGGTCTGATCAATCTGAGTCATCAAGCGAGGTATCGGATCATCCTCAGGATTAAACCTGAGTGGTGCTCGTGAAGATTCACCAACCTCAAACCGTGGTGGTAGATCAGTAGCATCCCTCCTGCTAAGGAGGTCTGTGAGCCAAGATGGCTCACTGGGTCGATTACGTTTCCCTAATAGACCACTAGTGGGTCGGGAAACCTGAGCAGCTGGGTCCAAGTGGTAAATAGGAGATATAGTAGTTCCTGGGGTCCTCATCATACAAGGGCCCTTGCCGCGTAGAAGGTACGGTTGGTAGTAGGGTCTCGGTGGTGAGTCTGGTGGGGTAAGGGGAGTAGGTTCCTCTTCGGAGAGGTCTCCCTCATCCTCTGCAGGACCATCATCATCAGTCTCTTGGGCATCCTGAAATATGCCCTCATTCTCGAGCTCCTCCTCATCGGGATCCTCCTCAGGATCCTCTTCGGGATCCTCCTCCTCAAGACCGTCATGGGGAAAGTACGGATCCCCTGCTAAGTGTAGTGGATGTGGATGCAAAGGAACTCCAAATGGCTCATCAGGATCCTCAAGTCGAAACCAGTCATCAGGGTTATCCGGTAGTCCAGCCATCTACATAAAAGGGTTTCAAGCGGGTTAGTAAATTTGTATAAGTTTTTCATAAGAGTTTTAAGGTTGATAAAAGGATTCTAAGGTATTAAGCTTCAGTAACGAATCTGATGGATATTCTTCAACTTCTAAAACTCTCAACCGTTGTAGCTTGTCAAACTCCTTGCTCAAGGTTGGTTGTGCACCGGCCCAACCATAAATAACATAGGCGCGCGTTCCAGGTTTATTTGTGGTATGGCTTATGTACGATACTAACCTTTAATTGAGACGTTTGACCTAAAGGGTTGAGTTGGTAGTTTTAGTTGAAGGGATGTTTAGAATTTTTATTAAGTGTTCTCATCGTGGGTCAGAGTATATATATCAACTCTTACATATTAAGGTTGGTGGGGTTTGTAGTATTATTAATCTTTGTTTTGTACTTCCCAACTAGCATGTCGTAAGTAGTCGGGAAGTAGTTTTATTATTGATAATACTTTTATAAGAAGCTAGTTGCTATAGTTGTATTCCTCTTTCGAGGATACGAGTTCTCTATAGCCAATTTAGCTCTGATACCAATCTGTCACACCCCCGGCCGAGGCGGCGGAACTTGCCGGGCTGTGCGACTAAGTTCACGGATCACAGATAAATTGAATATACAGCACAAGTACAACAATAAACAAAACAACATTTCATTACATGTTTATGTTTTCATACATGGTTCTTACAGATAGTAATAAAATAATAATACGAGTTTGCCTTAACAGTTAGGCATAACAGTTCAAAAGTAGAAAATTAAAGTACTTGCGAGCCATGTTTTCCATCGTCTGAGTGTGCCCGAAATTTCACTGATTTCCTGAGAATACATGTATTTTGAAAGTCAATACGAGGTTGGTGAGAGTCACAGGTTTTCTGCTAGCCGCAGTAATAATACTTTCAAAAGTCCAAGAGTATATATATATATATATATATATATATATATATATATATATATATATATATATATATATATATATATATATATATATATATATTTTGTATAATGATAGTTGAAACAATGCTTGTCATGAGTCTTTAAAAGCTAAAAAGTAATTTTATAAATAAATTTATGCTTTTGAAGAAAATGTGTTTGTAATAACTTCATGAAGGTTTAAATATATCCATTGTATAAGTAACCACTATACTTAAAAACAGTTCTAAAAGCAACCAAACATATGGTTGTAGTGAAAAAGTGAGAGAGATTCATGTTAACGTTTTTAGTGAGTTCTATAATCGAGCTATAGACGAAAGGTACCCCTCCCTACGACGCTTCATTGGACATCGTAGTAACGATCGTAGACACATATGACCTGCTTCGATTGATCAGTCGATGGTTGTAGCTAGCAACCGCAGGTGGGGTTGTCAACCCTATATAGATCTATATATATGTAACTCGCTCTGAAGATTAACGATTATAGCAGTGTGGGGCAGGCTAAGTGATTAAACTCAGCTAATGAATAGTAGCGTCTCACTCAAAAACCATTAACGCAAAGTTTGTGAATAACTCTCAGCCCTAACTTAATTATACATAAGTACCGGGCACAATGAAACTCGTAGTATAGTATTTGTAAAGTCGAGTATGGTTGACGTATTTATAAAAGTATAAATTACTCGCTTTTATAGAGATATGTATTTTAACATAACGATCTTGTATAAGTGTGTAAAGTCTTATGCATGATGGAAGTATTTATAACTTAAATTTGTAGCATACATATCATATAAGACTTATATATTTGTATCATAAATAATATATAGCACATGTATTCTCCCCCAAAACAAATAAGTACAAAAAGAGGGGCCGTAACTCTCACCTTATCGAGTGGTAAACGAGTAGTTCTGAAGACCAGAATGTATTGCCGTGAGGTCGTGATCTCCGGGATTAGTTCGATTTCCTAGAAATTCGATATATATTAATATTTGGACGTGATTAAGTATTATAACAATTTCTTGAATAATTCCCTAACTTTTGCCAATTTAAAATTTATAATTATTTTAAATAAATTTTAAAATTTAATTTATTATTTTTCCGCAAGTTTTTAAATAACCAAAATTAATTTATTTGAAATCAACTTTAAAATTTCTAATATATACATATAAACATTGTTCATTTAATTTTGTATTTAAAGTTTGATTTGTTTTGAAAAGATTTGTTTAGTTTAGGGTATGTTTTAAATATTTTGATTAAACTTTCATTGTTTAACAACTAGATTTGAGATAATTCTAAATATGGAGGGACTAATAATGGATAATTTCAAAGTTGAGGGATCATATCTATTTAAATGGAATGCATGTTTGTATAGTGTCGATCAATTACACAGGAGGTGTTAACCTCCTGTGTTCACTCGAATTCCATGCATAAACAAAGGAAAAGAATTACGCATGATTTTATGGTTCTTTGGTTGTTTATTATGATCGACAATGAGAAGGAAATAAATATACAAGGTGGTGACGGTAGGGACTTACAGTGGCAGCAACACAGCAGTGGCAAAAAGAGAAGGTGGTTTGTTCGTCGGTGGTGGCAGGAGGGTCCCTGACAGCCTCCTGGTGCCTTCTGTTGCGTCTTCTTCCCGAGAAAAAGAGAGGGGAGGGTGGAGAGACTCTCGGTGGTTGAAATCAGGAGCAAACCATGGTTGAAGGAGGTGTTTGATATTAGTGGCAGTGGGTGGTGGTGTAAGGAAAGAGGAAGAGAGGGAGAGATTAAGAGAGGGAGTGATAGAGAGAAGAAGAACCGATTAGTTTGTGAGGATTCAGGTGAAGTAAAGCCCTCTATTTATAGTATAAATCTACACACACATGCTTACTAATGGCCATACCTTCAACTGTTTATGTACTTTTGGTGATACTTGCAAACCAAGATGAACAGTGAGGTAGAGGAGAAGCACGTGGGAAGCTGGAACGAGATCAGATTTTTGGAGTCCATCACACCATGGGGGCCCCACATGGAGTTATACCTCCATTTCATGTCCAAAACATGCGAAAACGGGTTCCTTGGGATTCGTGCATCGAATATTTTTTTTTTCGAAAGGACTTTTAGATAGAGTATAATTCAAGGATTCCAGAACATCAAACGGATTAATTTTTGGAGTTACGGATCTCCGGGAAATTGCGTTTGATGTTTTGCGTCTTAACGGTTGGCGGTGTCCGTTTTCGCGACTTTCATAAATATTTTCGTAAAAATTATTTCGAGTGTGAAATTAAATAATATACTATATCCTGAATCCAAAAACGCTCTCAGAAATCCCGTCGGCAAAGCGTAAGTGCCTCAACGGAACGTTTTTGTTTACGCGATTAAAGAATAAAAGTGTTTTACTGTCCGTTTTTCTTAAAGCGGTTGTATCTTTTGCATACAAACTCCGTTTTGGACGTTCTTTATATTTTTGGAAATGGGGGAACATGTACTATCATATTTTTGTGTTTATTTTGCTCAAAAATGATTAATGTTAAATTTCAGTTTTCAGACGCATTAGTCAGCGCTGCAGTTGAGCGGTTTGATTTGGTTACCAATTTACACGTTTGGGCATAAAAATATCATCAAATCTTATATAATAATTGAAATTAACTCATTTATATTTCATTAGATGCAGTTAAAGCTGAATAAATTAATTACAAATAGATTTGCCGTAATTTAGTCGTTTGAAATCTAGGCCCTAAATTTCGGGATGTCACCCCTCTGGCACGTATCACAATATTGTCCGCTTTGGGCCACTCGGCACGAGGACTTCCCAGGGGGTCACCCATCCCGGTACTACTCCCGCCCGAGCACGCTTAACTGCAGAGTTCTTATGGGATCTGCTACCCTCACGGCTTTAAAACGCGTTGTGACAAGGAAGGTATCCACACCCCTTATAAGTAGATGTTTCGTTCTCCTTCCAAGCCGATGTGGGATCAGATCTAACGCACTTTCACCCCCCATTATAGGGTTCGACGTCCCCGTCGAACACATCGACCCGTGTCCTAGCTCTGATACCATTTGTAACATCCCCCTCTGGCACGTATCACAATATTGTCCGCTTTGGGCCACTCGGCACGAGGACTTCCCAGGGGGTCACCCATCCTGGTACTACTCCTGCCCGAGCACGCTTAACTGCAGAGTTCTTATGGGATATGCTGCCCTCACAGCTTTAAAACGCGTTGTGACAAGGAAGGTATCCACACCCCTTATAAGGAGATGTTTTGTTCTCCTTCCAAGCCGATGTAGGATCAGGTGCAACCCACCTTCAAATCACGGCCAGAAAAGACCGATTTTGTTTATGCTTTATAAAAATCAGAGTACTTCATTTTATAAAAAGGTTGCGGAATTTGTTCCCAGAAAAACACAATAAATACGTTATTAAAACATTTTCGAAGAAACGTATTTTTATTCATCTTAAAACGTTTGGGATGTCATCGTTAATACAGAAACATAAGCATAAACAGAACTTACAATTATTTACACTAGTGATCTACATCTCTTTAAATCTCTCAATGTAATGTCACTTCATATCGTCACCTAATCAGAAATTCTAAACCCTAATCAGGGCAAGTGATGGATCTATTCGATAAAACTTTATTCCTTAAATCTTGGGGCATATAAAAATCATAACGAGACTTAACAGGATGTACAAACCTTGCGTTACGAAGCCAAACACTTAAAAAGGTCACAAACAAAGTCTCTCTCGATCTCTTTCACTCTATCACTCTCTGTATTTGAAATCTATCCCAAATCTCTCCAAGCATGTGAAATCTCTCCCAAATCTCTCCAAGCATGTGGAATCTCTCCTAAATCTCTCTCTGAATGAGAAATCTCTCCAAGTATGTGAAATCTCTCCCAAATCTCTCTGAAAATCTCTGTCAACTTCTTATAATCACTCGGGGCATCCCTATCCTTAACTTGGTCAAAAATCACTCGAAAACGGAAGTTTACGCATAAAACAGCTCCTAGGAGCCGAACCCCCTCCTGAACTGAGCCTCCTCCTGGAACCATGAAGCAGCCGAAGCCGAACCTCGTTGACCAGCCGAAGCCGAACCTCGCTGACCAGCCGAAGCCGAACCTCGCTGACCAGCCAAATCCGAACCTCGCTGAGCAGTCGAGACCGAGCCTCACCTTTTGATCCCTCCCCTTCTTCGCACCTTCGGTTCTATGCTCCTAAGGAGCTTAACCTTAGCACCTTCGGCCCTGAGTTTCGGATTTTAGCAATTTCTACCCGATTTTCAATATTTTTAGCGTTTTGAGCCCGTTTTTCGTGATTTTAACGCGGGATTTTCACCCAAACTCGTATTTTAACATAATAAACCCTAAATATTCATATTTTAATTATATTTTGGGGAAAATCCTTGCCTAGGAAAAAAATCTAGCATGTAAGATTTATGGGTGGAGTGTTGACTTTGCATTAGTGTATGACACAAGCAACCACCCCATACCCACTCAATGACTAGCCCTTTTCCTTCCACCATACTTGGTCATTTCATTTTCCTTTCACACCATTTTTCCAGCCACACTCTTGGTCAAAGGCTAGAAACTTTTCTCTCTCTCCTCACATTTCTCTCATTTTCCACCAAAGAACAAACTTCATTCTCTCTCTCTCTCTCACTCACTTTCTCTCTCTAAATCTCGAGATTTCAAGGTTATTCTTGAACATTCCCACCATATTTGGTAAGTATCTTCATCCCACACTTGATTATCTTGCATCCCTTCACTCAATTCATGGATTCCTTACTCAAACATCATCATAATTGATGTTATGTCGTCGAACCTTCAAGCATCTCCCAAGTGTTCTTGACTTGGAAACTCCTTCTATTCACCATCCATCTTCTGAAATCACTCAAGGTGAGTTCAAACCCCTATATTTTCATGTTTTCTCAAGTTTTAAGGGGGGAATACAAGTTAAAACACCAAGAACATAACTAAACTCATCCAACAACTTTCATCAGAAAAGTTTAACTCATTTCACGGACTGTTTTGGTCTACTTAAAAATTTTAGTTTTCAAAATTGTATTAGATGAAACTAGTTTAGGTTAATACCTTTAAAATGACTACTTACATATGTCCATAGGATTTTTCTATAATTTATGGAAATTTTTACAAATTTTCCTATCACTGTAGCTACAAATTCGGACCAATCTATCAATATGAACATCTTCACACAAGTTAGAGACATCTAAAAATCATAATAAATTTATGAAAAAACTAGACATGTTTTCTAAACTCTCAGAGTTTACGGACTATATTTTAGACCTTGTATGATTTTTTATGATTTTTCCAAAACAGTGAAGAAATGTTAAAAACCATTTAAGAGCTTACAACTTTCATCACTTTGTAACGTGTTGAGCAAAGTGTTAATATTTGATGATTTCATATTTTACCCGTGTTTTCCGTTGTATTATAGTTATATAAAAGAAAATATTCGCTAATTGGTAGAGTCCTTTGTCATTACAAACAATACCAGATAAGGCATGATAAACATAGTTATCTTTTTTCTATACAGTCGATTCACATAAAATGGGGTTCATTTGCATTACAAATGTTTTGGATAAACTATAATTGGTATAGTTTATGTTTCATATACATTACAACAGTTATGTTACACTATAATAGGTATAGTTTATGTTTTGATTAAATTTCAAACTCATTACCAAAGGTTTTCATTTCTGTATACGTAAATATGTTAATGAATAAATTTGTGGTCTCTCCCACAGTCCCACCTTCCTAGGTCTATGTAGACCAACTCCCTACTAATCTTGTATGAGCTATCATTTTCTGATTCCTATCATGCAAAAGTTATAGCCTTCCGAAGATGCAGCTGTCATAACCCTAATTTGACTCACAACGTGAGCATCAAAAATTCACGACGTGAGGAGTCAACAGATACTATTCGGAGCTAGAAAACACGCGTTAAGGCTATGGTATGACTCATGGAAGTTCACGACGTGAACCTATCGTGTTCACGACGTGAATGGCCCCAGAACACCATATAAATAGCGATCAAAGCTCATTCAATCCTTACACCTTCTTCTTTCATTCTCTCTCATTTCCGAAGGCCGTTTTCCCTTCCCGAGCTTGACTACGACAAGTCTCTGACCATTTAGATTCTATAATCACGCTAATAAGGTGAGTTTCACAGCCCCACTTTCAAATACTTTCGGGGGAATATGCATGCTAAATATTGAATAAAAGTTAATATTATGTTTATATGATAGTATGTTCGTATCAACATATATAGTTATACTAACTATGATTTAGTTGTTTTTGCTCATATATACCTAACGTATATATGATATTTTTAAAACATACAACTATCGTAAACATGTTAGCATGTTATTATACTAATGTAGACCTTGAGTTATACTCGGGAGTTCTATGCATACTATGTGTGATATAGCCTCGATGCTATACTTGAGAGTTATATATATTGATTTCTATGTATGTTATTATTGTTGGTTTTATGTCATGATAAAACCTAGTGTGTTATATGTTATTATTGTTGGTTTTATGTCAAGATAAAACCTAGTTTTTCTTCAAGTTATAGCTGTTATACTGCCTAAATGTTATGAAATTAGGAGTAATGTTTAAAAGCATAGTCTAGTAACTTAGGGTTTTAGACACGAAAATGCTTTTGTTGTTAGAACTATAGAAAGTCGTCAAAGTCTACCTGAGCTACTGTATTCATCATCTAAGATTGGGGATCATCGCGAAAGTCCTCTGACCTGTATTCGTTAATCCCGTGTGAGCGAGGAAGTCGTGTATAAATAGTATACGGGTTGACCACCCCACTTGTGACTGTTAGCTACATTCAACCAAAAGCAAGTGATGAACTATCCTTTTATTTGTTATTGTTCCAGCGTCGATGAAACGTGCGGAAACTACCGCAAGGTGTAATCCTTGTACTACCGCAAGGTGTAATCCTTGTACTACTGCAATATGTGATCCTTGTAATAATAATAAGAGGTATAAAACTATGTCATACTGTCGCAGCTACAGACTCATGGTAGAACAACTTTAGAAGCATTATACTTCGTCGCTATACAAGTATGAATATTAAGTATAAGTTTCCCAAAGAATTATACTCTAAGTATAAGAATCTTGTAGGTATATTACTTGTATATTAATTAGACCACTATACCTATCCTACTTACTCGTATAGAATTGAAATAGATTTATACGTATCGGTTTTACTCGTATAGAATTGAAATAAGATTTATAAGTAGCAACTTAGTTTGTATGGAATTACAAATATTTATATTTTTAATATATAATACTTATAGTTATATACTTATTTGGTATGTAAAATTTTATACCTAGGATATATATACTAAACGTTGGAGAGTCAAAATGATACTTTCAAAACTATACTTTTCAACTTGGAAAATGTATTATTTTATGTAGTCAAAACCTGTGAACTCACCAACTTTATGTTGATGTATTTTAAATTGCATGTGTTTTCAGGAAGTTGATAACTATGATACGAGAAATGATGTTACACTGCCCGGTGTTTCTGCCGACGGCCGGGGTGTGACAGATTGGTATAAGAGTTATTAACTATAGTCAATTAGTACTTTCTTAGGAAAGCACGACTATAGTTTAGGGATTACTCTGTTATGGTTAGGTATATCCCTTAGCCTACAATAAAAATTATTATTAAATATTCTACTGAAGGACTCCTTACGGAGTGGTGATAGGATAGACATGTCGATTTGGGTTATTGGATTTTAGAATGGCTATATGCTAAAATGATCCTACCCACCGACTGTCCTGACGGGCCGGTGCGTTATCACCTAGACCTGAAGTAATAAACAATAATTAAAAGAGCATGAATACAACAAAGAACAAATATAGAGTCATATATGAAGACTCAGACCCACGATGATAATACACCTAAATACCCGGAATGTTTTTAATCTCAAGGATTTAGATCAGATATTCCAACTAAAGTTTATATGTGCATAGATCTTATCACAACTAGGTGTAGGTGTAAAACTATATTTTATTATGAGCAGATCATATGAACTATTTAAATTGGGAGTACTATTTGATAGACTAAACACTTGGTGATCTAAAATGTATAGGAACTAAACAAAATGCCTAGAAGAAGTAGCGCGCGTCTAAACCTGAACCAACGACCAGAACCAAAACAACAACAACCGCAACCACCACCACCAGAAACAAACCCTCCAATAAGTTTAGTAGAACTTGAAGAAATTATAGCTCAGAGAATTGTTGTAGCTCTTGCTAATGTCATAACAGGAGGAGTTAGAAATGAAGGCAGTGTAAGGACCGCCAGAATGTGTACCTACAAGGATTTTATGAATTGCAAACCTAAGAGCTTCCATGGAACGGAAGGGGTCATTAGCTTAACCCGGTAGATTGAAAAGACAGAATCAGTATTTCAAATAAGCTTCTTTCCTGATGAATGTAAGGTACGATTTGCTGCGTGTACCTTCGTTGATGCAACACTTACATGGTGGAACAGCCATGTGAATACAACGGGTATTGATGCCGCCAATTCCATGCAATGGGATGGGCTGAAGAGGATGCTAGTCGAGGAGTATTGTCCCATGGAGGAAATACATAAGCTGGAACAAGAATTGTGGACCCTGACCATGAAGGGTTTAGAGATAAATGCTTATACCGCTAGATTCAATGATCTTGCGGTGATGTGTCCAGCACTTGGAACCCCATAATACAAGAAGATTGAGCGATATATCTGGGGTCTAGCAACGCAAATCAAAGGAATGGTTATCGCATCGAAGCCTACAACATATGAAAGTGCAAAGCGTATAACTGATCAGCTAACCAGCACAGAAATCCAAGTAGGATCTATAGCTGAGTCTCCCGAATGTAGAACGAACAAGTGCAAATTTAATGGGAAGAATCGCATACAATCATCTGAGGAAAGACAAGATGTGGCAACTAATTATGCAGCCACAACAACAATACCCATGCAACCAAGGAAGTATGCTAGAAAACTCCCATGGTGCACTCAGTGTAATCATCATCACCTAGGTAATTGTTCATGGTTCAGTCAATGTAACCATCAGCATGCAGGTGACTATTATATTTGCATGAAGTGCAAAAAGAAGGGACACACTGCCAATTACTGTAGGACTACAACACCTATAACAGAAAATCAAGGAACAAACATTGGAAAAGGCTATGATGGAGGAAGAGTATGTTTTGAGTGTGGTGAAATTAGACATATCAAAAAGGAATGTCCAAAGTTAAGGAGTCAAGGAAGTTAGGCTGTTGTATGTCAATTGTAATAGGAAGCAGGAAATCTATCTAGCACCCTTCGGTGGTATCTAGTAAAAAATAAATTTCGGGATGAAATTTTATCAACGGGGAGAGAATGTAACACTAGTCAAAATAGGTCAATAACAATCACATGTGATTATACCAATCATGTAATGTGATTTTGTAAAACTAGTAATGTAGTAAACTCAGTATGTATTTCATGATAATTCTAATATAAATATGAACTTTCATACATACTTTATGGTATAAATCAAAGTATATGTCCATACGATTCCAAAAATATAGAGAACATCTAAATCTGACTTTGCATGACGAAGTTATGATAAACCGAACACTATAAAATATCTATAACATAAGGAATTTAAAATAAGCTTAGATTTAGATATTTGTGTATAAAAGAGAGTTGTAGTGCTCTTAAATTCCTACGTGTGGATATAAATAATGTCAAAAAAGGAGTTCGTATGCAAAAGTTATGGCCTTTCGAAGATGCAGCTGTCAGAACCCTAATTTGACTCATGACGTGAGCATCAAAAATTCACGACGTGAGGAGTCAACAGACACTAATCGGAGCTAGAAAACACGCGTATGGGATGACTCATGGAAGTTCACGATGTGACCCTATCATGGTCACAACGTGAATGGCCCCAAAACACCCTATAAATAGCGATCAAAGCTCATTCAATCCTTACACCTTCTTCTTTCATTCTCTCTCATTTCCGAAGGCCGTTTTCCCTTCCTGAGCTTTACTACGAAAAGTCTCTAACCGTTTAGATTCTATAATCACGCTAATAAGGTGAGTTTCACGACCCCACTTTCAAATACTTTTGGGGGAAAACGCATGCTAAATATTGAATAAAAGTTAATATTATGTTTATATGATAGTATGTTCGTATCAACATATATAGTTATACTAACTGTGATATAGTTGTTTTTCCTCATATATACCTAAAGTATATATGATATTTTTAAAACATACAACTATCGTAAACTTGTTAGCTTGTTATTATACTAATGTAGACCTTAAGTTATACTCAGGAGTTCTATGTATACTATGTGTGATATAGCCTGGATTCTATACTCGAGAATTATATATGTATATATATTGATTTCTAAGTATGTTATTATTGTTGGTTTTATGTCACGATAAAACCTGGCGTGTTATATGTTATTATTGTTGGTTTTATGTCAAGATAAAACCTAGTTTTACTTCAAGTTATAGCTGTTATACTGCCTAAATGTTATGAAATTAGGAATAATGTTTAAAAGCATAGTCTAGTAACTTAGGGTTTTAGACACGAAAATGCTTTTGTTGTTAGAACTATAGAATGTCGTTAAAGTCTACCTGAGCTACTGTATTCATCATCTAAGATTGGCAATGTTAGTGAAAGTCCTTTGACCGGTATTCGTTATCGTGTGAGCGAGGAAGTTGTGTATAAATAGTATACGGGTTGACCACCCCACATGTGACTGTTAGCTACATTCAACCAAAATCGAGTGATGAACTATCCTTTTATTTGTTATTGTTCCAGCGTCGATGAAATGTGCGGAAACTACCGAAAGGTGTAATCCTTGTACTACCACAAGGTGTAATCGTTGTACTACCGCAATGTGTGATCCTTGTAATAATAATAAGAGGTATAAAACTACGTCATACTATCGCAACTACAGACTCATGGTAGAACAACTTTAGATGCATTATACTTCGTCGCCATACAAGTATGAATATTAAGTATAAGTTTCCCAAAGACTTATACTCTAAGTATAATAATCTAGTAGGTATATTACTTGTATATTAAGTAGACCACTATACCTATCCTACTTACTCGTATAGAATTGAAATAGATTTATATGTATCGGTTTTACTCGTATAGAATTGAAATAAGATTTATACGTAGCAACTTAGTTTGTATGGAACTACAAACATTTATATTTTTAATATATAAGACTTATAGGTATATACTTATTTGGTAAGTAAAATTTTATACCTAGGATATATATACTAAACGTTGGAGAGTCAAAATGATACTTTCAAAACTATGCTTTTGAACTTGGAAAATGTATTATTTTATGTAGTCAAAACCTGTGAACTCACCCACTTTATGTTAACGTAATTTAAATTGCATGTGTTTTCAGGAAGTTGATAACTATGATACGAGAAATGACCTTACACTACCCAGTGTTTCCGCCGATGGTCGGGGTGTGACACCCGGTCTGATCTCGACCCTTCTTGAATCGAGTACGGTTCCTCTACTTTCAGTAATACGAGCCTATACTACCTTCCACATCTATCCATACTTTCCTCAAGAACTACTTCAACTCCACGAGGTCCCTTTTCTACTACTACTACTACTACTCCCAGCACTAAACTCATCCTAGGCTTATCCTAGGTAAACCTCCAGCCCACACGTAATCCTCAGCTACCGAAGGCATCTTCGTAATGCCAATTATCCATTACCTAAATACCATCACATGTAACGAGGCTTAGATAATCCTTTGAGTAAAGGACTCTTCCCTACAGCGGTTCGACTCAGACAAGAGCTGTGCAGTATGGCCAAATCCAGCACTCTAAGATTATTCAACCCTGATCACATGTGACGTGACGTATTCACCTAATGGCTAATGTGACAACCGTCATATTCTGGTCAATTCAAAGTCAATTGGGTTAATATTCGCATATGGGTTCAACATATGAATTTTTGATTTCGCAAGTTTAGAGTTCAAGAACTAAACTGTGTTCGCATCTGGAATGAAAATTTTGTGAATCGCATTTGATTAATTAGGTTAAAATGCGAAGGTGATTAATGCGAAGGGATGCGAAGGGTGTAAGAATGAAGATGCGAAGTATTTCACAGTAGAATGCGAATTGGGGAAGAAAACAGAAGATTTCAAATATTGTCCCTGGAGTTTCGCATTTTTGGAAATAAGTACTCAACTTCGCAAATGGGGGTCATAAAATGATGAAATTGCAAGAATTTAAAAACTCGATTGTGGAGTTGTTGATGCTCATTTTGCGAAAGTAAAACAATCGAGTGTTTGCATCTATGAATCAATTTGAAGTCAATTGGGTTAATATTCGCATATGGGTTCAACATATGAATTTTTGATTTCGCAAGTTTAGAGTTCAAGAACTAAACTGTGTTCGCATCTGGAATGAAAATTTTGTGAATCGCATTTGATTAATTAGGTTAAAATGCGAAGGTGATTAATGCGAAGGGATGCGAAGGGTGTAAGAATGAAGATGCGAAGTATTTCACAGTAGAATGCGAATTGGGGAAGAAAACAGAAGATTTCAAATATTGTCCCTGGAGTTTCGCATTTTTGGAAATAAGTACTCAACTTCGCAAATGGGGGTCATAAAATGATGAAATTGCAAGAATTTAAAAACTCGATTGTGGAGTTGTTGATGCTCATTTTGCGAAAGTAAAACAATCGAGTGTTTGCATCTATGAATCAATTTGAAGTCAATTGGGTTAATATTCGCATATGGGTTCAACATATGAATTTTTGATTTCGCAAGTTTAGAGTTCAAGAACTAAACTGTGTTCGCATCTGGAATGAAAATTTTGTGAATCGCATTTGATTAATTAGGTTAAAATGCGAAGGTGATTAATGCGAAGGGATGCGAAGGGTGTAAGAATGAAGATGCGAAGTATTTCACAGTAGAATGCGAATTGGGGAAGAAAACAGAAGATTTCAAATATTGTCCCTGGAGTTTCGCATTTTTGGAAATAAATACTCAACTTCGCAAATGGGGGTCATAAAATGATGAAATTGCAGAATTTTTAAAGAGATACACACACATAGACAACCACACATATATTTAGAAAATTAAACTAAAAGATGATAAATTACAGATTATAGCATTGTTCTTTGAGAATAAATTACTAAAAATGGGATATAGACAATTATAAGACATTGTTCTTGACTTTTGAGTCCAAAGACGTATGATCCGAACTTTAATTGTGAAATCGTCCTTGATTGAGTCAATTTCCTTTATAGGAGTAATATATTCCATTGTACCTTGCAAGTTAAAAAAAAAAAAAATCAAAGTCACAAGCAACCACCCCACACCCACTCTATGACCAGCCATACCTCCCCACCTTACCTAGGTCACATCAATGTCTTTTCCACTCAATTATCCCTCTTCCCACGTTTTTGAGGGCTGATTATTGATCCTCTCTCCTCATTTCCTCCATTTGCCCTCATTTCACTAAGTATCAAACACCACTTTCTCTCAAACTTTTCCCACTCCAAACTCGAGATTCAAGGCTGATCTTCACGTGTTCTTCCACTCTTAGTAAGTATAATTCATCCTCCTTATGATTATTTCACTTCATTCTACTCAAATCATGAATATCTTACACAAACTCCATCATAATTGTGTTAGATCTTCGAATCTTCAAGTGTTTCCTCAAGTGTTCTTGGGTTGAACACTTTCCTTCTTCAACACTTATCTACTGAAATCACTCAAGGTGAGTTCATACCCCTACATTTTCATGTTTTCTCAAGTTTTCAGGGGGGGAATACAAGTTAAAACACTAAGAACATAACTAAATTTCTCTAACAGCCTTCATCAGAAAAGTTCAACTCCATTCACGGACTGTTTTGGGCATCTTAAATATTTTTGTTTTCAAAACTGTACAAGGTGCAAATAGTTCAAGTTTTTAGCTTTAAAATGGCTACTTGCACATCTCCATGCGATTTTTCTACAATGTATGGTGATTTTTACAAAACTGCCTATCATTTCAAACAACAATCCGGACCAGTCTGTGATTATGGACTTTTTCAACCAAGTTAGAGGTCATTATAAATTGTGATAAAAATTATGAGAAAACTAGACACATTTTGTGAACTCTCAGAATTTACGGATCTAGTTTTCGACTTCGTATGATTTTTCTATGATTTTTCCAAAACAGGGCAGAATTGCTAAATTTTGCCAACAGCATGTAAATATCATAACACTTTGTATTATGTTGAGCAAAGTGTATAATCATAAGCTTTAATGTTTGAATGTGATTCCTAGTTAGTTTATCATTATGAACTGAAACTAAGACATTCATATTAAACGTTATCCATTCATTTTGGAACACGTACTATTAAACTATAAAAAGTATAGTTTGATAAATTCAAAACACTAATACATTTCCATAAAAGAGTTCATACATATTCCATACATTTTTAGATAAACTATAACAGGTATAGTTTATGATACATCACTCTACGCACTCGTACAAGAAGGGTACATTCATACAAGAAAGATTTCTATTCGCACACATTTCACGTAAATTTATTAATCTATGGTTCGATAAATTCACAACACTAATACTTTTCCATAAAAGAGTTCATACATAGTACATACATTTTAGATAAACTATAATAGGTATAGTTTATGATACATCACTCTACGCACTCGTACAAGAAGGGTACATTCATACAAGAAATATTTATATTCACCCACATTTAACGTAAACTTGTTATCCTATATTGTGAGTTTCTCTATTTTTTCCCTCTCTCTATCTCCCCGTACGTCCGAGTGCGGGATATAATTCCTGGTAGTTATAATCAGAATCTCCTGGAGGGAGAACGTGATACTTGTATATAGATCTATATTGGGATTGACACCCCCACACCTTTCTGCTAGCTACAGTTGGACCTGCAGGTCTACGGGTGACAAATGTCATTTCATTTTTCGCGACACTGAGAACGTCGTGGCAGGTTCACATAGTCATAGTATGATTATAATGGCTCACATAGGGAACAATCCATAAGTTTACGGGATTTTATTTTTAAAACCTAAATGAGTTTTATGTCGATTTAAAATCACCTTTTATCTCTATGGGTACAAATACAAAGTACCGGGTCTCTATACAAAAAGGGGTACAAATACAAAGTACCGGGTCTCTATACAAAAAGGGGTACAAATACAAAGTACCGGGTCTCTATACAAAGTTATTATGTTATTAAAACTATATTGCATCTAGAACTGTTAGACTTCAACTATAATCGCTGAGCGTACATGTTTGAGTCCTATAAGAATTTTGTCTCGATTGGCCTAGAATTAGTGATGCCTGCCTCATCTCCTGTTCCTTTTTTGGTTGTGGACCTAGGGCAGACCCACTATATTCAACGTTTTATCTAATTTAAATCTTATATAACTTATATACACTGGACGATTATAGAGGAACTCTACAGGTCATTCTAGGGTTCATTAATGCATCATATAGGAATATTTCTATTCACACTTAACTAAGAAAATATTGGATTTTCTGGAAATCAAACTATATCGATTTTACAAGGAAAAACGGTTTCTACTTCAAACAAAACTCTTATGAACTCACCAACCTTTGTGTTGACACTTTTAAAACTACTTGTATTCTCAGGAAATCAGTGAAACAGGAAAACTTCATCGCTTTGAGGATGGGACGCTAAACCGTCAACAAATTATTTTGTCATCATAATGTAATTGCTTTTGAAAGATGTAAACATTTACTTTGGTGTAACTTTTTCAATTATATTTATGGTGGTTGTTTTTACTTTGAACACTATTATACACGTTGTTGTGATACTGTACATGAAGTCCTCCACCCCCAGACGTTTCCGCCATCCTTGGTTTGGGGGTGTGACAGATTGGTATCAGAGCATTGTTTATAGTGAACTAAGTATATCGAACCACATAAGATATACAAACTATAAATACATTGGGACTAAGGTCTCTGATTTTAAGATTTCAAAACCACTATACCTTTAAGAATAAATAACTTTTGTTAAAAGTATACATGCATGCATACATACTAAGGTCAGCATTATTTTAGGACAAAACAAAAGTAATGATTGTTGGATATCACAGGTAAGCCTGGGGATGTATGATCAGTCTTGGGAGTGGCATAGCCTGATCAACTATGCTGGTCCGAGGAGTGATTAGCATATGCCCAAGAATGTTTGTGATGTGGCAACAAGTCTGAAAACTTACCAACACTACCACAATGAAATACCATAGGGGTATTTTGGCATTATTAAAATTACATATGTGAGAACTAAATAGATCTTTATCAATAGGTCAATAGTTACGTAGTGGATACATTAAAGTTTTATGTATCCAGGACGTCATAGACTTAAAATCTGTGGATCTTTGCTCTACTTCCTGTTCTCGTTGGATTGGGGATTTAGAGTTAGGGTCGCTTATTCGAAGGTCTATCCTGTCCCGAATACATATAATTAGTATGCACTAAACAATTTGTTGAAGTACCTGATAAAGATCATCGTATAATTAGCTAATTAGTACGTTTGCTTAATTATTTCTTATATCCCCATTTCTCGCGAAGATATCATGGCTGGATTTCCATCCACACGACGACCGTACTACCCTAACCACGACAATACCAAATGGCTCGGAGAGGAGCCAGAGAATGATTACCCAACCCCTGTAGATGGTCACCAAGCTGAAGGCTATGCTGATGGTTCTGACTCCGACCCTGAAGTGGAGAACTTAACCCCGATGACTCTTGTTCCGAATCCCAACCCTCGACCGGCTATCAAGGCCTGACGCCTCCTTGGGAAGAGTGCTTGGAAACCGGGAGCAAAGAACAAGACTAACATATGTCGTTTAATAGAGAACGAAGTTTCTACAACATAAACGAAGGAAGCTCAGCAGATACAATTTTTCCAATCCTGGTCCATAGAGTTGCCCGAAACGAGATTCAGGGTAGAACAACTCTCTATAGTATCGCAGAGGTTGATAGAAATGCAAGAATACATACGATCCGCACCAATCGCCTTGAGCACACTCGTGAAAAATCTAAGAAAGACCAATCAACCCAAGGCCTCACTAAGAAGCAACAGATCCTTGCTGTTCATGCTGCCACAACCCTCACCACACCAACTCCCATGAAACCATACGCAGGAACACTTCCAAAATGCAACAAGTGTAACCTCCATCACACTGGGGCTTGCCAAAAGATGCATTGCAAAAACTGCGACAGAGAGGGGCACACTGCTCGTTTCTGTAAGGCACCAGCACGACCTATCAACCAGGTACCCGGCTCTAGAGTAAGCCCAACCTGTTACGAGTGTGGAGAAACGGGACACTTTAAAAGAGAATGCCCAAGGACAAGAGATGCTGGTGGTGGCGGGAGGGTGTTTGCAATCACCGAGGGAGAAACCACTCCGGAACTGCCCGCAAATATCAGTACGTGTTTCTAACATCGACATTTAAATCCCGAATTTCTTTATATGCTAAATCTAGCATCGATTAAAGCATGCATAGTAGTAATCATGTGACATCGGGCGAGTTATTCCTTACCATAATCAAATTCTCGTACTACGAAAAGTTATCCCCATCTTTCCTCTAAATTCCTGGATCCCCATTAGAAGTGCAAATTTCGGGACGAAATTCCCTTTAACGGGGGGATGATGTGACAACCGTCATATTCTGGTCAATTCAAAGTCAATTGGGTTAATATTCGCATATGGGTTCAACATATGAATTTTTGATTTCGCAAGTTTAGAGTTCAAGAACTAAACTGTGTTCGCATCTGGAATGAAAATTTTGTGAATCGCATTTGATTAATTAGGTTAAAATGCGAAGGTGATTAATGCGAAGGGATGCGAAGGGTGTAAGAATGAAGATGCGAAGTATTTCACAGTAGAATGCGAATTGGGGAAGAAAACAGAAGATTTCAAATATTGTCCCTGGAGTTTCGCATTTTTGGAAATAAGTACTCAACTTCGCAAATGGGGGTCATAAAATGATGAAATTGCAAGAATTTAAAAACTCGATTGTGGAGTTGTTGATGCTCATTTTGCGAAAGTAAAACAATCGAGTGTTTGCATCTATGAATCAATTTGAAGTCAATTGGGTTAATATTCGCATATGGGTTCAACATATGAATTTTTGATTTCGCAAGTTTAGAGTTCAAGAACTAAACTGTGTTCGCATCTGGAATGAAAATTTTGTGAATCGCATTTGATTAATTAGGTTAAAATGCGAAGGTGATTAATGCGAAGGGATGCGAAGGGTGTAAGAATGAAGATGCGAAGTATTTCACAGTAGAATGCGAATTGGGGAAGAAAACAGAAGATTTCAAATATTGTCCCTGGAGTTTCGCATTTTTGGAAATAAGTACTCAACTTCGCAAATGGGGGTCATAAAATGATGAAATTGCAAGAATTTAAAAACTCGATTGTGGAGTTGTTGATGCTCATTTTGCGAAAGTAAAACAATCGAGTGTTTGCATCTATGAATCAATTTGAAGTCAATTGGGTTAATATTCGCATATGGGTTCAACATATGAATTTTTGATTTCGCAAGTTTAGAGTTCAAGAACTAAACTGTGTTCGCATCTGGAATGAAAATTTTGTGAATCGCATTTGATTAATTAGGTTAAAATGCGAAGGTGATTAATGTGAAGGGATGCGAAGGGTGTAAGAATGAAGATGTGAAGTATTTCACAGTAGAATGCGAATTGGGGAAGAAAACAGAAGATTTCAAATATTGTCCCTGGAGTTTCGCATTTTTGGAAATAAATACTCAACTTCGCAAATGGGGGTCATAAAATGATGAAATTGCAGAATTTTTAAAGAGATACACACACATAGACAACCACACATATATTTAGAAAATTAAACTAAAAGATGATAAATTACAGATTATAGCATTGTTCTTTGAGAATAAATTACTAAAAATGGGATATAGACAATTATAAGACATTGTTCTTGACTTTTGAGTCCAAAGACGTATGATCCGAACTTTAATTGTGAAATCGTCCTTGATTGAGTCAATTTCCTTTATAGGAGTAATATATTCCATTGTACCTTGCAAGTTAAAAAAAAAAAAATCAAAGTCACAAGCAACCACCCCACACCCACTCTATGACCAGCCATACCTCCCCACCTTACCTAGGTCACATCAATGTCTTTTCCACTCAATTATCCCTCTTCCCACGTTTTTGAGGGCTGATTATTGATCCTCTCTCCTCATTTCCTCTCATTTGCCCTCATTTCACTAAGTATCAAACACCACTTTCTCTCAAACTTTTCCCACTCCAAACTCGAGATTCAAGGCTGATCTTCACGTGTTCTTCCACTCTTAGTAAGTATAATTCATCCTCCTTATGATTATTTCACTTCATTCTACTCAAATCATGAATATCTTACACAAACTCCATCATAATTGTGTTAGATCTTCGAATCTTCAAGTGTTTCCTCAAGTGTTCTTGGGTTGAACACTTTCCTTCTTCAACACTTATCTACTGAAATCACTCAAGGTGAGTTCATACCCCTACATTTTCATGTTTTCTCAAGTTTTCAGGGGGGGAATACAAGTTAAAACACTAAGAACATAACTAAATTTCTCTAACAGCCTTCATCAGAAAAGTTCAACTCCATTCACGGACTGTTTTGGGCATCTTAAATATTTTTGTTTTCAAAACTGTACAAGGTGCAAATAGTTCAAGTTTTTATCTTTAAAATGGCTACTTGCACATCTCCATGCGATTTTTCTACAATGTATGGTGATTTTTACAAAACTGCCTATCATTTCAAACAACAATCCGGACCAGTCTGTGATTATGGACTTTTTCAACCAAGTTAGAGGTCATTATAAATTGTGATAAAAATTATGAGAAAACTAGACACATTTTGTGAACTCTCAGAATTTACGGATCTAGTTTTCGACTTCGTATGATTTTTCTATGATTTTTCCAAAACAGGGCAGAATTGCTAAATTTTGCCAACAGCATGTAAATATCATAACACTTTGTATTATGTTGAGCAAAGTGTATAATCATAAGCTTTAATGTTTGAATGTGATTCCTAGTTAGTTTATCATTATGAACTGAAACTAAGACATTCATATTAAACGTTATCCATTCATTTTGGAACACGTACTATTAAACTATAAAAAGTATAGTTTGATAAATTCAAAACACTAATACATTTCCATAAAAGAGTTCATACATATTCCATACATTTTTAGATAAACTATAACAGGTATAGTTTATGATACATCACTCTACGCACTCGTACAAGAAGGGTACATTCATACAAGAAAGATTTCTATTCGCACACATTTCACGTAAATTTATTAATCTATGGTTCGATAAATTCACAACACTAATACTTTTCCATAAAAGAGTTCATACATAGTACATACATTTTAGATAAACTATAATAGGTATAGTTTATGATACATCACTCTACGCACTCGTACAAGAAGGGTACATTCATACAAGAAATATTTATATTCACCCACATTTAACGTAAACTTGTTATCCTATATTGTGAGTTTCTCTATTTTTTCCCTCTCTCTATCTCCCCGTACGTCCGAGTGCGGGATATAATTCCTGGTAGTTATAATCAGAATCTCCTGGAGGGAGAACGTGATACTTGTATATAGATCTATATTGGGATTGACACCCCCACACCTTTCTGCTAGCTACAGTTGGACCTGCAGGTCTACGGGTGACAAATGTCATTTCATTTTTCGCGACACTGAGAACGTCGTGGCAGGTTCACATAGTCATAGTATGATTATAACGGCTCACATAGGGAACAATCCATAAGTTTACGAGATTTTATTTTTAAAACCTAAATGAGTTTTATGTCGATTTAAAATCACCTTTTATCTCTATGGGTACAAATACAAAGTACCGGGTCTCTATACAAAAAGGGGTACAAATACAAAGTACCGGGTCTCTATACAAAAAGGGGTACAAATACAAAGTACCGGGTCTCTATACAAAGTTATTATGTTATTAAAACTATATTGCATCTAGAACTATTAGACTTCAACTATAATCGCTGAGCGTACATGTTTGAGTCCTATAAGAATTTTGTCTCGATTGGCCTAGAATTAGTGATGCCTGCCTCATCTCCTGTTCCTTGTTTGGTTGTGGACCTAGGGCAGACCCACTATATTCAACGTTTTATCTAATTTAAATCTTATATAACTTATATACACTGGACGATTATAGAGGAACTCTACAGGTCATTCTAGGGTTCATTAATGCATCATATAGGAATATTTCTATTCACACTTAACTAAGAAAATATTGGATTTTCTGGAAATCAAACTATATCGATTTTACAAGGAAAAACGGTTTCTACTTCAAACAAAACTCTTATGAACTCACCAACCTTTGTGTTGACACTTTTAAAACTACTTGTATTCTCAGGAAATCAGTGAAACAGGAAAACTTCATCGCTTTGAGGATGGGACGCTAAACCGTCAACAAATTATTTTGTCATCATAATGTAATTGCTTTTGAAAGATGTAAACATTTACTTTGGTGTAACTTTTGCAATTATATTTATGGTGGTTGTTTTTACTTTGAACACTATTATACACGTTGTTGTGATACTGTACATGAAGTCCTCCACCCCCAGACGTTTCCGCCATCCTTGGTTTGGGGGTGTGACAGCTAACTCCCATCACTCCAAGTCTCACAAAGCACAAAGCAAATAGCATTCGGACAAAAGGGAAAGTCTAACCAAAATATAATCTAGCATTTCTATGCACTTAACGAGAATCTGTACTAGCATATAATTCTAAGCTCATACTATCAGGCATAATCTAAACATGCTATCCTACTATTGTCTACTCGTTACTAGCACGCAACCCTCATGAAGCTGAAACACATATAGCACGCATATAAGGCATCCTTCCTAGATCCTTAGTCCTAATCTAGCATGCAGTTCTAATACTCATATCACAACATATACTTTTATGGGTAATTTGGGGTACTTACTTGAGCTCGGCTGATTTCATGCACTACACCCTTTTCTCTTTGCAAAGTTCTTTTCCTTCTCAAAGTTCTTTTTTTTCAAACATTGATTTTCCTTTTGAAAATTTCTATACCAATCCCTTAGTTTGAGTTTAGACACACCTGAAAGTATATCTGAATCCCTCAAACCAAGGCTCTGATACCAACTTGTAACGACCCAAAAGTCACAACCAAAAATTTACTTTTTAAAATGTTACTTAAACCACAATTGTCAATCCATAACATAAGTCTTAACATAGAGTGTTAATTCAAAACATATTCTTATTATCAGAGTAAAACATCCCAAGCTAGCTAACTATGGTGTGCGTCATGCGTTCATTCCGAGCTCTTCCCTCCGCTACGGGAAGTAGATGAAACCAAAACTGAAAATTGTAAGCACGAACCTTAGTGAGTTCCCTAAACTACCACATACCATACACATAACCAAATACTGCAATTACTGGGCCTCGCCCACTACTTCGGGCCCTGCCCGCTACAACAGGCCCCGCCTGGCTTTGAGCCCCGCTCAGTGTACATATATGTTTCTCTTAACGTATAACATATCGCATAACACATAAACTATAACTACTCTACTTCATTCCTATACTAAGGCCTCGCTTGTCTTGGGCCCCGCCCCTGTCCTGCTACTGATGATTCATGAAACCCCGTCCACACTCCTGTTGATAGTGAGATATGGGCCCAACCCATATGTAACATACACGTTTTGAAATCATGTTTTGTAATGAATTAAATTGTGAAATACTATGTGAAATTGAGTGTTGAGTTCTAATAGATGGTTTTTACTAGAAATGAAGTAAAACTATGTTTAGAATCACTCAGAAAATATTGGAAGTCTTATGAGATTCCAATTAAAAGCCAAATAGTGAAATTTAGTGAAAATATAAAATTTTAAATAAGTAAAATTTTATTATTGAAAGTGGTAAATAATCTCTCTAGAAACTTGTAGGCGAAAACCTCGTCGAAATACGAGTTATAATGAAGAAGTTATGACCAATTGAAGATCCGCGATAAAACCGACACGGCACCGAATAACGTAAAAAGTGAGTTTTTGATAAACTACTTTTTAGCCTTAGTGATCTAAATGAAAGTCGTAGTATTCGTTAAACTGGAAAGTTCGACAAAAAGATCGTCAAAATCTGACTTCGTATGAAGAAGTTATGATTTTTCGAAGTTTCAGCTTAGTAGTAGACAGCTAAGAACTCGAATTTTAGATCATGTGGTTTTTATCCGAAACAACCTAAATGAGAATTGAAGGTTTCGTCATTAGTAGTACAACGGTTAAAAGTCTGAAGAAAACGGATGTCGGATGAAGAAGTTATGAATTTTTAACGGATTTTCCTGTCCCGGTCTGTTAAAAATTCGTTAGATGACGAAGTCTAAACAAAAGTTGTAGATCATAATTTTAGCTACGCGTGCATATAAAGAACGTAAAAAACGGAGCTCGTATTCGAAAGTTATGGATTTTACAAGATTTGGCACAAAAATCGAGAAATTTCGCATGAATAGTGTTGCCACGTCGCATAAACAGTACCGGCCACCGAGACCAGCCACGTATCCGACACCAATGAGTCATGCACGCCACGTATCACCGGTCCCTCGCATGTCCAACACGTTCCGCTTCCGGATTCGACCGATGTCGCAACCAATAGCCTTCTGACGCGCGCCTCGCATAGCTGGAGCCAGTCCGAGCCTCGCCGAAGCCGCCACCTGTTCCGAGCCTCGCTGCTGACTCGCCTTCCCCCTTCGTGTGCTCCTCTCCCTCGTTGACACCAAGATTCTTCTATAAGTCACCCTTCTCGGCCAAACCTCGCATGCGAGCCACATGCTTCCTTCTCCCTGCTTCGGATCCGAGGTTCGCTGCTATATAAGGCTGCGAAACTTCCCGAGTATTTTAAGAATTTTGGCACTTTTTCACCCTTTTTCAATATTTTTAGTATTTTGACTTCCCCCGAAGCCCCAATATTGGTTCCAAAGCCCGAAACACGCCCCGAGACTCCCGAGAAGCCCGGAAAATTTATCTTTTCGGTTTTGGAGCCCTACCTTCGCAGAGCTCCGTTTTCAATTAAGCTCCCGGTTTTCAACATAGAAAGTCATATTTAAAGCCAAAACGCTTTCCAAATTACTATTTTAACCCCCGGTTAATTTAAGGTGAGTTCAATATATAGGAACAATTGTATGGTATCTGTTATATGTGCTATGTGCTTTTTAGTGATATTATTCCGGGTTATTTTCCCGTGTTATTTTATTCGCTATGTTTATAGCAAATGTAATACCTTTGACCATGTGATCAGTGAAAGGACCTAGATTCACATTGGTACTGGTATGTAGCCTCTGGCCATGTAGAGCATGTCTCCGTAAGAGAATGACTTCTATTCTGTGGCATTGGCAAATGGTTAGACAGGACTATAAGCCTGAAATCTAACAAGATGTTAATCAAAAATTGCATGTCTTCTATGCCATTTGGGCAAAATTTTTATTGATGTATATCAAGCATTGAAAAGTATATCTTTGAATAATGTCTTTGATTGATATGAATGCTTGTCACATGATTTCACATATGTCTTTGTTGTTCCACTTTGCTTCTGCCATATTGAAGTGTGTGTGTGTGTGTGTGTGTGTATATATATATATGGCATAACGTTATATTGTATCTATTATTGAACTCACTAAGCGTCATCGCTTACCCTATCAATGTTTAACAATTGCAGGTGATAAGTAACTAGTATGATCACATACTGCAGAAAGATTTAGAATAGTTTTTAATAGTACTTTTGTACTCTAGTTTATGTTTTTATAAATTACAATATCCTGGGTACTTATGTAATATATAACACTTTGTAATAGTCAGTTTGTATCCTGTAGTTTGTAATCTCTTTATCAATGTAAAATATTGCTTTTATGAATATGCAAGTAGCATGTTTTAGAGTAATAATATTGTGATGTATGAAAGTTTAGGTCTTTCAAAAATAAAAAAGTTGGGGTCTTTCAATCATGGTATCAGAGTAGTAGTTTAAGCGAACTAAATTCCACTGATTGGTACTTAGACTTAAACTATAGGAAGTTCAATATATGAACTTAATCATTGTAAGTTTAGGGATAAAAACCATAGGAAATATATAAGTAAAAGTATTAGGTAATAATAAACCCTAATATTCTAAAATACAATGTTACTCTGTATTTCTAATCGATGGCTGAACAAGTAAGTAGCCATACCCCTGAGGTTTATCGAGATCCTCAACCCGAGGAAGTGAATACTCTAGTATCTCCTTGTGAGGAGCGACTCTTGGGTAAACTTACCGGTGTTATTTGACAGACTCTCGAAAAACACAAAAAGAATGGTGATAAAGGAAAAGAGAAAGCCAATGGAGAATTTTCAAGTGGAAAGGTGAAGCGTCCCTCGTTCAAAGATTTCAAGAGTAGTGGTGCTACGGAGTTTTTTGGTGTCCTTAATCCTATAGTTGTTCTAACTTGGATTCAAAACACCGAGAAATTATTTCGTGTCTCTCATGTGGGTGATGAAGACTAGGCTATCTATGCTTCTGCAATGCTCATTGGAGAAGCCTTAGTCTGGTGGGAAGCAACATATGAAGCTCTCAATGGATGTGACCAGGAGAACTTATCCTGGGAGTTGTTCAAGACTCATGTGCTAGAGAAGTATTGTCCTCTAGATATGAGGAGGAGATTGGAGAAGGAATTCCTCGAGCTTAAACAGGGAGGAATGACTGTGAATGAGTATGAAACTCAGTTTAATCAAAGAGCAAGGTTTGCTATGAAGTATATTCCAACTGAAGATGAGAAAATTTAGTTATTCATGGAGGGACTATGACACGAAATCCATGATTTCGTTGCCAATCGGGATGTTCTGTCATTTGATAAAGTTGTTAAGTATGATCGAAGGCATGAGCATGACTTAGAGATACGTGGTGCCACTCTTACTATTCCAAAGCATCCACGTACTGAAAGAACTACTCCTGTTTCCACTATTCCACCAGCTCAATCTGTTCGAACTGATCCTAGCAAGCAAGAATAATCTCAAAGTGCTTTTCATGGCCGCGGCAAGTCACAATCTTTTTCTATTCAATCGCCTTCATGTCGCGTTTTTGGAAAGAATCATCCGGGTCAATGCAAAATAGACATGGAATCCATTGTCTATTATGGGTGTGGAGAAATGGGTCATATAAAGCCAGCTTGCCCAAGGACGGATGTGACTTGCTATGCTTGTGGTATTACTGGCCACAAGAAGCATTTTTGTCCTACTCTTACCAGCCAAGTGACGGGAAGTCAAGCTTCTGCTCAACAACCGGCGAAAAGTCAAATCCCTATCCAACAACCAAAGAGTACTCCAACTAAAAAGGAGGAGGTGCCAAAAGCTAAGGGTCGTGCATTCCAGATTACCACAGAGGAAGCATGTAAGGACCCCAATGTTGTGACGGGTACATTTCTTGTCAACTCTAGACCTGCTCACATCTTATTTGATTCTGGTGCCTCAGATTCTTTCGTATCCTATGAATTTGCGCATTCTTTTCAAAATGCTTTCTATGCACTCACGCAACCATTTCACATAGATACTGCGGGAAGTATATCATTACTTACTGATAAAATCTATAGGGATTGTGTCATAGAAATTGAAGGCTATAATTTTCTTGCTAACCTAATCCCTATCTCCTTGCCCAACTTCGATATTATTCTCGGCATGGATTGGTTGTCAAAGAACCATGCAGAAATCTTGTGTTACGAAAAGATGGTACGGATTCCTATTGAAGGGGAAGATTCTATTCATGTCTACGGTGAACAAAGGATCTTAAAAATAATCTCTTTCCTCAAAGCTCGTAAATTTATATCGAAAGGTTGTCCTATCTATCTGGCCTATACAGTTGACATCTCAAGAAAGGAGAATAAAACTGTAAATGATATTCCCATTGTTAACGAATATCCTGATGTTTTCCCTGATGATCTGCCTGGACTTCCTCCGGACAGACAAGTGGAATTCTGAATTGACCTCATGCCTGGTGCTGCTCCGATTGCGAAGACTCCTTATCTCTTGCGCCAGCCGAGATGAAAGAAATGATGATCCAACTGTAGGAATTACTTAACAAAGGCTTTATTGGACCGAGTACCTCTACCTGGGGTGCTCCAGTATTCTTTGTCAAGAAGAAGGACGGATCGATGTGAATGTGCATTGATTATCGTGAGCTGAATAAGGTGACTATCAAGAACAAGTACCCGCTACCCCGCATCGATGATTTGTTCGATCAACTTCAGGGTGTTAGCTATTTCTCAAAGATTGATTTGAGATCTGGTTATCATCAGTTGAAAGTACAAGAGCAAGATGTACCGAAGACTGCTTTCCGTACTCGTTATGGGCATTTTGAATTCCTTGTCTTGCCATTCGGTTTGACAAATGCTCCTGCTGTATTCATGTATATTATGAATCGAGTATGCCGCCCAATGCTCGATAAGTCTGTCATCGTATTCATTGACGATATTCTAATATATTCCAACTCTAAAGCCTATCATGTCGTTCATATTCGTGAAATCTTAGAACTTCTTCGAAAGGAGAAAATTTCTGCTAAATTCTCAAAATGTGAATTTTGGCTTCTTCAAGTTCAATTTCTTGGCCATGTTATTTCTAGTGATGGTGTATCCGTAGATCCTATCAAAATCAAAGCCATTCAAAATTGGGAAGTGCCCCGTAATGCTTCCGAAATTGGAAGTTTCTTAGGTCTCGCGGGATATTACCGAAGATTCATTAAATACTTTTCTCGTATAGTCGTACCTCTCACGAGTCTTACACGGAAGGAAGTGAAGTTCAAATGGGGTGAAGCCCAAGAAAAAGCTTTCTCAACTCTAAAAGATCTTTTGACTCATGCTCTAATCTTATCACTCCCAGAAGGTGATGATGATTTCTCCGTGTATAGCGATGCTTCAAGATTGGGAATCGGTTGTGTGTTGATGCAGCGTGGTAAAGTGATAGCCTATTCCTCAAGACAACTGAAAGATTATGAAAAGAATTATCCCACCCATGATCATGAACTCGGTGCAGTGGTATTTACCCTAAAACTTTGGAGACATTATCTTTTTGGTACAAAATGCAAATTGTTTACCGACCAGAAGAGTCTCAAGTATATATTCAGTCAGGAAACTCTGAATATGAGATAGCAACGAACCATGGAGCTGATCAAAGATTATGACTGCGAAATCATGTACCATCCTGAAAAGGCTAATGTGGTTGCAGATGCACTTAGCAGGAAGGTTTATCGTAATAGTATGTGTTATACTATTACTCACACTACGGTGAAGTTCTGAAGTTCACTACTCTTGATGAACTAGAGAAGTGGCAAGTTGAGGCCTTAAAGCCAGAAAATGTGAAGAAGGAAGGAATGGTACATTATGTTGATGCTTTACTTGATGATCCACGAGGATTAAAAGTATTTAAGAATCGGCTATGGATTCCAAAGATTGGTGGATTAAGACAAGATTTTAGATGAAGCTCATAAGTCTAAGCTGTCAATACATCTTGGTACAAGTAAAATGTACTATGATGTAAGAGCTGATTATTGGTGGCCTGGATTAAAGAGAGACATTGGAACCCCAGAAAGTCATAGTGTTCCTGTATGGAAGTGGGAAGAGCTATCCATGTATTTTATTACCAAATTGCCAAAGACTGCTAGACAACATGATAGCATTTGGGTAATCGTCAACCGCCTGACTAAGAGTGCACATTTTCTCGCCATGCGTGAAACGGATCCAATGGAGAAATACGCACAAGTATACTCGGATGAAATTGTTGCAAGAATTGGTGTGCCACTAAAGATCATTTCCGATCACGATACTCGCTTCACTTGTCACTTTTGGGCGAGTACGCAACGTGAATTCGGATCTCGAGTTGTTCTCAGCACCTGTTAGCATCCCCAGACAGATGTTCATACGAAGAGAACAATCCAAACAGTAGAAGATATGCTTCGTGCATGTGTCTTGGAGTTCGGTGGTAACTGGGATAAATACTTACCGCTTGTCGATTTTTCGTATAATAACAGTTACCACACTTCAATCAAAATGGCACCATATGAAGCATTATATACTCGCAAATGTTGTATGTCGTTATATTGGTGTGATGTAGCACAAAAGATCCTTGGAGTCCCTGAAATGATTCAGGACACCACCGACAAGATTCAAATCATACGAGAAAGTATGAAAGCGGCCCAGGATCGACAGAAGTCCTATACAGAAAAGAGAAGACGACTTATAGAATTCCAAGTGGGTGATTTCGTGATGCTAAAGGTATCCCCATGGAAAGGCCTTATGCGATTTCGGAAGAAAGGAAAGTAGATTCCTAGATTTGTTGGTCCTTACAAAATTATCCAAAGAATTGCAATGCAAGCATACCGCTTAGAATTGTTGGAAGATTTGGCAGGTATTCATGATGTGTTTCATGTAAGTTATCTGCGCAAATGCTTGAGCAGCTACGATGAGACAATTCCATTATCCGAGGTGAAATTAGATAACAAGTTAAGATATGTTGAAGAGCCTGAAGGAATCGTAAGTTAAAGAACAACTAAGCTACGCAATAAAGAAGTAGAATTGGTGCTTGTCAAGTGGAAACACCATCGAGGCCCAAACTATACTTGGGAGAATAAGAATGAGATAAAAGCAAAATCTCCCCATTTATTTTAATCGATGTAATTTCGGGGACGAAATCCTCAAAAGGAGGAGGTATTTGTAACATACACGTTTTGAAATCGTGTTGTGTAATGAATAAAATTGTGAAATACTATGTGAAATTCAGTGTTGAGTTCTAACAGATGGTTTTTACTGGAAATGAAGTAAAACTATGTTTAGAATCACTCAGAAAATATTGGAAGTCTTATGAGATTCCAATTAAAAGCCAAATAGTGAAATTTAGCGAAAATATAAAATTTTAAATAAGTAAAATTTTATTATTGAAAGTTGTAAATAATCTTGTTAGAAACTTGTAGGCGAAAACCTTGTCAAAATCCGACTTATAATGAAGAAGTTATGACCAATCGGAGATCAGCGATAAAACCGACGCGACGCCGAATGATGTAAAAAGTGAGTTTTTGATAAACTACCGTTTAGCCTTAGTGATCTAAATGAAAGTCGTAGTATTCGTTAAACCAAGAAGTTCGATAAAAGAACGCCAAAATTGACTTCGTATGAAGAAGTTATGATTTTTCGAAGTTTCAACTTAGTAGAAGACAACTAAAAACTCGAATTTTAGATCGAGTGGTTTTTAGCCGACACAACCTAAATGAGAATTGAAGGTCTCATCATTAGTAGTACAACGGTAAAAAGTCTGACGAAAACGAATGTTGGATGAAGAAGTTATGAATTTTTAACGGATTTTTTTGTCCCGATCTGTTAAAAATAATAATATTAAAATTAAAGTCAAAATTAGCCGTGCATATAAAGAACGTCAAAAACAGAGCTCGTATGCGAAAGTTATGGATTTTACAAGATTTTGCACAAAAATCGAGAAATTTCGCATGAATAGTGTTGCCACGTCGCATGAATAGTACCGACCACTAAGACCAGCCACGTATCCGACACCGATGAGTCATGCGCGCCACGTATCACCGGTCCCTCGCATGTCCGATGCGTGCCGCTTCCGGATTTGACCGACGTCGCGACAAGTAGCCTTTTGATGTGCACCTCGCATCGTTGGAGCCAGTCCAATCCTCGCCGAAGCCGCCACCTGTTCAGATCCTTGCAGCTGACTTGCCTTCCCCCTTCGCATGTCCCTCTCCCTCGCTACCACCAAGCTGCTTCGCTGAGTCAACCTTCTCGGCCGAACCTCGCATGCGAGCCACGTGCTTCCTTCTCCATGCTTCAGATCCGAGCCTCACTACTATATAAGGCAACGAGACCTCCCAAGTATTTTAAGAATTTTGGCACTTTTTCACCCTTTTTCAATATTTTTAGTATTTTGAATTCCCCCGAAGCCCCAATATTGATTCGAAAGCCCGAAACATGCCCCGAGACTCCCGAGAAGCCGGGAAAATTTATCCTTTCGGTTTTGGAACCCTACCTTCGCAGAGCTCGATTTTCAATTAAGCTCCCAGTTTTCAACATAGAAAGTCATATTTAAAGCCGAAACGCTATCCAAATTACTATTTTAACCCCCGGTTAATTTAAGGTGAGTTCAATATATAAGAACAATTGTATGTTATATGTTATATGTGCTATGTGCTTTTCAGTGATATTATTCCGGGTTATTTTCCTGCGTTATTTTATTCGCTATGTTTATAGCAAATGTAATATCTTTTACCATGTGATCAGTGAAAGGACTTAGATTCACATTGGTACTGGTACGTAGCCTCTGGCCATGTAGAGCATGTCTCCGTAAGAGAATGATTTCTATTCTATGGTATTGGCAAATGGTTAGACAGGACTATAAGCCTGAAATCTAACAAGATGTTAATCAGAAATTGCATGTCTTCTATGCCATTTGGGCCAAAGTTTTATTGATGTATATCAAGCATTCAAAAGTATATCTTTGAATAAAGTCTTTGATTGATATGAAAGCTTGTCACATGATTTCACATATGTCTTTGTTGTTCCTCTTTGCTTCTGCCATATTGAAGTATATATATGGCATAACGTTATATTGTATCTATTATTGAATTCATTAAGTGTCACCGCTTACCCTATCAATGTTTAACAATTGCAGGTGGTAATTAACTAGTATGATCACATACTGTTGAAAGATTTAGAATAGTTTGTAATAGTACTTTTGTACTCCAGTTTATGTTTGTATAAATTACAATATCCTGGGTGGTTATGTAATATATAACACTTTGTAATAGTCGGTTTGTACCAATAGTTTGTAATCTCTTTATCAATGTAAAATATTGCTTTTATGAATATGTAAGTAGCATGTTTTGGAGTAATAATATTGTGAAGTATGAAAGTTTGGGTCTTTCAAAAGTACGAAAGTTGGGGTCTTTCACGATACTCACTCCTTTCCTAACGCGGGCCTCGCCCCTGCTCGGCTACTAATGAGATATGGAACCCCATCCATACTCTGCTAATGGTAAGATATGGGACCTCGGCCACACTCACCTCCCTACCAGGCACATACAAATATCAAACAGACAACATGTATACTCTCTCATGCAAACCATTCCTTTGGCACTCGGCCGACATTTGACTTTGGTCCTGAATATCGTACTAGCAAACAGTGCCTAGGGCTAAACCCTAGGTCTTCCTACTCATAACTACATGGGCCAGCATTGTGGCCATAGGCCCATTCACACAAAGGGAAAACTCACATGCACTGCTGAACTCTGCTGATAACCCTCTGGCTGCTATCCGACAACTCCTCGAACTGCTGCTCCTCCAGCTCCCCGAGCTACCAATACCAATAACAACATTTAGCTTAACTGTTCTCCCGAAGCCAACTAGGTCAACTCTGGTCATGGTCCTTCTCAAGGTCAATGTTAAAGGTCAGAGTTAACTTCCAGTTTACTACACTCGCCGTGTTGTGCTACCAACTCGCCGAGTCCATGCTCCTCAAATCTCAAAACAACCTCGACTCCACTTGTCGAGTCTAGCAACAACTCGACGGGTTCTCCTTAAGGTAAACATTCAGGACCATCTTCAACCGACTCGCCGAGTTGTAGAACAACTCATCAAGTCCATCTTCATAATCTAAGGAGATTGCCTTGGACTAGCCAAGTTCCTCCTTGAACTCGTCGAGTACCATGATCTTCATGTCTATTACGGGTACAAACTGATTGAGTCCTTGTCTAACCCCACTCACTGATCTGACTCATAAACAAAAGGGTTTGGGTTTGCGGCCCGACTGGTAGAGTCCATGAACTGACTCGTCGAGTCCTTCTTGTGACATCTTTATTCTGCCGATTCCAGTCCATCCCAACATCTCCAACTCATAGATATGGACTCCTTATGCTAGCATTGCACGTAAAGTTTCTAACTTTACGTGCATGCAAGGTGTTATGAGGCTAGAACACTTAATCCAAACTACAATGAAGGCCTAGGTCATGAAATGGAGCCATGGTTGGGTAAAGCTACCCTCTCAGAGCTTCTAAAGCTCAGAAATGATTAGATCTTAGGTCCCTCTCGTCCTCAATGGCTCAATAGTCGGATTGACCTTGGAAATGCTCCAAATGTGACCAAATCTATGTTAGAAAGGGGATCTAAATGATTAACAGTCAAGGTATAAGCTTTTTACCTCTAAATGGTCTGAAATGTTACCCTAACTCTGGATCTATAGCTTCTTCTTGCACCACCAAGTTCCTTCTTCCTTCTCCAAGCTTCAATTCTCTCTCAAGGCAAGAACTAGCTCAACAATGGAGTTGGGTGGCAAGGGTTTCAAGTTCTGGACAATAAGGGCTGCAAATGAGCCCTATGGAAGAGAATGAGATGCTTAAATAGGGTACTTAGTCCTAGAATTAGGGCTTCCTAACCCAGACCTGAATCATCGAGTCCACTCTCTGGCTCGTCGATTCGGTTACTTATTCTATGACACGGAGCCCGCTACGACTCGCGGAGTCATTCCTTGGACTTGACGTGTTGACCCCCTTTGACTTAGGGTATTCCTCTCCTTTCTTAGCCTTTCTGATTCTGGGTGTTACACATATCATAAAAACCCATAAGTCATATGTCTCAAAACATATCATAATATAATAATGTTAGAGTACAAAATCCCAAGAACATCATACTAGCACGTAAAGCATAACAGACAGTGGCATACTAGATACTTATAACAAAGACAATTATCTCTACTATATCTCTTACTAGTGGGCCATTATTGGTGCCTTCGATCCACTTTTACTAGAAGGTAACTCACTACAAATGTTGTGAAGCGGCTGAATTGTCCTCCGCTCTGAAATTTGCCCCACTGAAACTCCTAGACAAAAAAAACTTCCTTTAGTCACCCCTTTTCATGCTCATAACCCTTAAGGGTCAACTTTGGTCAAAGTCAAGGTCAACACCCTGGTCAAAGTCAACATCTGGTCAAAGTCAACGTTCTGAGTTGACAACTCGCCGAGTTGACCCATCAACTCGTCGAGTTCCATAAATCCGAAAACTCTGAACTCGCGATCCAACTTGTCGATTTCTTACACAACTCGACGAGTTCCTCTTATCCATGGTATCGGGACTTTCCCGTTCTACTCATCGAATCATCCTTAAACTCGTCGGGTTTTCCCTTTTACAGAGTCGGGACATTTCAACCTAACTCATCGAGTTCTTCCATGGACTCGATGAGTTCTTCAGTCTGTTGGGCCATCTTAATATATTAAGCTCTTACGCTTCAGATTTAGACTCCACACTTCTTTTACACATTGAAAATGTCCTTTTAAGGGTAAAGTTTCCAACTTTAGCCATTAATAGTTTCCTTTAATGGGTTTAGCTCAAACCCTAATCCTTTAAGACATAAACCTTGGTACAAAAGCCATAATACTTCAAACTAAATCATGAAAACTAAGATCTAGGCCCTAGATACCATATAAACACGTAAAGTCCTTGACTTTCCTTCCATACATGACCTTTTGGACCTTAAAAGGCCAAAATGACACCTTAAAGCTTACATGGGGGCTTCCATGACCATAAATTATGCACCTTTATGTCACAACAGCCCTTCAAGGTCCTAGATCTAGAAGTACACAAACTTAGGATGTCCATTTCCCAAAAGCTAACATTCTTCGACAAAAAACCGCCTTAAAAGTGAAATGAAGACATCTAAGAAATCATTAAGAAAGTTTGAGACTTGCTTACCTAAGAATGTTGCAAATGAAGTGAAGTTTTTGTATCCACTCTTTTTTTTTTCTTGAGTCCTCTATCTTCCTCTTCTTCCACAAGATTCCAAAGAACAAGTTTTCTCTCAAAAGGTCTCACCAGCTCACACAAGGCTCTAGGGTTTCGTGGTTAAGGTTTTGGGACTTAGAGGCCATAAATGAGGCAGTCCTTTAAGGATTAATGTGTTTAAATAGGGTGCAAAACCCTGAATTTAGGGTTTCACTCTGCCATCCCTACTCGTCGATTTGGGGCTCCCAACTCGTCGACTAGGTTTCTTAACCCGCGTCGCAAAAATAATTCATACTCGACGAGTTTGGGGCCTCCAACTCATCGAGTTCTCATATAAAACTTAATAAATTTTATTTAAAATACATACCAAAATCTTACATTTGGTACTCACGATGAAAAGGTTGGTGAGAAGAATCGGGAGCATATAATTTAGAAATACATTTGGTAATTCCATTATAATCAGTAGAGCAGTGAGTATTAATTGAAGATTGATTTATAAATTGAGAACTCACAAATCTACTCTTAAAGTCTTCCTTTAAGCAGTCAGCTTCATAAAAGGTTTGTTTAGTCTCAACAGCTTTGGTTAAGGAAAAGCACCTTCTATATCACCTTTAAGAATTTTGTTACACTGATCTAGAATATGAACATTAATGATTCTTGTGACATTAAAGTGAATGCCCAGTTTTTCAAAATAACTTGAGTGCAATTAGCATGATCAACAACTTTTTTTTTTCAGTGTAAAGAAAATTATTGGTCAACGAGATACAAGTGTTTTGCATTTTTAGAGCAGATTGGGATTTTTCAAGAAAATAGTTTTTTTCTTTGAGTTTCTTTAACTCGGGACTAAGAGACGATTTTTCTTTATTTGAGACCACTAAATTTAAACGTAAGAGATCACTTGAGTCATCTTTTTCAATATTACCAATAGGGGAGAGATTAACAAGATTCTTTACCTAATACACTAAGGTGTCGTCCCATTCTGACTTGAGGTCCTTTGCAGCATAAGGTTGATCTGCGTCAAGGATCTCAATGTTGTCATGATCAGTTTCAGTGTGTGGTTCAACAATCTGAGCCATGAGACACGTACATTCATCGTCTGAGGAGTTTTCCTTTTCAAAATCAGATGATTGAGTGATCATCATCTCTTGAGTTGTTGAATAGTTTTGAACCAAACGATAGACATAGAATGGGAGTGACTTTCCAATACCAGTTCTCTCCTTTACATTGAGATTCAACATCCTCTTCTCTTCCTTGTTGAATCCGAGGACTAGTTTTCCTTTCAACTTACTACCAGATGCACCATCACTGGATGCTTGATGTATAGCGGCGATAGGACATTTATTGACAACATCGAGCATATCAAGGTCCATGAACTCAAGAGCTTCCATGGCCTTTGATTTCCATGCAAAAAAGTTATGTTTATCAAATGAATGAATCTTATTGCAAACACAATATGTTTCTAATAACCAATATGTTTATATTGTTTCATTTAACACAATATGTTTATAATAAAATTTATGTTATTTTAATTTCCTAACCTTATATTACATGAGTTTTAACATAATATCTTACATATAATAGTATAAATTCTTATTTCACAAATATATTCTCTTCACATACGATGCATTATATGAACATAGTTAAATACATAATATTAAAAGAGAAAACTTAATTTGCTATCGAGCATTTAGATGTGTTATTGTCAATTCACCAACTGAATCCAATGCTGGCACCGATGAACTAGGGGTGAATTCGAGCAATTTATCTTTGGTGAAAAATGCTGGTTGTTTAGGTGGAGGCAAAGAATTCTCGTTACCGAGCATGAGAACTACTGATGACATAGTAGGCCTATCATCTGCATGATGTTGCACACATAACAAAGCTATGTGCACTATCCGTACTACTTGAAAGTCAACAAATGAGTATCGCAAATGTGAACCAACAAGCTCAAGAGACTTTCCTTCATTGTGGAGCCGCCATGCCTAAATTTTGTCGAAAATAGGAAGTTATTAGCAAAGTTATTGTGCCAGCTAATCGTTTAAAATAGTCAAGCACCTCAGGCCTCTAGTGCTTTATATATAACTTACATGTCCAGTAAGGGTATCATGGTGTTCTTGTTTCGAGAATCCTCGGTTTTTCTTGCCACTCACAATTTCCAACACCAAAACTCCAAAGCTAAAAACGTCTGACTTTACAGAAAAAAGCCCATGTAGTGCATATTCTGGAGAGATGTAACCACTGAAAAGTATTTTGGGAATTTCATTAATGTATGAACAATGTAAATGAAAGCAATACAACGAAATGAGAATTTAGATTATTACTGAGTTCCAACAACTTTGTTCGTGTTGGCTTCAGTCTCGTATCCGCTAAGCCATCTAGCAAGGCCAAAGTCCGATATCTTGGGGTTCATATCATTGTCCAACAAAATATTGGCAGCTTTCAAATCTCTATGGATGATTCGGAGGCGTGAATCTTGATGAAGATATAGAAGTCCTCGAGCAATCCCATTAATAATACCAAAACAAAGAGGCCAATCAAGCATAAAACTTCCAGATTCATCTGTCATATATTATTTATTAAATTAGTTGATTTACAATAGCTTTTAGTATATATGGCAAGTGAATATTGTGTCAAACCAAATATAAACAAGTCGAGGCTTTTGTTCGCCATGTATTCATATATCAGCATTTTTTCATCCCCTAGAATGCAGTATCCGAGAAGTTTCACAAGATTTCGATGTTGTAGTTTGTTAATACATCCAACCTCATTTTTGAATTCATCAATCCCTTGTTTTGAAGTTGACGAGAGTCGTTTTACAGCTATTTCACATCCATCCTCGAGTACACCCTAAAGATTCAACTAATATAGGGTAAACCATCTGTGTTATATGTAATTCTTACTGTTTTTCCGCATATGAAGGATATATATTGCTGTATAATGTATTTACCTTGTAAACAGGACCGAATCCACCTTCACCAAGCTTATTGTTGGGAGAGAAGTTGTTAGTCGATTTAGCAATAATGGAAAGGCTAAAAGGCAACATCTCTTTATCCGAATTTAGACTCTCATTCGTATAGTTATCTTCATGGTCTTGCAATGAAACTATGGATAATGTTAGTTTGTATAGTAAATTCTAGCATTAGACGAAATAAAAAAAAATTGTTTGGCTACCTAGTATAGTCTTGCAAGGTAATTTTCTCTTTCTCCAAGCAACGTACAATGCGAAAATAACACAGATAACTACCAAACCAAGTGTAGATAACATAATTACAATGCTCATTTGTTTGTTCTTTCTTGAGCCATATTCCGTGGTTGTGGGACCTTTAAATCAAATGTTTATAACAATTGATATATAGTCAGAATATTATTCTATACAAATAAACATCTAATCAGCATTTTGTAAATGTAAAAAATAAAACCCAATTTTCAATCTTATATTTAAACTTAATTAAAATTAACACAAATAATTGGTATGTCGTTTACAATTGTAGGAACAAAATTTAACATTTTAATTTTACTAGGGTAGAAGTGTGAAGAATAAAAGTTGAGAATATATATATATATATATATATATATATATATATATATATATATATATATATATATATATATATATATATTATTTCAAAGTTGTAATTTGTAATTTTTAATTAACTTTATATTCAATTGTAGTTTTTAATTTTAATTTCATGCTAATTAATTCTTTAAAAAAATAACAATAATTAACAATAAAATGATAAATGATATGACAACCCATTGAATTGTATATAGTTTATTGGAATATATAGTTTAAAAAATAAAATTATATAGTGAATGAAATACAGAAATGTAGAGTTTAATAAATAAAAATATATAGTGAATGAAATACCTATAATTCATTAAACTCATATAAATTCAATGCATTGTATATAATCTTATTATAGTGATTTTTTAAGCTTAAAATCCAACTAAAAAGATTCTACCAATAGTTAGACCAATTTGGATATCCAATTTTGGACGTCCAATTATACGACTAAAAAGGTTCTACCAACAAGTATTAGCTTCTAGAGACAAAGATACATTCTATGGTTAATGATGTACAGAGTAATAAGGTTTTAATTTTATCTATATTATGTTTTTAACGTTTTCTTTATACTTATTGTAGCAATATGGTTGTTACAACCGTTTAAAAAAAACAAATAAATTTTTAATTTTATTCACATTAGGTCTATAACGTATTTTTGTATATATACAAATATGGTTGTTACACCCGTCTAAAAAAAAAAGTAATAAGGTTTTATTTTTATGCACTTTAGGTTCCTATTTTAAATATTTTTATTTCATCTAACTTTCTTACGATTTATAATAATATTTAATTTGATGGTTTTATTATTTAATTTTTTCATCTTAATCGTCCATTCATTACAACTACGGTTTCAATGAAATGTTAAATAACAATTTTTTGTCATTTGTAAAAAATTAATAATAATAATAATAATAAATAAATAAAAAATAAGATCTTTGAACAAAATTAAAACCTCTATATACGAATGGTTACGCTAAACTTTTTGGTTTCTTACAGTTATAGTACTTGTTTCTGTTGTTCAGTGCTAACAAGAGGGATGGAGAAGAGAAGCCTTACTTGATACATCGGAGGCAGCTATTCTTACGTAAAGCTCCTGAGTTTCATCAGACTCCCGAATATCCATTAGATCATCGAACCATAACAAGCATCCACTTCCACCTCGTCTAATATCTAAATTAGCATACGCCGTACAAGAGCAATTCCTCATGCAAGCTGTTTCACATTCGCCTAGCGTCATGCTCAGATTGTACCACGAATGATTAGTGTCTGGGAATTTTACACCTGAAAGTTTCCGAAAACCATCTGGACTCCCGCAAGCTAATGGGTTAATCCGTTGACATCCACTTGACTGATCTGCGAGGCTCCGTTCTTCCGAGGGCCGTGGTTCAAAACCTTCCAAGCAACTACAATTATGATTCTTATCAAAGTTAACGTTACATCTTCCGTATGAACCACAGATCGCATAACGTGTACATGCATCATCAATTCTTGCACCTGAGTAGAAAGTCCAGTTTTCTGTCCGATTGGCCCAATTCCAGTTACCCATTTTTCCATCAGGAGTCAAACGCAGAATGGACACAAAAGCTTTCGTCAGAAGTTCATATTCATAATACATTTCGTTCTCACTGACAACAAACTGGTGTGTGAATATTGCATTTTCACCTAAATTACGCATGCCATTAAATGTAACACCAGTCCAAGGTCCATACCTTGACTCCGGAATCACATCTCGCTTCACAAAAAATTGTGGATACCCATTTGGATCCACCCGAAAGACATACGGACCAGCAGAAGGGTCGTCATTGCTCTTCCATGAAGTCAAATGTCTGTCTTTTCCTGTTTTCAAGTCAACACCAATTCTCATCCCTGAGAGAAATGTGTCTCCAGGATAATCAAAACTCTGCCAAATTAAATTTTCCTTATCCCTGAGAATAAGATTTCCAGTATCCAAAAGCTGCATTACAAGATCCCTAGACTTGTCTGATCCCGTTGAATTTGATGACCAGATTACGGAGTTGTTACCACTGAGAATTTGTAGTGCACCCTGTGTAAGTTTGAATAAACCAGACGAATCGTTTAGTGGAGTCTCTCGGTTAGCAACCCAAACCACTGTGCGAGTTGATATCTTCTTGAACCATATCCCTACGTATCGTTTCCTTGATGTGCCAAGGCTGAAGAACCCCATTTCAAAATTTTGACCTGCGGAAACAATGGTGTTGCCATCTGTGATGGTTTGATTTGCTGAAATCGTGTCTAAGGATGCACAAGTGATAAAGATTGAGATTAGAACAGTAGAGCATAAGAAGAATATCGTAAGCTTCTCCATGATATGAACTTTTGCTCCTCTCGTATGTGGATTATCTGGGTTTAAGATGTAAATTAAATGACCTGAACTAAAACTAACGTACTGGCGCGGGAATGTTTAAGGTAAAACTCAGATGTCAAGCAATTTAATAAGTTGGGACAAATAGCAACTGTTCCAAGTAACACGCAGTTGACCAACGTTTTCTCAAACACCCTGGCCAGCAATTTAACATGATTAAAACATGAAGGTCCCATGTAGAAAAATCAACGAAAATGCTTGGTCTAGCTAGATGGCCTCAGTTTGACGGGAGTTATGGCCTATGGGATGATAAATGAGTGGAAAAAAAAGGTTTTTAGAATCTTGTTATTCAATATTGGTTGAGAATTTTCGGATGTTAATGTTATTCATTTGTTTTAACTGGTTTTTAATATCTCGTGTTTGGCAATGAGCGTTTGGAAACGTTTGTCTTTAATATCTCGTATTTGGCAATGAGCGTTTGGAAACGTTTGTCTTCTAGTATTTACTTTTTGACAAAACACTTTAGTTTAAATAAAAGGTTTGGTTTGGCAATACGAAACTTAACTTTTAGTTTAAATAAAACCTCCAAATATAAAAGCTATTTCATAGTGTTTAAAAAAACATTATTACATTAATGGTCCTTTAACTTTACAGCATTTCTCTGAAATGATAATTAAAAAGCTTTTTTTCTTGAGATGATCCATACGGAACAAACTTTACATACAAATGGTCTTCACCGTGGATGTCTGTTAGATCGACCCGTTAAGTTGAAATTTTTTTGGATAAAAACTATTTTTGCCATTTTATAAAACTTTATTAATGACCATTTGTAATATTTTACACAAGAACTATCTGGAATATTTTAATTTTAGTCTCTTACTTTTTTTTTGGTTTCTTTTTTCACAAGTTTATTATTATATATTTTTTAAATATATAAATAAATTTTGTTGTCTAGATTTTATCTCAAATATTTAAATTATAATACATAATTAAATATTTTCATTTTCTATTTTTTTTATCTAAAAACATTTGAAGAATAAACAATCTTTTTATTACCTTTTTAATTTTTATATGATGTAATTTTTAACATTTATCTTCATTTTTCTTATATCAATATATTTATTTTTATGTAAAAAACATGATGTGTTATTATAAAAAATACGTTATTATATGAATATTAGTATGTTGCTATTTTATTTTAAAATATAACTATGTGGTTTTGACTTAAAGATAAAAATATATCTCGGTTTTTATATCATAATATAAGTACATTAAATTTTATATTGCTTCAATGTAAAATTTTGATATTCAATTTTAAAAAACTATTCATTTTTATCAAATTTTAAATATATGTCTTAATAAGACATAAACTTTTCAATGCAAATAAAATAAAATAAAATATGTGTTAGCTAATATTTAACTATACTACTACAAATGCTAAGATAACTAACCATATGAATAATATGATATTGATTCTGTTTAATTCATTTTATTTAATAGAAGATAAAAATATTTTATGCATTTATATAAAATGAATTAAATAGGGTTAATGTCATATTAAACGGAATTAAATGAAAATAATATGACATTAAATTCGTTAAAAAATTTATTTTTCATTAAATAAAATGAATTAAACAGAATTTAATGTCATATTATTTATTTTGTTAATTATTTTAGCAAGTGTAGCAGCGAAGTTAACAATTAGCTAACAGAGGTTTTTCACTTCTGCTTTGAAAAGTTTATGTCTTATTAAACAATATATTCAAAAGTTAATAAAACTAAATAATTTTTCAAAATTTTATACCGAAGCAATATAAACTTTACTGTACTTATGTTATGAAATCAAAATTGAAATATATTTTTAATCTTTAACTCAAAACCACATATTTATATTTTTAAAATTAGATAGCAATATACTGTTATTTCAATTATTATGTATTTATTATAATAACACATCATGTTTTTTTCATAAAAATAAATATATTTGTATAAGATAAATGAAGATAAATTTTAAAAATTACATCATATAAAAATTAAAAAGTAATAAAATGATGTTTTTACGCTTCAAGTATTTTTATATGAAAAAATAGACAACAAAAAATTATTTATATATTTAAAAAAGACAATTACACAAATGGTTCATGTTGTTTATTCCCTACTAATTATTTTTGATGTGTTTGGCCCTTGTGGTTTGCAAAAGTTGTACTGGAGAACCTTTTTCATAACTTCGTTAGTTTGTAGTCGTTTGGGGTCATTAATGTGGGGGTATATTCGTTTTTTTATGTTTGGCGCTCATTTAAGATCGAATTAGGCAGTGATACGTCATTAATCTTTCCCTTAATTAATCAGAGTCCAAGAAAAACCCCTTCGTCTCCACTTCACATTATCTTACTGATCATCTACACGACCTTCATCATTCATCCATTGTATCTGATTTTAGGGTTTATCAACTAAAAATGGTAATGTGTATGTGGAATTTACGTGGTCCTTATATGATTGCACCCGACCTTGATAAAGATTATAGTAATTTGTTTAATTTTTTGTTTGGTGTTTTCTTGATCTTTATATTCGAAGCTCATTGATTTTTCTTTTTCAGATGGGTACGAAAATTTCTTCACTTTAAAGATACATCATGATGAATTTTTTACAAAGTACCCAGGAAGAAAGTACGTTGAGGAAGGTTGAAATTCTTTGACTTTGTTGACACTGATATTTTTCAGTTCATGATCTAAATGACATGATTCGTGAGATAGGTATTCTGTGGATGACACAATGTACTATCTGTAACGCCCGCAAATTTTGGCTAGTTAATTTAGAAAAAATAAGCATCAAAAATGACTTTTTAATAGAAGATTATTATAGTGTATTTCACAAGGGTTCCGTACATATAAAGAACGTCGAAATACGAGTTATAACGAAGAAGTTATGACCCGTCGAAATTTTACGGCAAAACCGGCACGACACCAGGAATCGTAAAAAGTGAATTTGCGATAAAATACTTTCTATCCTTGGCGCTCTAAACAAAAGTCATAGTATATGTTAAACCGAGAGATATGGACAAAGCTTAGTCTCTATTCTAAGATTTAACATACTAGTAAACAGCCTAGAAATTCAAATTTTAGATCGATCGATTTTTAGCCAAAATAATCTAAACAAGAAATGAAGATATCGTTAATGGGAGTTAAACGATAAAAAGTCAGTCGAAAACGGAGCTCGTATGCGAAAGATATGGACAAAGCTTAGTCTCTATTCTTCAAGCGCGGCGAATTCGATGCAGATTTGTAAATCTGAGATAGAATAAGAATTGGTCGACGATGTCTAAATGAAAGTTGTAGTACTCGTAAATACCAACGCGTGGATATGAAGAGCATCGACAATAAATCTTGCATGAGAAATATATGGACGAAACTTAGTCTCTACTCCTCAAGCGCGGCGAATTTGATACAATTTTGTAAATCTGAGCTACAATGAGAACTAACCGGCGGGGTCTAAATGAAAATTGTACTAATTGTAAATACCAACACGTGGATATAACGAATGTAGAAAACAGAGCTTGTACACGGAAGATACGGACGAAGTTTAGAGACTACTCTACGATAAAACCCTTATAAATAAAGGGTGAATCATTCATATTTCTCACACCTTTCACCCTCTCTTTATCTCTCTACTTTCTCTCTCTAAGCCCCCTAACCCCCCCCCCCCCCAAGCCTAGGTAAACCTCTAGCGCTCGAAGGAAGCCATGAGGAGCCCGGAGTCCCGAGAAAAATGGACTTTCGGTTCTGAAACGTTGCTCCAAGCGAAGCCCGATTTTTTAGAAAACCCGTTGTAAGTAAGCTACGCCTACGCTATTTTTAATATAGATTTTAATTAATTATGTTATGGGTTATGTAAGTGTTGTTGTAATATCTTTTTAATCATTCGCAATACGGGGAATCTGGTTTGGAGGGCAGCTTGGGTTGCTGGATATAGAAGTGCTATATGCAAAACTCCGATGTTTCAAGTCTGGCCCTTGTCTGTACATAGTGGGTGAAGATTATTGTTTAATGCTTATATAATAGTAATAATAGCTAGACTATTAATTAGTCTCGGTAAAAAGTTAGACTAAACTGTAGTGGTAATGGTACTAGGTTTTGTCGAAGGTGTAACATCCATAAAATTCACAAAAAATTTAAACTTTTTCAATCATATATAAAAAAAAACCACATATCATTGTTTACAAAATGTTTTCAAATCATTTTCCATCAGAGTGTCCCAAAAATCATAACATAAGGATGAGGAGCGATACGGTCACGCCTTCACCTTTCCACGGTCTCCTGAAGTACCTGAAATAGTAAACTGAAAGCTGTAAGCTCGAGGGATTAGTGAGCTACCCCCAAAATACCAACACCACACTGACAATACCATAACAGTAATAATCAATCAATCAATCAACATGCATACTGTGCCATCAGCCTGACTGGACCACCCTACCGGGCTTACAGTCTGTCTGGATCTATCCCGAGCCTTCGGCATGACTGGTCCGCTACGTGGGCCTACAGTCTCCCCGGACCGCTCATAGGGTATGATGGCTTTTAGCACGAAGAAAGACCGCCTCAACCAAACCAACAAGAAAATAACCATGTGCGCATAGCAATCATATACTAGCATTTCAAACATCAAACATATCTATCTCACTGATCACAATCATAGAATTCTACTGTAACTAGAGTACCGGCCTAGCAGGTCACTACCACACCAACCCCTACGGATCATAAAAGCATAACATACTTTCTACCTCGATTCCGAACTAACAATTCATGACCACATGCAACATACCATAACAATAACAATTAAAGGGTCGGCCTTGATGCCGTAGACCCTATCGATATAGTGAGGATAACTCACCTCGCAGATGTCGACTCGGAAGCTAAACTCCAACTCTCGGATCACTCGACACTGAACCCACCACCTATAACTATAGTTCAATGTAACGACCAAAATTTCGAAACAATTAAAACTTTTCAAAACAACCCATTTTAATAACGTTGTTACAAAAAGGTTTTCAATACATTATTTAACAGAGTATTTTCCCAGGTCCATTTCATAAAACACAAACGCGAGGAACGGTACGATCACACCCTTGCCTTGCCACAGACTTCTGAGAACCTGAAAACATAAAACCACAACTGTAAGCCCAAAAGCTTAGTGAGATACCCCCAAAATGCCAACCACATATACGCCCTTCCAGGCCACAACCTTCTGGTCCAAAACATATCGCCTTTCGGCCCATAGCGTAATGCCTTCCGGCCCATAACACATTGCCTTCCGGCCCATAACATATTTCCTTCCGGCCCATAACATATCGCCTTCGGCCCGCAACGTAAAAGCATATATATATATATATCATGACAGAACATAGAACAACCATGCATACCGGGTTACACTCCAGACCAGACAACTATACACATAACATGTAATCATACAACAGTTCACAGTTGGCAATTCGATCAACAGATCACATAACATATCATTACCCTAACCAAGATACCAGCCTAGCCGATCACTAGCATAACATCACCCTACGACTCAGCCAACATAATAACTATGCACATACGCCTTTCTAGGCCATGACCTTCCGGTCCACATCGCATTGCCTTCCGGCCCACAACATGTAATGCCTTCCGGCCCATAATGTAACGCCTTCCGGCCCATATCCCGCAATATCATACAACAGACAATTACCCGGATTTCCATCCGATAAAAGGGTCGGCCTTGGTGCCTTAAACCCTATAGATATAGTGAGGATAACTCACCTCGAAACTGCCGACTGAACAGATAACCCAAGCTGCTCCGATCCCTGATACGATCTCCACCACTGGACAGCCACCAATGCACTGAACTCAAAACCATAATCAACAATTACCAAAATACCCTTGGAAACCACTGGTTAACCCTTGGTCAATTACTAGGTCAAAGTCAACCCCTGACTGACCCTACTCGTCGAGTCAACCCTATGACTCGCCGAGTTCCCATACTCAAAACTTCACTCAATCCGCGACCTAACTCGCCGAGTAGCCCCGAGACTCGCCGAGTCCAACAACTCTGAGTCCACTCGCACACAACTCACCGAGTCATCCCTTGACTCGCCGGTTCTCGACTCAACTAGAAAATATTTGGACTCTTCGACAAGACTCGCTGAGTCCAAGAACAGACTCGCCGAGTCTAAGTCTATCTTCAACCTACTCGCCGAGTTGTTCATCCAACTCGTCGAGTTCCAGCTCATCTTCAAGTAACTCGTCGAGTCCACCCATGTAACTCGCCGAGTACCACCGGTCTGCATCCAAACAGAAGCGTTCTAGACCATGCAATTGATCCAAAACATAGATCTAGCCTCCTACAACTCATCCATCACGTAAAGTGGCAATCTTTACGTGAATCCAAAGAGATCTATGCATTTTTCACATTAGGGCTAAGGTTTGGGACAAGATAGCTTCATCCAACACTCAACACAGGGACTTTCCTGCATTCCAACTCTCCTCCATTCCAGATCTGAGGTAGCAACCTCAGATCTAACCTCTAGATTCCAATATCACCCAAGATAAGCTTCCCTCAAACCCCAAAATGAATAAACAAGATAACAACATCCTAAGAACGAGATATTACCTCAAAAGAACGCCCCAATCTGCAAGGAACTCGAATCCAAGCAAAGCCCCTTGCTCCACACCTTCAAACTTCCAAAATTTCTTCAAGAAATACTTCTCCAAGCCCCAATCCACTCAACAATGGTGCTTCTCCACGATTTTAGGGTTTCAGGGACTCAAAGGGTGATAAAGAGGCTGGGGAGGAAACGTAATGCTCTTTATATAGGGCTCAACCCCGAAAATTAGGGTTTTCTCCACTCAGCACCTACTCGCCGAGTCGGCTATTTAACACGCGACCAAGTCGCGACTCTACTCGCCGAGTCCATCCATGGACTCGCCGAGTCACTCTTTCCCAAATTACACTTTTAGCCCTTCCACTCAACCCTTGCTATTTCGGGATGTTACAATTCTCCCCCACTTAAATTAGGCTTTGCCCCCGAAGCCTACAACAATACAACTCCAAAGATGTTCCCACAACGCGCCATCTGGCCTTAACCGGACCAGGTCCCACAAGGCATACCTGTCGAAAGTCGAACACACTTTCCATTCCCTTACGGTGTCCTGACCACCGTCTCTAACCGGGCACCGGCTGTACCCTCAAATAATCACACTCAATAACCGAGAATTACCCAGGATGCATTACTGCCCCAAATCTCAATAATCACTCGACCCATAAGGGTTAGAAAACCATGGACCATAGGATCCCCGATCCGAATCCCACTCTATCCATTCCGGGACGACTGAGAGACCCATTCTCAATCTCAGAGCAACTCTCACGAGTTCTCCCCTTGCAATCGCATACACATGTTGGACTAGCTCTAACACCCTCAGGTTGGGAAAACCTGATACACTAGTAATATCCTCAAACACTCCCCAGGATAAGCCACTAAAACATACCCCATACCCTGATCAAAATCACACTGAGAGTTCAAGACTCTCTCCCTGCATCCTTTCCGAGCCTCATGGCTCTACACCTGCGGAATTCCATTCGTAACCTCAGCAGGCATCCCAAACCGGATGAGCTCCTATTCCACTACCGCAAACATGCGGCTCAAAAACCATACTCGAATCACTCTAATCATAACTTTGGTCTACCGCTTTCACTTCCGTGAACTTGCACTCCCTCTCGGAGTTACACCTCACTCTCTCTTCCTTTACCAAGGAAACCACTCGACCACATTGTCACTCCGAAAAGTGCCACGGTGCTCGCCCACGCTACACCACCCTTTAGCATGTCCGCTATCCATCCAACACACTCACACTGACTCTCCTCGCAGGGACTCTTAAGCCTATGCACTACCTCAACTAAACAAGACCACTACCCGGGGTCAGACCTCCCAATGTAATCACACTGCAACCTACACAATCCATATCCTTAAACAGATCCAACACCTGCAGAGTCTTCAACATGACTGGACCGTCTTACCAGGCCTTTCAGCCCATTCTGAACCGTTCAACTAGCATTCATCATTCCGGGCTATCACCCCCGGAAATCCTCCCATGCATACCGTTCTAGCCCTTTAGGGGGTTCCGAACTCTAATTCCATCATACATACTCGATCCCGGCCTGCTCCCCGGCTTCCACAATCAAATGCCCTAGGTCTGTATCCCGCCCTGCATGCCCGACACTCGCTCCTATCAGCCTATACTCTGGGCTGATAGAACACTGTTGAATCCCAACAGCTAAGCACTCTAAAATACTCATCGATCTCCCAGAGAGTTCTCCAATTCTCCCCCACTTATAGCACTGATTAACAACCACCGGTCACCATCAGTGACCTTCCAGAACAACCCTGCACAAAGAAAACACTTACACACGGACTGCTTCCCACAAGCATAAACAACCTTAATGAGATTTCACATCAACACTGATTAGCCCGTTCGAAAGAAACTCAAATTGTATCTAACCACTCCTCGGAAAGCCGATGCTACCCGACCTTCAACCCAATGTCGCATCTCCACTAATAACCCTCACGAATGATAACCAACGAAAGCACAAAACACCAAACTATAACCATACCAAACCCTCAGAGAACAATGGTTACCAAGACGAAAAACCCGAAACACAAATCCATAACCATGCCAAACCCTCTAGGATCAACGGATACCAAGACGAAAACCCGAAACACAAATCCATAACCATGCCAAACCCTCAAGGAACAACGGATACCAAGATGAAAACCCGAAACACAAATCCATAACCAAAACCTCAACCCGCAAAACGACAAATACCGCATCAAAAACCACACAAGGATACCAGCACAAACAATACACCACAATAATCGCAAGGTAACATGACATCATGAAAGAAACATACCCGCAGCTGCATCCGGCACTGCTCTGACTTCCTCTGCCGCAAGCTAATAAGCACGACCCTGAGCCCTTGGGGGCTCCGCTCCACCCTGACCTTCTCCTGAAATCCTCAAAGTGGCCGGTGCTGGAGCCTGCACCGGTTCCACGGAAAACTGTGGACAGTTGACCCTCATATGTCCAACCTGATGACAGTGATAGCAAATCCTCAAATCCCGAACCGGCGCTGACCGCCGACAATCCCTCGCATAGTACCCCTCCTTTCCACACTTGCGGCATGCACCACCGGACCTGCAAACTCCGGTGTGACTCCTCCCACACTTCCCACAAGTGTGGCTGCTCAGATCCCCCACCCTGGAATCAACAGTCTTAGACCGTTTCGTTGTCGGCTCCAACTGAACCGGAGCTTGCCTCAGCTCACGCAACTGCAACTCAATCTCTAACTCACGCCGCCTGGCGGCCTCCTACAACTCCAACAATGTCCCGCACCTCTGTGCGGACACAAACTGTCTGATGTCTCTCTTTAGCATACTCAGATATCGGGACATCTGAGGCTGCTCCGAAGCGAACTCAGGGCAAAACATCGCCCTCTCAGTGAACATCCTGGTGATCTCAGTCACCGACTCCGAATCCTACTTTAGCTCAAGGAACTCTTGAGCCAACCTCTCCCTCTCTACCTGCGGAACATAACGACTACTGAACATCTCTCTGAACTGATCCCATGAAACTGCAACCCTCTGCGCATCCGAGTATGACCTCGTGATCAATCTCCATCAATCCTTTGCCCCGAGCCTCAACAAGTTCAGAGCACACCTCACCCTCAGATCAGCAGGGCATGAACACAAGAAGAAACACCCCTCCACTTCCGATAACCATCTCATAGCAACAATCGGGTTCTGAACCCCATCGAAGGTGGGAGGCTCCGTATTATCGAAGTCCCGATACTGAAAATTCCTATCAGCTCCTCCCCCTACCGCTGCTACAGCCACTGTAGCCACCGCGGCAGCCGTCTCCACGAGAGCCGCATAGCGCTCATCAAAATACTCAACCATGGCGGTCTTGATCGACCCAAACAACTCCGGCAACTTAGCCCGGAACAATGCAGCAACCTCATCATGCAGGATCTCGTGAATCCTCGCATCCAACTCGTGCGTACTCATCTGACCGATAACCTCGGGCGGTACTGACCCGTCCGCAACTCCTCATCCTGCACCCGATCCTGGCCCGGATCCGCTTCCAGCATGCCTCAAAATCTCCACACTGAAAATATACTAGAAAACCTCAGACTCTTCCCACTATCCCGGGAACCAACTCTCAACCCAACCCTAGATGTCATGGTTTCCCTGATACGCGTATGGGTCCTGTGCTTTTAGTAGTACGGGCCCATACTACCTTCCACACCTACCCATATTTGTATGAAGTACTACCACAACACTCTAGAGAAACATGCATAACAACGCTCAACCCTCACCACTAGAGGAACACTGAGAATCTCCGATAAGGAAACCTAGGCTACAGGCATCACAATCAGGCAACATTAACATGAATTCCTGAAGATCCCTAGCCTAACTCTAGCATTCTGTTCTATCAAAGCTCAATAAAACAAATGTCATGAATGGTAATTCGGGGTTACTTACTGGCTCCGGCTGATCGTACCTCCGCGTCCTCCTTTTACTTAATTTTAAAACCATTTTAATTTCTCTTTTAAAACCTTCCTCGATTTGAGACTGGAGTCACACAAGTGTTCCTCCAATTCACTCAAACCAAGGCTCTGATACCAACTTGTAACGACCAAAATTTCGAAACAATTAAAACTTTTCAAAACAACCCATTTTAATAACGTTGTTACAAAAAGGTTTTCAATACATTATTTAACAGAGTATTTTCCCAGGTCCATTTCATAAAACACCAACGCGAGGAACGGTACGATCACACCCTTGCCTTGCCACAGACTTCTGAGAACCTGAAAACATAAAACCACAACTGTAAGCCCAAAAGCTTAGTGAGATACCCCCAAAATACCAACCACATATACGCCCTTCCAGGCCACAACCTTCTGGTCCAAAACATATCGCCTTCCGGCCCATAGTGTAATTCCTTCTGGCCCAGAACACATTGCCTTCCAACCCATAACATATTGCCTTCCGGCCCATAACATATCGCCTTCCGGCCCGCAACGTAAAAGCATATATATATATATATATATATATATATATATATATATATATATATATATATATATATATATATATATATATATATATATATATCATGACAGAACATAGAACAACTATGCATACCGGGTTACACTCCAGACCAGACAACTATACACATAACATGTAATCATACAACAGTTCACAGTTAGCAATTCGATCAACAGATCACATAACATATCATTACCCTAACCAAGATACCAGCCTAGCCGATCACTAGCATAACATCACCCTACGACTCAGCCAACATAATAACTATGCACATACGCCTTTCTAGGCCATGACCTTCCGGTCCACATCGCATTGCCTTCCGGCCCACAACATGTAATGCCTTCCGGCCCATAACGTAACGCCTTCCGGCCCATATCCCGCAATATCATACAACAGACAATTACCCGGATTTCCATCCGATAAAAGGGTCGGCCTTGGTGCCTTAAACCCTATAGATATAGTGAGGATAACTCACCTCGAAACTGCCGACTGAACAGATAACCCAAGCTGCTCCGATCCCTGATACGATCTCCACCACTGGACAGCCACCAATGCACTGAACTCAAAACCATAATCAACAATTACCAAAATACCCTTGGAAACCACTGGTTAACCCTTGGTCAATTACTAGGTCAAAGTCAACCCCTGACTGACCCTACTCGTCGAGTCAACCCTATGACTCGCCGAGTTCCCATACTCAAAACTTCACTCAATCCGCGACCTAACTCGCCGAGTAGCCCCGAGACTCGCCGAGTCCAACAACTCTGAGTCCACTCGCACACAACTCACCGAGTCATCCCTTGACTCGCCGGTTCTCGACTCAACTAGAAAATAGTTGGACTCTTCGACAAGACTCGCTGAGTCCAAGAACAGACTCGCCGAGTCTAAGTCTATCTTCAACCTACTCGCCGAGTTGTTCATCCAACTCGTCGAGTTCCAGCTCATCTTCAAGTAACTCGTCGAGTCCACCCATGTAACTCGCCGAGTACCACCGGTCTGCATCCAAACAGAAGCGTTCTAGACCATGCAATTGATCCAAAACATAGATCTAGCCTCCTACAACTCATCCATCACGTAAAGTGGCAATCTTTACGTGAATCCAAAGAGATCTATGCATTTTTCACATTAGGGCTAAGGTTTGGGACAAGATAGCTTCATCCAACACTCAACACAGGGACTTTCCTGCATTCCAACTCTCCTCCATTCCAGATCTGAGGTAGCAACCTCAGATCTAACCTCTAGATTCCAATATCACCCAAGATAAGCTTCCCTCAAACCCCAAAATGAATAAACAAGATAACAACATCCTAAGAACGAGATATTACCTCAAAAGAACGCCCCAATCTGCAAGGAACTCGAATCCAAGCAAAGCCCCTTGCTCCACACCTTCAAACTTCCAAACTTTCTTCAAGAAATACTTCTCCAAGCCCCAATCCACTCAACAATGGTGCTTCTCCACGATTTTAGGGTTTCAAGGACTCAAAGGGTGATAAAGAGGCTGGGGAGGAAACGTAATGCTCTTTATATAGGGCTCAACCCCGAGAATTAGGGTTTTCTCCACTCAGCACCTACTCGACGAGTCCATCTCATTGACTTGCCGAGTCGGCTATTTAACACGCGACCAAGTCGCGACTCTACTCGCCGAGTCCATCCATGGACTCGCCGAGTCACTCTTTCCCAAATTACACTTTTAGCCCTTCCACTCAACCCTTGCTATTTCGGGATGTTACAGTTCAATATACGCATAAGTCTTTAAGCTTGTAAGGTACTCCATAACCCAATAGTCAACCCCTGATCAAGGTCAAAGTCCTCAGTCAAGGTCAACAGTCCATGTTGACCTCAACTCGCTGAGTACACCCAGCTACTCGCTGAGTCCCTTGAAGCACAATCCAACTCGCCAAGTCATCGAGGTGACTCGTCGAGTTCCTTCGAATCCCGATCAGACCTTAAGGCCACCCACTGAGTTCCCTCTCTGCGACTCGACGGATATACTCGCGAACATTATTCTTGGTTAAAACTCATCCGACTCACTGAGTTATTCTTCAACTCGTTGAGTCTCATGACAATCTTCATCGGACTCGCCGAGTTGTTCAACCAACTCGTCGAGTTCAATGGCCATCTTCATGTGGCTCGCCGAGTCGACCCTACGACTCGCCGAGTCCATTCAGTCCTCTTTCCATACAGTTCCATTTTGAGCAATGCAACGGCCCCAAATCACAGATCCAAGCTTCTAGGGCATTCTTATCACGTAAAGTTGCAAACTTTACGTGCATGCATGGCTTTAAAGGATCAAAATGGCAAATCTATGCTATTGATGGGTCTTTATGCACAAAGGGGACCTCAATCACGACTAAAGCTGCAACTTTATGCTTCTAGAATCCAAAGAGAGTCCAAATCTGAAGTTACAACTTCAGATCTAGTCCATAGCTCATCATACCAACTTAATATTCCATGAAAACCGTAAAACTCACCCAATAAGGGAGATCTATAGGGTGAATGACAGATTGGGTACCTTTTGAAGTTGATATCTAAGATGAGTGTTGATTCCCACACTCTAATTGCTTCAATCTCCTTCTCATCCAAGTCTTCTCCCTCCAAGAACTCTCTTTCAAACTTCAACACACACACAAGGCACACACACACGAATAAAGCTCTTAAGGGTTCTTTGGAACTGTATGGAGGTCCAACGGAGGCTAAGGTCCCTTTAAATAGGGGTGCAAACCCCGGGAATTAGGGTTACACTTGCCAGCTCCTACTTGTTGAGTCCCATTATGGACTCGTCGAGTAGGTCACTTAACCCGCAATCCTTCTCACTGCTACTCGACGAGTAGGTAAACCAACTCGTCGAGTAGGGCCTAATCCAAAAACTCATATTAGCAATACATGAGAATCGGGGCGTTACAACTCCCCCCCACTTGAACTAGACTTCGCCCTCGAAGTCCGCTGGAATAAACAATGTCGGGTAATGCTCGCGCATCTCCGCTTTCGGCTCGCATGTCCATTCGGATTCTTTCCGATGTTCCCATTGTACCTTTACCAAAGGTATTTCCTTGTTCCGTAGAATCTTCTTCTTCCTTTCCAAAATTGCCACAGGCCTTTCCACATAGTTCAGGCGCTCATCGACCAGAATGTCATCCAACGATACCACTACCTCCTGGTCCATAATGCATTTTCGCAATTGCAAAACATGAAATGTGATGTGGATCCGGCTAAGCTCCTCTAGAAGCTCTAGCCTATAAGCCACCCTGCCAACCCTAGCAATAATACTGAACGGATCGATGTAACAGGGACCCAAATTTTCCCCTCTTCCTGAAGTGGATAACACCCTTCTAGGGTGAGATCTTCAGAAGAACCATGTCACCCTCCTGAAATTCCATCTCAGATCGGCGTCGGTCGGCATAACTTTTCTGCTGGCTTTGAGCGGTCTGCAGTCGTTGCCTAATCTGTGGTATCATTTCGGTAGTTTGCAGAACTACCTCTGTCTGACCCATCACTTTGTGCCCAACCTCACCCCAACAGACTGGGGTCCTACACTTTCGCCCATACAACAGCTCGAAACGCAGGGCGCCAATACTGGTTGTAGGCGAACTCTAGAAGCGATAGGTGGGAATCCCAACTTCCACCGAAATCAATAATGCATGCCCTCAACATATCCTCGAGGTTCTGAATGATCCGCTCACTCTGCCTATCAGTTTGCGGATGGAACGCTGTACTAAAATGCAGTCGTGTACCCAGTTCCTCATGGAACTTCTGCCAAAAATGGGATGTAAACCTGACACCTTGATCGGAAACGATAGAAACTGGAACCCCATGGCGAGAGACAATCTCTCTGACATACACATCGGCCAACTTCTCTACCGACGAACTCTCCCGTATGGCTAGGAAATGGGCACTCTTGATCAATCGATCCACGATGACCCATATAGCATCGAACCCCCTTGCTGTCTTTGGCAACTTCATGATGAAATCCATTGCGATCCTTTCCCATTTCTACATCAAAATCTCCAAAGGCTGTAACTTACCATGCAGTCTCTGATGCTCGGCCTTGACCATCCTACAAGTCAAGCACGTCTCAACAAACCAAGCGATATCTCGCTTCATACCAGGCCACCAATAACTCGAACTCAAATCACGGTACATCTTGGTGGCTCCTAGGTGAATCGAAAAACGAGACTTATGAGCTTCCTCCATCACTGTCTGTCGGACCCCTCCAGACATTGGAACCCAAACCCAACTGTAACGGGTCAACAATCCATGGCTATCCTGAACAAACCGGGCGTTTTCGCCCTTAATCCTCTCCAACTTCTGGTTCTCAAGCCTCATGCCCTCAATCTGGGCATCTCTGATCAAACCCACCAGTGGGGAATCCAATGCTATCCTCATACAACTGACTGGGGTCGAGGACCCAGCTGACTTGCAGCGCAGAGCATCTGCAACCACATTCGCTTTACCAGGGTGGTAAAGGATCTCGCAATCATATTCCTCGACCACATCCAGCCATGTGCGCTGCCTCATGTTCAGGTTCGGCTGATCCATGATGTGTCTCAAACTCTTGTGATCCATGTATATAGTAAAACGGACCCCGTATAGATAGTGTCTCCAAATCTTGAGAGCGAAAAGCACCGCTCCCAACTCAAGATTGTGAGTAGGGTATCTCGTCTCATGCGGCTTTAGCTATCGCGACCCGTAGGCTACCACTCGTCCCCTCTGCATTAGGACTTCCCCAAGCCTGTGATGGATGCATCACAAAGTACCACAAAATCCTCCATTCCCTCGGGGAGTGTCAACACCGGCGCCTCGCATACACACTGTTGGAGGGTCTCAAACACCCTCTGCTACTCAGGGCCCCACCTAACATCCACCCCCTTCCTCGTTAGACGAATGACGGGTACGACAATCTTGGAGAAATCACGAATGAATCTCCGATAATACCCTCGAAAACTCAAGAAACTCCTGATGTATGAGGTATATTTCGGAGTCTCCCACTACATTACCTCCTCCACCTTAGTTGGATTGACCAAAATCCCTCCTGGTTAACTAGATGTCCGAGGAACCGGACCTCTTGTAACCAAAACTCACATATCGAGAACTTGGCATACAACCGTTCTCACCTCGGAACCCCTAGCAGCTCCTTAAGATGCTCCTCATGCTGCTCTCGAGTCTTGGAATACACCAAGATATCATCTATTGTCACACCCCAAAACCAAGAATGACGGAAACGTTCTGGGGCGGAGGACGTCATGTATAGTATCACAACACAGTATAACAGTAAACAAGCAAACAACAACATCCATTGCATTAAATATATAATTTTAATACAAGTGTGTTCCGTATAGTTATAGACACCCAAAATGTAAATCAAAATAATAAGATGAGTCTTGAATGCGCTCCATCTTCTCAAAAGCTGGTCTCAGTACCTGTCTACTAATGACCTGATAATACAAGTTATTTTGAAAGAGTTTATCAGCATTAAGCTGGTGAGTTCATAAGTATTTTAGTGTCGGTGGTTGTATCAAAATGTTCGAACGTAGTTGTAAGTATGAGTTTGTAAACATTTGTAAGTGTTTGTAAATGTTTGAATCTCCTATAAAAACCTATATTTTCTATTAAAAGTAGCCTTCTACCAAGGCGTAACTGTTTGTATATTCGTTTATTGTGAAAGTGTATAATTTTCCCAAGTGTAACTATCATTCTCAAAATATAGTTTTTACATTAATGTTTAAGTGAAAAGATCACTAAATATGTAAAGGGTAAATTAATGTAGTATTGTAGTGTTGTATTATAGGAACTACTGTTGTACTAACTACCTTAAACCGGATTTATATTAAGGTATCTTGTGATTAATTGGACCATACTATCGACTGGATAAACAACGATAAATGTAGGTTGTAAAATGAAATGACGTTTGGCACCCGCAGACCTGCAGGTCCGGCTGTAGCTAGCAGCAAGGTGTAGGATAGTTAATCCAGTATAGATCTATACGCAAACTCACGCTCTCCCTTCAAGAGACTCTGGCTACAACACGGGTCGTGACATTGAAGTCATGCTCCGATTCGGATCACAATGGTTAATGTATTCATGTATATGTAATGTAATGTTACTCGTACTAGTATCGTTGTATATGTTCTCTTTCTAGTATAGTTGTATATGTTCTCCTTTTAGTATAGTTGTATATGTTCTCTTTCTAGTATAGTTATATATGTTCTCCTTCTATTATAGTTGAATATGTTCTCTTTCTAGTATAGTTGTATATGTTCTCATAGTAATAAGTATTGACTCATGAATGAACTGACTCATTGATCTAACAATAGTATAAGTATGATCCTGTGTTACCCCGATGGTAACTTACAAATGATGTAACTAGTATGTATGAACATGGAAGAACTTTTATGACTATATATGTACACATGATATATAATTAATATTGAAACGACCTTCGGACGGCTACCCGATATCCCACCAGACCACATCCAAATCAAGGAAAAGGAAATAGGGCGTGCGGCCTTCCTAAGCCTTTTAAACATTGCTTATATAACTATACATATATGGGCATGCAGTTTATAATAAGCATAACAAAGTTTAAGTAAAAGTATTTGATAAGTAAAATAGTTTGTAAAACAGTTTGAAGTAAACAGCTTTGATAAACAGTTTGAATAGTAGTAAAATCATTGGTTTTGTAGTTATTAATCACATGTGATTGATGAATAACTATAAGTATTCAACTTGTATTCCCCCTATAAAAAGCATTTAAAACATTTAAAAGTATTTCAAAGGTTAATTAAAGGGGTATGAACTCACTTGTGGTGAGTGGATTTGATTGAAGTGCCGGGTACGGTGCTAGGTGACAAATGAAGACTTATACACACGCACGAGCCTAGTTATCATATAATGAACATATATATATATATATATATATATATATATAACTAATTAGCCAATTTATAATTAATAAATTTAGTTGGGACACCCTAGAATATGAAAACACTTTGTTTCAAGTGTTAAAGATCACAAGGGTTGCACCCGAGTGTTGGTAGAGGAAGGCTAGGGTGTTTGGAGTTCAAGGGTAAACTCCCTTGGAGTTTACGTTTTTGATGCTCAAGACTTAGGGAGTTTACGACTGTAAACTCTAGAGTTTACGGTCGTAAGCTCTATTCTTTAAGTCCAAGTTTTGTTTTGTGGTTTAGCAAGCCATTGAAGCATTTCTACTAAGTGGTTTGGCCTTTGGAATGGACTAGGGCGACAAAACACCACATTTGAGGAGTTTATGGCCTCATGGCATTTTCCTTTGGGTTTAAAACCCGTAAAGCCATATGGAAGAGTGTATAGCCATGTTTTCAAGTCCCTAACACAATTAGGTAAGTATATAAGCTAGTTTATAGGCCTAAGGAAGGAAAATGACCCATTTTAACATACTTTAGGGTGTTCATGGTTTTAGGAGATCTCCAAACCGTAAACACCTATATTTGTGGGTATTTGATGTTTTTCAAGGCTTAAACACAACAAAGGAAGTTTTAAACATGTCAAGGATGGTTTATACATCAAACTAGGGCTTAGATAAGAACTTAGGCATGCTTTGGTGCACTTTAGGGTGTTTATGGCCCAAGCATCTTCTTGGACCGTGAACACCTCTAGACTTGTGTTCTTGACATATTTTCTGGGTGTTTAAATGTAATACTAGCTTAGAATCACTCAAGTATGGAAGCACTTACTATTAGAAGGATTTATTTTAGCTAAAAGGCCAAGAACACTTAGTGCGTGTTCTTGGTGTTTTGGAAAATCTAAACAAAAATCGGAAATGAATGGATGAATAGATGCTCAAACACTAGATTAAGTGTTTTACTAACTTGAAATGGTTAGAAAACTTACAAGATTGAAGATTTGGAATTAAATCTTGGATAATACTTGAGAGAGTTTTTGGAATTTACTCTTTTGACTATTTGGGGAGTAAACACAATGACTAGTTTTTGAGTAGTAAACTCATACATATGTATGAGTTCACGGTTTTTGGGTGAATTCTAAACCCAAAACAGAAAAGTTTGGTCGGGTGTATCTAAACCCGAGACGACACTTTCTTTCACCCGTTCGTATAAAAATAATATTAAAATAATCAAACGAACTTTATATTTCTTAAAAATAAGAAATAATGAGATTAATCTACGATACGAAGTGGTTGACTTTTAGGGTTTGACCAAAATGGAAATTTCGGGTTGTCACATCATCCCCCTGTTAAGGGAATTTCGTCCCGAAATTAAAGTCTAAACAAATAAAGTAGCTACAAATAACTAAGCAAAGAGATGAGGGTATTTCAGTTTCATCTGATCCTCACGCTCCCAAGTGAATTCTGGTCCTCGCTTGGCGTTCCAGCGAACCTTCACAATTGGGATACGACTTTGCTTTGTCTGCTTGACTTCTCGGTCCATGACATCTACTGGTTCTTCCACGAAGTTGAGGCTCTCGTTGATCTCGATATCGTCGAGTGGGATTACAAGAGTCTCATCGGACAGACACTTTTTCAAGTTAGATACGTGGAATGTAGAATGTACGTTACGAAGTTCGTCGGGTAGATTGAGTTTGTATGCTACAGGGCTAATTCTTGCAAGAATATCGAAGGGTCCTATGTATCTTGGCTTAAGCTTCACACACTTATTGAAGTGTATTAAGCCCTTCCAAGGTGAGACTTTGAGAAGGACTCGGTCTCCCACCTGGAATTCCAAAGGTTTCCTTCGCTTATCAGCATAGCTCTTCTGTCGGTCTCTAGAGGCCTTCATTCGTTCACAGATCTGAACGATCCTCTCTTTCGTTTCCCGAATGATTTCCAGGCCGATGAGAGTACTGTCAGAAGCTTGCCCCCCAGCTAATTAGGTATCCCCCACTTCAGCCCAACACAGAGGGGATCTGCACTTTCGGCCATAAAGGGCTTCGTATGGAGCAGCCCTGATGCTCGTGTGATAACTGTTATTGTAGGAAAACTCAACAAGGGATAAATGAGTATCCCATGCCTTTCCAAAGTCAATCACACAGGCTCTCAACATATCTTCCAGTGTTTGGATGGTCCTCTCACTTTGCGCATCGGTCTGTAGATGGTAGGTCATACTCATGTCCAGCCTAGTTCCTAGGGAACTTTGTAACTACTGCCAGAACCTTGAGGTGAATCTACTATCTCTGTCTAAGATAATAGATAAGGGAACATCGTGCAGTCTTACAATCTCCCTAATGTAAGTTCTTGTAAGTTTCTCCATCTTGTCAGTTTCTTTGATAGGCAGGAAGTGTGCAGACTTGGTCAATCTATCGACGATGACCCATATGGTATCAAGTCCACCCGTTGTCTTGGGCAACTTGGTTATGAAATCCATAGTGATCCGCTCCCACTTTTATTCTGGAATTTCTGGTCGTTGTAGTAAGCCGGAGGGCTTCTGGTATTCGACCTTAACCTTTGCGCAAGTAAGGCATTTACTTACGAAGGTAGCAATCTCTGCTTTCATATTAGGCCACCAGTATAGCTTTTTGAAATCCAAATACATCTTATCTGAACTCGGGTGGACGGAATACCAAGTGTTGTGCGCCTCGGTCATGACCAAGTCTCGGAAACCACCATGTTTCGGTGTCCAGAACCGGTCCATCAAATAGTAAGCTCCGCCACCATTAACTTCTAAGTTCTTATCCATTCCTCTCAGGGATTCACCTACCACCTTTTCAGGCTTCAAAGTATCGAGTTGTGCAGCCTTAATTTGTGTGGAGAAGTTTGAATGGATATTTATTGTCAAAGATTTGACTCTTCGACCAGAATATTCTTTCCAACTTAGGGTGTCAGCTACTACATTGGCTTTACCCGGATGATAACGAATTTCGCATTCGTAGTCACTGAGTAGCTCGACCCATCGTCGTTGTCTCATGTTGAGCTCCTTCTGATCGAATATGTATTGTAAACTCTTGTGGTCAGTAAAGATAGTGCTTTTCGTACCGTACAAGTAATGTCTCCAGATCTTCAGAGCAAACACAACTGCTCCTAGTTCCAGATCGTGGGTCGTGTAGTTGACCTCATGTGTCTTCATCTGTCTCGAGGCATAGGCGATGACTTTACCTCGCTGCATCAGAACACACCCGATCCCTTGGTTCGATGCATCGCAATAGACTACGAAGACTTCTATCCCTTCGGGGAGGGATAGTACTGGTGCGGTGCACAAGGATCGTTTGAGTGTTTGGAACGCTCTCTCTTGTTTCTCTTCCCAGTCAAAGGCCATGCCTTTCTGGGTCAGCGTTGTAAGAGGTTTTGCAATTCGGGAGAAGTTCTGTATGAACCTGCGGTAGTAGCCAGCAAGACGTAGAAATTGATGAATTTCTGTAGGCATATTCGGTGCTGACCAGTTCTCAATGGCCTTAATTTTGGATGGGTCCACGTGGATTCCTTCTTCGCTTACCACGTGTCCTAAGAATTTGACTATTCGGATCCAAAATTCGCATTTAGAGAACTTCGCATAGAGCTTCTCCATTCGTAAAGTTCCTAGAACCTGTCGCAGGTGATCGCCATGCTCTTCCTTACTTCGAGAGTATATTAGGATGTCATCTACGAAGACAATGACGAACTGATCCAAGTAAGGTCGGCATACTCTATTCATCAGATCCATGAAAATTGTGGGTGCATTGGTCAATCCGAATGGTATCACCACGAACTCATAGTGTCCGTAACAAGTTCGGAAGGCTGTCTTTGGAACATCCTCCTCTAGCACTTGTAATTGGTGATACCCGGATCTTAGATCAATTTTGGAAAAGTAGTTCACACCTTGCAGTTGTTCAAATAGATCATCTATGCGAGGCAGAGGGTAACGATTCTTGACTGTCAATTTGTTGAGTTCTCTGTAGTCGATTCACATACATAATGATCCGTCTTTCTTCTTAACGAACAAGATCGGTGCTCCCCAAGGCGAGAAACTTGGTCTTATAAATCCCTTGCTCAACAGTTCATTAAGTTGACTAGATAGTTCCTGCATCTCTGCTGGTGCTAATCGGTAGGGCGACTTGGCTACTGGGGTAGCTCCTGGGACTAAGTCGATTTTGAACTCGACTTGTCGTTGCGGAGGTAATCCTGGTAGCTCTTCTAGGAAGATGTCAGGAAAGTCGCTCACTACAGGAATGTTCTTTAGTTCTTTCATTTTGAGGCTCGTGTCGACGATGTGAGCAAGGAATGCATGGTAATCTTTACGTAGATACTTCTGTGCTTGAATACTTGATATAATACGAAGAATCACACCGGGTTTGTCGACGTATATGATAAGAGTTTCGTTAGACGGGAGGTTTAGATGGACTGCTTTCTCGTAGCACATGATGTCGGCGCGATGAAGACTCAACCAATCCATGCTGATGATAACGTCGGAGCTTTTAATCGAGACCGGCATAAGGTCGATTGGAAATGAATGGTTATCTAGAGTTAGCGTACATTCTAAGTATATGTTATTTGTACTTTCGGTTTTTCCATTAGGCATTTCTACTGTGAATAGTTCCTTAAGTGCGTGTGGTTGTTGTTTAAGCATGCGAGCAAATTTATGGTTCACGAAGCTTCGCTCCGCTCCACTATCGAACAGAATGCATGCATAGGAGTTATCGAGGAGGAACGTACCAGTCACCACTATCGGGTCTGCAACTGCTTCCCCATGGCCTATTGCTAGTACCCTCCCTGCTCCACCAGCATTCTTTGCTTTTGGGCAGTCACTCTTATAGTGGCCTGCGTCGCCACAACCATAACAAGTTTGGCTCACGCTAGAGCTGGGGACTTGGGTGATCGGCCTCGCCAGAGATTTACAGAAAGGTACTGTGTGTCCTTTCCTGTTGCAGTTAGCGTACTGCATTTCACGGCAGGGGCCGTTGTGGTGGTAATTGCATTTGCCGCACTTAGGCAAATTTCCAGCATACTGTCCCAACGGAGCAGTAGCAGTAGTAGGGGTTGTTGCGGCATGTACTGCCACAACTTGCTGCTTTTTTTCAGCTCGCTGTTTCTTCTTCTCCTCCCAGAACTTCCGCTTAGTGTCAGCGGGTTTGAAGGGTTTCAAGATGGCTAGGGTTGTTGTTGTTGCAGGGGTTTTGACTCTGTGGTCAATGAGTCGCTGTGCCAGTCGCTTGGCACTGTCGAAGGTAGTGGGGTTTGATGATAGGACATTCCCCTGATACTGAGACACTAGCCCCCCCATATGTACCTTTCGATCTTTTTCCCTTCAGTGGGAACCATATTGGGGCAGAGGGCCACCAGTTCGCTGAATCTAGCGGTATATATATACATATATATATATATATGTATATATATGTATATATATATATATATATATATATATATGTATATATAGGTTTATATAGGTTTATATATATATATATATAGGTTTAAGTTCACGTGAGACGACATAATTTTGTAATACCGTGAGATGCAATCTTAGCCACTCATTTAGTAGATAAAAAAATATTTTTAAAATGAAAAATAATTAAAAAATTTTGAATTTTTTTTCGAATATTACTTTCAGAATTTATATTTTCCAAATAAAAAAATAAAAAATACCAAAAACATAAAAAAATACATTTTTTTTTACAAATTCTAATAGAATATTAGAATATTCTACATATATGATAAACTAATAGAATATTTTAACATTCTAAAAATTATATTAAATATTTATAATATAATATTCTATTAGAATATTTCACGTATTTTTAAAAATAAATGGTATTTTTTTTTAATTTTTTATTAATTTTTTATTTTTTAGGTAATTAATATTCCGAAAATAATAATTAATTTTTTTATTTTGCATTTTAAAATTATTTTTAAATTTAGTTTCACAATCTTACAAAATTAACATGGTATTAAATATATATATATATATATATATATATATATATATATATATATATATATATATATATATATATATATATATATATATATATATATATATATATATATTTTCGTGGCTATATGGGAACAAGAGTGTTATTGGTTTTTGGGTTTCGCCACACTTTTGTAGCTTTTTCCAGAGCTGCCCCTTTCGTTTTTTTTGCTGTTTTATCCATTTCCCTAATTGAAAACCCAAATAAAAAATATCATTTCATGCTCTTTTATTAATTAATAACCTTAGGCTAAATGCATAAATAGATTGTTAAATGTGGCATTCTACCCTAATCATAGCGTTGTAGTTCCAATCATTTTATTTTCAAGGCATTGTACTTTAATTCTTTTTTTGAAAGCTTTGATTCTCGGGAGCCATGATTTAATCAATAGTTAACCAACTGTATCAACAAAATTCAACCACCAAGAGTTTTATGGGACAGTTGCCTATGTTTGCTGGCCAATCTTGAAATGGTCATTAGGTAACTCCGTTGACTTGAGTTACAATCTTTACTCATTTTGCCAATTCAAAACCCAATTAATGTCAAAACTCCATTCACTCCATGCAAAGCATGGGATTCTTTTAGTTATATATAAATATACTAGTTCTGAGAACTATTTATTAAATGGGTTAATTTAAAAAAAAAAAAAATTAAATATCAAAGTCAAAACATTTAAGAAATTTTAATTTATAAAAAAAATAAAAAAAATAAGGAATTATTATAATAGAAATGTTTTTCTATATTTTAAATTTAAACAAATAATTTAATAAATAAAAAAAACTAATAAACTTTAATTTTGAGAATTGTAAAATAAAAATGTACATTCATTAATGAATTTGATATCCATTTAATATTATATTTATTGCAATTATTTTATTAAGATATTATGTGGAATGTAATAAAATAGAAAAACTAATTAAATGATATGTCAAAAAAAAAAAAAAAAAAAAATCACAAAATGATATTGCCAACTTGAATGAAAATGTGACATATCACAAAAGAAAAAACATTCATTTATTAGAGATGATATAATCACATAGGCACGTAAATAAATTATCAAATAAATAATATATATGCTTGGTTTGTGAATTTGGTTTGGTTAATAAAATAGTTACGGTTTTACTCGGTTTGGTTTTGGTTATATATATATATATATATATATATATATATATATATATATATATATATATATATATATATATATATATATATATATATATATATTGGGTTAGTTTCATTTAAGATCAGTATATTTTGTGAGACGGGAAGATACAATTCTAGCCACTCATTTTGTAGATAAAAAATCAAATTTAAAATGCAAAGTAAATGAAAATTTTCGATTTTTTTAAATTTATTTTTCACTTTTTTTATCCAAAAAAAAAGTAACATTTTTTTTGAAATATTCAATTAGAATATTTCACGTATTTTAAAAAAAAAACGGTAGTTTTTTATTTTTTTATTTTTTAGGTAAAGAAAATGACGAAAATAATAACTAAACAACGAATTTTCAGATTTTGTATTTTAAAATTATTTTTTGATTACGTCTTACGGTCTCACAAAATTAACGTGTTTCAAATGAACCTAAACATATATATATATATATATATATATATATATATATATATATATATATATATATATATATATATATATATATATATATAATGGTAGAGACGAAGGAGTCGAGTTATGAATCAGTATCGTCATTATTTTGGGGGTAGAAGAGAGCGGGTTTTGTGGAGGTTATCGGGAACAAAGACAGATAAAGAAAATGTTATTCACAACTGACGTTTTATAGAAGTCATATATGTTTGACTAACTTGTTAAATTTCATACCCCAAAACCGGAACGACGGAAACGTTCTGAGGCGGAGGACGTCATGTACAATATCACAATAAAGCATAGTAGTAACCAAGCAACAACCTAGCATCGGTACCTGTCTACTGATGACCTGAGAATATGAATCAAAATGCTATCTGTATAGTTATAAGACACCAAAAATATGAATCAAAATAAGAGATGAGTCTTAAATGTGCTCCTTCTTCTCAAAAACCTAGCATCGGTACCTGTTTACTGATGACCTGAGAATACAAGTTATTTTGAAAGAGTTTATTAGCTTTAAAGCTGTTGAGTTCATAAGCATTTTAGTATCATTGTTTGTATGAAAATGTTTGTAAGTGTTTGATGTATAAGTTTATAGTAAATGTTTGTATCTCTTAGAAAATCCTATATTTTCTACTAAAAGTAGCATTCTACCAAGGCATCAAATGTTCTGTATGTTTGTTTCTTGTAAAAGTGTCTATTTTTCCCAAGTGTGACTATCATTAACAAAATATAGTTTTTACATTACCGTTTATGTGAGAAGATCACAATGTGAATGCAATGGGGAAATAATAAAGTACTTTAGTATTGTATTGTAGTAACTACTACTATACTAACTACCTTAAGCCAGTTGTTAACTAAGGTATAATGTGACATAATTGTAACCATAATTGACCGACTTAGTAAAACACAACGCTCGAATACGTCGAAATGGTATGACATTCGTCACCTGTAGACCTGCAGGTCCCACTATAGCTAGCAGTAAGGTGTAGGACGGTCAGTCCGGTATAGATCTATACACAAACTCACGCACTCCTTCTAGGAGAATCTGGTCACAAAACGAGCCATAGTAGTAATGTCATGACTCGAAGTAGTGACTCACATTTATGTCATAGTATTCTTTTATATGTATTGTATGTACTAGTGTAATGCTGTTCTCTCTGTCTAGTATGTAGTATGTTGTCTTTGTTTCTCATCATATTATGTTCTCTTGTATAGTGTATAATATGTATTGTTTCTCGTTATAGTATTCTCTATATGTTTCTCTTTGTAGTATGTATTTTTTCTTGTTATAGTACTCTCTATCTGTTTCTCTTTATAGTATGTATTATTTCTCGTTATAGTATTCTCTATCTGTTTCTCTTTATAGTATGTATTGACTCATGTATGAACTGACTCTTTTTATGTTTTATTGTACAAGAAATAGTGAGTAGTGACTTCTTAAACTATACTTATTATAGTTTACTAGTAGAGTTATTTGTATAAAGGAACATGGTTGTACACCTTTGCTACCCAAAGGTATTGAACTGAGATAAAAGCTTTTATGTCTATACATATATACATAATATATAACTAAGGATCTAACGACACTCAGACAAACAACAGAGTACTCGAAGTCCACAACCAAACAATGAACATGAAATAAAGTGAGTTATCAGTCCTAAGTGCTTCCAACCTTACATATATAACTGTATATGCATTAGACATGGTTTTAACAATATATAAGTTTGAGAGAGTTAAAACAAAAGGCTTGGCATATAAGAACAAGTTTGATAAATAGTTTAGTATAAAAGAATTTGATAAACATTTTGAAGTAGTTTGCTGGATAAAACTGTTAAAAGTATAGTAAACTCATTTGTTTGATTGTTATTAATCACATGTGATTGATATAATAACTATAATGTTTCAACTTGTATCCCCCCCCCCCATAAAAGAATTTAAAATCATTTAAAAGGTAGATTAAGGGGTATGAACTCACTTGTAGTGAGTAGTTTGGATGAACGAGTGGTATAGGATGCTAAGTGCCAAGTGAAGACTTGAGCACAATGGATCCTAAATAGCATATAATGATACATATATGTATCTAATTAGTGTTTATAACATCTAATCATGAAATGGAACAACCTTAGGTACTAGGAAACACTTGTCATGAAGTGTTACACCACATAGGGTTGCATATAAGGGGTGTAGGGCCTCACTTTGCAGTTTACGACCCAAATGGTAAGACTCCCATGAGTTCAAGACCCATGGGTTTACGGCCCTATGAGTTTACAGCCGTAAACTCATGGTATTTTGTACCAAAGTGTGTGTTAAGGTCTAATGGTCTTCCAAGAAGTGTTCTGGTTCACAAACTTAGCTCCTAGAAGAGTTTAAGGGTTTACGGCCAAGGGAGATGATCTTGGCCGTAAACTCCCTTTGTTCTTGTCAAATGGATTTTTTCCAAGTGTTCTTCAAGTATTTCAAGTATACAACAAGCTAGGGAGAGAGTACTTACAATATATAAGTTTGAAAGGGTGTTTAAGGTCCAAAAACACTTAAGTGTTGTTGATGTTCTTGAGAATCTTTGAAGACCTAGTCTTAAAGATGAAAACCGTGTATGAAATCAATGGTGATTCATGGATAAGAGAAGTATAATCTCACAAATGAAGGAAATGACTTACAATTTTAAATCTTGGAAGCAAAACCTTATGATCCTTGGGAGAGAAATCGGATTCCAATCCTTAGAAATAGGAAAAGTGAAGAAAAATAGCCAAGGTTCATACTTATAGGATGGAGTTTTCGGCCACCATGAGTTTATGGCCGTAAACTCATGGGTCATGGCTGTAAACTCCTCATTTGAGGGTTTATGGCTTGTTTGATAGTTTGATACTTTAGTTGACACATCTAAACACCTAATCCTTTGGTGTACTAGGCTCAGAATGCTCAAACAGTCTCTAAACAATGCTATAAGTTAGCAGAAACAAGTCTGACTTTGATTGAAGTGAATGGTTTGTACAAGATAGAAATTTCGGGTTGTCACATCATCCCCCCGTTAGAGAGAATTTCGTCCTGAAATTAGAGTTTAAGCAATTAAGTAGTTACCGATAACTAAGCGAAAAGATGAGGATATTTCAATTTCATTTGATCCTCGCTCTCCCAAATGAATTCAGGTCCTCGCTTGGCGTTCCAGCGAACCTTCACTATCGGGATGCGGCTTTGCTTTGTTTGCATGCCCTCTCGGTCCATGATTTCTACAGGTTCTTCCATGAAGTTGAGGCCCTCGTTGATCTTGATCTCATCGAGTGGGATTACAAGAGTCTCGTCGGACAAACACTTTTTCAAGTTCGATACGTGGAAAGTAGAATGTACATTACTAAGTTTGCGGGGAAGGTTGAGTTTGTAAGCTACAGGGCGGATTCTAGCGAGAATATCAAAAGGCCATATGTATATTGGATTTAGCTTTCCACGCTTTTGGAAGTGTATCAACCCCTTCCAGGGTGAGACTTTCAAAAGAACACGGTCTCCCACCTGGAAATTCCAAAGGTTTTCCTCGTTTGTCTGTGTAGCTTTTCTGTCGGTCTCTAGAGGCTTTCAATCACGAATCTGAACGATCTTCTTTGTCGTTTCCTGAATGATCTCCCGACATGTGAGAGTGTTATCAGGAACTCGTCCTTTAGCTAACTGTGTCACCCACCTCAACCCAACACAGAGGGGATCTGCACTTCCGGCCATCGAGGGATTCGAATGGAGCATCCTTGATGCTCAGGCATACAGGCTGGCAACATATCTTCCAGGGTTTGGATAGTTCTCTCACTTTGTCCATCAGTCTGTGGATGGTATGCTATACTAATGTGCAGCCTCGTTTCTAGGGAACTTTGTAGTGACTGTCAGAACCTCGAAGTGAATCTACTATCTCTATTAGAGATAATAGATATAAGAATACCATGCAATCATACGATCTCCCGAATGTATGTTCTCGTGAGCTTCTCCATCTTGTCAGTTTCTTTGATGAGTAGGAAGTGTGCGGACTTTGTTAATCTGTCTACGATCACCAATATGGTATCGAGACCACCCGTTGTCTTGGGAAACTTGGTTATGAAGTCCATTGTGATCCACTCCCACTTCTATTCCGGTATCTCTGGTTGTTATAGTAAACCTGAGGGTTTCTGGTATTCGACCTTGACCTTGGCACAAGTAAGACATTTACTTACGAAGGTAGCAATCTCAGCTTTCATGTTAGGCCACCAGTATAGCTTTTTAAGATCCAGATACATCTTATCTAAACCTGGGTGGATGGAATATCTAGTGTTGTGTGCTTCGGTCATGACCAAGTCTCTAAAGTCACTATGTTTCGGTGTCCAGATCCGGTCCATGATATATAAGGCTTCACCACCCTTGACTTCCAATTTCTTATCCATCCTTCTCACGGATTCACCCATCACGTCTTCGGGTTTCAAGGATTTGAAATGAGCCTCTATGATTTGCGTGGACAGGTGTGAATGGATAGTCGTGGTCAATGATTTGACTCTTCGACCAACATATTCTTTCCTACCTAGGGCATCAGCTACTACGTGAGATTTACCCGGATGATAGTGAATTTCGCATTCGTAATCATTGAGTAGTTCGACCCACCATCTTTGTCTCATGTTGAGCTCTTTCTGGTTGAATATGTGTTTTAAACTTTTGTGGTCTGTAAAGATAGTGCTCTTCATACCATACAGATAGTGTCTCCAGATCTTCAGAGAAAACACAACTGCTCCTAGCTCAAGATCGTGTGTGGTGTACTTGACTTCATGTGTCTTTAGTTGTCTCGAGGCATAGGCAATGACCTTACCTCATTGCATCAGAATACAGTCAAGTCCCTAGTTGGATGCATCGCAATATATTACGAAGTCTTCTATCCCTTCAGGAAGGGATAGTATCAGTGTGGTGCATAAGGCTCGCTTCAGCGTTTGAAAGGCTTTTTCTTGCTTCTCTTCCCAGTCAAAGGCCACACCCTTCTAGGTCAATGTTCTAAGGGGATTCACAATTCGTGAGAAGTTCTGTATGAATCTGCGATAGTAGCCAGCGAGGCCTAGAAATTGACGAATTTATGTAGGCCTCTTCGGTGCTGACTGATTCTCAATGGCCTTAATTTTGGAAGGGTCCACGTGGATTCATTCTTCGCTAACCACGTGTCCTAAAAATTCGACTCTTTAGATAAAAAAAATCGCATTTAAAGAACTTCGCATAGAGCTTCTTTGTTCGTGGTGTTCCTAGGATCTGTCGCAGATGGTCACTATGCTCCTCCTTACTTCGAGGGTAGATAAGTATGTCATCAATGAAGACAATGGAGAACTGATCCAAGTAAGGACGACATACCCTTTTCATTAAGTCCATGAATACTGCGGGTACATTTGTCAATCCGAATGGCATCGCTACGAACTCGTAGTGTCCGTAAAGAGTTCAGAAGGCTGTCTTCGGGATATCCTCCTCTAGCACTCATAACTGGTGATACCCAGATCTCAAATCTATCTTTGAAAAGTAGTTTTCCCCTTGAAGTTGGTCGAACAAATCGTCTATGCGAGGTAGAGGGTAACGATTCTTGACCGTAAACTTGTTAAGTTCTCTGTATTCAATGCACATACGAAACAATCCGTCTTTCTTCTTGACGAGCAAGACCGGTGCTTCCCAAGGTGAGAAGGTTGGTATAATAAAGCCCTTGATGAGCGGTTCATTAAGTTTATCAGATAGTTCCTGCATCTCAGTTGGTGCTAGACGATAGGGCGATTTGGCTACTGGGGTAGCTCTTGGGACTAAGTCGATTATGAACTCGACTTGTCATTGCGGAGGTAATCCTGGTAGTTATTCTGGAAAGATGTTGGGAAAGTCGTGTACTACTGGGATGTTCTTCAGGTCTTTCGTTTCTTGGCTCATATCGACAACGTGAGCAAGGTATGCACGATATTCCTTGCGCAAGTAATTTTGAGCTTGAATACTTGAGATGATACAAAGGATCGTGTCGGGTTTATCGTCGTAGATAGTAAGAGTTTCGCTATACAAAAGGTTAAGATGAACAACTTTCTTGTAACACATGATGTCAGCGCGATGAAGACTCAACCAATCCATGCTGTTAATGACGTTGAAACTTTTAATTGAGACGGGCATCAGGTTGATTGGAAACGAATGGCTATCTAGAGTTAAAGTACCTCCTATGTATATACTTCTAGTGCTCTTAGTCATTCCATTAGCTATTTCTACCGTGAACGGTTCTTTAAGTGATCGTGATATTTGCTAAGTAAATAAGAAAATTTTTGGTTCACAAAACTCCTCTCTGCACTACTATCAAACAGTATGCATGCATAAGAGTTTTCAAGGAGAAACATAGTAGTGACCGCTGTAGGGTCGAAAACTGCTTCCTTCTGGCCTATAGTCAAAACTCTTCCCACTCCACCGACATTCCATGCCTTAGGGAAGTTCCTTTTGTAGTGGCCCACCTCGCCATATCCATAGCAAGACTGGCCCACTCCAGCGCCGGTGACTCGGGTGATTGGCCTTGCCGAAGCCTTGCAGAAACGGGCAGTGTGCCCCTTCCTGTTGTAGTTAGAGCACTGTATTTCCCGAAAGGTTTCAGTGTGGTGGAAGTTTCATTTGTTGCACTGCGGCAAGTTCCCAGCGTACTGTTTTACTGGAGCAGCAGCGACAGGTGCTATCGCAGCATGAATGGCCACGACCTGCTGCTTTTTGGCATCTTTTTGCTTCTTTTTGTTATCCCAGAACTTCCGCTTGTTATCAGCGGATTTGGAGGGTTCTGAAATGGCTAGGATTGTTGTTGTTGACAGGGTACGAACCCCATGGTCAATGAGTCGTTGTGCCAATTGCTTGGCACTATCGAAGGTAGCGGGGTTTGAAGCTAGTACATTCCCCTCAAATGGAGGCACTAGCCCCCAGATATACCTTTCCAGTTTCTTTTCTTCAGAAGGGACCATTCCCAGACATAGTGCTACCAGATCGTTGAACTTGGTAGTGTAGGATACTATGTCGGAGTCCTTCATGGTTAGGCTCCAGAGCTCTTGCTCCAGCTTTTAAACTTCGCCCCTCGGGCAGTATTCTTCGATCATGAGCTCCTTAAGAGATTCCCAACCAATATCATTTGCCACTATAAGAGATAGTGACTTGACATGGCTATTCCACCATGACAAAGCTCGGTCCGCAAAGGTGTAGGCTGAAAATTTTACCATGCTCCCTTCCGGAGAGGAGCAGTTCTTGAAGATCGACTTCGCCTTCTCGAACTATTACGAGAAGGCAATTATTCTGCCAGTCCTATTGAAAGACTTGGGCTTGCAGCTGGTGAAATCCTTGTACGAGCAGTCTCTAGAGCGCACTGGAACTTCGAAAACAGTGGGAGTTACATAAGTTCTACTCCCACTAGTGCCAGTCGAGGTGAATTGTGCTAAAGCTACAGTAACAACCGCATTTACAACACCTTGAATAGATGTTGGGTTGTATTGAGGAGTACGTGGAGGTTCCTTAGGAGTTATCAGAGGATTACGCCTTGTTACTCTTCGAGGAGGCATTGCTTAACTGAAAGTTTACAAAGATTGATGATGATAGTAAGAATTAGTTGTAAGTATAATGAGAGTGATCCATGGGCTAAATCGCCATAGTCGTGCAGTTGAATGAGTGTATATTTGAAATAGAGACATAATAGTTGAGTAGGGAAACACAAGAGCAAACATTTTCCAACAGATTAGATAATTGTCAATATTACTGGTATTATTGATGTAACAAGTTCAGGAAAAACAACCTAATAGTAGGTCTTACATCAAACTATAAGGGAAAATGTTGACAGCTTAGAAGTCTAGTTATAGTGTTTGAAAGATAGGAATATTTTATAGAAGAGTGCTACTTAGAGCACAAATAAGAAAGGCTATTCCTTAAACCAAAAGAAAAGATGAGTCAGACATCTGCTACTAGCGACGGGTATTCCTCGAGTGAACCATCAGATCTGCCAGCTGACGAACAATGTACTGAAGATGTCGCTCATGAGCTCTCTAACGCACACGAAATTCTAAGAATTTAGCTCGGGGTGCAGCTAGTTCCTGCTGCAGAGTCTCATTGAATTTCCTAGTCCTTTCCATAGCTTCTTCGAGATGAATAATACGGGCCGTGTTAACGCCTGAATTGGCATCAATTTCCATGACTCGGTTGATAGCTGCCAGACCTTGCTCAACATTCCGATAAATCCTGCAAACCATGATGGGCATGACTCGGTTAGCTGAGCCTCCCTCACTAACATTGTAGAAGCTTCGATCTCCATTGAAGGGTAAAGGTTGACACTGTTCATGGATCTATTGGTTCATGTTTGTTGCCCACGAGGGTGTGGGGCCGTGAAATTCTGGTCGGGGGTTGAGATTTGGGATCGGAGCCTCTTGAGGTAGGTTGTTGACTTTTGGTTCGGAGTCAGAACCATCCGAAAATCCTTCTGCTAGGTGATCATCCAAAGGGATTGGATGATCCTCTTCTGGCTCTGCTTCAAGCCATCTAGCATTGCCTTCGTTTGGGAAGTACAGGTCACCAGGAGGATGGAATCGAGCCATGATATCTACACGAGAAATGGGGTATAAGAATCTAATATAAATAGATGTACTACTTAAGATAATTATAAGATGATCCTTACCAGTTACTTCAATACTTGCATAGTGAATACCAGTTATATGAAATCAAAACAGGATAGACCTTTGAATAAGTAACCCTATCTCCAAATCCACAACCAAACAAGGAACCTGAAGTAAAGCAAATATCACAGATTCTAATTCTATGACACCTTAATCACATATAACCTTAGCGTACCCACTTAGCAATTATTGACCTACTAGTAAATACCTTTTTAGTTCTCAAATAAGTAATTATAGTAACACAAAATACTCCTATAGTATTTTAGGTTTATGTTTAGTTCTAATGTTCTCATTGCAATAGTTTTTTTTAACTTTTTAGACTTGTTGCAACCTCACAACCATCATTCGGATTGTGCTAATCACTTCTCGGAACAACATAGTTGATTAGACTATGTCGTTCCCAGGACTGACCATACATCCCCGAGTCTACTCGTGATGTTCAACAATCGTAATAGTTTTGTTTTGTCCTAATGACACTGATTATAGTATGAATATAGGTATGTATACTTAGTTAAATATTTTATTATTTAAAAGTATAAACTTTTGGTCACAGTATTTTAATCCCGTTGTGTTTATAGTTCATAAATATTTTATGGGTTGATATACTCAATTCACAATATACAATGCTCTGCTAACAATCAGTCACACCCCAAAACCGGAACGGCGGAAACGTTATGGGCGGGAGGATGTTATGTACAGTATCACAAAAAAGCAGAGTAGTAAACAAGCAACAACATCATCCATTAAATTAATAATATAATTTAATATAAGTGTGTTCTGTATGGTTATAAGACACCAAAAATATGAATCAAAATAAGAGATAAGACTTGAATGTGTTCCTTCTTCTCAAAAACCTATCATCGGTACCTATCTACTGATGACCTGAGAATACAAGTTATTTTGAAAGAGTTTATTAGCTTTAAAGCTGGTGAGTTCATAAGCATTTTAGTATCATTGTTTGTATGAAAATTTTTGTAAGTGTTTGATGTATAAGTTTGTAGTAAATGTTTGTATCTCCTAGAAAATCCTATATTTTCTACTCAAAGTAGCCTTCTACCAAGGCATCAAATGTTCTGTATGTTTGTTTCTTGTAAAAGTGTCTATTTTTCCCAAGTGTGACTATCATTAACAAAATATAGATTTTACATTACCATTTATGTGTGAAGATCACAATGTGAATGCAATGGGGAAATAATAAAGTATTGTAGTGTTGTATTATAGTAACTACTGTTGTACTAACTACCTTAAGCCAATTGTTAATTATGGTATAATGTGAGATAATTGTAACCATACTTGAGCAACTTAGTAAAACACGATGCTCGAAGATGTCGAAATGGTATGACATTCGTCACCCGTAGACCTGCAGGTCCCACTGTAGCTAGCAGCAAGGTGTAGGATGGTCAGTCAAATATAGATCTATACACAAACTCACTATGGTTACAAAATGAGCCATAGCAGTGATGTCATGCCCCGAAGTAGTGACTCACATTTATGTTATAGTATTCTTGTATATGTATTGTATGTACTAGTGTAATGTATATTCTCTCTGTCTAGTATGTAGTATGTTCTCTTTGTTTCTCATCATAGTATGTTCTCTTGAATAGTGTATAGTATGTATTGTTTCTCGTTATAGTATTCTCTATCTATTTCTCTTTATAGTATGTATTGTTTCTCGTTATGGTATTCTCTATCCGTTCCTCTTTATAGTACGTATTATTTCTCGCTATAGTATTCTTTATATGTTTCTCTTTATAGTATGTATTGAGTCATGTATGAACTGACTCTTTGTATGTTTTATTGTACAAGAAATAGTGAGTAGTGACTTCCTAAACTATCCCTATTATAGTTTACTAGTAGAGTTATTTTGTATAAATGAACATGGTTGTACACCTTTGCTACCCAAAGGTATTGAATTGAGATAAAAGCTTTCATGTCTATACATATATACATAATATATAACTAAGGATCAAATGACACTCGGACAAACAACAGGGTACTCTAAGTCCACAACCAAACAAGGAATGGAAAATAAAGTGAGTTATCAGTCCTAAGTCCTTCCAACCTTACTTATATAACTGTATATGCGTTAGACGTGGTTTTAACAATATATAAGTTTGAAAGAGTTAAAAGAAAAGGTTTGGCATATAAGAATAAGTTTGATAAATAGTTTAGTATAAAAGAGTTTGATAAACATTTTGAAGTAGTTTGCTGGATAAAACTGATAAAAGTATAGTAAACCCATTTGTTTGATAGTTATTAATCATATGTGATTGATATAATAACTATAATGTTTCAACTTGTATTCCCCCCATAAAAGCATTTAAAATCATTTAAAATGTATATTAAGGGGTATGAACTCACCTGTAGTGAATAGTTTGGATGAACGAGTGGTATAGGATGCTAAGTGCCAAGTGAAGACTTGCACACAATGGATCCAAAATAGCATATAATGACACATATATATGTATCTAATTAGTGTTTATAACATCTAATCATGAAATGGAACAACCTTAGGGACTAGGAAACACTTGTAATGAAGTGTTACACGACATAGGGTTGCATATAAGGGGTGTAGGGCCTCACTTTGGAGTTTACGACCCAAATGGTAAGACTCCCATGAGTTCACAGCCCATGGGTTTACGGCAATATGAGTTTACGACCGTAAAATCATGGTATTTTGTACTAAATTGTGTGTTAAGGTCTAATGGTCTTCCAAGAAGTGTTCTAGTTCACAAACTTAGCTCCCAGAAGAGTTTAAGCTAAATATGGCACCATTTTAAGGGTTTACGGCCAAAGGAGATGATCTTGGTTGTAAACTCCCTTTGTTCTCGTCAAATGGATGTTTTCCAAGTGTTCTTCAAGTATTTCAAGTATACAACAAGCTAAGGAGAGAGTACTTACGAGATAGATGCTTGAAAGGGTGTTTAAGGTCCAAAAATACTTATGTGTTGTTGATGTTCTTGAGAATCTTTGAAGATCTAGTCATAAATATGAAATCCATGTATGAAATCAATGGTGATTCATGGATAAGAGAAGTATAATCTCACAAAGGAAGGAAATGACTTACAATTTTAAATTTTGGAAGCAAAACCTTATGATCTTTGGGAGAGAAATCGGATTCCAATCCTTAGAAATGGAAGATTGAAGAAAAATGGCTAAGGTTCATACTTATAGGATGGAGTTTATGGCCACTATGAGTTTACGGTCGTAAACCCATGAGTCATGGCTGTAAACTCCTCATTTGAGGGTTTATGGCTTGTTTGATGGTTTGGTACTTTAGTTGACACATCCAAACACTTAATCCTTTGGTGTACTAGCCTCCGAATGCTCAAACAGACTCTAAACAATGCTAAAAGTTAGCAAAAACAAGTCTGAATTTGATTGAAGTGAATGGTTTGTACAAGATAGAAATTTCGGGTTGTCACATCATCCCCCGTTAGAGAGAATTTCGTCCTGAAATTAGAGTTTAAGCAATTAAGTAGTTACCGATAACTAAGCAAAAAGATGAGGATATTTCAATTTCATTTGATCCTCGCACTCCCAAGTGAATTCAGGTCCTCGCTTGGCGTTCCAGCGAACCTTCACTATTGGGATGCGACTTTACTTCGTTTTCTTGATCTCTCAGTCCATGATCTCCACAGGTTCTTCCATGAAGTTGAGCCTCTCGTTGATCTGGATCTCGTCGAGTAGGATTACAAGAATCTCGTTGGAGAGACACTTTTTCAAGTTAGAGATGTGGAAAGTAGAATGTGCATTACTGCGTTCGTGGGGTAGGTTGAGTTTGTAAGCTACATGGACGATTCTAGCGAGAATCTCTAAAGGCCCTATGTATCTTGGATTTAGCTTTCCATGCTTTCCGATATCAAGAGCTTCCTATGTGATACTTTTGAAAGAACGCAGTCTTTCACCTGGAATTCCAAAGGTTTTCTTCATTTGTTTGTGTAGCTTTTATGTCGGTCTTCAGAGGCTTTCAATCATTCACAAATCTGAACGATCTTCTCTGTCGTTTCCCGAATGATCTACGGACCTGTGAGAGTGTTGTCAGGAACTTGTACTTTAGTTAACTGTGTGTCACCCACCTAAACCCAACATACTGGGGATCTGTACTTCCGACCATAGAGGGCTTCGAATGGAGCAACCTTGATGTTCGTGTGATAACTATTTTTTTAGGAAAACTCGACAAGGGGTAAATGAGTATCCCATGTCTTCCCAAAGTCGATCACATAGGCTCGCAAAATATCTTCCAAGGTGTAGATAGTTCTCTCACTTTGTTCGTCGGTCAGTGCATGATAGGCTGTACTCATATCCAACCTCGTTCCTAGGGAACTCTGTAGAAACTTCCAAAACCTCTAAGTGAGTCTACTATCTCTACCGGAGATAATAGATATAGGAGTACCATGCATCCGTACGATCTCCCGAATGTATGTTCTTGTGAGCCTCTCCATCTTGTCAGTTTCTTTGATGGACAAGAAGTGTGCGGACTTTGTTAATCTGTCTACGATCACCAATATGGTATCGAGACCACCCGTTGTCTTGGGCAACTTGGTTATGACTTCCATTGTGATCCACTCCCACTTCCATTCCGGTACCTCTGGTTATTGTAGTAAACCTGAGGGTTTCTGGTATTCGACCTTGACCTTGGCACAAGTAAGACATTTACTTAAGAAAGTAGCAATCTCAGCTTTCATGTTAGGCCACCAGTATAGCTTTTTAAGATCCAGATACACCTTATCTGAGCCTGGGTGGATGGAATATCTAGTGTTGTGCGCTTTAGTCATGACCAAGTCTCTGAAGTCACCGTGTTTTGTTATCCAGATCCGGTCCATGAGATATAAGGCTCTGCCACCTTTGACTTCCAAGTTCTTATCCATCCCACTCAGGGATACCCCCGTCACATTTTTGGGTTTTAAGGCTTCGATTTGAGCCTCTTTGATTTGCGTGGACAGCTGCGAATGGATAGTCATAGTCAATGATTTGACTCTTCGACCAAAATATTCTTTCATACTTAGGGTGTCGGCTACTACGTTGGCTTTACCCGAATGAGAGTGAATTTCGCATTTGTAATCACTGAGTAGCTCGACTCACCGTCATTGTCTCATGTTAAACTCCTTCTGGTCGAATATGTGTTGTGAACTTTTGTGGTCTGTAAAGATAGTTCTCTTCATACCATACAGATAGTGTCTCCAAATCTTCTGAGCAAACATAACTGCTCCTAGCTCAAGATTATGTGTGATGTACTTGACCTCGTGCGTTTTCAGTTGTCTCGAGGAATAGGCGATAACCATACCTTTATGTATCAGAACACAGCTGTGCCCCTGGTTGGATCTATCGCAATATACTATGAAGTTTTCTATCTCTTCGGGGAGTGATAGTATCGGTGCGGTGCATAAGACTTGCTTTAGCATTTGAAACGCTTTTTCTTAATTCTCTTCCCAATCAAAGGCAACACCCTTCTGGGTCAATTTTGTAAGAGGTATTGCAATCCGCGAGAAGTTCTATATGAATCTGCGATAGTTGCCAGCGAGGCCTAAAAATTGACGAATTTATGTAGGCAGCTTCGGTGCTGACCAGTTCTCCATGAACTTAATTTTGGAAGGGTCCATGTGGGTTCCTTCTTCGCTAATCAAATGTCCTAAGAATTCGACTTTTCGGATCCAAAATTCGCATTTAGAGAACTTCGTGTAGAGCTTCTCTGTTCGTTGTGTTCCTAGGATCTATCGCAGATGGTCACTATGTCCTTCTTACTTCGAGAGTAGATAAGTATGTCATCGATGAAGACGGTGGCGAACTAATTCAAGTAAGGACGACATACCCTATTCATTAAGTCGATGAATACTGCAGGTACATTTGTCAATGCGAATGGCATCGCTACGAACTCGTAGTGTCCGTAAAGATTTCGAAAGGCTATATTCGGGACATCCTCCTCTAGCACACATAACTGGTGATACCAGGATCTCAGATCTATCTTCGAAAAGTAGTTCGCCCCTTGAAGTTGGTCAAAGAAGTTGTCTATGCGAGGTAGAGGGTAATGATTCTTGACCGTAAGCTTGTCGAGTTCTCTATAGTCGTTGCACATACAAAACGATCCGTCTTTCTTCTTGACGAACAAGGCCGTTGCTCCCCAGGGTGAGAAGCTTGGTCTAATAAAGCCCTTGCTGAGTAGTTCGTTAAGTTTACCAGATAGTTCCTGTATGTCACCTGGTGCTAGACGATAGGGCGATTTGGCTACTCGGGTAGCTCCTGGCACTAAGTCGATTTTGAACTCAACTTGTCGTTGCGGAGGTAATCCTGGTAGTTCTTCTAGAAAGATGTCGGGAAAGTCGCCTACTACTGGGATGTTCTTCAGGTCTTTCGTTTCTTGGCTCGTATCGACAACTTGAGCAAGGAATGCACTATATTCCTTACGCAAATACTTCTGAGCTTGAATACTTGAGATGATACGAAGGCTCATGGCGGGTTTGTCACCGTAGATAATAAGAGTTTCTCTAGACGAAAGGTTAAGACAAACAACTTTCTCGTAACACATGATGTCGGTGCGATAAAGACTTAACCAATCCATGCTGATAATGACGTCGAAACTTTTAATTGAGACGGGCATGAGGTTGGTTGGAAATGAATGTCTATCTAGAGTTAGAATACATCCTATGTATATACTGCTAGTGCTCTCAATCTTTCTGTTAGCCATTTCTACCGTGAACCGTTCATTTGTTAAATCAAAAATCATGAGCACTTAAAGAAATGACCAAATTTACTTAAGCAAAAATGAACAAATTTTTTGGAATGCAAATATTCCATCTCAAAAGTTGCATTCATGGCTATTATGAGCTTTTTAATGACGATCAAGTAACCTTAAATGAGATAAAAAACACAAAGGGTAACCAAAGATTTCATGAGGAATAAAACTGAGTTTTTTAGATTCCAAATATACAATAACGAGGGACAATAGAAATTGAAATTCAAAATCAAAAATTGAACCAAAGTAATTCTGATAGAATGCATACCTTGTTAGGCATTTCAACAAACACTTTTTAGGCATTATCATCGAACAAGCGAAAATCTATTGAAAGGCTTAGTGTAATCAGAAGCAAAAAAAAAAAAAAAAAAAAAAAAAAAAAAAAAAAAAAAACATAAATTATTTAGAGAACATCAAAGTTTAAGCTTTTCAATACCAAATAAAAACAAAGAAGATGAACCTAATAGTTTTTCAATAAAATCTCATCAACAACCTCATAAGCATCTTGACGTGCTGCTTGATGAACTGGTCTTGCATAATATCGAGGATCGTGAGGTTTACCAGGGGTCTTTAAATTGTCGATTCATCACATACCATTTGAAAACTTATTTTTCTTCTTCGAGTTCCCTGTGTTTCTTCTCGATATGCTCAATGTATTTAACTACAAATTCTGAAAGAATAAGGAACTAGCATCAACCTATTGTTATGAAAAGGGCATCCAACCCAATCTAAATTAAGTTATATAGTTCTGAAAAGAATAAGGAACAAAGCAAAGTAAAAACATTAAAGATTATGAACTATTTTTTCCTTGAGGCATTTTATGGAACACATGGAGGCCATGACATAATGTTATTTTTTGTAAATGAAAATTCCAAATCAATAACGATTTTGGAAAGCTTTGTTGCCTAAATTAATGTACAACAGGATATAATAACCTATAATACTGGAGGCCAGAGTCAATATATTTTAGGGAAAAAGGTTGATCGTAAGTTGTAAGCAGACGTCTACTGCTGGATTCCACGGGTGCCCAAAACTGAATTAACCCATCAAAAAAACACAATTCAACTTTACAAAATGCAGATTTTATCGCCGTTTGAATCTCCCAAGGATCAGTGATATCAAGAACCAATCCACGATTATATGTGTAATTTTTAATTTTGATTATTATTGAATGAAAGTTAAAAGACACATAAACCAGATTTTAAGGTAACTCCCCGATATATCGATTACTTTGAGATGATAAGCTTTGGCTCCAAAAAACAAACAGTGCACGCTTAGATACAAGTTGCGAGTAATGAAGTTGTGTTGTAAATTTTTCAAGGAATGGGGAGAGCCTGTCGTAAATGGGCGATGGGGAACACTCCGTAGTGTACGACGACATCAATTGACTACGGAGTTGACAATGTAGAGAGAGGAGGAAGAAGCGGCAACATGCGTTTGTTGATAATGATGAACGTGTTCGACCAGACACATACACACACTGTCACAACTGGAAATTTTGTGTCATGTAATCCATACATTCAAGCTAATGTGAATCAAAAACTTCAATCAAACACATTATACAAGTACTACAAATAGTCATCAAACAATTGGAAAACCCTAGAAGTTCTTATTAAGTCCATTTTGGACTAGAACTTCCTTAATGGATCCAAATGGACCCATAAGCTTCCAATTGGACTATCATGGGCTTAGAACCCTAATTGGGCTCTAATTGGATCCACATTCATTTATTTCAATATTTTGGGCTAGGTTGAACCTAGAATGAAATAAATTAATGACTATGAACCATAATTAACCTAATTTGACCCTAACAAGTCATAAAAATCACATTTAAATTGATTTGGACCAAAAATCACCCAACTTAACCAAGAAAAATTGGGCTTAAGTAATTAAGGCCCAAACACCCTCATTTCCTCCATTATTTTCGGCCCAAAAGCTCAAGCCCAAGAGGAGGGTTGACCTTAGTGTGCCACCTCATTATTGCCCATAGGTTTTCCATGCAAATCCATTCCATATATCCATGCACATCACCTCATGTCTATATCCCCCTCTCTCTTCTTGTTTCGGCCGAGAGCAACACCACACACACACAAAACACTCACAAACACTCTCTAAAATTCACTCAAGGCTTCTTCTTCTTCTCCATCCAAAGTCTCGAATTTTAGGTAGCATTCAAGGAAGTTCTTCCACAAAAATCATCATCTAAGGTAAGGTTTTGCTTGGATCTATGACTTGTATTCCATATTTATCAAAAATCTCTTCCTAATCCATGCAAAAATCATGATCTTGCACTCTAGAAATCCCATAAACTCGAAAATTTCATCAAGGAGTGCAAAGGCCAAAAATCACTTCATTTCTTCCATTCTTTCTTCAAAAACCGAATCAACACCCAAGGTGAGTTTCATATCCCCTTATTTTCGGTTTTTATGAGTTTTTGTGGGGGAGAATACAAGAAAAAGTGTAGATCCATCATTATGTGTATGTTGTGGTTGATTTCTATGCTTACATGTAGGTTTTGTATGATTTTGATGATAGATCTAGTGTGATATGCTAAAAACCGAGACATATATTTTATCATAGCATAAAATAGACTATCACATGCAAAGTATACTAAGAAAATGGCTAAATAGCTTGACAACACTTAACTTGGACTAAAAACTCATTTTTTTTTGACATAAAATGTTGAAAATACAAAGCTAAAGGGCCTAAAGTGAAATATTTCGAAATCTGATGGGTGAGATGAGTCAAAACAGTTTACATAATGTATTTTCTGAAAATATATTGTTTAGAGGGTTCAAAACATAAATTCCAAGCTTATTGGGCTAAGTATGACATTTTCGGCCCAATAAGGCCCAATATGCGAAATTTTCTAAATTGGAGGACCAAAACTGCATTTTTCTGTAAAACAGTGGACTATAAGTGTTCCATGTGCTTTTCAAGGGTTTACAATGCTTTTCAAATTTAAAAGGGACCAAAGTTGTAAAATTTTTCCAAATTGGGTAAAAAATGTAAAAGTTGCGAAAAACAGGGGCTATAACCGAGAAAATTGAAATTTCAAGGGTTTAAACTGTTTTCTATGATAAAAATGCTGGAAAATACTTATTTCAATAATTTTTGGTATAAAAATGTCAAGAAAATTAATTTAAGGACCAAACCGGAAAGTTTTTAAATAAAGGGGTGAAAAGGGTAAATTCTACAATTAAGGAAGGGCTGAAAATAGAAAATCTTCAATACTAGTTAATACATGCAATTTGACCAATTGACGATACCATGCTTGGCGACGAATTACAATACACTCCAATACCAAAAGTCGTTGTTAAACGAATTGGTTCGGTCTCAAACCAATAAAAATCCAAAACCACTAACACGACGACATTACGACATTTCGATTCATAACTAATAACGATGGAGAATTCACTATACATACGAGTGTGCGCAGACGTCTATGCACCATCTTTGGGCCCCAAAAGTGTAAAATCTTGTTCGTTGAGCCTAGCTAGCCCAATGACCTGATCTTAAGGCCCGAAGGTCTCTCTCTCACTTACGAAGTGTTGGGTTTTACCGATCCGACATGACGTAACAGGACTTTCAATGGCATACATGCTGCTGGACCCCAAGGGTTCTTCAGTGCTGCTAGTAAAGTCGGTAACTCACGATTGCGGGTTGGGCTTCGGGCCCTTCGCAATTGCATTTATCCCAATCGACGCGGGGAAATACCGAGGGTTTCGCACCTTCTCTCCTTCCCTCCGGTCGTGGGACTACACAAGTCCGGGAGGATTGAGCTGTGTGAAGAATTGCGAGTGGCACCTAAGGGATCACTTGTAAGGTTGTCGATTGGCCGTTTTCATTAACGTACATCACAACACTTCACCACCCATTGTATTCTCAATGCCTCCGGAGCTCAACGATTTTCCTCTAACGAAACGAAACGAAACAACGGTATACAAACTAAGTAATACAAAGTGATAGGAAAACGTCAGGTTTTCCTAGGGTTTTCAATAATTACAAATTATGAATTACCGGTCGAATTTTTTTTACAACTATTACGCTTACATAAATACAATTCAAACATGCATACTCATGGATCAACACATATTTTACACTATTTTATTATTAGAAAATATCGGATTTTCTGATGGGTTTCAAACATTACATTGGATTTCAAACTCTACTTATGAACTCACCAACATTTCGTATGTTGACGTTTTTCAAAATACTTGTATTCTCAGGTAACAGATAAGGTGACGGATGATTTATACTCTATGATGTTTGCTGTAGTTTAAGTGATGTTGAACAGTTATTTTGAGAATGTAACGTTTGAACAATGTAACGAATGTAAACACTAACGTTTGTACTATTCCAAATGTTGGTGATGTTTTATGTTATGTTTCATGTATATGCATTGTAATGGTATTCAATGAGTCACGATAGCCCTCGGACGTTTCCGCCGTCTGGTTCGGGGGTGTGACAGGTTGGTATCAGAGCATTGTTTATAGTGAACTAGCATATCTAACCACACACGGATATGCAACTATAAACCAAAAAGAGGGACTAACATAACTCTGAACAAAACAAGTAAATAAAATACGCTTGCTTGTATTAGGAATAAGAACATAACGCCGAATCAAACACAATAATGCTGGTGTCTCGGTTAAATTGGGACTGTTCTTAGTAATACCAAGGAGTGAATGTAGCCTGATCAACTACATTCTCTCCAAAGTAAAACTAATACACGTCTCGATGAGATCGGGATAGCTAGGGAACCTAAAACTATACCCCTACCACCAAGAAGAGGATGTCAGTTTAGCTTGTGCCATAGCGTTAGAATCATAGGAAAGTGATAGCTTATTCGCATACTTTCTCTCAGTCATCATGGAGGGAGAGCATCAGGGCATTCAGTTCTTCCAAGCCCCTGAGGCACAAGGGGTACTCGAAGGCGAACCAGAAGGGAATCAAGAGGGAGCCTACGACATTGAACCAGACGAGTACATGGACACCGACTACGAGTTCGAGGAGACCGACGATGACATGAAGGAGGATCAGGCCCCGGACACGGGTCACATCGCATCTCCTGTTAGCGAAGTGCAACGGGATCCCCACGTCCCACCAGTGAATCCCTCGCGGGAGAATCGCTCCCCAGAATCCGTGATTGCCGACTTACGACAACAACTGTTCGTCATGGAAGCGCGAGCCGTGCGAGCAGAGCTTGAGAGGGATGAGGTCATTGTAGACATGACAGAGATGGCGCAGCTGCTAGCTCAGCACTTCGGCATATGATTTCACCATTATAGTAGGACGCAGCTCATCGCGGTTAGGGATAGACTTATCATAGAAGGTCGTTAGGAAATATGCTATGTATTCCGACTCTATGTTTAAGTGACTACACTACTCATGGAGCTGTTATGCTGTCGGATTAGTGCTACTTATGTATGCTCTTACGAGCAAATTTTCTTGTACTAAACACGCACAATATTAATAAACTTATGTGTGCTTTCCTACGACATTCACAGTTGTTATGTGTTGAGACGTTATGATTGTATGCTCGATGGTAGAAATGTTTAGGTTCGCATCATACACCTAGTTAGTAGGGTCGCAACCTCACAGAAACCACGTACACTCAACATCTTTCCGTTTCATGACAGAAAGATGCCTCGCCCAACTACTCGCGGAAACCCAGGACCAACCCCACCTGAAGTTGACTCAGCCGCCTTTCAGGCAGCTGTATCAGCAGCAGTCACTGCGGCGATTGCGCAAATTCAACAAGGGAACAATGGAGGAGTCAATGGGCAAGGAGCCGGAAGTTCAAACAATGGGATGAATCAAGGATCCACCAAGACGTGTACCTACAAGGACTTCACAAACGCCAAACCACGAACTTTTAATGGTACTGGAGGAGTGATCACTCTGAAGCGCTGGATCGAGAAGGTGGAATCGATATTCGAGATATGCGACTGCCCCGAGCACATGAAGGTGAAGTTCGCGGCTTGCACTTTTGTGGATCAGGCGCTCACCTGGTGGAATGGACATGTAGAATCCATGACGCTCCCTGTAGCCAACTCTATCCCCTGGACAGAAATGAAAGAAATGTTGATGGCAGAGTACTGCCCACGAGGCGAAATACAAAAGATGGAACAAGAGCTATGGAACCTCACTGTGCAGAACGCGAATATCGATGCCTACATATCGAGATTTAGCGAACTATCTCTGTTGTGCCCGGGTATGATCACCTCGGAAGGAAAGAAGATCGAGCGATTCATCTGGGGACTCACATCACCAATTCAAGGGAATGTGATAGCTGCAAACCCCGAAACATTTGACAGTGCAAAGAGACTGGCGAAGAGGTTGTACGACCATAATAACAAAAAGGGAGAGAAACCAGTGGAGGCTGAGAAGAAGAAGGAAGGAGATGACAAGAGGGGAAAGAACAATAAGAGGAAGGGGCGCCAGGTCCCCAACACCTCTAAGAAACAGCAGACAGTGGCGATAAATGCTGTTACCACATCGGCTCCAGCCGCACCACATGCTCCAACCTCAGCCACTTCAAATACTTCCAAACCTTATTCCGGTAATCTTCCCAAATGCAACAAGTGCGGTTTCCATCACTATGGAGAATGCAAGGATTTTCAGTGCACCAGTTGCAATCGAAGGGGTCACACTGCAAAGTACTGCAAGGCTTACCCTCCCCCTAACCAAAATCAGGGAATCAACAACAACAACCCTCGCAACAACAACAACACCCATGTCAGCGGCAACAGCGCAGGGCCTAGCTACACCTGCTACGGATGCGGGAAGACTGGACACGTCCGCCGAGACTGTCCCAACAACAATAATTCAAGAAATGGAGGAACAGGAAGGATGATGACCATGGGTCAGGGGGAAGCTATTCAGGATCCCTCTGTTGTTACCGGAACGTTTCTCTTAAACCACGCTTACGCATGCATCTTATTTGACTCCGGAGCAGAGCGAAGCTTCGTAAGCAATAAGTTTAAGCACTTATTAAAACAACTTCCCCAAAAGCTAAATGAAGCCTATACAGTGGAAATGGCCAATGGGAAAACCGAATCCACTGGGGAAATCTACATCGGATGTACCCTAACTCTTAATCAACACGTCTTCCAAATAGACCTAATGCCAGTATCAATTAGGAGTTTCGACGTGATCATCGGTATGGACTGGTTAAGCCCCCACCATGCCGACATTATGTGCCACAAGAAGGCCGTCCGTCTTCGTCTTCCCAATCACGAAACCCTAGTGGTCTACGGAGACAAATCTAGCATGAACCTTCGCCTCGTTTCGTGTGTCAAGGCACAAAAATATCTACGAAGGAACAATCTGGCGTTCCTGGCTCATGTGGTGGACAAGACCAAGGAGGAGATTAACGTTCGAGACATTCCAGTGGCATGTGAATTTCCGGATGTATTTCCTGAAGATCTTCCGGGAGTACCCCCAGAGAGACAGGTCGAATTTCGAATTGACCTTATCCCAGGAGCAACTCCTCTTGCTAAATCACCCTATCGGTTGGCTCCTGCCGAGATGCAGGAATTATCCAGCCAACTCAGCGAACTTTTGGATAAAGGATTTATTCGACCTAGTTACTCGCCATGGGGAGCTCCGGTACTCTTTGTCAAAAAGAAAGACAGATCATTTAGAATGTGTATCGATTACAGAGAGTTAAACAAACTCACAATCAAAAACCGCTACCCACTCCCACGAATCGATGACCTATTTGACCAGCTCCAAGGGGCTAGTTATTTTTCTAAAATAGATTTACGGTCCGGGTATCACCAACTCAAAGTCCGGGAAGAGGATATTCCAAAAACTGCTTTCCGAACTCGTTACGGACATTATGAATTTGTCGTAATGCCTTTCGGTCTAACGAATGCCCCTGCCGCATTTATGGACCTAATGAATCGGGTCTGCCGACCGTTCCTCGATAACTTCGTCATCGTTTTTATCGATGACATCCTTGTCTATTCTCGAAACAAGGAAGAGCATGGCCAACATCTCCGACAAGTTTTAGAAACTCTACGATCAGAAAGACTTTACGCCAAACTCTCCAAGTGTGAGTTCTGGCTGCGAAGCGTGAACTTCCTAGGTCATGTAGTCAGCCGAGATGGAATCCATGTGGATCCCTCTAAGGTCAAAGCGGTAGAAGGATGGGCAATCCCGACAATGCCCACGGAAATACGTCAATTCTTGGGATTAGCAGGCTACTATAGGAGATTCATTCAGAATTTCTCTAAGATCACCAAGCCACTTACCTCGCTTACGCAAAAGGGCGTACCATTCAAATGGACAGACAAACAAGAAATCGCATTTCAAACCTTGAAGCAAGCTCTCTGTAGCGCACCTGTACTATCTCTACCTGAAGGAACGGAAGACTTTGTAGTCTACTGCGACGCATCAAATCAGGGTTTAGGTTGCGTTCTCATGCAACGTGGGAGAGTGATAGCCTATGCATCCCGCCAGCTAAAGACGCATGAAGTGAACTACACAATCCATGACCTAGAGTTGGGAGCTGTAGTCTTTGTCCTAAAAATTTGGAGGCATTACCTTTATGGTACAAAGTGCACCGTCTTCACAGATCACAAGAGCCTCCAACACATCTTAAACCAGAAGGAATTAAACATGAGGCAACGAAGATGGGTTGAGTTGCTAAACGATTATGAGTGCGAGATTAAGTACCACCCAGGCAAGGCCAATGTGGTAGCTGATGCATTAAGTCGGAAGGAGTACTCTAACCGCCGTACGAAAACTCTCTCGATCACCATTCAATCTCATCTGGCCACTCAAATCGCGTCGGTCCAGTCAGAGGCCATGAGAACGGAAAATAGAGCTAGCGAGGCGTTGCGCGGGATGGAAAAGAACCTAGAAACAAGGGAGAATGGGGTATACTAGTTCATGAACCGTATTTGGGTCCCTAAACTTGGAGGGCTTAGAGATGTTGTCATGAAGGAAGCCCATAAGACGCGATACTCCATTCACCCCGGTTCTGATAAGATGTATTTGGATATTAAACAACACTATTGGTGGCCTAACATGAAGGCGGAAATCGCGACCTACGTCAGCAAGTGCCTTACATGCGCCAAAGTAAAGGTGGAATACCAGAAACCTTCAGGATTGTTGCAGAAACCGGAAATTCCCGAGTGGAAATGGGAGGGGATTTCTATGGATTTCGTCACTAAGCTACCCAAGACGTCGGACGGACTGGATACCATATGGGTAATCATCGATCGACTGACGAAATCTGCCCATTTCCTGCCAATCAAAGAATCTTACAAGATGGAGAGACTGACGCGGTTGTACCTACGAGAAATCGTGAGACTCCATGGAGTGCCAAAATCTATTATCTCGGATAGGGACAGTAGGTTCACGTCCCGATTTTGGCAATCACTCCATAAGGCGATGGGAACAACCCTCGATATGAGCACCTCTTATCATCCTTAAACGGATGGCCAAAGTGAGCGAACTATCCAAACGCTCGAAGATATGCTCCGTGCATGCGTGATAGACTTTGGAAAGTCTTGGGATACCCACCTACCCTTAATCGAGTTCTCATACAACAATAGTTACCATTCGAGCATCAAGGTGGCTCCTTTCGAAGCACTTTACGGGCATAAATGTAGATCACCGTTATGTTGGGCTGAAGTAGGTGACACCCAGCTAGCAAAAATGCATGCGTCGGACAAAACACTAACGGGACCAGAGATCATCCGTGAAACCACGGAAAAGATCGTTCAAATCAGAGCTCGATTGCAAGCATCGCGTGACCGACAAAAGAGCTACGCTGACAAACGACGAAAGCCCTTAGAATTTCAGGTTGGTGATCGAGTACTGTTAAAAGTCTCGCCCTGGAAAGGGGTTATACGTTTCGGAAAACGGGGAAAGCTGAACCCGCGATACATTGGACCTTTCGAAATCATCGCTCGAATTGGTTCGGTAGCATACAAACTGCAACTACCCGCAGAGCTAAATGGTGTACACCCCGTGTTTCACGTATCTAATCTGAAGAAGTGTCTCTCAGATGAAACACTCGTCACGCCTCTTGACGAAATCGAAATCAATGAGAAACTCCTGTTCGTTGAAGAACCAATCGAAATCATGGACAGGGAGGTAAAGCGTACTAAGCAGAGTCGCATCCCGATCGTGAAAGTACGGTGGAACGCAAAGCGTGGGCCGGAATTCACTTGGGAGCGCGAAGACCAAATGAAGCAAAAGTACCCTCACCTATTCTAGTTTTCTCAAATCTAGCTTTCAAACAGAATTTCGAGACGAAATTCCCTCTAACGGGGGGATGATGTCACAACTGGAAATTTTGTGTCATGTAATCCATACATTCAAGCTAATGTGAATCAAAAACTTCAATCAAACACATTATACAAGTACTACAAATAGTCATCAAACAATTGGAAAACCCTAGAAGTTCTTGTTAAGTCCATTTTGGACTAGAACTTCCTTAATGGATCCAAATGGACCCATAAGCTTCCAATTGGACTATCATGGGCTTAGAACCCTAATTGGGCTCTAATTGGATCCACATTCATTTATTTCAATATTTTGGGCTAGGTTGAACCTAGAATGAAATAAATTAATGATTATGAACCATAATTAACCTAATTTGACCCTAACAAGTCATAAAAATCACATTTAAATTGATTTGGACCAAAAATCACCCAACTTAACCAAGAAAAATTGGGCTTAAGTAATTAAGGCCCAAACACCCTCATTTCCTCCATTATTTTCGGCCCAAAAGCTCAAGCCCAAGAGGAGGGTTGACCTTAGTGTGCCACCTCATTATTGCCCATAGGTTTTCCATGCAAATCCATTCCATATATCCATGCACATCACCTCATGTCTATATCCCCCTCTCTCTTCTTGTTTCGGCCAAGAGCAACACCACACACACACAAAACACTCACAAACACTCTCTAAAATTCACTCAAGGCTTCTTCTTCTTCTCCATCCAAAGTCTCGAAGTTTAGGTAGCATTCAAGGAAGTTCTTCCACAAAAATCATCATCTAAGGTAAGGTTTTTCTTGGATCTATGACTTGTATTCCATATTTATCAAAAATCTCTTCCTAATCCATGCAAAAATCATGATCTTGCACTCTAGAAATCCCATAAACTTGAAAATTTCATCAAGGAGTGCAAAGGCCAAAAATCACTTCATTTCTTCCATTCTTTCTTCAAAAACCGAATCAACACCCAAGGTGAGTTTCATATCCCCTTATTTTCGGTTTTTATGAGTTTTTGTGGGGGAGAATACAAGAAAAAGTGTAGATCCATCATTATGTGTATGTTGTGGTTGATTTCTATGCTTACATGTAGGTTTTGTATGATTTTGATGATAGATCTAGTGTGATATGCTAAAAACCGAGACATATATTTTATCATAGCATAAAATAGACTATCACATGCAAAGTATACTAAGAAAATGGCTAAATAGCTTGACAACACTTAACTTGGACTAAAAACTCATTTTTTTTTGACATAAAATGTTGAAAATACAAAGTTAAAGGGCCTAAAGTGAAATATTTCAAAATCTGATGGGTGAGATGAGTCAAAACAGTTTACATAATGTATTTTCTGAAAATATATTGTTTAGAGGGTTCAAAACATAAATTCCAAGCTTATTGGGCTAAGTATGACATTTTCGGCCCAATAAGGCCCAATATGCGAAATTTTCTAAATTGGAGGACCAAAACTGCATTTTTCTGTAAAACAGTGGACTATAAGTGTTCCATGTGCTTTTCAAGGGTTTACAATGCTTTTCAAATTTAAAAGGGACCAAAGTTGTAAAAATTTTCCAAATTGGGTCAAAAATGTAAAAGTTGCGAAAAACAGGGGCTATAACCGAGAAAATTGAAATTTCAAGGGTTTAAACTATTTTCTATGATAAAAATGCTGGAAAATACTTATTTCAATAATTTTTGGTATAAAAATGTCAAGAAAATTAATTTAAGGACCAAACCGGAAAGTTTTTAAATAAAGGGGTGAAAAGGGTAAATTCTACAATTAAGGAAGGGCTGAAAATAGAAAATCTTCAATACTAGTTAATACATGCAATTTGACCAATTGACGATACCATGCTTGGCGACGAATTACAATACACTCCAATACCAAAAGTCGTTGTTAAACGAATTGGTTCGGTCTCGAACCAATAAAAATCCAAAACCAGTAACACGACGACATTACGACATTTCGATTCATAACTAATAACGATGGAGAATTCACTATACATACGAGTGTGCGCAGACGTCTATGCACCATCTTTGGGCCCCAAAAGTGTAAAATTTTGTTCGTTGAGCCTAGCTAGCCCAATGACCTGATCTTAAGGCCCGAAGGTCTCTCTCTCACTTACGAAGTGTTGGGTTTTACCGATCCGACATGACGTAACATGACTTTCAATGGCATACATGCTGCTGGACCCCAAGGGTTCTTCAGTGCTGCTAGTAAAGTCGGTAACTCACGATTGCGGGTTGGGCTTCGGGCCCTTCGCAATTGCATTTATCCCAATCGACGCGGGGAAATACCGAGGGTTTCGCACCTTCTCTCCTTCCCTCCGGTCGTGGGACTACACAAGTCCGGGAGGATTGAGCTGTGTGAAGAATTGCGAGTGGCACCTAAGGGATCACTTGTAAGGTTGTCGATTGGCCGTTTTCATTAACGTACATCACAACACTTCACCACCCATTGTATTCTCAATGCCTCCGGAGCTCAACGATTTTCCTCTAACGAAACGAAACGAAACAACGGTATACAAACTAAGTAATACAAAGTGATAGGAAAACGTCAGGTTTTCCTAGGGTTTTCAATAATTACAAATTATGAATTACCGGTCGAATTTTTTTTACAACTATTACGCTTACATAAATACAATTCAAACATGCATACTCATGGATCAACACATATTTTACACTATTTTATTATTAGAAAATATCGGATTTTCTGATGAGTTTCAAACATTACATTGGATTTCAAACTCTACTTATGAACTCACCAACATTTCGTATGTTGACGTTTTTCAAAATACTTGTATTCTCAGGTAACAGATAAGGTGACGGATGATTTATACTCTATGATGTTTGCTGTAGTTTAAGTGATGTTGAACAATTATTTTGAGAATGTAACGTTTGAACAATGTAACGAATGTAAACACTAACGGTTGTACTATTCCAAATGTTGGTGATGTTTTATGTTATGTTTCATGTATATGCATTGTAATGGTATTCAATGAGTCACGATAGCCCTCGGACGTTTCCGCCGTCTGGTTCGGGGGTGTGACACACACGAATCAAGTGAGGGAATAAGAACGACTGTAAATAAAAAGGGGGATAAATTAGGTTAAAAGTCAATTTGACTAGCATGACTATAGGAAATATCTATGGAATTGATATATCAAATTACTAAATCACCATTATTTATTTATTTATTTTATTATTTCCCAAATTACTATTGGTGCATTCATGCACACAATAGTTGCTAGAAACATTTGAACCTAGCTCTGTCTCTCTCTCTCTCTTTCTCTCTCTCTCTCTCTCTCTCTCTATATATATATATATATATATATATATATATATATATATATATATATATTATTTCCTAAATTCCTATTGGTGCATTCATCCACACAATAGTTGCTAGAAACATTTGAACCTAGCTCTCTCTCTCTCTCTCTCTCTCTATATATATATATATATATATATATATATATATATATATAACAATAGCAATATATTTAAACAATATTGTTTTGCAGATAAATCCGATAAATATTTCTACACTATATTATGGTGTTCATCTTATTATAATTTTTATTTTATATATCCATTTGATCTTTTGGTTTTCTCAAGAACATTTCTTCCAAAGGAAAGAACACTTGATTGAAAAAAAAAGATTGAGCTCATTAAACATATTTATTGCAAAATGGGTAACTAGAGCTATGTGCAAACACACCATGTTTGAGCAAATTAGATTGAGTCGACAAACATTCCAAGCAAAGATGCCACATTGTTACGACTTAAGACAAATAGTTATGAAGTGATATTGATGATACAAAAGGAAATGGGTTTGTATAAGCTAGGATAATGTCCTTTTATATATTTCTATAAAGATGGGTTTATATATTTGCTAAGTATCTTTCAGGGTTCTAAAAACCTCGTCATGGCTCCAAGGCTTGTACTTGCCGCCAAACTTTATCAAAATGCCGCCTTAAATCATATATTTGTATAAAAATATATAATAGTTCAAAATCCATATAAAAATATTAATTATATACAAAATTGTTGCCTTATGTCACGCCTCACAAACGACGTGGCACACCAAGGCTTAGAAAAGCTTGAGGCTTGACATTGCCTCCAAGTCACGTCTTATGTTATTTAGAACATTGGTATCTTTTGTGCTTGACGGAAGGGTGAATGTAAGCATAGTTTCTTTAGAAAGGTTACATGTCTAAATTGCTTTTGTTCTCTGAAATGATGTTTGCAAGTTTGATTATGTTACATGTTGTAATGTAAGTGAGTTACCTAGTTTATTATACAAATAGGTAACATCATGAGTAATTTCATACTAGTTATAATCAATCTCTTGATGGGAAACATGCAACCACAACGGTAAATAACAACGCAGAAAGAAACATCGATTGGCTAAACTTTCCGACTTGAATGAACATTTAAGGATGCAAAAAAATATGGTATTTTCAGTTGCAACAAAAACAACCCGAATGGAACTTATATGATCAAATATAATCAGCCAAAAATAGTAAGTAAGCAATCAATAGAGACACCATAATTTTAGCGTAGAAACTTCTCAAGAGAGAAGAGTAATACCACAAATCTACTAGACCGTTTACAATCTATGATCACCAATATTTGAGCAATACAAAGTTTCTCTCTCTCTCTCTCTCTCTATATATATATATATATATATATATATATATATATATATATATATATATATATATATATATAAGATTAATACAACATACCCTTAGAACAAATTACTTCAAGAGTGGAAACAAATAAGCAAAAGAGAATGATGAATATCACCAAAACAATATTACTATTTTCCAGCAATGAATATAGACGATTCCTGTGCCTCTACAACTATCTTAATAATTCAAATGCATGATACGTTGGTATGAATGTTAGAAATCCATTGTCCAAAAATCAAGGTAAACGAATCGTTGGATCTCCGAGAACTGTGAAACAGTATCTATGTATCCAGAAAATCCAAAAATGGAGAAATCCGATTTTGCTCTTTGTTTTCTCTCTGTATATTGGCTGTAAAATTGTTCTTAATGAAAATAAGTGAAATAAGTAACAATATATAGATAGTATAGGCTAAAAGGTTGTGCTATGTACGCATGGACGAAAAAAACTCAGAAATAAAGCCACAAATCTCCTCTTCTTTGGCCTATTTGAGTAACACCAATTTTATGTAAATTATTCCTTTATATTTTTGGCATTTAAGATTTTAATATGGAATTTTGGGTGGCCATGACATGGTGGTAAGAGCACCATGACGGGGCCTCATCACATCCTCTCGACCTAAAAGCAACCTTAGCCTCCATTCTTGACATTTTGAGCTCATTTGGTGTTTTATAGTGACGAGAAGAAGAAGAAGAAGGCGTTCTTGGTGTATATATATAGCAATCTAGTCTCGCCATCATCTCATTTCACACATTTTGGACCCTTGTAAGTCCACTTGCTTTTATCTTTTGTCTTATATCTTGATGGATCTAGGTTTACAAGCTTATCTCATGATTCTTGGTGTTTTGGATGGATGGATTTGATATCGTTGGCAACTTTATGAGTCATTGGCCTTGCTTTGAGGTCACATGTTCCGATCTAGTATTTCATGAAGACCTTGATTCCATGCATAAGTTTAAGTTCATTTCATCCATTTTTATGACCCAGCTTGGGAAAGACAAGCATTATACATATATGTCTATAAAGCAATGATTTTTATGATTCGATATGTGTAAGAAAGCCTACTAGAAAGTATGAATGATTAGTCTGAATCATTTGACTACAGGAAATGAAGGATCAAAAACTTCCACCCGAGACTTCCAAACCCTTTTCAGTGACCGACGAATCAAGCGGCGACTACAGGGTTTAAGGGTCCTTGTCTATGAGAGTTTTCATCTATGGCTTAAGTGGTGTTTCTTTGTGAAATTAAGGGTTGGTTAACATCCATTAGAGAGGAGAACACTAAGAGGGAGTAGGAGACTTGGGGTGGGTAGGGTTAATGATATATTTTTATGGTTTTATTTATTTGTTTAATTACAAAAACAGTTAATAAAACTCAATGAAATTGTAATTTGGAGTAAAATAGTAATTTCAAATAAAATTTATAGTAAAATGAAACCACAGGCGTAACATCCCAAAAATCATGATAAAAAAAATTCATTTTTCAAAAACCATTTTTATAAACCACAAGTCATACAAAACAATATTTCCAAAACATAGTCACACAAATCAGAGTATACAAAACCATTTCTCAACTTAAATCCAAGGATGATGTGTAAAATCACGCATTTGTCTTGCCCGATCATTTGATGTACCTGAAACAACAAAAGTAATCTGTAAGCCAAAGCTTAATGAGTTCCCCCACAATACCCACATAACAAAGTACATACATTTTTGAAAGAATTAGGGTTTATGGTTGAGACCTGGATACCCCTTGGATTGTGTGAACACTTTCCAGACTGATATTTCTACCCTCTCCCTAGATTGCAAGAAATTCAGCCTAGCATAAACCAAGAGGACACTTACGATTCTAGGCACAAAAATCATAAGCCAAATTGCTAAACGATTCTCTGTTTGTGTGAAGAAAAAGAGAACTAATAAATTTTCATGTATATCTTCTCAAAGGGAAGATTCGTTTATATAATAAACAAGATTAGGGTTTCTCTTAGGGTTGGCTGTCATGGGTTGCTTTTGCAACAAGTCAGGGAAATCCATATTTTAATTAGGATTTAGGGTTTCAAAAACTAACGAATTTCGTTAGTTATACCATAATCACTCTCAAGAATTTGAATTTCCCACTATGTTTCCATATGTAAAAATCGAAGAGTTCTTAGAGCTCTTACCCAAAACCCTACGAGACCTCTATCCCTCGACCCTAGCATGGGCAGCACCCCTAGACCCTGCCAAAGGTTGCTGCCCCGGAGCCCCGACTTATTGTCGAACTAGCTTCTAATTTGATCTTATGCAACAGTAACCCAAGTGCGATGCTCTCTTCTAGAAACCCTAATGTATATGTGTTCGTATATATGCCAAGGGATCCGATAAAATAACTAGGCGTTAATCGTCTTTCATGGGATCAAAATGAGCAGGTCCGAATATAGCAATGGTAGTGGACTGAGCATCTGCGTGCTAAAGGGAAAGAGATGATGCATAAATTCGATTTTGGCATGACTAATCACTGGAGTTTGCCATTATAACGAATTAAACTTTAAACCAAAATTGTCTTACTAAACTTATTTCCAAAATTTACAATTCTGACCCTAGACTTACATATAATCAATTTATTAATATTATTATTATTATTATTGTTGTTAATTTGATATATATATATATATATATATATATATATATATATATATATATATATATATATATAAATAATGCCTTTTATTCAATTAAGTCATTTGTCAAAACTAAAAAATTTAATCTTTAATTACATAGATATTCGCTATTAATTAGTAACCCTAATTCGAAATAGGTAAATGAAATGTGGCATTACTATCTTTATATCTACGGAAACGTAATGACGAGCCCCACACTTTGATCTACTTACTTTTGGCTTAACACATATCGAACTAAGAACATAATCCGTGCAAGAAGCTTAACATATAACTTTTCCTATTTTACCATTTGGCTCCAAAACAAAAACTAATGGCTTAGTTCCCATAAACAATATAATCAACATCCAATAAGTTCCCTTGAAGCCCGAGTCTTTTACTTGATCCATTTCTTATCCACAATCATAAACTAAGAAACTTCTTGAAACACGATATTACAATAGGAACCAACCATGCAATAAATAAAAACCACATGGATGATGTCCTTTAAAACAAATTAAAAAAATACTAAAATTCAAAACTTTAGGAAACCACAAATATTGTGTATGTCTAAAACTCGATTGTTATTTTGCCATGGCTAATTATACTTTGTTTCCGTTACAACAACCTTGCCTCGTGTCTTAAAACTATACAATTACTGCACAAATACAATATATACCCAACATGACATTTTATTATTATTATTATTATTATTATTATTGTTATTATTATTATTATTATTTCTAATTTCTTAAACAAAATGGTCCTTAACCACGCTTGTATAGATGCGAACGTTAAGTGTTGTTTGTTTTTGTGTGTTGATCTTCTTGGCCTATTCTATTTGCAATGCAGACAACTCACAGACATTAGACTTCACAGACTATTTGTTTTTTTTGAAAACTACAGACCTAAATGTCTACGCATCCTCTTCTTGGCGCACATGTGGACCAGAGTCTTCAAACCTCTTAAGACATCTTCTAGCCTAAAACTCATATATCTTTTTTCTTTTTTGATTTTATTTAAATTTAGATTTATTCCAACTATATATATGATAAACATTTTTTAATAAAAAAGTTGCAATACTTAAAGAAAAAGGTTGGAGGACACAATTATGACATTTGTGACAAATTTATAAATAAATATTTAATTAAAATAATTTTCATTGAAGTTGTGTATAGATGTATGAAAAAAAACTAATATTGTCTTATATTTTTTGTGTCAAGTTTTATAAAACATTATTTAATGCAATATCATTTATTTCTTAGGAAAAATATTTATGCATGGTTTTTAATTGATTTAATTGAAAAAGTAAATGAAAATTTTGGAATTTTTTTATTTAAAATCAAAGTTTATTTCCGTCCATTTTATGTGTTAATTTATTTTATCCCTAATTACAATGTTAAGGTATAACTTTGCGACCAAAGTCTAAGACTTGTTTTCCAAAATATATTGGTTGAGGGTTTAAAAGGATCAAAGGCAAGTTTTTTGGAAAGAACCTTGTGTCACGACATGGTGAAAGGAGCACCACAACATGACATGGCAATTGGATGAACGTATAAAATGGATGGTTGTCACGATGTGAAGAAAGGAAGGTCACGACGTGACCGTAGCTGCAACCGAAACCCATGATCTTTTAGGGTTTCTTCCATATTTAAGCACCTAAGGAGAAGGTTTAGGGCATCCTCTTTAGCCTCCAACCCTTTCAACAAAACCCTAGCCTCCATTGTTGAGTTCTTGAGTTTTTGGTGCCATTAAGTAGAATGAATCGTCCTTGGTACATAGATCCAACTTGTAAGTCTCATCATCATCTTCTAACACTTACTCTGGACCATTAGGAGTTTTCATGCTCCAAGCTTTATGATTCTATGTTTCTAGATCTATATTTTTGTGGATCCTTAGAGTCCTATTGTGGTTAGATGTGTTAGATCTGAAGTTTGGTAGGGTTTTGAACTCATGCATGAGGTTTCAGACCTCTTTTTCATCATGTGTGACCTAACTGGAGCTCAAGTCTTGCGTAGGGCATGCATGTTTATAAAGCACCAATTTTTATGATCATTTAGGTGTAAGAAAGCCTTTTAGAGGGGATTATTGTGTGGCTTAATGGATTAAGAGCTTAATCCATTAAGATGTCAAGGACTAGTTCCTACGACGTGACAATATGCCCGTCATGTGGTGGCATTTAGTAACGTCTGCGTTTATGGATCAACATTATTATAATGATTTAATAGTTAGGATCAACCATTGTAACCTATTTTAAATTAATGAAGAATAATTATTTGAATATTGTGTATTTTTGTGCAATATAGGTGCTTATAGCGATATAATAAAATAATAATAATAAATATGCGTCAAAAATAGAATGAAAAATTCACCCAATATCTTTTAAGAAAGTTGAAGTAGTCGTAACAAGGATTCTAGAGATATAAGGAATGCTGAAATCCGACTTATAACATAGATGTTATGACCTGTCGAAGTTTTAAAATTAAACCGGCACAACATCGCGTATCGTAAAAAGTGAAGCCTTAGTGCCTAAGCAAGGTCATGTGCCACGTGGCGGCACCAAGCGAAGCTTTAGTGCCTAAGCAAGGTCACGACGCGAATGTAAATATCATGACACGAATCCCCTTGAACAACCTATAAATAGAAGAAACAAATCACACTTTTCTTCACATGTTTCTATCCAACTATCTCCGAAACACCCCCAAACCCTCTAAGCATTTCCTTAGCACCTCCTAGGTGTTAGTAGTGAGCCCCAGACCTTCAAAAAGCCCCAAGAAGGAGAGCTTTCAGCTACGAAGTTCTGCCCACGCAGAGCCTGGTTCCTCGCTAAACTTCTTGTAAGTGTGTTATGCTTACCATACTTTAAGTATAACTTATGTTTAAATTCATTATCGTTATTATGAACCTATATAAAGATTTATCAGCGATTCAAAGTCTTTATACTGATTGATCTACTTACATGAATGTTGTCTAGGCAGTGATTTATTGAGGTGATTAAAGTGATATTTCCAAGCGACATACTTCATATACTGTCACACTCTCAAACCAAGGATGGCGGAAACATCTGGGGGTGGAGGACCTCATGTGTAGTATCATAAAAATGAGTATAATAGTGCTCAAATCAATTACAACCATCATAAATATAATTGAAAAGGTTACATCGTGGTATTTGTCACATATTTAAAAATCAATTACATTATGATAACAAAATGAAATATTTGACAACTGAGAGTCCCATCCTCAAAAGCTGTTGTTTATCTGATTCACCGATTCCGTGAGAATACAAATATTTTCGAAAATCTGTCAACAATTAAGTTGGTGAGTTCATACGCTTTTGTATGCGGTGTTTGAAATTCTTTCCTTGTAAAAGTAATGTTTGTTCCAAAAAATATAATATTTCGTTTTTAAAATACATGGTAGTCTTAAATGTCAAGAGGGAAATGTACAAGTAATTTTTTTATACTTAAAGAAATTTATACAAGTTTAAATCGACATAAACTCGTTTAATTGAAAGTAAAACTCTTAAATCTTATGTCTAGTTAATACCCCATGTGAGTTATTATAACCATGCTATGACCCGATCCGCCTTGTATACGATGTTCTTCAGGCGTCGCAAAGTTAAATGACATTTGTCACCCCAAACCTGCCAGTCTAGCTATTGCATGCAGCTCTCGTGTGGGTTTGTCAGACCCAATATAGATCTATACACAACTATCACGCTCTCCCTACAAGAGACTCCGGTTACAACTTACAGGAATTTTGATTTCGTTACTTTGGAAGTAACATGAAGCGAATATCTCACAAATTTATTCATTAACAGATTTACGTAAGTTGAAATAAAAACCCATTTTTGTATAAACCCAGTATTTTGTATTCGTACCCCATTTTTACGAACTGAAAACCTTTTATAATGAATTCGAAATGTAAATGAAACATAAACTGTACCTATTATAGTTTATCATAATTGTTTGTAATGTATGAAACATCAACTATACTTATTGTAGTTTATCATAGTTTTTTGTAATGTATAGGAAACATAAACTATACCTATTATAGTTTATCCAAAAATGTTTGTAATGTAAATGAAACCTTTTCAGTGTAAGTCGAATGTATAGCCAAAACATAACTATGTATATCATGCCTTATCTTGTATTATTTGAAATGATGAAGGACTCTTACAAATCAGTGAATATTTACTGTTATATAATTATATCACAACAGAAAACACATGTAAAATATGAGGTTATCAAAGATTAACACTTTGCTTAACATGTTACAAAGTGTGATGAAAGTTGTAAGCTGTTAACTTGTTTTTAACATTTCTGCACTGTTTTGGAAAAACCACAGAAAAATCATACGAAGTCAAAAACTGAATCCGTAAACTCTAAAAGTTTTGAAAATGTGTCTAGTTTGTTCATAATTTTTATTATGACTTTTAGATGTCTCTAACTTGTGTGAAAATGTCCATATTCACAGACTGGTCCGAATTCGTAACTACAGTGCTAGACAGTTTTGTAAAAGTCACCATAAATTGTAGAAAAATCTTATGGACATGTGCAAGTTCTCGTTTTAAAGTTATAAACCAAATCTATTGGCACCAAATACAGTTTTGAAAACTAAAAAGTTTAAGATGTTCAAATCAATTCGTGAATGAACATTAACTTCTTTGTTGAAAGTCGATGTTTGAGTTTAGTTATGTTGTTGGTGTTTTAACTTGTATTCTCCTCCTAAGACTTGAAGAAAACATGAAAATGTGGGGGTATGAACTCACGTTGGGTGATTTCTTAGGATGGATGATGAATAGAAGAAGTTTCCAAGTCAAGAACACTTGGGAGATGCTTGAAGATTCGAAGATCTAGCAACAATTATGATGATATTTGTGTAAGGTATCCATGATTTGAGTGAAAGGATGCAAGATAATTGTAACAGCCTGGAATTTCAGGTATTGCTTTAAACTATTTTGGGGCATATTTAGGAGGGGACTCGGCGAGTTGGTGCCTGACTCGCCGAGTAGGACCACGGTCTTGGACACAGATTCGCGACTGGACTCGACGAGTCCATTAGGGACTCGGCGAGTCGATGCTGTTCAACTGAAACCCTAGCCGTTTTGATTCTGGATCGTATATAATGTCTTTAGGGCCGTCATGTCTCGTCTTTTGGCCGATTGAAGATAACCTAAACGTCTGTGAGCATCTGGAGCAAGGGTGAAGACTAGTGGAAGCTTGAAGAGGTTGTTAGGCAAGAAGAGGCAAGGTTGTGGTCAAAGGAGGATCAAGGGGATTGAGCTCTGAAGGTTGGGGACACAGGGAACACGTTTTCCAGGTAATCCTCGGATCATTTCTGTAGTTTTGGTGTTGTACACTAATCTAGGGTTTAGGAAACCCATTTAATGATTAGATGGATTATAGTGTTGTTACAAGTGCTTAAATCCCAGTAATAGTATGTGTAAAGGTCCAGGAAGTCCCATATCTATATATTACGGAACCATGCGAATTACAGGAGGCAGTTGATTGACTGCATGGCGTGGACTCGCCGAGTCCAATGATCAGACTCGGCGAGTAGCTTGAAGATCCGCTTGGACTCGCCGAGTTGTTCGTTAGACTCGGCGAGTAGATTGAAGATTCACTAGAACTCGCCGAGTTGTTCTTCAGACTCGGCGAGTAGCTTGAAGACTTACTAGGACTCGTCGAGTCGTTCTTTAGACTCGGCGAGTGGAGTCGGGGTGGCCCCGTGATTCTTTCACAAGGACCTCGTCGAGTCAAGGGGGGGTACTCGACGGGTAGAAAGGGGAATAACAGGGAAGTTGGGGAGGACGTCTAGACTCGCCGAGTCACTTTTGCACTCGACGAGTCCGGCCAAGTTGACCGTTGACCTGTATGTAATTTCGTAAGGTCAGTGTCTTGTTTGATAAGATCATTAATAAAGGTATGTGGTATTATAGGGAGTTTGCAGATTAGCGGATTGAGTGCGAGTAGCTCCAAGGGTTTATAGCTTGCATACTGCAAGGTGAGTTTCCTCACTATACTTCACCCGGAAGGGTTTGACTGTGTGACCGGAAGGTCGTATGTGATATATGTGATTTATGCTATAACTAGAAAGGTAGATGCTATACATGTTATGTATGTTTACACGGGCCGGAAGGCGATATGTTATGTGATAGAAGGAACAGGTATGATGTATGGTATATGTGCTATGTGTGTTATGTTATATGTGTTATGTGTTGTAAATGCTATGGGCCGGAAGGCTATATACTATGGGCCGGAAGGCAATATAATACGGGCCGGAAGGCGATATGTTATGGGCCGGAAGGCGATTAAGTTACGGGCTGGAAGGCAATGTTATGTGGACCGGAAGGTCAGGGCCTGGAAAGGCGTATGTGTGTAAGTCGTATACTGGGGAACTCACTAAGCATTTATGATTACAAGTTGTATTTATGTGTTTCAGGTACTAGTGATGACCGTGGGAAGGCGCCGGCGTGATGCGTACACACTGCCATTGTTAGAGACCTTGGGGATTCGTTATTTGTATTTTTGAAATGAACTTGGAATAAATACGTTTGTTGAATAATATTGTTCTATTTTAAATGAAAAATTTATTTGAAAATTTGAGCTGTTACAATTGGTATCAGAGCCTTGGTTTGAGGGATTCGGGTGTACCTTCAGGTGTAACTGAACTAAAAAAAAATAATAAAGACATAAAATTTTATAAATGTTAAAGCGGTAAACAAGAACGGAGCAGTGTGTACGATCAGCCAGCGCCCGAACGGTAAAGATCCCCAGAATACCTTACAATGTTATGTTATGCACTGAATTATGAATTGTTATGCATGCTAGAAGACTAGGTATACATGATAGGACTAGAACGGCCTGTTTTCTGATGCCTTAGTCTAGGGAGATTGCTTATATGAGATATTTGGTAGCGTGCAAGTAGATAGTGCATACTAGAGGTAGAGTACTCATTATTCGGGGTTTGGGGAGGAAGATTTGGGACGAATACTGATACGGTGTGGTCGGTAGTATTGGGCCCGTATTACCGAAGACACCGGGTCGGTGGAAGATCCAAGTAAGAATCCCTGGATACCGGAGACTGAGTAGGGTTGCGTTATCGAGTACAAATGTACTTGATGGAGTCTCTGATAATTTTATGTTGTATTTCAGAGACATCATGGTTACGACACGCCACGGAGCGAGTTCGAGCAGTATGAGTGACGAGGAGATTCGTCAGATGATTCAGGAAGAGGTAGCTGCGGCGGTTCGGGCTGAGATCCCGGAGATGTTTGGGTCCATTAAGACCACCCTGATGGAGGAGTTTGAGGAGCGGTACGCCGCACTGACTGAAGCTGCAGTCGCTGCCGCTACCGTAGCAGTGACCGCTGCTAGACCGCAAGGGGGCGATTCGTTGTTATTCCGGGAATTCAGCAACACGAAACCCCCTGAGTTCGATGGGACGCAGGATCCGATTGCTGCGATGAGGTGGATCGCCGATATAGAGGGGTGCTTCTACAATTGTTCATGCCCGGAGCACCTGAAGGTACGGTTCGCTTTGAACCAGCTCCGACTGGGAGCGAAGGATTGGTGGAAGTTCGTGACGGCGAACTTCACTCAGGCGGAGATTTCAACGGTGACATGGGAGAGGTTTACTGAGATGTTTAGGGACGAGTACGTTCCCCCAGTGGAGAGGGAACGATTGATCCAGGAGTTCTTGACCCTTAAGCAGGGTATTGATTCCGTTGCGGTGGTTACGCGGAAGTTTCATGAAAGGGCGATGTTCTGCCCTGAGCTGGTATCTACGGAGCAGTCATGGATGAGTTGGTATTTGAGCGTTCTGAGGAGGGATATCCGGGAGTTTGTGTCAAACTCCACCTATCGTACTTTCGCTGAGCTTCAGGCGAACGCCAGGAAGCGCGAGATTGAGTTGGAGACTCAGGCGAGGGAGGAGGCCGAGTCTCGGCAGGTGGATTGGCGACCGGCTCAGTCTCAGCTGACAGCCAAGCAGATCAAGTCCGCTGATTCGAGGATGGGAGGTCCGAAGGGCCGTACTTGCGCGAAGTGCGGCAAGAGTCACGAGGGGGTGTGCCGAGCTGGTGGTTGCTACAAGTGTGGCAAGGAGGGACACATTGCCAGGGATTGCCCTAAGGGGTTTATGGTTTGCTTTCACTGCAACCAGATAGGCCATCGGAAGGCCGAGTGTCCGCAGCTTTGTCAGGGAGCTACACCTACTACCAGGACTACTGAGACCCGACCAGCGAAGGTCGAGGCCCCGAAGGCTCGCGGAAGAGCTTTTCAGCTGACTGCGGAGGAGGTCCGCGCTGCGCCCGATGTTGTGGCAGGTATGTTATCATTCACGTATTTACTTAAAGGTTGAAATGTTATGCTTATGTTAATGTATGTGTAGGTACTTTTCTTGGGAGCTCTATGCCTGCCCTAGTGTTATTTGATTCGGGTGCGAGTAGATCTTTTGTATCGTTAGCTTTTAGTCAGCATATCGGCATCAGTCGTGAGCCGTTAAGTCGGCCTTTGAGTGTTTCTATTGCGGCTGAGAGGGTGATTTGTGCTACGGAGGTTCTTCGGGGATGTGTGATAGAGATCTTCGGGGTCGCGTTTCCGATTGACCTGATTCCTATTGCGATGGGGGATGTCTGTGTCATCGTAGGCATGGACTGGTTGAGCCGATTCAGCGCCGTCATTGACTGCGAGCGTCAGCTGGTGACTATACGAGAACCTAGTGGGGGAGTTCTTACGGTATACGGCGAGGGTACCCGTTCGGGATCAGCTTTTTGTTCGGCCGCTAGGGCGAGGCAATGCCTACAGCAGGGATGTAACGGTTTTGTGGCGTATGTGATGGATACGCGGGAGACTTTCGATAGACCGAAGACAGTGGAGGAGGTTCCAGTGGTGCGCGAGTTTCCAGATGTTTTTCCCGAGGATTTGCCGGGAGTACCTCCTGCGAGACAAGTAGAGTTTGGTATCGATCTAGTTCCAGGGGCTGCGCCTATTGCGAAGGTGCCTTATCGTCTTGCACCTGCAGAGATGCAAGAGTTGTCCTCGCAACTCCAGGAGTTGTTGGGAAAGGGATTTATTCGGCCGAGTAGCTCGCCGTGGGGAGCACCGATTCTGTTCGTCAAGAAGAAGGATGGTTCACACCGGATGTGTATCGATTAAAGGGAGCTGAACAAGGTGATGGTCAAGAACCACTATCCGTTACCGAGGATCGACGATCTATTCGATCAGTTGCAAGGGGCATCTTGGTTTTCCAAGATCGATTTGAGATCAGGGTACCATCAGGTAAGAGTGCGGGATGAGGACGTCCAGAAGACAGCATTTAGGACGCGGTATGGGCATTACGTGTTCGTGGTGATGCCTTTTGGGCTCACCAATGCCCCAGCAGTGTTCATGGACCTCATGAACAGGGTATGCAGGCCGATGCTGGATCGGTCTGTGATTGTATTTATCGACGACATCCTGGTGTATTCGCGGTCGAGAGAGCAGCATGAGGGACATTTGAGGGAGGTCCTTGAGGTACTGAGGTCGGAGAAGCTATATGCAAAATTCTCCAAATGTGACTTCTGGTTGCGGGAGGTCCAATTTCTGGGACATGTTGTTAATCAGGCAGGGATATTGGTTGATCCGGCCAAGGTGGAAGCAGTGATGAGTTGGGAGGCACCGAAGTCACCTTCCGAGATCAGGAGTTTCCTTGGGTTGGCGGGGTACTATCGGAGGTTTATTAGGGACTTCTCCAAGATCGCGGTACCGCTCACCAGATTGACCCGAAAGGGTGTTACATTCTCATGGGGACCCGAGCAGCAGACTTCCTTCGAGGCACTTCGTCAGAGACTGTGCGAAGCCCCGGTATTAGCTCTCCCGGAAGGGATGGAAGACTTTGTCGTATATTGCGACGCATCGATTTCGGGACTGGGTGCAGTGTTGATGCAGAGGGGTCATGTGATAGCTTATGCATCGAGGCAGCTGAAGCCTCACGGGGCGAGGTATCCCACGCATGACTTAGAGTTGGGGGCAGTAGTGTTCACTCTCAAAATTTGGCGTCACTACCTGTACGGGGTTCGTTGTACTATATACACGGACCATAAAAGGTTGAAGTATTTGATGGATCAACCCAACCTAAATATGCGTCAGAGGAGATGGTTAGACGTGGTTAAGGATTATGACTGTGAGATCCTATACCACCCAGGCAAGGCTAATGTGGTAGCCGATGCATTGAGTCGTAGGGCGGAGAGCACTTCATTGCGGGACGTATGTTTGAGATTGACGGTGATGACTCCGGTATTAGATGCTATTCGTGGGGCACAGGCCGAGGTTGTGAAATCCGAGATGCAGAAGAAGGAGCGGGTCGTCGGGTTAATTTTAGAGTTCGTTAAGGATGGACGGGGACTTCTGACGTTTCAGGGTCAGATTTGGGTACCATTCGTGGGCGGTACGCGTGTTACTTTGATGGAGGAGGCTCACAGATCGAAATTCTCGATCCATCCCGGTGCTACAAAGATGTATTTGGATTTGAGAAAGGAGTATTGGTGGCCTTGCATGAAGAGAGACGTCGCTTGGTTCGTTGAGAGGTGTTTGACCTGCCGTAGGGTTAAGGCCGAGCACCAGAGACCGCATGGTAAGTTGCAGCCCTTAGAGATTCCTGAGTGGAAGTGGGAACAGATCACGATGGATTTCATCACCAAATTGCCGAGAACTGCCAGAGGAGTCGATGCAATTTGGGTGATTGTGGATAGGTTGACAAAGAGTGCACACTTCCTTGCCATTAGCGAGAGTTCATCAGCAGAGAAGTTGGCAGAGTTATACGTGAGAGAGATAATATCTCGACATGGAGTGCCGATCTCGATTGTTTCGGACCGCGACGTATGTTTCACTTCCAGGTTCTGGAAGAAATTCCATGAGGAGTTGGGTACTAAACTGCATTTTAGTACCGCATACCATCCCAGACCGACGGTCAGAGCGAGCGGACGATTCAGACATTGGAAGACATGCTTAGAGCGTGTGTGTTAGACTTCGGGGGTAGCTGGGATGCGCATTTGCCTTTGGCTGAGTTCTCCTACAACAACAGCCATCATTCGAGCATTGGTATGCCACCTTTTGAGTTGTTGTATGGTAGGAGGTGTCGGACTCCCATTTGCTGGGGAGAAGTGGGACAGAGAGTGATGGGCAGTACAGAGATCGTACTTCAGACGACCGAACAGATTCAGCAGGTGAGGCAGAGGTTATTGACCGCCCAGAGCCGACAGAAGAGTTACGCGGACAGACGCCGGTCCGAGCTCGATTTCCAGGTTGGCGACTTCATTCTCCTAAAGGTTTCTCCTTGGAAAGGAGTGATTCGGTTCAGAAAGAGGGGCCCCGGTTCATAGGTCCTTTTCGGGTAATTGCAAGGGTAGGTCGGGTAGCTTATCGGTTGGAGTTGCCAGCGGAGCTGGGTCAGATTCACAATACCTTTCACGTATCACAGTTGAGGAAGTGTATAGCCGATGAATCGGCAGTGGTTCCGTTAAAGGATATTCAGGTGGATGCGAGCCTGAATTACGCCGAGAGACCAGTAGCTATCAGGGATCGAAAGATCAAGGTTTTGCGGAACAAGGAGATACCTTTGGTGTTGGTTCAGTGGCAACATCGGAAGGGATCGGAGATGACTTGGGAGCCGGAGAGTGAAATGCGGGAGCAACATCCGGAGTTATTCGCAGAGTGAGACTTCGAGGGCGAAGTCTAGTTCTAGTGGGGGAGAGTTGTAACAGCCCGGAATTTCAGGTATTGCTTTAAACTATTTTGGGGCATATTTAGGAAGGGACTCGGCGAGTTGGTGCCTGACTCGCCGAGTAGGACCACGGTCTTGGACACAGATTCGCGACTGGACTCGACGAGTCCATTAGGATCTCGGCGAGTCGATGCTGTTCAACTGAAACCCTAGCCGTTTTGATTCTGGATCGTATATAATGTCTTTAGGGCCGTCATGTCTCGTCTTTTGGCCGATTGAAGATAACCTAAACGTCTGTGAGCATCTGGAGCAAGGGTGAAGACTAGTGGAATCTTGAAGAGGTTGTTAGGCAAGAAGAGGCAAGGTTGTGGTCAAAGGAGGATCAAGGGGATTGAGCTCTGAAGGTTGGGGACACAGGGAACACGTTTTCCAGGTAATCCTCGGATCATTTCTGTAGTTTTGGTGTTGTACACGAATCTAGGGTTTAGGAAACCCATTTAATGATTACATAGATTATAGTGTTGTTACAAGTGCTTAAATCCCAGTAATAGTATGTGTAAAGGTCCAGGAAGTCCCATATCTATATATTACGGAACCATGCGAATTACAGGAGGCAGTTGATTGACTGCATAGCGTGGACTCGCCGAGTCCAATGATCAGACTCGGCGAGTAGCTTGAAGATCTGCTTGGACTCGCCGAGTTGTTCGTTAGACTCGGCGAGTAGATTGAAGATTCACTAGAACTCGCCGAATGTTCTTCAGACTCGGCGAGTAGCTTGAAGACTTACTGGGACTCGTCGAGTCGTTCTTTAGACTCGACGAGTGGAGTCGGGGTGGCCCCGCGATTCTTTCACAAGGACCTCGTCGAGTCAAGGGGGGTACTCGACGGGTAGAAAGGGGAATAACAGGGAAGTTGGGGAGGACGTCTAGACTCGCCGAGTCACTTTTGCACTCGACGAGTCCGGCCAAGTTGACCGTTGACCTGTATGTAATTTCGTAGGGTCAGTGTCTTGTTTGATAAGATCATTAATAAAGGTATGTGGTATTATAGGGAGTCTGCAGATTAGCGGATTGAGTGCGAGTAGCTCCAAGGGTTTATAGCTTGCATACTGCGAGGTGAGTTTCCTCACTATACTTCACCCGGAAGGGTTTGACTGTGTGACCGGAAGGTCGTATGTGATATATGTGATTTATGCTATAACTAGAAAGGTAGATGCTATACATGTTATGTATGTTTACACGGGCCGGAAGGCGATATGTTATGTGATAGAAGGAACAGGTATGATGTATGGTATATGTGCTATGTGTGTTATGTTATATGTGTTATGTGTTGTAAATGTTATGGGCCGGAAGGCAATATACTATGGGCCGGAAGGCAATATAATACGGGCCGGAAGGCGATATGTTATGGGCCGGAAGGCGATTAAGTTACGGGCCGGAAGGCAATGTTATGTGGACCGGAAGGTCAGGGCCTGGAAAGGCGTATGTGTGTAAGTCGTATACTGGGGAACTCACTAAGCACTTATGCTTACAAGTTGTATTTATGTGTTTCAGGTACTAGTGATGACCGTGGGAAGGCGCCGGCGTGATGCGTACACACTGCCATTGTTGGAGACCTTGGGGATTCGTTATTTGTATTTTTGAAATGAACTTGGAATAAATACGTTTGTTGAATAATATTGTTCTATTTTAAATGAAAAATTTATTTGAAAATTTGAGCTGTTACAATAATCAAGTGTAGAATGAAGTTACTTACCAAAATTGGAGGGGAATGCTCAAGAACAACCTTCAAAATTGAGTTTAGAGAGAGAAAGTGAGAGAGGGAAATGGGTTTAAGTCTTGTTGAAAGTGTGAAGAATGTGGGAGGAGAAGTAAAGATTTCCAGCCCTTGATCACTCTCATATGCTGGAGAAAGAGGGTGAAAGGATAGTTAACTGACTAAGTAGTGATGAATAGTGACTGGGTATGGCCCTGGAGTGGGTGTGGAGGTTTGCTTGTGTCATAACATAAAGGTAAAGTCAACACTCCACCTCAATATCTTACCTTCTAGATTTTATTCTTAGGTAATGATTTCCCTTAAAATGTGTTTCAATTATGAATATGTAGGGTCTTATATGTCAAAATATGAGTTATGGTGAAAATCCAACATCAAAATGATGAAAAACGGGCTTAAAACGTGAAAGCGGTCGAAAAGCTGGAAAAAGATGCGAATTCTGTGAAAATTCGGATTCAGGGCCGAGGGTTCGGTCCCTGTGAAGCCAAGAACCGAAGGTAGCCTCAATTGCATGATGAGAACCGAGAGAAGGTTTCGGCTGAGGAATCTCGCAGGCGAGAAGGGAAATGAAGCGAAGGCGAAAGTAGGAAGAGAAGCGAAGGTGAGGGTAGTGTCGTTCCGAGCTTTGGTTTCGGTCCTACGAGGTTCGGTCCTCCAGGGTTCGGTTTTCAAGCAATCTCGGATCTTTGAGATGGTTTGGTTCAAGCATCATGGTTTCGGTCCATGCTGTTTCAGTTCTTCAGGCTTCGACTCTCTGGTTTTCGGCTTCGATTCTTAATAGGGGTTTCGGTCCTTAAGGGTTGTTTTTCAAATTTTCTTCCCGTTTTGAGTGATTTTTGACCAAGTTAATGGTCGGGATGACCCAACTAATTATAAAAAGTTGAAATTGGTTTTGAGAGAGATTTAGGAGTTATAGAGTGAGAGAGATTGATAGATAGTTCGTTTGTGACCTTTTTGGATGACTAGCTTCGCAACGAAAGGTTTGCAAACCCCGTTATGCCTCATTATGAATGTTATACACCTTGAAGGGTATGTAATAATGTTTTATCAAGTAGTTCCATCACTTACCCTGATTAGGGCTTAGATTTTCTGAACATGTGAAGACCCAAAGTGATAGTTTGCATAAAGATAATGTATTGTACCATAGGAAACACGATGTAAAACCTAATATACAAGGGTTAATTGAGTTGACCGGTTTGACATTTTGACTTTATTTGACTTTGAATTGACTGTAAATTGAAAGTTGTCACATCATCCCCCCGTTAAAAGGAATTTCTTCCCGAAATTAGCACTTTGACCGGGACTTCAAGGGTTGGGGAAAGATGCAAGCATTTTTGTTCCATCTGGTCTTCACATTCCTAGGTGAACTCGGGTCCTCGTTTTACGTTCCAATGGACCTTGACAACAGGGATGTAACATGATTTCTATCGGTTTTTCCACAAAGTGGAAACATTCATCAGACAATTTCTTCTTTCGTTTGATACATGGAATGTAGGGTTTACATTTTTGAGTTCTTAACGTACTCGAAATTTGTTATGATACTAGGCCCACCCTATCGAGGATACTGAACGACGCAATATACAATGGATTCAGTTTTCTATGTTTGCCGAAACTTATCAATTCTTTCTAGGGTGAGACATCTAACAGTACTCGATCCCCGACCTAGGATTTTAAAGGTTTTCTTCAGTTGTCCGCATCACTCCTTTGTCTGTCTCTGGAAGATTTATTTGCTCTCAGATATGGTTAATCTTCTATGAAGTTTCTCTTATGATTCCTGGGCCAGTGGGGTGTTGTTAGGGACTTGTCCCTAAACTAACAACGCGACTCCCACTTTGGCCTAGCACAGAGGGGATCTGTACTTGCGGCTATAGGGAGCTTCAAACAAGGCGTCCTAAATGTTAGGGTGAGAGCTGTCATTGTATGAGAAAACAATGAATAGTGATTGGGTATCCCACTCTTTTACCGAAGTCAATCACACAAGCTCTTGGCACTTCTACAAGGTTTGAACAGCTCTTTCCCTCTATCTGTTGGTTGTAGGTGTTAGGCCGCACTCTTGTCGGTCCAGTCCCCGTAAGGCCTTCCAGACTCACGAAATGAATCTAATATCTCTGTTAGTGGTATTGGATATTGGCATACCATGTAGTCGTACGATCTCTTTGGTGTACGTTTAAGTCAAATTATCCATCTTATCAGTCTCTTTCTTTGGTAGGAAGTGCGCGGTAACTTGGTTATGAAGTCCATGGTTAACCGCTCAGCTTCCTTTCGGGTATCTCAGATTGTTGTAGGAAACGCAAAGGCTCCAGTCATTCTACCTTGACCTTTGCACAAGTCAGGTACTTGTCCACATATGTAGCGACGTGAACTTTTCCATTCGGCCACCGATATCATCCTTTGAGGTCCAAATACCTCTTGTCTGAGCCTGGATGAATGGAGTAGAGAGTTCTTATGTGTTTCATTTGTGATGGTGTCTTCGATTCTACCAAGTCGGCGTGCAGATCCGGTTCATGGAATATCGTGCCCTACCGCTCTTGCCTTCTCGGTTCTTACGGTCGGTGAAGATTGTACATTTCGGGTTGTAGAGATAGGGCCTCCAGGTTTCTAGGGTAACTACTATTGCTCCTAATTCTAGGTTATGAGTAACGTAGCTGACCCCGTGCGTCCTTAACTGTCCTGTGGCATAGACGATGACCATTACTTGTTGTATTAACATGTATCCCAAGCCCTGGTTTGATGTGTTGCTGCATGCCACAAAGTCTTTCATTCCTTCTTGTAGTGGTATAATCGGAGCTTTACACAAGGTCTGTGTTATTTTCTAGAATGTGGTTTCTTGCTTCTCCCTTTAAATGAATTTTTGGTCCCCGATTGTTGCTCCAGCAGGTTTTCACCGTTGCGTTAGCTGCTTAGATCGATAGGGAGTGTATGAGTTCGGTTTTCACAACTTGGTTCTTTTGAAAGGTAGAATGTTCATTTGGTGTCCTAGGTAGCTCTATCTCAAAATTCGTGATAGGACTCATACATGGTCCATCTGTCATTTCCTTGTGCATACAGGTCGTATATAATTAAGATTTATAAGACAGTTGGATGGGTGTCCATGCCCTGAGTCCACAACCAGACAAGGAACAGGAAATAAGGCAGGAACACTCATTTAATGTTCGTGGAATCTTAATTATACACCACTCTTCGCATATACATATAGTAGTGATAGGTAATCCGCATTTCCTCCCACGTCTCCGGGGTTGATCTTGATATGCTATACGAATGACATTCTATAACGGTCTACTAGGAATACTTTGAAAAGGTTTTGGAATGTATAGCTCACCTCCACAGAGTACTTTGGGGTTTCACAATGAAGAATAACCGAAGGTTCAGATGCAGACTTAAGGATATGAGATACAAGGGTTTCAATATTCAACTGGCTAGATGGAGGGTCTTCTCGTAACATATGCAATTGATAAGGCGATGACACAATCCAATCCATATCGAATGACGACATCGGATTTTTTTCGTTGACACATGTATTAAGTTGTATTTGTATGAGATATTCTCTAGAGTGATAGTTCATCATGTGTTTCTTATCAGCGTGTTCCGTTTTAATCGATGTTATTGTTACTGTAAATGATTCATACCAAAATAGCTAGTACCGGTAGTAAGTCTGTTCTGATAGCTAGTAATGATACTTTGTATCATGATCCCTGACAAATCACTCTATGATCGATCGGTATATGTAAGTCTTATGTGATTTGATATTGATGATACCGACGAATGAATGGCTCTACCCTAACCCCACTACTAGACATGGAACATGAATTAGGAAGGATTACTCACTTTAAGTCTGTAATATTTTAATTATAAGTAACCCTGATGTATACATCAAGACATCACAGTTCATATATAAGTGTTTTGTTTTGATTGAACGAGAGAGCATATTAACTACTTCATGATAGACGGTAACTTTAGCAAACATATTAAAACATACAAATGTACGTTACATAAATATTCTTGTTTTTGAAACGATCCTAAATGTCCTAATAAGGTTTCATGTTACTCCTATAGGTTCAATTGTCACGCTCCTCCTGCTCCTCCATCATTCGTTTCTGTTGGACAGTCCCTCTTAAAGTGTCCTGTTTCGCCGCATAGATAGCATGCTGTGCTTACACCGAAATTGGTGATTAAAGCGATATGTCGGGGCTGAGTCCTACAAAAGCGGGTAGTATGCACATTCTTGTTGCAGTTTTTACAGTGCATCACCCGACAAACCCTATTATGGTGGTAGTTACACTCGTTACACTTCGAAAGTTTTACATTATATTATCTGGCCGGTGCTTGAGTAACTGGTGTTGTGGCAAATGACGAGGCATGTGTTGTGATCACTATTGTAGTTGTAGGTGCAGCTGTGGTTTGTTGTCTTTTAGTGAGTTTTTGAGTTAGAGTGCGATTCTTTTTGTCCTAACACTTTCGTTTCTTGTTCTTTGGCTTGTGGTCTAAGGCCTCTTCGTTGGTGGACACCCGTTGGTGTCCTCGATTGTTACTGCAACTAGTATTGCCAGTACTGCCTCCTACTTCGTTGGCGTTGTTAGCATTAAGTTGCGCCCTGATGGCTGACACTGCTATCGTGATTGTAGCTTGAAACGTATCAGAGTCTATCTGTAGGATTGGTGCCTTGCTTGTTGGCTGGTTCCCTCCTGGTGACGACATAGTCATGTAGCATGGTGAGGGACGATCTCGTGGGTAGTGAGGATCATTGCTAGTTACATTCTTACGATTTATATAAATAAATTTCGCACTTTGTTGTGCTATTCTCAATGTTTCCCGCTAAACATCCTCGAGATGGAGTTATGGAAGTGGATAGAAGTGGGTTTTCTATGCGTGTTAAGTTTTACCCATCCTAGTACAATTTTTCCCCATGCACAATTAGCTGAGGAGTTCTGATGGGATCCAGTGCATTAGTGCTGCTATGATCGCACCCCGTAGGTCTACGAAGTGGGCATCTTTCAACCATAAAGTTTACAAGATGAGAAGATAATGATTCTTTAGTAAAGGCTTATATGTCGTGAGTTATCTAACTAATTTATCTTAGTTCTGAGCGTATCATGTTCCGACTTTTATAGTATTCTGAAAACGGTTCATAACGAAGGTCTATGAAAAATAGACTTATAAATTTGTAGTAGTTACCTTCTTATAAACATTTGGGAACTGAATAAGTTGTTACTATTTGATATGAAGGACAAAATGAGCCTAACGCATAGTGTGAGAAATGCAATTACCAACCCACTAGGTTATACTAGTTTATTAATTATTAGTATGACACATATAGTGCTCGGTCTCTTCGCGTATCTAAGGAATTGGTTTATCTATTTTATACTCGTGATATGATTATCCCAAGTTTGGCGGTAGAGATTTGTTGCCTTCGGGTGTTCCCAAGGTGTTCCTGATTGTTGTAGATGTGTTGAATCCTTACTATATCCTGCTTTAGACTTTGTTATTGTTCTCCATTATTTCGTTGTAGAGGGTCGGACCCCGAATGTCCGAGCGAGTTTCTTATGTATGATTATGCTATGGTAAGGCTCAGTAACATTTACTCCAGTGTCTTACTCGACGACTGATCCCTTCCCAGATTCCTCTTCACGAATCTCTTCTCGGTCTTCATCGACTCCTCTAGTGGTTGTTGTGGTGGAGGGGATATGCCTATCTATGTTGTTTTTGCAAAAATGGGAATGGCTAAAGAATCTATGGGGTTAACTAAAACAATTTTTATCTTTTGGGTGACCCATACTGAGCCCTCCCATAATTACGTAGTGTACACAAGTTGTAAATATCTTAAGGTTAAACAAGCCTCTGAATGAGTGATCCTACTCTAAGACTACATCCAAACAAGGAAAAGGAGGTAGAGTGAAAATCACCCATTTCTAGGTCGATACAATCTCAATTATATATAACCTTAAGGTATACACTCAGTAATTACGAATCTACCAGTAAGGCTCCGTTTAATTCTCACATAAGTTATAGTACCACAAGATACTCCTATAGTATTTTAAATGTTATGTTTGGTTCTTAATGGTTTTCTTGTATGGGAAGTTGTTAGGCTTGTTGCTCACTAAGACCATCCCCGACATACATTAATCATACCTCAGATTAAATATAGTTGATTAGGATATATTCACCCCAAGTCTGATTACATATCCTAAGGTCTACTCGTAATGTCCAACTCCTTATTTGAATTTTGTATCGTCTTAGATATATCACTATACTAGTATGCGTGCATGTACTCATACTTTTAATCAAGAAACTATTTCATTTCTAAAAGTATAGTTTATTTGAAAAACGTTTAAATCAGAAACTTTTAGTCACGATGCATTTATAGTTTGTATATCTTAAGTCGTTTGATATCCTTAATTCACTATAAATAATGTTCTGATACCAATCTGTCACACCCCTAAACAAGGATGGCGGAAACGTCCGAGGGTGGAGGACTTCATGTGTAGTATCATAACAACGAGTATAATAGTGCTCATAGAAATTACAACCATCATAAATATAATTGAAAATGTTACATCGTAGTATGTGTCACATATTTCCAAAATCAATTACATTATGATAACAAAATGAAATGTTTGACATCTAAGAGTCCCATCCTCAATAGCTGTTGTTTATCTGATTCACTGATTTCCTGAAAATACAAGTAGTTTCAAAAAAGTGTCAACAATTAAGTTTGTGAGCTCATAAGCTTTTGTATATGGTGTTTGAAATTCTTTCCTTGTAAAAGTAATGTTTGTTCTAGAAAATCCAATATTTCTCTTTTAAAATATATTGTAGTCTTAAATGTCAAGACCGAAATGTAGAACTAATTTTTTTATACTTAAATAAATTTAAACAAGTTTAAATCAACATAAACTCGTTTAATTGAAAGTAAAACACGTAAATCTTATATTTTGTTAATACCCCATGTGAGTTATTATAACCATGCTATGACCCAGTTGGCCTTGTATACGATGTTCTCCAGGCATCACAAAGTTAAATGACATTTGTCACCCCAGACCTGCCGGTCTAGCTATTGCATGAAGTTCTGGAGTGGGTTTGTCAGACCCAATATAGATCTATACACAACTATGACGATCTCCTACAAGAGACTCTAGTTACAATTTACAGGACTTTTGATTTTGTTACTTTGGAAGTAACGTGAAGAGAATGTCTCACAAATTTTTTCATTAACAGATTTACATAAGGTGCACTAAAAACTCCTTTTTGTATAAACCCGATACTTTGTATCCGTACCCAATTTATACGAATTGAAAACCTTTAATAATGAATTCGAAATGTAAATGAAACATAAATTGTACCTATTATAGTTTATCATAATTGTTTGTAATGTATGAAACATAAACTATATTTATTGCAGTTTATCATAATTGTTTGTAATGTATTAGAAACATAAACTATACCTATTATCGTTTATCCAAAAATGTATGTAATGTAAATGAAACCTTTCCTTTGTAAGTCGAATGTATAGCAAAAGCATAACTATGTATATCATGTCTTATCTTGTATTATTTGAAATGATGAAGGACTCTTACAAATCAGTGAATATTTTCTATTATATAATTATATCACAATAGAAAACACATGTAAAATGCGAAGTTATCAAAGATTAACACTTTGTTCAACATGTTAAAAAGTGTGATGAAAGTTGTAAGCTGTTGACTTGTTTTTAACATTTCTGCACTGTATTGGAAAAACCACAGAAAAATCATACGATGACGAAAGCTGAATCCGTAAACTATAAAAGTTTTGAAAATGTGTCTAGCATGTTCATAATTTTTATTATGATTTTTAGATGTCTCTAACTTGTGTGAAGATGTCCATATTCACATACTGGTCGGAATTCATAGCTACAGTGATACACAGCTTTGTAAAAATCACCATAAATTGTAGAAAAATCTTATGGACATGTGCAAGTAGTCATTTTAAATTTATAATCCCAAGCTAATGGAACCTAATACATTTTTGAAAACTAAAAAGTTTAAGATGTTCAAATCAGTTCGTTAATGAACATTAACTTCTTTGTTGAAAGTTGATGTTTGAGTATAGTTATGTTGTCGGTGTTTTAACTTGTATTCTCCCCCTAAAACTAGAAGAAAACATGAAAATGTGGGGGTATGAACTCACCTTGGGTGATTTCTTAGGATGGATGTGATGGGTTTTGAGCATTCTAACACTTCCTAAGTGTACATGCAACCCTAATACCCTTGGATCTATGTTTGTCTAATTATCATGCAAAGTTGAATTCCAAGGCTATATTCCTATCTAGCATACATGGGGAACAATATTTAACTTGAATGATAGATAGAATAACTTACCTTGTTATTGCTTATGTTCCTTGAAACCTTGTGAGCCTAGCACCCCAAGTGTGATGCCTCAAATGCTTCACACGACACCAAATGCTCTTGGAAAGACTTTTGAGAGAATGCACACTACTTGAAATCGGCCTAGCCCTCTTGTTTCATATGTATGTAGCCCATTTTGGTGGAGAATAGGATTCTTATATAGTGTTGACACATCTAGGGTTACACCATGTAAACCCTAATGTGTCATGACTCTTCATTTCCATGACCCATGGATTTGTAACTCCCATGGAGCATCCATGGAGCATCCTATGGGTGGAAACCAACTTGATAATCCATGGAGCCTCTTAGCCCACTATACAAGATATGGATGATTTACATAATCAATCCATATATTTAATTAGTTATCTTTTGATCACTTAATTAATTCTAAATCAATTCCTGATCAAACTAATCAAATAATATTATTAATATATTAGAACTTATAATATATTAATAATCTCCAAGTGTTATTTCTCTCATTTAGTCTATCCAATTGCATGGTGCCATGCAACTCAAATGGACCATGCCGGGTCGGGTCAAGTATATACCAGCAATAGTTATGGACTTAGACACCTTATCCAACAGTCTCCCACTTGGATAAATCTAATAACTATTACTGCAAGTATGACTTCAGGAACCGATCGACAATCGTAGCTCTTTTCAAGGTTTCTCGCAACTGAGAAGATGATGGTAGATCATTTAAGATAAGTGATCATATAATCCTCTGTTCTAGATATCAGCCGAACAAATACATGGAACAATGTCTTACTTATCGTCCAACAGTTTGTTTCCCGATTTCCGATTTGTTTGACAAAGAACTTAATTGAACAAATCAACTTAGTCTAGACCGCGCCCGATACATAGGTCAAAACAAAATCATCGAGGGGCCCAGATATCAACTTTTAATCCAAGAAGGAACAGATAAACTTTGACTAATATGTTTGTTCTACCACTCATTGAATTATACACAAAGGCACGTTTTATAACATCAAGTTACCAATGCGTTTTCATAGAATCAATGCATAACCAACTTGTAAGTAACAAATCATATCTCTAGGTTTGAAGACTTATATGATATTACCGTCTCACGATCACTCGAGATAGAATTCCATGAAGTGATTCCAGTGAGCGTGGGTTGAGTCCAATACTCAGAACTTATGAGCACTCATGATTGTTGTAACCTTGTCCAACACCTTAGACCTCTGCAACCAATCATGACAGTTTTGATTCATACCTACTTCCAACGTATGACTGACTGTGGAGGTGTGAATAATATGTTATACCAAACAAAATTATTCTGGAAGTCAAAACATGCAAAAGAAATATAGTAAACGATTAACAAGAGATAGCAACACTTTACTCATAAATAAAACACCTTTTATTCATCATCTAATGTCAATTACACTTTACAAATTTCGAGGTTATCTAACTACTAAATCTAATATCATCCTCCAGCCCTATGCTCCGAGCATGCTGGAGATGCTTAACCCGAGTCAGTCCCTTCGTGAGGGGATCTGTTGGGTTCTCATCCGATGATACCCTCTTTGCCACGAGGAGTCCTTCTTCTATTTGATGTCTAATAAAATGGTATTTTCTGTCGATGTGTCTGGATCTACCGTGATCCCTTGGTTCCTTGGCTAAGGCAACAACGCTTTCACTATCACAGAAAAATTCCATTGGCTCTTTAATAGCTGGTACAACTCCAAGGTCTCCGATGAAGTTCTTTAGCCATATAGCCTCCTTTTCCACCTCGCTCGCTGCAATATACTCTGATTTCCAAGTTGAATCAGCCACTGTCTCTTGCTTGGAACTCTTCCAAGAAATTGCTCCTCAGTTTAGGGTAAAGACCCAACCCGACTGAGAGCGGAAATTATCCCTATCAGTCTGGAAGCTAGCATCACTATACCCTACAACTCTCAAGTCATCACTCCCACCGAGGGTAAGGACCCAGTCCTTAGTCCTTCGTAGGTACTTGAGGATATTCTTTACCGCAGTCCACTATGCCTTGCCAGGGTTCCCCTGAAACCTGCTAACCATGCTCAGGGCAAATGCTACATCAGGTCGAGTACACGCCATAGCATACATGATCGATCCTACAGCCGAAGCATAAGGTATTCGACTCATTTCTGCTATCCTAGCCTTAGTGCTAGGGCTTTGTGTCTTACTCAATCTGGCGTTACTCTGGATGGGTAACTCTCCTTTCTTGGAGTCCTGCATGCTGAATCTCTTCAGCACCTTATCCAAGTAAGTACTCTGACTAAGTCCAATTAGTCTTTTACTCCGATTTCTCAAGATCCTTATCCCTAGAATATAGGCAGTTTCACCAAGGTCCTTCATAGCGAAACACTTCCCAAGCCAGGACTTTACTTCCTGTAGGGTTGGGATGTCGTTTCCTATGAGTAGTATGTCATCCACATACAACACCAAAAAGCTAACTATACTCCTACTAGCCTTGACATACACACAAGATTCATCTTCACTCCTAGAAAAGCCAAATTCATTGACCTTTTGATCAAAGCAAAGATTCCATCTGCGAGGTGCTTGCTTTAATCCATAAATGGATTTCTCAAGCTTACACACTCTATTAGGGTACTCGTTGCTAACAAAACCTTCTGGCTGACTCATGTAAACATCTTCAGCCAACTTTCCACTAAGAAAAGCGGTTTTGAGATCCATTTTCCAAATTTCATAGTCATGAAATGCAGCTATGGCTAACATAACCCTAATAGACTTAATCTTGGCTACTGGAGAAAAGGTCTCATCATAATCCACTCCAGGAATTTGAGAGAAGCCCTTTGTGACCAGTCGAACCTTATAAGTGTGTACTTTACCATCCATGTCAGTCTTCTTCTTGAAGATCCATTTGCACCCTACTATCTTACGACCTGGTACATTCTCAACCAAGTTCCAAACTTGATTGTCATACATGGATTGTATCTCGCTATCCATAGCCTCTTTCCATTTAGCAGACTTGGGGCCTGCCATGGCTTCCTCATAACTGTTAGGGTCATCTTGACCTACTAGTGTCCCATCACTAATAAGTGTCTCACCTTCTGCAGTAATATGGAAACCATAGTAATGCTCAGGTGCACTCCTAACTCTCGTGGAACGCCTCAGAGGTTCAGATTCGTCAATTGGCTCAACAGGAGTTTCCTCCTCAAGTTGAGGGCTAGTGTTTGAAGTTCCTTCACCACTTGACTCTTGAATTTCTTCAAGATCAATTTGCCTCCCACTGTCTCCTTGGCTTATAAACTCTCTTTCTCGAAAGACTCCTCTTCTTGCTACAAAGACCACATTATCACTAGGTCTGTAGAAGAGGTAACCAAAGGATTGCTGTGGGTAGCCGATGAAAATACACCTCTCGCTTCGTGGTTCATTCTTATCATGAGTCTCGCGTCTCATGAAAGCCTCGCAACCCTAAATCTTGATGTGGTCTAGTTTGGGTACTTTACCAGTCCACATTTTGTGAGGAGTTTTGGCAACTTTCTTTGTAGGGACTAGATTAAGGTTGTGGGCGGCAGTCTCTAAGGCATACCCCCAGAATGAGATTGGTAGCGAAGCTCGACTCATCATGGAACGAACCATGTCTAAAGAGGTTCGATTACGCCTCTCAGCCACATCATTCAGCTGCAGTGTCCTGGGAGGTGTCAATTGTGAGACAATCCCACATTCCCTTAGATAGTCGAGGAACTCTTAACTAAGATACTCACCTCCTCGATCAGATCAAAGCATCTTAATGTTCCTGCCCAATTGATTCTCGACTTCCTGTTTAAATTCCTTAAACCTTTCGAAAGTCTCTAACTTATGCTTGATTAAGTAGACATATCCATATCTACTGTAATCATCAGTAAAAGTCAAATAATAACGATTAGCATCCCTTGTGGCATGTTTGAATGGTCCACACACATCCGTGTGTAAAAGGTCCAACAAACCTTCACCCCTCTCACACGAGCCTATGAAGGGTGACTTTGTCATTTTTCCAAGTAAGCATGATTCGCAACTATCATTTGAGTTTAGGTCAAACGACTCCAAGACTCCATCCTTTTGGAGTTGGCCTATGCGTTTCTTGCTTATATGTCCAAGATGACAATTCCATAATGATGCTTTATCCAAGTTATTATTATTAGGAGAATCAATACACAAAAAATTATTTCCTAAGTTATCTACAACAGATACAGCTTCATACACACCATCACAAGGTAATGCTTTAAAATAAAGAACATTATTAAACAAAGCATTAATCGAACCAACTTCATTATCAAATGAAAAGGTGAAACCTTGTTTATACAATGCATGAAAGGAAATAATATTTCTTGCCATTTCTATCGAATAACAACATTTATTCAAATCTAAACTTAACCCACTACTTAGCGACAAAGTATAAAATCCAATCTTGGTGACAAGTGTAACTTTCCTACTCCCCATGATTAAGTTTATTCTTCCTTGCTCCACATTCTCACTTCTTCTTAGTCCCTGCAAGTCACAACAAATGTGAATACCACAACCGGTATCAAGGACCCAAGATTTAGAATGGGGTGAGTTATTAGAAATGACAGTGTAAATACCTGCATGGTTCGGTTTAACGTTCCGCTTCTAATGTGATTTTTCATGGCAATAGAAGCATTCAGCCTCTTTTGGGTAAGAAGAAGGAGTGACGAAACCTTTCTTGGTTCTACTTGAAGAAGAGCCATCAAGGGTCCTAACCTTGGTACCCTTCGAAGAACTCTTTCTCTTCTTCCTCAACTTTTCCCGATTGCCAAAACCAAAGTGGAGTTTGGAGTAGGAGTGTTAACAACTGACTTCCCCTTAAGACCTGATTCAGCGGTATTGAGAAGTCCCTGAAGTTTGCTGAGTGTGACCTCTTCCTTATTCATGTGATATGTCATGCGGAATTGATCATAGCACGATGGTAAGGAGCGCAAAATTATATCAATTGAAAGCTCCTCAGGGAAGTTCACATTAAGCTTCAACAATCGATCCACATACCTTTGCATTTTCTGCATGTGGCTCATGATGGAATCCCCATCCTTCATCATGGTTGTTATCATGGAGCAGAAGATTTCATACCTCTCTTGTCGTGCACTTTGATGGTATCTTTCCATCAAATCTTGGTGCATTTCATAAGGGTAGAAATCCTCATAGGACTTTTGGAGTTCCGCTGTCATCGTGGCGATCATGATGCATGCCACTTTCGTAGCATCCCTTTCATGTGCCTGAAAGTCAGCGATCTCCTGAGGAGTTGCAGTGGTCTCATCAATCTCCTTAAGCTCCTTGTCAAGGACATATTCTTTGTCCTCATAGCGGGTAATCATCCTGATGTTTCTGATCCACTCATTGAAGTTAGATCCATCAAAAGTGACTTTTCCACACAAGTTCATAAGGGTAAATGAGCCATTTGGATTAGAGCTAGAAGCAGCATTGTTTGAAGACATCTGAAGGAAGAGGACAAGATTAGTTTAGATATTAAGAGAGTCCTTAATAAAACACCCAAATGTAATATTAAGGCTAGGATCCTATCACAATATATTATAACTTAGAAGAGGTATGCCGTAATCCAAGCTATAACATATTTGAAAGGTAGGTGAATGACGATTCACAAATTTCCACCACGAAAACCGAAATATTAGATATTAGGTTTTTGATTGGTTCTTAGAAATTCCTAGATTCTTTGAGATTCAATGAACTTTTCAAAGGCATGTTTCAATCTCGAGTGTGCCCTCCAAGTTTTGTGACTGCGATACCGAGGATCACAAAACGAGGTGTGAAGTAACCATGCAAATTACTTGGTACCCTTAAAGTTTATCACTCAATCGATGTGCCGGTAAACCACACACGCTCCACCGATAATATAATAAGCCTTAAGTCACCCTTTACCTACCTTGTTAAGTCCAAGTTAGTGTGTCGGTTAACCACACACGCTCCACCTTATTCACATTTTCCTAACGTAACTAAGATTAGGAATTTAATAAAACATTTAGTTACTTTATAATATTCATCATACTTTTAATGAGAATTTATAAGTCCTTGTCTTACCCGTTCGACTAACGACCCTCCACCAGTCAAGCGAGCGGTGGGTGAGAATGGACACCCATTAAGTTGCCATTTTATAGGCAACAACCATATACCCACCTTATAGACCGGCTTCGTGAATGAGGCGTACTAGCAGTAAGACGACTTTGTTCTTATTAATATATATATATATATATATATATATATATATAATTATTAAATTATACTAATATAAGTATAAGGGTTGAATTTTAACTTTTAAAATTCTGAGGGTTGGAACTAAAGTTTTAATACGACTTTACTTGTTCCAAAACTTGAGGGCAAGTTTTGTAAACTTTCAAAACTTTTCATTTCTTGTAACTTATGAGTTTAATAGAGTAATAAAATGAAGACTCTTCATTTTTCTAACTCTTGTGTTCTTTTAATGGTTTTAATTCAAGTGTGACTCTTGGTTTTCCATAACTTGAGTACAAGTTATGGACTCCATTAAAACACATTATGATCAAGAATTAATCTACCACATAGGTTACAAATAATTCCTATGATCATCTAAACATCATAAGAACAAGAACATGAATATGAACACTTTCATAAATCAAAATTACACTTAAAACTTTGTAATTTTGATAACTAGTTGTTGTAAATGAATTAGCAAAGACATTACACCATCTAAAACAAGTTTTCAAGTACCAAAAGAGTTTAAGGTAATGTCATTAATCCATTTCCAGCAACTAAAGTCGAAAATCTGCACTCTATCGACCCTACTCGCCGAGTGCATGAACCTACTCGACGAGTAGGTTGAAGATACAAGTGAACTCGACGAGTCCCCCCATGGTCTCGACGAGTCCAGCAGTCAGACAACAAGTTTTTCGACTTTTTTTCAACTTTTTAGCACAAATAACAAACAAACAAGCCTAGGCTCTTATACCACCGATGGGTTTTGAGCATTCTAACACTTCCTAAGTGTACATGCAACCCTAATAACCTTGGATCTATGTTTGTCTAATTATCATGCAAAGTTGAATTCCAAGGATACATTCCTATCTAGCATACATGGGGAACAATTTTTGACTTGAATGATAGATAGAATAACTTACCTTGTTGCTTATGTTCCTTGAAATCTTGTAAGCCTGGCACCCCAAGTGTGATGCCTTAAATGCTTCACACAACACCAAATGCTCTTGGAAAGACTTTTAAGAGAATGCACACTACTTGAAATCGGCCTAGCCCTCTTGTTTCATATGTATATAGCCCATTTTGGTGGAGAATAGGATTCTTATATAGTGTTGACACATCAAGGGTTACACCATGTAAACCCTAATGTGTCATGAATCTTCATTTCCATGACGCATGGGTTTGTAACTCCCATGGAGCATCCATGGAGCAGCCTATGGGTGGAACCCAACTTGATAATCCATGGAGCCTCTTAGCCCACTATACAAGATATGGATGATTTACATAATCAACCCATATATTTAATTAGTTATCTTTTGATTAGTTAATTAATTCTAAATTAATTCTTGATCAAACTAATCAAATAATATTATTAATATATTAGAACTTATAATATATTAATAATCTCCAAGTGTTATTTCTCTAATTTAGTCTATCCAATTGCATGGTGCCATGCAATCCAAATGGACCATGCCGGGTCGGGTCAAGTACATACCAGAAATAGTTATGGACTTAGACACCTTATCCAACACGATGATGAATAGAAGAAGTTTCCAAGTCAAGAACACTTGGGAGATGCTTGAAGATTCGAAGATCTAACAAAAATTATGATGATATTTGTGTAAGGAATCCATGATTTCAGTGAAAGGATGCAAGATAATCAAGTGCAGGATTAAGTTACTTACCAAAATTGGAGGGGAATGCTCAAGAACAGCTTTCAAAATCGAGTTTAGAGAGAGAAAGTGAGTGAGAGAAATGGGTTTGATTCTTGTTGAAAGTGTGAAGAATGTGGGAGGTGAGGTAAAGATTTCCATCCCTTGATCACTCTCATATGCTAGAGAAAGAGGGTGAAAGGACAGTTAATTGACTAAGTATTGATGAATAGTGACTGGGTATGGCCCTGGAGTGGGTGTGGAGGTTTGCTTGTGTCATAACTTAAAGGTAAAGTCAACATTCCACCTCAATATCTTACCCATTATATATTCTCTTAGGGAATGATTTCCTTAAAATGTATTTCAATTATGAATATATAGGGCCTTATATGTCAAAATATGTGTTAGGGTGAAAATCCTATGTCAAAATGATGAAAAACGGGCTTAAAACGTGAAAGTCGTCGAAAATCGGGAAAAAAAAGAGAATTATGTGCAAATTCGGATTCAGGGCGGAGGGTTCGGTCCCTGGGAAGCCAAGAACCGAAGGTAGCCTCGGTTTCATGATGAGAACCGAGAGAAGGTTTCGGCTGAGGAATCTCGTAGGCGAGATGGGAAATGAAGCGAAGGCGAAAATAGGAAGAGAAGCGAAGGCGATGGTGGTTTCGGTCCGAGCTTCGGTTTCGGTCCTACGTGGTTCGGTCCTTCAGGTTTCGGTTTTCAAGCAATCTCGGATCTTTGAGAGGGTTCGGTTTCGGCATGAGGGTTTCGGTCCATGCTGTTTCTGTTCTTCAGGCTTCGGCTCTCTAGTCTTCGGCTTCGGTTCTTAATAGGGGTTTCGGTTCTTAAGGGTTGTTTTTCAAGTTTTCTTCCCATTTTGAGTGATTTTTGACCAAGTTAAGGGTCGGGATGACCCAATTGATTATAAAAAGTTGAAAGAGGTTTTGAGAGAGATTTCGGAGAGATTTTGATAGAGTGAGAGAGATTGTGAGAGGCTTCATTTGTAACCTTTTCGGATGATTAGCTTCGCAACGAAAGGTTTCCAAACCATGGTAAGCCTCGTTATGAATGTTATACGCCCCCGAAGGGTATGTAAAAATGTTTTATCAAGTAGTTCCATCACTTAACCTGATTAGGGCTTAGATTTTCTAAACATGTGAAGACCCAAAGTGATACTTTGCCTAAAGATAATGTGTTGTACCATAGTAAACATGATGTAAAACCTAATATATATATATATATATATATATATATATATATATATATATATATATATATATATATAAGGTGTAATTGAGTTGACCGGTTTGACTTTTTGACTTTATTTGACTTTGAGTTGACCGAAATTGAAAGTTGTCACATCATCCCCCCGTTAGAAAGAATTTCATCCCGAAAGTAGCAGTTTAACCGGGACTTCGAGGGTTGGGGAAAGATGTGAGCATTTTTGTTCCATTTGGTCTTCACAGTTCTAGGTGAACTTGGGTCCTCGTTTTACATTCCAATGGACCTTCACAACAAGGATACAACTTGATTTCTATCAGTTTTTCCATGAAGTGGAAACTTTCGTCAGACAATTTCTTTTTTCGTGTTAGACATGGAATGTAGGGTGTACATTTTTGAGTTCTTGAGTTACTCGAAGTTTGTTATGCTACCGGGCCCACCCTATCGAGGATACTAGGTTTTGGCAAAAGAAAAGACAATTATTAGAAGCGAGCCATTGCCCTAATTTCGAGTCTTCACTTTAACAAGTGAGTGCATAGTTACTTTCATCATACACATAGTTATGAAGTATTTAATATACACTACATGTTATATGTGCCTATTATTTGGGTTCTTGATATCTATGTTTATTGAATGATTTATACATGTTTTACTTGATTTAAACTGTATATGTATTTTATACCTATAAACATGTTGGGTAAAGATGATTAGATGAAATAAAACGATGAGAGGCCTAAATGTTTAAGCTTATCCAGTCATTTTGCAGAGTATAAACGATAACCATGGACTATTTTAGACAGTCTGGTGGAACGCTGGCAGGTTTGTAACCTGTAGGTGTTTTTGAACTACATTTTCACCAAGTATACTCCATCCCCCTTGTTGTTACCTTACCAACATATATTCTTAAGGAATCCCCAAAGCAATATTGTCTTCCCGATTATAATCCTTAAGATAATCCCTTGAATTGGATGCTTAGGGACAAAAAGTGAGGATAACGGGAATGGGTAATTGGGTTGAATGGTTTGATGAAATTAAAGAACTTAATTATTGTGTGTTGAAAACCCTATGTGCTCACCAGACTCTCAATCCTGAACCACTCAGTTTCTTGTATTACAAGTAGTGGTAAAAGAGAATAGGTGTGATGATCATATGAGAGATCTATGGAATATAGGCCATTAGAATAATAAATGTTTGTAAGGTCTGTATTATTTCTGTTTATGCTTATGCATTATATTGACGATCACATCCGAATGTTTTTAATATAATGAAAATACATTTCTTCGAAAATGCATTAATAATATACTTATCATATTTTTAGGAACAAATTCTGCAATAATATTCTTAAGAATTATACTCTGATTTTAGATAAAGTATAAACAAATCGGTCTTTTTTGGCGGTGAAATTGGGGATGTCACAGTAGGTATCAGAGCATTATTTTAAGCGAACTAGGAATATGTAGGATTTCTGGGCTTAAACTTAGAATGCTAAGCGATGATTGTGATATGAGTATCTATATTTTATACATGAGCACTAGCTTATTTTAGGAATGATGCCTAAATTGCTTTTATGTGCTAAATGATTTATGAGAGAGCACAAAATTGAGAAGACAACATTCAGAACGAGATATGGTCACTATGAGTTCTTGGTTATGTCATTTGGACTAACCAACAATCCAACAACATTTATGGATTTGATGAATAGGTTTTGTAAACCATTCCTCAATAAATCCGTAATAGTGTTCATAGATGACATTCTGATTTACACAAAGAGCTAACATGAGCATGACAAGGACCTACGAGAAGTATTAGAATTTTTGAAAAAGGAGAAGCTATACACAAAGTTCTCTAAATGTGATTTTTGGATTCGAGAAGTCCAATTCTTGTGTCATGTGGTTAACCAAGAAGGAATAATGGTTGATCCAAAAAAGATTGAAGTTGTGATGAAATGGGAATGACTAAAAAGTCCCACTAAGATTCGTAGTTTTTTAGGATTAGCTAGATATTACCGAAGGTTTATCCAAGGCTTTTCTTCAATATCTGATCCATTAACAGCTTTGACCCATAAGGGAGCTACATATACATGGAGCGAGAAACATGAAGAAGCATTCGAGAAATTAAAGGAGAAGTTGTCGAAGAACCGATTCTTTCTTTATCTAATGGATTTGAAGACTTTGCAATCTATATCAATGCCTCTAGAGTTGGGTTAGGTTGTGTTCCGACCCAGAAAGATAAAGTGATAGCATATACATCCCGACAATTGAAAGAGCATAAAAAGAACTACCCCACTCATGATCTGGAGTTGGCAGTGGTAGTATTCGCATTAAAGATATGGAGGCATTATCTTTATGGCACAAAGTGCAAACTCTTCACAAATCATAAAAGTCTTTGATATCTATTTGATAAAAAGGAATTGAATATGAGACAACGACGCTGGCTAGAATTGCTCAAGGATTAAGACTGTGAGATACTTTACCACCCTGGTAAAGTAAATGTCGTAGTTGATGCTCCATGTCGAAAAGTAGACCTGAAAAGAAAAAGGCCAAGAGTGTTAAGAATAGAAGTTGTCTCGATGATTGTGGAAAGCATTAATAAAGCTCAGGAGGAAGCTTTGGAGAAAAATGACTGAAAGGAAGAAGGTTTAGGCAAAACGTTGGTATTTGGTACAAATAGTCAAGGATTGAAGGTATTCCAAGATAGGATTTGGGTACCTAAGATGGGAGGAATAAGAGATCTTCTGATAGAAGAAACTCATAGGACCATGTACTCGATTCATCCTGACAATACTAAGATGTATAGGTATCTAAAACCTTACTACCGGTGGTCGATGATGAAGCTTGATATTGTAAACTTATGTGGCAGAGTGTGTAACATGTGCTAGAGTTAAAGCACAACATCAGAAACCGTATGGGAGTTTAGAACCTTTACCTATACCCATGGGTAAATGGGAAGACATCACCATGAATTTTGTGACTGACCTACCCAGGACGAAGAACGGTCACGACATGGTTTGGGTAGTCGTGGATTGCTTCATAAAGATTGCACATTTCATAGTAGCCAATGATAAATGGTCTATGGACAAGTTTGAAAATTCCTACGTGAAAGAGATAGTAAGACTTCACGATGTTCTCTCAACGATTAAATCAGATCGTGATAGTCGTTTCACATCAAAATTTTGGAAAAGCCTATAAGAGGAAATAGGTACGAAGTTGTGTTTAAGTACAGCCTACCATCCACAGACTGATGGTCAGAGAGAAAGAACAATTCAAACAATGGAAGATATGTTAAGAGCATGTACCCTAGAATTTCAAGGTAATTGGGATGAGCATTTTCCCCTGGTAGAATTCTCATACAATAATAGTTACCATTCAAGCATTAAGATGACAACTTATGAAGCCTTATACAGTCAAAAGTTTTGTATGCTGTCTTGATTGCTTGAGGCCGGAGAAAAGAAGTTTATGTTTCAGAGATAGTCCACAGAATGCTGAAAAGTTATAAGTGATTAGAGAAAGGCTGTTAGCAGTTCAAGATCAACAAAAGAGCTATCCCGAGAAAAAGCAATGACCAATGACATTCGAAGTTGGAGATTTTGTGTTGCTTAAAGTCTCACCGTGGAAGGGACTTATTAGATTTGGAAAGAGAGGAAAGTTGAGTCCAAGATCTATTGGGCCATTCAAGGTTCTTCAGATGATTGGGAACCAAGCTTACAAGTTGGAATTTCCAGAAGAACTAGATGGTATTCATAACACTTTCCATGTTTGTTATTTAAGGAAGTTCATGGGAGAAGTTCCCGATATAATGCCACTTTCGGAGTTAAGGATTGATGAAGATAAGAGGTTAATCGAAGAGCTTGAAGCAATTGTTGATCGTAAGATGAAGAAATTGTGACGGAAGATGGTCGAATTAGTGCTAGTGTATTGGAAACATTCGAATGGTCCAAACCTCACCTGGGAAACAGAAAGTGACATGATGAGTCCCTATCCACATCTGTTTGTTGATGCATGATTCCAGGACGGAATCATCCTAAGGAGGGAGGACTTGTAATGCCTGTGTTTCTGGATGAGCATTATTATAATGATATAATAGTTAGGGTCAAGAGATGTAACTTATATTGAAGTAATGAAGAATAATTATTTGAGTATTATGTGATTTATGTGCCACATACGTGCTTATAACGATATAACAAAATAATAATAAAAGTATGCTTCAAAAATAGATTGAAATTGACCCAGTATCTTTGAATAAAGTTTAAGTATTCATAACAAGGATTCTGAAGATATAAGGAAAGCTGAAATCCAACATATAATGAAGAAGTTATGAATCGTCGAAATTATACGACTAAACTGGCACACCACCGTGCATTGCAAAAAGTGAATTTTTGATAAGCTAATTTTTAGCCTTAGAGATCTAAAAAAAAGTTGTAGTATACGTTAAACCGAGAGCGTACATACAGAGAGCATCCAAATCCGACTTCGTTTAAGGAATTTATGATTTTTCTAAGATTTAACATTGTAGTGAACAATCTGGAAATCGAGTTTTAGATCGACCAATTTTTAATCGAACGCAACCTAAATGAGAAATGAAGATCTCATTAATAGGAGCTCAACGAGATAAAGACAGTAGAAAACGGACGTCGGATGACAAAGTTATGAATTTATAGCGGACTTTAACTGTCTATGCCTGTTAAAATATAACTTTAAAAATAAATCAATATTAACCGAAAAAGTATAAACGAACTTGTATATCTTTTGAATACCTAAGCGTGGATATAAAGAACATAAAAAATGAAGCTCGTATGCAAATGTGACAACCCCAAATATATTGTCGTTACAAATCCCATCTTCACTAACGGAATGCGTCACTATATGTTATTTTCTGTAATGTTTGGAGTCGTCAATAAACAAATATCTAGTTATTTATATGTCCCGATATTATCATAAGTAATTATAACTGGTAAACGTTAACCTCGTTTAACTAAATAGAGTTATATTACCTTTCAACCACTTCACCCGGGTAAAAAGTTTTAACCCCGTTAAACTTTAGCATCGGGTAGCCGTGTACCGGGTGCAATACCCGAGACAAATATAAGCAAATGAACACTACTTTTAAGCCTTTTTACCACTCCTTCACTCTCTCTCACTACTTTCTCTTTCTAGACCCGAACCCGACTCCAAAACCGCGAATTCCAGCTCCAAATCATAATTCATAACATTTTGAGGCCAAAAATCATAAGATTTAGGGGATTAAATGGAGTTTACGGCCTAGGACGCCCCTTAGGCCGTAAACCCCTAAAACCTTGCCAAAAGCCCCATTTTTCCTTCCTTTAAGCTTGTGTAATAATTAAGGGATATACCTAGGAGAGTTTAGACATGAAATCATAAGAAATTGAAGCCTAAAAAGGAGTTTACGGCCCAAGCTTATGCTTAGGCCGTAAACACCCAAAAACCCTTGATAAATGTCCCAAAAACTCATCTAGGGCATGGAGTAAATTAGCTATGAACCTTGGAAATGTTTAAGACCATTAAACAACACCATTTAGGGACAAAAGAGGAGTTTATGGCCAAGAATAGTCTTGGGCCGTAAACACCCAAAAATGTTGCCAAAAAGTCCATAAAACCCCACCTAAGGCCTTCATAAATTTATCTAAGGTGTAGGAAAGTGTTTTGGACCATTTAACATGCCATTTTGAAGAACAAAATGGATTTTACGCCCCAAGCACAAGCCTGGACCGTAAACTCCCCAAAATGTCCCAAAATGAGGGTTTAAACCCTCCAATTTTGTCCAAGACACTTGCTAGGAATTTAGGGTAGTGAAATAAGGCCTTAACTTGCAATTTTGGAGGACCACTTGAGTTTACGGCCAAGCCTGGGGGGCTTACGGACGTAAACTCCCAAGGAGTGGCCTTTGGGCCGTAAACTCCAAGGGAGTGAACTCATGGACTCCCCCGTAAACCCCTCTTGGCTTTGTACCACTCCCAGGAACCCCTTCTAGGCCCTAAAACCCCAAATTGATGCTAGAATGCCTAAATACTTAAACGGAAAGCATACAATGATTAATTTCTTGTAAAATACATATTTCATATGACATTAGGGTCCTAAAAGGTGCACAAGTCATTATTTGGAACAAAACGCTCAACCGACACTTTTACCCGATTTACCCAATTCACCCGATTTACGCGAATTTAGGTGAGTTCATACCCCTTTAATGAACCTTTCAAATGCTTTATATGTTTTAGGGGGGGATACAAGTTGATTATACATGTTTATGGAAAGTTATACAAGACAATTATTCATGTTACGGAAAGTAATCACATGTGATTCACTACCCGTAGTTCAAATCACATGTGAATTATCACTATGCCTTATAAGTAAATTATTTGTTTTCAAAACTATTTTGGATAAACAAACAAGTTTTTAAATGTTTCTTTTGGACAATACTTTTATTTAACAAATCTTCTTATAAAATGTAACCACACTAATATATATTTATATAAGTAAGACTTGAAGGACTTAGGACCGATAGCTCGCCTTATTTTCTGTTCTTGTTTGATTGTGGGCTTAGGGTAGTGGTTATCCGTCCGACTGTCGTTGATTTCTTAGTTATATATCTTGTATATTATTATGGATTACGAGTATTTCTTATTTCATTAGATGCCTAAATCACTAACCTGACAAGAATTATACACACTAAGTTAACTATAATAGGTATAGTTAAGGCCTCTATTACTGGCTTTAACTACTACTCTACACCACTATAATACTCTCTATTATGAAACTATACACTAATAAGATAATACAATACGAGTTATACCAAAGACTACTACACTATAATACAAGAGAAAGTACTAATCATGAGATAACACATTAACCCACTACGAGATACTCTATTCGCTACGCACTACGCCCAAAGTTTTCCGATAGGAAGACGACGCTATATGTATAGATCTATATGGGGCAGATGCTATTACATCCCGACTGTTAACTTCGGTCCGAGCCGCACTGTCACACCCCGCTAAAGCGGAAACGCAAGGTATGACAGCGATAACAGTTTCAATGCAAAAGATAAAGATACATCACCATAGCAGTATTTAAAAGTTTACAACCCATAGCTTCAAAAGAAACAAAATACAAGTTTTTCAAAATAACATTGTTTAAAATATAGCTTCATAATAGCTTCAACACGATGCAGCATGCTCTATGATGATGAATCTTTACATCCACTTACTAATTACTTCCTGAAAAAGCATGTAAAACGAGCGTCAACTATGAAAATAGTTGGTGAGTATCACAAGTTTATAAAAATCGAGCGTACAATAAGGCTTTTCGTAAATACAAGTACATTGCTTCAATGATAAACAAGTTGATTGCTATTAATGAATACAAGTTTATTGCTATAACGAGAAACGAGTTTGTATGTGTATGAGCAAACAATGAGTCTCAACCTAACCTATGACTGAAGCCCTATCGAGATCTATGCTTATCGTTCCATAGATGAATATGGTATCATGCGCTCCAGCGATTCGGGCGAGTGAGGAGTTGTCAATTCCTAATAGCGGTATCCATAATGACCATTGGCTCAAAGAGTTAATGGTTAGAGATAAGGGAAGGGCCTTAGTACGATAAGTTCTCATGTTCCGTGTTGCATAGACATACATAAAGAAACATAACAATACAATAGCAATCATGTTTGATACAATTCAATTTAAATACAACATGCAAACAGTAGTTTTTCTGAACATGCTTTTCCACCCCAAAACATAAAACCGAAAATAGGGGAGTGCGTGAATACTCACGATGTTTTGTGTAGACACAAGCGGTACTTCGGGATGCACCAACGTCTTACTACCGGGATCCTACGACATCAAACACACGCACTAGTGAGTTTCCATGTCGATATCTAATGCTAATATACTAAACTCTACATATAGGGAAATGCCAATTTATGTTTTAGTATTGGATTTTATATCAATTAGTTACACTTTTTCTGAAGTAATGAATTTCTATATATCGGGCGATTAATTACAACCTTGGAATATAAACTTTCCAAATTTTTAAGTCCTTATTACAACATAAATTCACGAAAATAGCATTCGAGGGATAAAAATTCTCAAACTTTTTATTTAACTGTTATTACACAATACTAAGTTGGGAAAATTATAAAAATAGATTTCCAAGCTGTTTAATTATATTTTATGATTTTTGAGAATTTATTTCAATAAAAATTGAAATAAATAGAAAACAGTTTCCAAAATTACCCAAACTTTTTATTTAATTGTTATTATACATAAATAGGCTGGAAAAAATATAAAAGATATTTTTCAGTGGGTATTTCTATTTTTCCTTGCTTTATTCCTTTAAATAGTCATTAATTAAAGAAATAATATTAAACAGTTAAAATAAATCACCGTAAATTTTTGTAACATCATTTACAGTATAAATATCCTGGGAAAAATATCAAAAGTGGTTTTCATAATGTATAAACTGGTTTTGGGTATTTATGTATATTTAAGTGTATTTTAGTGCAATTAACTTTAGAAAATAAGAGAAAAATAGTTTACAGTAGAGAAAAATATTCAAAATTTTTATGTAACCTCCTACTCTATAATATTATATCCTGATAAATTTTCATGAATTTTGGATAATCAGAACTATTCTCCCATTTTTAGACCATTATAATTACCAAAAATTAGGAAAAATAGTAAAACATGATGGAAAATCTTGAAATTATTTTCTGGAGTCACCCATCACAGGTATGGTATGCGAAAATTGTTAGATACAATTTTCACATCCTAGAAAGTGGTTTTGTAATTTATCATGTCCTAAATAAAAGAAAATTAGAAATCATATGAAACAGTAACAAAAATTGCTGAAATTTGGTGAGGGGTCATTATTCCCCATAAGGATCATCCATGAATTTATTTAGGATTTATTGACCTCTGGAAGTATTTTATATGATTTATGCCCTTGGTTTTAGCAATAATTCTAATAAATCAAAGAAATAACAAAAGCTCTTGAAATTTTCCAGATTATCTCATGCATGCAAGGGCTTTCAAAAGGAAAAATGTAAAAAAATGTATTCAGAAGAGAAATGAGGGTAATGATTTCAAACAATTTAAGAAAAGTTGCATGCAATAATGCATGAAGTGTAAATGTGGCTGAAGTTCATGAATTTGTGTAGCCCATTCAGTGAGGTTTTAAGCCACGAAATTTCAACCATAATTCACTAGATATGTTAAGTTTCTAAGGTATTTTTCCTCAGATTTATGGTTGGGTTTAAGGCCATTGTTTAAGCAAGATAAAAATAGTGATCACAGAAAAAGAGCTGTATGCGCAACCTTTTTGTAAAATCTGCTAAAAATCGGATATTTAATATTTTACAGTGAGACCAGGTGGGTTTGAAAGTTAACTCGTGGAACTAACCAATACAAAAAGAATATCATGATTTGGTTAAGAAATGACTGAGTTATGACTGTTCAACGTCGAACAAAGTAATCTGGCAGATTGCATGTTTGCTTGTGTGCATTATTAGGGTATTTCAACAAGAACATCATGCATGTCTTTGGTAAGGCCCGATTTCTAACACATGCATGGAATGAATGAGCATCCAAGATGTACTAGAAATGGTTTAAATGCTTTTGTTCATGCATGAACACAAAAGAAATGGAGAAGAACATGAAATATTAGGTTTTGATGTCACATGATCATATGTGCATCTTTTCCACTCCTTGCATGGGTTTGATCCCGGATTTTCACCATCTCTAACACATGCATTGTGTTATGGTGAGAATCTACAAACCACAAGGGGAGAATAAAGATTTCTAGGGCTTCACAATCTCGAAATTTTGCATAGAAATGAGAGGATTTTCGTGAGTTTAGAGAGAGGGAAGAAGAGAGTGAAGTGTGTGAAGAGAGTGAAGTGAGAGAGTGAAGAGGGAAGAGGTGGAGTAAGGGTTTAAGCTTAATGATTGTGTTTTGGGGAAGAGAGAGGGCATGGGGAGAGGTGATGGCCGGTTTTTGCATGCATTTTGGCCTCCTCTCTCCTAATTTTAAACTTTATAAACTTCCCTCCTATATTTTATATAAAAACATTCATTTTTATAAAATGTTTATTAAGCAATTTGATTTATTTAAAAATCTTGTTTTCAACAAATAATTTATGATTAATACTTGTAATTTATATTTCTAGTTCATTGGTATAATCCATAATTTGATTAATAAAATTTGATATTAGGAAGTTTATAGCCAAATTTTATAAAGTTTTTAAGCTTTATAATTTATAACTTTGGATTTTTGGCTCTTTAGGGTTTTTGGAATATTGTTTGATATTCAACAACATGTTGAAGTATAATTAGAATGTTTTAATTTATTTTTAGAGTTTTATACCCTATTTCAATTATAACAAAGCTTGAAGCTTTATTCTAATTATAGTATTGGCATTTCCTATTGTAGCTAAGCAACTTACTAGAATTGTAAGTATCAAGTATATTAGTCCTAGACCTTAGTTGGATCCTAGTTTATGCAAGATTTTTGACCTAATTTATACTACTAGGTCATGGCATGTTGTGCATGAATGGTTATTATAAAGATGCATGAGTCCAAGAATGACCTGAATTGGCAGTTGGCACAGTATCCCCCACTTAAAAAGAATTTCGTCCCGAAATTCATTCTATGTCATCGCTTGTCATCGCAAGGGAAAAGTTGCGGATACTTTTCCTTTATGAAGTCCTCGCGCTCCCAGGTGTACTCCGGCCCGCGTTTTGAGTTCCATCGAACTTTCACAATCGGGATCTTACTCTGCTTAAGTTGTTTTACCTCCCTGTCAAGGATTTCTATCGGTTCCTCAACGAAGCTCAGCTTATCATTGATCTTAATTTCCTCCAGGGGTACTATCAATGTTTCGTCGGCTAGACATTTCTTAAGGTTGGAGACGTGGAATGTGTCGTGAATGGTGCTTAACTCTTGGGGCAATTGGAGTTTATACACTACTGGACCAATCCTTTCGAGGATTTCAAAGGGTCCAACATATCTCGGGCTTAGTTTTCCTTTCTTACCAAAACGCACAAGCCCTTTCCAAGGCGACACTTTTAAAAGTACCTTGTCTCCTACTTGGAATTCTAATGGTTTTCGACGATTATCCGCATAACTTTTCTGACGATCTCTAGCAACTTTAAGCTTATCGTTGATGATAGCAATCTTGTCGGATGTTTCCTGGATAAGTTCGAGTCTAGTCAACTGTCTGTCTCCGATTTCTGTCCAGCATAAGGGCGAACGACACTTGCGTCCATACAATGCTTCATATGGAGCACACTGGATACTCGTGTGGTAACTGTTATTGTAGGAAAACTCAATTAGGGGTAAATGAGTATCCCAATTTCCTTTGAACTCAATGACACACGCTCGTAGCATGTCTTCCAATGTTTGTATTGTTCTCTCTGTTTGCCCATCTGTCTGAGGGTGGTAAGCTGTGCTCAAATCTATCTTGGTTCCTAGTGCCCTCTGTAACATCCACCAAAATCGAGATGTAAAACGACTATCTCTATCAGAAATGATAGATAAGGGTACACCATGCAGAGAAACAATTTTGTCGATGTAGATTTGGGCCAATTTTTCCATCTTGAAATCTTCTCGAATGGGGAGAAAGTGTGCAGATTTCGTTAGTCAATCCACTATGACCCAAATTGAGTCATGACCTTTAGCAGTTCTAGGAAGTTTGGTAACAAAGTCCATAGATATTTGCTCCCATTTCCATTGGGGAATTTCAGGTTGTTGCAACAACCCGGATGGTTTCTGATGTTCAGCTTTGACTATTGAGCATGTCAAACACTTCCCAATGTACAAGGCAATATCCTTTTTCATTCCAGGCCACCAATAGTACTCTTTAAGATCCTTGTACATCTTATCTGCTCCAGGGTGGATGGAGTATTTAGATCGATGAGACTCCTCTAGTACCATGTCTCTCAGGTTGTTAACCCTTGGAATCCAGACCCTATCTTTAAAATAACGAACTCCATCAGGTTTGGTTTCAAATCTTTCTTCCAAACCATGTAAAGTTTCGCCTGGAAGATTTTCCTTGCATAACGCTTTCTCCTGGGCATTAATGATTTGAGATTTCAAGCTTGTCTGAATTACCATTCCCAAAGCTCTCACATGGGAAGGTTTCACTCTTTCTTTCCTACTAAGAGCGTCGGCTACTACGTTAGCCTTCCCTGGGTGATATCGTATCTCACAATCATAATCACTAAACAACTCTACCCATCTTCTCTGCCGCATGTTTAACATTTTCTGATCCAGGATATGCTGAAGGCTTTTGTGATCGGTATAAATGGTGCACTTGGTTCCGTACAAACAATGCCTCCATATCTTAAGGGCGAAAACTATTGCTCCTAGTTCTAGATCATGGGTGGTATAATTCTTCTCGTGCGGTTTGAGTTGTCTAGAAGCATATGCAATGACCTTATCTTTTTGCATTAGCACACATCCTAATCCTTGATGAGACGCATCACAATACACCACAAAGTTCTCTAATCCTTCTGGTAAAGCCAGAATTGGTGCATTGCACAGCTTGTTTTTCAGGATTTGAAACGCCTCTTCGTGTTTCTCTTCCCAGAGAAATTTTCTATCCTTTTGGGTCAAAGATGTTAATGGTTGAGCAATCCTAGAGAAATTCTCAATGAAGCGTCTGTAGTACCCAGCTAATCCTAGGAATTGTCGTATTTCTGTCGGGGTTTTGGGGGCCTCCCATTTCTTGATTGCCTTTATCTTAGTTGGATCTACATGGATTCCTCTTTCACCGATCACATGACCAAGAAAATGTACTTCCCGAATCCAAAATTCACACTTAGTGAACTTGGCATACAATTTCTGTTCCTTCAACAGCTCCAACACTAGCTTTAGATGTCTATTGTGATCTTCATTGGTCCGCGAGTAAACAAGTATGTCATCGATAAATACAATTACAAACCTGTCTAGGTATGGTCTACAGACCCTATTCATCAAATCCATGAATACAGCGGGTGCGTTCGTTAGTCCAAGAGGCATGACTAAGAACTCATAATGTCCATAACGGGTTCTAAATGTTGTTTTGTGAATGTCCTCTTCGTGAATTCTTAGCTGATGATACCCTGACCGAAGGTCGATTTTTGAGAAGTAGGAAGCGCCCTGCAACTGATCGAACAAGTCATCTATTCTAGGGAGGGGATATCGATTCTTGATTGTCAACTTGTTCAATTCTCTGTAATCAATGCACATTCGGAACGAACCATCTTTCTTTTTGATGAATAACACTGGGGCTCCCCAAGGTGAAGAACTTGGTCGAATAAACCCTTTGTCTAGAAGTTCTTGAAGTTGTTCGGATAGTTCTTGCATCTCGGATGGTGCAAGGCGATATGGTGCTTTTGCTACCGGTGCCGCTCCGGGAATTAAGTCTATCCGAAATTCGACCTGTCTATAAGGGGGTAGACCGGGCAATTCCTCCGGAAATACTTCGGGATAGTTTTGAACCACTGGAATCTCCTTGAGTTGCTTAGCTTCAGGTTCTCTTTCTAGCACGTGGGCCATGAATGCAATACAATTCTTCTTCAGGTACTTGTGAACCTTCACGCTTGATACTATGTTTAAACTTCTTCCTGGCTTCTCACCGTGTATGATAAGGGTTTCTCCATTAGGGAGAGGCACTCTGATGACTTTCTCATAACAACCAATGTCCGCTCTATTTTTGGATAACCAATCCATCCCTACTATCACATCAAAACTACCTAGCTCTATAGGAATTAGGTTAATGCTAAAGAGTTTATCAGCTAAATTCAAAGTACAACCAGGAATTATATCACTAGCCCTAATTTCATACCCATCAGCAAGTTCAATAGCATAAGCATTCCTCATCTTTACCGATTTCAAGCCAATTAACGGTCTAAATGCTAAAGAAACAAAACTCCTATCTGCTCCCGCATCGAATATTACTGATGCAAAATGGTTGTTTAGGAGGAACGTACCTGTTATCACTTCAGGGTTCTGACGAGCTTCTTCTGCACCAATCACAAAGGCTACACCTCTTGGCTGTCCAACTTGATTTCCTTGAAAGTTTTGCCTGGCTTGGCCTTGTCCATTGTTACCAGGTCCATTGTTCAGTTTAGGACATGCTCTACGGAGATGATCATTACTCCCGCACTCGTAACATGTCCTTTTTCCCTCCTTATTCACCTTACAATACTTTGAGTAATGGCCTGTTTGCTTACAGTTTTGGCACACCGGGCAAGCTCCCTTGTGATGGAAGTTACACTTATTGCACTTCGGAAGCGGCCCTCAGTACTGCTTTCGCTCCTGCACTTCTTGTCCTTGAGTTTTCACTGGTTCTTGCTCCTGGGCTCTTACCATAAAGTTTCTTGAGACTTTTTGCTTCCTCCCTGACTTGCCTCCATACTTCTTTTCTCCCTGATTTGTTGGCTTCCTCTTTCTACTAGAGCTTTCCTTTGCTGATGCTCCCATCCTTATCACATCATTGGTTAGTCGATTTGCTAGGCTTACTGCACTTTGAATGGTAGTTGGGTTTGCTGAGGTAACCATTCCCCGAATCTCTGGTGCCAGACCCCAGATGTAACGATCTATCCGTTTCTCCTCAGGAGTAACCATGTGAGGTACTAGTTTTGCTAGTTCATGAAATCGGACTGTGTACTTCTCTATTTGTGTTCCAACCATAGAATGGTTCCAGAATTCATATTCAAGTTTATGAAGTTCATCCTTGGGATAATACTCCTCTATCAGCAGCTTCTTTAGGTCTTCCCAAGTTAGCTGATATGCTGCTGTACGGCCTCGGGTTTGCACTAGAGTATTCCACCAGGTTAATGCCCTATCTTTGAATAGGCAAGATGCATACTCAACTTTGTTGCGCTCGAGGCATTTGCTAATATGAAGGACCGACTCCATGCTGTCAATCCATTTCAGTAACCCGACCGCACCTTCCTTTCCATGGAACTCCTTAGGTTTACAGGCCATAAAGGACTTGTAGTTGCATTCTCTTTCATTGTTTCCCCGGTTTCCTCCACTACTTCCTTGGTTAGCATTAAGTCCTGCAGTTACTTGAGTAACAATGTTTGGGATTGCTTGCATGAGTTGTTGTGCTACCATTTGAGCAACATCGGGCGTTTCGTTCTGTGGGCGCCCGCGATTAGGCCTTCCTGACATGGTTCTATGACACAGGAGAAGAAATACGTATAAATACATAAAATAATGTATAATATGTATTTCACTACCATTTTGAAAACCGTAAGTGTTGTCAAATTAATGGGTTGCATTAATACTATGCATATAGATTTGAGAAAGGAAAGAAAAGAAAAATCTCTTTTATTCAACCATTTATCAAATAAATTTTAGGGTTTGACCTCATAGTAAAAGTTTTCAAACATAAAATAAAATTTTTCATTACCATTTGAAATAATCTTAAAACCAAACCAATACGTCAATCCCAAAATAAAGTTTTAAATATTTTTCCCAAAAGACACCCAACATGGGTTTTCATTTCAAAACAAAATAAAACAAAATACTGAAATCAAAACCAAAAGCCAATCGCTATCCCAACAAGAAGCATCAACACCACAATCAGGAACAGCCCACTAAACACATAATATGCTGTCATCGCATGACCTGCCTCTCGTCTAGCAGCACTAGCAGTGTCAGCAGTCTCCATCGAATGCTGATACAGGATTTCCATTCCTGCCAAGACTTCATCCAAAACTTCTCGATGCCCAGCTATCACAGCGAGACTGTGACGTAGGCCCGCTGTTATCGACTGCAATCTCCGGGACTCCTCCGGGGTCATACCTGGCTGTCTGACAGGTATCCCTATGACTTGCTGAGGTGAGGGTGCTCTCGGTCCTGCATCGCTGGGTTCAGCTCCGCTAGGTCCTGCCGTGCCATGTCCTGCTGTGCTGGCGGGTATCCTTCCTGGAATGGGAACACTCTTCCTCGCTGTCCTCCGAATGCGAAGTCCATAGAGCGGTGGCTGTGGCAACACCGATGTCGGTGATGCCTCGCGTCGTTGACTCAGGGCGTTGTCATTGCTGATCTCCACCGAGTTCCCAGTATCTTCCGTATCCTCTGATGGGTCTTCTTCTACCAAGGCGGGGGGATTACGTCAAGGGATAACAGTGACGTAGCCGGATTCATCGGCTGAGGTGGTAGCGCGGGAAGATGACGATGTTGACATAGTGGACTGTGACATAGTTTCAATGAGATATGAAATAAATGACAATGCATGCCTATAATATGCGATGCTTACACACACCAAAATTAACCTTTTGAAATTTTGAAATAAAGTTTTCTCAAATATTTTTGTTGAACATATTCCCATTATAATTAGCTCAAGCTTTGTATAAATCTTTTCTTATTAAACATAGGTGATCAGGCTATGTTTAATCAAGGTCCAATAATACAACTCCCGACCTAATTATACTAGTAATATGTTTGATGTAAAAAGAATTTATTTGTAAGTTTTAGTTATAGGTTGTGTTTTCTTAAAGAAAAACCGATGTTCTCTATAACTTTAGCTCTGATACCACTTCTGTCACACCCCGCTAAAGCGGAAACGCAAGGTATGACATCGATAACGGTTTCAATGCAAAAGATAAAGATACATCACCATAGCAGTATTTAAAAGTTTACAACCCATAGCTTCAAAAGAAACAAAATACAAGTTTTTCAAAATAACATTGTTTAAAATATAGCTTCATAATAGCTTCAACACGATGCAGCATGCTCTATGATGATGAATCTTTACATCCACTTACTAATTACTTCCTGAAAAAGCATGTAAAACGAGCGTCAACTATGAAAATAGTTGGTGAGTATCACAAGTTTATAAAAATCGAGCGTACAATAAGGCTTTTCGTAAATACAAGTACATTGTTTCAATGATAAACAAGTTGATTGCTATTAATGAATACAAGTTTATTGCTATAATGAGAAACGAGTTTGTATGTGTATGAGCAAACAATGAGTCTCAACCTAACCTATGACTGAAGCCCTATCGAGATCTATGCTTATCGTTCCATAGATGAATATGGTATCATGCGCTCCAGCGATTCGGGCGAGTGAGGAGTTGTCAATTCCTAATAGCGGTATCCATAATGACCATTGGCTCAAAGAGTTAATGGTTAGAGATAAGGGAAGGGCCTTAGTACGATAAGTTCTCATGTTCCGTGTTGCATAGACATACATAAAGAAACATAACAATACAATAGCACTCATGTTTGATACAATTCAATTTAAATACAACATGCAAACAGTAGTTTTTCTGGACATGCTTTTCCACCCCAAAACATAAAACCGAAAATAGGGGAGTGCGTGAATACTCACGATGTTTTGTGTAGACACAAGCGGTACTTCGGGATGCACCAATGTCTTACTACCGGGATCCTACGACATCAAACACACGCACTAGTGAGTTTCCATGTCGATATCTAATGCTAATATACTAAACTCTACATATACGGAAATGCCAATTTATGTTTTAGTATTGGATTTTATATCAATTAGTTACACTTTTTCTGAAGTAATGAATTTCTATATATCGGGCGATTAATTACAACCTTGGAATATAAACTTTCCAAATTTTTAAGTCCTTATTACAACATAAATTCACGAAAATAGCATTCGAGGGATAAAAATTCTCAAACTTTTTATTTAACTGTTATTACACAATACTAAGTTGGGAAATTATAAAAATGGATTTCCAAGCTGTTTAATTATATTTTATGATTTTTGAGCATTTAGTTCAATAAAAATTGAAATAAATAGAAAACAGTTTCCAAAATTACCCAAACTTTTTATTTAATTGTTATTATACATAAATAGGCTGGGAAAAATATAAAAGATATTTTTCAGTGGGTATTTCTATTTTTCCTTGCTTTATTCCTTTAAATAGTCATTAATTAAAGAAATAATATTAAACAGTTAAAATAAATCACCATAAATTTTTGTAACATCATTTACAGTATAAATATCCTGGGAAAAATATCAAAAGTGGTTTTCATAATGTATAAACTCGTTTTGGGTATTTATGTATATTTAAGTGTATTTTAGTGCAATTAACTTTAGAAAATAAGAGAAAAATAGTTTACAGTAGAGAAAAATATTCAAAATTTTTATGTACCCTCCTACTCTATAATATTATATCCTGGTAAATTTTCATGAATTTTGGATAATCAGAACTATTTCTCCCATTTTTAGACCATTATAATTACCAAAAATTGGGAAAAATAGTAAAACACGATGGAAAATCTTGAAATTATTTTCTGGAGTCTCCCATCACAGGTATGGTATGCGAAAATTGTTAGATACAATTTTCACATCCTAGAAAGTGGTTTTGTAATTTATCATGTCCTAAATAAAAGAAAATTAGAAATCATATGCAACAGTAACAAAAATTGCTGAAATTTGGTGAGGGGTCATTATTCCCCATAAGGATCATCCATGAATTTATTTAGGATTTATTGACCTCTGGAAGTATTTTATATGATATATGCCCTTGGTTTTAGCAATAATTCTAATAAATCAAAGAAATAACAAAAGCTCTTGAAATTTTCCAGATTATCTCATGCATGCAAGGGCTTTCAAAAGGAAAAATGTAAAAAAATGTATTCAGAAGAGAAATGAGGGTAATGATTTCAAACAATTTAAGAAAAGTTGCATGCAATAATGCATGAAGTGTAAATGTGGCTGAAGTTCATGAATTTGTGTAGCCCATTCAGTGAGGTTTTAAGCCACGAAATTTCAACCATAATTCACTAGATATGTTAAGTTTTCTAAGGTATTTTTCCTCAGATTTATGGTTGGGTTTAAGGCCATTGTTTAAGCAAGATAAAAATAGTGATCACAGAAAAAGAGCTGTATGCGCAACCTTTTTGTAAAATCTGCTAAAAATCGGATATTTAATATTTTACAGTGAGACCAGGTGGGTTTGAAAGTTAACTCGTGGAACTAACCAATACAAAAAGAATATCATGATTTGGTTAAGAAATGACTGAGTTATGACTGTTCAACGTCGAACAAAGTAATCTGGCAGATTGCATGTTTGCTTGTGTGCATTATTAGGGTATTTCAACAAGAACATCATGCATGTCTTTGGTAAGGCCCGATTTCTAACACATGCATGGAATGAATGAGCATCCAAGATGTACTAGAAATGGTTTAAATGCTTTTGTTCATGCATGAACACAAAAGAAATGGAGAAGAACATGAAATATTAGGTTTTGATGTCACATGATCATATGTGCATCTTTTCCACTCCTTGCATGGGTTTGATCCCGGATTTTCACCATCTCTAACACATGCATTGTGTTATGGTGAGAATCTACAAACCACAAGGGGAGAATAAAGATTTCTAGGGCTTCACAATCTCGAAATTTTGCATAGAAATGAGAGGATTTTCGTGAGTTTAGAGAGAGGGAAGAAGAGAGTGAAGTGTGTGAAGAGAGTGAAGTGAGAGAGTGAAGAGGGAAGAGGTGGAGTAAGGGTTTAAGCTTAATGATTGTGTTTTGGGGAAGAGAGAGGGCATGGGGAGAGGTGATGGCTGGTTTTTGCATGCATTTTGGCCTCCTCTCTCCTAATTTTAAACTTTATAAACTTCCCTCCTATATTTTATATAAAAACATTCATTTTTATAAAATGTTTATTAAGCAATTTGATTTATTTAAAAATCTTGTTTTCAACAAATAATTTATGATTAATACTTGTAATTTATATTTCTAGTTCATTGGTATAATCCATAATTTGATTAATAAAATTTGATATTAGGAAGTTTATAGCCAAATTTTATAAAGTTTTTAAGCTTTATAATTTATAACTTTGGATTTTTGGCTCTTTAGGGTTTTTGGAATATTGTTTGATATTCAACAACATGTTGAAGTATAATTAGAATGTTTTAATTTATTTTTAGAGTTTTATACCCTATTTCAATTATAACAAAGCTTGAAGCTTTATTCTAATTATAGTATTGGCATTTCCTATTGTAGCTAAGCAACTTACTAGAATTGTAAGTATCAAGTATATTAGTCCTAGACCTTAGTTGGATTCTAGTTTATGCAAGATTTTTGACCTAATTTATACTACTAGGTCATGGCATGTTGTGCATGAATGGTTATTATAAAGATGCATGAGTCCAAGAATGACCTGAATTGGCAGTTGGCACAGTATCCCCCACTTAAAAAGAATTTCGTCCCGAAATTCATTCTATGTCATCGCTTGTCATCGCAAGGGAAAAGTTGCGGATACTTTTCCTTTATGAAGTCCTCGCGCTCCCAGTTGTACTCCGGCCCGCGTTTTGAGTTCCATCGAACTTTCACAATCGGGATCTTACTCCGCTTAAGTTGTTTTACCTCCCTGTCAAGGATTTCTATCTAATATTAAAGGAAGTTGCACTACTATTATTTACTTGAGATATAACTTACCATATTGCATTACTTATTGGTGAGTCACTATTATACTTCCACGATAAATAGTTTTCAAAGATGAAAATGACATAGTTCTTAAAGGTTTGCACTTACTATACATTTCTGGAAAATATAGGATTTTCTAGGTTTTACTACTACTTATGATTGTAAAATTTAGCTTTTCATACTATCGGTTCTAATGCTTTTTATATAAGAACTCACACTAAACTCTTATGAACTCACCAGCTTTATGCTGATATTCTTTGCAAAATAACTTGTATCCTCAGGTTAAAGTTAGACAGGTATGGATGCAGCATTTTTGGAGAAGATGGAGCATGCAAGACCAACTCTTATTTTTGGTTTACTTTTGGTGTTTGTTGAACATTACAAAACACACTTGTAAATACACTCACTATGTAAATGAAATATTTGTATGTTTCTTGCTTTTACTATTATGCAATTGTGATGATACCGTACACTACGTCCTCCACCCCGAAAAGATTCCGCCATTATCGGTTTTGGGGTGTGACAGATTGGTATCAGAGCATTGTTTATAGTGAATCAAGCATATCAACCTATAAAAGATATACGAACTACAAACACTTCGGGACTAAAACACTCTGACCAAGAATATATACTGTTAAGTATCTAAAGGATTTAACTAAGTATATATGTATATACACACATCACTATAAAACACAGAAGTCAGTATCATCCTAGAACAAAACAAAAGTATTAAGATTATTGGATAGCACAATTGGGCTTAGAGACATATAGTGACATTTAGGGGGATGTAGCCTGATCAACTACGTTTTCTTGGGAGTGACTAGCATTTGCCTAAGCTTGGTTGTGGTGTTACAACAAGTCTAAAACTTACCAACACTACCACAATAACGTTAGCATAAGAATGCTATAGGAGTATTATGTGAAGGGTTTTGAGCATTCTAACACTTCCTAAGTGTACATGCAACCCTAATAACCTTGGATCTATGTTTGTCTAATTGTCATGCAAAGTTGAATTCCAAGGTTATATTCCTATCTAGCATACATGGGGAACAATTTTAACATAAAGTATAGATAGAATAACTTACCTTGTTGTTGCTTGTGTTCCTTGAAACCTTGTGAGCCTAGCACCCCAAGTGTGATGCCTCAAATGCTTCACACAACACCAAATGCTCTTGGAAGAACTTATGAGAGTATACTCACTTCACAAAATCGGCCAAGCCCCCTATTTCTTAGTGTGTAGCCAATTTTGTGAGGAGAACATGTTACTTATATAGTATTGACACATCTAGGGTTAAACCCTAATGTGTCATGACTCTTCATTTCCATGACCCATGGGTTTGTAACTCCCATGGAGCATCCATGGAGCATCCTATGGGTGGAACCCAACTTGATGATCCATGGAGCCTTTTAGCCCACTATACAAGATATGGATGATTTACTTAATCAACCCATATATTTAATTAGTTATCTTTTGATCACTTAATTAATTCTAAATTAATTCTTGATCAAACTAATCAAATAATATTATTAATATATTAGAACTTATAATATATTAATAATATCCAAGTGTTATTTCTCTCATTTAGTCTATCCAATTGCATGGTGCCATGCAACCCAAATGGACCATGCCGGGTCGGGTCAAGTACATACCAGAAATAGTTATGGACTTAGACACCTTATCCAACAGTCTCCCACTTGGATAAGTCTAGTAACTATTACTGCAAGTATGACTTCAGGAACCGATCGGCAATCGTAGCTCTTTACAAGGTTTCTCGAAACTTGAGAAGATGATGGTACGCCATTTAAGATAAGTGATCATATAATCCTCTGTTCTAGATATAAGTCGGACAAATACATGGAACAATGTCTTACTTATTGTCCAACATTTGTTTCCCGATTTCCGATTTGTTTGACAGAGAACTTCATTGAACACATCAATTTAGTTCTGACCGGGCCCAGTACATAGGTCAAAACAAAATCATCGAGGGGCCCAGATATCAGCTTCTAATCCAAGAAGGAACAGATAAACTTCGACTCATATGTTTGTTCTACTACTCATTGAATTACACATAAGAGCGCGATTTTATAACATCGAGTTACCAATGCATTTTTCGTACAATCAATGCATAACCAACTTGTAAGTAACAAATCATATCTCTAGGTTTAAAGATATATATGATATTATCGTCTCACGATCACTCGAGATAGAATTCCATGAAGTGATTCCAGTGAGCGTGGGTTGAGTCCAATGCTCAGAACTTATGAGCACTCATGATTGTTGTAGCCTTGTCCCAGACCTCTACAACCAAACATGACAGTCTTGATTCATACCTACTTCCGACATATGACCGACTGTGGAGGTTTGAATAATATGTTATACCAAACAAAATTATTCTGGAAGTCAAAACATGCAAAAGAAATATAGTAAACGATCGACAAGAGATAGCAACAGTTTACTCATAAATAAAACACTTTTATTCATCATCAAATGTCAATTACACTTTACAAATTTCGAGGTTATCTAACTACTAAATCTAATATCATCCTTCAGCCCTATGCTCTGAGCATGCTGGAGATGCTTAACCCGAGTCAGTCCCTTCGTGAGGGGATCTGCTGGGTTCTCATCCGATGATACCCTCTTTGCCACGAGGAGTCCTTCTTCGATCCGATGTCTGATGAAATGGTATTTTCTGTCGATGTGTCTGGATCTCCCGTGATCCCTTGGTTCCTTGGCTAAGGCAACAACACTTTCACTATCACAGAAAATTTCCATTGGCTCTGTAATAGCTGGTACAACTCCAAGGTCTCCAATGAAGTTCCTCAGCCATAACGCCTCCTTTGCCGCTTCGCTAGCTGCAATATACTCTGATTCACAGGTAGAATCTGCCACTGTCTCTTGCTTGGAACTCTTCCAAGAAATTGCTCCTCCATTTAGGGTAAAGACCCAGCCCGACTGAGAGCGGAAGTTATCCCTATCAGTCTGGAAGCTAGCATCACTATACCCCACAACTCTCAAGTCAACACTCCCACCGAGGGTAAGGACCCAGTCCTTAGTCCTTCGTAGGTACTTGAGAATAGTCTTTACCGCAGTCCAGTGTGCCTTGCCAGGGTTCCCCTGAAACCTGCTAACCATGCTTAAGGCAAAGGCTACATCAGGTCGAGTACACGTCATAGCATACATGATCGAACCTACAGCCGAAGCATAAGGTATTCGACTCATTTCTGCTATCTCAGCCTCAGTGCTAGGGCTTTGTGTCTTACTCAGTTTGGCGTTACTCTGGATGGGCAACTCTCCTTTCTTGGAGTCTTGCATTCTGAATCTCTTCAGAATCTTCTCCAAGTAGGTACTTTGACTAAGTCCAATTAGTCTTTTACTCCGATCTCTCAAGATCCTTATCCCCAAAATATAGGCAGCTTCACCAAGGTCCTTCATAGCGAAACACTTTCCAAGCCAGGACTTTACTTCCTGCAGGGTTGGAATGTCGTTTCCTATGAGTAGTATGTCATCCACATACAATACCAAAAAGCTAACTATACTCCCACTAGCCTTGACATATACACAAGATTCATCTTCACTCCTAGAAAAGCCAAATTCCTTGACCTTTTCATCAAAGAAAAGATTCCATCTGCGAGGTGCTTGCTTTAATCCATAAATGGATTTCTCAAGCTTACACACTCTATTAGGGTACTCGTTACCGACAAAACCCTCTGGCTGACTCATGTAAACATCTTCAGCCAACTTTCCATTAAGGAAAGCGGTTTTGACATCCATTTGCCAAATTTCATAGTCATGAAATGCGGCTATGGCTAACAGAACCCGAATAGACTTAATCTTGGCTACCGGAGAAAAGGTCTCATCATAGTCCACTCCAGGAATTTGAGAGAAGCCCTTTGCAACCAGTCTAGCCTTATAAGTGTGTACTTTACCATCCATGTCGGTCTTCTTCTTGAAGACCCATTTGCACCCTACAGTCTTTCGACCTGGTACATTCTCAACCGAGTTCCAAACTTGATTGTCATACATGGATTGTATCTCGCTATCCATAGCCTCTTTCCATTTAGCAGACTCGGGGCCTGCCATGGCTTCCTCGTAGCTGTTAGGGTCATCTTGACTTACTAGTGTCTCATCACTAATAAGTGTCTCACCTTCTGCAGTAATATGGAATCCATAGTAATGCTCAGGTGCACTCCTAACTCTCGTGGAACGCCTCAGAGGTACAGATTCGTCAATTGGCTCAACAGGAGTTTCCTCCTCAAGTTGAGGGCTAGAGTTTGAAGTTCCTTCACCACTTGACTCTTGAATTTCTTCAAGATCAACTTGCCTCCCACTGTCTCCTTGGCTTATAAACTCTCTTTCTCGAAAGACTCCTCTTCTTGCTACAAAGACCACATTGTCACTAGGTCTGTAGAAGAGGTAACCAAAGGATTGTTGTGGGTAACCGATGAAAATACACCTCTCGCTTTGGGGTTCGAGCTTATCATGAGTCTCGCATCTCACGAAAGCCTCGCAGTCCCAAATCTTCATGTGGTCTAGTTTAGGTACTTTACCAGTCCACATCTCGTGAGGAGTTTTGGCAACTTTCTTTGTAGGGACTAGATTAAGGATATGGGCGGCAGTCTCTAAGGCATACCCCCAAAATGAGATTGGTAGCGAAGCTCGACTCATCATGGAACGAACCATGTCCAACAAGGTTCGATTACGCCTCTCATCCACACCATTCAACTGCGGTGTCCTGGGAGGTGTCAATTGTGAGACAATCCCACATTCCTTTAGATAGTCGAGGAACTCTGAACTAAGATACTCACCACCTCGATCGGATCCAAGCATCTTAATGTTCCTGCCCAATTGATTCTCAACTTCCTGTTTAAATTCCTTAAACTTCTCGAAAGTCTCTGACTTATGCTTTATTAAGTAGACATATCCATATCTACTGTAATCATCAGTAAAAGTCAAATAATAACGATTAGCATCTCTTGTGGCATGTTTGAATGGTCCACACACATCCGTGTGTATAAGGTCCAACAAACCTTCACCCCTTTCACACGAGCCTGTGAAGGGTGACTTTGTCATTTTTCCAAGTAAGCATGATTCGCAACTATCATTTGACTTTAGGTCAAACGACTCCAAGACTCCATCCTTTTGGAGTTGGCCTATGCGTTTCTTGCTTATATGTCCAAGACGACAATGCCATAATGATGCTTTATCCAAGTTATTATTATTAGGAGAATCAATACACAAAACATTATTTCCTAAGTTATCTACGACATATACAGCTTCATACACACCATCACAAGGTAATGCTTTAAAATAAAGAACATTATTGAAGAAAGCATTAATCGAACCAACTTCATTATCAAATGAAAATGTGAAACCTTGTTTATACAATGCATGAAAGGAAATAATATTTCTTGCCATTTCTGGCGAATAACAACATTTATTCAAATCTAAATTTAACCCACTACTTAGCGGTAAAGTATAAACTCCAATGTTGGTGACAGGTGTAACTTTCCTATTCCCCATGATTAAGTTTATTCTTCCTTGCTCCACATTCTCACTTCTTCCTAGTCCCTGCAAGTCACAACAAATATGAATACCGCAACCGGTATCAAGGACCCAAGATTTCAAATGGGGTGAGTTATTAGAAATGATAGTGTAAATACCTGCATGGTTGGGTTTGACTTTCCCATCCTTCACATCCTGCTGGTACTTTGGGCAGTTCCGCTTCCAATGAGCTTTTTCATGGCAATAGAAGCATTCAGCCTCTTTTGGGTCAGAAGAAGGAGTAATGAAACCTTTCTTGGTTCCACTTGAAGAAGAGCCATCAAGGGTCCGAGCCTTGGTACCCTTTGAAGATCTCTTTCTCTTCCTCCCTCGACTTTGCCCGATTGCCAAGACCGGAGTTGTGTCTGGAGTAGGAGTGATAGCAACCGACTTCCCCTTAAGACCTGTTTCTGCGGTCTTGAGAAGTCCCTGAAGTTTGCTGAGGGTGACCTCTTCCTTGTTCATGTGATATGTCATGCGGAATTGATCATAGCACGATGGTAAGGAGTGCAAAATGATATCTATTGCAAGCTCCTCAGGGAAGTTCACATTGAGCTTCAGCAAACGATCCACATACCTTTGCATTTTCTGCATGTGGCTCGTGACGGACTCTCCGTCCTTCATCATGGTTGTTATCATGGAGCAGATGACTTCGTACCTCTCTTGTCGTGCACTTTGATGGTATCTTTCCATCAAATCTTGGTGCATTTCATAAGGGTAGAAATCTTCATAAGACTTTTGGAGTTCAGCTGTCATGGTGGCTAACATGATGCAAGCCACCTTGGTTGCATCTCTTTCATGAGTATGAAAGTCAGCGATCTCCTGGGGAGTTGCAGTGGACTCGTCAATTTCCTTAAGCTCCTTGTCAAGGACATATTCTTTGTCCTCGTAGCGGGTAATCATCCTGATGTTTCTGATCCACTTATTGAAGTTGGATCCATCAAAGGTGACTTTCCCACACAGACTCATAAGAGTAAAGGAGCCATTAGGATTCGAGCCAGAAGCATTATTTGAAGACATCTGAAAAAGAAGAACAAGTTTAGTTTAGATTTAAGAGAGTCCTTAATAAAACACCCAAATGTAATATTAAGGCTAGGATCCAATCACAATATAATATAACTTAGAAGAGGTATGCCGTAATCTAAGCTATACCATATTTGAAAGGTAGGTGAATGACGATTCACCAATTTCCACCACGAAAACCGAAATATTAAATATTTAGTTTTTATTGGTTTTAGAAATTCCTAGATTCTTTGAGATCCAATGAACTTTTCAAAGGCATGTTTCAATCTCGGGAGTGCCCTCCAGGTTTTGTGACTGGGATGCCGAGGATCACAAAACGAGGTGTGAAGTAACCATGCAAATCACTTGGTACCCTTAAAGTTTATCACTCAATCGATGTGACGGTAAACCACACACACTCCACCGATACTATAATAAACCTTAAGTCACCCTTTACCTACCTTGTTAAGTCCAAGTTAGTGTGCCGGTTAACCACACACGCTCCACCAACGACTCAGACAAAGTGTAAAGTGTAATTTCATGGATTAGCACCTTATTCACATTTTTCCTAAAGTAACTAAGATTGGGAATTTAATAAACATTTAGTTACTTTATTATATTCATCATACTTTGAATGAGAATTTATAAGTCCTTGTCTTACCCGTTCGGCTAACGACCCTCCACCAGTCAAGCAAGCGGTGGGTGAGAATATTCACCCATTAAGTCACCATTTTATAGGCAACAACCTTATACCCACCTTATAGACCGGCTTCGTGAATGAGGCGTACTAGCGGTAAGACGACTTTATTCTTATACATATATATATAATTATTATCATAATATAAGTATAAGGGTTGAATTTTAACTTTTAAAATTCTAGGGGTTGGAACTTAAAGTTTTAACTTAACTTTACTTGTTCCAAAACTTGAGGGCAAGTTTTGTAACTTTCAAAACTTTTCATTTCTTGTAACTTATGAGTTTAATAGAGTAATAAAATGAAGACTCTTCATTTTTATAACTCTTGTGTTTTCTTAATGGTTTTAACTCAAGTGTGACTCTTGGTTTTCCATAACTTAAGGATAGGTTATGGACTCCATTAAAACACATTATGATCAAGAATTAAACTACCAAATAGGTTACAAATAATTCCTATGATCATCTAAAACATCATAAGAACAAGAACATGAATATGAACACAATCAAAAATTACATAAAACTTTGTAATTTTGATAACTAGTTGTTGTAAATGAATTAGCAAAGACATTACACCACCAAAAACAAGTTTACAATTACCAAAACAGTTTAGGGTAATGTTTCTAATTCATTTTCCAGCAACTGAATCGAAATTCTGCACTCATTCGACCCTACTCGCTGAGTGCATGAACATGACTCGCCGAGTTGGTTGAAGATACTCATGGACTCGACGAGTCCCCCATATAGACTCAACGAGTCCATTCGCAGACAACAAATTTCCGATTCTGTTTTCAACTTTTAAGCACAAATAAGAACAAACAAGCCTAGGCTCTGATACCACTGAAGGGTTTTGAGCATTCTAACACTTCCTAAGTGTACATGCAACCCTAATAACCTTGGATCTATGTTTGTCTAATTGTCATGCAAAGTTGAATTCCAAGGTTATATTCCTATCTAGCATACATGGGGAACAATTTTAACATCAAGTATAGATAGAATAACTTACCTTGTTGTTTCTTGTGTTCCTTGAAACCTTGTGAGCCTAGCACCCCAAGTGTGATGCCTCAAATGCTTCACACAACACCAAATGCTCTTGGAAGAACTTATGAGAGTATACTCACTTCACAAAATCGGCCAAGCCCCCTATTTCTTAGTGTGTAGCCAATTTTGTGAGGAGAACATGTTACTTATATAGAGTTGACACATCTAGGGTTAAACCCTAATGTGTCATGACTCTTCATTTCCATGACCCATGGGTTTGTAACTCCCATGGAGCATCCATGGAGCATCCTATGGGTGGAACCCAACTTGATGATCCATGGAGCCTTTTAGCCCACTATACAAGATATGGATGATTTACTTAATCAACCCATATATTTAATTAGTTATCTTTTGATCACTTAATTAATTCTAAATTAATTCTTGATCAAACTAATCAAATAATATTATTAATATATTAGAACTTATAATATATTAATAATCTCCAAGTGTTATTTCTCTCATTTAGTCTATCCAATTGCATGGTGCCATGCAACCCAAATGGACCATGCCGGGTCGGGTCAAGTACATACCAGAAATAGTTATGGACTTAGACACCTTATCCAACATTATGTACCTCTAAAACATACATGTGTGGGAACTAAAAAGGGTCGTTACTGATGGAGCAATAGTTGCTAAATGGATACTTTCCGGTTACATGTGATTAGGGCGTTATAGACTTAGAATCTGTGATCTTTGCTTTATTTCCTGTTCCTTGTTTGGCTGTGGATTTAGAGTTAGGGTCACTTATTCGACGGACTATCCTGCCCCAGTCACATGTAATTAGTATGCATTATGTAAGTATTGGTCTAACTCGTGACGATCATCTTATAAGTAATTTAGGTTAGTGCGCCTATTAATCTTCTTTTCCCTTTTCTCGCATAGATATCATGGATGGCTTCCACCCTCCAGGCGACCCGTACTACCCAAAACAGGGAAATGGAGGATGGCTCAGCGAAGATTCGGACGACGATCACCCAATCCCTCTGGATGACCACCGAGCAGAAGGCTTTTCGGATAACTCCGACTCCGAGCTAGAAGTTAATAACCTACCTCCCGGAGCTCCGAACCCCAACCCCCGTCCGATATTTCAGGGTCCCACTCCTATGTGGGCCATATCCTTGCACCGATGGAGTGAGGAACATGGTCAGCCCTTGCCTTACAATGGAGACCGAAGCTTCTACAACATATGCGAAGGAGGATCAGCAGATCGGGTTCTGCCCATCATGATCCGAAGGATTACCAGGAATGTCGAGTAGGGTCAAGCTGCTATAGGTCGAGTTGTAGAAGTGGATGCCAACTCGAATCTCAACACGGTTTGCATCCATCAACTCGAAGAAGCCGTGGACAGGACAAGGAGGACCAACAAGGCTCGGTAGCATCAGCTGGCTGCATCCCGAGCCGAAGTTAGGGAACTCCGAGCACGCCAAAGGATTCATGATCGACACCTTCAAGAAGTTATGCGTCAACTAGCGGATCTGAGGATTCGCCCAACAAGTAACCATCGCCAGTAGAAGACATCTAGTTATCTCACCCTTTTGTTTAAATGACTAGCCTTTTTCTCTCTATGTTCCGTAGATCTCCCGTCTGTAAACATTCCTAACTTAAAAGTACTCTACTTAAACCTCTAATCTGCCAACATTTTCTCTATGGTTTGATGTACGACCTACTGTTAAGTCAATTTTCATGAACCTGTATTACATCATTAATACCAGTATATTAGCAGTCAACTACTCTATTGCTATGACTCTCATTCTGATCTTGAATTATGTGATTCAATCCATGAGACACTTTATTCATATTCGCAATAGGCTCTTACTATTGCTATCATTTCTATGATCTTCCAGTAAAGGATGCCTCCACGAAAGCGTCCAAGCAGAGGAAGACCAGCAACTCAAACCCCTCCTCCACCACCTCCTCCTCCACAGATCGACCCGGTGTTGTTCCAAACAGCGGTGACTGCGACTGTGACAGCAGCCATGGCCCAAATGAACTCTGGGGACGCAAGCGGTGGTAACTCCAGGTTCGGTGAAGTCCATCAAAGGGTGCAGGGATGCACTTATAAGGATTTCATGAACTGTAAACCTACCTTCTTCGACGGTACTGGAGGAATTCTGGCATTATCCCAATGGTTCGAAAGAACTGAAGCTGTATTTGAAATGTGCTCTTGCCCCGAGGAGAGCAAAATCAAATTCGCTACTGCTACCCTCACTAACAGGGCCTTGACATGGTGGAACGACCATGTCAGTTCACTCTTCTTGGTCACAGCCAATGCCATGGGCTGGGACACTCTAAAAGACCTCATGAGAGGGGAGTACTGCCCTAGGGGCGAAGTTCAGAAACTTGAGGAACAACTCTGGAACCTCAAGATGAAAGGGACTGACATAACAGCTTACACGGCCAGGTTTTGCGACTTGGCAGCTATGTGTCCCAACATGATTCCGTCCGAAAGCAAGAAGATTGAACGGTATTTCTAGGGTTTAGTGCCCCCGTATCGGGGAAATGTTCTAGCCTCATGCCCTACCACTTTTGACAGCGCCAAGGAATTGTCCCAGAGTCTGATCAACCACGAAATCTCCTCCACTCCAGCAATAGCAACCACAACAACCACTGCACCACCTGCTTCATCTGATAGGAAGAGGAAAAGATGGGATAAGAAGAAGGGCAAGAAAACTCAAACCTCCTCAACGAACCAGCAAATCGTGGCGGTCCATGCTGCCACCATCCCAACCACTCCAGCCACACCAACCCCGCCAAAAGCTTATAGTGGGAATCTGCCCAAGTGTCCCAAGTGCCCTTTCCACCATAACGGCCCCTGCCATGAATTGCAGTGTTCCAACTGCGGCCGAAAGGGCCATACTGTCCGATTCTGCAAGGCCCCTCCCAAACCTATTTCCCAAGTTCTGGGTTCTGGAGTGACCCCGACGTGTTATGGCTGCGGCGAAGCTGGTCATTTCAAGAAGAACTGTTCGAAGGCTACAAATGTTGGGGGAACTGGAAGGTTACTCGCTATCAGTCACAATGAAGCGGTAGCTAATCCCACGGTAGTCACGGGTACGTTTCTTCTCAACAACTCCTATGCCTGTGTCTTATTTGATAGTGGTGCAGAAAGAAGCTTCGTAAATCATAACTTTAAACACTTACTCAAACAAACCCCTCAACCACTAAAAGAAACATTCGTCGTAGAAATGGCTAATGGGAAAACAGAAAGCTCTAGCGAAATCTACATAGGTTGCACTCTCATGTTAGACGATCACTCATTTCCAATCGATCTTATACCAGTCTCAATCAAAAATTTCGATGTCATTGTTGGTATGGATTGGTTGAGTCTTCTTCGCGCTGATATCCTATGCTCCGACAAAGCCATTCGCCTGAACCTTCCGAATCACGAAAACCTATTGATATATGGAGATAAGCCGAGTACGAGTCTTCGTATCATCTCCAGTATTCAGGCTCAGAAATACTTACGCAAGGAATATCGCACCTTTCTTGCTCACGTCGTCGACACTAACCAGAAATCGAAAGATCCAAAAGACATTCCCGTAGTATGTGATTTCCCTGATGTCTTCCCAGAGGATCTTCCCGGCCTACCTCCCAAACATCAGGTGATTTCCCTGATGTCTTCCCAGAGGATCTTCCCGTAGCTAAGTCGCCCTACCATCTAGCACCCGCCGAAATGCAAGAACTATCTGGTCAACTCAACGAACTACTCAGCAAGGGTTTTATAAGATCGAGCTTCTCACCTTGGGGAGCTCCGGTCTTGTTCGTGAAGAAGAAGGATGGATCGTTTCGGATGTGCATCAATTATAGGGAACTCAATAAACTCACGGTCAAAAATTGCTACCCCCTCCCTCGTATCGACGATCTATTCGACCAACTACAAGGAGCAAGTTACTTCTCCAAGATTGATCTTAGATCTGGGTATCATCAGTTACGGGTGCTTGCGGAAGATGTTCCGAAGACAGCCTTCCGAACCCGCTACGGGCATTTTGAGTTCGTAGTGATGCCCTTTGGACTGACTAACGCCCCTGCAGTATTCATGGACTTGATGAATAGGGTGTGCCATCCATACCTAGATCAGTTCGTCATCGTCTTCATTGACGATATCCTCGTCTACTCTGGGAGCGAGGAAGAACACAGGGATCATTTACGATGAGTCCTGGAAAAGTTGCGATCCAAAAAGTTATATGCGAAGTTCTCTAAGTGAGAGTTTTGGATCCGAAGAGTTGAATTCTTAGGTTACGTGGTTAGTGAAGAAGGAATTCACGTGGATCCCTCCAAAATTAAAGTTATTCAGAACTGGTCCGCACCAAAGACGCCTACAGAAATTCGTCAATTTCTAGGCCTCGCTGGTTACTACCGCAGATTCATCCAAAACTTCTCTCGGATTGCGAAGCCTCTCACTATACTGACATAGAAGGGTGTATCATTCGACTGGGAAGAGAAACAGGAGAAGGCATTCCAGACCCTGAAGCGAGCCCTATGCACCGCACCAGTATTATCCCTTCCCGAATGGACAGAAGATTTTGTTGTATATTGTGATGCATCCAATCAGGGGCTCGGTTATGTCTTGATGCAATGAGGTAAGGTTATCGCCTATGCCTCGAGGCAGCTAAAGACCCATGGGCGAACTACACTACTCACGACCTCGAGTTAGGAGCGGTAGTCTTCGCACTAAAAATTTGGAGACACTACTTGTATGGGACGAAGAGCGTCGTGTACACCGACCATAAAAGCCTCCAACACATACTGAACCAAAAAGAACTCAACATGAGGCAACGTCGATGGGTCGAGCTACTTAATGATTACGACTGTGAAATTAGATATCACCCGGGAAAAGCCAACGTAGTAGCAGACGCACTGAGTAGGAAGGAGTATTCTGGTCGAAGGACCAAGTCGTTGACGATGACTATCCATTCGCACCTATCCACACAGATCAAAGAGGCTCAGCTAGAAGCCTTAAAGCCTGAGAACGTGACGGGAGAATCCCTGCGCGGAATGGATAAAAATCTGGAGGTTAAGGGTGACAGAGCCTACTACTTCATGAACCGAATATGGACCCCGCGCCATGGGGGTTTTAGAGACTTGGTTATGAGGGAAGCACACAACACTCGCTACTCGGTCCACTCGGGTTCAGATAAGATGTATCTGGATCTCAAAAAGCTATATTGGTGGCCGAACATGAAAGCAGAGATCGCTACCTTTGTAAGTAGGTGCCTTACTTGCGCGAAGGTCAAGGTTGAATATCAAAAGCCATCAGGACTCCTCCAACAACCTGAGATACCAGAATGGAAGTGGAAGCGGATCACAATGGACTTTATAACCAAACTACCCAATACAGCGGGTGGATTAGATACCATTTGGGTCATCGTTGATAGGTTGACCAAGTCCGCACACTTCCTACCCATCAAAGAAACAGACAAGATGGAGAAACTCACTAGAGCATACCTTAAAGAAATAGTACGACTGCATGGCGTTCCTATATCTATTATCTCAGACAGAGATAGTAGATTCACCTCTAGGTTTTGGCAATCATTGCAAAAGGCACTAGGGACGAGGCTGGACATGAGTACAGCCTACCATCCACAGACCGACGGACAAAGTGAGAGGACGATCCAAACCTTAGAAGATATGCTGCGAGCTTGTGTGATTGACTTCGGCAAATCATGGGACACACACTTACCTCTTGTGGAGTTTTCTTACAACAATAGTTATCATACGAGCATCAAGGCAGCTCCATTTGAAGCCTTCTACGGTCGGAAGTGCAGATCCCCTCTGTGCTGGGCTGAGGTGGGTGACACTCAACTAGCTAAAGGACGAGTTCCTAACAGCGCCCTCACTGGTCCGGAGATCATTCGAGAGATGACCGAGAAGATTTTACAGATACGTGAATGACTAAAAGCCGCTAGGGATCGATAGAAAAGTTACGCCGACAAACGAAGAAAACCCTTGGAATTCCAGGTGGGAGACCGAGTCCTTTTGAAGGTCTCGCCCTGGAAGGGCACGATACGCTTTGGAAAGCGTGGAAAGCAGAACCCAAGGTACATAGGGCCTTTTAAGATTCTCGCCAGAATCGGCCCCGTAGCTTATAAACTCAACCTACCTCACGAGCTAAGCAACATACACCCTACCTTCCACGTCTCAAACTTGAAGAAATGCCTGTCCGACGAGACTCTCGTAATTCCCCTCGACGAGATTGAAGTCAATGAGAGCCTCAACTTCATGGAAGAGCCTGCGGAGATTATGGATCGGGAAGTAAAACGAACGAAACAAAGCCGTATCCCAATTGTGAAAGTTCGGTGGAACGCCAAGCGAGGACCGGAATTCACTTGGGAGCGCGAAGACCATATGAAACTCAAATATCCCCATCTATTCGCTTAGTAGTACTGTAATTCTTATCTGTATGAATTCTAAATTTCGGGACGAAATTCCCTTAACGGGGGATGATGTGACAACCCCAAATATATTGCCATTACAAATCCGATCTTCACTAACGGAATGCGTCACTATATGTTATTTTCTGTAATGTTTGGAGTCGTCAATAAACAAATATCTAGTTATTTATATGTCCCGATATTATCATAAGTAATTATAACTGGTAAACGTTAACCCCGTTTAACTAAATAGAGTTATATTACCTTTCAACCACTTAACCCGGGTAAAAAGTTTTAACCCCGTTAAACATTAGCATCGGGTAGCCGTGTACCGGGTGTAATACCCGAGACATATATAAGCAAATGAACACTACTTTTAAGCCTTTTTACCACTCCTTCACTCTCTCTCACTACTTTCTCTCTCTAGACCCGAACCCGACTCCAAAACTGTGAATTCTGGCTTCAAAACGTATGGGTTTCTTCCCTATCTTGTCCAAATCATAATTCATAACATTTTGAGGCCAAAAATCATAAGATTTAGGGGATTAAATGGAGTTTACGGCCTAGGAAGCCCCTTAGGCCATAAACCCCTAAAACCTTGCCAAAAGCCCCATTTTTCCTTCCTTTAAGCTTGTGTAATAATTAAGGGATATACCTAGGAGAGTTTAGTCATGAAATAATAAGAAATTGAAGCCTAAAAAGGAGTTTACGGCTCAAGCTTATGCTTAGGCCATAAACACCCAAAAACCCTTGATAAATGTCCCAAAAACTCATCTAGGGCATGGAGTAAATTAGCTATGAACCTTGGAAATGTTTAAGACCATTAAACAACACAATTTAGGGACAAAAGAGGAGTTTATGGCCAAGAATAGTCTTGGGCCGTAAACACCCAAAAATGTTGCCAAAAAGTCCCTAAAACCCCACCTAAGGCCTTCATAAATTTATCTAAGGTGTAAGAGAGTGTTTTGGACCATTTAACATGCCATTTTTAAGAACAAAATGGAGTTTACGGCCCAAGCACAAGCCTGGACTGTAAACTCCCCAAAATGTCCCAAAATGAGGGTTTAAACCCTCCAATTTAGTCCAAGACACTTGCTAGGAATTTAGGGTAGTGAAATAAGGCCTTAACTTGCAATTTTGGAGGACCACTTGAGTTTACGGCCAAGCCTAGGGGGCTTACGGCCGTAAAATCCCAAGGAGTGGACTTTGGGCCTTAAACTCCAAGGGAGTGAACTCATGGACTCCCCCGTAAACCCCTCTTGGCTTTGTACCACTCCCAGGAACCCCTTCTAGGCCCTAAAACCCCAAATTGATGCTAGAATGCCTAAATACTTAAACGGAAAGCATAAAATGATTAATTTCTTGTAAAATACATATTTCATATGACATTAGGGTCCTAAAAGGTGCACAAGTCATTATTTGGAACAAAACGCTCAACCGACACTTTTACCCGATTCACCCGATTTATGTGAATTCAGGTGAGTTCATACCCCTTTAATGAACATTTCAAATGCTTTATATGTTTTAGGGGGGATACAAGTTGATTATACATGTTTATGGAAAGTTATACAAGACAATTATTCATGTTACGGAAATTAATCACATGTGATTCACTACCCGTAGTTCAAATCACATGTGAATTATCACTATGCCTTATAAGTAAATTATTTGTTTTCAAAACTATTTTGGATAAATAAACAAGAGTTTAAATGTTTCTTTTGGACAATACTTTTATTTAACAAATCTTCTTATAAAATGTAACCACACTGATATATATTTATATAAGTAAGACTTGAAGGACTTACGACGGATAGCTCGCCTTATTTCCTGTTCTTGTTTGATTGTCGGCTTAGGGTAGTGGTTATCCGTCCGACTGTCGTTGATTTCTTAGTTATATATCTTGTATATTAGTATGGATTATGAGTATTTCTTATTTCATTATATGCCTAAATCACTAACCTGACAAGAATTATACACACTAAGTTAACTATAATAGGTATAGTTAAGGCCTCTATTACTCGCTTTAACTACTACTCTACACCACTATAATACTCTCTATTATGAAACTATACACTAATAAGAGAATACAATACGAGTTATACAAAAGACTACTAGACTATAATACAAGAGAAAGTACTAATCATGAGATAACAAATTAACCCACTACGGGATACTCTATTCGCTACGCACACGCCCAAAGTTTTCCAATAGGAAGACGACGCTATATGTATAGATCTATATGGGGCAGACGCTATTCCATCCTGACTGTTAACTTCAGTCCGAGCCGCACAGGTCCAGGGATGCCTCTACTCCACTACATTGTGCATGACCGGGAAGGTCATGGGGTCCGCTATTACTCACACTATTGGTAACATACAAGAAATACACTATAACCGCACTAAAATACTAAACAAAAGGTAAAGTTAAAATCCCGGAGTAAACAAGTTTCTAATACTAAAGGAAGTTGCACTACTATTATTTACTTCAGGTATAACTTACCATATTGCATTACTTATTGGTGAGTCACTATTATACTTCCACGATAAATAGTTTTCAAAGATGAAAATGACATAGTTCTTAAAGGTTTGCACTTACTATACATTTCTGGAAAATATAGGATTTTCTAGGTTTTACTACTACTTATGATTGTAAAATTTAGCTTTTCATACTATCGGTTCTAATGCTTTTTATATAAGAACTCACACTAAACTCTTATGAACTCACCAGCTTTATGCTGATATTCTTTGCAAAATAACTTGTATCCTCAGGTCAAAGTTAGACAGGTACGAATGCAGCATTTTTGGAGAAGATGGAGCATGCAAGACCCATCTCTTATTTTTGGTTTACTTTTGGTGTTTGTTGAACATTACAAAACACACTTGTAAATACACTCACTATGTAAATGAAATATTTGTATGTTTCTTGCTTTTACTATTATGCAATTGTGATGATACCGTACACTACGTCCTCCACCCCGAAACGTATTCCGCCGTTATCGTTTTGGGGTGTGACAGCAAAAGTTATGAATTTTCTTAAAATTGGTTGTTCTACATGCGTCCGGTGCCACGTGGCAGCACCAGGCGAAGCCTTGGTGCCTACACAAGGTCACGACGCAAATCCCCCATGTACAACCTATAAATAGAAGACGCAAATCAATATTTTCTTCACACCTTTGTATCCAACTCTCCCCCAAACACCCCCAAACCCTATAAGCCTTTCCGAAGCATCTCCTAGGTGTTAGTAGCAAGCCTCGGAGCGCTGGAAAGCCCCAAGAAGAACAACTTTCGACTTAGAAGTTTTGCCCGCTCAGAACCCGGTTCCTCGGTAAACTCCCTTGTAAGTGAGTTATGCTTACCATTCTTTAAGTATAACTTATGTTTAAATTTATTATAATTATTATGAACCTAGAAACAAGATTTATCAGTGATTCAAAGTCATTATATTGATTGATCTACTTATGGGGATGATTCCTAAGCTGTGATTTAGTGAGGTGTTTAAGGTGTGATTTTCAAACAATATACTTCATATACCAAATGAACCCTACCTTCGATATGATCCTACATGGTTGTTCCTTAGTTGGTCGATCATGAAAGTAGACTTTGAGTTAATGATGAATCTATAATAATAATTAGTCACAATAAATAATAAACTAAATCTTAGTGATAATAATACTATGTTTTGTCAACGGAAAAGACAATTGTTAGAAGCGAAGTGCTACCCGAATTTCGATTCGTCAATTTAACAAGTAAGTGCATAGTTACTTTTATCTTACACATAGATATGAAGTATTTTAATATAAATTACATGTTATATGTTCCTATTATGTGTGTTCTTGATATATATGTTGGATAAACGATTTATACTTATTTTTCTTGATTTAAACTATATATGTTTTTTTACGTATAGACATGTTGGGTAAAGATGGGTAGATGAAATAAAATGAAGAGAGGCATCGATGTTTAAGCTGATCTAGTCATCCAGCGGAGTATAGATGATCACCACAGACTATTCTAGACAGTCCAGTGGAATGTTGGCATGCTAGCAACCTGTAGGTGTTTTTAAACTATGTATTCATCAGGTGTATTCCATCCCCCTCATGGTTACCTTACTGATATATATATATATATATATATATATATATATATATATATATATATATATATATATATATATATATATATATATTGTTGAGGAAATCCCTAAGCAGTATTGTCTTCCTGATGATAATCCTTGGGCTAGGTCCCTTGAATTGGGTGTTTTAGGGATAGAAATTGAGGATAATAGGAATGGGTAATTGGGTGGAATTGTTTGATGAAATTAAAGAGCATAATTACTATGGGTTGAAACCATATGTGCTCACCAGGCTCCCAAGCCCGACACATTCAATATCTTGTATTATAGGTGGTGGCAAATGAGCACAAGTGTGATGATCAGATGAGAGATTTATGGATTATAGACCGTTAGAATAACAGATGTTTCTAAGGTCTGTACCATTTTTACTTTTTCTTATGCATTGTACTGACGATGACATTCCAACATCTTTAATATAATGAAAATATATTTCTTCGGAAATGATTTGATAATATACTTATCATATTTTTGGGAACAAATTTCGCAATATTATTCTTAAAAAAGATACTCTGATTTTAAATAAAGCATAACTAAATTGGTCTTTTCCAACCATGAAATTGAGAATGCCACACGTTTGAGGATATCATGATTGATATATCCAGATGTTCCTACCATGTAGCCAAGCGTCCTCCAAATCATGTTGAGGGATTGGCAATTAACAATTGACTTTTTGACCAGTTTGAATTACTGTCAAACTTTAAGGAATTATGGTTTTGAATAAGGTTTCACATTTGTTTGGTGCTAGTTAGTTTGTGGGAGCAGTCATTGCAGTGACTGAGTGTTTTTCTATGTTTCATTGGGTCTTCAATTTCGGTGAGTTCTCCTCACTATATTACTTATTTCATAGTAGGGTGCATGCTAGACTAGTTGATGGCTGTTATGAGTATTTACTGAGTTGTTGATAACTCAAAGACTGCTAATAGTCTCAGGGTTGATGATAACCCATAGCTGTTATATTGACATAGGGGTATTCGTGCATTGGTTATAGTACTAAGATGTCGGTAGTTGCCTAGTTGAGTGCTCTAGGGGTTGTTTGTAGTCATGTAGGATAGCTTGAGAACTCTTGATCTAGGATTTCCTTCCTATTCCTTGTTTGGTTTTGGCTATAACATGGGATCACCTAGTGGTGATGTGGAGCACTCTTTGATGACCGGTGTGCGATAGTGAGATATTAGTCCGGTAATATGGTGTAGATGTTGCCTATGTTTATGATCTTATTTGTTGATTGTTATTATGTGATGCTGAGCTACTGATAGCTCCAGGGCATGTTGTTAGCCCATTGGGACTGCTAATATTCTCCAGGGTTGCTGATAACTCACAATGCATGTTGTTAGCCCATTGGGATTGCTGATAGTCCCTAGGGTTGCTCATAACTCTCAGGGCATGCTGTTTAGCCCAATGGGACTGTCGGTAGTCGTTAGGGTTGCAGTTGTGAATTAAATATTTTTCAGGTACTATTGGTGCTCGTGGGAAGATGAAGGCTGACTGTACACACACATCTATACAATGAGGATTCCACATTATTTACAGTACTATGATTTTCAAACAACTATATTTGGGACAAATGTGTTTTCGTAACTAGGATTCTATGAAAATGAAGATTTTATCTAATTTAAAAATGAAAAGTTTTCTTATGAAAATGGGACATTAGACAAAGATTGTTGGTTTTTATTATTATTATTATTATTATTATTATTATTATTATTATTATTATTATTATTATTTTATATATATATATATATATATATATATATATATATATATATATATATATATATATATATATATTAATTCGTACCATTTTATTTCAATTTTTATACAATAATACATTAAGGTTTATGTACATTAATTAGTTATCTATAATAAAGTCATAAAATTATTAAGAAAATCTTTTATGTTTTTAGATTATTATTTTTTATATCAGTTTAATTAGATTTTAGTTTATTCTAGCAGTCTGCACATTTTTAAAAGACAAACAGTCTTTTTCTTCAGACTGCATGTGTTTGGTCCACATTTACTACTATAAACGTATGCAGATATGGTCCACAGACTGTAGATATTTTGTCTCAGAATAAACAAACAACACATTAGTTTCATATTTACACAACAAATTTCCATAGTGTAAATAAACTAAAAATGCTTCACATGTATGATTAAACTTAATTTCGCTGTAAATTATCTGTAACGTACATGTTTATGTTTCTGGTACATAGTTCTAACATACAACCCCGACAAGTTATAATACTTATTTATCAAAATGTTTTACTGTCCATCTATTCCATAATATTTTTCGTACACATCTTTGACATGGAAAAATTTAAATATTAGCGTGGTTCTAGTGTTGTCAACGTGATGTCATTGATAGATATTGGATTAGTCTGAAGCACACTTCCTTCGACAAAAAATGCAGGTTGTCTAGGTTGAGGTAATGTACCTTCTTTATCAAACATCAAAACCACATTTGGCATATTTGGTCTATCTTTTGCATAATGTTGTACGCATAAAAGACCGATATGTATCGACCGAAGTACTTCCGAGGGGACACATGAATCACGGATATCCACACCAAGCAGCTCCTCAGCCATACCTTTTTCAAAAAGTCTCCATGCCTAAAAAATGGAAAGAAACCTCAACAACAATCATTTCTAGGTAAACTTTTTTTTATTTTACTACAATAGTTTTAGGATTTGTTTTCTTTTATTCTGATTAAGGATTATTTGGATTAAAAGAATATCTTTAAATACTTGAGAAAATTATAGGAAAATAAAAGAAAAAAAAAATCATGAGAAATTTAATAAAGAAAGTAGTAGCTGAATGGGGAAAAATGACTATCACCATGAAGCATTATTCCGCAATAAGCAAAAACGAGTGTTAATAACTTATTGGAAATTGTATCATTATTGAGTCGATTAATTGAGCTAAAAGGAGCATATATTGCAGAACCTACATGTGCAAGAAGATTATCATTGTCCTTTTCATGAAAGAATCCCCTGTTTTTCTTCCCACTCACTATTTCCAGCACAAGAACTCCAAAACTGTAGACATCTGATTTTTCTGAGAAAGTCCCATCTACAGCATACTCTGGTGACAAGTAACCCCTGAAGGAAAAATATGAAGAATTAAACATATGACTTGAAGAAGTACAATATACAAAACGAATGTCTCATGTTTATTTTTTGGATTCTTACAAAGTTCCAACTATGTTATTTGTATTCGCTTCATTTTCATGTTCTCTAAACAACCTTGCTAGACCAAAGTCTGATATCTTTGGGTTCATGTCAACATCAAGCAAAATATTGCTTGCTTTGAGATCTCGATGAACAATTTTAAATCGTGAATCTTGGTGAAGATAGAGGAGTCCTCGAGCAATGCCATGAATGATGCGAAAACGATCTGACCAATCTAGTATTGAACTCTTTATTTTATCTGGCCAATGTAGATTATCATTATAACTTACCTTAAGAAAAACGGAGAAACATGTGTGTAGAAGCAGTTGTACCAAATATGAATAAGTCCAGACTTCGGTTAGGCATGTATTCATAGACGAGCATATTTTCATCTCCTTGTATGCAGTATCCAAAAAGCTTTACAAGATTTCGATGTTGAAGTTTACATATGAATTTAACTTCATTTTTGAATTCACCAAGACCTTGTCCTGAAGTTCGGGATAACCTTTTCACAGCTATTTCTCGTCCATCATCCAACACACCCTAAAAATTAAATGGCATTAAGATATTAAAAAAGAATTAAAATGTATTTTACAATTATAAATGATTAGCCATTGACGAAATAAATCACAAGAACTATAGTTAGTTAACTATGTTACCTTGAAAACCTGACCAAATCCACCTTCTCCGAGCTTCTTGTCATTCGCAAAAGCATTAGTAGATTTGGATATCTTAGTCAAGCTAAAAGACGATAACTCTGTATCGCCCTCTCGACTCTCCATGTTATACTCTTCGTCAATGGTTTGCATAACATCATCTGCAATTAGTAACAAACCAAGCTAATATAATTTAATGAATGATTCATATTTCAAATTATTATATCTTACACTTTTCCGACAAATAACCAAAATAATTAAAGAATTATACCTGGTATTTTCATATGGTATCTTTTATTCTTTCTCCAACCATACAAGATTGCTAAACTCAAGATCAACATACTAGATAAAATTGACACCACAACTATGATTCTTTTCCTCTTTTTGTCGGAACCAGGTTTGGAGGTAGATTCCGTGATTGATGGAACTGGTAGTAAAACAAGAACAAGTTAATGTTGTCTGATAATCCGAACTAACAATAACATGCATGTATGTATTAGGTTATGTTCAATAAGGAAATATGAATCAATTTTAATTCTTCAATAAAAAATACAAAGCACCAAAAAATAGGATATGTAACTAATGGAAATCTACACAATAAGATGCATATATGTATTAGGTTATGTTCAATAAGGAAAAAGGAATCAATTTTAATTCTTCAATAAAAAATACAAAGCACCAAAAAATAGGATATGTAACTAATGGCAATATGTAGATGACTATAACTAGAACCGAATATTCACAGTATCAACCATGAATACACCTAATTTTTTTAACAATCGTTTACCATTAAGTAATTAATCATTAGCATATAACACTTAATTTTTTTTGTTGGGACTTAACTACATAGTCACATTAAGTATTTTTTATTTTTTTGTACTTTACCACATAAGTTAAGGGGTATGGTCATTATTTGTCAAGCTACTCAAAATGTGACCCCACATACTACCACGACACAAACCTTTAGAAATTGTTACCAATCCACTTCATCTACACTTTTTTTTTTCTTTTTGATATTACGTTAAAGAGAAAACCATAATTTCAAAATCAAATAAATATTTTACTAATAAAAAAAATTACATAAGAAAACCGACCTTACAAACTAAAACTCCATAAAAGCTGAAAGATCAAAATTTAAACCTGCATTTATTAATAAATAAAGATAAAGATAGAAATTCAAGCGTACATATTAAAACCTATATAAGTATATAAAACTAGAATAAACTAATAATCGTATTTTTCGCGGACTTTTGTTGAAGTTTTAAAAATTTTGCTAGATTTTCCGGCTAGATCTCCGGTTGGGGCATTATGTTCAAAATTTTAAGGTCGGTAAGTATTATTTTTTAGCTAGGAACTTCCTACGATATTTCGAACTTTTTAAAAAAAAAATATAGATGTTTGTCTATTTTTCTGAAAGTAAGTCACTGGTCCTCTTTGTTGCCGATGATGATACCACCCTTTTATCTTTATCCCTTCCAGTTGGTCGACCAAAGATGACTTTCGGTGGACCTCCCCTCCCCTTCGGTGTGTCCGATGTAATCATTGAGGTTGAGACAAAAACCCACAATTGACGCGGATGTTCTAGGTCGTTTGTTTGAGTCAATGGTGGATTCTGAAAGCAATTCCAGACTAGGGACCCACTTTGGACCCTCATGACAAACTAGCCACTATTTTTGGTGATTGAACGATTTACCACTGTTGGTAAACGTTTTTTGTAGGGATGAGGTTGATAAAATATTCAAATCATTGCTTCCACTTTTGTGCAAATTTTTAAGATTTTCAAAAATGCCATTAAATTTGGTGCATTTTGCTTTTAGGGCACAACATTTTCAGTTGATCGTGTCGTACATCCAACATGTACCCTTTGCTATTTCCACGTGAAAGTTGTGTAAAAAACGATTTAAAAAACACTTACATGTTGCCATTTCTTTTGTCTTTCGATATAGATATCCAAGCTCTTGCTAAAATCGCTTCCTCTTTTTCGGTCCAATCTCGACTACCTTTTTAAACCATTCCTTTCATTTGTCTTCTTATTGGTGGTTGTTGAGTTTCTTGGACCATTTCGTCGTAGTCATATTCGACGTGTGAGAAAATGAGACTTGAGTTTGGAGTTAAGATTTTTGTAATTGAAAAGTTCGAGGTTGAGAAGGTAGTTGAAAAGTTTGGAATTGAGAATGATGGAATTGTCGTGGTGTAGGTTGTTGGAAGTAGTTTCTGGAGTATGGATGGTTGGTAAACAATGGTTGTCGGTAAATTGGGGATGTTAACATGTGCATGTAGCAACGAATATGTGTGTACGGATCATTTGGGTTATTTGGAGTATTTTGATTTTGATCCATAGTAAGTTAGTGAAAATTCGAGAGTATAGAAAAAAATGGAGGTATTCGTTGTAACGCCCATATTTCTTGCTAGGCACTTAGTAGAAAAATATGTATTACCATTGGTCGATAATGTAAATTTTAATGCAAATAAATAAATAAGAAATTTTCCTACATGTCACATGTTTACAAAAGATTATGTGTACAATTACTATGTGTATGTTATACGGCTAAATATTATGGTGATGTAATATTTGTATTAGATATGGTTATAAATGTTACAGAAAGCGATAAATAAAATATTATTTAGGATAAATGATCTTAACGAAAGTTTTAGTAATCGTAATTATGAACCCGTGAGTATAAAGAACACCTAAATCTGACTTCATATGAAGAAATTATGATTTTTTGAAGTTTCACGTTCCACCCAATACAACAATGTGTGTCATAAAATACAAAATGAAAATAGGTTTCCTATTAGCAAAAACAATGTAAACAAATGTTGGTTTCCTTGAGAATACAAATCCGTCCATATAAAGAACGTCGAGAGCGAAGCTCGTATGAAAAAGTTATGAATTCCGTAAAGTCGTCTACAATGTAATCGTTATAGACTGTAATATGACAATAGAATGCGAATTACTTGTTGAGATCTAAAGGAAAATTGGAGTACTCGTTGATACAAACTGATGATATAAATAACGTTAAAAACCGAGCTCGTATACAAAAGATATGATTTGTCGGATATTTTAGAAATTAGTAGTGTGTGGTGACATGGTGACACCTGAGCGTGCTATGTGGCACAATATGGTCGAGTCTCTCCTACTAACATGATAACATGGCCTAACAACAGAGTGATATGTGGCACCAAAAAGGACGAACTCATAGCCACGATGTGACATGCCTAGCTCCACAGTGCGATGCGCCCTTTCCGAACTACTATAAATAGAGCCATTTGCTTCATATTTTTTGGCACACATTTCTCTTAAATATGATTTCAAATTTTGAGCACTTAATCGACGCACTGAGACATTATAGAGTCCGTCGAAAAGTAGTATTCAGAGTCGAAGTTCTACCCGTGACATTCGAGCTTTTGCTAGAAAAACTTATAAGTTGAGTTATACTTATTAAGCTTTAATTGAAACTTATATTTATGTTCATTGTCTTCATTAGAACCTATAAAAAAGATTTATCAGTAATTTTAGTCAAAATACAGATCGATCTACTTACAGGAATGATGTTTAGGCTAGATCTTAGTGAGGTATTTCAAGTGGATTTTCCAAACAGTATACTCTGTATATCAAACAGATCTTACCTCCTATGTGATCTTTCCCAGTCATTCATTATTTGATAGAAATCGGTATTTCTTTGGATTATTGAGGAATCTAAAATGTTGTTATTATCTCGAATAATGCAAACAAAGACTAAGACTTAGTAATATTTGTATCTAGGTCTTTTAAATGGAAAATATAAGGTAGTAGGCGAAGCGCTAACTTAACCAAGAGACTTTCACCTATAATTAAGTGAGTGCATAGTTACTTTCAAAAGTGTAATCTTAATAAAAGTATTTACTGATTTAAAGATCAAATATATACTAAATGATTTTTACATGTGTTTTGTGTTGTATATATTTTTTTATGATGTATTGCATGAACATGAAACTATACTGGATCTCGATTGATTGTATTTTAATCTTGTTTTAGTTACATACTAAGGCTTCTAAATGATGCTTAGTTCGAAGTAAGTTGAATAAGTAAATAATTTTATTCAGGGTGATGTATGAGATTAAGTAGAGTGTAGTAGTCCTCCACTTTCTAGACAACCAAAAAAAGTGGGTATGTATAAGACAACTAGTTGTTATGTTCGCCTTATCTACTAGAGTAGGATGAGAACACTTAATTATTCTAGATGGTCTTGTTAAGTAATTTTTTAGTGTGGATTTATAACCCACGTAGGTGGATAAAATAGGATACCATATTTATCAAATACTCTAAACGTTGGTTGCCTTTAAATGACTGGTACTAGCCAAGGAATCCCCTAGTCCTGTAGTCAAGGTGATTATTCCAAGTGATCGTCAAGATAGGTCTGTGAGAATCGATTGGGTCGTGTATGTATAGGTAGAGATCTACATCTGATTATTTACTTATCTTGTCTGGTAATGTGTGTTTTGTAGAATTATTTTATAAGGTTGTTTATCATTGTAAATATTATGCGATCAAAAACCTTATGTGTCTAACCAGGTTTTTCAACCTGACCCACTAAATTTATAGGCATCATAGGTAGCGGCACTAAGTTTGTTGGGAACTCAATAGGATGCTGAGTAAAATAAGTGACAAGCCTGTAAAAGTATTTAGGACTATGTCTTTACTCTGTAAGCTATGTTGGATATTAATTAAGACATCCTTAGTGTTTTGGTATTTTTTGAAACATTATTTGTTATCTCAAAATGTTTTATTAAGTTAATATTTTCTGCAACAAAGATATCATGAAATTTTAAAGTGTAAAGAAAAAGTTTTAATTGGTTCTAAAAAATAGGTAAATATGGTTTGGTTTTTATTTTAAAAAATAATTAAAAAAATTATAGCCAATGAATTTCTCTCAATGGTCAAATTATTAACCAATTTCTCACAACCTATCAATATGTTTGTAATCATCTATGAATAGGGGCGATGCTAGGTATAAGCAAGGTGGGTCCTAGGACCTACCTAAGTTATTAATTTATCTAGAATTTATATGGAAAATTTTTATGACCTACCTCACCCATAAAATCTTTGAATTTGTATTGAAAATTCTCTATAGAAAAATTAGTGAATCACACGGTTTTTAATTCTAGATTCGCTACTTTCCATGAAGAGCTTCATTCCAAATAGACACCAATGCTCATTCGAGGTGATATTGATGCATAGAAGGAGGGTGTCATGTTAGATTCTATATGTCTCCATACCCCTTCTCCTAAGATTTTCCACATATAGTCTTAGAATGGCATCCCCGTTTTCCTTACAGGACGTGCTTTGTTGTATTTTAGGCTTATATATTGACTTCCATTTTTGAATTTATCATAATTTAAATACACCATTAAGAGTAGTCAATTTACCTATTTAAATTTAGGGTGAACATGATACGGTACATATCATTTTTTCTACAAATCGTGTATCATACCAACTATAATTGGTACAAAAAAAAATCTATTTCGTGATTAATGTATCGTTGTCAATTTACCTATTTAAATTAACTTTGAACTTGGTATGTTAATACTATCGTATTTAAATTTTTACATTATTATTGTACAATGATTACTCAAGAGGTAGAGTACTACCAACAAAATATGTTATCTATGAAACATAATATCTACTAACTTACATGGTTCGATTGATAACAGATTGATTGGTTTTCCATGACACATATTTGATAACAACCGTAATTTAAGACAAAACTGCAAATTTGGTCCTTATGGTTTGTAAAAATCTTTGGATAAGGTCCTAAAAGTTCCTGGCTTGCACAGAAGATCCAAAATAAGAGATTTTTAGGTTTTTGGTCTTAAACTTAAGAAATTCTTGTATTTTTGGTCCATGGAGCACTTGAATTGACTGTTTTGCCCTTTAAATTTCTTTTTTGTATTTTTTATATTTTTATTTTATAAATATTAACTAAAAAAAGGAATTAAGTTGGCTCTCTTTCTCTCTCTCTACCCACCCCCACCAAAGCCCTCCCCCTTCTCTCTCTTCTCTCTCTCTCTCTATCTCTCTCTCTCTCTCTCTCTTTCTCTCTCTCCGTTAATTATTCTCCCCAAGTACTCTTGTTCTCTTTGAAATGAAGAGATTGAGCAATCTCAAAACCTCTAGTAGCTTGCTTTCATGAGTAATAATATCAAGTAGAGATCGAAACAGATTTGCAGACACCATTTTCATGATTTCCTGCACTGAAAATGTGAGATGGGATGTTTTAAATCGAGCAACAATGGATAAATCATGCAACAATGTTGAAATCAAGCAACAATTGGGCACATTCCCTTTTCATTCTAGACTGAGGCCTAGTAAAAAAATGAGAGAAGTCTCCCCTGTTCACCATCTTCTTTACATAGACCTATAAATCTCTCATTTTTTGGGGTGTCTTTATTTCAATCGTCAATCAACACTTCCAACAAAAAGAATCAAACCTTTGTTCTTGGTATTAGCTGTGAACTGATTAGGGAAGTAGTATATATGTTCTTCATCTTTTTACCCATCCTTGGTGGGGTTGATTGGGGGTGGAACACGTATAGTCAACTTGTGGTCCTCGAGAGTCCATACAAACACACACATCAAAGAAATTAGGGCTTTTAAGAAGGAAGGACAATCGAAGCATATTTCCTCAAGTAATTGAAGTTTTTACATCTGGGTTCAATACACACATTAAAAAATTGAAAACACACACGCACACACACACACACACATACACACACACTCGAGAAAGTCAAAAATGGTGTAAACCCGGCTGAATAAAAATGAACTTGTGTGTGATTTTTTTCTGATTTGCAGGTCATGTTTATGATTGCAGTGGTCGAAGGTGGGAATTATGATGTCAATGGGGTTTGCTTATCGGTGAACTGTAAAAATATGAGGTTGCAGGTGGTGTGTCTATGGAGAGAAGATGATAGACCTGTGGGAAGAAGATGATGGAGTAGTTGGGTTTTTTGGTCTTAGGATGAGAGAGAGAGAGAGAGAGAGAGAGAAAGAGAGAGAGGGGGGTACCGGTAAGGGTGGAGTGGGAGTCTCTCTTTTTTGTTTTTTTATTTTTATTTCATAAATTATTAAAATAAACAAGAAAATAAATACAAAACTAAAATTTAAAGGGTAAATAGGTAATTTCAAATTTTTTTGGACCAAAAACCCACAAAACTGTTGATTTTGGACCTTCTGTGCAAGCTGGAATCGTTTTGGACCTTATCCAAAGATTTTTGCATACCACAAGGACCAAATTTGTAGTTTTGTTGTAATTTAAATATCATACTAGCTAACAAATTATATAATTGATGTTTTTTTCCTTTTCGCGTGCAATGCATACAAACATTATATAAGTTACTTTTATAAATATATTTTCTTATTCAAACCCCTCATTTGGCCCCATTCTATTTGCTCTCCTTTTTGCATACATTTCACTATTTCTTATCAAGTTGTTTAGTTTGTTTATATTTTTTTCGTGCACTTTACCAATTAAATATAACTAGTTTACTACTTTAGTGATTGTTAGTTTGTTGTTGCTACCACTTTTCTTACTAGTTATATTTAATTTTCTGTTTGTTTTTACTTTTTTGTTGGGACTTGACTATGTAGTTACACATAGTGACTCGTGTTTTACATTGTAGCATGAGTTCTTGTCATTATCATAGTGTACAGGGTTCATAGGGGATGACTGAGACCTAGGGGTGTAGAGGAGACCAGACTTAGAGTATGTACCTTGAATGTAGGTTCTATAAATACGGAGTTGCTGGATTTGACCAATGTTTTAAGGACTAAAAGAGTGGATATTACATGTATCCAAGAGACTAAATGGAAGGGGGCACAAGATAGAGAATGTTATAGGTGTAAGTTGTGGAACTCCGATGCGGAGAAGGCAAGAAGTACGGTAGGTATTTTGGTGTCGTCGGAGTTCAAAGACAATGTAATTAAAGTTTCTAGACGTCATGATATGACTATGATGATCCAGGTTATAGTTGAAGATGTGGTAAATATATGATGTGCTTACGTCCTACATGTCGAGTTAGATGTGGTAAAACCCTAACCCTAATTCCATTAGTGGTTCATGGCCTTTTTAGTGCATTTGATAGCTTGAGAAGGAGAATAAGAAGGAGCACGATGTGCTCCAGTTGTGGATCTAACAAGGATACCTCATTATTATCATCTTCTTCATATTGTGCTCATTTTAGACCTTTGTAAGTGTCCAAGATCTAAACTTTATTGCTTAATGTCGCTAGATCTAGGTTTTTGTCCCATGTTTTTCATGTTTGAGCCAGTTGAAATGGAAGGAATTCATAAGGTTGGCAACTTTGTGCATTCTAATGGTCCATTAAGTATCACAAGGTTTAGATCTAGGAGTTGGTTGAGTATTGGATCCATACATGTGAGCTTTAGTGTTATTTAATCACTTTTGACCTAGAATGGATTAAAGGCATGCATGAAGCATGCATGTCCATAAAGTAACCATTTTATGGAACTTTGCAGTCCCCTTAAGCTTCTACAAAAGTTAGAGTTTGAGACTTATTAGATTAAGGACCCAAATCATTAAGGATAGGTTTAAGACTGAAGTCACGACGTGTTACTGAGGGTGTCACCATGTGACCAAGATGGTTCTTGTGATTAGGTTGCCCTATTTTGCTCACAACTTGACCAACGAGGGTTCACGTTGTGATGTGTGTTGAGTGAGTTGTTCATGACCGAGTGGGCTGAGTTGGATCAAAGCGAGCTGGGATCAAGCATAGTGAGTTCTCATGACGTGACCAAGGGATGGTTACAACATGGGGCTCAATGGTTGATGTTTTGGCGGTTGACTTTAACCTTGCCCGTTGACTTGTTGATATGGCTTGGCTTTAGTTCAAGATGGTTGGATTTAGTGTATAGACTAAGGCTAGACCTCATATGTTTTAATAGGGGTATTGTAGCATTTATTTCGGGCTATGAACAGTTGTTTAGCTGATTGCATGAGTCAGGTGAGTCATCTCACTATACTCGTGGGCCGAAGGCAGTAATGTTGGCCCACTAGATTGTGTTGTGTAGAACACTAACGTAACATCCTCTAAATTTTAGAACCAATTAAAAATTTTCTTTACGCTTATATTATCATTGATGCGGAATTTCCCAGTATATTGAAAACTTTTGAGTATAATTGATTTTCTCAATTTAATAAAATCCTAAGAATGTCATAATCAATACAGATACATAGGTTAGAGCGTATAGACCTAATGGTCCTAAACTTTATCGTAGGCAGTCTCTTCATCACTCAGCATCCTAATCAGGTTCCAATAGCTTGAGTCTTAATACTTGTGATGCATATAAATTGAGTGGGCGTGACTTGGGAAACCTGGCGAGATCCATAGGGATTTCAATCCTACATTATTCTTATGATAATATTCCTTAAATATCATGCCAGAAAAATCAACCTGATGAACAGTTAGAAAGCTTGACTACTCTTCTAAGGGCTTCCTTTACTAGTGCAATCAAAAAGACATTGGGTAATCAAAGTATTTGATGAATATGGTATCTCATTTCATCCATGTCTGTGAGTAATGATGTCACGCCACCAATGTATTGATGACCTACCATGTTCGGTTATCCAATGTAAATACTATAATGTACTCCCATACGGAGCTACCACACATAGACACCTGAGAGTGTCACAAAACATAATTTTACTCTCCGTTCCTAGACTACACATATTCTCCTAATGAGACTACCCAAGACTAAACCTAATTGAACTATGTATCATCCATAAGTCTAAGTTTATCCCTAGACTAGATTACAACGCTTGTAACCAACTTCTAATATCAAATCTATTCTTAGGTCACACTAACCTATCTTTAGTGTATATGTATTGCCTACAGAGTATTAGGTATTATTGTTTATTTATCTTCTTAACATTGCTACTTCTAATATTATTATATATAGTTATCTATTTATCCTAAGAGAAAATAGAACCATACTTTGTTCGTAGATAGCATGATATATATATATATATATATATATATATATATATATATATATATAGAGAGAGAGAGAGAGAGAGTTAGGTTCATATATAATTCACATTTATTTTGTGAATGTATGACTGAATCGCAGCCAATCAATATATAGGGGCTTTATAGCAAATTCAATAAGTAATGAATTGATTAACAAAATTATAAACCTATAATTATGGAATGAAACATAAAAAAAACCCATACCCTTATTTAATTTTTCCTATACGTACCAATTTCAGTTCTTGTCTCTATCGTTGGTTGCTCGAAACCACCACTTCAAGTGTCGCCCTCCCGCCCTCCGATGCGAATGCCTCCCTTTGTAAATCTGATGATGTCGATATTCTTCTCTATTTCTTGATCTTTTATTGAACAAATTTATCCCTAATGGTTATTTGGAGATCAATCCTCAGACCCTACGATACCTCCGCCTCTATAGACCGTAGTTCTCTCTTCCACCACCACCGACTACCATAAACAATTATTCTTATTTCCTCACATCGCCACCACTATTAAAATTGAGATCGACACTATCTGAGCATTGCCTCTAGAAGAATTTAAGCCATCACCACTAGATTATAAATATTTTTTACATTCCAATCTTTTATGTAGTAGAGGTGATCATATTTCTGCATTTCGTTTATCTTCATCTCCAATCACACCAGTTAATCCGCTTTCAACAGTTTGCACCAGTAAGTTATCTGCTATCAGGTCTTTAATCTAATTATCTATTATTTATTTATTAAACCTTAAATAATTTATATACAATTTTCTGGGAAAGTTTGTATGGACTTAAGCATTTGCAACTTGTGAACTTATTTTGATTGATTTGTTATAGCGTTTGTGCTTTAATCTTGTTATCGTCTACTTTAGTAATTTCAATAATGATTGGGAATTGATATCTGTATGCTAAATTTTTAGGAATAAAAATTGAACACATTAGGAAGAAAAGATGATGTAAACTACAACTGTTTCTCAAAATATTGATACTTAATTGATAGATTAATTACACAATATTTGAAATGTAGTTCTTGTGCAATATTCTTGGTATTTTGATGTTTTTTTTTTGTTTTTTGTGTTGTACTGGCATGAGTCATTGGTATAGCCATTTGTTGGTGTTGTCCATGTATAATTGTTGTCATGTATGTTTATGCTGATCAGGCAAGTTATTGTACAATAACTTGATGTTTTTTTTTTGTGAAATTTGGCATTTTTTTGAGCTTATGTTCTTGCACTTAGATAGGGTTTTGGATTTATTGGTTAGAATCAGAATTAGTTTATTTAAAGTCTATGCAACTCAATAAGGGGTGATAGGACGCATGTGTTAAAATTGAATATCGCAATTTCAAAGTGGTAGAAGCAACATCCAAAAACAAATTCTATGATTCTAACTTTGGATTGATTTGTGTTTCAAAATCATAAAGTTCAGAACCTCGTGCAACCTGATGAATCATTGTCACAAAGCATCAAAGTAAGCCCTCTAATTCACTTTCAGAATCAAGGTAACTCATTGGTTTTCTAGTTCCTTTTGATGTTATTTCCATTTGTTAATTTAGAATCTTCACTTCGTTTACAATCCTTTAGTGCTTATCTAGGTGCACAATAAACAACTTATATATGTGTTTGGCTGCCAAGTAATTTCTATAGCATTTTCTCATGTTTTTCATGTTTTTCCTTGATGTTTGCAGTGTATATTGTCGTTGTTGTACTCTCCTAGTTTTGTTGTTTGATACAATCATACAAACCCATGGATACTCTTTGTTTTCCGTTAGATTTTTTCTTCCAAAAATATCCACTTATTAACCCTTGTAAGAAAATGCCCAATTTCATTTGGTATTTAACTTTTATCTAAATTTAGTTTTGTTAATTGTTGATTTCATTTGGTATTTGACTAATTGTGACTAATTTGATATATAAATAAGATTTACAGGTTGTGTTCACTAGTCAACGATGAACAAAATTTTTGTATTCTTTAATAATGAAAGAATGAAACTAGCGTATGCGAAATTTATTCTTTAAGAATGAAATATTGAGAATAGCAATTTCTTTAAGAATGAATGGCTGGAAAAAAAAAAGATTGATGGTTCAAGAATGTTGCATGCAGTGCTCGTCGGTCAAAGATGCACATAAGTGATAAAAAATGATGAACAGTGAAGAAGAATTCAGGGTTTGTATATTTTAGTTTGACATTTTGACAAAAGATTCTTAGAGAATATAGTATATAATATATTTTTTTGTATATATTTATGAAGAATGTTGTATATTAAACAAAGAATGTAATATATATTACAAACAATTTCTTAAATAATGTAGGATAGAATGTTGTGTATATTCGTCGAAATATGTATATATTCTTGTGTGTTATAAAATACCTTCGTATTCTTTTATAATGTTAATTCTAATAAGATATCTTGAATGAAGTTGTATTCTTTAAGAATTAAAAAAAATATATGGAGAATGAACTGGAAATTAGATTTGAATGTGTTCACATTGTATAATAAAAATTTTGATATGTTATTGTATAATATGTATGTGTGTATTCTTTAAAAAATATTTTACTTTTGGTGGAAATTGTTTTTATTAAGAATATACATAGTGATACTATTTAATAATTTTTTATTCTCAACAGATTCGTTGAAATTAACCTGCATTCTTTAAGAATATACTCATATTCTTCTTCATGTTCTTCTATCATTAGCCTTCTTCTCTATTTATCTTTTCAATATGATTCATATATTATCATTTCTTAAATATCCAGATAATTAGAGTTGATTTTGATAGCAAAATATTGTTTTCGAATAAGATAACTATGTTCTCCTTAATTTTCTCAATTTCCATATTGGAATGAATAAAAATGTAAATTATGCATTTATAATTATTATTATTATTTTTCTTTTATTAAAAAGAAATGTTTATATGTATTGTGTTCCATTAAAACTATGATACACTACATAATCTTCTCCATTTACAAATCTCATCTAATGGTCAATAATTTGTCATACACTCACACAATAAATACAATTCACATTTAATCCTAACCCTATATATATATATATATATATATATATATATATATATATATATATATATATATATATATATACATACATACATATATATATATATATATATATATATCTTAACATATAATCTAGGAAATAAGCACATAATTCATATATGACTACCAACATATATTTCATACCTTATTTAATACTTGTATTAAATCATGTTCATGAAAGGGAATTTGCACTAACTTGATAAACTGGATGACTTACGATTTCGGTAGCGCCTCACTTCGCACTTCCAAAGAGACTTAGATGTATACAGCACTAAGCCTTAGTCTAGTTTCATAATCCTGGCGACTATAATAATTCTTGTCTAGATTCCTCAATAGTCTCAATGTCTACATCAAGATCTATCAAATAAGGAACAAGTTGGATCATATTGAAGGAAGGGTCTGGTTGGTATAGATGGTATACTGTTTGCAAACCCCACTTTAAACACCTCACTAAATCCATAGTACACATCACCCCCATAAGTAGATCAATTAGTATAATAACTTGCAATCCCTGATAAATCTTAATTATAGGTTCACAATAACGACTATGACTATAATTTAAAGTTACATTTAGTTAAAATAAGTGTAGCTTAACTTACATAGTAATCTAGTGAAAACCAGGAATTAAGTGGGCTGAACTCTAACCTGGGAGCTTCTAGTCATCGACTATTTGACACCACAAGCATTCGTCGAAGGGGTGGGGAACTCAAGAGTATCGGGACTAAGGAGTGGAAAGAGATCCAGAGGGAATTGATGGGAGGTGTGAAGAAAAATAAATGATAATCAACTCTTATTTATAGTTGATTTTGGGATGCGGACCGTACATAGATAAGGTTCACACCACACATCTCATCGGAATAGAGTGACATGTCACTTTCTACGTGGTGCCACGTGTCGTATTATGGGTGAAGTGTCAGTGCACGCGACGTACTTTGTTGTTTCACGCGGGTGCACACGAAGACTTTATGCTCCTTAGAAATGTCATATTTTCTTCATACGAGCTCTATTTTTGATGGGTTGTATGTCCACGCTTAGATATCCTCGTCATCTACAACTTTCAATTAGACTCCGTCGGCTAACTTTGATTTTTTTAAGTTATATTTTTAATAGGCTTTGACTGTTAAAATCCGTTAAAAATTCATAACTCTCTCTTTTGACGTCCGTTCTCGACTCTCTTTATATTGTCGAGTTCCTATGAACCAGGTCTTCGATTCTCCTTTAGATTGTTTCGGCGAATAATCAACTGATCTAAAAGTTGATATCGGTGTTGCACACTACTATGCTGGAACTTAGAAAAATCACAACTTTGTTTTATGATGTCAGATTTGAGCATTATTTACATGCACACTCTCAGTTTAACAACTACTACGTCTTTCTTTTAGGTTACTTAGACTAATAAGCAGTCTATCTCCGATTCATTATTTACTATATGTTGACTGATCGTGAAACTTTAGAAGTCTATAACTTTAATATGTACGAATTTTTATTTGGACATGCTTTATATGTACAAGATTCATATCGCAACTCTTACATTTTCCGTCAAGATTATTTGTCCTAAATAATCTTCCATCAAGATTTCCATTTCATCACTTATCGATAAATTACTAAAATGGCATGATAAAACATAGTCTCCAATGTGCAAATAATAGGAACCCAAATCGGGAATTTAAATTATGATTATTATTTATTTTGTCTAGCTCAAAGATGCGGGTGTTACAACTAATTGTCTTTGTGACTTTAGCATGTATGTTGGAGTCGAAATACACCCCGGGATGCACCCACTATTGTATGTTTAGGTTGAAATATAACCCAAGGTTGGGCCTATTTTGATATTTTAGGTTGAAATATACCCTAGGGTTGGGCCCATTGATATGTATTGGAGTGAAATATAACCCAGGGATGGGCCCATTGATGTGTATTCTGTTAAAACATAACCTAGGGCTGGGCCCAATGATTTTAATGTATGTGGCATTTTGGAAAACTCACTAAGACTTGGTCTTACAGTTTGTGGTTTAAACATTTTCCAGGTACTTCCAGTTCCGGAGGGAAGGGACCGTATTGAGTGTACTGCATCCCCTAATGGATTTTTTCCGCATCAATTACTTTTGGTATACTATAATGTTTGAAATTACAATTGATATTGATTGGATTTGGAAACATTGTTTGTATGCCTCTATGTTATAAAAAATATTATTAGCATTTTTAGGATGTTACAAGTTCATAACAGAGCCTTGGTTTGATGGATTCGGGTACACTCTCTGGTATGTATGAACTCAAACTAAGGAATTGGTAATTTTTTGAAAGAAAATAAAATTTTGTAAAAGACTTTTAGATGGAAAGAGGTTTGATGCATGAAATCAGCCGAGCTCAAATAAGTGATTCCTATAATGCCCATACAATGTTGATATTTTATATCTTATGGAATGTTTGCATGCTAGGATAAGGCTAAGGATACCTTCAGGAATTGAATGATAGCATGGCCTTATTTGGGATGCCTTATATCCTAGGAAGAATCGGATGCTATGTTATATTTGGAATCTATGTTGGTGGAATTTATTGATAAGTGTATTTTTGAAAATTGTATAGGGTTAGGATCCTATATCCCTAGAATGATTGATTTAGCCTTATTTCCTGTTTCTTGTCTGGTTGTGGTCTTAGGGTAGAATATTTTATTCCACGGTCTATTTGATCCCATATTGTTTATAATTTGCATGAATAAGGCAATTGACAGTGTGAGTGGAGGTTCCTAGAATTATAGTAGCAACTAAGTTGGAGATGTCCTTTGGTTGTTTTGTGGATTTTGAGTGTTACTGCATGAATATTTATTGCTTTTTGCTTTGTCGTACTCTTATTTATGTAAGTTAACTATTAAGCGAATACGTTGAGTTATATGTTGTAAAGGTTAAATAACTTGTGTAGCTCTTGTTTGAGTCTAACCGTTGTAGGGTTGGGTTTTTTACTCTAACGATTATTTATGTTTTGTTGCATGTAATTCTATTTATGAAGTAGTTAGCTGATATTTGTATGAGTTCTTCAGTAGCTTACGACAGGGTGAGGTTGGGGTCCTATGAGCGCCTAGGAGGTGTTTTAGTGGGAATGGTGCACTACTTAGCGAGATTGGTCATTATTAGTTTGAGGAGTAACTTAGAGGAATTAATATGATTCTTGAGGAAAGTATGAATAGGCGTGGAAGGTTGTATTGGGCCCATACTCCTAAAAGTAGAAGATTTGTACTCAAATCAAGGAAAGTCATGGAGATTCTTGGAAGTCTGTAGGATGAGGAATTCATCAGGTAACTTCTGATCATTTGATTAGTTGCTTTTCAGTATGGTGGTGAGCACTCATGGAGGATGATATGGTTATGGTTCAGGTCCAGGCTCTTGCGTTGAGCCGATTGATGAGAGGATTTGCGAGTTTGTTTCTTCTGATATTACTTGTGGTATTTTGGATGCGACTCATGTGATGTTTGGTACTATGAAGGAGGGAAACATGGAGCTGGTGGATGAGAGCTTAGGGTGCTTCTGGGCCGAGACCATGACAGGACAATTAAGGGCCCAGACTCTCTTATTTCGGGGGTTCATGGCTTGTAGAGCTGCAAAGTTCTTTGGATCTAAGGACCCTATTGCTTGCCGACGGTGGATCCCTGACACGGAGAATGATCAGCGAATAAGCTTCTGCCCCAAGTGATCAAAGGTGGGATTCACATCCTGCCTTCTGAGGGATCGAGATCATGATTGGTGTGTGGAGGTTGGTCATACAATGAGATCTGCGGCCATAGCAGCCATGTATTTGGATGATTTTATGTCAAGCTTCAGGGAAGAGTTTGCACTAGCTATTAAGGTGCAACAGTTGGCGATGGAGTTTCAGGGCCTTCGCTAGACTACAAAGATAGTTGTAGAGATCATTGTCAAGTTCAAGGAGTTGGCTTTGTTGGTCCCATATATATATATATATATATATATATATATATATATATATATATATATATATATATATGTTTGTGTGTGTGTATGCTTATGAGCATTCATATGTGTGTGAAACATTATGTTTGGTTCAATTAAGTCTCTATCCAAGGATCGTAGATTTTATGTTTTCCTATTTATTATCATTATTGTTTGAGGTTTTTGTTGGATTAGGTGTCTAAGCCAATAAGTCAATTAGTATAATGTTGAACTCTTAGTAAAGTTTTTCTTAGTTTCCCTTAAACCTTGTAATTGAATAGTATAACTTTTAGAGATAGATAATGATTTATTGATTTATTATGTGATTAATAAATTACAATAAATGAATTTATTAATATGTTATGGAAATAATAAATAGATTAGAAATTGTAATATTTAATTAATAATTAATCAAAAATTAACTAGACTAATTTTGGGATTAATTATATTAATTAAAAGTGTAACGATGAAAGTGTAATTGTTCAATAGTTGAACAAGAAAGATTTCAGAACCTTCCATTGAAGGAGGTGGATGAAATTGGGGCATTCAAGGGCATCTAGAATATTTCTTGCAGATAAATAGGAAGTTGGATAATTACCAATTTAAAAAAATATTATTTTTTTGATTCAGGGTTATCTAGGGTTTCCAAGTTACACTATATAAGGACCTATAGCCTGCAATTTTCGGCTACCATTTGATTGTAAGAGCCAAGGCTGAAAATAATCCCCTCTCGCCTCTCTCAAAATCTTCTTGTTGCTAGTGTTAGGTGTGAGCCATCAGACGTATGGCAGTTATGGTGATAGCTTCCAAGTTATTGAAGAAAGGATTATTGATTGTTTACTACCACAATCAAAAGGTTTGTTGTTCCTTCTGCAATTTCCAAAATTACCTAGGGTTAGAATGTTTTTGTTGTTCAACCGAATGTTACATCAATATTGTTATGACTTAGATCTTTAGGTTCCATGTACCCTTTAAGTGTTAAGAATATATCTGGTTAATACATGTAAAATCCAACAGTGGTATCAGAGCGTATGGTTATCTGATAATTGAATGTACATTGCTTGTAATTGAACAAAATCAAAAGGAGGAAAACAAAATCATCATTCTGTTGCGGCACCATGGCATGGTGATCTTCGAATTTGCATCTTTTTTCGTTCGACCACGACGTGATAATTGTTTGCCACGACGTGGTGGACCCTCAGATCAGCTAAAATCATTTTTGCTTAATTCATAAATTGATTAGGATAATTAGTTTAGATAATGTTTATATATATATATATATATATATATATATATATATATATATATATATATATATATATATATAATTAGTTTAGATAATGTTTATCTTAGTAATCCCATATCCTTATTTTGAATTTGTGAATTATCATTATGTTTTAATTATATTTAATTATTTGATTCATTAAAAGTAAAATATTAAAAATATAATTGGTTTATTAAATTAATTTTGAAAATTTAGTTTAAACCTAGTATTTTGAAAAAGTTTTCAAAATATACCCTATATATAATATATTAAAAGTTAACTACTATATGTATAGGATTAAGTTAGTCGAATATCTAGTATGCCTCATCTACAAAGCCGAACTATAAGTGGGTATAAGGAAACTACCTATAAAATGGCGGTTGAATGGGTGTCCACTCTCACCTACCACTTCCTTATTTGGTTGATGGTCATTAGCGGAATGGATCTGATAGGAAAATAACCTCATTAACAAGTATAATGACATAAAAAGTAACTAAACTATCTTATATAATCCCACTCTTAGTTACTTTAAGAAAATGTGAAAAGTATGTTAATCCATAAAATTGCACATTATAGTTTATAGTAGTTAATGAAGTTCATGTAGTTAACCGGCACACCAATAGTGACTATAAAGAGTAATAATGGGCGTCTCGAAAATTATCATTGATTAATGGAGCGCATCTGGTTAACCAACATATTAAAATGAGATGATAACTAACATTGAGAGTGTTAAGCATATTTGTATGGTTATTCACATCTAGTTTGTGATCCTCGGTATCCCATTCACAAATAGTAGAGCATAATCTAAGATTAAACATGTCGTTGATAGATTCAATGAATCTCAAAAGAGCTAGTAATTTCATAGTTCAAAATTGGTGAATTGCTTTTACCTACCTTCATAAATTTACAATAAGATTATGACATCCCTCTTCTTAGTTGTGAATTCTTATTCTAGATCCTAGCTTTAATCGTTGCTAATGAGTTAAAATATTAAGGATAATTGTCATCTAAATAAAACTATTCTTCTTTTTCTCTATAGATGTCCACTCCTGTTGATGCTTCTGCTCCATCATCTTCTACCCACCACTTGGGTTTCTCCCTACTCTCTATCATCTCCAAAGTGACTTTTGATGCCTCCAATTGTAATGATTGGATGCACAACATTACAATGGCTCTTCGATTCGAGCGTAAAGAATATATCCTGGAAGAGAAAGTCATTGAAGTTGATGAGAACATTGATACTCCTGAACAACTAGCCTCTTACAGAAAACACTACGACAATGCAACAAAAGTTTCTTACACTACCACAATGAATCCTGAATTACAGAGGTTCTATGAGCCTTTTGAGATGAATATTGACATTGTGTAAAAGTACCACAAGAGTGCTCATCGAGAGAAGTTTGAAGTGGTCAAGTCCCTCATGTCTTGCAAGATGACAAAAGGAGATTATTTCTGCAACCACGTGCAGAGAATGCAAAGATATATAGAGCGTCTGGTCAAGTTCAATGTGAACTTTGATGAAGAGTGGCCATTCACATGGCCTTAAAATCATTGCCAAGTTGTTATGATAAGTTTATATTAGCTTATCATTTGAATAACACGTAAACCACATTGGCCCAACTCCACAAGTTGCTATAGACTGTTGAGTCAGGATTAAAGGGGAATAATTCAAATCCTCCTACTATTTCTCCCGTTCTCGCCATTGAAAAGAGAAAAGGGAAGAAAAGGAAGGCTACTCCCAGAGCTAACTAGAAGAACAAGGCCCATGCAGGGTCATCAAGCAATGGGCCAAAGCAGAAGCCTAATTACGACATTCCATTAGTTAGTGACCCCAAAGATATCGTTTGTTACTATTACAAAGACAAGAGACATTGGAAGAAGAGCTTCCCCAAATACTTGCAAGACATCAAGGATGGCGACATGACGCCATTGTCGACATGTATATACATTGTTCAAACTAATAACTCACCATCTACTCATTCCTGGGTCCTTGATACAGGATGTGGACTTTACATTTATTCTAATTTGAAGGGGCTAAAAGAAAGTGATGATGTGGAGCATGGAAGGATGAATCTAATCCTGGGAAATATATGATCTTCACATGTTACTAAGATTGGGACTTATCAACTCGTGCTTAGTAGTGATGTTAGAATTTGTTTAGTTGATTCTTGCAACTCGACAGAAATGACAGGAAACATTATTTCTTTTTCATGTATTATTTAGATAAGGTTTTTGCTACTCTTTTTATAATTTTAATGGTTCAATTTTACTTAATAAAAATGGTGTTTTAATATTTAAAGCTTTACCTTGTAGTCGTGTGTTTGAAATTGTGAATTGTGTTGATAGCTTAGGTAATAGTTTATTTCACATTGATTTGTCTAATGGTCTAGACAAGACATGCTTGTGGCGTTGTCGTCTTGGAAACATTAACAAGAAATGCATCTCCCAACTCCAAAAGGATGCAATCTTGGAATCTTTTTACCTAAGGCCAAATGATGAATGTGAATCTTGTCTTTTTGGCAAGATAACAAAATCACCTTTCACTGGGTCTTGTGAAAGAGGTGAGGGTTTGTTGGAACTCGTACACACATATGTGTGAGGACCCTTTAGATCTACCAGAAGATATGCTAATCGATTTTATGTAACGTTTATAAATGATTATAGTAGATATGGTTATATCTACTTGATCAAGCATAAATGAAAAACCTTTGAAAAGTTCAAAGAGTTTAAACATGAAGTCGATAATCAATTAGACTAGAAGATAAAGATGCTCAGATATGATAAAGAAGGAGAGTATCTTATTATTGAGTTCTACGACTATGTCAAGGAATGTGGAATAGTTTCACAACTGACTCCTCCTAGGACACCACAAGTTAATGTGTGGCTGAGAGGCGTAATTAAAACTTATTGGACATTGTTCATTCCATGATAAGTCAAACTACTCTTCCCATTTCCTTTTGGGGGTATGCCTTAGATACAGCCACCCATATCCTCAATCTTGTCCCAACTAAAAAGGTTGCCAAAACACTTTATGAAATGTGGACAGGGAAAGTTCCCTCATTAGCAAATATCAAAGTGTGGGGTTGTGAAGATTTCGTTAGATGAGAGACTCATGACAACCTAGAAGCTAGAAGTGAGAAATGTATTTTCATTAGATACCCAAAAAAAAGTCTTTCGGATATTTGTTCTACAGGCCTATTGAAGACGTGGTCTTTATAGCACAAAGAGGAGTCCTTTGCACGCATGCGAGAGATAGAGAGAGAGAGAGAGAGAGAGAGAGAGAGAGAGAGAGAGAAAGAGAAAGATCAAATGCAAAGAGGATAATAAGAGAACAATTTACCTTGAAGAGATTAAAAATTAAACCAATGATGGAACCTTAGAAGACACTAGCACTCAACCAGGGGAAGAAATTCCAGTTGAGCCACTTGACAATTCATTACCTCTTCATCGTTCCAGTAGAGTTAGAATGCCACCCGAGTTGTATGGTTTCCATATAACTTCAGATGGTGATACATTTATCAATGATTAAACACTGATAAATTTAGATGAGCGAACTAACTACAAGGATGCAATGGCAGACCATGAGGCTACTAAATGGAAAGAGGCAACGGACAGCGAGATTAAGTCCATATATGGAAACCAAGTATGGAACTTGGTTGATCAACAACGTGGTCAAAACCCAAGGGGTTGACTATGGATAGAAATGTGCACACTTTCAAGGCACGACTGTGTGCAAAGGGATTTACTCAAACCCAAGGGATTGACTATGATGAGACCTTCTCACCAATGGCTAAGATAAAACCTATTAGGATAATGCTCGCCATAGTCGCCTTTCATGATTACGAAATTTTGTAGATGGATGTCAAAACTGCTTTTCTTAATGGGAAGTTGGAAGAAGATGTTTACATGAGTCAGCCAGAGTGTTTTGTTGATGCAAAGTTTCCCAATAGAGTGTGTAAGCTTGTGAAATCCATCTATGGCTTGAAACAAGCATCTCGCAACAGGAATCTTTGCTTCCATGAAAAAGTTAAAGAATTTAGTCTTTCTAGGAGTAAGGATGAGTCTTGTGCATATGTCAAAGATAGTGGGAGTATAGTAAGTTTTCTAGTATTGTATGTTGATGACATACTACTTATAGGAAATGACATTTCAACATTGCAAGAAGTGAAATCTTGGCATGGAAAGTTTTTTGCTATGAAGGATCTAAGAGTAAATGCCTATATTCTCGGGATAAGAATTTTGAGAGATAGAAAGAATAGGCTAATTGGACGTAGTCAAAGTAAATACTTGGACAAGGTACTAAAACGGTTTAGTATGGAAAATTCCAAGAAAGAAGAGCTACATATTCAAATTAATGTCAAATTAAGTAAGACTCAAAGCCTAAGTACGGATGAAAAGACAGCTGATATGAGTCGACTCCCTTATGCTTCAGCTGTAGGATCGACCATCTATGCTATGACACGTACTCTCCATGATGTGTCATTTGCTATAAGCATGGTCAGTCGCTATCAGAGAAATATTGGTAGAGCTCATTGGACAACAGTTGCAAACATTCTCAATTATTTGCAAAGGAAAAAGGACATGGTTCTAGTCCTTGGAGGTAGTTATACGTTAAGAGTAACTGTGTATAGTGACGTCAACTTTCAAATAGATAGAGACAACTTTCGTTCTCAATCTGGTTGGTATTTACATTAAATGGAGGAGTAGTTACTTGCAATAGTTCTAAGCAAGACACAGTGGCTGATTCTACTTGTAAATCCGAGTTCATACCCACAAGTGAAGCATCAAAGGAGGAAGCATGGTTGAAGAACTTTATTGGAAATCTTGTAGTAGTCCCAACCATTCATGAACCAATGGAACTTCTCTACGATAATGAAGGAGTGGTTGCATTAACCAAAGAACAGAGAGATCATACAAAATCAAGACATATTGACAAAAAAAATACCATTATATCAGACATAGAGTTGAAGAAGGTCATCTCATAGTAGTGTCTCTTCAGAAGATAATCCTGCAGATCCTCTCACAAAGGCTCTAAGTAAGACTAAGCACAGAAAACATAATAGGAGCATTAGATTGAGAGACGAAATTAGTTTTAGTAGTTATATGATTAGTTTTTAAACTTGTAACAAAATAAATGTAATTTCCTTTTGGTGATTCAATAATAGAGTTTTTTTATGAGTTTGTTTACTGCCTTTGTAAATTATTTATTCTTGTGTTTCATTTTGCATGTTTTACTTCCTGCATAATTTAGTTATTCAAATTCAACATTCGCTCAAACTCTGGGAAGTAAGTAGTGAATTAATATTGTCATGGATTGGATTGTAGATTGTCTAAAGAAGTTAGAATATCAATTATATTGCTACAACATTCATGAGTACTTAGAAATGGAGATTTAAGTATTGGATAAATTGGATAAACCGCTTAGAGAATGACTTCATGGATTATATCACAAGTAATTCTGAGATGATAATATCTTATATTCTTGAAACAGAGATATATGAGTTGTAATTTACAAATCGGTTGTGCATTGGTGTTGCATAAACGCATCAGTAACATAATGTTTTAAAACATAGTGTCATGTATGATTTGGTGTGTAAAGGATACAAGCATATAAGTCAAAGTTTATTCATTCCTTTTGCCCTAACGGGATAGTTACCAAATTGAAAAAATATTATTTTATTGATTCAGGGTTATCTAGGTTTTCCAAGTTTCACTATATAAGGACCCATAGCCTTCAATTTTCGACTAACATTTGGTTCTAGGAGCCAAGAACGAAAATCATCCCCTTTCTCCTCTCTCAAAAGCTTGTTGTTGCTAGTGTTGGGTGTGAACCATCAGAGACACGTCACTTGTGGTGCTAGTTTCCATGTTATTGAAGAAATGATTCTTGATTGTTTACTACAATAATCAAAAGGTATGTTATTCCTTCTATAATTTGAAATTACCTAAGGTAGAGTGTTCTTGTTGTTTAATAGAATGGTACATAAACATTATTATGACTTAGATCTTTAAGTTGCATGTACCCTAAAGTGTTAAGGATTTATCCATATTAATACATGTAAAACCCATCAGTTCTTTCATATGCCATTTTTCATACTGAGATCATGATCGAAGGGTATCTGGTTGATCTGGTTATCGGCGAGCAACATCGGTCAGTGATGGCATAAGGTTTAGGTGAGAGTAAAGTTAAGTGTTCTACTTGAAGGATCAACAGCCAAATTGATTTTGATGCCTTCATCACAATGGGTAGGAGGAATTTGCAGTGCAAGTTTATTGGATTTTTTGAGTTGGAGATGGTTGAGATCTTTTGTGGTTGAGGGTATAAAGTATTGATCAGAACGCAAGTGCAAGGTGAGTTGCTATTAGTTTCATGTTTTTAAGGGTATGCATGTAGTTCTCTCATCAGAAACGTCTAGGAAAGGATCTCGTTGTAGCCATTTGTTTCTTCTATGATAGTGAAGATAGAGTTCATAGGTGTTGGTGCTGCTCATGTTGAATGTTAATTGTAGGGTAAAGAGCGGTTGTGACCGATCAACTTTTGGGTGTGGGTAGACCATTTGGTTTTCTATCTTGGGTGAGACTCATGGGCGAGGCCCAATTGGGTATGTTATCTTGGGTGAGTAGACCATTCGGTCATTTGAGGTTATGCTTAGAGCATGTGCTAAAGGCGGTAAATCCCTAGTTGGGTGATGGAATGATGACAAGAACATGGTATTTTGTGATCATAATGTTCAACGGGATTTAATAGTGTAATGGGGTTTCGTGAATCAGTAGGTATGTGACTCATGAGGGTGAGACTCGATAATGTCTGGCCTAGTTGAGGCGTTAGAGCAAGTTAGGAGTAGGGAAGATCAGTGATCGGTAACTTGGATCTATGTTGCAGGTAGGTTAGGGTAGCCTTTATTAGTTAGACTCTTGGTTCGAGTGTCGTTGTGTGACTGTGCATGAGGTTGCCAGTATTAGCAAACGGTTTGGTTTCTTCATCCCAATTTATTTGTAGGTCAAGATGGAAAAGGGAGATCTGGAATGGATCGAATATGCAAAAACAATTTGGTTATCAGGAGGTGGGTTATTTATTTGTTTGGCACCAATGATTGAGACTCACGTTGGGAGATGCCTATGCTTTGGGTGCAAGGTTATCAACATCGGTGGATGGTCAGGGATTTTGTTTTTCGAGGATCAGCGAGATAATTCAGGGTTGGAGTGGTTTGTTTGGGTTGGGTTATGTAGTTTGGAATGGTTCTGTCTGTTTGGAGATTAGACATGGTATAAGGTTTTATGTTTTTAGGCAAAGCAGTTGGAATTTTCTCTTTCTCCGTTAAGGACAGGGTGTTAGGGTCATTCTTCACCGGGGTATGTAATTTCTGCTAAGATTGGGGCTTCACTAGTAGTAATGGTAGTCGGTCATGGGTGTGAGATGACTTTAAAGTCATAATCAGGATTCGGGAAGTTTTGACAAAGTCATCGAATGTGGCAGTGAAGGTAGTAAGGAATGATTTCGATGACGAAATCTAATTTAAGTAGGGGATAGTTGTAACACCCATTTTACTGGATGGATCGATTTAGGGTTTTATGGAGTAAAAATCATGATTTTTGGAGAAAATAGGGTGTCACGACGTGACCATAACGTGTTCACAACATGACAGACCAAAGTGAGAAAAACATTTCTAACTAGATCTCACGAGGGGACACATAAGTGGTCACAACATGAAGCTTGCTGCAGACCAAGCACATGAGCTTTTAGGGGTTCATTTGTATTTAAACTCCTCTAAGTCGATTTTAGGGTTCCTTATCGGCCTCTGTCACCCTCAAACCTTAGAAAAACCCTAACCTTAATTCCTTTGTGGTTCTTGGCCTTTTTGGTGCACTTGGTAGCTTGAGGAAGGATGAGAAGGAGGAGAAGGAGGTGCTTTAGTTATGGATCTAGCAAGGAAATCTCATGATCATCATCTTGTGTTCATTTTGGACCTTTGTAAGTGTCTAAGATCTGAACGTTACTTCATAATGATGCTAGATCTAGGTTTTTGTCCCATGTTATTTATGTTTGAAAAAGTTACAATGGAAGGAAATCATAAAGTTGGAAACTTTATGGATTTTAAGGGTCCCTTGAGTATCATAAAGTTCAGATATAGGATTTGGTTGAGTATTGGATCCATGCATGCGAGTTTTGGTTTTATTTTTTCACTTTTGACCTAGAATGGATTGAGTACATGCATGAAGCATGCATCTCCATAAAGTAACCATTTTTATGGATGTTTGGAGCCTTCTTATTATTTTAGAAAACTTAGATTTAGAGACTTATTGCATTAAGGACTCAAATCATTAAGGGAAGTTTTCAAACTAAAGTCACGACGTGACACTAAGTTTGGCATGACGTGACCAAGACGGTGCTAACGATTAGGTTTCCCTGTTGTGCTCACGATGTTGCCAAGGAGGGCTCATGTCGTGATGCATGATGAGTAAGTTGTCGGTAACCGAGTTGGCTAAGTTGGATCGAAGAAAGTTAGGATCAGACTGAGTGAGTTCTCACGACATGACCAAGTGTTGGTCACGATGTGAGGCTCAATGGTCAATGTTTTTATAGTAGACTTTTACCTTGATCATTGAGTTGTTGACCTTGGTTGACTTTTTGTCAAGATGGTTGGATTTAGTGTATAGACAAAGGTTAGACCATGTATGTTTTGATATGTATATTGTATCATCTGTTGTGAGGCTTTGAGTAGTGGTTTAGTTGATTTCGTGAGTCAGGTGAGTCTTCTCACTATACTCGTGGGTCAAAGGCACCAACGCCGACCCATTAGATTGTTTTGTGTAAAATGCTAATTGTTTTTATAACTTTTCATGTATCTTTGGGTATAAATACACTCCAGGGTTAGGCCCACTATTGTATATTTGGGTTGAAATATACCCCAGGGGTGGGCCCATTATGTGTATTGGGTTGAAATAAACCCTAGGGTTGGGCCCACTCATTTGTATGTATTTGGTATTTTGGGGAACCTACTAAGCTTTGTGCTTATGTTTTATGGTTTAAACATTTTCCATGTTCTTTTAATTCTAGAGGGAAGCGTCCGACTTGACTACATTGCATCTCCCGATGGCTTTTTCCGTATCGATTACTTTTGATATCTATAATTTTTGAAATTACAATTGTTATTGATTGGATTTGGAACCAATGTTTGTATGACTCTATGTTTTAAAACAAAAAAAAAATTACTGGCAATTTTGGGACGTTACACTAAAGTAAAAGATATGGCTTATGAAAAAAGACTTAGGAAGCATAAGGTATATTAGGGATGATAATTACCAACTTTTAGTGAAAGAAGTGGATATTAAGATGATGTGAGGTTGTTCCTTTTTATTCCTTATTTGACGAGGGAACTTCATGGGATAGAGATTGAATTACTAAGGGCTTTTTTGGGCTAACTGAAACATTTGATGTTTGTCCCATTATAATTATTGATGATACATAATGAAATAGGGAATTAATAAGGATAGGTAGGGATAAACCCATTAGTCGTGATGAGATCCCTATTACTATATGTTTGTGTCTAGGTGATGAGGGTGTACAGTGGTTGACAAACCTCTCTAACATTATTTTAGAGATGGCCAAGATACAATAGAAGTAAAGATCTAGTATTATGATTTCTAATATGTAAGAAAAAGGAGATGCTTAAACTTGTGGGAACTATATATGTATTGAATCCCTTAATAATACCATGAAGTTGTAGAAAAAGGTTTTAGAGGCTAGGATAAGACGAGAAACTTTAATATTGAAAAATAAATTTTGCTTTATGCTTGCAAGATCTGCTACTGAGGCAATTCACTTACATTGATGTTTTATGGAGAAATATCGAGAAAAAGGATCTTCACATGGTGATCATTGACCTGGAGAAGACATATGATATTGTCCTATGTAAGACAATATTGAAGACCATAAAAGCTCGAAGGTTCACATAGAGTTATGTCCAGTCGTATGAGATATGTACTGCCCATCTATACTTGTGTCCAGACTACAACTGGAGACCAAATGATTTTTCAATAAACATTAGGCTCCTACTAGTGGGTCAAATGTTAGTCTATTCTCCTTGATTATGGAAAAAATATTTTGTGATACCCAAGAAGGGGTACTATGTATGCTTTTCGCAAACGACGTACTTTTAAAGGTCGAGTATAGAACATAGTGGAATGCTAGTTTTTTTTTTTTTTTTTTTTTTTTTTTTGGAACAGCAGGCATTCATTAAAAAAGAAACTAGCCAGAGGCTAGAAGAATGAGTACAAAGGAGAACTAAGAAAACGAAAATACAAGAGATCAAAAAAGATTATAGCCTACTATAACATTCGAGGATTGGGTCACTGCACCAATGTGTCCACCTTAAATTTTGCCCTGACCGCTTCCGAGCATTGAGCCACAAGTGAGAGAGGACTTGTACCTCAGATGACAGACCCGATTTGGAACTCGAAAAATCCGCATGAGCCTTCTGGTTTCTGAATCTCCAAATAACCCACAAGAAGCATAGCATTATAGCTTCGTGAAACACCTTCAGACTTTGATGCCCGCCAAGCCGATTTTTACAGTTTAACAGCTCTCTACAAGTGTTGGGGGAGTGTTCCAGCAGCCGCCACCAATTGCTCACCTGCAGCCAAACTTCTCTAGATACCGAGCATCCCACAAAGATATGGTCTTCCGAATCTGGAGCTTCGTTACACATTTTGCATAAGTTTGAGGAGCTTACACCAATTCTGTAGAGATTCTCCATACATGGAAGTTTTCCAAGCCCAACTCGCCAAGCTAGTACATTTAGTTTACCCGGGACCAGAGGATTCCATACCCATGCATCGTCACTTTTGTCGGGGAGGATCAGATTGTCGATATGAACCCTTAGCGAGGAGACAGAGTAAACCCCAGATGATTCTAGCGACCAAGTCCATTTTAGAGAGCCATCCGTATTTACTACCTGTTTAAAGTGGTCAAAGAAAGACACCTAGTCCTTTTCTAGCCATTTTGGAAGGTTAACAATCGACCCCCAGCAACCACTTCTTCTTTTTGCTGACAAAGGACGAGAGAAGCCACCATCAGGGCCATGAATTGCTTTAATTACCGTAGCCCATATACTAACAGGGTTTCTCTTAAATCTCCACCACCATTTCCCCAGAAGAGCATAGTTTTGTGCTTTCAAGTTACCGATTCCGAGCCCACCCCTTTCTTTAGCTGCTAGAATCTTCTCCCAAGCGATCCAAGCAATTTTTTATATTCGGAACAGCCACCCCAAAAAAACCTCATTCGGATCCTTTCAAGACTTTTGATAACCTTTACTGAAGCTTTGTAAAGAGAAAGATAGAAAGATCCAAGACTGCCCAGAACAACCTTGCATAAAGTCAAACGACCCCCATATGACAATGTGGAGGCTTTCCATCTAGATAATTTCGCCTGGAATTTTTCAATGATGGGTTTCCAGTGAGTTATTCTACCCATGGAAGCGCCAACAGGAAGTCCTAAGTAGATAAATAGGAAAGACCCCATGGAGCAATTGAGACTTCTGACCACCAAATCTAACTCGCTGTCCTGAGTACCGACACCATATAATTTGCTTTTTGACAGATTTATCTTGAGACCTGAAGCTAGCTCAAAACACCTTAGGATTCTGATCAGGTTTTTTAAATTTTCTTCCGACCACTTGCCCATAAAAACTACATCATCTGCATACTGCAGGTGGGAAATTACAAGTCCATGCCTGGGAAGCTGAATACCTTCAAATAAACCTTTCTCTTTAGTTGTTTCCAATGCTATGTTCAGTCCTTCTGCTGCAATAATGAAAAGGAACGGAGACAACGGGTCACCCTGCCTTACTCCACGTTCCATAGCAAATTCTGAAGTAGCCGCTCCATTGATAATCACCGAGGTCATAGCTGATGATAAACATTGTTGGATCCACGATCACCATTTAACCCCAAAATCCATTTGTTCCATGATTGAGTCCAAGAACTCCCAGCTAAGGCAGTCAAAAGCCTTTTCAAAATCTACTTTAAAAGTGAAAGCTTTCTTTTTATTCTTTTTTAACCAATTGATCACTTCATTTAGGATAAGAGGCCCGTCTAGTATGTGCTGGTTTTTGATGTAAGCCGTCTGTGAAGAGCTAACCACTAGATGAACCACCTTTTTTAGACGTTCTGCTAGGACCTTTGATATCGATTTGTATAGAAAACCTAGCAGGCTAATTGGGCGGAAGTCAGTTATTGTGATCGGATCCTGGACCTTCGGGACAAGGGTGATAAAAGATGAATTGCAACCTTTGTCGATGTGCCTGGTAGCTTCAAAGTGTTTCACTGCAAGATAGAAGTCACCTCCAATCACTTCCCAGTGACGTTTCAGAAAGGCGAAGGAGAAGCCATCAGGGCCAGGAGCCTTATCCAAGCCACATGCCCACATGGATGATTTGATTTCTTCAAAAGAGAATGGCTCCTCTAAATAAGTGATTGCGGAGGGGGGGAGCATGTTGAATTTTGGGTTGAGGAATTTCGGGCGCGACTTAATGGGTTCAGCAAATCTCCCAGCGAAATGTTTTGTGAACATCTCCTTTATTGCTACTGGATCGTTAATCCAGAATCCATTCTCCTTTATTCCATTAATCCTCTGAGATCTTCGATGCTTGTTTATTAAACCATGGAAGAAAGCATTGTTTTCATTGCCATCTAGAGCCCATTTAATTCTAGACTTTTGTTTCAAATCTTCGATACGCCTGGATTCGAGCTCCATAATTTTTTTTATAAGCATTTTTCCGACTTTGCATCTGTTCTTCATTTGCTTGACCCAACTCCGCCAAGAGATCAATGCCATTTAGCTTTTCGGTGAGCTCAACTATCTCCTTTTTGGCCTTTTCTATCGTTTCCTTTCTCCATATTTTGATATGCTCTTTTAAATTTTTTAATTTGCCTGCAACAAGAGATAGTGGGGATAACAAAAATCTATGCATTGGGTTGTTACTAATTGATCATCCTCTTCTTAATATGTCCTCGAACCCAGGGTCTTTTATCCAAGAGTTGTAGAACTTGAAAGGTGTTGGACCGAAATCAAGGAAAGAAGCGGATAGGAGGATAGCGCAATGATCTGAATGAACCCTTGGCAAGGCTGTAACGTTTAAGTTTGGCCAGAACTCAAAAGCTTTTAGAGAGACAAGGAATATGTCGAGCTTACTATGCTTATCCCCAGCTGCATTCATGTACGTAAATCTACGACCCCCCATTTTAACTTCTAGAAGCCCGAGAGAGTGAATGAATTTATTGAAATAATATGCACTATTTTGACAGAAAACAGAGCCAAGTCTTTCTTCAGGCATGCGGACTACATTAAAATCACCAAAAACAAACCAGCAAACTTCCGAGTCTGAATTCAGGAGGTCAGATAGATTGTTCCACAGAGCCCGTTTCTTCAGAGGATCTTGCGGGGCATATACGTTCACCAAGCAAACATTTTTCCCTGACTTAAGCCAAATACCCTTGATGGCGAGAAAACCATTACCTTTTATTGATTCAGAGACCTTTAAAAGGGAGGGATCCCACAAAGAAGCAATTCCACCAGAGAAACCCGTTGGGTCAATTACCTCACATTGGAAGTTAGGAGAACCCCATATTTGCCTATCCATTTTATCTCTTACCTCTGTAGATTTAGTTTCCTGCAACCCCAAAAAGAATATGTGATTTTTACTGCGACATTCCCTAAGCCAACTCCTTTTAACATCACACCCAATTCCTCGAATATTATAGGAGAGAATATTCATTGATCAGTTATCGATACTCCTCGAGTTTTAATCATCGACTTCAGTTGATCAGCTCTGTTTCCGACTTGGAAGCCAACGAATTCTCCAACAACAATTGTTCTTGCGACCGGCATTTGAATCGGTTGAAACGATGTGAGAGGCCGATTGCTGAGGGGGATGATGCGACCAGGACGACGACGAGACTCTCTGAGAGTTTTGGGGGACACCGGTGGGGGGATTCCGTCCTGGAGAGGGGCCACCCTGCGAACAACCAAGATCCGGATGTGATAGACTATTGGATCGAGCAATGACATGATCTAGGGACTCAGTTGGGTTTAATCGAGAAGGGGCTATATTAAGATCCAGTGAGTAATTGGGCTGTTGTCCATTTAACGTCGGAGCAGATTGGGCCCAATTGTTATTTTGGCCCAGGGAGAATGAGATACCAACTGGGGCGTTACCGGAGTCAAGTAACGGAGGTGGCACGAACTCTTGACGAGGTTCCCCAGATTTGGGGTTACGAGGAGACTCCATTGTTCCCGAGGCTGGGCATTTCCATGTGACTCTTCCTCTCCCCCTTCTTGATGGCGTGGCAGTTGAGCCTTCGTCGGAGAAACTTCCGGTGACTCTAACATATCTTCAGGTTGGATCGGGGCTTCACTAAACAAACTATCGTTTTCGCCAGTGCTGTCTTCATCCCACCATGACATCTTCTGATAGAAATCGTTTGCAGCGAGAACCGGGCTAAGCTTTAGGGATTCAAAGATATCCTCCATTACATTTATCTTGTACAGGATTCCATCCACCGAGATTGTAATAGAAGAACTGACGATACCAGGGTGAGATTAAGGATTCCGACCCTCCCGAAAGCCAGGTTAGGTGAATCAGTACTGCATTCCTCTGGAATAACCACTTTCCCCTACTTTGACGCAATGATACTGAAAGCTTCTTCACACCAAGCATGTTGAGGTGCACCTTGGATGATTAGAGATGCAATATGTTCATTGAAATTGCACTCCACGTCCCAGGGCGTGATTGTTTTGAACCACGGTTGCCAAATCTCTCTACCGTTGGACAGGAACTTTTCTTTCTCACTGGAACTTTCGAATTCAAGGAGCATCTTCAGTCCCCCTAAGTATCTTAACTGTATCGCTGGGTATCCCTCAACCTCCTGGAAAGCTTTCACATTCATGAGGGCTTGGAAATTTTCTAACTCCCCCACCAAAGTATTCTGCATGGCTTCTTTTGAACCAGAGAAGGATAGCAACTTAATAGGTTTTCCCGGAAATTCCAACCCCTCATTATTCTCTTTATCCTTTTTGTTAGACCCCTTTACGATCTCAGCATAGGACCTACCAGGCATGTTGTGGTTCATTTTTGTGGCTGAGAGAGGGTTTTCCATTGCTTGGGGATTTTTCCTTCGAGTTGCCGTCTCTTTCCTGCCGAACCGGGCCACATTCACTTAGCTCCTATGTAAATTCCATTTAGTCTTTTTTCAAAAGAAAGGCTGTCTTGAACTCGAATGAATCTAACAAACCCAAAATTCTTCTTGAGACGGTTTAGTTTCTTTGCAACGTAAACATCAACAACTGCTCCAAATCTTTTAAACATCCTCCATAGTGCCGCTTCATTCCAATCTGCAGGAAAGTTTTGAAAGTAGAAGGTTACCGCTTTCCCGTTTATGCTGTAGTCTCTCCCATATTTCTTTCTAACACTACTAAGAAGGGATATATATATATATATATATATATATATATATATATATATATATATATATATATATATATATATATATATATATATATATATATATAATACAATTTTAGTGGGGAAAAAAGTGTTGAAGCAATATAAATATACGCGAATGAGCATGTCTTACACCCGAAAGAGAGTTTCAAGTACATGGGTTCTATGAATCTTAAGGAAAAGGTGTTGAGGATGATGTTAGTCACCGCATAAAGTCATGATGGTTAAATTAGATGACATCTACATAAGTTTTGTGTGATAAGAAGGTGATGCTTAAACTAAAAGGGGAATTTATAAGGTCGCAATAAGTTCGGCTTTGTTATATTGATATGAATGTTTTTCGATTAAGGGTTGTGAGAGGGAAGATAGAGGTAATGTAAATGGGAATGTTATAGTGTCCTTATGGTAGAAGTTTGTTCGACATGATACCAAAATCGTGAATTAGGAATTCGTTAGGGGTGCCTTCGATCGTCGATAAATTTAAGGAGGAAAGATTATGGTGGTTTGGCTACATCTGTAAGAGATAACCAACTAATTTTGTTAGAAGAGTGGAGTCGATTAATGTCGACGTATGTGGAATAAAATGGGGTTATGTAACTTATATGTGTCGGTGGTGGGTTATTGTCCGCTAGAGGGTATGGTGGTCAAAGGTGGAGGTGGCGGTGGTGATTGTATTTTCTTTCCATAGTGTGGCTATATTTTGTGACAAAACCGCAAAAAAGTATAGCTGACAAAAAGTATTTTTATTATGTCATAGTGTTTTAGCATAACAAACTTGCCATGCTATATGTAAAAAGTATTACTAAGGATATGGATACTTTGCCTTAAGTGATAAAAGTGGTAAGTTTGTACATAAAATATGCAAAGTGTACATGACATATAGTTAAAAAGTATGTTACATGGATTAAAAAAATAAAATTGCACTTAATTGTTAATTTTCTCATATTAAAATACTAGGATAATGACTTAAAAATGTAATTTAATTTTCGTTTTGTGAACATTTAGTTATTGAAAAGAAAAATTGTCCACATTTTCTCGTTAAACTTGTTTTTTTGTCAATATGTTACCCTTATGACGGGTTGGTGTGGGTTTAGTCGGTTTCTGACCGTTTTGCATCTTCGGCGAGACTTTGGTCATCTTCTCCGGCCAATATAATTTTTCCGGCAAGTTGTAACACAAACAAATAAGGTTTTTATTTTCGCATTAATAACTCAAGAACACACATTATATTTGATTTTGATTTTCAAATAAAAAACACAAACACACACCTCACTTCTTGATTGTCATTCTTATCAACCACCACCACCACCAAGCCCTTCTTCCTCCTCCCTCGTCTCTCTATCAATAACTCAGTTACATTTTCTAGGTTTGTTAAATCCACCATTAAAATTGTTTACTGTTCATCGTCTTCAACCTCCAACCCACCATTAAAACCGAGACCTTCACCATCATAAAACTAGATCCCATCTCAAGCTATCTCTGACAACCTCCGATCAAACTTCATCGACGAGTAATTCACGTCAGACGATTCTCCTTCAATTTTCTCTAATGGTTGAAAGTCAACAAAGTACAACCTATGCAGGATAATATAAAAGCTCGTTGATGAATTATCCTTTGAACCAACACAATGGGAGACAAAGAGGTTGCAATCAAAGTCGAAGAGGGTGGGTGTTGATTGCAGTGAGAACAAAAAAGAGAAGGAGCCTGCAATCGATTCTTCTTGTTGCTCAATGCTTGGAGATCGAGTTTGAAAGAGATGGGGAGTACCCTTCTTGTTTGGTTCTTGTTTCTTGTCAGAGCACACACACGATTTTATAAAAGAAAAGAGGCGTTTTTCTTGTCATTTATCATAGATTTGATGTATGTAAATTGTTTGGAGAGAGAGAGAGAGAGAGAGAGAGAGAGAGAGAGAGAGAGAGAGAGAGAGAGAGAGAGAGAGAGAGAGAGAGAGAGAGATAATAGTCCGAAGTTTTTGCGTTCGCCGGATACTCGGCAGAGAAGATGAACGGAGCATCGCCGGAGGTGTCAAATACGTCGGAAACCGGCTAAACATCCGATAGCAAGTCATAATGATGTTTTTTAAACGATTCAACAAGTTCATTGAGAAAATATAGACAAAAAAAAAGAAAAAAAAAAAAAACTCAACGACTAAATGTGTATAAATCCGAAAATAAATTTTAGGCTAAATTACACGAATGGTCCCTATAGTTTAGGGTAACTTGTTGTTTGGTCCCTAACTTATTTTTCTAACTCAAAAGGTCCTTACTGTTAGTTTTTGTTACACGTTTGGTTCATGTCCTACATAAAAAGTCTATTTTTCCCTTAATTTTTTAATTATTTAAATAAACACACCCCCATCCCCATCTCATCTCCTTAATATACCTACCCTATCATTTTTCTCTATTTAAATAGTTATCTTTTTACTTAAGATATGGACCAAACACGTAACAAAAACAAACAATAGGGACCAAGTGTTTAGCGATAACAAACAGTAGGGACCTTTCGAGTTAAAAAAAACAAATTAAAAACCAAACGTGCAAATTACTCCAAATCATAGTATCCATTCGTGTAATTTACTCTAAATTATAGGAATTGTGCTTCCTTTCTGTTCCTTGTTAAAGTTTAGTGACGGTTTTCCATAGCGGGTAAAGAATTAATATGAAAAATGAGCTTACTCGTCAAGTCGGAGACGGCCATTCTTACATAAAGATCCTGGCTTTCATCCACTGTTCCAATATCCATTAGATCATCGAACCACAGCAAGCATCCGATTCCATTCATTCTTATATCGATATTTGCATACGCTACGCAAGAGCAATTCTGCTTGCAGGCTGTCTCACATTCGCCAAGTGTCATGCTCCGATTGTACCATGAAAGCTGAGTGTCTGGCATCTTAACGTTTTTAAAGACTCGATAACCATCCCCATTCTGACAACCTAAAGATGTTCTACGACGACACCCACTTGACCACTTTGAGGCACTCCATTCATCCGGGTTTCGTGGTACGAATCCTTCCATACAGCTACAAGGCGGCGAGTTGTTCCTGTTGCAACTTCCATATGGACCACATAATCCGTATCGGCTGCATATGTCAATATTTGCGTTCCAGTATAGGAACCACGTCTGTGTTCTTTCGATCCAGTTTAGTCGTAGCATGTTTCCTTCTGGACTCAGATACACACGCGTGACGCCTGAACTGTTAACAAGTGTGTACCCGTAGTAAACCTCCTTATCATCGAAAACAAATTCGTGAGTGAATATAGGGTTTGATCCCAAGCTAGGCATGCCACTGAGGGTAATACCATTCCATGGTCCGAATCTCAAGTGCGGAACCGAATCTTGTTGTTCTTCAAACAACTGAGGGAACCCGTTTGTATCCATGAATGATACATATGGGCCGGGTGAAGGGTCGTCGAGGCTCTTCCATGATGTCAACCGCCTATCTAGCCTAGTGACAAGGTCCTTCCCCAATTTCATCCCTGGAAGAAATGTGTCCCCAGGGTAATCAAAGCTTTGCCAAATGAAGCTTTCCTCACCGGATGTTCTGAGAACCAGATTTCCAGAGTTTAAAAGTTGCGCCACTGAATGTAGTGTTGTGTGAGATACTAGGCCGAGGTTAGATGACCAGATAGTAGTGTTGTTGCTACTGAGGATAGCCCGTAGGGATCCGTTGGTGTCGACTCTAAAAACACCGGATGAATCTGTTATTGGCGTCTCCCTGTTAGCAACCCACACCACTGTCTGTGGGGATATGTTCTTGTACCATATGCCTAAATAGCGGTTCCTAGAGCTTCCAGGACTAAAAAACCCGAGTTCGTACATTTCATTGGAGGAAACAAGGGTATCGCCATCGCGGATGGCTTGATCATATGCTATCGTGTCTCTTTGTGAACACGTTGCCAAAAAGAAAAACTGAAGAGCAAAAATAAATAAATTGTGAAAGTTTTCCATTGACGTTCTCTTCTCTGAATTGTAAAAATCTTTTAGAATATAGTATTTATTTTTCCAAAGAAGGTTGTGTGGTGGGAGAAGCAAGAAGACTAGAAGGGTTGACCCAAGAAGTCGTTATAATCAATTTGGTATTAGAAAGAATCATGGTGCGAAAACGGCATTTGGTTGACCAAACCAGCACCGAACCCCACTTGCATAAGTGGGTTATGAGGTTACCTGGGCATGTTAGAATGTAAATTTCTCTTGGAAATTTAAATGGTTATTTTACAAGTTGGTTAATTTAAAGAGAGGAAGAATCTTGATTGAGTTTATAAGGCTTTTTTTTTTGTCCACGTACATCTACCCACGCATGCCTACTCGGGCTATGGATGTGAGAGTTGAGGCTCATGAAATTTATTTCAAGATTTATTACCTATTTTAGGGTGGGTTTGATAAAAAATTTGAAGGACAGAAATAGAGTCAATTTGGTTTCTTTTGTTTGGTTTGTATTAAAAATAGAGACAAATGGAAAAAAAATGAATTCCATTTCCCTCGTAATAGTTCTCTTTAATTAATAGAGAAAAGGTGGGGAAAAAAAAAAAAAAAAAAAAAAAAACCGAGAAATGAAATGATCGGACTTCAGCCTTGCCAACTACATCCACAATTTAAATCTTTAATCCCATATCGGACTTCTAGCCTTGTCAACTACATCGACAATTTAAATCTTAATCTCATATAAGAAATTTCCGCTACTTTCATTTTTGGAATTGGCCAAATCCTCATTTGGTGTCGATATGTCCTACAAATCTCTTACAATCTAAATCTTAACCTGCTATTAATTCTCAATTGAAGTTCATTTTTTATGTACACAACTGATTCATGAAACCAATTGATTGTTGCTTCTTACTTTTTGTTTTTTTTTCAAACATTCGCGTAGAGTTTAAAAAAACTTAATTATTAAACTTTTTTTTCTTGATCAGTTGAGTGATAAGTAGTTCATGATTAACGATGCATATTTTAATAAATTGAAATGTACATTATAATGCATTTTTAATAAAAAAAAATTTTGAATATGAATAAATAACAATAAAAAAAATACTAATAAAAATCTTTTCCATTTTATAGTTTAATACACCCAAACAAGAGAGATGTTTCCTATCATTATTTCTCTAGTAATTTCTTTGTTCTACCAAACAGTGTAATCAATTTTATTTTCCCATTTTAATTCCCTTTCTCTATATTTTCATTTTCTGCTGCAATTTCATGTCTCTATACCAAACGCATCCTAAGATTTCAAAAAAAATTCAAGATATTTTCTAAAAGTGTCCTAATAATTCATAATCATAAAGATAACATAACCAAATATGATTAGAAAAAACCAAATTGTTTAGATACCTATTACGGTATAAACAGTCATCAAAAGAAAACATGAAAAGAATAAAATACAACCCTTTAGGAGGAAACACAAACATAGGTCTTGTTTGATAGTTACTGACTCAGAAAGTGCTGACTGAAAAAAGTTTGTCTTGGTAAGAAATCATGATTAAGTAAGAAACCATGATGTTTGATTGTATATCTGATTGAATGTGCTGACTGATGAAAAATGACCATTTTACCCTGTTGCTCTATACAATGTTTGATGAATTACCAAATAATTATAAAAACATACAAATTATCATACAAAATAAATTTACACACAAATCCTTTGAAAATCAAAATCCTCAATTACACCAAACACTCCAAAGTTATACAAAAACCACTTCTTGGATATAATGAATGCAAAAACATGTAATCACGGCTAAAATATTTTTCATCTACATTTTATACCATAAATTCCCACCTCATATACTTTGGAATCACCAATTCCGGAGATGTCTTCAATTTCAATGGGATTACAACCTCGATCAAGATCATCTGAAAATCAATCCACACATTCCTCCAAAGCTACAATCACTTCAAAAGTGCATCCTTTTAATTCTTCCTTTCTCACTATCAATCCTCCTCTTATCATCTCTTTTTCCGGACTCTATCATTCCATCGTCCAAACACAACTGTGGAACACTTTTCTAATCATGTCATCACACTTGATCAAACACAAACATAACAACAAAAAATTTGAACTTTTAGAGAAGTTTAAAAGGAACATAAAAACAAAAATTAGACCATTTAGAACAGCAAGGATACAACTGAAAACCCTTACAGCAAAATCAGAAACCGAACATCCAACATCAACACATGAACATAAAATCACTTGAAACAAATCACTTGAAAATTCGAAACATTTATCCATCTAAACAACAAAAGAAATTTCAACCACAAAAATAATGTCAACAACAAAAGAAGATTCAGCAAAAATCAAAACAACAAAAATTGAAACAGTAGTCTTTTAAGGCATTTTGACATACAAATTCAAGAAATCGGAACAACAAAAATCGAAACAGTGGTCGATGATGGCAGAAATCGGAAGTATTAGAGATGCTTACCTGATAAGACGAGGAAGGAGCTCCGATCGGTGGGTGGAAGAGAAATAATAGGGTCAACTATGCTTGTTGGTCGCAAGAGAAGAAAGGATTCATTGAAAGAGGAGAAGAAAGGGAGGTTGGAAGATATCTTAGGGCAAGGGTAGAAGTGGAAACTTTTCTCTCTTTCTCAGTCAGGCAATTTCTTATTTCTTTCCCAATTAGATCCATCTTTCTGAGTCAGACGCAGACAAGTTGTTTATCAAACACGTTTGGCTGACCAAGTCAGACAAAAAGGTCTGACTCGACCCAGTCAGACAAATATCAAACACCACCATAAGCAAAAATTTCTAATGTCACCATCATTCTTCTTCTCCCGTGCTATGGTTTCTTTCTCTCAAAAATCTTCATCAAGATTTTCCTTGACACACTCTCCAACATCATTTGACTCTCATCCACTTTTATTAAGCTCCACCTTCTTGCTTGTCCTTCCATTCTTCTCTATTTTCTTTTCACATGAATTCACCTCACCTATATCTACAAGTAGCTTCTCCAAGGACCCACGCAAGGCTTCCACATGCCAACCACATTGGCATCATTCTCTATGTCATCCACCATCTTTAACCTATCTTGCAGGATGGCTATAGCAGCATACAACCTGGCATTGACACCTTGTTTGTGATTTCCTTGCATCCTCTTCAAACTTCTACTTACAATCATACACCTATTTGGAAAACTAAGAGTTCTCCACATGCGATTCTTTGATCTTCACTTGGTTTTATATTGCACAAAGCGCCCTAAAGCATTAAAGCCTTTGCGGTGGAAGCGTTAAGCGAAAGCGCTCACCTCACATGATACGCTAGAGATTTAAAAGGAAAATATAAAAAAAATATGGAAATACTTAAAAATAGTTTTATATACTTCAAAATATCCCAAAATCATAGTTTTATAGTGGTATCATATTAAATCCTAAATACTAATAAGTTATAACTAGAAATCATCTAAACTATCATCATATTCGTCGTCAACATAGACGATAACATCTCCTCCTCCATCATCACTATAGACGTCGATATCGTTTTCGATAACAACTTCATCTACTAAATGCCTATGAGATGGTTGAACAAATGTTTTTCCCTTACCAACACCCAATGTTTCGGGTCCTCATTCTGTACTCTTGATACTCTAGTTCGATAACTAGGCTCATAAGCATCGGACGCTTGAGCTACATCTCTCAAAGTTAAATCTTCACCAACAAATACCGCCTCATCATCACTCTCATCTTCCATTCTTTCCATCAACTACATGTTGCTTTCATCAATATCTTGTAAGATAAGGTGATCATTCTCTTTGTCTTTTGTCTGTCGCTCCAAGGCACTATTAAATTTGACAAACACTATGCCATTCAACCTCTCTTGTGTCAATCTATTTCGTGTCTTTGTATGAAGCTACAAGTAAGGGAATCAAAGAAATTACGCGAATGGTCCCTATGGTTTGGAGTAATTTGCACATTTGGTCCCTAACTTATTTTTTTTAACTCGGAAGGTCCCTACTGTTTGTTTTTGTCATGCGTTTGGTCCCTAATATTTGTTTTTGTTACACGTTTGATCCATGCCTTACCTAAAAAGACTATTATTTAAATAGAGAAAAATGATGGGGTAGGTAAGGTGAGAGAGATCAGGTTGAGGGTGTGTTTATTTAAATAAATTTAAAAATCAAGGGCAAAATAGTCTTTTTAAATAAGACAAGGACCAAGCGCGTAACAAAAACAAACAGTAGGGACCTTCCGAGTTAAAAAATAAGTTAGGGACCAAACGCGTAATTTACCCTAAACCATAGGGACCAATCATGTAATTTACTCTATTTTCTATTAAAAAAAATTAGATTTTCTGGCAATAATAAACAAATTCCAGCAAAAAAAACATATTTTCTAAAAAAACACGTTGTTTCTCTGTAAAACACAATTTTCACTAAAAAAAAAACTTTTTTTTTTAAATAACATTTTTTCCGTAAAAAAACTGATTTATTTGTAAAAATTAAATAACGTGTAAAAAAAGACTTACATGTTGAAAAACACTCCAATTTCTTTCATAACTTGTAGCACTACAAGTGAGACTAAGAACCTTTATAACATTTTTTTTAGATTAGGAGTTGAAGATCCATATGCTCCCCACCAATCAACTATAAAAAAAAAATTAAAATTGAGTTGAAGACTATAAATTAGAATTTAGAAGAAAAACATTAAGTTGGAATTCACCTGGTGATTTTGCCGCCCTATATCTAACAATCATAGGATTACCAAAGAGTCCTTATGCATTCCGATATATGTCCAAATCCTCTAAAATGTTGTTTTGAACTTGTTCCTCGTGAACAAGCCTCATAATGCAATCATACCCCACTAACATCTTTATAAAACCATAAGGGTATGGCTAAGTTGGTTTAAGCATGCTCTAAATATATTCAAATGAATAGTAGGTCTCATTTTCAAATCCAAGGAGGAACAAAAAACCTTTTGTGGCCACAGAGGTTCACCTGCGATGACTCCATGCTACTCGCGAAACGGGTAATCGCAATGCGTGTCGGAACCTCGAATCCATAGTCGGCCAAAAAAACATCTTTATAAAAGATTCTCGGGTTCAAGAAGTGTCCCACATCATGCAAAGTTCTACGTAATTGACATTCCCACCTACGATCTATAATTTCAAAAGTTGTCTTGTAGTAATCCAGTTTCGAAAAGCTATCACGAATGGCCTTTTTAACCCTATCCATGGCCTCATAAATGTAGCCTATGACTGGATATTTTTCTCCATCAACAATCCTAAGAACCTTAAATAGGGGACCCATCCACTAAAGAGTGCAATGTACATTTCTCCAAAATGTTTATTGCATAAATTTGACTTTAACTTTTATCCCCCACTAGTCTCACGACCACCTAGATGCTTCCCAGTCTTTAGAAATCACCATATTCCTCAAATTGGATCTTCGTTTGTAGATTTGGGCAAGAGTGCTGAAAAACATTACAAATCTTGTGATAGACGACATATGTAAGTTTCTTTGGTTTATGAACTTTCTCATCATGTTCACAAGAGGCACACACACACACACACACACACACACACACACATATATATATATATATATATATATATATATATATATGCTAGAATTGACTTATTTAATGCACTTTTCACCATCGGAACTTTTTTTCATTATCTTCCAACATCAAATCTAGGCAATATGCGACACACAGTGTCCAATAGAGATTTGGTCTTTTAGATTTCGAGAACCTCCCTATAAATTTTATTTCAAAGTAGATGACATTAGACAAGATATTAGCATTTATAAAAGATAAAAGACTAGGGTTAGAAGTTAAAAATCTTACATGGCTACACATAACTTGATGCATTATCAGTCACCACTTGTACCACATTTTTTCACCAACTTCCTCCACCATTTTATCAAGAACACGGAACAGCAAACCCTTTTGGGAGTTCACCATGAAGTTGATGATGTTATTTTCACCACGGAATCGCGCAACCCATCCCATAATACAGAGCAACCTTTTGCAGCCATTCTTCTTCATGCTCTAAAAGTTGTTTTTGAACATATTTTACTTCATTTTTAGTATAGGAACTCTTAACGTGTTCATAGACGGTGGTTTCAACCCGAGACCAAACTATCCAGTAGCTTCAATCATAACTTTGAAGTTAGCATACGTCGCAAAATTGAAAAGAATATCCGCATAGAAAACCCATCTCCCAATGTGACGACAAACTTTATCTCTAAGGTCCTTTTGATAAACTTCATTGATGGTTTGTTGTCTCCGATACTTCTTCTTAACTTTCATTGTGTCTTGTGGGTTAAGAGGATAATACATGTCAATTGAGCCTTTTTGTCTTGGTTTTTTTGGAGGGGGAATCTTGCTACTACTACCTATTTCAAAAACATCTTCCTATTCATTTTCAATGTCTTCGTATCCATAAGCTTGTTGCATCCGGAAACTTGCTTCCATTTGTTGTTGTGCCTTTAATGATTGCTTCTTTCCATCAATTCCTTACATTCTTTTCGTACATGCACAAGACAATTTGGGCATTTCTTTGTGTATTATTGGCCACCAACCAAGTGTTGTTTGAGGAACTATACTCCTCCTTTCAGAAACAGTCCACAAAAAGAGCAACCAAAGTTGTTTTTATTACTTAGATCTTGTTTACCATATCTCCTACCCGGGTCCTCTAAAGTTGAACCCATTCTATAAAATAGTAAAAGTAACAAATAAGTTCATAAGAGTAACAAAATATTGAAACATAAGTTAATGAAATGCATTACATCAATATAGACTACAAATAAGTTCATAATAGATTACAAATATGTTCATAAGAGTAAGAATTTAACACTTTAACAACATTACACATAAGTTCATAAATCATAAAAGTTAAATACTTCTTAATTATCATTTAAACAATAACATATATTACATATTACAACATAAGTATGTATAACAACTATTAGAAAACATTCACATAGGCAATACAACACTTAATTAATATATTACATATTAGTAGATTACTAGATCACACAATCAACATTTTAGAATTACATAATGATCATAGAAAAAAAATAAGAAAGAGTATAGTAGGAAGAGTTGAGGCTTAGGAGTCATTGGGGGAAGCCTGAGGGAAACAATTCAAGCTTAGGGATCATGGAACACGATATTTTATGAACCAAATTTGGACACTAAAGTTCAGTGATATCAAAAGCTTAGTCTTGGATGAACCTCAAAGATCAAGAAATTTCGTTCATCCGGGCTATGAAAAAATGTACCTAGATTTGAAGAAACTGTATTGGTGGCAAAACCTGAAAGCTGTAATTTCCACTTATATGGACAAATGCCTGACCTGTTCCAAAGTCAAGTAGAATATCAGAAGACCTCAGTTCTACTACAAAAACCAAAAATACCCAAGTGGAAGTGGGAACAAATCTCAATCGACTTCATCACAAAATTTCCTAAGACATCAAGTGGTTACCACACCATCTAGATAGTTGTCGACAGCTTGAACAAGTTCGTCCACTTCCTACCAATCAAATAAATGGATAAGATGGAGAGATTAACTTGTACTTATCTGAAATAGATTGACAAACTGCATAGGGTACTTCTATCTATCATCTATGACAGAGATAATAGATTTACCCCATGATTCTGGCAATCATTACAAAAGTCTTTGGAAAACCGACTAGATATGAGCACAACATTTCATCCGTAGATGGATGGTCAGAGTGAGGGAACCATTTAAACACTCAAGGACATGCTCCGTGCTTGTGTGAGTGACTTTGGAAATGCATGGGATGCTCATTTACCGTTAGTTGAGTTTTCCTACAATAATATTTATTACACTAGCAATAAAGCGACATCTTTTGAGGCCCTTTACTTGAGGAAAATGTTGCTCACCGATATGTTGGGCGGAAGTTCAAGCTATCTAGATGGCCAAGAAGCACATAAGAGACATGTTTCTTACTAGACTAGAAATAATCCTTGAGAGTACAGAAAAGATTTTGCAAATCAAGGACTGACTAAAGGCTACACGTGATAGTCAAAAAGAGTTATGATGATGTGAGATGTAAGCCTCTAGAATTCCAAGTTGGTGACCAAGTCATCTTAAGGGTTCCCCTTGTAAGGGAATGATATGATTCGGAAAACAAGGCAAGTTAAGCCCACGATTCATAGGACCATTCAAAATTCTTAATAGAATTGGTCTTGTTGCATATCAACTCAAATTGCCTCAAGAGCTCAATAATGTGCGTGATATCTTTTATGTGTCTAATCTCAAGAAGTGTCTGTCTAATGACATGCTTGTCGTACATTTCGACATATCCAAATCCATACCAAACTTCACTTCATACCCTAACTATTCAATAAGACCCCGACTACATGCTAAATTTCGGGACAAATTTTATTTAACCCGGGGGGGGGGGGGGGGGGGGGGAGGAGGAATGTGACAAATGGTAAAATTAGATCATCGTTCATAGGTCAAAATCATAATGAACACAGAATGTAATGAGAGCTAATATATTATATTCCATAATTTTAATGCAGTTGATGTTTTAACACTTGGCAGTGTATACAAAATATCACTTTAGTCTTTAATGGATCTAAATCATTGACAAACAAACGATATTCACAATACATATGTAATGAATTGATACACTGAAAATAATATTTAAGTAATAAGTATTATTATGTACAAATAACACTCTAATCATGAGAACACAATTTTGTGGATATAAAGAACGTTGAAAACGAAGTTTCTATGCAAAAGTTACGACCGTTCAAAGATAATGAATTGTCAAATAACAAATTGTGGCATGTAATGGCCTAAAAACATCACTTCAAACGATTCATTGGATAGCTACACATTTCTTTAAGTGGTTTTGAAAAATATTGGAATCAGAAAATACTCTAGTATTTGTTTCTACTTTTGAAAGTTTCATATTACGAAGTTATAACACTTTTGGGAAAATCAATTGAATCGTTGAACCAGGAATCCCCTGAAAAAACACTTTGAACATAAAATTTTCATGGTTACGTCTTTTATTAGGTAAATATTTTTACATATTCTGAACTTTACTTTTCGGTACATCAAACTAGTGTTTTCGAAAAAATGTGAGATGTCGTTTTTTGTGGGACAATAGCATACGGATCGAGTAAGCGAAACATGTCACCATTGGAATGGTGACACCTTTTCACTCATTAGACGGATACACTTGTTAAGATTTAGAGGTCCAAAAATTCCCTTAATTAGAGAAAGGGGGCTACCTTATCTCCCTACTCTTTCTCTTCCTCACAACCCGATCTCTCCCTCTTGGCCCTCTTTTTCGGCGACATCGTTGCCATTCGCCACCGTCATCTGTTGATGTAGGCATCCACCAGAGCTCCGATAGCCATCCCACCCATCGTTAACCACCCTCCAGCCCCTCCCATGCCTTATCCAAGTGGGAGACTGTTGGATTAGTGTCTAATTCCATAACTATTTTGGTATGTACTTGACGTGATTATGAGCATGGTCCTTTTGGGTTGCCTTCACCATGGCAACTTGTAGGATGAATTAAGAAGAAAAATGATTAATTATGATTTATTAATATATTATAAGAATAATATATTAAAGGAGAAATGTTAACATTTAATTAATATTAGTATAGAATTAATTATGAATTAATTTTGTGGCTATAAGAGATTAATTAAACTTAGGAGCCTAATTGTGTAATTATAAGATATTTACATAGATGGGCTAATGGACTACATAGAAGGTGGAGTGGACGAATTCTATGGGGAAGCCCATAAGAATTCGTCCAAGGCTTCTAAAGAGGGAGTCTGTGGGCTGCTTAGGGCTTAAGCAGTTAAATTAGAGTTTCCTTGTTAGATAACCCTAATTGCCTACCTATTTAAAGAACCCTTGAGACCCAAAAACGTGGCTAGCACTTATGAAGGGTTTCTTGGACGTTTTGGAGTTCCCATTCTCTTTTTTCTTCATCTAGTTACTTAGTGGTGTTTGTGACACCATTAGAGGTGCAACATTTGAGGCAATAAGCTTTCTGAAGCCAATTACAAGAAGGATCAGATTGTTATTGCTATATAAAAATGAAAGGTTAGATCTAAACCCTATTTTATGTTAATATGATTAATTGTATGCTAGATCTAGGGTTTATAGCTTTGGATATTCAATTGCATGTTCATTAGACAAACTAGATCCATATGCTATCAGGGTTTGCATGTACACCATAGGAATGATGTAGTGCTCAAAACCCATCAGTTATAACTATGAACAAATTGCACCTTTAAAGCATATGATATTACACTTCTCTTCATTGTATCCTATGTTGTCACTAATACACAGAAGGTGAGTCTATGTTTCTTCGTTTTACCTTTTTTTTTTTTTTTAATATTGTGAAGATGGAAAAAGTTGATAGTTTTTTTTAATGAATATGGATTCTACATAAAAAATTATATAAGAATATGATTTGTACATGAAAACTTTAATGGGTCATTTGTAAACTTGTTGTATTTATGTATTTACGTGCATATCCTCCTTAACAAATAAATGTTTTTTTTTTGTCATATGTTATTCTCTCATTAGTTTTGACACTTGTCATTTTGTGGTATTTTTGAAAAAAATATTATCCACTTGTCAATTTTTGGTTTGTTTCAATTTTTAAAATTAAAGTCATATACTATATGTGTAAAATATTAAATATCATATATATAATATTATATTGCAATAAATATATTTCTTCTTTCTTATTTTAAAGTTGTACATTAAAAAATATTAAAAATTTACACTTTAATGTTTAATTTTTTTTAAATCAATCCGTGTAATACACGGGTCTCACACCTACCTCCTTAATAAATAAATGTTTTTTTTGTCACATGTCATTCTCTCATGAGTTTTGACACTTGTCATTTTGTGGTATTTTTGAAAGAAATATTATCCACTTGTCAATTTTTGGTTTGTTTCAATTTTTAAAATTAAAGTCATATACTATATTTGTAAAATATTAAATATCATATATATAATATTAAATTGCAATAAATATATTTCTTCCTTTCTTATTTTAAAGGTACATTAAAAAATATTAAAAATTTACGCTTTAATGTTTAATTTTTTTTAAATCAACCCGTGTAATATTTTTAAATCAACCTGTGTAATACACGGATCTCACACCTAGTGTATATATATTTACTCGTGTATATTTAGGTTTATTAGATGATCATTTAACCCTTCATCTCCTTATATGTTTATGCATCTATTAGTGTATTTATGATCATTTTTTTAACCCTTATCTCCTCCCATATTATCATCTTCTTAATATCTTAATCGATTACCCAACCGGTAAAATAGAGACGACACCGGTCTGTTCCTCTTATTCAAATCCTCCCAACCATTCCTCACTGGCACCACATCGCTGCATCTCTATTCCTCTCCAGATTGTTTCGACTGTTGGGGATCAAAACCTTTCTTGTTAGCAGCACCGCTCTAAATTCTCTTAAACCCTGACAACCACTAACACTTCGACCACTTCTTATCCTCATATACAGAATTGGGACATTATATGCATTCATAGTATTCGATGAAAGTCCTCAATTAAGTCTGGTAAAAAATTTCGATCAAAATTCTTATTAACTGCCACTAATTCATTCCCTCATTCACTAGAATTCTACACTAACTGTTGGATAAGGTGTCTAAGTCCATAACTATTTCTGGTATGTACTTGACCCGACCCGGCATGGTCCATTTGGGTTGCATGGCACCATGCAATTGGATAGACTAAATGAGAGAAATAACACTTGGAGATTATTAATATATTATAAGTTCTAATATATTAATAATATTATTTGATTAGTTTGATCAAGAATTAATTTAGAATTAATTAAGTGATCAAAAGATAAATAATTAAATATATGGGTTGATTATGTAAATCATCCATATCTTGTATAGTGGGCTAAGAGACTCCATGGATTATCAAGTTGGGTTCCACCCATAGGATGCTCCATGGGAGTTACAAACCCATGGGTCATGGAAATGAAGAGTCATGACACATTAGGGTTTACATGGTGTAACCCTAGATGTGTCAACACTATATAAGGATCTCATTCTCCATCAAAATCGGTTACACTAAAGAAACAAGAGGGCTAGGCCGGTTTCAAGAAGTGTGCATTCTCTCAAAAGTCTTTCCAAGAGCATTTGGTGTTGTGTGAAGCATTTGAGGCATCACACTTGGGGTGCTAGGCTCATAAGGTTTCAAGGAACATAAGCAACAACAAGGTAAGTTATTCTATCTATCATTCAAGTTAAAATTGTTCCCCATGTATGCTAGATAGGAATATAGCCTTGGAATTCAACTTTGCATGATAATTAGACAAACATAGATCCAAGGTTATTAGGGTTGCATGTACACTTAGGAAGTGTTAGAATGCTCAAAACCAAACAGTGGTATCAGAGCCTAGGCTAGTTTGTTTGTTATTTGTGCTAAAAAGTTGAAGAAAGTCGAAAAACTTGCTGTCTGACTGCTGGACTCGTCGAGTCCATGGGCGGACTCGTCGAGTTCACTTGTATCTTCAACCTACTCATCGATTAGGTTAATGCACTCGACGAGTAGGGTCGATAGAGTGCAGATTTTCGACTTTAGTTGTTGGAAATGGATTAGAAACATTACCCTAAACTGTTTTGGTACTTGAAAACTTGTTTTAGATGGTGTAATGTCTTTGCTAATTCATTTACAACAACTAGTTATCAAAATTACAAAGTTTTAAGTGTAATTTTGATTTATGAATGTGCTCATATTCATGTTCTTGTTCTTATGATGTTTTAGATGATCATAGGAATTATTTGTAACCTATGTGGTAGATTAATTCTTGATCATAATGTGTTTTAATGGAGTCCATAACTTGTCCTCAAGTTATGGAAAACCAAGAGTCACACTTGAATTAAAACCATTAAAATAACACAAGAGTTAGAAAAATGAAGAGTCTTCATTTTATTACTCTATTAAACTCATAAGTTACAAGAAATGAAAAGTTTTGAAAGTTACAAAACTTGCCCTCAAGTTTTGGAACAAGTAAAGTTCCAACCCTTAGAATTTTAAAAGTTAAAATTCAACCCTTATACTTATATTATTATAATTTAATAATTATATATATATATATATGTGTGTGTGTGTGTGTGTGTATAAGAACAAAGTCGTCTTACCGCTAGTATGCCTCATTCACAAAGTCGGTCTATAAGGTGGGTATAAGGTTGTTGCCTATAAAATGGCAACTTAATGGGTGTCCATTCTCACCCACCGCTCGCTTGACTGGTGGAGGGTCGTTAGCCGAACGGGTAGGACAAGGACTTATAAATTCTCATTAAAAGTATGATGAATATTGTAAAGTAACTAAATGTTTTATTAAATTCCCAATCTTAGTTACTTTAGGAAAATGTGAATAAGGTGCTAATCCATGAAATTACACTTTACACTTTGTCTAAGTCGTTGGTGGAGCGTGTGTGGTTAACCGGCACACTAACTTGGACTTAACAAGGTAGGTAAAGGGTGACTTAAGGTTTATTATAGTATCGGTGGAGCGTGTGTGGTTTACCGGCACATCGATTGAGTGATAAACTTTAAGGGTACCAAGTGATTTGCATGGTTACTTCACACCTCTTTTTGTGATCCTCGGTATCCCAGTCACAAAACTTGGAGGGCACACTCGAGATTGAAACATGCCTTTGAAAAGTTCATTGAATCTCAAAGAATCTAGGAATTTCTAAGAACCAATCATAAAACCTAATATGTAATATTTCGGTTTTCGTGGTGGAAATTGGTGAATCGTCATTCAACTACCTTTCAAATATGTTATAGCTTTGATTATGGCATACCTCTTCTAAGTTATAATATATTGTGATTGGATCCTAGCCTTAATATTACATTTGGGTGTTTTATTAAGGACTCTCTTAATATCTAAACTAATCTTGTCCTATTCCTTCATATGTCTTCAAACAATGTTGCTTCTGGCTCTAATCCTAATGGTTCCTTTACCCTTATGAACTTGTGTGGAAAAGTCACTTTTGATGGATCCAACTTCAATGAGTGGATCAGAAACATCAGGATGATTACCCGCTACGAGGACAAAGAATATGTCCTTGACAAGGAGCTTAAGGAGATTGATGAGACCACTGCAACTCCTCAGGAGATCGCTGACTTTCAGGCACATGAAAGGGATGCTACGAAAGTAGCATGCATCATGATGGCCACGATGACAGCGGAACTCCAAAAGTCCTATGAGGATTTCTACCCTTATAAAATGCACCAAGATTTGATGGAAAGATACCATCAAAGTTCACGACAAGAGAGGTACGAAATCATCGGCTCCATGATAACAACCATGATGAAGTACGGGGATTCTATCACGAGCCACATGCAAAAAATGCAAAGGTATGTGGATCAATTGCTGAAGCTTAATGTGAACTTCCCTGAGGAGCTTGCAATAGATATAATTTTGCGCTCCTTACCATCGTGCTATGATCAATTCCGCATGACATATCACATGAATAAGGAAGAGGTCACACTCAGCAAACTTCAGGGACTTCTCAAGACCACAGAATCAGGTCTTAAGGGGAAGTCGGTTGTTAACAATCCTACTCCAAACTCCACTCCGGTTTTGGCAATCGGGAGAAGTCGAGGGAAGAAGAGAAATAGTTCTTCGAAGGGTACCAAGGTTAGGACCCTTGATGGCTCTTCTTCAAGTGGAACCAAGAAAGGTTTTGTCACTCCTTCTTCTGACCCAAAAGAGGCTGAATGCTTCTATTGCCATGAAAAATCACATTGGAAGCGGAACTGCCCAAAATACCAGCAAGATGTGAAGGATGGGAAAGTTAAACCCAACCATGTAGGTATTTACACTATCATTTCTAATAACCCACCCCATTCGAAATCTTGGGTCCTTGACACCGGTTGTGGTATTCACATTTGTTGTGACTTACAGGGACTAAGAAGAAGTGAGAATGTGGAGCAAGGAAGAATAAACTTAATCATGGGGAATAGGAAAGTTACACCTGTCACCAAGATTGCAGTTTATACTTTATCGCTAAGTAGTGGGTTAAATTTAGATTTGAATAAATGTTGTTATTCGCTAGAAATGGCACGAAATATTATTTCCTTTCATGCATTGTATAAACAAGGTTTCACATTTTCATTTGATAATGAAGTTGGTTCGATTAATGCTTTCTTCAATAATGTTCTTTATTTTAAAGCATTACCTTGTGATGGTGTGTATGAAGCTGTATATGTCGTAGATAACTTAGGAAATAATGTTTTGTGTATTGATTCTCCTAATAATAATAACTTGGATAAAGCATCATTATGGCATTTTCGTCTTGGACATATAAGCAAGAAACGCATAGGCCAACTCCAAAAGGATGGAGTCTTGGAGTCGTTTGACCTAAAGTCAAATGATAGTTGCGAGTCATGCTTACTTGGAAATTTGACGAAGTCACCCTTCACAGGCTCGTGTGAGAGGGGTGAAGGTTTGTTGGACCTTGTACACACGGATGTGTGTGGACCATTCAAACATGCCATAAGGGATGCTAATCGTTATTATTTGACTTTTACTGATGATTACAGTAGATATGGATATGTCTACTTAATCAAGCATAAGTCAGAGACTTTCGAAAGGTTTAAGGAATTTAAACAGGAAGTCGAGAATCAATTGGGAAGGAACATTAAGATGCTTCGATCCGATCGAGGTGGTGAGTATCTTAGTTCAGAGTTCCTCGACTATCTAAGGGAATGTGGGATTGTCTCATAATTGACACCTCCCACGACACCGCAGTTGAATGGTGTGGCTAAGAGGCGTAATTGAACCTTGTTAGACATGGTTCGTTCCATGATGAGTCGAGCTTCGCTACCAATCTCATTCTGGGGGTATGCCTTAGAGACTACCTCCCATATCCTTAATGTAGTCCCTACAAAGAAAGTTGCCAAAACTCCTCACGAGATGTGGACTGGTAAAGTACCCAAACTAGACCACATCAAGATTTGGGGTTGCGAGGCTTTCTTGAGATGCGAGACTCATGATAAGCTCGAACCTCGAAGCGATAGGTGTATTTTCATCGGCTACCCACAATAATCCTTTGGTTACCTCTTCTACAGACCTAGTGATAATGTGGTCTTTGTAGCAAGAAGAGGAATCTTTCGAGAAAGAGAGTTTATAAGCCAAGGAGATAGTGGGAGGCAAATTGACCTTGAAGAACTTCAAGAGTCAAGTGGTGAAGGAACTTCAAACTCTAGCCCTCAACTTGAGGAGGAAACTCCTATTGAGCCAATTGACGATTCTATACCTCTGAGACGTTCCACGAGAGTTAGGAGTGCACCTGAGCATTACTATGGATTTCATATTACTGCAGAAGGTGAGACACTTATTAGTGATGGGACAATAGTAAGTCAAGATGACCCTAACAGCTACGAGGAAGCCATGGCAGGCCCCGAGTCTGCTAAATGGAAAGAGGCTATGGATAGCGAGATACAATCCATGGATGACAATCAAGTTTGGAACTTGGTTGAGAATGTACCAGGTCGTAAGACAGTAGGGTGCAAATGGATCTTCAAGAAGAAGACCGAAATGGATGGTAATGTACACACTTATAAGGCTCGACTGGTCGCAAAGGGCTTCTTTCAAATTCCTGGAGTGGATTATGATGAGACCTTTTCTCCAGTAGCCAAGATTAAGTCTATTAGGGTTATGTTAGCCATAGCTGCATTTCATGACTATGAAATTTGGCAAATGGATGTCAAAACTGCTTTCCTTAATGGAAAGTTGGCTGAAGATGTTTACATGAGTCAGCCATAAGGTTTTGTCAGCAGCGAGTACCCTAATAGAGTGTGTAAGCTTGAGAAATCCATCTATGGATTAAAGCAAGCACCTCGCAGATGGAATCTTTGCTTTGATGAAAAGGTCAAGGAATTTGGCTTTTCTAGGAGTGAAGATGAATCTTGTGTGTATGTCAAGGCTAGTGGGAGTATAGTTAGCTTTTTGGTATTGTATGTGGATGACATACTACTCATAGGAAATGACATTCCAACCCTGCAGGATGTAAAGTCCTGGCTTGGGAAGTGTTTCGCTATGAAGGACCTTGGTGAAGCTGCCTATATTTTAGGGATAAGGATCTTGACAGATCAGAGTAAAAGACTAATTGGACTTAGTCAGAGTACCTACTTGGTAAGGTGCTGAAAAGATTCAGCATGCAGGACTCCAAGAAAGGAGAGTTACCCATCCAGAGTAACGCCAAATTGAGTAAGACACAAAGTCCTAGCACTGAGGCTGAGATAGCAGAAATGAGTCGAATACCTTATGCTTCGGATGTAGGATCGATCATGTATGCTATGACGTGTACTCGACCTGATGTAGCCTTTGCCCTGAGCATGGTTAGCAGGTTTCAGGGGAACCCTGGCAAGGCACACTGGACTGCGGTAAAGAATATTCTCAAGTACCTACGAAGGACTAAGGACTGGGTCCTTACCCTCGGTGGGAGTGATGACTTGAGAGTTGTAGGGTATAGTGATGCTAGCTTCCAGATTGATAGGGATAATTTCCGCTCTCAGTCGGGCTGGGTCTTTACTCTAAACGGAGGAGCAATTTCTTGGAAGAGTTCCAAGCAAGAGACAGTGGCTGATTCAACTTGCGAATCAGAGTATATTGCAGCGAGCGAGGTGGCAAAGGAGGCTATATGGCTAAAGAACTTCATCGTAGACCTTGGAGTTGTACCAGCTATTAAAGAGCCAATGGAAATTTTCTGTGATAGTGAAAGCGCTGTTGCCTTAGCCAAGGAACCAAGGGATCACGGGAGATCCAGACACATCGATAGAAAATACCATTTTATTAGACATCGAATAGAAGAAGGACTCCTCATGGCAAAGAGGGTATCATCGGATGAGAACCCAGCAGATCCCCTCACGAAGGGACTGACTCGGGTTAAGCATCTCCAGCATGCTCGGAGCATAGGGCTGAAGGATGATATTAGATTTAGTAGTTAGATAACCTCGAAATTTGTAAAGTGTAATTGACATTAGATGATGAATAAAAGGTGTTTTATTTATGAGTAAAGTGTTGCTATCTCTTTTCAATCATTTACTATATTTCGTTTGCATGTTTTGACTTCCAGAATAATTTTGTTAGATATAACATATTATTCAAACCTCCACAGTCGGTCATATGTCAGAAGTAGGTATGAATCAAGACTATCATGATTGGTTGCAGAGGTCTAAGGTGTTAGACAAGGCTACAACAATCATGAGTGCTCATAAGCTCTGAGCATTGGACTCAACCCACGCTCACTGGAATCACTTCATGGAATTCTATCTCGAGTGATCGTGAGACGGTAATATCATATAAGTCTTCAAACCTAGAGATATGATTTGTTACTTACAAGTTGGTTACGCATTGATTGTACGAAAACGCATTGGTAACTTGATGTTATAAATCGTGCTCTTGTGTGTAATTCAATGAGTGGTAGAACAAACATATGAGTTGAAGTTTATCTGTTCCTTCTTGGATTAGAAGTTGATATCTGGGCCCCTCGATGATTTTGTTTTGACCTATGTACCGGGCCCGGTCAGAACTAAGTTGATGTGTTCAATTTAGTTCTTTGTTAAACAAATCGAAAATCGGGAAACAAACTGTTGGACAATAGGTAAGACATTGTTCCATGTATTTGTCCGACTGATATCTAGAACAGAGGATTATATGATCACTTATCTTAAATGGCGTACCATCATCTTCTCAGTTCCGAGAAACCTTGAAAAGAGCTACAATTGCCGATCGGTTCCTGAAGTCATACTTGCAGTAATAGTTATTAGACTTATCCAAGTGGGAGACTGTTGGATAAGGTGTCTAAGTCCATAACTATTTCTGGTATGTACTTGACCCGACCCGGCATGGTCCATTTGGGTTGCATGGCACCATGCAATTGGATAGACTAAATGACAGAAATAACACTTAGAGATTATTAATATATTATAAGTTCTAATATATTAATAATATTATTTGATTAGTTTGATCAAGAATTAATTTAGAATTAATTAAGTGATCAAAAGATAAATAATTAAATATATGGGTTGATTATGTAAATCATCCATATCTTGTATAGTGGGCTAAGAGACTCCATGGATTATCAAGTTGGGTTCCACCCATAGGATGCTCCATGGGAGTTACAAACCCATGGGTCATGGAAATGAAGAGTCATGACACATTAGGGTTTACATGGTGTAACCCTAGATGTGTCAACACTATATAAGGATCTCATTCTCCATCAAAATCGGTTACACTAAGGAAACAAGAGGGCTAGGCCGATTTCAAGAAGTGTGCATTCTCTCAAAAGTCTTTCCAAGAGCATTTGGTGTTGTGTGAAGCATTTGAGGCATCACACTTCGGGTGCTAGGCTGATAAGGTTTCAAGGAACATAAGCAACAACAAGGTAAGTTATTCTAACAAGACCAAGTTCATACATTTCAAAGAAGATCTTGCATTTGGATATACCCGTTAAAAGCTTCCCAAATGTATGCTATTTGTATTTAACGAAATTCATCAAGATATATCTTGACAAAAATAGAAAGACTTAATGATGTTTTTTTCTTTGTAAATATCAACAGTTTAACTTTGTCGGGAGGCTTTTGGTTCCTAGAAGCAATTCATTGAAGCGGGTTGAAGCCTCAACTGTATGTTGTCTCTTCATCAGAGGCCAGGGCTCCATTAAAGATCCTAAAAAGGTAAGCTTTCATCTTGGAGCCTTTATAAGTTTTGGGTACTTACAGATTTCACGTAAGTTTCTGAACTATGTTTTAGAAATTGTTTCTCTTTTTGTGAAAGAAGGTTTGAGTTTTACTAACATGTAAATATACTGTCTTTAAAGTACTTATAAGGTCTGGGTACTAACAAATTTCACTCATAATCTTTTGAATTATACTTTAGAAATCCTTCGCTTTTTGTTGAAGGATGATAGAATATTCCTAACATGGAAAAATCCGACTTTTAAGTTTTTATGTGTATGAGTACTTACAAATTTTACATCAGTTATAAAGTGTGTGTTAAAATCACTTCATTTTTTGCAATAATAATGCTCCTAACATTGAAAATTCCTATCTTTTAAGTCTATAAATTATGGCTACTTGCTCTGATTTCACATAGTTTAAAGAATTGTGTAAAAATCGTTTCTTCTCTCTTTTTTCAGTAAAATCGAGGTAAGATTACTTCTAATATGAAAAAAATCTATGCGATGTAGGCGATGATCCTTAGGAAAAGTTCTTAGGAACAAACATATAAGGTAATAAGATGAGACGTAAAACACGATATAGGAGATGACACTTAGGATAATATCTTTAGGGAAGATTAAACAAAGATAATGGGAATGGGTAATTGGGTTGATTGTTTTATGATTAAATATAATAATTATATTATTGTGGGTTGAAAACCGTATACGCTCACCAGGCTCCCAAGCATGACCCACTCAGTTTTCTTTGCATTACAGGTAATGGCACATGGGTATAAGTTGGTGGACTTGACGAGAGATTTTGTATTATAGATCAGTAGTTAAAAATAACTGTTGTAAGGTTTATTTTATATTGTTTATGCTTTTGGTCTGTATCGGAACATGACATCCCGAGGTTTTATCATTTAATGAAAATACATTCTCTTTGAGAAATGTTTTGATAAATGGTTATCATATTTTTTTTTAGAACAAATTCCGCAACTGTTTTCTTTAAACGATTACTCTGATTTTAAAAACAAAGCATAAACAAATCGGTCTTTTCTGGCCGTGAAATTGGGGATGTCACAGTCGGTATCAGAGCATTAGTTTAAGTGAACTAGAAATTTGTAGGATTTCTAGACTTAAACTTAGAATGCTAAGCGATGATTGTAAGATGAGTGTCTACCATATTTTAAGGCACGAGCACTAGTATATTTTAGGAAACTTGCCTAAAATGCTTTTATGTGCTAAATGTTATATGTTTGCCATATATGATATTATTTGTTCGGATCTATGGTCTGTTGCCGACCGGGTCTGAAAACCTTATGTGTTTAGGATTCTAAGCGTATGACTACGATATTAGAACTAACAGCTAAACGTTTCGGAGTGATAAGGAGATTTATACGTCTATCGTAAATAAAGCTTTCTTATCTTAAATTCTCGCCCGGTACACCGAACGTCTGCTTAGATGTACAAAATGTCATGGTGATGACTCATAGACAAGTGAGTAAATGGAGGAAATGAAAGGCTTATGATAATGAATAACACCAATCAGAAGATATCGTAAGAGTGGTATATTGCCCTTAGAATATGTTTGATAAAATAACGGAACGTTTAGAGGAGTACGGTACGTCTGAAGTACACCTTCGATTGGCAGGATGATGAAACGATTGGTGTAATTCTTGAAGTAGTCCCATCGTTTGGAATTTCCATCACTAACCGAGATGAAGTAGAATTGATGAGTGAAGATGCACATGGAAGAAGTCCAGGTAGAGTCTAGGAAAATTTTTATGATTATTTGGACACATTCGTATGTGTTAAATTGTTTTGTGATTTTAGGACTTGGGGACTACGAGACAATACTTGGGACGAGTATGAGTAGGTGTGAATAGTAGTAGAGATCTATACTACTGGAAGCACATGACTCACTCTTGGATCAGGGAAAGTCACAATGTTACCAAGAACCTAGTGATTGATTCCGTTTTATTCAAGTATGTCATTGCCATTGTTTCGGTAATGACTAGTAAGACGGATGTTATTCTGACCCTAGTGGTCAGATCAAATTGAGTCCGACTACGATGAGCTTGCTAGATGGTCCAGAGGAGTAAGTTCGATGTAACATCTGACTTAAGTAAGAAGATTGGAATCATTTTACAAGCCCTATTTCGTTAATGATTCTGGGACATAATCATCCTAAGGGGGTGATAATTGTAACGCTCGTAGATCAGGGCTAGTCAATTTAGAGACGATAAGCGTCAAAAATGAATTTTTTTATGGAAGATTATTTAGAAGGAGTAATCTCAACTAAGTTGTAGTATATGTTACAAGGATTTCGTACATATAAAGAACGCAGAAATCCGAGTTATAACAATGAAGTTATGACATGTCGTAGTTTCGCGACAGAACTGGCACGACGTTGAATGACGTAAAAAGTGAATTTACGATAGAACGATATTTAGCCTTAGTGATCTAAACGAATGTTGTAGAGTTCGTTAAACCGAGAGTGTGCATAAAAAGAAAGCCCAAATCTGACTTCGTATGAGTAAGTTATGATTTTTCTAAGTTTCAGCTTAGCAGTATGCAGCCCGAAACTCGAATTCGAGATTGAGTGATTGTTGGTCGAAGCAATCTAAACGAGAATCGAATATCTTGTTGATAGTAGTGCAATGGTGCAAAGACAGATGAAAACGGACGTCGGATGAAGAAGTTATGAATTTATAACGGAGTTTTCCTATCCCGGCCTACTAAAAATAAATAATAAAAACAAAGTCAAAGTTAGCCGACGGAGTCTAAAAGAAAGTTGTAGAGCATAGTCTCACCTACGCGTGTATATAAAGAACGTCGAAAATGGAGTTCGTATGAGGAAGATATGAATTTCGGAAGTTAACAAATAACTAAAATATATTTAATTTTAATATTAATTCGGATATTATCCGAAAGGAGGGGGAGTCATTGATCTGATCCGAACTATGCCCAGCGTACCCGGAACCGCCTCAGCTACGTCACTTTACCGAACTCGAGTGCCATACGCATGCAGTGACGTCGTGTACGCCCAACATAAGGCTTAGTACACCCAGCGTACCTAGATTTACGCCCAATGTAATCGAGGTTTCAACACCCTATAAATAGATGTCAATGGCTGATGATTTCTTTTGTTCAAACTCGTCTCTCTCACTCATTTTTACCCCGTCTTACGTGAAAGAAATATCCCGAAGCCCCGATATTAATCCTGAGCCCCGAAACAAGTCCCGAAGCCCTAAAGATCCCGAGAAGTGAAATTTCCAAGCCGAAGCTCTGCCCGTGAGAAGCCCGGTTTTTATGAAGATCTCCCGGTTTCACCAAAGAATACTACTTCTACAAGCCGTAGTGGTGTCCGATCATCTTCTGATCAAGTGAGTGTGTAGTTACCTTCTTCTTGTTGGATATTGTGTCTAAGTCCATAACTTTATTTCGTATGAACTTGACCCGACCCGGCATGGTCCATTTGGGTTGCATGGCATTGCAATACTTGGATAGACTAAATGAGAGAATAAGGTACTTATGATTATTAATATATTATAAGTTCTAATATATTAATAATAGTATTATTTAATTAGTATTTGATCAAGTATTAATCTAGTATTAATTTGGTGATCAAAGTGAAACTAATTAAATATGTAAGGGTTGATTATGACAATCATAAATTCTTTTATGGTGGATTAATGATCCATGGTTTATGGGTTATGGATGTAACCATTTGGAGCTCCATGGATAGTCCATGGGAGTTACAAACCCATGGATCATGAGAAATGAAGAGTCATGATAATTATGGGTCTTCTTAATGAAACCCTAATTGTGACACCACTATAAAAGGAACCCTTTGGCTAGTAAAATCGGCTCTAAGAGGTTACTAGAGAGGGCATAACCGATTTTGAGTGCTACAAGTATTCTCTCAAGTTATTCCAAGTTTTGTGGTGTTGTGTGAAGCATTTGAGGCACAACATTTGGGGTGCTAGGCTCACAAAGTCTTGAAGGAATCCAAGCAACAACAAGGTATGTATTTCTACTAGTTTTATGTTTTATGTAATCCCCATGCCATGCTAGTTAGGAAATAACCTTGAAAAAGAAATTTGCATGTATATAGAGAAAACATAGATTCAAGGTTATTAGGGTTTCATGTACACTTAGGAAGTGTTAGAATGCTCAAAACCCATCAGTGGTATCAGAGCCTAGGATTGTTTTCTGTATACTTGATGCAAAACTGCTTGAAAAACGAAAATTCTGCATTCTGACAACTATACTCGCTGAGTCCATGGGGAGGACTCGTCGAGTCCATGAACAAATTCATCCTACTCGCCGAGTAGGATCGAGCTGGGCAGATTTTTCGAGTTTTTGTTGCTGGAAATGGATTAGAATCATTATCCCAATCTGTTTTGGACTTGTAAAATCTGTTTTTCAAAATGATAATGATTATGTTAATCCATTTTACATGACTTTTAACAATTTCAAAGTATTATATATGTTCATATGATTTCTTGAAATTGCTTGACATGAATTTGTGTTCTTATGAGTTTTAGAATATCATATGAATTATGTGTAACCACCATGTGTGTTTAATTCTTGATCTTAATTGTATTGATGGTGTTCATAACTTGTCCTCAAGTTATGGATAACCAAAGGTCACTTATTTAATTTGTGTTTAAAGAACTAAAGAGGTTTCATAAAATGAAGAGTCTTCATTTTTATGAACAAATAAAACTCATAAGTTACAAAATTGAAGAGACTTGGAATAGTTTCAATTCTTGCCCTCAAGATTTGGAATTTGAAAAGTCTTACCAAATTATACCTTAGATTTTTAAAAGGTTTAAAAATCAACCCTTATACTATTATTATAATTTTATTATATAGATATGTATAAGAATATGTCGTTCTTACCGTTAGTAGGCCTCATTCACGAAGCCGGTCTATAAGGGGGGTATAAGGTTGTTGCCTATAAAATGGTGACTTAATGGGTGTCCACTCTCACCCACCGCTTTCTTGATTGGTGGAGGGTCGTTAGCCGAACGGGTAGGATACGACTTTAAATCCTCATTAAAAGTATAATGAATTATAAAGTAACTATACATTATAAATTCCCAATCTTAGTTACTTTAGGAAAATGTGAAATTGGTGATAGCCCATAAAATTACACTTTGTACCTTACCAAGTCGTTAGTGGAGCATGCGTGGTTAACCGGTACACTAACATGGACTAGTAAGAGTGGCAAAGGGTAACTTGACTTTATTATAGATCGGTGGAGCGTGTGTGGTTAACCGCCACATCGATTAGGTAATATTGTTAAGGGTACCAAGTCAATTTGTATGGTTATTCACACCTTGTTTGTGATCCTCGGCATCCCAGTCACAAACTTGAGAGGGCGCATTCGAGATTCAAACATGCCATTGAAAAGTTCAATGTATCTCAAAAGATCTAGGAGTTTCAAAAACCAATAAAACCTAATAATAAAATATTTCGTTCTTATGGTGGGAATTGGTAAATCGTCATTTACCTACCTTCAAATATTTTATAGTGTGGATTACGGCATCCCTCTTCCACCTATAAATAGTTTGTTGGATCCTAGCCTTAATATCTCATTTGGGTGACTTATTAAGGACTTTTAATCTAATGAAACTTATCTTCCTTCTATTCCAGATGTCTTCCAATAACGCTGCTGGCTCAAACCCTTCAGGCTCCTTTTCCCTAATGAACTTGTGTGGTAAGGTCATCTTTGATGGATCCAACTTCAATGAGTGGATCAGAAACATCAGGATGATTACCCGCTATGAGGACAAAGAATATGTCCTTAATAGGGAGCTTAAGGTTGTTAATGAAGCCACTGCTACTCCAGAAGAGCTTGCGGAGTTCATTGCACATGAGAAGGATGCCACCAAGGTGTCCTGCATCATGATGGCCACAATGACTCCGGAACTCCAAAAATCTTATGAAGATTTCTACCCCTACGAGATGCACCTAGATCTGATGGAAAGGTACCATCAGAGCGCGCGTCAAGAGAGGTATGAAATCATTTCCTCCATGATAACCGCAAGGATGAAGGATGGTGAACCCATCACCGGTCACTTGCAGAAGATGCAGAGGTTCGTTGACCGATTGCTAAAGCTCAATGTTGACTTTCCTGAGGAATTGGCGATTGACATCATTCTCCATTCCTTACCTTCAAGTTATGATCAATTTCTTATGACTTATCATATGAATAAGGAGGAAGTCACACTTAGCAAACTTCAAGGACTCTTAAGGCAGCTGAAAATGGCCTTAAGGGTAAAGCGGTTGTTACTTCTACTCCTTTAACAACCCCTATTCTTGCAATTGTGCAAGGAAAGAGTAAGAAGAGGAAAAGCCCTTCAAAGGGTACCAAGGGTAAAACTCTTGATGGTTCCTCTTCAAGTGGGACAAAGAAAGGTCCCATTACACCTTCTTCGAACCCAAAGGAAGCACAGTGCTTCTATTGCCAAGATAAGGGACACTTCAAGCGAAGCTGCACCAAATATCTGCAAGATGTAAAGGATGGGAAGGTTAAACCCACCCATGCAGGTATTTACACAATATTTTCTAATAACTCATCTAATGCTAATTCTTGGGTGCTTGATATAGGATGTGGTATTCACATTTGTACTGATTTGCAGGCACTAAGAAGAAGTGAGCATGTGGAGCATGGGAAGATAAACTTAGTCGTGGGCAACAGGAAAGCATCACCTGTTACCAAGATATGAGTTTATTCTTTATTGCTTAATAATGGGTTAATGTTAGATTTGAATAAGTGTTGTTACTCGCCCGAAATGGCGAGAAATATTATTTCCTTTCATGGCTTGTACAAACAAGGTTTTACATTTTCATTTGATAATAAAAATGGTGCTATTAATGTTTATTACAATGATGTATTTTACTTTAAAGCAATACCTTGTGATGGTGTATATGAAGCCGTGAATGTTGTAGACAATCTAGGAAATAATGTGTTGTATATTGATTCTTCTGATAGCTTGGATAAAGCATCTTTGTGGCATTGTCGTCTTGGACATGTTAGCAAGAAACGCATAGGCCAACTCCAAAAGATTGGAGTCTTGGAATCGTTTGACCTCAAGTCAGATGATAGTTGCGAGTCTTGTTTACTTGGAAAAATGACAAAGTCACCCTTCACAGGTACTTGTGATAGGGGTGAAGGTTTCTTGGACCTTGTACACACGGATGTGTGTGGGCCCTTCAGAGTTGCTACAAGAGATGCTAATCGTTATTATGTGACTTTTACTGATGATTACAGTAGATATGGATATATTTACTTAATCAAGCATAAGTCAGAAACCTTTGAAAAGTTCAAAGAGTTTAAGTAGGAAGTTGAGAATCAATTGGGCAGGAACATCAAGATGCTCCGATCCGATCGGGGAGGAGAGTATCTTAGCATTGAGTTCCTTGACTATCTTAAGGAATGTGGGATTGTCTCACAATTGACACCTCCCAGGACACCACAGTTAAATGGTGTGGCTGAGAGGCGCAATCGAACCCTGCTAGATATGGTTCGTTCCATGATGAGTCAAGCTTCGTTACCAATCTCTTTCTGGGGGTATGCCTTAGAGACTATCGCCCATATCCTTAATCTAGTCCCTACTAAAAAGGTTGCCAAAACACCTCACGAGATGTGGACTGAGAAAGTGCCCAATTTGGACCACATCAAGATTTGGGGTTGTGAAGCTTTTGTGAGGCGTGAGACTCATGATAAGCTCCCCGAAGTGAGAGGTGTATTTTCATCGGCTACCCACATAGATCCTTTGGTTACCTCTTCTACAGACCCAGTGATAATGTGGTTTTTGTAGCAAGAAGAGGAGTCTTTCGTGAGAGAGAATTAATAAGCCAAGGGGACAGTGGGAGGCAAATTGACCTTGAAGAGCTTCAAGAGTCAAGTGGTGAAGGAACCTCAAATACTGTCAGCCAACCTGAAGAAGAAACTCCTGTTGAGCCGATAGACTAGTCTGTACCTCCAAGACGTTCCACTAGGGTGAGGAACACACCTGAATTTTATTATGGTTATCAAATCACCACTGAAGGTGATGCATTTATCATTTATAGTACACTGATAGATTTGGATGAACCTCATAATTATAAGGAAGCCATGGCAGGCCCTGAGTCTGCGAAATGGAAGGAGGCTATGGACAGCGAGATTCAATCCATGTATGACAATCAAGTTTGGAACTTGGTTGACAATGCACCAGGTCGTAAGACAGTTGGGTGCAAATGGATCTTCAAGAAGAAGACCGACATGGATGGGAAAGTACACACTTATAAAGCGCAACTGGTTGCGAAGGGCTTTACTCAAACTCCGAGAGTTGACTATGATGAGACCTTTTCACCAGTGGCCAAGATTAAGTCTATTAGAGTGCTGCTAGCCATAGCTGCATTTCATGACTATGAGATATGGCAAATGGATGTCAAAACCGCCTTCCTTAATGGGAAGTTGGCTGAGGATGTTTACATGGATCAGCCAGAGGGTTTTGTCAATCTAAAGTACCCTAATAGAGTGTGTAAGCTTGAAAAATCCATTTATGGATTGAAACAAGCATCTCACAGGTGGAATCTTTGCTTTGATGAGAAAGTCAAAGAGTTTGGCTTTTCTAGAAGTGAGGATGAGTCTTGTGTATATGTCAGGGCTAGTGGGAGCATAGTTAGCTTCTTGGTGCTGTATGTGGATGACATACTTCTCATAGGAAACGACATCCCAACTTTGCAGGAGGTTAAGGCCTGGCTTGGGAAGTGTTTTGCTATGAAGGACCTTGGGGAAGCTGCCTATATCCTAGGGATAAGGATATTGAGAGATAGGAGTAAGAGACTAATTGGACTTAGTCAAAGTACTTATGTGGATAAGGTACTGAAGAGGTTCAGTATGCAAGATTCCAAGAAAGGAGAGTTACCAATACAAAGTAATTCCAAGCTAAGTAAGACTCAGAGTCCGAGTACAGAGGCTGAGATAGCTGAAATGAGTCAGATATCATATGCTTCCGTTGTGGGCTCGATCATGTATGCTATGACTTGTACTCGCCCTGATGTGGCCTTTGCTTTGAGCATGGTCAGTAGATATCAAGGGAACCCTGGCAAGGCACACTGGATAGCGGTAAAGAACATTCTCAAGTATTTGCGGAGGACTAAGGACTGGGTCCTTACCCTCGGAGGCAGTGATGACTTGAGAGTGGAAGGATATAGTGATGCTAGCTTTCAAACTGATAGCGATAATTTTCGCTCTCAGTCAGGCTGGGTCTTTATCCTAAATGGAGGAGCCATTACTTGGAAAAGTTCCAAGCAGGAAACAGTAGCTGATTCGACTTGTGAATCAGAGTACATAGCAGCAAGCAAGGCGATATGGCTAAAGAACTTCATCGGAGACCTTGGAGTTGTACCAGCTATAAGGGAGCCAATGGAAATTTTCTGTGATAGTGAAAGTACGGTTGCTTTGGCGAAGGAACCAAGAGATCACGGGATATCTAGGCACATTGACAGAAAATACCATTTCATCAGACATAGAATAGAAGAAGGACTCCTCGTGGCAAAGAGGGTATCATCAAATGAGAACCCGGCAGATCCCCTCACGAAGGGACTGAGCAGGGTTAAGCATTTACAGCATGCAAGGCGCATTGGGCTGAAGGATGATATTAGTTTCGATAATTAGATTCCTGAAACTTGTAAAATGTAATTGACATTTGATGATAAATAAAATTTGTTATTTATTTATGAGTAAGGTGTTACTATCTTATGTTGATTGTTTACTATGTTTCAATTTTGCATGTTTTTACTTCCAGAATAATTATGTTATGGTATATATCATATTATTCAAACCATCCACAGTCAGTCAAACTTTGGAAGTAAGTATTGATTTAAGACTGTCATGAATTTAGCTTGTACGATTTGTCTAAAGTGCTTTGGACAATGCAATGGTTGCTACAACATTCATGAGTACTCATAAGGGCTGAGTATTGGATTCAACCCACGCTCACTTGCATCACTTCATGGAATTTATCTCGAGTGATCGTGAGACGGTAATATCATATAAATCTTCAAACCTAGAGATATGAGTAGTTGACTATGAGTTGGTTATTCATTGATTGTACGAAAACGCATTGGTAACTCGATGTTATAAAACGTGCCTTTGTGAGTAATTCAACAAGTAGTTAGTACAAGCATATCAGTCGAAGTTTATCTGTTCCTTCTAGAAATAGAAGCGATATCTGGGCCCCTCGATGATTTGGTTTTGACCCATGTACCGGGCCCGGTCAGAACATAATTGATGTGTTCAATTTAGTTCTATGTCGAAACAAATTGGAGATCGAGAAACAAATGCTGGACAATAAGTAAGACCATGTTCCATGTGTTTGTCCGGCTGATATCATGAGAGCAGAGGATTATATGATCACTTATCTTAAATGGCGTATCATCATCATCTCAGTTCCGAGAGACTTTGAAAGAGCTACGATTGCTAGTCAAGTTTTGAAGTCATATTTGCAAATATAGTTATTAGACTTATCCAAGTGGGAGACTGTTCGATATTGTGTCTAAGTCCATAACTTTATTTGGTATGAACTTGACCCGACCCGGCATGGTCCATTTGGGTTGCATGGCATTGCAATACTTGGATAGACTAAATGAGAGAATAAGGTACTTATGATTATTAATATATTATAAGTTCTAATATATTAATAATAGTATTATTTAATTAGTATTTGATCAAGTATTAATCTAGTATTAATTTGGTGATCAAAGTGAAACTAATTAAATATGTAAGGGTTGATTATGACAATCATAAATTCTTTTATGGTGGACTAATGATCCATGGTTTATGGGTTATGGATGTAACCATTTGGAGCTCCATGGATAGTCCATGGGAGTTACAAACCCATGGATCATGAGAAATGAAGAGTCATGATAATTATGGGTCTTCTTAATGAAACCCTAATTGTGACACCACTATAAAAGGAACCCTTTGGCTAGTAAAATCGGCTCTAAGAGGTTACTAGAGAGGGCATAACCGATTTTGAGTGCTACAAGTATTCTCTCAAGTTATTCCAAGTTTTGTGGTGTTGTGTGAAGCATTTGAGGCACAACATTTGGGGTGCTAGGCTCACAAAGTCTTGAAGGAATCTAGGCAACAACAAGGTATGTATTTCTACTAGTTTTATGTTTTATGTAATCCCCATGCCATGCTAGTTAGGAAATAACCTTGAAAAAGAAATTTGCATGTATATAGAGAAAACATAGATTCAAGGTTATTAGGGTTGCATGTACACTTAGGAAGTGTTAGAATGCTCAAAACCCATCACTTCTAACACATAGATATGAAGTATTTGCTATGAAATACGTGCTATGTGTTTATACATTTTTTGTTTACTTGAGATGGATGCTAAATGAATGTTTTATACGAGTTTTTAAATAGTTTTAAATTGTATATGTAATTTATATCTACAAATATGTTGGGTAAAACATGGGTAGATGAAATAGTTTGTGTGTGATGAAATAATGTGATAAGAGATATGTGAGGATATAATGGTGATGATAATTAGGTGATGATAGATAGGTGATGAATTACGAGTCCTTGCGATGTTGTGGCTGCGTATTCATGCGATGATAGACTAACCCTTATTATGAATTACGAGTCCAGGCAATGTTGTGGCTGCGTATTCATGCGATGATAGTCTAACCCTTATTATGAATTACGAGTCTAGGTGATGTTGTGGCTGCATATTCATGCGATGATAGTCTAACCCTTATTATGATTTACGAGTCCGGGCGATGTTGTAGCTGCGTAATCATGCGATGATACCATAACCCTTACTAGACACATGTTGAGGGAGTGATCCCCGAATTAGTATTGTCTCTGTGATGTAGGCGATGATCCTTAGGAAATGTTCTTAGGAACAAACATATAAGGAAATAAGATGTAAGGATATGAGAGGTAAAACACGATATAGGAGACGACCCTTAAGATAATATCTTTAGGGAAGATTAAACAAAGATAATGGGGATGCGTAATTGGGTTGATTGTTTTATGATTAAATATAATAATTATATTATTGTGGGTTGAAAACCCTATACGCTCACAAGGCTCCCAAGCCTGGCCCACTCAGTTTTCTTTGCATTACAGGTAATGACACAAGGGTATAAGTAGGTGGACTTGACGAGAGATTTTGGATTATAGATCAATAGTTATAAATAACTGTTGTAAGGTCTATTTTATATTGTTTATGCTTTTGGTCTGTATCGGAACATTATTATTTAATGAAAATACATTCTCTTTGAGAAATGTTTTGATAAATGGTTATCATATTTTGTTTTTGGTAACAAATTCCGCAACTGTTTTCTTTAAACGATTACTCTGATTTTAAAAACAAAGCATAAACAAATCGGTCTTTTCTGGCCGTGAAATTGGGGATGTCACATTTATTGCTGAATTGCATTTTTTTTGTTGAAATTGTTGTTGAATTATGCATCTTTTTTTTGTTGAATTTGTTGCTGAATTGCATTTTTTTTGTTGAATTTATGGTTGAAAATATGCATTTGCAATGCTTAAATTGTTGCTTAAACATGTATTTGTTTGTTGAATTGATGAAAGAAATGGGAGAAATGAAGGATATGATTAGTTGGAAGGTTGAAGGTGTAGAGAAAACGTTTCTAGAAGCTGTTTACATGAAGTTACAATCAATGGGGGGGGGGGGGGGGAAGGGAGCAGTTTGAAAGCACTATTTGCGTGACCAGATTGTGAATCAATTTGGGTCAAATTAAATTTGTAGGATTTTATTTGGGTTTTAGTATGATTTTGTGGCTTTAAATATATTTCTGTTTGATTTGGATTTGTGTTTAATTTAATTTCTAAACAAACACTTGAATTTTATAAAAAATAAAACAGAAGGGTAAAATGGTCATTTTATTAATTTAGCACAACAATTCAGAGATAAGGACAATATGATAACTTAGTATTTATTTTGGACGTATTTTCTATATTTAGGTGACAAATGCACTAAATAGCAATGTACCTTGCATTTTTGTTATGACTCTTTTACCAAAAACCAGAGTACATTGCCATTTAGTGCATTTTCCATATTTATATGATAAATGCAGTAAATAGCAATGCACTTTGCATTTACACTTTTTTTTTGTAGTTTCTTTTGTTGTTTTTTCCAAAAACCTAACTACATTGTCATTAGGTCCATTTTCCATTTTAAGGAGTAAAATGTTCCAAATAGCAATGTACTTTGCATTAACCAAAATACATTGCTAGTAGGTTCATTTTCCATATTTGGTTATTAATGCTGTAAATATCACTATACTGTCAATTTACAACTTTTTTACTTTTTTTTTAATTTGTTTTGATTCTTTTTCCAAAAAAGAAATACTAACTAGCAATTTACTTTGAGTTTACACCTTTTGGTTTTTGTTTTCAACAATTTATTTGATTTTTTTACCAAAAACCAAAAGACATTGTTATTTGTTGCATTCCATCACTTGTATATTTGTTGGTCAATCATGACGCCTAATCTTTTTTTTCCAGATCTATACGAAGTGAAAGCATGAGAATATTATTCAGATGTTCGATTCGTTTGAAACCGCACAAGAGTTATATGTTGTCACTTGAGGGGATTTTCTCGACTAATTTGGAACTGCATCGTTAGTTTTTATTTGTATTACCAACCCTTGCAACGTGGGGAATCTTCACTAGTTTATATTTTCACTAGTTTATATTAAATAAATGGATTTATTTTAATTATTATTAATATTATTATTATCTTTTATATTATAAAACCTACAAAACTTGATATTTGATTACTTTTTATATTAATTAATTATAAAAAAAATTAGCATGGTAAATATGACAACCCATACCATATAAATGATAAATTTTTGTTAAAATATGATAAAACTAACTTGACCTTTACATGGACTATAGCAAGTATGATAACACTGTCACCAAACTTATAGAAGTTTACTTTTGATGTTCAATTTAAAAATTATGACGTTCAATTTAAAAAAGAAAAAAAGGTTGAGCAATAAATACAATTAAATACAATTAAAAATATGATGTTAAATTAAAAAAAAAAAAAAAAAAAAAAAAAAAAAAAAAAAAAAAAAAAAATCATTGTCAAAAGTGAAACAAAATGAAATATAGCGCCAATTGTATTATTTGGTTACAAAATACTGTAAAAATGTTGAGCAATAAAATAATTATTTAATTTACATGCTACACAGGTCGAAATTCGATGCCTTCAATAGCATACATGCGTACGCTTTCCTGCCTATGACCCTCAAGAAAGAACTCAATCCTAAAGCTATTTTCCTTATTTTTGTTGATAAATTGATATAGTTCGGTCGTTGTCCATCCATCTTCTCTGACACGAGGAACAGAAGAATTACGAAAGAGTCTGTCGTCTTCCATTTTAATTTTGAAGGGTACATATATCTGACTATTTTCATTTTTGCTCATATTCTTGAAGACAAGGTTCATAGTGTAAGCAATATTTGATGACAAGAATTGGGTCTTCACATTTGCAACCAAATAACGGTAAGAAGAGTATGTACTCATGATTCTAACAGATAAAAATCCGCACACATCACATTCACATGTAACTTTTTATCACATTTCACTAACTCATTCATAAAAAAATATCTAAAATATAGCGATAATAATAATTTGGAAAGAAACAAAATTTCACCATAAGAAAATATCTAAAATAATTCGATAAGAATAATATGGAAAGAAACCAAATTTCAAAATTCCTTTGCATTATACAATTGTTCATATATATATATATATATATATATATATATATATATATATATATATATATATATATATATATATATATATATATATATATATATATATATATATATATATATATATATATATATATATATACAGAGAGAGAGAGAGAGAGAGAGAGAGAGATAAGTTCACACTACAAGAAAATTTGAATTTAGCTACGGAAAAATTCCGTAGTAAAACGCTAAAATTCCGTAGCTAAAGCTAAATAACTACGGAATTTGCTACGTAACTTTCTAATTAGACTTCGTAACTATATTTCTTGTAGCAAAATGTCTAGCTACGGAATTATAATTTCGTAGCAATTGTACTATGGCGGTTTCTACGACATCTATTTTGTAGCAATTTGAGTTCCATAGCATTTTTGTAGCAAATTTCGTACCAATGTTTTCGTACTAAATTCCGTAGCAATCTTCTGTAGCAAATTTCGTAGCAATGTTTCCATAGCAAATTCCATAGCAATGTTTCCGTAGCAAATTCCATAGCAATTTTTCCGTAACCAATTCCATAGCGATTTTTCTGTAGCCAATTCCATAGCTATTTTTACATAGCAAATTTCATAGCGGTTTTTCCGTAGCAAATTCCGTAGCGATTTTTTCGTAGCAAATTCTGTAACAATGTTTCCATAGCAAATTCTATAGCGGTTTTTTATTACAAATTCCGTAGCAATTATTCCGTACCATTATTAGATATAATTCAGTTATTGAATTCAATTATTTATATTAATTTATAAAAATACAATTGATATAAAACCAAAAGTAACAAAGTATTTCTATACAAACTAAAAGAAATATATAGTAAATCAAATGATACATATTTCAAAATCAAACGTCGCCACAAATTTAACATAAAACGCTATACGATACATAATATTCTATCACATTCATTGTTTGTGCAAGTTGTTCAAACTTTGCTTAAACAACTTCTTTTGTTAAAACTTCATATTCTTTTGTTGAGCATCCTCATATTTTTGTTGAGCATCATATTGTTTGGTTGTGTCTCAACTAACTTCTTCAATTTTTCAATCTCAACATTTGTCTTGGCACGCTCGTTATCGGCGTTATTTTAAGCTTCCTGCTTTTACTTTAAAATTTTACCCAATTGTAGCAATTTGATCTAAATACAAAAGCTGAAAGTATAATGTTATAATTAGGAAAGATTACTCCAAGTACAATGGTTTGATAAGAAAAAAAGATTAAAACATAAGGGTAAAACTGTTATTTAACAATTAGTAATAAATTGGAAACACACGATGTTTTCTTTTCCAAAATCTAAATACTTTAATGATAAAGGACTAACTTCAACTTACTTTTAGGATTAGCCCCTTTAAAACTCAAAATGGAACTATTTTTTAAAGTACAATGTCTTAGTAAATATAAAATATAAAGTACAATGCTATAATGGGGTCGATTTTCGAATGTAAAAATATCTTGATAAGAAAAATATCATTAAAGAATGTGGTAATTTTGTCATTTATTTAACCTTAGACATAAGGGTAAAACTGTCATTTGCAGAAAACAAAGGATGGTTTTGTTATCACCTGGAGTAAAGCGGAGTGGATTGGAACCTAAGCTAAGAAATTCCGTCTCAAGAAGTAGAGTGGATATGAGTGGAGCATAACCTGGAATAAATAAAAACAAACCATAAATTTTATGGGATCAACCATCTACATAAACAGAACTAATCATTAATCTAGTTTATATATGTAAAGGGAAGGATAAACAATATTTTTTTGTAGCAAAAGTTGTAAAAAACCATGATTTCACGTATTTATTAATTCACATAAATATACATACATCATATTCTTCTAAATTGTTTAACAGGACCAAAAAGGAAAAGAAAAAAAAAAACTTTAACAGGGATTTTAATGAGGCCAAACAAAGGCAGAAACATACAAATTTGTAACCACTAGCTGCAAAGAATTCAACTTACAGTGTTGTTTTGAAAAATGTTTATATAATATATTTAGGGGAATTGAAGGAAAAACTAAATGAGGAAATCAATGGAAAAATACAAAATGAAATTTTAGTCGTCCAAATCTAAAACAAAACCCTCGGCTAAATGGTGTATAAGAATAAAAAATGTGATAAAAGGAAGAGCTAATATATGTAATGACCTTTTTGCCCATGCTAGAAGGATCTTGAAAATCAAGATTTTGTAGTATGAGGGAGGGACTCCCTTGTCGTTTTATCAATTTAAGATCTATGCTTCTAACACCTTTTTGTTTGCAAAGATATTTATATGCTTTAAGAAACTAAAATACAACAATGAACAAATTTGGCTCTAATATATTTACTTTTGCTTATAAAAACTAAACATATAAATGGTCTATGGACTATAAAAATTAAGGCCCACTACCCACCAACAAAAATTGAATATATAAGAATCATTAAGCTGTCATTTTTTCTATAATATCCGTATTGTATAGCATTGTAACTTTTAGAAAAAGAAAAGTTGAAATATGTCAAATCCCAGATAACAACATATCCTTTACTTCCCGTTTTGTTTCATCTTTTAACTTTTCTAGACAACATAATTACCATTTTCTCCATTTCCTAATTTACTTTTGATTAAGCTTGATTTTGATTAAAAAAAAGTAGTGATCGCCTTTTATTTGTTTGAAATTTTCATTCGGTTTCAACAATTAATTAAATATTTAAAAGAAAATTGGAACTACAATGATATAATACTTCATAGAATCAGGAATATTTTGGCATATGTATACATATAGACATGTTTTCTTATGCATAACTACTTATGTGAATCAGATTTAACTGAAGTTAGAGATGGTCATATGATTAAGATGTAAGAGGTGAGAGGCAGGAGATTGGAATGGAGAAAAGAGAAGAGATCAAACCGCAAAATAATCAAGCTACAAAAAATCAATTGTTTTCTAAAATAATCAGATACCTGCAATTACCTGAAATTAAAGGTAGAGTGAAAGTTCAAAGCTTGTATAATGCTTCAAAGAACTCCATGCCTTTATAAACAGGAAAAGTAATGTCAATTCCACCACACACACACACACATACACAAAAGCACTCAAACCACACGCAACCATACACACATACTCAAAACATAAACTAAGATATATACCGATCATATCATTGTACTCGCATCACAAACAAAGAATCACAAAACACAAATCATTTGCGTCATTACAGAGAGCATAATCATCTTGTAATGTCCCTATACATAAACATATAATGGAATCTAACAACTATACCAATTAGGTCAAACTCTAACAAAATTCCTGGTCTTGTGGGCACACTTTCAAGAAATCAAAGAAATTCACTGCAACAAAGAAATTAGGCCTTCTACAACACAATTCTCGGACAAAGGACATAAGTAGTACTATTGGAAGCAATAATTTAACAGAAACTCACATGAATGAACTCCAACCGGTCCTCAAGGTTCATGTAGGTCTTAGTGGTGAGTTATACAGGTTTTAAGAAGCAAACAGAACAGTGAAGAAGGTTACCTGGTAGGGACGAAGACGATCGAGAAAAAATGGCGAAGATGAGTAGAACAATGCACAATGAACATGATTAACGGAGCAGGTGGCGAACGTCAGAGCAAACAAGAGGAGTGAAGTCTGATCGATAATGGTGTAAATGGAGACAGACAGTGGAATTTGAGGTGTGAATTTGTAGGATTCAAATAGGATTTTAAAACATCAAAGTCTCAGATTTGAAGAAGAGACTGAAAAGGTAATAATGATAGGGTTTACCTTTTTCCTTCAAAATCTAAATTGAACCTAGTGAGGATGGATTCGGTGTTTCTGCTCTTCGGAATAGCCAGACGGCGGTGGTTGAAAGAGGGAGAGAGGCGATCGACGGCAGATAAGAGGTTTGATCGGGAAAACCTCATTGAATAGCTTCGCAACTGAGTGCAAAATGAGGAAAGGTGATTTTACCAATTTGCCGGTCCCTTAATATGAATACAGGATGTATTTTACCAATCTAAAACGAAGTTCCAAAAAAGAGAGAAAATTCGCTCTTAGGCTCATTAATAAACAATAAACAGAGAAAATGGACTCTTAGGCTCGTTAATAAAACAACAAATATTTTTTATTATTATTTACGTGTTTAAATAGATGGGGTTATGGTTAATATAAAGTGTATTTTTTATTTTTTAAAATGAAAAAAAAAAAAAAAAAAAAAAAAAAACTTGGACTAAAAGTATTAAAAAAATATATTAAAGGTAAAATAGCTACGCACTTTCATTTCGTAGCAAAGTAGCTACATAATTTAGTTCCATAAGAGTTTTTGTAACAAAAAAACTATGAATTTTTTCACCGTAGCAAAATAGCTATGAAATCAGTTCTGTAGCAAAATTCCGAAGCATAATAGCTACGGAATTTCATTCCGTAACAAAATAGCTACGAGATTTATTTTCGTAACTACATTTTATAGCAAAATAGCTACGAAATATCATTATGTAGCAAAATAGCTATGAAATTTAGATTCGTAGTAATTTTCGTAGCAAAATAGCTATGTATTTAAATTTCGTAGCAAATTCGGTAGCAGACTACCTACGGATTACAATTCCGTAACAATTTTTCGTAATTAGTTTTAAGTTTGCAACAAAATTTTATTGCGTAGAAATTTTTGTAACAAAAAATCTACGGAAAATCATTTTGTAGTATATTCCGTAGCAAAATAGTTACAAATTTTGATTCCGTAGCACTTTTCCATAACTATTCATGATTTTTCTTGTAGTGTCAATTGAGAAAAAAATATAAGGTTGAGAATGGGGGAATCATTCTCAACCAATCATTTTATATATGTAAAACACATTTAGATTAAGTCATTAAAGACACGCTGTTTTTCTGAATCGTTCATTCGTTATTCATCAACAATATCTATTATTCATTCATCTTGATCGTTCATCTGTTCTTCATCAATATCATATCTTCTCCATCAACATCATTTGTTCTTAATCAATGTCATCTGTTCTTCATAAAAAAAAACATCAACGTCACCTATTCATCATCAAAAAACATCGACACTTCATAAAATATCAATTCTTCATCAAATATCTTCGTTATTTCATCAAAATGTTGTGATTCATCATCAAAAACATTTATTCGTACTATTAAGTGTAAGTCGTGATTCAATCTTGTCCAGTTTCATTGATGTCAAGCAAAATCGATAAACATAATCCATATTTATCGATGTCACATCATTTTGCGATCACCAGTAATCGAAACTTCATCAATCGAACCTTCACCAATATCAAAAAAACAGATAGCCATCGAAAGTGCATCAAGATAACCATATATTTGAAGATTTTTTTTTAAATCGATTTTCAGGCTTGAAAAACGAAGTTTTTCATAAAAAATTTCACAATTTTTGATCTAAACCTACTGATTATTGATCAATTTTGATAGGATTTTATTTGTGTTGTAATTATTGGCTTCAATTGATAGGATTTTATTTGTGTTGTAATTATTGGCTTCAATTGTTAGTTTTTTTTTTTACCATAATTATATAAGTTAATTTATTTGCACATCAACTGTTCGATGAAATGCATAAACTAAATATATCACGTAATATTCACAAGTGAATATGTCTTTACACGAGAATCAATGTATGTCTTTTAAAAATACAGAGTAACTATGTAATTTATATGTGAATAACATATAAAAATTATTTTCACATGCAAATACATGTAATATTCACAAATGAATACAGATAATATTCATAAATGATAATGTATTTTTTTCGAAAAAAAAAACATTGTTTTGAGGTCTTAAGCAAGTTTGTAATTCATATGTGAATAACATATAAAAATTATATTTGCGTGTGAACATATGTAATATTCACAAATGAATATACATGTAATAATCAAATGTGAATATATATATATATATATATATATATATATATATATATATATATATATATGTATGTATGTATATATATATGTATGTATTATTCACAAATGAATAAATATGTCAATAAAACCGAGGACTACAAAATATATGAAGTTAAAGATAAAAAAAGTATTTGATAAGAATATATATTTATTCACATACAACTAATCTTTTTAGGTTAATAAAATAATTATATAAGCATATATATTTTTATTAATGTTATATTCATTTGTGAATAAATGATAACTTTTTTTTCGGAAAATTATAAAAATAGAAAAATGTCATTTTGAGGTCCTAAACAGTCCCGAATGGCCGAAAAACACCGTACGTCACGGCGAAGCTATGAGTTTTGTAAATCGCACCATTTTACATCAAATATGCGAATTTCGTCAAATTCCGAGAATAAACTTCATTGCAGCAAACTGTTTTGATGATGTCACTAAATTTTCATTCGTACTAGTGATGACATCATCATGACATGCTATGTATTCATATATGAATAAAGTTTAGAAATCATTACGACATATTTACTGTTGATGTTACTAACTTCCATCCCACTAGTAAAACATCATTGTAATCTGTTATTTGTATTTATGTGAATAAACTATACATGTATATTTATTTATTTTGTAAATACAACCTTTATATATATAAATAAACAATACACTATAAGAATTGGTTTGTGAATAGTTTTTTTTTTGTATATTGTAACAATATTATTTTACATGTAAAATCAACATTATACTAAGATAAACAACATTGTATTGGTTAATGAATATCATTTGCATTTGAATTTAACACGATCAAAATGAAGAATATATTAAATTGTATAACATTTACACGTGAATATAAAAACATATTGTCTTCGTCAATGATATCTTTTCAATAACGTCAACCAATCGTCAACCACCAGGATATGAACAAACCATTGATTGAAATATTATTCTTTTATTGAGTTATAACGATACCTGAAAAACATGTGAATACACAAAAAAAAATGTTAAAAATATACTTTTAGTTCATAATAATAGCGATTTATCACATGATATATTTACACATGAATGTATAATCATATGTGAATATTATATGATATATGTTGTTTATATTGTATATTTACATGTGATATTACATGGTATATTCACAAATGAATATTACATAGTATATTCACATATGAATATTATATTGTAAATTTACATGTGAATATTATATAGTATATTTACTTGTGAATATTACACATTCTAGTCGCATCTAAATATTGCATGGTATATTCATTCATGAATATTATACAGTATATTCACATATGAATAATATATAGTATATACACTTGTGAATATGATACAATATATTCATATTTAAATATTAAACGATGCATTCACTTGTGAATATTACATAGTATTATCATTTGTAAGTATTAGATAATATATTCACTTATAAATATTAGATGATATATTCATATGTGAATATTATACAGTTTATTCATATATGAATATTACACAGGATATTAATATATGAATATTACAAGGTATATTCACAAATATATATAATTTTTGTATGTTATTCACATATGAATAACATATAAAATTATAAATTTGTTTTGTGTTTTAATAATCATATACTGAATAAGGTGCGAAAACATATTCATATGTGAATATAACGTGGTAATTTAGTTTATGCATTTCATCAAACAGTTGGAGTGCATACAAGTAAGCTTTTTCAAAAATGCTAAAAACATGATACTTTAACTATTTAAAACTTACAAAATAGTAGATTGATAGAGAATTATATGAAATTTTTCAAAAAAAAAACGATTTGATGTTTTTCTAACCTTAATTTCGAAATTTTGTTTGATGATCGATGTTGAATGAATGATATGAAGTGAAGATGTTGTTGATTATCGATGATGTTGATCTAATGACATTGGGAGTATAATTAATCGTAGATGTTGAAGATATGCTCGTATTCAAGCAAAATTGAAGGTTGGATTGAAAGAACCACAAACGAAATTTTTTTGTCTACTGTTGAATGACGTTGATGAACGTGTTTTTGATGAAGATGGATGATTGTTTAACACTGGATGATGTTGATCGAGGATTTAATTGAAGAAATCTGGATGATCGTTGAAGTTTGGAGAAGAAATTTGGATGATGAACAATCGAGTAGTAATGAATTTGAATTGTTATCAAATTATCCACAGTTACATATCTGTGATTGAAGGATATCATATCATATTTACAAGTTTGTCACCGTGTATTTTATGTTAAGGTGCTAATTAAATGATTGACTAAGAATGATTCCCCCATTCTCAACCTTTTTTTTCTCAATTGAACCCTCCTCTCTCTCTCTCTCTCTCTCTCTCTCTCTATATATATATATATATATATATATATATATATATATATATATATATATATATATATATATATATATATATATATATATATATATATATATATATATATAGTCCAGTTCTAGTGACAAATCAAAAAATAATGACCACTGCGAAGACAATTCTCCACCATACATTTCGTCAAGATTACAAACGTCAAATTCAACTATTTTGTCATGGTGCGTTTGCATTCGACCCACGTCCGTGGTAACTGATACAAACTCGAGGATTTAATCACATACATCGAACGTCCATGGAACGTTATTTAAGTGAGTTTTACTATTTATCGTTTATTATTTATTTTATTTTTTATTTTTTGCTAAAAATAATTCAAAAAAAACTTAAATACATATGCTCGATTTTGATAGTTAATTTTTTTTGTTTTTTTAATATGTTATTTTTTTGTTTTTTTAATATCTTTACTACATACTTTAAGGTACTAGTATTTTTTTTTATTATTTTTTTATTTTATTTATTTTTATTTACTTTGATTTTTTAAACCACATATCGGTTTGAATTTTTGATTTTTAACAATTACAAAATTTTAAATAAGAAGAATATTAAAGATTATAATATTTTCTGTTCATACTTTTTTTGAATCATATTATTTTTTGTTCTTAAAATTTTGAATCAAATTATTTTCAACCGTAGTAATTTAAATCAAATTATTTCTTAATAATATAATATTTGATCAGTTACATTTTCAATTAAATATAGTTTTTGTTCAAAAAAGTTATGTGTCATTATATACTTTGAATTATTTAATTTTAAATCATAAAAGATATAATTAATGATTATAAAATACATAAGTCAAAATATTTTTAGATCATAACAAACGAAGGATAAAAAACAAATTGAAAGATTTTTTTTAAATCATAAATATTTTGAATCATCACATTTTCAATCATATTATGTTCAATATTTTCTTAGAAATTAATATTTGTTAAAATTAAAAATAAATGCTTCAAAAATTTACTTTTGAAAAATTCCTTTTAGAAAGTCACTAATATATTGAGTAACTATCCCATAAATTTATATGATTTTGGAGAATATTTTTTTCCGGGTTTTTTAAATTAAAAAAAAATTAAAATTTTCACGATCATGCTCATTTTGTAGAGAATTAAATTTTAAGAGCTTTGATTTTTTTATATTTATTTTCAAAGAAAAAAAAACGTTATGACCAAAAAACAAAGTAGCTAGGGAAAAAATAAACTAGCCAATAAGAGTGTGCCAAGTGTCATAAGTGGTAAATTATGAAAAATGTCATTTCGGATTTAAACAAAATACAAAAAAAGACTAGATTAATCATTACCACTCAATTTTCTAAATTGAAGGCCGATATTTGCCCTCGCGATGTTCAATTATTTTTTTTTCCTCACTCGATCCTAATTCTGTGTGTGTGTATATATATATATATATATATATATATATATATATATATATATATATATATATATATATATACACACACAGACACTTAGGTTTAAATTAGAACACTCATGTAATTAAGAAAGCAAGAACAAATCTGAACCACATATTTTCTTAGCCGCAAAACACTCATGCGTACGGGGGTAACGGAGGAACATAATATATATATATATATATATATATATATATATATATATATATATATATATATATATATATATATATATATATATATATGGTTTTGCGTTAGTTGCGATGGTGGTTGTTTATAATCACATATGAATAATATGCTGCTCCATCGCGCCGTTACGTTGGAGGGTTTTGTGGTAAAAAAAAATATGTGGCCCAGATTTGTTCTTGCGTTCTCGATTTCATAATACTCTTATTTCAACCTTATATATATATATATATATATATATATATATATATATATATATATATATATATATATATATATATATATATATATATATGAGGTTACTAGAGAAGCATTATTAATAAGGAACCAAGTAACAAATCATGAGCGTCAAAATTAAAAGCGATCAACGGTCTAGAGAATTAATGTACACTTGTACATTGGATTTACATATACTAATTTATATCATAAAACTCATATTTTTAGCAATAAATCCACCTCTTTTGTTCATTTAAAAATTTGAAGTTATGTTTTTTATCGGAAAAAGAACGAATATACCGTTGTTCACGATTTTCCATCTCCTTTCCATCGATATCCATGTTAATATATATATATATATATATATATATATATATATATACATATATATATATATATATATATATATATATATATATATATACTTTTTTCATTTAAACAAAAAAAACTCACTTTGTTTTGTAGTTTTTTTCAATATTTAAGTTTGTTTTTATCCAAAAAAAAAACTAATTATAGTAAAAATCTCAATTTTTTTATCTTCTATTAATAACTTTCATCATTGATTAAAAAAAACTTGATTAATTCGGATTTATATTGTGAATTTAAACTATAAATATTTCAATTTTAACATTCACAATATGAATTTGACTAACTATTTCAACTCTTTGATCATTTATAAATTAATCGAAATATATTTCTTTTTAGTTTTTTAATATTTGAACGATTTAATTGCTTGTACATTAGTTTTCTAAAATCTACAAATAAATTTATTCACATTGTGAATCTGAACTGTATATAATTTAGTTTTTAGAAATCTTAATATGAATCTGACTTACTATTATTCACACTATAAATTTGGGCAGATTGGCAATGTGAATTTGTATTGAAAATTTATTATTTTGTTTTCTTTTCCATCATAATTAATCTATTTTTAATGTGTACCAAAAAAATATGAATTTTGATATATATTTATTAAATTTTTTCGGTGAAAAACAGACCTTAAAGTTTCATAAAATAAAGAAATATAATGGGTTTTTTATAAAAAAAATTATTTTTCGTATATAAATATATATTTTTATGAAAATTACAAGAAAAATCATAAATAATGATATATTCAGTATTTTTATAATTAAAAACATAACCTAAAATAAATTAAGCGAAAAAAAAAGAAATAAGTTTTGTTATATATATATATATATATATATATATATATATTTATAGAGAGAGAGAGAGAGAGAGAGAGAGCGAGAGAGAGAGAGAGTTAAGTTCAAATGTGGATTAACATTTATTGTGCATACGTGTGAACAATGTTATTCAGTGAGAAATGACAAAGAAAATATGTTGTTTGATAATATGAATACGTTTAATCTTACATAACTATTGTCACTATCACACATTCTCACTAATTAAATCGTCTACTAGATTATTATAGACTTTTATTATTATTCTCACTCTGTCAGAATGTTGTCAAGATGTTTGTTTAGTTGTATTCTGTGAGAATGAAATAAGTGAAAAACGATGTTTGAAAACAAAAATAAATAAGAATTATAGAATTGATTAAAATGACGGTATCTATATGAGGTTGAATGTATTCGCATTAATAAACATCTTATTTTGTTAATGATTCTCATATAATAACACTGTTAACACGTCCGCACAATAGTTGTCTATCCACATTATAACCTAGTCCTATATATATATATATATATATATATATATATATATATATATATATATATATATATATATATATATATATATATATATATATATATATATATATATATATATATATATATATATAGAAGTAGGTTCAATGGAAAATGAACAATTACGGCAACATATGCTGGAACCAATGATCAAGTGACACGTGTCCATTTCCTTATTCATAAGCAATCTACTATGGAAGTTATTTATGTAGTTATTCCAAAATGATGTGTTGTTATGCTTTCATTGGTTCCAACATGTGTTGCCCTAATTGTTTATTTTCCATATAACCCTTCCCTATATATATATCTCCCTACGTAATAAAAGAGTAGCACATTTGCCACGTATCAATCAATTAAAGCTTCACATTAATTATTTGCTACTTGTCATTCTAAGGTTTTTCCTCATTACTTAAATTTCCACTAAGTCACTTCTCCATTTTACACATATCAAACAAATCAACAAAAAACTTATTTGTAATATCTATTGCCTAATTTATTAATTTTTTTTTTTTATCATTGCTCTAATTACCTTATAATTTAATTAAAATTATTTCTACCTTTCTAATCCGTGGTGCCCACGGGTTATAAACTAATATATATATATATATATATATATATATATATATATATATATATATATATATATATATATCTTATCCTAATAAATGAAGATTATTTTACCAAATGTTATATTCTCATTATATATATATATATATATATATATATATATATATATATATATATATATATATATATCTTATCCTAATAAATGAAGATTATTTTACCAAATGTTATATTCTCATTAAATTTACCACATGTAATTTTGTAAATTTTTTGATTAAATTTAAATCCACATGTTATTTTTTGGTTTTTTTGAATTAAATCAATTAATATGCCACATAATATTAAATTTATATATGATATTTAATGTGATAATAAATGCAAAGAACCTTAAAAAATATATAAGATATATTAAAATACATTGAATATGACAATAAGTTTAATGAATACGATAAACAATCATTTATATTATGGATGATCTTTTTAATAGTGATTCTATTTATTCATTAGTTGAATATTTATTTATTTTGAAATTTTATTTTAAAAAAGTCTTAATATTTAAATTTTGATATAATTTTTTTAATCAATCTGTGTAATACACGGGTTTCACACCTACTATATATATAAATCGACCGCTTACCTTGATATTTTAGTAAAGGTGGCCACCCTATCCAATGTATGGAAAGATTCTGTTGCTGATTCCATTTCATTAATTTTTTTGTGTTCATTTATCCAAAGCCACTGCCAAATAAAGATATAAACATACTTAGTTCAAAGAAAAACGAAGATTTTACTTTTCTACAAAGACAACTAATTTAGTTACATACAAAATTTAAGGTATGCCATTTTTCTATTTTAGGTGATATATAGTCTATATACGAGCAACCAATGAATTTATTATTTATCGGTAACATAAAATCACCATTCTTTGAGTAAAGTATGTTGTATGAGAAATTTCTAGTGTTAGTCGATTATATATATATATATATATATATATATATATATATATATATATATATATATATATATATATATATATATATATATATATATATATATATATATATATATATAACGTTCTAAATGGCATGAGGCATGGCGTGGCGGCATGGTCAAACCTCAAGCTTAACGAGCCATGGCGTATATATATATATATATATATATATATATATATATATATATATATATATATATATATATATACACAACGTTTTAAATGGCGTGAGGCGTGGCGTGGCGGCATGGTCAAGCCTCAAGCTTAACGAGCCATGGCGTTTTTCATGGCGTGATGTAAGGCGGCGATTTTGTATTAATTTAAAATTATATTACCACATAAATATAAATTTATATTAAATATAACTACTTTTTATAAGTGTTAGATCAATAACTACTAACAAAAATTTAACGAAAACCACAATACTTGTATCTCCGATTAGAAAAGATATAACAAAGAGCACAAAACCATGTCTCAAACGAAAAAACACGCGCCATAACACGCCATAACGCGCCATGGCGCGCTATATCACGCCTTGCCACGCGCCACGCCTAACAGCAACGTTATGAGACTTTTCGTAACGGCAGAGCCACGCTTCACGCCATGACGCGCCTTTAAGAACAATGTGTATATATATATATATATATATATGACTCAACAAGAAACCATTTTAAACCATAAAATCAATGAACCAAACGGTTGTCTAACTTTTAAAGCAAATTTATCATACAAAATAAAAGCTAAAAATATAGATATTAATAACTTTTTACCATCCATCCATTCCTAAAAAATTTGAAAAAAAAATTGATCTGTTCAGATTTACACTATAAATTTGTGCAGATTCACATTGTAAATTTGTACAGATTTATACTGTGAATTTATACAATATTAATTATTTATAGTGCAAATTCATAATGTGAAGTTGAACATATATAAAAAAATTATCAAATTTGATATCGATGGAAAGAAGATAAAAAGTTATGAATTTTTATATTTTTAGAATTTTTTTTTTCGATAAATAATAAGATTTAAAACTTGAAAAATAATAGTAATTGGTTCCATAGTTTAAAATAATTAGTTATTGAATATATTTGTTATTCCCAACATATATGGGAAAGGAAAAATAAATTTAAAATGATAAGTCATCAACTTTAAATGTAAATTTCATTAAATACAAGCTAAATATATTTGGATGCGTCCTTACCATATGACTTATTCAACGGGTACCCAATGATCTAAAATAACTGAATAGGTACAAAAAAAAACCTTTGGTGACCATGATGAGAGTAATGATCAAGTGCATAGTTATTTTATGACTTAAACATAATAAGAATTACAAAGTTTAGTAAAACTTTGGAAGTTATTTGTTTTGTTTTATATAAAAAATAATAAAAATAAAGCAAACATAAAAGCTAATTACCCTTTTCCCCTCATTGACGAGAATCCCATTTGAGAGACGTAAGACGAGTTCCTTTCGGGATTTGTACGGCAGAGGAGGTATTGCAAGCTTTGAAATCTTGAATAAATGGTCATCAAAAGTTGTATTCTGCAAATAATATTTTGTCATAACGTTATACCACGAAAAACAAGATATGATACTGCATATCTTTTAATGTTAAAGATACTTACCTCTTGTTTTTCTAGTGCAACCTCGAGTTCATTTAAGATCTCATCCATCGTGGGTTGCTCTGTACGATCTCTTTCTAAACATCGTCTTGCAATGGCTGCAAATGTAATGAAAGAATCCCAAACCATTTGTTCCTTTAGATCTCGAAAGATAATATCATGTAGTTTCGATGGAGAATTCTTTGTTGTGTTTCCATGGGATCATGAAGATAGTTTAATGCACGTGCAACCTCGATGCATATACAAAGCCGTTGGTTCCATTTAAGAGTTTTAGCATCACTTAGATAATGATCAAGGCTTCCACGAGCGGGATACTCGTACACAAGGACTCTCTCGTCATCCTTAATGCAAAAGTGAAGGAGAGAGAGAGACAAGATTTTCATGTTTGCATTTGGAAAGCATCATGATCTCCTTCCAAAACTCGGTGTTTAATTCCTTGATAGGATCTATGATCCAAGCACTTGAAAGCTACCATAGTTGATCCAGTCGGAAGAGAAAGTTCACCTTTGTACACCGGACCAAACCCACCATGCCCAATGAGTTTGCTGGGGCTAAAGTTGTCCGTAGCCGATATTATGTCTTCCATCTGGATTTTTAGGTGATCATACTCTTTCCCGATTGAAGACATTAGTTCATCGGGTATGGGGGACCCTATGGGGGACACGGCATGCAGCGTGGTTTCCCTCCACCTCATCACCATCTCCTTCCACTTCGCCACTGTCTCCTTCCACACCATTATCGTGGTGAATAAAAGGAAGAGAGAAGAAAATATTGCTGATTGGTTGTGGTCTTTCCACAGATGCTTTTTTCCTGATTATACCAAATGGGCTTATAAAAAATATCGTGTAAGAAGAAAATGTGAATGGAAGCAATTGTAAGTCAATAACCTTATTCAACCTTGAAAGCTGGAGCTGCTTAAATAGGAATCAAATGGTCAATTCAATTTTTGGTCAACTACCCTCCACTGTTGTTTTCTTCTGTCACCCACTAAAATATTTGGATGGATGACGGGTCCTATCATTTTCTTTTGTTAGGGAGTAAATTACACGAATGGTCCCTATGGTTTAGGCTAATTTGCACGTTTGGTCCTTAACTTATTTTTTTAATTCGGAAGGTCCTTACTGTTTGTTTTTGTTACGCGCTTGGTCCCTATCTTACCTAAAAAGACTATTATGCTCTTGATTTTTTTAATTTATTTAAATAAACACACCCATAATCCCACCCCCTCACCTTACCTCACTAACCCCATCATTTTTTCCTTTTTAAATAATAGTCTTTTCAGATAAGACAGGGACCAAACGCATAACAAAAATAAACAGTAGGGACCAAATGCGTAACAAAAAAAACCATAGGGACCTTCCGAGTTAAAAAAATAAGTTAGGGACCAAGCACGCAAATTACCCCAAACCATAGGGACTATTCGTGTAATTTACTCTGTGTTAGGTCATAGGTGATGTTAAGTTAAATTATGTCGCATACAATTTTTTTTTTTTTTTTTTTTTGTTACCGGTCTACGTTCAGTTCTATTTAATTTATGGTGTTAGGTGGCATTATATACAACTAATGTAATTGATGCTGTTTTGTGTTCTAGTCTCCTTTCAATTTTATTTTATTTTTCTGGTGTCATGTGGATGTGTAGTTTTCAACTAATATGATTGACAATGTTTTGTGTTTTTAATTTTCTTTTTGAATTTATATTTTATCTTTACGCACGGCATTATTAAGTGGTGTAATGCGCAACCGGACTTGAATGATATTGCTTTATGTTATTTCTTTCTTTTAATTTTATTTCATTTCTATGATGTTAGATGGTGCAACGTAAAAATAAACTTGGTTCGCTTTGATTTGCGTTGTTGGTCATGTACTCATGTTTCAACTTTAAATAGTTTTAAGGTATTATTAAAATTTTTAAAATGGTGTGAAAAAGGTTTGAAAATCAGGCCCGAAATCAAACTAACTGTCTTAGCGGTTTGATAGTTCACGTAGTTGGACCCGACCTTAAAACCGGTTGATTATATATATATATATATATACTAGGCATTCTTGAAGGCCGTGCTAAGCACGGCCCATGAAAGGTGATTTGGTTATTTCCTTCATCATTGTCAAAGTATTTGAAAAAATATAAGTACATTGCTATTACAGGTAAGGAATTCCAAGTACAATGCTATTATCAATTAAGAATCAAGTATGTGTACGTTGCTAATACAAGTAAAGACATGAAATTACATTGTTGTGTTATATCATCCTACTATTACTTTTTTTCTATTATAGCATTAGTCTTCAAAAATAAAAGCACATTGCTATTATGGGTTAGGAAATAAAACTACATGCTGTGGTTTTGGACTTTTTCCGTTTAGCAAAGTGGGATCCTTCATTTTCTGTCTATCATGTAATTTTGATTTTGTCTTTTTGTTCATGAAAATTAGTAGCAGTTTCTCCTCGTCTGTGTCTATTACCTCATCCTCATGATTTTGGTTCCCATGGAAGCAGAGGTGCTGCAGAGTCTGTAACTTCTACTCATGCAAATTAACAATCAAAATTTTAGGCCACAAAAATGATAAAAAAACAAGGGTGGGATAAAAAATTTGCAATTATTGTCTCGTTGACACCAATGGGTACCAACCCTATCACTAATCACAATTCAATAACTACACAGGGACTAAACTTTATCACTAAAATGAGAATAAGACCCATTTCGAGCTACTGCTTCAGGACTACCTAGATTCATTCTCAGATGATGTTAGATAAAATCAACTTAGTTGCCTAAAATTCCATTTCCCAAGAAAATTTTGGCTTAGAATATAATACAACCTGAATTGAATTAAAAAACTTGAAATTTCGAATAGAGTAACTGTGGCCACAAAACACCTTTTATCGGGTTGAATGCTTGTTAATGCAATGACATGTCACCTTTTTCCAAATTTATGTAATTTTTTTTTCTTGTAAAGTATGCAATTAAATTGATTCTAGATGCCAAATAGGTGATAACCCATTTTTGCTAGCGCAACTACCTGATAAGAACCTGGATGCATAGTAAAGGATATTAGATAGACCACATACTTCACGAAGATAACAAGTGGAGACAAGGGTTTATAATCACCACGTTCAAACTATGTTCAATCAAGCTGAAAACATGTATTAGATTAGAAGAAGTAATTATCATCTTAAAGTCACCATAACCAACATCATTTAATATATTGGATGACCAGTTTGTTATAATTAGATAGGTTTTAATCTCACACATTAACCATCTGACAATAAAATATAATTGACATCGTTAAAGAACCATGGACAAAGTATTTCATGATCAGCCTTAATATATATTTCACCAATCTAAGAATAAATCGCAAAGAGAGTAAAAAAACGACCATTTTATTCCAAAAGTTACACGGACCTTCAACTTTTTGTATCCAATTTACAAAGTTGACATGCCTATGTATATTAAAATATCAGGGATCTATGGACGGCTTAACTTAAAGAGTTGAATGAAATGCTAAAATGAGTTGATTGGTCATGAATGATTGAGAGATTATTAATCAACTTATGTAAAATACCACTCCATTTAAATCTTCTTCCTGTTAAATTCAAAACCTCTTCCTTTTAATTATTTAGAAATTCATTTTGCATATTCCTCCATCTTTCCAGGCTTTCTTCTTATGATAAAAGATATATGACAAGTTCTTGTGACATCATTGTTTCATATTGCTCCTAAAAACCAACAAAATTAAACTAAGAAGTGGACACCGGAATAAAATTTACTAACCATATACACAATATTTCAAGAAATTGACTTATGTTATTTAAATAACACACCCACTGAAAAATTAATAAATACATTAGAAAAAACATGAAATATAATCTCTCAGGTGCTTTGTTTCAAAGGAATTAATATCAAGTGCACCTTATTTACCCTTAAAAAATTGCAATCACTTAGGTTTTTTTTGATAATAATACAACCCTTTTATATCATTTGAATCTTAATGGTCTACAATTTGCCAGCAACCAATGAAGAAAAACTCTAAACAATCTATTTTGTAGTGTTGCATTAGATTATCATATATGGGATAGAGGAATTGTGTTTTTGATAAAAGAAAAAAGATATTGAAATTACAACCTAGAACAAAACTCTGAAATAAAATCCAGTTTGCCAGATTGGCGAAAAAGGGACAATTTTGAATTGATTCAAGGCTTTATTCACTTGTTCCTTGGTTGTCTTTGATCTTATTGCTATGTCCACTATTTCACTATTTCTTCATTCAACTTGACCTAAAAAAAGCATATATTAGAATGATTTGGGACTTTTAAAACTTTTTTTTAGATGTTGCAACGATCAGAACATATAAAATGTATACCACAACATGAGAAAAATAACCACTATTTATATAAGATCGAGTGCACTACTCATATGGTATTAGCTAATTAACTTAAGGAATCAACATACCTTCGTGTGATTACCTATGGCAAAGGCATCCTATTTGTTCGTCCAATTCATCATCTTTTACCTCTTTAGTGTCATTCTGTTTCTTCAGTCCTTCACAATTACAAAAATCATGATTACTTGAATGTGATGAAACTTTCCATATGCCTCCTATATACATCATGCAAACATAATAAAAATAAACCGACCATAAGTGGAAAAAAAATGGTAAAATGGTCGTTTGCTCCAAAAAGTTCATATAGTCCAATGAAAGAAACAATTGTTTTCTTTATAAATTGTCCAATTTTTTTAATTTTTATGTATGAAATTAACAATCTTTTAACGTAAATATGATAATCTTTTATGTAGTAAATCTGTTATCATGTCATCTACAAGCTTTAGACCAGAAATGGATCTTCTAGGAAGGCCTATTCTCCTCTTTTAAACAAACAGAACTCCTCAAATCTCACCTGCTCCATGTGTAGTGGTCAACTTGCAATTATCAACCAAACACAAGTATATATACAATATAAAGTTAATTTACAAGGGAAAAAATGACATATTGAGTGCTTGGTGTAAACAAGTGGTCCTACCATATTAGCATATTCATCCTTATATAATAAGACAATAGAAAATACTTTTGCAAAGATAATTATCAGAATCTTCCAGGCCATGTTGGCAATGATCCTTGTAGGCCTACAAGGCTAGAACTTGGAAGCAGTCAGTATGGGTACAAAAAGTTAGGAAACTAAGAGGTTAAAGTGTGTTACATGATGTTATATGTTCATAATGGTGATTGAAAATTGGGTTGAAGGGGCTGTAAAACAGGGGAAAAGGGTTTGGGGTAAGTTATAACTGCACATATTACCACAAGAAGTGTGAAATCCACCTAAACCAACCCAATATCAAGATCCATCAAAATCAAACAGATAGGAAGAAAAATAAGAAATATGTATTATTAAAAGGGTAATTAATAAAGGGAATCAATCAATTACTTCTTACCTTAATAGAGTTTTTCCCACGAGCCCTATATCAAACATATTGGTAAACGAATATAAATGAAAGTGAAACCTGCATATGTAAAGAACGTTAATTTCAAAAAAGAATCACTTAATAAGATGAAGATACCATGAAGGGTGGTAGATAACTTATACCTAAAACATCCCAAAAATACGGTCCAAAATTTTTGTTTTAAAATCATTTAAGAAAAACCATAATTCACCAAACATCACAAATAGGATCATAAGTCATGTATTTCAAATCATCATAACAAAATACTGTATCAAAATCATGTGTAAAAATATCAAAGTCTAAACATCCCAGAATGAACGAATGGTGTATGCACTGCAATCATCCATAGCTCTTCCATTTCCTACCAGAAGTACCTGAAACCAAAACTTAAAACTGTAAGTACGAAGTTTAGTGAGTCTCCCTAAACTACCTGATACCATACACATAACATATAACATGCAACTAGGAGATACAAGTCTCGCCCACACTCAAGGAGATAGGAGCCCCCTACCACACTAGGCTAACTATGAGATACGAGCCTCGCCCACACTCAGTTATCTCAGAGATACATGCCTCACCCACACTCTGCTAACTAAAAGATACGGGCATTGCCCACACTCAACTGGCTAGGAGGTACGGGACTCGCCCACGCTCCGTTATCCGGGAGATACGGACCCCCGCCCACACTCCGCTAACTAAACATACATACAAGTATCACACAGAAAACAAGTATAACTATAATCTACCAGTTCATAATTATACTTAGATAATACTAAGATTCGGGCCCTACCCACACATAGCTACTAATCAGAAACAAGTCTAAGATACAGGCCCAACCCACACTTAGCTATAAAACATAATAATTCTAAGATACAGGCCCAATCCACACTTAGCTATTGTACACGGGCCGACATTGGTTCCTTCGACCCATTTCTACCGAAGGAAACTCACCTCGTATGCTAACTGTGAAATCTCGTGTGAGGAATCTCCGACTGCAGCTCCAACGACTCCCCGACTATCATTAACACATTAATCACTTAGTCAAAAACTGAGAATCCTTTTTAGGGTAAAATAACCATTTTACCCCTGGTCAAAGTCAACATTCTTGGTTGACCCAACTCGCCGAGTTGACCTATCAACTTGCCGAGTTCTATAACTCAAAAATCACGAAATCGCGATCCAACTCGTCGAGTTCCCTGGTTACTCATAGTCGCGATTTGGCGAATTAACTCGTCGAGTCCTACCTTGTACAAAAATTGGGACAACACGACTCAACACGTCGAGTCCCTCTCTGGACCCGCCAAGTTCTCAATCTGTTTTGGCCATAATAAAGGATTAAGTCCATACTCTTCAGATCCAAACCCCATACTTCATCTACATACTGAAATGCCCTTTTAAGGGTAAAGTTACCAACTTTACCCGCTAATAGTCCTTCTTAATGAGTTTAGCTAAAACCATAGTTCTTTAGAACATACATCTTGGTCCAAAAGCCATACTACTCCAAGATAAAGCATACTAACATAGATCTAGGCCTAAAATATCATTTGAACACGTAAAGCGCTTAACTTTCCTTCCATGCATAGTTAGCCTCGTAAGGCTTCAACTGCCTCAAAGTGTAAGCTATCACGTGACCCTGATGCATCAATATCGCATCCATGCCCGTGATCAAGGCACTAGAATAAACCACGAAGTCATCGACGTCCTCCGAAAAAGTCAGAATCAGTGCCTCGCATAACCGCGGTCTGAGAGTCTCGAAGGCTGCTTGCTGCTTAGGCCCCCAACGGAATATCACCGACTTCTTGGTCAGTCAGACCAAAGGAACGACGATCTTGTAGAAGTCCTGATTGAATCTCCGGTAATAACCCGCTAGACCAAGGAAACTCCGAATCTCAGTTAGAGACCTCAGAACCTCCCACTGCATCACAACCTCTATCTTGGCCGGATCGACCAAAATACCCTTCTGGTTGACAAGGTGCCCAAGAAACTACACCTCGCGCAACCAGAACTCACACTTGGAGAACTTTGTGAACAGTCTCTCCCTCCTCAGAGTCTCTAACACCTCCCTCAAGTGCTCCTCATGCTGATCACGAGTCTTGGAGTAAACCAAGATATCATCGATAAAGACTATCACAGACCGATCTAGCATCGGTCTGCACACGCAGTTCATGAGATCCATGAACGCGGCAGGAGGATTGGTGAGTCCAAACGACATCACCACAAACTCATAGTGACCATAGCAAGTCCTAAAAGCTGTCTTTTGCACATCCTTATCCCTGCCTCGCATCTAGTGATAACCCGATCATAGATCAATCTTGGAAAACCAATATGCACCCTGTAGTTGGTCAAACAAATCAGCAATCCTTGGGAGAGGATAACGGTTCTTCATCGTTGCCTTATTTAGATCCCGGTAGTCTATACACATGTGATGTGACCTGTCCTTGTTCTTCACAAACAGGATCGGGGCTCCCCATGGCGAACTGTTTGGCCTAATAAATCCCTTGTCTAGCAGCTCCTGCAGCTGTGTAGACAACTGTTGCATCTCGGGAGGAGCCAACCGATATGGTGCCTTGGCTATCAGAGCCGCACTAGGGACTAGGTCAATTCTAAACTCAACCTATCTCTCTGGAGATACCCCAGGTAAATCCCCCGGGAATACATTCGGGTACTCTCGCACAATCGGTACATCATCCACTATCGCCTTACCCTTTTCCCGGGTATCCATTACATAGGCGACATTACCTGCGCAACCCTACTGAAGATAGCGCTTCGCTCTCGCTGTTGAACATAGGGTCAGTCCATTATGCAGCCGCTCGCCCTGAAGCACTAACCTTCCCCCATTAGGAGTCCGAACCCTCACTAGTTGCTGCTCGCAGTCAATCACTGCCCCATTGGGGCTCAACCAATCCATACCAATTATCACCTTATTGCCTTGTAGGGGAATAGGGACTAGACCCATAGAAAACTGCTCATCAAATAACTGAAATGTACATCCTCGGTGAACCTTCGCAACCTTGATGGTCCTATCGTCTACTATTTCCACATCAAGTAGGCAATCCAGCTCTTATGGATCCCTTACGAATCGCTTGCTGAGCGTGAGTGACACAAACGGCCGGGTAGCATCCTAATTAAATAGTACCAAAGTTGATATATCGTTCACTAAGAACGATCATATGACAAAACACATAAACATAAGCAATAATCAGTATAAATAAAAGATAAGGAGAAGACACATACCCGTCACCACGTCGGGAGGTGCTCGTGCCTCATCTACTGTCAACTGGAAGACTCTGCTCTTCGCCACTGGCATATCCGCCTAGCCCTGGCAGCCATCGGTAATCCTCAATGTAGCAAGAGCGGGTGCCACCATCTTCCTTACTGCTGCTAAACTCGGGGCGCTATAACCGCTTGTATCCCCTTTGATTGAACTCGAAGCAAATCAGGTCTGGTATTGTGGTGGTGGTGGTAGTAGTTGTACAATCTCTGCTCAAATGTCTAGTTCAGCCGTACTTAAAGCAACCTGAACTACCTTCCCTACATACCCCATCATGTGTCCTACCACACTTGCCACAATGGCCTCGGCTTTGCTGGCCCTTCCCTCGTGAATCTACCGTGGGCTTCTTGCCCTCACTTCCTGACTGACCCCCCTCTGGTTTCCTCTTCCTCTCCATCTCTAAATCCAACTCCCTATCTCGATCCCTAGCAATCATATCTTCCAGCGTCTTGCAGCTGGATCGGCTCACAAACTAGCGGATATCAGTCCGCAACATCTCATGATATCAGGCATTCTTCATCTCCTTGTCCGCCACATACTGAGGAACAATAAGGGCCCTCTCCCTGAACATAGCGATGATCTCCCTTACCATCTCAGTTGTTTGTTGGAGATCCTGGAACTCTCTAGAAAGCTATTGCACCTCTATCACAGGTGCAAATTCGGCTCTGAACCTAGCCGAGAAGTCAGTCCAGGTCATAGTATCAAGGGCAATATCACCCTCAGCATGCCCAACCTCCCCCACCATTCACATGCATTGTCCTTCAGATGATAGGATGCAAGTCAAACCTTCTCCCCCTTGGGACATCTGCTGGTGCGGAATGCATTGGTGACATTAACCAACCATCTGGTGCTCACAATGGGGTCTCGAGCCCCATGGTAATCGGGAGCTCCACAAGCTCTGAACTCCCTGAATGTCTGTGTATACAACCCCATCATGGCCGCCACCTCATTGTAGAAGGCACTCAATCTCTCACCCAAAAGCTCCAAAATACCTTCCTTGATCGTGCTAAAGATCACAGGATTTTGATCTAGAATACTGCACATGATCTCAGAGGAGATGAAATCCCTCGTCTGGTCATCTAGCTACCCGGCTCCAGAGCCCGAGCCTGATCCCTCACTGGATCCTGAACTGCCGACTAGTCTAGTGCGTAATACCACCATTCTGTAAACACATCAGAACAAACATCAGAATACTAATCATATCTAGAGGGATCACATATACTACAAGTTCCCGACATTCATCTCAGCCTTCCTTGATTCGAGTACGGATCCTCTGCTTTCAGTAGTACGTGCCCATACTACCTTCCACATCTATCCGTACTTTCCTCAAGAACTGCCTTGACTTCACCAAGTCCCTTCTACTACTACTGCTTTACGCGCTACTCTCATCCTAGGCTTTCCCTAGGGTAATCACCATCTCACTCTCCATCATCAGTTGCATAAGAAGTCCCTGCTATCTCCCCGTAAGTAGCTTGCGAATACCTTTACATATCACTAAGGCTAGATAATTCTTCGAAAGAGAGATCCTACCTTACAATGGTTGGACTTAAACAAGAGCTGTGAAATAGAGCTAGACCTAACCTTCTAAAATTATTTAGTCCTTGCAATATGTAACTTAACATATTCATTTACTGGTTAGTAAAAGATAACTAAGACTTCTAAAAGCACAAAGCAAGCAACATTCGAGCATCGAGGAAACATAATCAAGCATATCCTATTCAGGTCATCGTATCACTAACTAAACTGTACTAGCATACCGTTCATAAAGCTCATACACATATAACAGGTACATAAGGCATCCTTCCTAGATCATGAGCCTTAATCTAACATGCAGTTCTCATAAACATATCATAACATAAACTTGTATGAATAATTTGGGAGTACTTACTTGAGCTTGACTGATTGCATGCACCACACCCTATTCTCTTTTCAAAAATTATTTTCCTTTTGCAAAGTTCTTTTTATAAAAATAATTTTTTTTGAAAATTTTTATACCAAGTCCTCATTTTGAGTTCAAACACACTCAAGAGTGTGCTCGAATCCCTCAAACCAAGGCTCTGATACCAACTTGAAACATCCCAAAAATACGGTCTAAAAATTTCGTTTTAAAATCATTTAAGAAAAACCATAATTCACCAAACACCAGAAATGGGATCATAAGTAATGTATCTGAAATCATCATAACAAAGTATTGTATCAAAATCATGTGTTAAAATATCAGAGTCTAAACATCCCAAGATGAACGAATGGTGAGTACACTGCAATCATCTCGAGCTCTTCCCTTTGCTATCGGAAGTACCTGAAACCAAAACTGAAGACTATAAGGACTAAGCTTAGTGAGTCTCCCCAAACTACCCCATACCATACATATAACATATAACATGCAGCTAGGAGATACGAGCCTCGCCCACACTCAAGGATATACGAGCCCCCACCCACACTGATACGGGCCTTGCTCACACTCAGCTTTCTCAGAGATACGGGCCTCACCCACACTCTGCTAACGAGGAGATACGGGCCTCGCCCACACTTAGTTGGCTTGGAGGTAGGGGCCTCGCCCACACTCCGCTATCTAGGAGATATGGGCCCCCACTCACACTCCACTAACTAAACGTACATACAAGTATCACACAAATAACAAGTATAACTATAATCTACCAGCTCATAAACATACTCAAATAATACTAAGATACGGGCCCTACTCACACTTAGCTACTAATCATAAACAAGTTTAAGATACGGGCCCAACCCACACTTAGCTATTAAACATAATAATTATAAGATACGGGCTCAACCCATACTTAGTTACAATACACGGGCCGACATTGGTGCCTTCAACCCATTCCTAATTAAGGAAACTCACCTCATATGCTAACAGTGAAATCTCGTGTGAGGAATCTCCGACTGCTGCTCCAACGACTCCACAACTATCATTAACACATTAATGTCTTAGTAAAAAACTAAGAATCTTTCTAAGGGTAAAATGACCATTTTACCCCCAATAAAAGTCAACATCCTGGTCAAAGTCAACATTCTAGGTTGACCCAACTCGCCAAGTTGACCTATCAACTCGCCGAGTTCTATAACTCAAAAATCCTAAAATCACGATCCAAATCACCGAGTTCCCTGGCTACTCATAGTCATGATTTGGCGAATCAACTCGTCGAGTCCCTTCGCAGACTCGCCGAGTTTTACCTTGTACAAAAATCAGGACAACACGACTCAACTCGTCGAGTCCCTCTCTGGACTCCCCAAGTTCCTCAGTTTGTTTGGGCCATCTTAAAGGATTAAGTCCATACTCTTCAGATCCAAACCCCATACTTTAGCTACGTACTGGAAATGCCCTTTTAAAGGTAAAGTTTCCAACTTTACCTGCTAATAGTCCTTCTTAATGGGTTTAGCTAAAACCCTAGTTCTTTAGAACATAGATCTTCGTCTAAAAGCCATACTACTCCAAGCTAAAGCATACTAACATAGATCTATGCCTCAAATATCATTTGAGCACATAAAGCTCTTAAATTCCCTTCCATGCATGGCCTATTGGGCTTGGAATGCCACATAACACCTTAGAGCTTGCATGGGGACTCCAATGGCATAAAGTTTGCACCTTTATGCCTTAACAATCCTTAATGATTCGAGATCTGAAGGGATCCTTGCTTGTGACGTCCATATCCCAAGGGTCAAGCTTCTTGGACCCAAAACCCAAAAAAGTGAATATAAGGAGATCTAATAAACTAATAGACAAATTAGAGGCTTGATTACCAGACAATGAAGAGGATGAGATGTTGCTTCTGGTTCTATAATCTTCTCTTGGAGTCCTCTAGCTTCTTCTTCTTCTACAAGCTCCAATCACACAAAGATCACTAAAAAATGGCTCACAAACTCACACAACGCTCTAAGGTTTCGTGGATTAGGGTTTAGGACTGGCAGGCTCGAAATGATGCCATAAAGTAGGGATTAAGATGCTTAAATAGGGTGCAAAACCTCGAAATTAGGGTTTGACTTTGGCAGACCTAAGCGACTAGTGCGAATAATTTTTTTTTTGAAATTAGTTTATATATATATATATATATATATATATATATATATATATATATATATATATATATATATATATATATATATATATATATATATATATATATATATATATATATATATTTTGGGTTAAAAGTTTTTTTTTTCTTATGTTAAAAAAGAAAAGTACATTGTGGTATTGGGTTAAAACCAAAATATATGTTGTTATTTTTTGATAAAAATAAAAATTTGTTTTTCTTTTTCGGAAAATGCTAAGTTAAGTCACTTTATTGGATTAAAAATATAAATCCGATGACTTTTTGGTTTATAAATATAAGTATGTCTCTTATTTAGGGTAAGTTGTAAACCAATTTTGAAAATTTATGTAAATTTACCTTTCACAATACAAAAAATATAAATAAATTATTGTGACTGAAATTGATTTTTATTCATATCAGTGTTAGAAACCTCGGCGTACATGGACTTGGACATGTCTCAAGGCGATTTATTAGAAACCTGCCAAAATATACGAACCCAGTCAACCACGTCGTTACTTGGTCAAACTCGGGTCCAAAACAGTCAACTCAAAAGAATTCGGTCAAAATCGGACAAACTCGGAAAACTAAGTCAAATTCGTCAAACTTGGTAATCTTGATTGTTACACACATTAGGTCTGAAATAGAACATCAACTTGGAATTTTAATCTCTATAGTTCTTATAAAGTCTGCATAGTTCTTATAAAGTATGCAGGAATCATTTTGGATAATAAGATAGTCGCCCAAAACAGTCCAGTATAAATTTTCTGGTTTGAAAAATCCTTGCATGAAAATGTAACTCTGATTTTCATAGAGACCCGACCTTATGATATACGCCAATGAAAGATGAAATAAAGAAAAGAAAACTTATGTGGTCATTAGTAAACAACTAAACTACATACAAATCCATAACTTTACATAGTTGTTTTTTTTTTTTTTTTTTACATCTTGTAACAAACATTATACATGCCACTGTATGTTTTTAATATTGGAAGTTTAGAATTGCCAATGTACGTCTTTGACATCTTATCATGTACATCTCATACAAGAAGTGATTGAGGAAGATATATTAATATTTTTTAATCTCATTAAATGTTATAAATCATATACGCAAACTATACACATGCTCGTGATCAATTGTGTTAATAGCAATGTTTTAAATATAAAAGTTCAAAATTTTTTACAAATAAGGTAACCGGAACCGAAACGGTTCCAGTAGCAATTCCAAATTCTGAAGAACCAATGTAACTTCCGGTGCCAACATTCTATGAACTACCGGTTCGTTTTAAGTTCCATAAAATTTCTTCTTGAGCTTTGGTCATTTTGGCAACTTGTATTGTTTTTTAAGCAATCTTCAAAAACAAAAGTGGTCATCTACCCGTTTTGATTGTTCAATGGGTTTAACCGATCCTAAAAACCACCAAATCCGCTACATCATAGTTTCTTTAAAATATATAAAAAATACAACCATGATTTTATAACCATAAGTAATATCAAACAGGGTCCCAAAATATTATACACTACTTATACAAAAGAGATCCATTTATGAAATTCTATCTAACTCTAAAAGTAAGTAAATACGCCTATTGAATCAAATAGAATACCACATAAGAAAACGCCTAATAGATTCTTCCCCATGAAATTAGATTGTTATTTCTTAAGCTTGACCCAAAAAGGGATAAATGCAAGTCATATCAACATACTTATACTTATTTGTATAATGCAAGAATCCTACTTTCATTTCTTTCATATTTGTGAGATATCGTGTAATATTTACATATATTCAAACAGATATAAAAAATAATTATGTAATACAAGTTTTATCAATGTACTTCCACTTATATTTGTATACAGCAAGCTCAACTATCTTAGTAATAAATATAGTATATACATAGACTTTGTTAAAAAGACACAATAACCTAACATACCATGTGATCTTCATTTGGCTGATCATTTTGTGTTCCAAATAGGTTCAGAAATCAAAGTAACCTTAACTTACATAATGTCAACATTTAGTTGTGCTTGTGCAATACTCAAAACTCCCAATCTATGAACCTTAAACATGTAATACTTTAAGTGAAAACATTGTTCATGAATCCTTTCTTTATATAATATCACTTTTGGTCTGTGGTTTTCCTCAAACGTAACAATTGTCTAATCTTAATATGTTTTTGTTTTGTCACTTATGTGGCATTGCATTTTCTAGCATATAGTATATACCAATACACAATATTTAAAAAAAGTATATTAATACAAATATGTAAACTTGTGATCTACTGACTAGTTCAAGTTCTTCAACTATGACATTGTTCCCTCTTTAGCATGAAGAAATTTTTGAAGGCTTATATAAACTCAATTAAACCTTTTTCAAGTAACTATATTGAGAGGCTTACTAGCATGCATATGTTTCTCTTTTCCTCACTACTCACCATAATTGTATTGCAATCAGAAGGTTTGTGAACTGGTCAAAGTCTTAAGCTTAATGATAGAAAAATCTTAAAAGCTTATCAAGATAGGGTAGTTTATCCACATATCATCTAAAAAGCATAAAAGATCCAATAATAATTAGTGAAATTAAATGTCAAATCTGAGTTTCTTCGCTTGATGAGTACAACAATTTCATTGTTGGAGGTCCATTGAGCTTTGGACCGCAAACACTACTCTGATCGAAAACAGATTAGCCGCAAACTCCTTTTCTCGGGTAGGGTTCTCAGCCGAAGACTCGAAATTTTATCACTTTGACACACTTTTTAACATGATTTAATCTCAATCACCAACATCACCGCCTATACTTTTACTTCATATTTAAGCTACATAATAGAAAACACTTTCATTTTCATATCTCTAGTACCGAAATTACTTTCAATTCTCTCTCAAATGTTAAACCAATTTCCTTCATCCTTCCAATTTAAACTCCAGGAGACCATTCTTCTTCCAAATGATTTTTAAACTTTGGTAAGTATTTTATATAAACAAGTGTTAGTTAACATTTTATTATTAGATTAACTAATTTGAAAACAACATTATGTGTATGAATATTAATAGGATACACTTTTAATCACGTATTCTATCTTGAGGATCATTCGCAACCACTTCGTATCTAAACAAGAAAACGAACACAAGGTGGGTTCATATCTCTACGTTTTTACGATGTTTAAATTGTTTTAAAGGGGGGGATACAAGTAAAACACAAGAAATCTTGTGTTTGAAAATATAAATTTATGATTATGTTTTATTACCATTAATAAGAAATTAAATGTAATATTTACTAAATACGAAAAATATCGTTACTATTGAATTTACAAAACATGTTAAGATGCGGCGGTTTTTACACCAATACGGAAACAAACTTATAAACTATAATATGTATAGTTTAAGGAACAAAGATACTATTTTACAATATTCAGGTTATAACACGGAAACAAACATATAAACTATAATATATATAGTTTATGGAACAAATGATCTATTTTACAAAGTAAAAGTTAACGTATAAACAAAAAGGGTTTTCAGATAACAGATGAACAAAAAGGGTTTTTAGTTATTACTCGTAAAAACGTTGAAGCAATTTATGAAATGTTTTTGTGTACTTATGTAAGTACTAGTCCTGACTTATAACCACAGTCTTTTGTAGGGAGAGCTAGATATTTGTGTATAGATCTATTTGAGACTATAGTCCCACATCTCGAATGTTAGCTACAGTCAGGCCGGCAAGTCTGGGGTGACAAATGTCGTTAATATTTCGACGCTTGAAAAATGTTGCGATCAGGCCGACTGGGTTAGTATGCTTATAAGAACTCACATAGAGAAAACAACGACATATTTATGAATAATGTATTATCAAATAATTTTCATTGATTATTAACCTTACATTTGGATTTCAGAGAATATACTTTCAGGGGTTTTATATAAATAATAAAACCATATTACATTATCTGCAAGTACTAAATTTCTAGATTTACATACAATTATACGAAAAGCAAACCATAATATTATTTATTAATATGGTACGAACAGAAGATCAGAAAACATATATCGAGTATTCTTTTTATTATAGTCTATGATTTCTTAATATGTACATTATGATTATTTATAATAAAGATCCCATAGATAGTCGAATGTGTGATTTCCGCTTTTCTTCCTGTTCCTTGTTTGGTTGTGGGCTTAGGACAGAATCACCCAATCGACTATCCGTTCGATTTTGATTATACATAATTTGTATACATTAAGTAACCATAGGGGGTAACGGTAAGGGTCATACCAATTACATGAATTAGAACCTCAAATCACAGGTTATAAACATAATAAACTTATACTTTTTAGTTTCAAAGTACTAAGACTATGATTTATTTATTAAGAAAATATTGGATTTTCAGGAAAAACATATTAACGTTTTCAGTGACAAAGAACACATCTTTTCCAAACAAAATACTTATGAACTCACCAACTTAAATGTTGACATTTTTCAAACCACTTGTATTCTCAGGAAAGATAATAGACAGATACCCTCTCAAGCGTTACGAAGACGGAGCATAGTAGAATTACGTCATATCTTTTACTATATTTTTAATGTTAAACAAGTAATGTTTTGAAACCAATGTAAATACTGTGTTATTAATACAATGACTGTTGTTGCTTTGATTATTATTATACAATTGACGTGATATTGTACATGACGTCACCCACCCCCGTTTCCGCCGTTTCGTTTTGGGGGTGTGACAGATTGGTATCAGATTATTATTTATAGTGAACTAAGTATATCAACCTATAAAAGATATACAACTATAAATACAATAAGGCCGAAGTGCTCTGACTAAAAGAATATTTTTAAATTATAACAGTATTTTATAAAAGTATACATACATGCACATATATATATATATATATATATATATATATATATATATATATATATATATATATATATATATATATATATATAGACACACACACACACACACACACACACTAGAACAAGTATCACAAGAAGAACAAAAGAAAAGTATTTAGATGTTGGACACTACAATCAAATTTAGACAGTTATGTAATCATATCTTGGATAAATATAGCATGATCAACTATATTTATTTGAGATACGACCAACATGTGTTTGGGAGTGATAGTGGTATTGCAACTACCAATTCTATACACAAAGGAATACTAGAACCAAACATCAAGTTTAAAATACTATAGGAGTATTTTATGATACTTCACAATAACAACAAGTCTAGAAACTTATCAACTTCGTATACCAAGAAGCTCTAGAATCAAACATACAATCACACATTCTACTATAAGTATAGTGTTTGTGTATGGTGTCAATGTTATTGATTGTATTGATTAGGGATTTATATATAAAACAAAAAAAAAATTATTCTTCATATTACTGTACTTGTTGCACACCAAGTGTTCGATGAAATGCATTTGTGAAAATTTGTCAGTAATATAAGTTACTCACACCTTTTCATTAAACATATAAATAATCAAACTTATTTCCTATGTTTCATGTCAACATAAGAATCATGGAGGTGAACAAGGAACAACATGAGGATATGCCCAACTATGATATGGATTATGAGCAAGATGATGGAACCCAAGTTTATGATTGGGACACAGAAGATGGTGAAAAAAAGAACATTAACTATAATAGCCATTCAGATTCAGATGAACAACTCCAAAACACAGTTCCTACAAGGTTAAATAGGAAGAGGGGAATGATTCGATTGCCAAAGCTGAAGACTGAGTATGTCAATTCTGGTGGTAGAAAAAAATGTGTCAAGTTTGATGAATTCAGTAAATTTACAAGAAATAATAATGCGGTGTTTTTAGTTATTTAGGATCTCTTGTCCACAAAAAGGTGGGATTAAGTGCTCTTTGCTGGAAGAAAGTAAAACTGGAAGTGAAGTACAAACTTTGGGAAGAGATTATAGTAAATATTTTTTTTCACTTTTTTTAACTTCATCTCATACTGTATTTACAAATCATATATTAAACACTAACATATTCATTATTGTTTCATTTTAGTGCTTTTTTGAAGTTGATGAAGTTGGAAAACAATTTGTGATGAATAGGCTTGGTATCCTTATATGGAACTTCAGAAGGAAATTGTACGCAGATTACATCAAGCCACATCTAGCCAATCCCAAAAAGATTGCAAAAATCCCCATTTGTTATCGTGCACTAATTACTGAAAAAGATGATTAGAACAAATTTGTGACATATACGCAATCTGAAGAGTTTAATGTTACAATTTTTTTTCCAAAACTTATTCATTTATTTATCATAAACTTACCAAAAAGTCTTTGACAAATCTTTTTTTTTGATAGGTTGTGTCACAGAGGATTATCAAAGCGCGAAAGGTGTCAAAGTATGCTAATTAGATGGGTAGAGGGGGGGTGTACTACTCTTATGCGGAAGTTGGTAAGCTTGGTCTTTAGCTATATGATCCTATTATATTACCTTCATAGCATTATACTTAACAAGATTTTGCTTTATATTGTTTACAATTTAATTTTTTATCAAGATTGAAGAGAAAGTGATTTCAAAGGAAGAAATGCTCCCAAGGTTAATTATGTGGTGTAAAGGATGTGAAAGTAAAGGAGAATTTAAGGATGAAGATGTTACACTCATGGCGGATAAACTAGTAACTTAACTAAACTTTTTTATTACTATTACTATAAAGATTTTAATAAGTTTTATGAGGACAATAATTATTAATATTTTGTGTACTAGATGGAACTTGAAATGCAAATAAAAGAAGGACAAGTAAATGTTGAACCAGGCACGGAAACCATGACCTATGTTTTTGGCAAGGAAAAGGGTGGATTTTTAAAGGGTGTCGGCACGGGAGTCACTGACAATAGATATTTGCATTTCTTATATACATTTTCCCTATTTCTTTATATTTGCAAGGGCATTTCAAGTGACAAGATTGTTGAAAGTTGTAAAACTCTTGTTAGTCTCAAGACCAAGGAACCATCAGAACCTGTAACACCAATATGTTATCATCTTATAAGATCATCATTATTATATATTTCATTAGTACTAATTTTTGTTTTTTGACATGGGAATTTAACTTATTTAGGTAATTGCAAAAACCACCAAGAAAGCAGTTCAATCCAAATCTACAACTGCAACTCTCGATACACAATTGCTTAACATGAAATCTGCAACACTAGTATATACTAACTTTATAGTTTTCCATATATTTAATTTAACTTTTATATTAAAATATAATTTTACATATATGTCTTAAATCTTTATATTAGGAAAATACAAAACCCACCAGAAAAGATGTTGAGTCTAAGACTACCACTATCAATCCTAAGATACCAACAGTTTCACCAAATAAATCATTCACCAGGTTAGTGTTTTTTTCATGCTGAATATACATTCCTGTCTTTTTTTCTAATTCTAATATTACTTATCATTGTAGCCAATAGAGTGTAGTGTAGCACTGCATTCCTGGTACGATTTCTATTTTTATATTTTTCTCATTCTGCCTTGGAATCAGCGAGTTGGAGGCCCGACTCACCAAGTAGGAGCGTTTTGGGGCGGGATTTAAGTAAGGGACTCAGCGTCGGGTCCCATACTCTGCGAGTCCATGCTAGGCGAGTAAATCCCTAACCCGAGTGTTTGCACCCTATTCAAACACTCTAACTCGGCCTTCCTTGTCCCTAACACATCGAGAGAGCTGTAGAGTGAAACCCTAGCCCCCATATTGTTCTTGTGAGTGATTTTTGGCTTTGTGAAGGAATTTTGGAGCTTAGAAGAAGAAGGAGGAGGTTGAAGAGTGCAAGGAGGGGAATAGATCCTAAATCTACACTGTGAGAAGCTTCCATTCAGGTAGAAAAGTACCTACCTTGATCACTAGTTCATTAGATCCCCCTTTTGTCCCTAATTGGTGGTTTTCAAGCCCTAAACCCCCACACCCCATGTGTTTATGCTCTATATTCTGAAAGGACTTCGGATCTGGACCTTATGGATATTTTAGAAGTGTAAAGTCTCTGTGGTTGAAGTGATTAAGGTCCCTATTGAGTGTATGACCTCATAAAGAGCTTGGAATTGCCTTTTGGAGCTCATAGGGCTATGCATGCCCGTAAAGTTTAAAAATTTACGTGATTAGCATGCCCTAGGAGCTTAGATCTATGGTTTGGAACCGTTGCATGTCTCAGATTTGGTCTGTGGGAGGAGGGTTGAAGGGAATCGACGAGTTCCAAAGTGGACTCGGTGATTTCTATGATGATGGTCTTAGACTCGATGAGTTGGATGAACAACTCGATGAGTCCTATGAAGATTGCCTGGAACTCGACGAGTTGTTCTTCAAACTCGACGAGTCATATGAACTGTTACTAAGTTAAGAGGGGTTTAAGTGTAGAAGGTCCAACCCTTCGTGGCTGCACGCGGAGTTAGCAATTTAACGTGTAGCAATAGTCCTAGAAACCCAAATCCTCAAGATGGATGCTCTGGTGAGGATTTTGAAGCGAGTAGGAGATATACTCGTGAGACTCGGCGAGTTGTTCCCGGACTCAGTGAGTCAGATCAAGAGTCGGCCCAATCGTCCCAAGTAGTGAGTTAAGGGTGATTCAGTGAGTGGAAAGAGGGACTTGATGAGGTAGTACTGGGATAGTAGGAGAGGGACTCAGTGAGTCTGTGTGATGACTTGGCGAGTCTAGTCAACTGGAAGTTGACTTTGACCAATGAGTTGACCTTGGACCAGGGGTAGGTCATTCATTTGACCTAAGGGTATTTATGAGTGACTAAACTATGTATATGGATTTACAGCCGAAGGATTACCGGTACAGCAGCCAAACATCTAGGAAGCAGACTTTCAGCAACTACTTTTCGAGGTGAGTTACCTTCCTGTAGAAGTGGGTCTACGGCCACAATGCCGGCCCACCAGTAGGAGTTGTATGTTAGATGATTGTCTTCGTGATTATCATCTAGGTTTGCTACTACTTGATATGTTATGTGCTACTATGTTATGATGTTATGTGATAGTGGTAGTAGGGGTGAAATAGTCCCCGTTACCGGTCGATAGGACCGAAGCGGTAGTTTAGTACCCAGCCATGCTAGCCTGATTATGATATGTATGATATGATATTATGTGGTAGTAGTAGGGGTGAAATAGTACCTGGGTATCCGGTCGAAAGGACCGAAGGGGAGGCCAAAACCCAGATATGCAAGGTAGTATCCGGTCGAAAGGACCGAAGGGGAGGCCAGCACCCAGATATGTTAGGCAGTATCTGGTCGAAAGGACCGAAGGGGTAGGTCGGGCACCCATATATGCCTGACAATATTTGTATGTTATGTGATTGTATGGTATGTGGTACGATGGGGGAACTCACTAAGCTTCGTGCTTACCGTTTATAGTTTTGTTTTCAGGTACCTCTTCATCGAAGGGGAAGGAGCTGGCACGGTAGCGGCACATCATACACGAACATTGTTTTCCGCACCATGAGTCATTCTGGGATTTTGTACTCTGATATGTGATTGTTTTCACATTTCGGTTTTCATACACGATGCATGTTATGAAATGGTTTGATCAGACAATGTTTTATTTACAAAAGTTTTCTAAGTATTGATTTAAAAATGAAATTTTTGGACGTGGAATTTGGGTCGTTACAAGTTGGTATCAGAGCCCTAGTTTGAGGGATTCGTACACACCCTTGGGAGTGTCTGGACTTAAATCGAGGGCATAAAAGAATTTTCTAAGAAAATGATTTTCCAAAAGGTTAAACTAAAGAGTTTTGGGAAAAGTACGGAATGTGTGATGTGCGCGACTGGCTGAGCTCGAGTAAGTATTCCCCAAAGTATCCATACAATGTTATGCTATGTTTATCAGCTTCAGTAGAACAAGATGCTAGAATAGGACTAAGGGTCTAGGAGTGATGCCTTATGTGTCTGGTTTATGTTCTTCAGCTTATGTGAATTGCATGCTAGTACTGAGTAGACAGCAGTAGGATAGCCTGTTTAGGTTATGCCTGATAGTATGAGCTTAGCATTGTATACTTGTACATTTTTTCTCTATGAGAACAGACTTGCTTGAGTAGTTTAACTGCATCCGAATTCTACTTGCTTTATGCTTCGTGGGACTCTGAGTAATGGGAGTTAGCCATTAGGTGAATACGTCATGTCACATGTAGCCAAGGTTGAATAATCTCAGAGTGCTGGATTTGGCCCTATTGCGTAGCTCTTGTCTGAGTCTAATCGTTGTAGGGACGAGTCTGTTACTCGAAGGATTATCTGAGCCTTGTCACATGTGATGGTATTTAGGTTATGGCTAATTGGCATTACAAGGAGGCCTTCAACAGCTGAGGATTGGTTTAAGTGGAGTCAGAGATTTTCCCTAGGGTAAGCCTAGGATATGGATAACAGTGATCAACAGTGGTAAAAAGGGATATGGTGCAGTCAAGGTAGTCCTGGAAGAAGGTACGGATAGATGTAGAAGGTAGTATGGGCCCATACTACTGAAAGTAGAGGATCCGTACCCAAACCGAGGAAGGCCGAGATCAGACTAAGGAACTTGTAATAGATGTGGTCCCTCAAGAGGTATCAGTATCGCTATTAGTTGCTATTTATGTATTGCAGAATGGTGGTACTACGATCGAGGCTAGTAGTTGGCAGTTCAGGAGAAGGATAGGGTTCGGGGTCAGGTTCCGAGCCAGTGGATGATAGGCTACCCGAGTTCATCGCGTCAGAGATCACCAAGGGTATCCTTGAGTCGGCTCCCATTATCTTTGGGTCGATCAAGGAAGGGATGGTTGAGTTGATGGAGGACCACCTCAGGGTATTCAGGAGCAACATGGCATCTGGCCAGTCGCGATCTCGCACACTGTCCTTTAAGGACTTCAGGGGTAGTGGTACGCCGGATTTTCACGGGGCGAAGGACCCCATAGCTGCCAGACGGTGGATTGTAAACATCGAGTCTGCACAGTTGATTAGCTACTGCCCCGAGGGGTCGAAGGTGAGGTTTGCAGCAGTGTGTTTAAAAGACTGAGCTAGAGATTGGTGGGAGTCCGTCGGTGACTCATTAGGAGCCTCGGCTGTCGAGGCTATGACCTGGTCGGACTTTGTGACCAGGTTCAGGGCAAAGTTTGCACTGGCTGTCGAGCTTCAGCAGCTAGCCAGGGAGTTTTTAGATATGAGGAAAACGATGGAGACTGTGGTGGAGATCACCGCCAAGTTCTAGGAGAGGGCGTTGTTAGTGCCCCAGTATGCAGGTGATGAGGATATAAGGAGGACCCTCTACCATGACATGCTATGAGCTGACATCCGGGAGCATGTTAGTTTTTCAGCTTGCCCCACCCTGGATTCCATGATTTCCAGGGATACGGAGAGGGAGATTGATCTGGATTATATCCGAAAGAGGAAGGTAGAGGAGGGATAGGGTATAGGGGCTTCGGGGAAGAGGCCCAAGGGATCAGATGCTGGGCCGAAAGGCCAACAGAGCCGAGGCCGCTATAGGAAATGCGGCAAGGCACATGAGGGGGCGTGTAGGTTGGGGTTGTTAGGCTGCTACAAGTGCGGCAAGATGGGGCATTTTATCATGGATTGTACCGCCCCTGCACCTGTCTTGTTGACATCTGAGTTGTTGTGTTTCCACTGCAAGTAAAGGGGTCACAAGAAGGCTAATTGCCCCCAGTTGACAGCAGCATTAGTGCTAGTGAAGGGGCCAGCTCCAGTAACCCTGCGGATCACAGATGGCCGATAGGGCAAAGCAGAGGCTCCAGTGGTGAGGAGTCGGGCGTGTCTGCTGACTATAGAAGAGGCACGCGCCACACCCGATGTGGTGACGTGTATGATTCCTTATTTATGCTTTTATGTTATGCTGCTGTAATTTTGATATGTTATATGTATGTGCTATGATTAGGATCGTTCCATGTGAACGGTATCCCAGTTTAGGTGTTGTTCGATTCGGGGGATACTCGATCATTTGTTTCTCTTGCGCTTAGCAAGAAGTTTTCTAAGTCTTCGGGCAGGTTGGATTGCCCATTAGAGGTGGAGATTGCGGATGACCGGTCGGTGCGAGCATCAGAGGTTTTCCAGGATTGTGTATTGAGATTGTTTGAGGAGCGGTATCTGGTTGACCGTCCCATTCCGTTGCGGGGAAACAAGGTTATTATTGGTATGGATTGGCTAAGCCCCAATGGGACAGTGATAGACTGCGCGCAACAACTAGTGCGAGTCAGAGCGAGGGCCAACCTTATGCTCGGTGGCGAGGGCGAATCGTTACCTTCAGCAGGGTTGCACAGGATATGTCACTTATGTCATAGACACCAGGGACGCAGGTAAGGTGATAGTGGGCGACGTGCTCGTGGTTCGAGAGTTTGCGGATGTATTCCCCGAGGAATTGCCTAGGATGCCTCCGGAGAGGCAAGTGGAGTTCAGGATCGACCTAGTCCCTGGTGCAGCTCCGATAGCCAAGGAACCATATCGGTTGGCTCCTCCTGAGATGCAGGAGTTGTCTTCACAGCTGCAGGAGCTGTTAGACAAGGGATTCATTAGACCGAGTAGTTCTCCTTGGGGAGCCCCGATTTTGTTTGTGAAAAAGAAGGACGGGTTACACCATATGCGTATAGATTACCGGGAGCTGAACAAGGTAACGGTGAAGAACCGTTACCCACTCCCGAGGATTGATGACCTTTTTGACTAGCTACAAGGAGCATCTGTGACAACCCGAAATTTCCATTCAGTCAAACCCTAAAAGTCAACTACTTCGTAGCATAAGTCAATGTAATTATTTCTTATTTTTAAGAAATATAAAGTTTGTTTGATTATTTTAATATTATTTTTAAGCGAACGGGTGTAAGAAAGTGTCGTCTCGGGTTTTGATTTTTAAAAACCGCAAACACTTCACGTATTAGAAACACCCGACCAAACTTTTATGTTCGGGTTGAAAAATCATCCAAAAATCCGTAAACTCATGCTTATACATGAGTTTACTCCCCATTTGTGTTTACTCCCCAATTATCAAAAGAGTAAACTCCAAAAATATTCTCTCAAGTATCATCCAAGATTTAATTCCAAATCTTCAATCTTGTAAGTGTTTTAACCCTTTCAAGTTAGTAAAACACTTAATCTAGTGTTTGTGCATCTATTCATCCATTCATTTCCGGTTTTTGTTTAGATTTTCCAAAACACCAAGAACACACACTAAGTGTTCTTGGCCTTTTAGCTCAATTCAAGCTTCCTTATGTAAGTACTTCTATCCAAGAGTCATTTAAAGCTAGCTATGCATGTTTATACCAAGGAAATTTGTCAAGAACACAAGTGTATGAGTGTTCATGGTCCAAAGAGATGCTTGGACCGTAAACACCATAAAGAGGCACCAAAGTGTGCCTAAGTCCCAAATCTAAGCCCTAGTTGATGTATAGAACATCCTTGACATGTTTAAACCCTTCCTTCTTGTGTTTAAGCCTTGAAAAAGCAGCAAAACCCCCAATTTTATGTGTTTACGGTTTAGGGATGTCCCAAAACCGTAAACACCCCAAAAAGTGGGTAAATGTCCATTTAAAGTCCCATACTTGGTTCTCATGGCTAAATCTAACCTAGACTAGTGCCATCATTGAACTAAGGACTTGAAAACCCCAAATACCATAAACTTAGGATTTTAAGGTAGTAAATTCATGAGAAATGGTACTTAGACCATAAACTCCATTGAAGAGTGATTTGATGCCACGCAACACTTCCTAAGGCTAATTCGTGAAGTAGGAATGCTTGGAATAGCCTAGAAGACTTCAAATCACCAAATGGTCAAAAGATTAGGAGTTTACGGCCGTAAACTCAAGAGTTTACGACTATAAACTCAAGGGGTGTTGATCCTTAGGGAGTAAACTCATTTTAAGAGTTACCCTTGAACCCCAAACACACTAGCCTTTCCCAACAACACTTAGATGCAACCCTTGAGACTTATAACACTTGTATAAAGTGTTTAACATGTCCTAGAGTGTTTTAACTTTGTTTATTAGTTGTTTAAAGACTAATTATGTATATACATATATCCTTATATGTTATTAGGATCTTTGTGTGTGTCTAAGTCTCCACTTGACACCAAGCACTCATCCGACACTTCCTTTCGATCCACTTACTACAGGTGAGTTCATACCCCTTAATCAATGTTTTAACCATTTTTAAATGTTTTAGGGGGGGGGGATACAAGTAGAATCATGCTAGTTACTATATCATTCACATGTGATTAGTAAGCAACATTCAAATGATTGGCTATTCATTAGCCATTTTACCAAACAGTTTCCTTCAAATGTTTTTCATAAACACTTTATGTGTTTACAACTCTTTATTACACTATACATTTTACTCTGTATATTACATTTCAAACTTATTTACAATTGTGTTTCAAACAAATGTTTCTTTATACTAAACTGTTTTATCAAACCCATGCCTTCAAATTGTTTTATAGATTGACATCAAGTCGATCTTTTCTTAAGATAATAATTATGTTCAAAGGTTTTACGAAACTTACTTTATGCTTTTATATTATAAATTGCATGCCTATATATGTATATTTATATGAGTAATGTTTAAAAGACTCAGGAAGGCTATCCACCCTATTTCCTTTTCGCGCTTGAGATGTGGTCCGGTGGGATATCGGGTACCCGTCCGAAGGTCGTTTAAATATTAGTTATATATCATATGTACATATGTAGTCATAAAGGTTCTTCCAGTTCAATCAATACCCTTGGGTAGCAAGGGTATACATCCATGTCCATACATACCAGTTAGATTACTAGTAAACTACCATAGGGGTAGTTTAGGAAGATACTAGAACTATTACTAGAACACAATATCATACTATGAGTCTGTTCATTCATGAGTCAATACTTACTACTATGAGAACATATACAACAATACTAGAGAGGAACATATACGACAATACTAGAGAGGAACATATACGACTATACTAGAGAACAACATATACAACTATACTAGAGAAGGGCATATACAACGATACTAGAACGAGTACATTACTATACATGCTAGATAGAGAGAGATCACACTTTACAGCTAGCACATGTGGAACATTACACTACATTACTATACTATTACATAGACATGTTTACATGATCACATGTACATGAGTACACTTACAGGAATTACTAGTACATTTTATATGTATAGATTCTGTTATATAATCCTCATTCTTATCTTTACCTTGTGATTCAATCACACAATCGATGAGATAGATTGGGATTAATATGCTAGTACCTAAGGATACATTACGGGACTGACCATTCCTAGAATCTCTGTTAGCTACAAAGGTAAAAGCACATCCACGGATGTCAACGGTTGATACCATTACAGGTATACTTTTGGGGACTGACTATTCCTATACCCAGCTATTAGCAACAGAGGTAAATGTACATCTATGGATGTCTTCAGTTAACATTGTTATTTGCCCTAGTACCAAAGGGTGATACTATTACAGTTAGGTCTTGGTAGAAGACTACATTCAGAACAGTTAGGTCTTGGTAGAAGAGTACATTCAGAAAAGTTAGGTCTTGGTAGAAGACTACATTCAGAACAGTTAGGTCTTGGTAGAAGACTACATGAGAACAGTTAAGTCTTGGTACAAGACTCCTTTTGTTACTAATAGGAATCATAGGGATTTCTAGGGTTTTCAAATGTTTACAATTGTTTTACAAACATGTTCATACTTACAATTCATATACATTTTCATACTTACAATTCATTTACATTTTCAATACTTACAATTCGTATACATACAAATACTTACATTTCAAATACTTACAAGTATTTACATACAAATTAAGACACTAATATACTTATGATCTCACCAGCTTTAAAGCTGATACTCGCTTTCAAAATTACTTGTATCCTCAGGTCATCATAGACAGGTAGCGATGCAAGGAGAAAGGAAGATGGAGCTTGTTCAAGACTCATCTTTCATTTTGATTTATGCTTTAGTGTTTATCAAAATTTAACAGAACACATTTGTATAATAATTATATTATTAATGCAATGGATGATGTTGTTGCTTGTTTACTACTTTACATTGTTGTGATATTGTACATGACGTCCTCCGCCCCAGAACATTGCCGCCGTTCTTGGTTTTGGGGTGTGACAGATTGGTATCAGAGCATTGTTTATAGTGAATTAAGTATATCAACCCATAAAAGATATACTAACTATAAATACATAAGGGATTAAAAATACTCTGACCAAGAGTTTATACTTTAAATATTAAAATATATAAGTAAGTATACATGTTGCATTCATACTAAAATCAGTGTCACTAGGACAGTACAAAAGAATTACGATTGTTGGCCAACACAGGTGGGCTTAGAGACATATGGTCAAAACTGGGAAGATATAGCCTGATCACCTATATTATCCGAGGGTTGACTAGCATGTGCCTAAGTGTAGTTGTGTGGTTGCAACAAATCTAAAACCTTACCAACCCTACCACAATGAGAACAATAGAACATAACATTAAACTTAAAATACTATAGGAGTATTTGGTGTTACTATAAGTACGTTATACTTGATAACTAAAACGGGATCTTCATTACCAAGTTGATAGTTGCTAAGTGGATACACTAAAGCTAATGTAATTAGGATGTTATAGACTTAGAATCTGTGAAAATTTTACTTTACCCCGATTCTGTGTGAATTTGGAGTTAAGGTCACTTATTCGAAGGCCTATCCTGTTTCGATTACATATAACTGGTATGCACTTCACAAATAGCGATGTAACTAATGAAGATTTTCTAAATAATTATCTAGATAGTTCGTCTAATAGTTATTTTCTTACCCCAATTCTCGCGTAGATAACATGGCTGGACTCCATCCCCACGGCAACTAGTATCTTCCGAACGAAGTCATTACTGGTTGGTTTGAAGAAGAACCAGAGAATGATCATCCAATCCCTGTGGATGATCACAATGATAAAGACCTTTCGGACGATGCTAACTCCGAACCAGAGGTTTAGAACCTACCCCAAGCAACTCCCGTTCCAATTCCTAACCCTCGTCTGGCTTTTCATGGCCCGACGCCTCCATGGGTGGAATGTTTGGAAACATGGAGCCAAGGACAAGATCAGCCCATGCCATTTAATGGTGACCGAAGCTTTTATGACATGAGCAATGGGGGCTCAGTAGACAAAATCTTGCCAATATTGGTCCGTAGAGTGGCCCGAAATGAGATTCAGGGCAGGACAGCCCTACATCAAATCACTAAAGTTGTCGCCAATGCGAGAATGCATACCCTCCGCACCATTCGTCTAGACGATGCTCGTGAGAGATCTGAGAGAAACCATGAAACCCTGCCACAAGCACTGGCTGAATCACGAGCCAAAGTCATAGAGCTCCAAGTACGCAAGAGGGTGTACGACAGAAACCTACTTGACGTGGAACGTCAATTGGCTGAACTAAGAGTTCACCAGAGGGACGACCGTTGCCAGGAGTAGATGCTTTACTTTATCTTCCTGGTTAAATGAAATCGTTTTTCTGTCTATGCCCGATGAGGCATTTTCTATGAAACTATCTTGTACTGTAAGTACTTTTGGTTAGGTCTTTATGCTGTCAAGAGCTATCTTCCCTGGATATATGATGTAAGACCTTTACAAGGTCATTTTCCCGAATCTTTACGTCATGGATATTAAAGATATTGACAGTCGGCTAACTTCTGTGTCATTCTTCATTCAAGTACTCTTATCATTCTTTCATTCGGGACTACCTGAAACATGCTTTAGTCAAGTCATTGGACCATAGTAATTTAGCTCCGGAGACATTTCCAGGTCTCTTTCAGTGGTTGGATCATATTATTCACCAACCCACGATACCTCGGCTTGAACGACAAATGTCTTGAAACCATTCTACAAACTCACTTCCATTCCGTACTAGGACTGCATCATAGAGATCTAGGTCAAACCTTTGCGATCATACTTCCAACCTATTACTAGGACTGCATCATAGGGATGTAGGTCAAACTTTCGAGAACATACTCCTATTCCTTACGTAAACAATCAAACCACATCTAGGTTCAACCAGAATTGCTCACAAATTCATTAATTTTCGTATTATAGAATCATGTCGTCATCCGGAAGGAATCAGTCGAACAACGAAACCTCCGCTTTTCCCATGGATGCAACTACTTTCCAAACCGCAGTTACAACTGCAGTAATGGCTGTCGTGACAGCTATCCTTGCGCACCGTAGCGTTATCAGCACAATCAATGTTGATGAGGGAATTGAAGATTCCGGTCGTAGTATCAATCCAGGAAGTCATCAAACAGTAACAGTCACAGGCTCGCAAGGCCGAAAAACAAAGAACAAGAAACGAAAGCGTCAAGCCCAGAAAGAACGCAAGAAATCCCAAGGGCTAGTTATGCAACAACAGCAAGTGGAAAACCCTGCCATCCCTGTACCGAGCAGGCCATACGAGGGAAAACTCCCGAAGTGTGATACGTGTAGTTTCCATCATCATGGGGCTTGCCGTGAGATGCAATGTTGCAATTGCCTAAACATAGGGCACCATGCTCGTAACTGTGGAGCACCAGCACGACCCATCACTCAGGTCCCTGTCATCGGGACCGACCCTACACAAAAAAAGTAGTGATAAAGCCGAACGCTTTAGGAAGCAATATAAGGGAACGCTTCCGAAGTGTAGCAGGTGTGGCTATCATCATAATGGAGCCTGACAGGTATTGCAATGTACCAATTGCAACGGACTGGGACACATTGCTCGTTTCTGTAGAACTACCTCCACCACTGGAGAAAACCTAGTTTGCTATAGTTGTGGTGAGGTAGAGCACTATTATAGAAATTGTCCAAAAGAGAAGATCAACGAAAACAACCGTATCCCCATGACTCCCACTTGACACTTCACTTCCACCACCAATGTTGGTGATGTCTATATTTGTCATCAATGTGGTGAAATTGGACACCTCAAGAAGGATTTCCCGATAGCTAAGAACTCGGGTGCGGATGGGAAGATTCTCAGGATCACAGCTCCGGGAGATCCTGCTCTGGAACTCACGTTAATGTAATTTAGGCGTTTCGTTGTAACAGACTTATAAACTATCCAGAACTAGTGCAACTAGAGTCTTACTTTTTGCGAGATTCTGTCAGTATAGAGATCCTCGTGCTGCGTATACTTGTCTTTTGTAGTATACCTTATTCGCAACAATGGTCTTGTTGTAAGTCTAAAGTACTGTAACTCTGTTCATGGTTGCACGGTTGTGTTTTTTCTGTAAACGTCTTATGTTCAAATCTAATATCTTGAAGTTCCAGTGTGATTTCGACATTATCATACGAATCGATTCAATTTGATCCTCACGAAAACAGCTTCATACAATCTCTTTCTTCTAGATCACTTTTCCAGCAAAGCCGTCATATCAGAACATCGAAGTACTCATGCCAGGAGTACCTCTTAGTTATTTTCTTTCCGAAGAAATCCTCGAAGTACCACTCGTGCTGTATGTCAAGTTTAATCCAAGGATTCATGCGATTGAATCTATCACTGAGGAAGGTATACTTAAGAGTGATATATAATCGAGCTTCTACAGGTTTAGAATTGATGATTCCACTTTAACTTCTTTTCCCCGATGGGATGTGAGCTTAAGGAAGAATCAGTTATTCGACTACCTTTTCAATCTTAATTATATACGACTTGTATACCCGAAGTTGTGATTGTGAAACCACGTATGAATTCTAATATGAACTTCAGGATGGAGAACTGCTTAAGCCTACGAGTAATCGCATCGTCATGCGAACAAACTTAGAACCCAGTACGTACGACTCCCCTAAACAGATCACCCTATAGTTGAAACACCTACGGAGATACAAGAACAGTCCGGAAAACTTAGCGAACTACACAGAAATAGAATTAGAAGACTAGGTTTCTCATCCTAGAGAACCCCGGTCATATTCTCCCAGAGATCGACGGATTGCATCATACGTGCCTCGGATATCGAGGACTCTGTCAAGATTTTCATAGAAATCGTTATCTCTTCCTCGCATATATGAAATGGTTGAACAAACGCAAGGAAAGAATTACTTCCAGGAATGGATCTGAGATCCGAATATCACCAGTTCGAGTGTTAGGGAAAGATGTCTGGAAGACTATCTCCTGAACTCGATGCGGACACTTTGAGTCCGTAGTGATACCTTTCGAATAGGACCAATACGCCAATAGTTTTCATGAGCTGAATGAATAGGGTTACGTCTTTCTTACTTGGATCAGTCTGTCATTTCTCCATGTAATGACTTACTTATCTACCCTCGTAGTAAGAAGAAAACCCATGGAAACATTTCCTACAGAGGAACTTTTAGCGAAGTTCTCTAGGCACGAGTTTTGGAAATTGAAAAGTCAAATTTCTATGACACACTGTTAGTAATGTGGGAAATTTTGAGTACTCTTTCAATTTATCAAAGCCGGTGAGCAGTTATCGACACTAGAGACGCCGACAGACATTCACCAAATTCTAGGTCTTACAGACCTACTGTCGCAGTTCATCCAGAACTCCTCGCAAATTACAGGAACCCTTTCGACTATGAACCAGGAAGGAGTGGCGTTTGACTGGGAAGTTTAGCAAGAGAAAGAACCCTTGGAAGCTCCAAGTGACAGACCAAGTTCTTTAGGAAAAAAAACTCACTCTGTGAATGGCTTAATACGCTTCGTATCGCGTGGAAAGCAAAATCCAAGATAGATAGGACCTCCGGGATTCATACCAGAATCGGTCCTGTACCTCGCACAAACTAGACCTACTCCGCGAACTCAGCAACGTACATTTTACTCTTCGCGTCTCGATTGTGAAACCATACATTTCCATTTGGACTCTTGTAAGTCCACTCATAGAGATCCTCGCTTGCGTATTTGAAACGCAGTGACCCTCGACCAAGAGGTCAAGCGGACGAAGCAAAGCAGTCTCCTGCTAGTGAAGGTTCGTTGGGATGCCAATCGAGGACCCGATTTCACTTAGGAGCACTAGAACCAATTGATTAGGATGTTCCCTCATCTCGACTCGATCATTCATACCTACTTCCTTACCTAAATTCTAATGTCGGGATGAAATTCCCTTAACAGGGGGATGATGTGACAACCCGAAATTTCCATTCGGTCAAACCCTAAAAGTCAACCACTTTGTAGCATAAGTCAATGTAATTATTTCTTATTTTTAAGAAATATAAAGTTTGTTTGATTATTTTAATATTACTTTTAAGCGAACGGGTGTAAGAAAGTGTCGTCTCGGGTTTTGATTTTTAAAAACCGCAAACACTTCGTGTATTAGAAACACCCGACCAAAATTTTATGTTCGGGTCGAAAAATCATCCAAAAATCCGTAAACTCATGCTTATACATGAGTTTACTCCCCATTTGTGTTTACTCCCCAATTATCAAAAGTGTAAACTACAAAAATATTCTCTCAAATATCATCCAAGATTTAATTCCAAATCTTCAATCTTGTAAGTGTTTTAACCCTTTCAAGTTAGTAAAACACTTAATCTAGTGTTTGTGCATCTATTCATCCATTCATTTCTGGTTTTTGTTTAGATTTTCCAAAACACCAAGAACACAAAGAACACACACTAAGTGTTCTTGGCCTTTTAGCTCAATTCAAGCTTCCTTATGTACGTACTTCTATCCTAGAGTCATTTAAAGCTAGCTATGCATGTTTATACCGAGGAAATTTGTCAAGAACACAAGTGTATGAGTGTTCGCGGTCCAAAGAGATGCTTGGACCGTAAACACCATAAAGAGGCACCAAAGTGTGCCTATGTCCCAAATCTAAGCCCTAGTTGATGTATAGAACATCCTTGACATGTTTAAACCCTTCCTTCTTGTGTTTAAGCCTTGAAAAAGCACCAAAACCCATAATTTTATGTGTTTACGGTTTAGGGATGTCCCAAAACCGTAAACACCCCAAAAGGTGGGTAAATGTCCATTTAAAGTCCCATACTTGGTTCTCATGGCTAAATCTAACCTAGACTAGTGCCATCATTGAACTAAGGACTTGAGAACCCCAAATACCATAAACTTAGGAATTTAAGGTAGAAAACTCATGAGTTTAAGGTAGTAAACTCATGAGAAATGGTCCTTATACCGTAAACTCCATTGAAGAGTGTTTTTATGCCACACAACACTTCCAAAGGCAAATTCGTGAAGTAGGAATGCTTGGAATAGCCTAGAAGACTTCAAATCACCAAATGGTCAAAAGATTAGGGGTTTACGGCCGTAAACTCAAGAGTTTACAACCTTAAACTCAAGGGGTGTTGATCCTTAGGGAGTAAACTCATTTTAAGAGTTACCCTTGAACCCCAAACACACTAGCCTTTCCCAACAACACTTAGATGCAACCCTTGAGACTTATAACACTTGTATAAAGTGTTTAACATTTCCTAGAGTGTTTTAACTTTGTTTATTAGTTGTTTAAAGACTAATTATGTATATACATATATCCATATATGTTATTAGGATCTTTGTGTGTGTCTAAGTCTCCACTTGACACGAAGCACTCATCCGACACTTCCTTCCGATCCACTTACTACAGGTGAGTTCATACCCCTTAATCAATGTTTTAACCATTTTTAAATGTTTTATGGGGGGGGGGGGGGGGATACAAGTAGAATCATGCTAGTTACTATATCATTCACATGTGATTAGTAAACAACATTCAAATGATTGGCTATTCATTAGCCGTTTTACCAAACAATTTCCTTCAAATGTTTTTCATAAACACTTTATGTGTTTACAACTCTTTATTACACTATACATTTTACTCTGTATATTACATTTCAAACTTATTTACAATTGTGTTTCAAACAAATGTTTCTTTATACTAAACTGTTTTATCAAACCCATATCTTCAAATTGTTTTATAGATTGACATCAAGTCGATCTTTTCTTACGATAATAATTATGTTCAAAGGTTTTACAAAACTTACTTTATGCTTTTATATTATAAATTGCATGCCTATATATGTATATTTATATGAGTAATGTTTAAAAGACTCAGGAAGGCTATCCACCCTATTTCCTTTTCGCGCTTGAGATGTGGTCCGGTGGGATATCGGGTACCCGTCCGAAGGTCGTTTAAATATTAGTTATATATCATATGTACATATGTAGTCATAAAGGTTCTTCCAGTTCAATCAATACCCTTGGGTAGCAAGGGTATACATCCATGTCCATACATACCAGTTAGATTACTAGTAAACTACCATAGGGGTAGTTTAGGAAGATACTAGAACTATTACTAGAACACAATATCATACTATGAGTCAGTTCATTCATGAGTCAATACTTACTACTATGAGAACATATACAACAATACTAGAGAGGAACATATACGACAATACTAGAGAGGAGCATATACGACTATACTAGAGAACAACATATACAACTATACTAGAGAAGAGCATATACAACGATACTAGAACGAGTACATTACTATACATGCTAGATAGAGAGAGATCACACTTTACAGCTAGCACACGTGGAACATTACACTACATTACTATACTATTACATAGACATGTTTACATGATCACATGTACATGAGTACACTTACAGGAATTACTAGTACATTTTATATGTATAGATTCTGTTATATAATCCTCATTCTTATCTTTACCTTGTGATTCAATCACACAATCGATGAGATAGATTGGGATTAATATGCTAGTACCCAAGGATACATTGCGGGACTGACCATTCCTAGAATCTCTGTTAGCTACAAAGGTAAAAGCACATCCACGGATGTCAACGGTTGATACCATTACATGTATACTTTTGGGGACTGACTATTCCTATACCCAGCTGTTAGCAACAGAGGTAAATGTACATCTACGGATGTCTTCAGTTAACATTGTTATTTGACCTAGTACCAAAGGGTGATACTATTACAGTTAGGTCTTGGTAGAAGACTACATTCAGAATAGTTAGGTCTTGGTAGAAGACTACATTCAGAACAGTTAGGTCTTGGTAGAAGACTACATTCAGAACAGTTAGGTCTTGGTAGAAGACTACATGAGAACAGTTAAGTCTTGGTAGAAGACTCCTTTTGTTACTAATAGGAATCATAGGGATTTCTAGGGTTTTCAAACGTTTACAGTTGTTTTACAAACATGTTCATACTTACAATTCATATACATTTTCATACTTATAGTTCATTTACATTTTCAATACTTACAATTTGTATACATACAAATACTTACATTTCAAATACATACAAGTATTTACATACAAATTAAGACACTAAAATACTTATGATCTCACCAGATTTAAAGCTAATACTTGCTTTCAAAATTACTTGTATCCTCAGGTCATCATAGACAGGTACCGATGCAAGGAGAAAGGTAGATGGAGCTTGTTCAAGACTCATCTTTCATTTTGATTTATGCTTTAGTGTTGATCAAAATTTAACAGAACACATTTGTATAATAATTATATTATTAATGCAATGGATGATGTTGTTGCTTGTTTACTACTTTACATTGTTGTGATATTTTACATGACGTCCTCCACCCTAGAACGTTTCCGCTGTTCTTGGTTTTGGGGTGTGAAAGAATCTTGGTTCTCCAAGATTGATCTGCGTTTAGGTTATCATCAGATGAGAGTCAGAGAGGAGGATGTGTAGAAGACCGCGTTTCGGATGCGCTATGGCCACTACGAGTTTGTGCTGATGCCCTTCGGGCTCACCAATGCTCCTGCCGCGTTTATGGACCTCATGAACTGTGTGTGTAAACCGATGTTAGACCGGTCTGTGATAGTATTTATTGATGATATCTTGGTTTATTCCAAGACATAGGAGGAGCACGAGGAGCACCTATGGGAGGTGCTAGAGAGTTTGAGGAGGGAGAGCTTGTATGCCAAGTTCTCCAAATGTGAGTTTTGGTCGTGCAAGGTGCAGTTTCATGGGCACCTTGTCAACCAGAACGGGATTTCAGTAGAACCGGCCAAGGTGGAGGCCATGATGAGATGGGAGGTTTCGAAGTCTCCATCTAAGATTCGGAGTTTCCTGGGATTAGCGGGATATTATCGGAGATTCATTCAGGACTTCTCCAAGATAGTCATACCCCTAACCAGGCTAATGAGGAAAGTCGTGGTTTTTCGTTGGGGGCCCGAGCAGCAGGCCGCGTTCGAGACGTTGAGATAGAGATTGTACGAGGAGCTAATCCTAGCCGTGCCATAGGGCATAGAGGATTTTATTGTGTACTGTGATGCGTCCATCTCAGGTTTAGGCGCAGTGTTGATACATAGAGGGCACGTTATTGCTTACGTGTCGAGGTAGCTGAAGCCTCAAGAGGCGAATTACCCGACACATGATTTGGAGCTAGGGGTTGTGGTGTTCGCCCTCAAGATTTGGCGTCATTACCTCTATGGGGTTCGTTGTGCGATTTACACAGACCACAAGAGCTTAAGTTACCTTATGGATCAGCCGAATCTGAGCATGAGACAACATCGGTGGCTTGATGTTGTGAAGGATTATGATTGTGAGATCCTTTACCATCCGGGGAAAGCCAATGTGGTGGCTGATGCACTTAGCCGTAAGGTAGCACCGATCCGAGATATCTGCCTGAGGATGACAATAGTGATTCCGTTGTTGGAGCAGATTCGGGAGGCTCAGTAGGAGGCTATAAAGGAGGAACATCGAAAGAGTGAGTGCATTGTGGGACAGGTTTTCTCCTTCGACTATGGTAGCCGAGGGTTATTGACTCTTCACCGTAGGGTGTGGGTCCCTTATCATGGAGGCGTGCGTCAGGTTCTGATGAAGGAGGCGCACAAATCCCGGTTCTCCATTCATCCCGGGGCGACGAAGATGTATAGGGATCTTCGTATAGACTATTGGTGGCCCTACATGAAGTGGGATGTAGCTTGGTACGTTGAGCGGTGCCTGATCTGCAACAAGGTCAAGGCCAAGCATCAGAGACCACATGACAAGATGCAGCCGTTGGATATTCCACTTTGGAAATGGGAAGACATCACGATGGATTTTTATCACCAAGCTTCCCAGGACCGCACGTGGAGTAGATTCTATATGGGTCATCGTGGATTGATTGACCAAGAGCGCCCACTTCATACCAATCCAAGAGACTATCTCGGCTGAGAAGTTAGCCGATATCTACATCGGAGAGGTGGTGGCGTAGCACGGAGTGCCCGTTTCCATGATTTGATACAGATATGTACGGTTTACTTCTAGGTTTTGGAAGAAGTTCCATGATGATTTGGGCACTCGTCTGCATTTTAGCACCACCTTTCACCTACAGACAAATGGCCAGAGTGAGCTGACCATCCAAACTCTTGAGGATATGTTGCAGGCATGCGTGCTAGACTTCGGCGGTAGCTGGGATACCTATCTTCCTCTAGCTGAGTTCTTGAGGATATGTTGTACGGAAAAAGGTGTCGGACCCTGATATGTTGGGGTGAGGTTGGCCAGAGTGTCATGGGAAGCACCGAAGTGGTGCTCAAAATGACCGAGAGGATTCAGTAGGTTCAGAGCAGGCTTCAGACTGCTCAGAGTCGGCAGAAAATTTATGACAACAAGCGCCATTCAGACCTGGAGTTCCAGGTCGGGGATATGGTTCTTCTGAAGGTGTCGCCATGGAAAGGCGTCATCTGATTCAGGAAGCGGAGCAAGTTGGGCCCAAGGTACATCGGGCCATTCAGGGTTGTAGCCCGGGTGGGCAAGGTGGCGTATAGGTTGGATCTACCAGTAGAACTTAGCCAAATCTACAACACTTTCCACATCTCTCAGTTACGGAAGTGTCTGGTGGACGATTCGACAGTGGTGCCTTTGGAGGATATTCAGGTCGACGACAGCCTGAATTACATCGATCGACATGTGGCTATCCTCGACAGGAAGTCGAAGGACCTGAGGAACAAGAGAGTGGAGCTGGTAAAGGTACAATGGCAGCACCGGAAAGGCTCATAATGGACTTGGGAGCCGGTGGATGAAATGATGGAGCATTACCCGGAATGGTTCCGGGAACGGGAAGCAGACTTCGAGGACGAAGTCAAAGATAAGTGTGGGAGATTTGTAGCACCGGATTCCTGGTATGATTTCTATTCTTATATTTTTCTCATTCTGCCTTCGACTCGGCGAGTTGGAGGCCCGACTCACCGAGTAGGAGCGTTTTTTGGGCGGGATTTAAGTAAGGGACTCGGAGATTCGGGTCCCAGACTCAGCGAGTCTGTGTTGAGCGAGTAAAACCCAAACCCGGGTGTTTGCACCCTATTTAAACACTCTAACTCGGCCTCCCATGTCCCTAACACATCCGGAGAACTATAGAGCGAAACCCTAGCCCCCATATTGTTCTTGTGAGTGGTTTTTGGCTTTTGTGGAGGAAGCTTGGAGCTTAGAAGGAGGAGGAGGAGGTTGAAGAGTGCAAGGAGGGGAAGTAGATCCGAAATCTACACTGTGAGAAGCTTACATTCAGGTAGAAAAGTACGTAACTTGATCACTAGTTCATTAGATCCCCTTTTTGTCCCTAATTGGTGGTTTTCAAGCCCTAAAACCTCAAACCCCATGTGTTTATGTTCTATATTTTGAAAGGACTTCGGATCTGGACCTTATGAACATTTTGTTGGATTAATGTCTAAGTCCATAACTATAATTGGTAAGACTTCACCCGACCCGGCATGGTCCATTTGGGTTGCATGGCATCATGCATTTGGATAGACTATAATGAGAGAAATAAGACACTTACGGTTATTAATATATTATAAGTTCTAGTATATTAATAATAAGAATAATGAGATTATTTAATTAGTATTGATCAAGAATTAATCTAGGATTAATTAAGTGATCAAAAGAAGACTAATCAAATATATGGGTTGATTGTGTAAATCATCCATACTTGTATAGTGGGCTAATGCTCCATGGATAATCAAGTTGGGATAAAACCCATAGGATCGTCCATGGATTTTCCTTGGTGTATTTGAACCCATGGATCCAAGGAAATGGAAAGTCATGACAATTAGGGTTTACCCTAATTTTAACACTATATAAAGATCTTATTCTTGACAAAATCGGACACTAGGATCATTCTAGAGAGGGCTAGCCGATTTCATGAAGTGTAGAATTCTCTCAAGTTATTCCAAGTGTTTTTGGTGTTGTGTGATCCATTTGAGGTGTCACACTTGGGGCACTAGGCACTCAAGCTTCATGAAGACTTTCTACATCAAAGAGGTATGTATTCGATCTTGTTACATTCATTGTTTTGTATGCTAGATTAGGATAATACCTTGGAAAGTTCTTATTTCCATGTATAATAGAGAAAACATAGATCCAAGGTATTTAGGGTTGCATGTACACCTAGGAGTGTTAGAATGCTCATAACCCAACAGTGGTATCAGAGCCTAGGCTTGTTTTCTTGTTATACTTGCAAATGGAGCTGAAAAATCGAGTTTTGATGCTGTCTGCCCAGCAGACTCGCCAAGTCCATGAATGGACTCGCCGAGTCCAAGGCAAAAATCATCCAACTCACCGAGTTGGTTCATGCACTCGACGAGTTGGAGCCCACACAGCATATATTCGACTTTTTTTGGCTAGAAATGGACTAGGAACATTAGCCTAAGATGTTTTTGAACTTATAAACTTGTTTTTGATGTGATAATGTTCATGTTAATCCAATTTCAAAGATAATTGTCAATAGATTCATGTTTTGTATTAGTTTAAGGTTTAGACTAATTAGATGAAAAAGTTTGATTTGAATTATCTTGTTCTTATGAGTTGCTTAGATTAATAGAAAAGTTGAGTGAAATAGTTGTTTTCAATCCAAATTAATCTAAGAGTTGATTCTAAAATGTGTTTTTGTAACTTGTCCTCAAGTTATATGAAAAGTCACATTTAAGTTTCATAAAACTCATAAAAGTTGGAAAAGGTTACAAAAATGAAGAGTCTAGTTCTAATTAAATGGTTTTATGACTCCATAACTTGTCCTCAAGTTATGGAGGACCAAGAGTCACTTCATTAAATAATAAATAAATAAATAAATAAAAAGTGTAACCTTAATTAATTCCATAAGTTATAAAATAAACAAAAATTAATTCTTTTATTAGTTTAAAGTCTTCCATAACTTGTCCTCAAGTTATGGAACTTGAAGAGTTTTTGGATTAAAACTACTTTAAATACATAAGTTATGGAATTAATTAGTTTTGAATAGTTTCAAAACTTTCCCTCAAGTTTTGGAATTTATAAAGTTTTCTCTTATGAATACTTTAATTCCAAGTTAGCCCTTAGAATTTTAAGAGTTAAAATTCAACCCTTATACTTTATAATATTATAAGTTAATAATATATATATATATATATATATATATATATATATATATATATATATATATATATATATATATATATATATATATATATATATATATATATATATATATATATAAGAGTAAAGTCTGTCTTACCGCTAGTACGCCTCATTCACGAAGCCGGTCTATAAGGTGGGTATAAGGTTGTTGCCTATAAAATGGCAACTTAATGGGTGTCCGCTCTCACCCACCGCTTTCTTGACTGGTGGAGGGTCGTTAGCCGAACAGGTTTGACATGACTAGAATTCTCCCTTCATTAAAAGTATTAATGATAAATACTAAGTAACTAAACTCTTATAAATACCCAATCTTAGTTACTTAGAAAAATGTGAATAAGGTGCTAATCCATGAAATTACACTTTGCACTTTGTTTAAGTCGGTTAGTGGAGCGTGTGTGGTTAACCGGCACACTAACTCGTATTTAACAAGGTAGGCAAAGGGTAACTTAATGTGTATCATAGTATCGATGGAGCGTGTGTGGTTAACCGACACATCGATTGAGGGGTAAACACTTAAGGGTACCAAGTAATTTGCATGGTTACTTCACACCTTTTTTTGTGATCCTCGGCATCCCAGTCACAAAACCTGAAGGGCACACTCGAGATTGAAACATGTCATTGAACAGTTCAATGAATCTCAAAGATCTAGGAGTTTCAAAAAACAATTAAAACCTAATAATACATTTCGTTTATCTTGGTGGAAATTGGTGAATCGTCATTCACCTACCTTCAAATTTTTATAGCTTGGATTACGGCATACCTCTTCTAAGTTATAAAATAGTTTGTTGGGTCCTAGCCTTAATATTTCAGATTGGGTGTCATATTAAGGACTTTAGATCAACTATCTTGAATATCTCCCAAAACATGTCTGGTTTAGACATTTATGATCTTCCCAAATCTCTTGAAACAAGCTTTCCTAAATGAAGATGATGTCCCTTGGAAATCATACTTCTTTCACCTCCTCAAATTATTCTCCTTAACCCACAAGTTCAAAGTCACTGAAGCCCTATTGGCAAGGCAAGGTCTAGGTGTGATCACATCTTGGAGATGTAGTCACATATTGACAAGCTGGGAGAGAAGGGTGTCAAAGTCTTGAGAAAGTTGGTGGTTCAACTACTTTCTAAGTCACATAGTGAGTTATTTTGGAACACCTATGAAACAGACTATGACAAGACCCTTAATGATCTTATCTATTTGCTAAGATCAACTTCTTAAAACTTTATGGATATTGACAATGATGACATTGGATATCTAGTAAAGCTCTCTCTTCCCAGTGGAAAGGGATCGGCCATAGTCAACTCGGTTGACCAAATGGTAAAGAGAAAAGCTAAGTCTATGATAGTCCCGTGTACCATTATCAAAGGGTCCATATGTTTATATTGCCAAAGGAAGGGTCATTAGTTACGAAGCTGCAAAATTTCCCTAAGGATGTTAAAGTCAACAAGTTTGACTCTACTTCAGGTAAAGTCCACTATCTAACTCTGCTAAGTTTCTATTATGAGATTCTTGATACATGATGTGACTGGGTCACATGGTGATGTTTTAAGAATCAAAGAAAAGTGAAGAAACTTAAAGAAAGAATATGCTGAATCTGATCGCGTAGATGGATTTTATCGCGTAGTTTGAAGATCGGATTCTTGAGCTACTTCTTAGGAGTTATGAGATGTTGCTTAGGAATAGATAACAACAAGTTTTTCATATGGATTGTAAGGATAAGTTTTTCCGCTAAGTTTTTAAAATAAAAGGAAAAATGATGATTTTATATATTTTAAAATATCCTTACAATGGAATTTGAGGAAAAATTGTTGCTTATATGATTCCATTAATATCCAGAGTAGAAATATGAAATTGATTCTTTCATTTGTGGTAATGTCTAAAGTTACCAAATAAGGAAAGATTCTCATCACCCAAGTCTCAATTGGACCGGAACTTGGAATCATGCGAGTTGTATAGCATGATGAATGAGAACTTTCAAGTATTGGAAAATTAAGACTAATTACTTGTTCACATGGATGTGTGAGTCAAGTAAAGGACTAAGGGATCGAGTACACATTCTAGTGCACTGGTCAAGTCCACCACAAAATATCAATAAGATTATTCGTCATAATTTACTAAAGTTTAGTAAATATGGTTATACTTACAAGCTTAACTGTAATTCTGAGACATTGGAAAAAAGGTTCCAATGTAAGGCAGAGCGAATAAGAAGAATCAAATTAGGCAGAAGGATAAAAGTTTCTCAAATCTGAAAAGATGGGAGAGTACTTCAGTATCACTTTTGTGATCATCTTAATGATTAAGAAACCATATCAAAATTAGTTCTCTAAGGAAAATCTTAGTGCATTCTTATGAATAAGAAGAGGAACTTGAATTGTTGAAGTGGTTAAATCAAGAAGATGAGTCATACTTCGTTCCAATACAAGTCTTAGAGTCATACTTCAAGATTGTAACTTGAGTGACATGTCTCAAAGAAGGTTTAAAACACTTGTCAAATGTAAGAGTAAAAGTTTTCTACTCTTGTACATTTGAAATTTGTAAGTTGTGATGTTTTGGATAAAACAAAGACCAACTTAGGCCAATTGTGTGAAGTGTCTGTCTTGGTTAGAATCCACACTATCTCTTGGATGTTTGACAAGGGAGTCTTATATGTCAAGAGGAAAGTGGGAGTCTTAAAGGTCTTGAAAGTCTCAAGAACTAATCAAGAATAAAACCTAAAGTTCTTCACTAGCACATGACTTGAGGTTTATAACCTATCGTGTTGACATAGTTTGTGCCCATTCCAGTTAAAGTTGGCTTTGCATATGAGTTCTTAGAGTTCTCAATTGGTTGCATAACAACTTGGAAGCAATGGCAGGCCCTTGAGCTGCCAGATGGCAAGAAGTTAAGATTAAGTTCAGTCCATATGAGTTTGGATTTGTCATTATCCTTGTCTTGTAACTATGGTTTTGACTATTCACATGGATAAGAACACATACACCATTAAATCTAAGTGTCATAAGGTTTCTCTCCGATTCATGAAAATGATGGTGAGGAAACACTTTCACTAAGTAGATTTTAGCTAGATAGCAATTGTGATATTTGCATTCTCAAAGTCATTAGTGGAGCGTGTGTGATTTACCGGCACACTAACCTGGACTTGTGAGAAGTGGCAAAAAGGTCTAACCATTATGATTACGGCATCCCTCTTCATAATTGTTTAGACACACAAATTTGCTATCTAAGGGAAGGTGTATGATTTTGAAAAAGTCTTATCAAAACAATCTAGTATCAGAAATCTGAACTTTGGTAAGAAAGTCAGCTGATTTCTGAATACATGTCAAAGCTAGTGGGAGCATAAGTGTTATGCTAATAATCATCATGTTAGTGGGAGCTTGATAATTATCATAAATATTGCAAGTTAGCAATGTTAATTATAGAAAACAAAAGGTTTCAATTGGGAAAAGTTGTTTTGCTATAATTAAGGGAGAGGAAACTATAGTTCATCTCAGATCTATAATCTTAGATCATGAGGCTTTAATCATTTAGTCAAGGATATATATATATATATATATATATATATATATATATATATATATATATGAATTTCATGTTGGAATGGCTCAACATAAGGAAATTCTGTATATGGGTCCATTATTTGCGTTCTTAAATTCGATTATGATTACGGCATCCCTTTTCATAATCTGAATTATGAGAACTTGGCAAATAGAAATGGAAATGTTATAGCAAAAGACTGGGATAGTCTTTATGTGAGACATCATGAATCATGTCCCATATGCTTCGGATATAGGATCGATTACATGTGCTATATTCATCCTTTCTAAAATTTTCCAAATGCCTGGGGCATTAAGAAGGGAAAAGGTTTAGAACTAGATATGACTAAAAGGATTAAACAATTTTCGAGGACAATCTAAGGTTTACCAAAGATTGGTTGCTTAAGGACAGTTGGAAGTATAGTGATAATTCTGAAAGGACCATATTGACATAGTCTGTAAGGAGGCAACTCTTGTTCAGAAGTGATAAGTCAATATGGAATCTGGAAATGTTTCAAAGTTAGAAATTATTCAATCTGTGTAAGATTAGGAAACTTAATGCAAGAAGGATGTTTCTAAGGAGCTGGTCTCCTTTGGAACGCTCTGTAATGGTTGTTGTCAAGTCTTTCTGACTTTGTGCATAATCATTACAAGAGGATCAATGCATATAAGTTTAGAATCTAACAATATTTCAGTAAATGGCATGAATTTGGAATTCTTGCATTTGCAGTAAGGATTTGGGAGTGTGAAAAGAGAATCATTGAATTTATGTTCAGTTGATCTATTTCACAAAGTAAAGATCATAGACAAACATAGTATGCATACTTGGTGTATGGCATGACTAGTGTTTAGAAAACATAGTGTACGTGCTTGGAGCATGGGACAACTATTGTTTTAAATTCAAGAATAAAGTTGATAGCTGAAACAGTATACAATTAATAATGTGTAATCATATGGTGATAAGTAAAAGGTGTTTTATTTATGTTCATAGGTTTTGATATCATATTGGATTCAATTATTATTGTGTTTCACTTTGCATGTTTTGACTTCCCGAATAAACTAGGTTATTCTTCCAGAATGAATAAGTTATTCAAACTATCTACAGTCGGGCATATGTTGGAAGTAGATATGAATTAAGACTGTCATGGGTTGGTTTGTAGAGGTCTAAGGTGTTGGACAAAGGGCTACAACACTCATGAGTGCTCATAAGTTCTGAGTATTGGATTCAACCCACGCTCATTGGAATCACTTCATGGATTTTATCACGAGTGATCATGAGACAATAATATCTTATATTATTCAAACCTAGAGATATGAGTTGTTACTATGAGTTAGGTGTATATTGATTGCACGAAAACGCATTCGGTAACTCGGTGCCATAAAACGTGCCTTTGTGTATGATTCAATAAGTAGTAGAACAAACCATATGAGTCGAAGTTTATCCATTCCTTTTACCTTCGGGATAAAAGCAATATCTATGGGCCCCTCGATGATTTGATGATGACAAATGGAAGTGCTCGGCCGGGCCAGGACTGATTTGATTTGTTCAATTAGTCAGTCGTCATAAATCGGAAATCGGGAAACAACAAATGGATATCGAGAATGATTATAATCCATGTCTCAGTCCATATGATATCTAGAATGGAGGAATATATGATCCCTTATCTAATGGACAAGTCATTCACAAAGGTCAGAGTTCATCGATAAGGTCAGAGTTCGACAGAAGCTTTTGAGAGCTATGATTGCCAGTCGGTTCCTGAAGTCATTCGCAATAATAGTTTTAGACTTATCCAAGTGGGAGACTGTTGGATTAATGTCTAAGTCCATAACTATAATTGGTAAGACTTGACCCGACCCGGTATGGTCCATTTGGGTTGCATGGCATCATGCATTTTGATAGACTATAATGAGAGAAATAAGACACTTATGGTTATCAAAATATTATAAGTTCTAGTATATTAATAATAAGAATAATGAGATTATTTAATTAGTATTGATCAAGAATTAATCTAGGATTAATTAAGTGATCAAAAGAAGACTAATTAAATATATGCGTTGATTGTGTAAATCATCCATACTTGTATAGTGGGCTAATGCTCCATGGATAATCAAGTTGGGATAAAACCCATAGGATGGTCCATGGATGCTCCATGGTGTATTTGAACCCATGGATCCAAGGAAATGGAAAGTCATGACAATTACGGTTTACCCTAAGAGTAACACTATATAAAGATCTTATCCTTGAAAAAATCGGACACTAGGATCATTCTAGAGAGGGCTAGCCGATTTCATGAAGTGTAGAATTCTCTCAAGTTATTCCAAGTGTTTTTGGTGTTGTGTGAACCATTTAAGGTGTCACACTTGGGGCCCTAGGCACTCAAGCTTCATGAAGACTTCCTACATCAAAGAGGTATGTATTCTATCTTGTTACATTCATTGTTTTGAATGCTAGATTAGGATAATACCTTGGAAAGTTCTTATTTGCATGTATAATAGAGAAAACATAGATCCAAGGTATTTAGGGTTGCATGTACACCTAGGAGTGTTAGAATGCTCATAACCTAACACATTTTAGAAGTGTAAAGTCTATGTTGTTAAAGTGATTAAGGTCCCTATTGAGTGTATGACCTCATAAAGAGCTTGGAATTGCCTTTTGGAGCTCATAGGGCCATGCATGCACGTAAAGTTTGCAAATTTACGTGATAAGCATGCCCTAGGAGCTTAGATCTATGGTTTGGAACCGTTGCATGTATCTGATTTGGTCTGTATGGGAGGAGGGTTGACGGGACTCGGCGAGTTCCAAAGTGGACTCGGTGAGTTCTATGATGATGGTCTTAGACTCGACGAGTTGGATGAACAACTTGGCGAGTCCTATGAAGATTTCCTAGAACTCGACGAGTTGTTCTTCAAACTCGGCGAGTCATATGAACTATTACTGAGTTAAAAGGGGTTTAAGTGTAGAAGGTCCAACCCTTCGTGGCTGCACGCGAAGTTAGCAATTTAACGTGTAACAATAGTCCCAGAAACCCAAATCCTCAAGATGGATGCTCTGGTGAGCATTTGGAATCGAGTAGGAGATCTACTCGTGATACTCGATGAGTTGTTCCTGGACTCGGCGACTCGGATCGCGAGTCGGCCCAATCATCCCAAGTAGTGAGTTAAGGGTTACTCAGTGAGTGGGAAGAGGGACTCGATGAAATAGTACAGGGATAGTAGGAGAGGTACTCGGTGAGTCTGTGCGATGACTCAGCGAGTCCAATCAACCGGAAGTTGACTTTGACCAATGAGTTGACCTTGGACCAGGGGTAGGTCTGTCATTTGACCTAAGGGTATTTATAACTAACTAAACTATGTATATAGATTTACAGCCGTAGGATTACCGGTACAACAGCTAGGTGTCTAGCAAGCAGACTTTCAGAAGCTACTTTTCGAGGTGAGTTACCTTCCAGTAGCGGTGGGTCTACGGCCACAATGTCGGCCCACCAGTAGGAGTTGGATGTTAGATGATTGTCTTCGTGATATTCATCTAGGTTTGCTACTACTTGATACGTTATGTGCTAGTATGTTATGATGTTATGTGATAGTGGTAGTAGGGGTGAAATAGTCTCCGGTTACCAGTCGATAGGACCGAAGGGGTAGTTTAGTACCCAACCATGCTAGCCTGATTATGATATGTATGATATGATATTATGTGGCAGTAGTAAGGGTGAAATAGTCCCCGGGTATCCGGTCGAAAGGACCAAAGAGGAGGCCAGCACCCAGATATGCTAGGCAGTATCCGGTCGAAAGGACCGAAGGGGAGGCCAGTACCCAGATATGCTAGGCAGTATCCAGTCGAAAAGACCAAAGGGGTAGGTTGGGCACCCAGATATGCCTGACAATATTTGTATGTTATGTGATTGTATGGTATGTGGTACGATGAGGGAACTCACTAAGCTTCGTGCTTACGGTTTACAGTTTTGTTTTCAGGTACCTATTCATCGAAGGGGAAGGAGTTGGTGCGGTAGCGACACATCATACACGCACATTGTTTTCCGCACCATGAGATTTTGTAATCTGATATATTATTGTTTTCACATTTCGGTTTTCAGACATGATGTATGTTATGAAATGGTTTGATCACACAATGTTTTATTTACAAAAGTTTTCTAAAGTATTGATTTAAAAACGAAATTTTTGGACGTGAACTTTGGGTCATTACATGTAGTCTATCATATCTGTATAAAAGGAAGATCGTTGCTCGTGGTACTGTTCACTTATCATCAAAAAGACAATTCATTCATGGAGTTCCCCTACAAAATGATTGCTATAAAGTTTCCATTGATGAATTGGTAAAAAAAAGATGCATTTCTACCCCATAAAATTGGAGAATTAACATCAGTTGAGGACGCATATAAAAATTTTGTTCCATGGCCAAAATACTTTGTGCAAGCCGATTCAAAGGTTTGTTTGTGTCAACTTCTTTGTGTATTACACTTTTTTTCTTCGTAAACTTGTATATTAAGTTTTTAATGAACTCATTTTTTGTATCAATGTTGTTGGTATAGGTACCATATATTATATCACATGAAGACCATCAACTTAAAAACTCAATGAAACGGAAACCAACTTACATATCATCTCATACTCTTCTCAAGAAGACAATGATCAATACTAATAAGATTAATGCTTAGTTATGTCTCGGTTTTTTGTTTTTGATGTGTTTGCTTTTTTACTGTAATTTAAATACATGCAATTACTACAATTTTCTTTTTTTGGTATTTTAGTTATAGGAATTTAAGGTATGGATTTAGATTTCAATTATTACTAATCTGAAATTATTTTCATATTGTTGGGATGAGTTACTTTAATTTAAATTATTTTGATGTGTCTACAATGTAGAAAAAGTAACAATAAAAATTGAATTATTGTGGCTTTAATATAAATTTGGCTGTGTTTTATAGGTTTTCAATGTCTCTAAAATTATACAATTGTTACTTTACATCATTTTTTAACATGTGGCTAAATGGTTAACAATAGCCATAATATACAAGAATAATGAGTATACAGTTGTTTTAAGAAAATGTTTTTTTCTGTAGTTTTTGTGACTAAGTTAAACAATAACAACATGAAAAACAATATATGTGGCAAATAAATATCATAATTCATTGTTGTTGTGACTAAATACTAACAAATCGTCACTTACAAAATTAATTACATGTCTCCATTTAGCAAACATGGTTATGTTCATCGTAATTATATGTTTCTAAAATATACCCAATAGTCTTAATACGATACCGAATACTCATTAATTTTTAAAAATGTGTGTCTTTATAATACTTATGATTGTGTTTCACTTAATTGTGTGTCTCTATACGATAGACAATAGTCACAAAAATTGATTCTTTTTGTGACTAATTGTTAGCAAATCGCCACTTGTGGAAATAATTACATGTGGTCATTTACCAAACATGGTCATGCTCACCCTAATTGCATATTTACAAAAGATACACAATAGTGTTAATAAAATTTAAACTGTGTGACAATATATTAGAAAACAACCACACTAAAAGAACATGAATGTCGCATGTTGCTGATATACAGTCACGACAGTTACTAAATAAATGTGTCTACTGATGGTTTAACGCTACAATATTGGATAAAATGACTGATTTAAGTTACAAAATTGCATACACATTTGACACACTTTTATAATACGACCACATGTTTTCATATCATACAAACACTACATTTTAAAGTCACCATAAGACCCATACGATGGCATCGCCTTCCGTCATACTTTTAGTGAAAAAAATAAAATGTCACAATACGCATGTGGTCACAATTTTTTGGTGTGTCTGTAAGTCATTTTTGTACTAGTGTAAGAATGAATGAATCGGAAACCATAGAAGAGCTTTACAATCGGGTGATTGCCTTGATGAATCAAATGAGATTGAATAGGGAAGATATTGAAGAGAAGATGGTTGTTTAGAAGATACTACAGAGTCTCACCCGCAAATTCGAATATATGGTTGTAGTAGTGGAAGATATAAAGGATTTATCTGATTTATCATTGGAAAATCTCTTGGGGATACTTCAATCCCATGAATTTCATATGAGGAACTTTGATGATGACACTACAGAAAAAGATTTTCAAGTCTCTTAAAAACCAAAAGGTAACGAGTATGCAAAACCTTTAGCAGAAATGAAATGTTTTTGTTGTCACAAATTTTGACATACAATGAAATACTGCAATAAATGAATGGAAGATGAGAGTTACAAGGATGTGAATTTCACATGTGGTAATGAAGTGAAGAAAGATGACACAATGTTTATCGCTATTAAATAACTTGTGAGTTTGGTTGATGATGCATGGTAAAAGGGTAGTGTATGTGATGATCTTGTGAAAGAAAGCAAGAAATTGTGTATGCATGTGGGTAATAAACTCCATGGGAAATTAAAGGATATTGATGATCGATGATGATAATGATGCTTGAAATATAAATACTTCAGGAAGATGGATGTTGTGTTATATATATATATATATACACACACACACAAACACACACACATACACCTATATATATATATATATATATATATATATATATGTATATGTATATATATGTGTGTGTGTGTGTGTATTTTTATACATATGTTTATACACTATATCTTATTATTTTAGCCTTTATTATTCTTATTTAGAACCGAAAGGTAATCATAATGCTTTGATTTGTAATTTACATGTATTATATGTTACTGGAGCGGATATGGAGAAAATCGGCCGAAAAAACGGAGTTGGACTACAAATGAGAAGAATTGGGCTGAAGGTGGGCCGAACGCCCTACGTTCCCAAGACGAACGTGTTGCATTCATGGCTTGGTGATTACATGATCGCTTAGAGGAACGCCCTGCGTTCCTTGGACCTACGCGCCACGTTCGTTTAGCGGTGTAAACTTACTATATATTGACATTTGATTCGTTCTAAGAGGGTATTCCAACTTCTAACCTATTTTCGTCGACAATTAACTTCTGTTAAGCCGTTTTGAGGGTTTAGGAGGCGGACGGAAGGCCGTTAAGCTGACAGGAGCAAAGATCTTAAGGATTAGAGAGCAGATTCATGTCAGTAATCATGTGGTTTGTTAATGTGACCATGCTTAGCATTCCGCTATGTTACTATTATGTTTTTACTTTCTGATTTTGGTGTTAAAACCATTTACTTTGAGTTTATAATTAAATAAAACCTTACATATTGGATTAATTGCTATATTGGATTGTTTATTTATGTTTACTTTATCTTCCCAAGCTTGTTAAAAGATCCTTATGTGTTAATGACAATTATTTTCTATTATTTGTTAAGTATATCGAGTTGTATGAACATCTACTTGATTGCTTGTCTCTTATGATTTTGATGACCATTAAGATTATATGCCTAGGAATAGCGAACGTGAAACTAGGGTTAACTTGGAAATAAGTAAGTTAATGTGTGAGCCTTGTGTGATGAACCATCAACAAGAGGTTAATTGAATTAGTAATTTGATTAACTACTATTACAAGTCTTGATTGATGCGAATTAAACACTAGAAAACATGTTAGTTTAACCAATTGATCACTGTTTTAATTGACTTGTTTGCTAAAGGATTAGTAATAGCGAATGCGAATCTAATCATCTTAGAAATCGATGAACATGAATAATTGAATTTGTGTATGCAATTGTCTATGCTTTTAAGGTGTCATTCATCTAAACCTAAGTACCTAAAGTGATTTGTCTTCCTATCAGTTTATAAAGAATTGTTATTAGTTATTCATTTGAGATTTAATAAACATTTCTTTATTCAATTACTTTAATATGGGTCAACAGTTGTATACTTTTGAAGTAACTGTCAATGACAGTTACCAAAAAGTGTATATATACATATATATATATATATATATATATATATATATATATATATATATATATATATATATATTTATGTCTATGTGTTTATGTAATTCGTGTTGTTGACTGATCAATAAAACGATATATTATCTTATTCTAAAAAAAAGTCCACTTGGAGAAGAAAACTTCTTGTATGCATTCTTTAATCTTTATTTAATCCCAATAACCACCCACCACCGCTGTGATTGTTGGAACACCCGTACTCTAACCATCAACCACCTGAAACTGCCCTTCGTTCCTTCCTCTCTTCATTCTCGCCAAAAAGAAGTGGAACGAAGCAGCAAGAGGCTGCCGGAGCAACCTCCTGCCGTCATCGTTGCTCATTGCACCATACCGACACCCTTTTTCCACTTTAAGGGGTCTCTATCTCCACCCTCATTTCCATCCTTTTGCTACTCACTTCGTTGTAATGTAGTTGGAATCAAGAGACCCTCTTTGTGGGTTTCATTCTTGTTCACGACTTGTAAACAAATTGAAGATTGTTTTAATTAGAATAAACCCTCAAGTTGCTTATTTGTATGCCAATGGCCGCTCCTAGAGATTTAATTATCATATTAAGTTAAACATGCATTGAAATGTCCAAGAATGGCCCCTCTACTCCAAAAACCCAACAAACCAAGTCCTAGAACCTTAAATTAGGTTAAAATGTACATATTAGACCCCTGGTTTGAAAACTGTCTGCAAGATCAGTCCATCGAGTTTGATTTTGGAAAAATCAACCATTAGACTTTTTTTATTTGAATCAAGGCTACCCTATACTTAATAATTAATACCAAAACTACCCTTTTGGTTAATTAGGTAATATAAATAGACCCGGTGATTCGTTTTAAGCGCACGAAACGTCACGAAACGGCTTTCACAACAAGTTTCACCATTGAGCCTCGTTCACGCTTCAAGAGTGAGTGTTACAACCGTTTTTAATGTTTTATTATTTTGGGGGAGAATACATCGTATATCAAATACCAAAATGCATGCTAAATTTATAATGTAATTATGATTGACATTTTTGACAAAATAATATATATCTTACACAAGTTTTTATAATGGCATACATATGTTTTAATGATTTAAAACATGTTACAACTAGAAAATGTATCTTAATATTTAACCATATAATAGTATGATTTTACATGAAAAATTTTCATATCATAAATTATATATCATAAGATTTTCTTAATGATTTCATATGATAAATACATGTCATAACATGTGTACAACAAATATTTCTGAATTTTGTATCATTGTACGTATCTGTATCTTGCATGTATTTATATATATGTTGAAAATATATGTATAAAGTATAACACTCAGATCTTGGTATTTATAGGTGCATTTGAGAAAATTACCATCTATTTAAGCGAGTAAAAGATGCTTCTACGGATATATCGAACTTACTTGACTTTTATAGTGAAACTTTATCGTATAACCTAGTTAATGGCCTTTATAGTGAGACAATATTCATTACCGAAGTTTAACCACTTAGTATTCCCATTTAATTATAACCGTTAATCCTCTAAGCGAGATAACTATGTATAGATCTATACGGGTTGACACCCCCATATGTGGTTGTTAGTTATAACCTCTACTGATCAATCGAAGAAGGTGATAATTATCTTTAGTATAACTATGACATCTAACGAAGCATTGTGCAGGGATTATAACTAGTCACATAGCTCGGTTATAGGACCCACTATAGGCATTAACCGTACTCTTTAACTAGAAAACATGATATTCATCTAGGTTTGCTACTACTTGATATGTTATGTGCTAGTATGTTATGATGTTATGTGATAGTGGTAGTAAGGGTGAAATAGTCCCTGGTTACCGGTCGATAGTACCGAAGGGGTAGTTTAGTACCCAGCCATGCTAGCCTGATTATGATATGTATGATATGATATTATGTGGTAGTAGCAGGGGTGAAATAGTCCTCGGGTATCCGGTTGAAAGGACCGAAGGGGAGGCCAACACCCAGATATGCTAGGCAGTATCCGGTCGAAAGGACCGAAGGGGAGGCCAGTACCCAGATATGCTAGGCAGTATCCGGTCAAAAAGACCAAAGGGGTAGGTTGGGCACCCAGATATGCCTGACAATATTTGTATGTTATGTGATTGTATGGTATGTGATACGATGAGGGAACTCACTAAGCTTCGTGCTTATGGTTTACAGTTTTGTTTTCAGGTACCTATTCATCGAAGGGGAAGGAGTTGGTGCGGTAGCGGCACATCATACACGCACATTGTTTTCCGCACCATGAGTCATTCTAGGATTTTGTACTCTGATATTTTATTGTTTTCACATTTCGGTTTTCAGACACGATGTAAGTTATGAAATGGTTTGATCAGACAATGTTTTATTTACAAAAGTTTTCTAAAGTATTGATTTAAAAACAAAATTTTTGGACGTGAAATTTGGGTTGTTACATGTAGTCTATCATATCCGTATAAAAGGAACATCATTGCTCGTGGTACCGTTCACTTATCATCAAAAAGACAATTCATTTATGGAGTTCCTCTACAAAATGATTGCTATAAAGTTTCCATTGATGAATTGGTAAAAAAAGATGCATTTCTAACCCATAAAATTGGAGAATTAACATCAGTTGAGCATGCATATAAACGTTTTGTTCCATGGCCAAAATACTTTGTGCAAGCCGATTCAAAGGTTTGTTTGTGTTAACTTCTTTGTGCATTACACTTTTTTTCTTCGTAAACTTGTATACTAAGTTTTTAATGAACTCATTTTTTGTATCAATGTTGTTGGTATAGGTACCGGATATTATATCACATGAAGACCATCAACTTAAAAACTCAATGAAAAGGAAACCAACTTACATATCATCTGATACTCTTCTCAAGAAGACAATGATCAATACTAATAAGATTAATGTTTAGTTATGTCTCGGTTTTTGTTTGTGATGTGTTTGCTTTTTTTACCGTAATTTAAATACATCCAATTACTACAATTTTCTTTTTTAGGTATTTTAATTATAGGAATTAATGTATGGATTTAGATTTCAATTATGACTAATATGAAATTATGAATTTTGATATTGTTTCATATTGTTGGGATCGGTTACTTTAATTTAAATTATTTTGATGTGTTTACAATGTAGAAAAAGTAACAATAAAAATTGAATTATTGTGGCTTTAATATAAATTTGGCCATGTTTTATAGGTTTTCAATATCTCTAAAATTATACAATTGTTACTTTACATCATTTTTTAACGTGTGGCTAAATGGTTAACAATGCCATAATATACAAGAATAATGAGTTTACAGTTGTTTTAAGAAGATGTTTTTTCTATAGTTTTTGTGACTAAGTTAAGCAATGACAACATGAAAAACAATTTATGTGGCAAATAAATATCATAATTGATTGTTGTTGTGACTAAATACTAGCAAATCGTCACTTACAAAATTAATTACATGTATCCATTTAGCGAACATTGTTATGTTCATCATAATTATATGTTTCTAAAATATACCCAATAGTCTTAATGCGATACCGAATACTCATTAATTTTAAAAAATGTGTGTCTTTATAATACTTATGATTGTGTTTCACTTAATTGTGTGTCTCTATACGACAGACAATAGTCACAAAAATTGATTCTTTTTGTGACTAATTATTAGCAAATCGTCACTTATGGAATTAATTAGATGTTGTCATTTACCAAACTTTGTCATGCTCACCGTAATTACATAATTACCAAGGATACACAATACTCTTAATAAAATTTAAACTGTGTGACAATATATTAGAAAACAACCACACTAAAAGAACATGAATGTCGCATGTTGCTGATATACAGTCACTACAGTTACTAAATAAACGTGTCTACTGATGGTTTAACGCTACAATATTAGATAAAATGACTGATTTAAGTTACAAAATTCCGTACACATTTTCCACACTTTTATAATACGACCACATGTTTTCATATCATATAAACACTACATTTTAAAGTCACCATAAGACCCATACGATGGCATCGCGTTCCGTCACACTTTCAGTGAAAAAAATAAAATGTCACAATACGCATGTGGTCACACTTTTTTTGTGTGTCTGTAAGTCATTTTTGTACTAGTGTAAGAATGAAAGAATCGAAAACCATAGAAGAGCTTTACAATCGGGTGATTGCCTTGATGAATCAAATGAGATTGAATGGGGAAGATATTAAAGAGAAGATGGTTGTTCAGAAGATAATACAGAGTCTCACCTGCAAATTCGAATATGTGGTTGTAGCAGTGGAAGAATTAAAGGATTTATAAGATTTATCATTGGAAAATCTCTTGGGGATACTTCAATCCCATGAATTTCGTATGAGGAACTTTGATGATAACACTACAGAAAAAGCTTTTTAAGTCTCTTCAAAACCAATAGGTAACGAGTATGCAAAACCTTTAGCAGAAATTCAATGTTTCTATTGTCACAAATTTGGACATACAATGAAATACTGCAAGAAATGAAAGGAAGATGAGAGTCACAAGGATGTCAATTTCACATGTGGTAATGAAGTGAAGAAAGATGACACAATGTTTATGGCTATTAAATAACATTAGAGTTTGGTTGATGATGCATGGTACAAGGGTAGTGTATGTGATGATCTTGTGAAAGAAAGCAAGAAATTGTGTATGCATGTGGGTAATAAACTCCATGGGAAATTAAAGGATATCGATGATCGACGACGATAATGATGGTTGAAGTATAAATACTTCAAGAAGATGGATGTTGTGTTATATATATATATATATATATATATATATATATATATATACATATATATATATATATATGTATGTATGTATGTATTTTTATACATATTTTTATACACTATATCTTATTATTTTAGCCTTTATTATTCTTATTTAGAAACGAAAAGGTAATCATAATGCTTTGATTTGTAATTTACAGGTATTATATGTTACTGGAGCGGATATGGAGAAAATGGGCCGGAAAAATGGAGTTGGACTACAAATGAGAAGAATTGGGCTAAAGGTGGGCCAAATGCCCTGCGTTCCCAAGACGAATGGGCTCCATTCATGGCTTGGTGATTACATGATCGCTTAGAGGAATGCCCTGCGTTCCTTGTACCTACGCGCCACGTTCGTTTTGCGGTGTAAACTTACTATATATCGACATTTCATTCGTTCTAAGAGGGGACTTCTAACCTATTTTTGTCGAAAATTAACTTCTGTTAAGCCGTTTTGAGGGTTTAGGAGGCGGACGAAAGGCCGTTAAGCTGACAGGAGCGAAGATCTTATGGATTAGAGAGCGGATTCATGTCGGTAATCATGTGGTTTGTTAATGTGACCATGCTTAGCATTCCGCTATGATACTATTATGTTTTTACTTTCTGATTTTGGTGTTAAAACCATTTACTTGGAGTTTATGATTAAATAAAACCTTAAATATTGGATTAATTGCTATATAAGATTGTTTATTTATGTTTAATTTATCTTGCCATGCTTGTTAAAAGATCCTTATGTGTTAATGAAAATTATTTTCTATTAATTGTTAAGTATATCAAGTTGTATGAACATCTGCTTGATTGCTTGTCTCTTATGATTTTAATGACCATCAAGATTATATGCCTAGGAATAGCGAACGTGAAACTAGGGTTAACTAGGAAATAAGTAAGTTAATGTGTGAGCCTTGTGTGATGAACCATCAACAAGAGGTTAATTGAATTAGTAATTTGATTAACTATTATTAAAAATCTTGCTTGATACGAGTTAAACACTAGAAAACATGTTAGTTTAACCAATTGATCATTGTTTTAATTGACTTGTTTGCTAAAGGATTAGTAATAGCGAATGTGAATCTAATCATCTTAGAAATCGATGAACATGAATAAATGAATTTGTATATGCAATTATCTATGTTTTTAAGGTGTAATTCGGCTAAACCTAAGTACCTAAAGTGATTTGTCTTCCTATCAGTTTATAAAGAATTGTTATTAGTTATTCATTTGAGATTTAATAAACATTTCTTTATTCAATTAGTTTAATATGGGTCAACAGTTGTATATTTTGGAAGTAACTATCAATGACAGTTACCAAAAAGTGTGTGTGTGTGTATATATATATATATATATATATATATATATATATATATATATATATATATATATGTCTATGTGTCTATGTAATTCGTGTTGTTGACTGATCAATAAAACGATATATTATCTTATTCTACAAAAAAAAGTCCACTTGTAGAAGAAAACTTCTTGTATGCATTATTTAATCTTTATTTGATTCCAATAACCACCCACCACCGTTGTGACTGTTGGAACACCCCTACTCGGACCATCTACCACCTGAAACTGCCCTTCGTTCCTTCCTCTCATCATTCTTGCCAAAAAGAAGCGGAACGAAGCAACAAGAGGTTGTCGGAGCAACCTCCTGCCGTCATCGTCGTTCATTGCACCAAACCGACACCCCTTTGGCACTGTAAGGGGTCTCTATCTCCACCCTCATTTCCATCCTTTTGCTACTCACTTCGTTGTAATGTGGTTGGAATCGAGAGACCCTCTTTGTGGGTGTCATTCTTGTTCACGACTTGTAAACAAATTGAAGATTGTTTTAATTAGAATAAACCCTCAAGTTGCTTATTTGTATGACAATGGCCGCTCCTGGAGATTTAATTATCATAGTAAGTTAAACTTGCATTGAAATGTCCAAGAATGGCCCCTCTACCCAAAAAAAACCCAACAAACCAAGTCCTAGAACCTTAAATTAGGTTAAAATGTACATACTAGACCCCTGGTTTGAGAACTGTCTGCAAGATCATCCACCGAGTTTTGATTTTGGAAAATAAACCGTTAAACTTTATTTATTTGAATCAAGGCTACCCTATACTTAATAATTAATACCAAAACTACCCTTTTGGTTAATTAGGTAATATAAATAGACCCGGTGATTCTTTTTAAGGGCACGAAACGTCACGAAACGGCTTTCACAACAAGTTTCACCCTTGAGCCTCGTTCACGCTTCAAGAGTGAGTGTTACAACCGTTTTTAACATTTTATTATTTTGGGGGAGAATACATTGTATATCAAATACAAAAATGCATGCTAAATTTATAACGTAATTACGATTGACATTTTTGACAAAATAATATATATCTTACACAAGTTTTTATAATGGTATACATATGTTTTAATGATTTAAAACATGTTACAACTAGAAAATGTATCTTATTATTTAACCATATAATAGTATGATTTTACATGACAAATTTTCATATCATAAATTATATATCATAAGATTTTTTTTAATGATTTCATATGATAAATACATGTCATAACATGTGTACAACAAATGTTTCTGAATTTTGTATCATTATAGGTATCTATATCTTGCATGTATTTATACATATGTTGAAAATATATGTATAAATTATAACACTTAGATCTTGGTATTTATAAATGCATTTGAGAAAATTACCATCTATTTAAGCAAGTAAAAGATGCTTCTACGGATATATCGAACTTACTCGACTTTTATAGTGAAACTTTATCGTATAATCTAGTTAATGGCCTTTATAGTGAGACAATATTCATTACCGAAGTTTAACCACTGAGTATTCCCATTTAACTGTAACCGTTAATCCTCTGAGCGAGATAACTATGTATAAATCTATACGGGTTGACACCCTCATATGTGGTTGTTAGTTACAACCTCGACTGATCAATCGAAGAAGGTGATAATTATCTTTAGTATAACTATGACATCTAATGAAGCATTGTGCAGGGATTATAACTAGTCACATAGCTCGGTTATAGTACTCACTATAGGCATTAACCATACTCTTTAACTAGAAACCATGAATTTGGTTTCTCTGTTTATCAAGCATTTTAAGTATGGATTTACTTATGGTTTAACTCTTTATCAAGCATTTTCAGTATGGATTACTTTTGGTTTCTCTATTTACCAAACATTTTAAGTATGGATTTACTTATGGTTTAACTCTTTATCATGAATTTTCAGTATGGATTACTTATGGTTTATCTATTTACCAAACATTTTAAGTATAGATTTACTTATGGTTTAACTCTTTGTCAATCATTTTCAGTATGGGTTATCTATTTATTAAACACTTTAAGTATAGATTTACTTATTGTTTATCTCTTTAAAAAAACATTTCAATCACGAACTTACTTACGATTTCTTTCTTTCTCAAACATGGTTTTAACTACAAAAGAAATACTTTCTAGACTTAAAGTATTATTACTGCAGTTAGTAGAAAACCTATAACTCTCACCAACCTTGTGTTGACCCTCAAATTACATGTATTCTCAGGAGATCAGTGAACCAGCCTTTAATAGAAGATTTGTCCATGGATTTTCTAGCAATCTAGTCTCATTTAGTTTTTGTTATGTCGGTCTACTTGTTAAGGCGTATTTATGAACCTATTATTATATGTATGAACATTGTATTCAAACTTTAAACTAGAATGTAACTACTATGTTGTTATTGTTGTAACTTATGATGTATATTCGATTTGCTTGTTCCATGAACTAAGTCGCACAGCCCGGTGTGTTCCACCGCCTCGGCCGAGGGTGTAACAGAGAGAGAGAGAGAGAGAGAGAGAGAGAGAGAGAGAGAGAGAGAGAGAGAGAGAGAGAGAGAGAGAGAGAGAGAGAGAGAGAGAGAGAGAAGAAGAAGAAGAAGAAGAAGAAGAAGAAGAAGAAATTACCTAAAATCTACGAAATCCAATGAAACAATCTTCTGGATATGTGGAGGAATTATGTAGTCGTCTTGAAACTTTGTTATCTGTTTGGAAGAGTTAAAAATGAAGAACATGAATTAGATTTATAGGTGGAATCGACAATTATAGAGTAAGATATGATGTATTTTCGGATATTTATAACCATTCCAAAATTAATAAAATTAAAATCATACCAAAAATACTAAGGTTAACAAATATACTCAAAAATTTAAATCAAACTAAAAGTCATCGAAAATCGTATTAAACTTAATCAAATTGTTATCATATTTAATTAAAATGATATCATACTATAAATAAATAAAACATATATTAGAAGTTGAAATATGTTACTCACATTTATAAATAGCAACATACTTTCCATTAATTTCTTCATATTACACTATTTTGCTTTAAAGATTCAAAGCATGATGTCACAATATGGAAAAAAAAATCAAAGTAACAATTAAAAATAGTCTTCAATTGATTGTATTCGTACATACATACCAAAAATGTAATTTAATCTTCCATTGATTCGATTATTAACTTATTTAAAGAAAAATAAAAATAGCCACACAACTTACAATAAGAACCTAAATAACATTATACTTTCATAGTATAATATTTTATAACGATTTTGTTTTTCCAACTTATAGATTTTTTACTTATAACAAAAGAAAACAACAATATTACTAATAAGAAAAAGGAATTTAAATAAAATTAGGATAGAAAAATTAACAAAAAAATGAAAGCAAAATTAGCATACCAATACCCCACGTTTTCACTGCTTATTTGGCTTTTGTATATCAAGTTTTTTTTTTTTTTTTTTTTTTTTTTTTTTTTTTTTTTTTTTTTTTTTTTTATCATTCTATAATCTTGCAGCAACCTGGAATATGATAACTTCATATTCTAGACAAAAGCTGATAACTTTTTTACAAACTAAGCACATGTATGGTAATATAAAATATAAAATAGCTTTATAGTATGCCAAATACATCGAGAGAGGCATACTAGTCACAACTTGTTGCAATGTGTATATAGTCAAGTTTAGGGTTTAGTACGTGTATGATTATATTGATTTATGAAACTCGTTAAGGGTTGGTGGCAAGTAATTTAATGTGTGCTCAATATTTCTTGTTTGGCTAACAATAGCAGCAGTTCCTGAGAAATCACAGCTCCTTGCAACTTGATTGTATTACACACTAAAGGGGTATTTGGCTTAACTTTTCAAAACCCAAAAATTCTTTTTGAAAAAGTTACAAAAAATCAGGATTTTATGACTTTTCCAAAAAGTTCATTTTTCTAGTATAAACACTCCAAAAGCATCTTTTAAAATTGTTTTGCCAAACATCTTTTGATTTTTTTCTTTTCCAAAAAGGACTTTTGAGCTATGAAAAGCTAAAACAAACACCCCCTAAGTTGCATCTATTTTTTTAAATGAAAAATAGACACGAAATAGATGAAATTAGGGTTCAAAATGAATATATAACAAGAATGCAATCGATAGAATGGTAATATTACTAATAAGACAATATAATGACTTATTATATAATGTTGATGGATTTAGTTGCTGACGAGAGAAAATATAATACAAACCTGCTCACAAATGTGAAAAAATTAACAGCCTTTGATACCGGATACACAATAAAAAAAAATTAAATAGTATACTATAAATAAATTTGACATCTTACATGCTTTGATCTTGGCATCCGATATTTGTTCAGTTTCACTAAAGTGTATTTTAAAAAAAATTTCCCCTGCAATTCATTTGGATTATTAATAGAATTATTAAAACAGTAGCAAAATACTTTTAAAATATATATATATATATATATATATATATATATATATATATATATATATATATATATATATATATATATATATATATATATATATATATATATAAGGTTAGGTTCATTTGAGACCACCTATATTTTGTAAGACCGTGAGACGCATTTTTTTATTTATTTTTTATTATTTTTTATTTTTTTAATTAATTCATGTTCCAAAAATAATATTTAAAAAAAGAATTTTTTAATTTTTCCATTTATTTTGCATTTTAAAATTATTTTTAGAATATGTACAATGTAATATTCTATTTAGAATATTTCACTTATTTTTCAAAAAAAATAGAATTTTTTTTATTTTTTTTTAATTTTTTTTAGTTAATTCAAGTTCCGAAAATAATATTAAATTTTTTTTTTTAGATTTTTCCATTTATTTTGCATTTTAAAATTATTTTTTAGAATATGTCAGTGTAATATTCTATTTAGAATATTTCAAGTATTTTTCAAAAAAAAAAAAACAGAATTTTTTATTTATTTTTTATTTTTTTTAGTTGACTCAAGTTCCGAAAATAATATTTAAAAAAAGAATTTTTAGATTTTTCCATTTATTTTGCATTTCAAAATTATTTTTAGATTTGGTCTCACGGTCTTACAAAATTAGAATGGTCTCAAATGAACCTGAACCTATATATATATATATATATATATATATATATATATATATATATATATATATATATATATATATATATATATGGGAAAAGTGAATATCTGGTTGTCATGTATGTCATATTAGGTATAGAACCATCAAAACTAACTTCATTTTAAATAAAAAAACATAATTTTCTTTCTCTGTTAGTTATTTTATATTGCTTTTGAGCTCATATTATTCCTGATTTCATAATTTATCTCCAACATCTATGTATTTCGAATGTGTTGTTTTTATTAGACTTCTAGTAGGCTTTATAACTTTCTTTGACACCTACCATATATATATACTTGCATGGTTCTTTTTGATGTGTTATGGGAAGAAGTATACTGAGATTTTAGTGAACAATTTTAATCTTTCACTATAATTTTCTAAATTAAATTTGAATATGAAGATTTAATTATAGGTAGTTGATAGTGTATTTTTATACATGGTTTGTGGTCCAAAAAAAAATATTTAAAACTCCATAAAAATATGTACAAAGCCTATCATCTACTCTAATAGTGAATATAAGAAAGATGGTAGAGAGATTTCATTGCATTTTGTTAAAACTATGTAGTTATTAGTGGTTCTATACCTAATATTAGGTACATAACAGCCACATATTCCCTAAGCCTATATATATATATATATATATATATATATATATATATATATATATATATTGTAATTGTCCAATGTTCTTATAATTCAACTTCTAACTTGATTACTTCCAAGATTTTTTATCAATTTCACATTTATATTCCTCTTACACAATTTTCATTTTCAACTATAATATATATAGCTTAGTAGGTGTTTGGCAAAAAGATGTGATGTAAGATGAAGATAATAATGAAATTTCGAAAATTTTGAAAGTAAATCAAGTCAAGGGTTAAAGTTTAAGAACATTATAATAAATATATTAAACAAAATGACATATTATAATGGGTTTGGGTACCTAAGCTTATATACCCTTAAGGGTATATAAGCTTAGATACCCAAACTCACTATACTACATCATTTTGTATCATATATAGACATTGTAATTGTCCAATGTTCTTATAATTCAACTTCTAAATTGAATTACTTCAAAGATTTTTTGTAAATTTCATATTGACCTTCCTCTTACATAATTGTCATTTTCAACAATAATATATATAGCCTAGTAAGTGTTCGACAAAAAGATGTGATGTAAAAAGCAGATAATAGTGAAAATTTAAAAATATTGAATATAAACCAAGTTAAGGATTGAAGTTTAACAATATTATAATAAATATATCAAACAAAATGACATATTATTATGAGTTTGGATACCTAAGCTTATAAACCCTTAATGGTATTTTCACTTTTCCCATATATATATATATATATATATATATATATATATATATATATATATATATATATATATATACATATATATATATATATATATATATATATATATATAGGATATAGATCCGGTAAGAAATTGTTTTTGGTAGGAAGGTAAGAAGTTTTTTTTCTACATATTTTTTTGACGAACAAAAAAATGAATCACTTGATGAATCATTTATAAGATGATTCACAAGAAAAAATTCTCAAAAAACATCTTTATAATTCATTTTTAAGTAAATTAACAAAAAATTAACTTTTATGACAATTTTAGTGAAGAACAACAAAATCATTATATAAGTGAATAATCGAGATGTTTTTTTGAGAATTTTTTCTTGTGAATCATCTTACAAATGAATCATCTAATGATTCATTTTGTTTGTTCGCGAAAAAAATATGTAGAAAAAAAAACTTGTTACCTTCCTACCAAAAATTTCCTTCTTATTTGATCTTGACTCTCTCTCTCTCTCTCTCTCTCTATATATATATATATATATATGTATATATATATATATATATATATATATATATATATATATATATATATGTTCTGATTCATTTAGGACCATAGTAATTTTATGAGACTGTAAGACGCAATTGAAAAATACTTTTAAAATGAAAAATAAAAGAAAAAATCCAAAATTCCTTTTTTTATTTATTATTTTCGTCACTTTTTTACCTAAAAAAATAAAAATTGAAAAAAAAAATACCGTTTTTTTGAAAAATACGTGAAATATTTTAATAGAATATTACACTATAAATATTTTAATGTAATTTTTAGAATGTTAGAATAGTAGATTAAAACCCGCATTAAACACGGGGAGCATATAAAAAAACATTGAATTGTAAACATATATTACATCATAGGAAGAATGACAATTAAAAGTAGATTACCATAGCTATTTTAAATTCGTTAACATTCATTACAATAGCTATTTTAATTTCATAACAATTAAAAGAATAAATAAAAAAAACTAATAAATCATAGAATAATATAAAATATTAAAATAGTTCATTAAAAAAAACAACTATGTTCAAATGCAAATTAATATATATATATATATATATATATATATATATATATATATATATATATATATATATATATATATATATATATATATAAAATAACTAATATCGACTTGGCATAGTTACTGTATCAAAATGTAGAACGGATTGAAAAAACTTGTTGAGAATGATGTGCCGGAACCACATACTCAATCATATTTCCTCTAAAAAAAATATAAGGTATTGTTTCTATAATCTCACCATTCATGTGCACTTTCATTGTAAGTACTATCATCTACTTTAACCCACCGATTGCGAATGAAAATCCTAATAGCCCACGAACTATCTCCACTTATAGAGAGATATCCTAATTTTTCGTGAAACTTGATTAGTCTCGATGCATACAGTTTTAATTCATTAATAGTAGAAGGTGCAAATATGAGTATATGTTCTTCTGAATAAATATCAAATCGCAATATGGTATCATTAGATAATAAGAAGTGTACGGCACCGCCACCTGTACCTGCCTCATCAGAGATAGGATAAACAGATGATGGTAACCGGATATTTTGAAACTCCCTCCATTGCCATGTAGTAGATGAAAACAATTTGATGTTGTAGTAATCATAGTCCATTTTTTCCGTAGGCATATCACTACAAATAAAATAACATATAAGTAAATCATAAAGTAAATTAATAACATAAAATTTACTACATATAAACTCTTACGATGACTTTGTGTATGACAATCGAATGACCTTGAAATGTAACGGGTTCGAACTGATAACTACCAAAGCAAACTTTGTTGCAGTGTATTCAGAGGTCAGAAATGGTATCCATTTGGCATTTGAAGTCGTTGGTTTGATAACAAATAAAATCTTTGAAACGTATTCATCTGGATCATAGTATTCAAAAAGAAGGAGTCCACACAATGATGATGCTAAAATAGTACAAGTATGTGGTAGCCAATTAATGTCATGCTTGTTGCTACCAAAAGACGGAAGAAACTGACGCTCTATATTTCTCCATGGTTTTTTTTTAACGATAATTCCACAAACCACATTATTTCTACAGTTGTAGTTATGAAGAACATAGTTGTTGTATGTTAGATTTCCATAATATGTATTTGTACAACGTACAGTAGCAAATGTTTGTAATGATGTTCGTGAAAGAATATCAATAATTAGTTCAGAAGTCAATAACGATAACTGCAAAAGAAAGAAATAATAAGATAATAATATTAGAAAAACTTAAAATTTAATATTGGATGACATACGATTTTAATTGATAATAAGTATGCTGTTTGTAGCATTGAGGGTAAAGAATTTTACCCGATCCATTTTCATTATTTTTTCCAATTCATCAATGATTGTATTGTTAGATGTGATCCTTGAGATAACATAACCTTCTGTTTTGTTATTCAAATTGTCATGTGTAATTTGAATTTTGAACGCCATCTTTTTTTCCAATAGTATATTTAGAGCAGATGGATAAATTTCATTATTACCAACCTAAAAAAAAGAATGTTTATAAAAATAGATATACAAAATAATAATTTTGTTTTATGTAAATGAACTTAATATGTATAACCTTATAGAACTCATGAACCAACTCTTGCGCGTTTTTTCTTATAAGCTTCTTTGCGTCGGAATCATATAAAGTAAGTGACACCGAACCGGTAATATCTTCAACTATAATGGTGATTTTAAAATTGAAAGCATTGATGTAAACATATTTAGTAATATAAATTTATATAATTTAACAGAACAATATATTAATATTTATAAAATATGTTTCAAAACCGGGGAACAACAGAAATGACTTTGTTTATGCAGCTTGAAGTGTTACAATAAAAAACTTCTTTATCTTGAAAGTGATCATGATGGATTAAAATTTGTTTCACGACTTTCTGTTGACATCTAATACAAGTAAAACAGTACCATTCTCCTTCAACACATACTTGCTTAATCGTACCGAGAACAATTCAAGTTTTTTCCTAAAAAATGTTAATGGAAGTTTAAATTTTAGTATAAAATAATAATAATCAAGGAATAACATATAAATAATACAAAACCAATTTCTCATAATTTATATCTTGTAAATGAAAGTGATTTATATATAACTGATGTACTTGTTCGAGATCAACAATACTATTGAAATCAAAATTATGAAGGAAATCTTCATTTTTGGAGTAGATGATCGATGACGAAGAGCTGCTACAATTAGCAGTTGTGGTTTGAGCCATTTATCTGGACAAAAAACAAATATTGTTTGAAGTTATATATATATATATATATATATATATATATATATATATATATATATATATATATATATATATATATATATATATATATAACCCGAATCTAAGATTGCAAAACATATATGAAGAAATATAGAAAATGAATTACCCTCAATGCAAGCTACGAAGTATTAGTTTGAAAATAAGTCAAAAGCATTAATTGCGAATGTAAATGATGGTAAATATTAAATAAACGATGCATTTTTTTTAAAAATATTTTATTTGATTTAAAGTTTTGTTAAATATAAAAATGATGAGACCTCCATATCTTTAAAATTGGATAACCGGAATTTTTTAATAGTAGACTTTTCATTTCAGATATACAAAAGAATTAATACAAAGTTGCAAACATAAGTTCCTACAATTAAAAAAAATACAATTCAAAGACATCAATTTAAAATTTAAAAACAAACAACATATATAAATATTTATATTTAATATGATATTAATTAATTAAAATTAAAAACGAAAATAACTTGTTTTTTATACGAATACATTATTAACCCTAGATATTTTAGGAACATTCACATATGTTTGTTATTTATCACTTCAAACTTACAACCTGATTCAAAATCAATAATACAGAGAGTATAAAGTGAAGACGATGAAGACAGAGCATTCAAAAGAATAAACGTACCTGATCTTGAATATCTAATTTTGAAGAGAAAAGAAGATGTGGAGAATAACAGAAAACAATGAAATTGATGAAGATGACGACAACAATAGAGGGCGGAGGTTCAGAGAGTAGTATGAACGAGTGCCAGTCAGGGACTCAGTGAGTCAGCAACAGGTGCAATGCTAAGAAGATGGTGAAATCGGATACTTGGGAATGACAACTGAGAGGGATTGGTGAGGTGTGTTCTAAAAGATCAAAATAATGATTTTTTGTCCTTATATTTATAACTGATTCGTGATATATTTTTTTCTTGATTTTCATAGTTTTTGTGAGATTTCTTTCCAAATTTTATAAAAAAAAATCCTCCCTAATCTTGTACATTTTTATATTTGTTTATGATCTGTATGCATGATAGCACTAAAAATCAGCATCGTATCTTCAATTTTATGAAGAATAAATCTCGATTTTGTACTTGAGTATGATCACGATCGCAACATTTTCCCTCAAAATCCCTGAGTAATTTCCAATCAAATCGCTATAAAATCATTTTCATGTGACAAATTACATAATCCATCAGCAAAAGCTTCAACGCAAGTTTGGATTTTGACCAGGGGCATCATAATATGAATTTCTTCACATGTATCTTTGTGTGATAATGCATTTGCATCACTTATTTGCTTATTTTAAAATCCTTTAACAGTAATCATATCATCTTTATTAACCCTTATGAACTAATCCTATCAAAATATAAAAGAGCTTTGAGTTACTTAAACAAAAAAAAATCTTTTTGTGCCAATTTTCATCCAAGTTTTTGACTATTATCTCGAGATGTATGCTTTTAACACTGCAATTTGACATCCAATGGGAAATCCATGAGTGATCCATGATATGTACAAGAGCTATTATACATAAAATGGAAAAATAGGATTGTCTCAGTGGTTGCAGATACCAATGTATGCTTGTTAGGGAAGAAGAAAGAGATAAACTTGGCGATACACCTGTCAAATATCATGGAAAATGGGAACTCAGACGTATGATGTTCGGTGGAAATAAAGTAGGTTGTTATGTATCCAACATTTTTTTGGGGTTGTTTCTTTATAAAGTATGATGTACTTACAGGGGTAGATTGGTCATTTTATCCTAATTCCATAGGAAAGATAGATTTTCATAATTTAAACTGATATTTTGGTTAAAGTTTGATTGGTTGAGTTAAATTTGAGTTGTATCATTTATTAGTCATTTTATCTCTTGCACATGGTTTATTTTCATATGTTTTGAAGCTTATGAATGAATTTGAAAACATGGATCTGATTCCTTCGTGTAAAGGACACTTTACAAGACCTTTCATCAAGGAGTTGGTTTAGATAAGGCTCAAAAGTTTTGAATTAGTAGGATATTTTAAAAATTTTTTGGATTGATTAATGGCAGTATGGAAAAGAACATCTATGGGAAAGTCCATGAGATACTTTAGGGAATGATAATTGCAGCCTTAGAGATGATGAAATTCTAGTTACATAAATGTTTTTTTTTTTTTTTTTTTTTTTTTTTTTTTTTGTAATAATGTTATGTTTCCATAATGAACCACAAAATGAAAAGCATTTGGATAAGAACTGTTTATTTATTTATTTATTTATTTATTCTTTTTCTTTTTAAATATATGTAAGCATGCTTACTGTTTCAATTAATGCCTCCATGTTTCCTTTGCTTTATCTGAAAAGTTAATTTTTTTTATTAAAAATCTAAGAGTTCAGGAAATCACTTAGATAACATGCAATGCTACTGAAATTGTCTTCAATTTGCTGGATTCTTAGTTGCTACATGGTGTTCTTTTGACTATGGGAATTTGAGTTATGCTATTGGTATTAGCGAAGGGATTGGCAAAAAGATCAGTTGGTTACTTTTATCTTTGGTTGATAATGGGTACTGCTCTAATAATGCTCTAAAGTGAAATTTGAATGTTTGGAGATTAATCACAGTCGAATCATTTTTTTAAGGACAAAGGGGCAGTTTGGTTAAAATCTGTTTTGGTTGACTTTCAGACATTTTTTTATTTTCGTATACTTGGAGTTTGAATGACAAGATTGGTCCCGCCATTGCATCAGTGTAATCGTATATATAAGGTGTTTTTAAATAAGGAAATCATTATATTCTAAATTAGGATCCTAAGATATAAGTTTGGAGATTTTAGACTATTCATTTGGGAAAAAAAAGAAAGCTATCAGCTATATTAATTCAAACTTCAAATTAATTGACTTTCTTATTTAATAAGTTTTAAAATTCAAACAATTATCTAAAATTGATTCATTTTATGTGGAATATAGTGGGAGATAAATTATGAATAATATTGAATTTAATTTTGACTCTTAAATATTTTGTTGATTTAATGGGATTAGATTATATTTTATAGGTTAATATCTTAATTATTGATATGCTTGTTCAATGAGATTTAAAAAAAAAAACAAATAAATAAATAAAATATAAACGGGTTTGAATTTGGAAATCAAAACCTATAAATAATGGAGTTAAATTAGGAACAATATTAATTAAAGAAACTAATGTCATGTATATAAATAGAATGATATGTTTCAATTGATAAAATAATTACTGAATTTAAAGATTCTATAATTGTTACAGATTCTATAATTAAATGTAATTGTGTTTGAATTTTATTTGGGAATGATGATGTCAATAATTTGATCTAAGGATGAAAAACAGAGTAATAAAACACAATCAAGGGCCCTGATTGTTTCATAAGTGAATTAAAGGTTCTCTTTTAATAATATTTAGAGATTCTACTAGATTTGTCAGATATGTATAATATTATAATATTTTACTAGAATATGTAAAAAACAATATCTTTTGTAGTATTTTTTAAAACGTGTTTTGGAAAATATAAATGACGAAAATAATATTTGAAAAAAAATATTTTCGAAAATTTTCAATTATTTCGCATTTTAAAAATCTTTTTTTTTATCTATAAAATTAATAGCTATGATTGCATCTCACAGTATCACAAAATTAGACGGTCTTATATGAACGTAAACATGTATATATATATATATATATATATATATATATATATATATATATATATATATATATATAAATTAACGTTTTTTTGAAAAATACGTGAAATATTTTAATAAAATATTACAGTATAAATATTTTAATGTGATTTTTAGAATGTTAGAATATTCTGTTAGATTTGTCAGATATATATAATATTCTAATATTCTACTAGAATACGTAAAAAACAATATCTTTTCTAGTATTTTTTTTAATTTTTTTGGAAAATATAAATGACGAAAATAATATTTGAAAAAAATATTTTCGAAAATTTTAAATTATTTCGCATTTTAAAAATCTTTTTTATCTATAAAATTAATGGCTAGGATTGTATCTTACGGTCTCACAAAATTAGGGGGTCTTATATGAACCTAAACATATATATATACACACATACATTTACGAAACTACTTGAGTTGTTGTTTCTTGATGTTTTTGCTTTTCCAAAAGCCTCCAAAATTGGATTAGTTTTAATTATCTCATATTCTCTTCTAAAATTGCATTGTTATCTTTGTTGCTTTAGTTTTTCCACTTTCACCACTAGAAAAGAAAAAAAAAAGTTTTATGAAGTTGGTCCTGTATTGGACTACAATTTAGAGAAACAAACACAACGTGAATTGAATAATCCAAGCTTCAATAGTTATAAAATATCGCTAAAATACTTACATAGATCATATCTTTATCATATATGTATTGAAACCTTGACTGAAGCTTCTGAAAAAAATAAAAAAATTAGCCAATTAGGTCATTTATCTGAATTCATTGAGGCTGTACTTCCCCATTTGGTTTGACCCCATGAAGAAAGAACATATCCTTAAGGAGAAACTTACAGATTAACATCTTCATAAACCATCGAAGTTTTATCCTCCATGAACAAAGTTGATCTATGGTGATCCATGAATAAAGTTGATCTGCGACCATATCATGAATCATCATTAACAATCTGATCAATGTTACCATTCTCGAGTACTCTGATGAGTTGGAAAAACAGAAAAACACAAAATATCGCACTTGAGAGTAATTTAAAGTAAAGAAGAAGCACCTGAGAGTTGAGATACCAAAATTCCATTTCTCGTGATGTGGTTCGTCGCCAAAATAATGGTACAAGCATAGATACTATATGGAGACGATGTTAAGAGATAATTAGTGGAGGCAACTTAGGGTTAGGGGTTCCACTGAACTTTGTGTGACGTTGGCGTTGATGGTGTCGGCAGGATAGGGTTAGGGTTTCTCGTCTTGACAGATAGTAGAAGCGGGGAGATAGGGTGGTGGTGGAAAAGGTGTACTAGCAGGGAAACGATAATCCAGTTGAGAAGGAGGAAAATTACAGTGTCCAGTGAACCACTTTTAGGTTGTAGCAACAACGACCAGAAAATGGTGGTAGCGATGGCGTCAGGAATGTAACGGTAAAGGAGACCTGTCGGAGATTAAAGAGAGTTAGGATAGAGATGGAAAGGATTTAGGAGAAGCAAAGACCGATGGTGTGATGGTGTGTAGAGGATATTAGGGTTTTCCATAAATGGAGAAGGTAAGAGCGTAAGTTTAGGGCATTTTCAATAAAAAGAGAAGGTAAGACCATAAGTTAAAGGCCTATCTACAATGTTTATATTGTAAGCTTAATAGGATTGTAAATAGGGTTATAACAGGTATACCTCTTAATTTTCAAGAAATATTGCACATGCTTTATATATATATATATATATATATATATATATATATATATATATATATATATATATATATATATATATATATCTATATATATCTTAATACCTTAATAAACATTTATCATCAAATGCTGAATTTTAAGAGGTAAAAGTGTTACTATAATATTTATAATCATTTTAGGCAATTGAAAAAAAATACTAATCTTATTTGGTGTACAAAAATACTAAATTTCATCCTATAAATTGAACCGCATTCCTCACAAGTTCTAGCGATTGAATCGGTTAAGTGGAAATACCAAGTTACCTTCGTTGAATCGGTCAAATTGGAATAAACTATGAAGCCGCCTTCAGCAATCCATATCCGTCACAATAAAAGAACCAGGAGGCTTGATTGTGTTGTCATTGAAAGATCCAAAACGACACCTCCAGCGCGATGATGCTCGCTGTCAGTGATGATTATCATAACTCATTCCTTATCACTCTCTCTTCTCTCTCTCTCTCTATGTTTTTCTCTTTTCTGGCGTCGGCGATGATGATGGTGGTTGGACTGAAATAACCAAAGTTATATTTTATATCCTAAAAAAATAACCAAAGTTAGAAAATTTACTTAAACTATATTAGATGGTTGAATTAATGTTAATCTATGTATTTTGTAATAAAATATAAGTTGTTTTTAGTTATATTAATATTAATGTGATTTACTATGTATACATATTACAAGATGTCAAAATTCTACATAGTTTTTTATGTTTGAATTTTTTGAGGTCTTCAATATGGATATTATAGCTATTGAATAGGGTGTTCTTTTAGATAAAAAATAGTTTGACTTTCAACATAGGGTGTATATGGGTTGTTTATTTTGCAGGACCATTTTTATGTTGCTATGTTTGCTAAGCCAAAAAGGAACTTATAAACTAACTTTTTATGAGCCTTTTTAAAGTTTTCCAAGTATAGCCCCTAATTAATTATAGAAATACATTAATTTAAAATGTCATTTTATATATTTCAACTAGTTTTTTAGATATTAGCTATTTTTTATTTAACAACTTGTAACGTCCCAAAAATTAAGACTACAAATTTCATTTTTAAATCAATAAAACTGTAATCCAAAACATCATCACGAAACCAAAGTGGAATCAAAAGTATCAATACATCATAAAGCATTAGAGTATGTCATAAAATACAAAATAAGGAGGTGTGTGCTCTACAATCAAAAGCACCTAAAACATAAACTAAAAAACGTAAGCATAAAGCTTAGTGAGTTCCCCAAAATATCACATACCATAAAACATAAATTCAATGGGCCAAATCATAGTAAAATAATCATTTCATGCATGGGCCAAACCATGGTCCTTCCATAAAATGTTGAGGGCGAAATCCCGGTCTTACACACAAGTGTTAGAGGCCAAATCCTGTCAGGGGCTAAATCCTGGTCTTGCATATAACTGCTAGGGGCCCAATCCTAGTCGTTCATGCAAATATCACAGAGACAACTAGAATTCTACACAACAAGTAATGGGCCGGTATTGGTGCCTTCGACCCGTAGATACACTAAGAGGACTCACTTCAGAATCTGAATAATAGCTAATGAGGTCCTGACTTCGAGTCTTAGCTCTAAACCGACACCTAACCACAAAAGGCCAATTCTCAAACATAATCCAAAATAATAATAAAAAACCCATGGGTCAAACAGGTATAAACGGTCAAAAAGTCAAAAAGTGTAAACTTAGCTGACTGCTACATCGTGGTAGCCCTTACCATGTCATAGCGTCAAATACGACAAAATATTTGCGACCAGCCTTGCCGTCACGTTGTGGTGGCCTTACCACACCGTGGTAACATGGTTTTCAGCAGCTTAACATATTTATCCATTTCCTTCGATCCAAAAGGGTCTCCAACTCAGATCTGGTTCATAATAGGGTCTATATGGATAACGTTTCCAACTTTATCCAATAGATGTCACACCCCCAAACCGGAATGGCGGGTAACGTCATGTACAATATCACAACAATTATATAATAGTAACAAAAGCAACAACAACCATTGTATTAATAACATAGTATTTACATTGTGTTCAAAACATTACTTGTTTAACATTAAAACTATAGCAAAAGATATGATGTAATGCTACTATGCTCCGTCTTCGTAACGCCTGAGAGGGTACCTGTCTACTAACTTTCCTAAGAATACAAGGTGTTTGAAAAATGTCAACATTTAAGTTGTTGAGTTTATAAGTATTTTTTTTTTGGAAAAGATGTGTTCTTTTTCATTGAAAACATTAATATGTTTTTCCAAAAAATCCAATATTTTCTTAGTATATAAATCATAGTCTTAGTACTTTGAAACTAAAAAGTATAAGTTCTTATGTTTATAACCTATGATTCGAGGTTCTGATTCATGTAATTGGTATGACCCTTACTGTTACCTCCTATAGTTACTTAATGTATACAAATTATATATAATCAAAATCGAAGGGACAGTTGATTGGGTGATTCTGCCCTAAGCCCACAACCAAACAAGGAACAAGAAGAAAGGCGGAAATCACATATTCCAATGTCTATCAGATTTTTATTATAAATAATCATAACGTACATATTAAGAAATCATAGACTTTAATAAAAGAATACTCAATATATGTTTTCTGATCTTCTGTTTGTACCATATTAGTAAATAATATTATGTTTTGCTTTTCGTATAACTGTGTAAATCTAGAAATTTAATACTTACAAATAACGTAATATGCTATTATTATTTAAATAAAACCCCTGAAAGTATATTTGCTCTGAAATCCGAATGTAGGGTTAATAACCAAATACAACTATTTGATAACACATTATTCGTAAATATGTCATTTTCTCTTTATGAGTTCTTATAACCATATTAACCCAGTCGGCCTGATCGCAACGTTTTTCAAGTGTCGGAATGTAAACGATATTTGTCACCCCAGGCCTGGCGGCATGACTGTTGCTAACAGTCGGGATGTGGGATTGTCATTCTCATATAGATCTATACACAAATACATCGCTTTCCCTACAAGAGACTGTGGTTATAAGTCAGAACTTTTACCAGTACTTACATAAGTACACGAAAACATTTCACAAATTTCTTCAACGTTTTTACGAGTAATAACAGAAAACCCTTTTTGTTCATCTGTTATGTAAAATCCCTTTTTATTTATACGTTAACTTGTACTTTGTAAAATAGATCATTTTTTCCATAAACTGTACCTATTATAGTTTATAAGTTTGTTTCCATGTTATAACCTGAATCTTGTAAAATAGTATCTTTGTTCCATAAACTGTACATATTATAGTTTATAAGTTTGTTTCCGTATTGGTGTAAAAACTGTCACGTCTTAACATGTTTTGTAAATCTTTTGTAAATTCAATAGTAATGATATTTTTCGTATTTAGTAAATTTTATGTTTAATTTCTTATTAACGATAATAAAACATAATCAGAAATTTATATTTTTAAACACAAGATTTCTAGTGTTTTACTTGTATCCCCCCCCCCCCCCCCCCCAGGCACACATAAACAATTTAAAAATCATAAAAACGTAGGGGTATGAACTCACCTTGTGTGCGTGTTCTTGTTTAGATACGAAGTGGTTGCAATTGATCCTCGGGATACAATACGTGATTAAACTCGTATCCTATTAATATTTATACACATAATGCTATTTCAAATTAGTTAATCTAATAATAAAATGTTAACTAACACTTGTTTATATTAAATACTTACAAAAGCTTAAAACTCATTTGGAAGAACAATGGTCTCCTCGAGTTTGAATTGGACGGATGATGGAAATGGGTTTAATATTTGAGAGAGAATTGAAAGTAATTTCAGTAATAGAGATATGAAAATGAAAGTGTTTTATGTTATGTAACTTAAATATGAAGTAAAAGTATAGGTGATGATGTTGGTGATTGAGATTAAATCATGTTAAAAAATGTGTCAAAAGGATAAAATTTGAGTCTTCGGCCAAGAACCCTGCCCGAGAAAAGGAGTTTGTGGTCAATCTGTTTTTGGTTAGAGTAATGTGTGCGGTCATGAGGTTTGTGATCCGAAGTGGTTTGCGGTTTGAGTTGATTTTGGTCCGAGAAGGTGGGATCTCGCATGATGTTTTCAGTCTTGATTGAAAACTTGTTTTTGGTCCGAGGAGATGAGGTTCTTGCGAGTTTTCGGTGGAGTTGTTAGCCACGTGTGTTTTTCCGTTTTTAACCAAGAATGGTTTTTAGCTTTTAAGTGTATTTTATTCTTTTATTAAAACACATATTTTAAACCATAAACACTTGATTAAATCAAATGTGTTTTAATTATTTTACCTTTGTTTGACTTAGTTGGCTATTTTAAATTTTTGGGTTTGACTCTCATTGACTTTTATTAACTGAAAATAACAGGTTGTTACATTATCCCCCTGTTAAAGGGAATTTCATCATGAAATTGTTTTTAAAGTGGCTACTCTTGATGTAGGGAAAATATGTGGGTACTTTTGTTTCATTAGACTTTTCTATTCCTTAGTGAATTCAGGTCCTCGCTTGTCGTTCCAGCGGACCTTTATTATTAGTATGCGACCTTGTTTTGTTTAATCTGATTGTTTGTGTTAGTACGATACTGTACTTAAGATGGGAGAAAGTGTGGGTTTGGTTTACATGTTTACGTTTACTTGAATAATAGCATGCTCACCTGTAGTCTTGGATAGCTTTGCCCTGAAGTTCATAGTAGGACTCATAATTGGTTCATCCACCCACACCTCGTGTATACAAGTCGTATATAATTAAGATTGGAAAGACGTTCGGATGGGTGACTTTGCCCCAAGTCCACAACCAGATAAGGAACAGGAGATAGAGTGGAATCATACACCCTAAACCCATAGAATCTTAATTATATACCACCCTTGCATATACCATTAGTAGTGATAGATTAGCTGCATGGATCCTTAGTCTCTATTCTTGAATTTTCCTTGTTGTACGAGCGGTATTCCTGGAAAGTCTGCTGAGGATACTTCAGGAAGATTACGGACTTCGGGAACATCTTCGGTATGTTTCACTTTAAGTTTCTTGTCTACGGAGTAAGCTAGGAAGGCGTGGTACCCCTCGCTTGGGTACTTCTGAGTTTTGAAGCGAGATATGACATGGAGGTTTATGTGGGATTTATCGTTATAGCTTGAAAAGATTTAGTTAGAAGGTTGGTTAGAGCGAAGAGTCTTTTTGTAGCACATGCAGTTGGTATGGTGAGGACCAAGACAATCCACGTCGAATGACGACGTCAAAACTTCTTATTGTAATGGATGTTAAGTCGATTAGGAGGAAGTGTTTATTTAGAGCGATGGTGTTATGTATATGTCATTAGTGCCTTCTGTTTTATTCTTGTTATTACTGTTGCGAATATTTGCACCACGTTTAGCTAGTATAGGTAGTAAGAGTGTTCCTATAATTAGTAATGAATTCTCTTAATATGATCCCTACAAAGTCTCTCTATAATCGCTTAGTGTATACAAATCGTATATAGTTAAGATTGAGAAGACAGTCGACCGAGTAACTCTGCCCTAAATCCACAATCAAACAAGAAACATGAAATAAGGCGGAATCACTCACTCTAAGCCTGCATAATCTTAACTATATATGACTCTAATATTACACTAAGCCATCACAGCTCACCTATAAAAATTCTTAGTTTTTATATGAATGATGCGGTAGTTATAATTTTGATTTAATTGTCAAAAACGTTTGTAAAAATTCGGTGCTTAATTATTGTTATTTGGAAAACGTACCAAGAATCCCAGTAGGTTCCTTGTTGCTCCTTTATGTCCTATTGTTAATATCCTCCCTATCCCCCATCGTTTCTCTCTGTTGGATAATCTCTCTTGAAATGTCCTATTCCGCCGCATGCATCGCATATGGGTCTTTCTCCGACATTGGTGGTTGAAGTGATGTGTTGGGATGGAGTCCTACAGAAGCGGGCAATGTTCCTATTCTTGTTGCACTTCTTGCAATGCAATTCCCACCAGATTCCCTTGTGATGGAAATTACACTTTTTGCACTTCGTTAGTGTTCAAACATATCGATTGGTTGGTATTGGAGCGCAAATGTTGTGGCTGCAGGGGCTTCCATAGGTTGTTGTCTCTTGGCAAGTCTTTGAGATAATTTGCGCTCCTTTTTGTTCTAGAACTTTCTTTTCTTTCTCTTAGGTTTGTGGTCTAGGGTTCCCTTGATGACCGAGACTCATTGTTTTCCTTGGTTGCTACTACGGTTTGAATTGTCGATGTTGTTTTCATTTTTGTTTGGGTTGTTAGCATTGAATTGCACCATGACAGCTGTCATAGCAGCTGTTACAGTGGCTTGGAATGCAACGGAGTCTATATGTAGAATCGGGGTTTCGTCGGTTGGCCAGTTTTTTCCATGTGAAGACATGATTCTGTTGCATGATGTGAAATAGGTTCGTAAGTAACTACGGTTATTGCTAGTTGTATTTTACCTATTTATATATACATATAAATTTTATTGGTTCGTTATGCGATTCTTAATGTTTCAACCTACCTCCCTACGATGTATTCATGGTAGTGAATAGAAATAAATATTGTACAAAGGTTAAGTTCACTCATCCTAGTACTAATCTCATCCAAGCATGCTTAACTGCGGAGTTCTTATGGAATCCGGTACATTAGTGTTGGTATGATCGCACCCTATAAATCCACGGAAAGTCATCTTTCTACCATAAGGTTTAAGAGAATGAAATGGTAGTAAGTCTTTTAGTAATAGCTATAACTCGTGTGTCGCTTTAACTATGTAATATTGGTCCCGTGCGTATTGTGTTCTGACTGTTATAGAGTTTTCTAAACAATTCATAATAGAAGTCTATATAGAATAAACTTATGAACTTTTAATAGTTATCGCCCTTAAACAAAATTCTATGACTTGATGTACTAGTATTTGTTGTTACGAAAGAAATGATAAACCTAATACACAGTGTGAGTAGTGGAATTGCTAACTCACTAAGTTATATCATTTTATAAATTACTAGTGTGATGTATAGAGTGCTTTCTAGTTTGATCCTGATAGGGTAAGGTTCGTTAATAATCTCTTTGTTGGTTTTCTCTTCTTTTGGTCCTTTCTTAGTTGCCTCCTCATGAACCCTCTTTTGGTTCTTCCTCAACTCCTCTGTTGGCTATTGTAGTGTAGTGTTTACATCTACCTATGTTGTTTGTGCGAGAATGGGAGTGTCTAAAGAATCTATGAGATAAATAAAACATGTTTATTTTTATGGGGTGATCCTTACCAGGTCCTCCTATAGTCATGTAGTGTATACAAATTATATATAACTAAGATCAAATAAACTTTCGAATAAGTGATCCTACTCTAAGACCACAACCAAACAAGGAATAGGAAGTAGAGTGAAAATCACAAATTCTAAGTCTATAAAATCTCAATTATATATAACCTTAAAATATACACTCAATAATTATAGACCTACCAGTAAAGGTCTTTTAGTTTTCACATAAGTTAGTTATAGTGCATAACATACTCCTATAATATCTTAACTGTATGTTTGATTCTAGTGCTTCTTGGTATATGAAGTTGATAAGTTTCTACACTTGTTGTTATTGTGAAGTATCATAAAATACTCCTATAGTATTTTAAACATGATGTTTGGTTCTAGTATTCCTTTACGTATAGTATACTTGTTGAGTCTCCAAGATGGACATCGTACACCGAAAACTACAGAAAACTACATTCAATGTTAAGAGAACATGAAGGTACAATTCTACTTATTTGTAATTACTTGTTTATAAATTTAGAAGGTTTTTTATACGTAAATAATATTTATAGAATTCCAAATGTTTTAAAGTATTTGGACGATTTTTTCTTAAACAAGTATAAGGAAATATTTGTCTCTCTTTGGATTGATCAATATTTGAGCTTTGGACAATGAACCAGCAACAGAATTGAGAGTCAACATTCAACATTAAAGAAGTAATTACAAGAAAAAAATTATTCTTTAGCTAAATTTGTTGGTACTATTGATCGGTTTGTGAAGTCTCAACTTACAACGATAAATGAGAGTTTTGAAAAGAGCATGATCGTCTCTAAACACGAACATGAATTTTTTTGTTTCGATTAATTAGGGGGTAATGTTTCACTTAAAGCTCTGGATAAGCTAGTAGAGGAACTTCAACAGCTACATCAAGTTTACTCTTTAAACTATGGTTGTAAACTACAAAATAGTTGTGACTTTGTTGGATTTTGTGTCTAAGGCCATAACTATTTTGGTATATACTTGACCCGATTATGAGCATGGTCCTTTTGGGTTGCCTTCACTCATGCAACTTGATAGGATAACAAGAGGAGAGAGAGTAGGACTTATCATATGAATAAAAAGTTCATACTGAAAAATGGTTTTATTAATATATTACAAAATTAATATAGGGTTAATATCACAAAAGTCCTATGTTTTTGGCACTAAATTGGAAAAAGTCCTGAATTTAATTTTTCATTTACTGTGACCACGACATTTTCTTTGAGTTATCATTTGAGGGAAAATAGTCGGTCACCAGCAGGTAACCTCTACCATCCGGTCACCACTAAGCTATTCTGCAGCCATCACCTTTCACAAACCATCACTGCTAAAGGGTTTTTCATGCATTCGAGAAGGTTTTGACGCTAAGAAGAATTTCACAGTCCCCAATTTCGCAACTTGAAGCTTCGAAATCATTGGTGAAGTAAGGTTGGAGTAGAAAGGTACGTGTATGGAAACAAGAAATTGATGATTATGAGGGTGGTTATCTTCGTCTATGGAGTTCCAAGTTTGAACTAACAAGTTGTGTTTTTGTTTTTTTTTTTTATTTTATTTTATTTTATTTTTTTTTTATTTTTATGAAACAGATGGATCCTACTTCTAGAACTAAGAAGCCTAAAGGGACTAAGCTCCCTGAGAAGACATATCTTCCAGACTCTAACTCCGATGAAGATGCATTTGACTTTAGCTTCTTGGATTTTTGTAAAGAAACTTTCAAAGCCCCCTCAAGTTTATGTGATGATCAGTTTCTTAACTTATTGTGTGATGAAAACCTATTAAGGAGAAGTATTGATGGAATGGTAGATGATAGAGACATTCCTGGTTTCCAACAAAAAGACCAAGCCCACTTAGATGAGGACAATGAAGATGTTGGTGTGGAGAGGGTGCATGATCCCAATGTTGACTAGAAAGAGATGAGGCCCTAATTAGGAGATTGTTATGAATCCCCTGCTGAACTCAGGTTTGCTTTAACTAACTATGCAGTCCATGGAGGGTACCAGCTTTATTTTGAAAAAAGTGATAGAGTGAGGCTTATAGCTGAGTGTGGTAGTGGAACCAGGGATAGCAATGATAATAACAAAATACAGTGTCCATTTAGGGTTGCAGTTGGATGGAAGTACAATGAAAGAACATTCCAGATAAAATTTTGTAATGAAATGCATCTGTGTGCTAGGAATTATCATTTTGGTTCCTTAGTTACTAGCAGTTGGTTAGCCAAACACTACCTGAAAGATGTAATCATGAAGCCCAAGATGACATTGCTAAAGATGCAAGCAGATGTGCTAAAAAGGTTTTCAGTGAGTGTATCTCTTGGGCAATGCCAAAGAGCAAGGTCTACTGCAATGGGGGATGACAGAAGGGAGGTTAGAAGATCACTATGCCAAGATTTGGGACTATGCAACTGCAATTAGGTTGAGTAATCCGGGTACAACTTGCTTGGTGGGGTTAGAAAGTAATCTAGGGTTTAACTATTTCAGATGGTTTTATGTTGGCTTCAAGGCTTTCAGAGACGGATGGAGCAGAGGATGTAGAAGGGTAATAGGACTAGATGGTAGTTTCTTGAAGGGGCAGGTTAAGGGGGAGATTTTAACTGCTATTGGGAGGGATGCAGACAACCATGTCTACCCAATAGCATGGGCAGTTGTGAATGTTGAGAATAAGGACAACTGGACCTGGTTCATTGATAATTTGGTTGCTGATTTGGATCTTGGTGCTGGCAATGGATTGGTTGTTATCTCAAACCAACACAAGGTACCACAACATACACTAGTATACAATATATATTTGTATGTTATAGTCATTAATATTTACATGTGTTGTGTTGTGTTTGTTTGTTAATTATAGGGACTTTTACAGGCTGTGGCAGACCTACTCCCCAATGTTGAGCACAGACAATGTGCTAGACACATCTTTGCAAACTTTAGAAAGAAATTCACAGGATTAGAGCTAAAGAGTTTGTTCTGGGAAGCTGATATGAGTACAGTGGAAGGGGAATTTCTTGCTACAATGGAGAAGATAAAGAAGATAACAGAAACAGGATACAATTATCTTATGGCAAGGAAACCTGAAACTTGGTGCAGAGCCTTCTTTTCTCATGGGTATGCTTGTGAAGCAGTAGAGAATGGGGTTGCAGAATGCTTCAATGCCATGATCAAACAAATAAGGAAGAAGCCTATAATCACAGTGCTTGAGGAAATAAGGATTCTCCTTATGAAAAGGTTTTTTCAACAAGGTCAAGAGGCCACCAAATGGAGGGGTAATTATGGGCCTAACATATAACTGAAGCTTAATGAATTTGGGAAAGATATGAGGTAATATAAGTTTTTATTGGCATGTATCCAAAAATATTAAGTATGTATTTATATGTGTACTTTGTTTGTTTTGTGTGTAGGTTGCGGACAGTGGTGCCAAGTGGTGGTGATGTGTTTGAGACTAGGTATGGCTACAATGGATACAAGGTTGATTTAGCCAATCACACTTGCACCTGCAACTTGTGGATGTTGTTGGGCATACCATGTGTGCATAGTCAAGCTGTAATCAACTATGTCCACAAAGATCCAAGTGAATTCATTTCATCTTGGTTCCACAAGGACAAATATGTTGCAACCTACAGTCAGAACATACAACCTATTGGTGGAAGCAACTTGTGGCCAGTAACTGAGTTTATTAAACCATTAGCACCCCTAGTTAGAAGGATGCCTGGAAGACCCAAAGTAAATAGAGTGAAGCATGCATCTGAATCAGAAGATGCCAAATACCCCTCTCATAGGTTAAAAGTCCTAGTGAGGTGTGAAAAGTGCCAACAACTTGGGCATAATAAGATTTCATGCACAAATAATGAGGTACCTAAGCCACTTGTCCCAAAAAGGAAGATTGGAAGACCTAGGAAAGATGGGGGAGGCCAACCTGTCTTTGATCAATTCCCTCCAGTTGAGCCTGCTATACCAAGAAGTGATGCTGCCCCTCCCACAGTTTCAGAATGCGGTGATCAAGTTAGTGGGCCTGATGTACCAAGAAGTGATGTTACTCCTCCCCCAGTTTTAGAATCTGGTAATCAAGTAGGTGGTCCTAATATTACTCCTATGAAGAGGACTAAGATGATGGCAAGGAGAGGAGGGAAAACTAAAGTGTCTAGATCAAGGAACAAAACACCAAAGAAAACACCTAATGGTAAGAAACATAAGAGTAATGCAAAGGAGGATGTGTCCCTAAGATGTGATGAGGATTTTGTTGATATTTTTACCCATGCACCTAATGGTAAGCAAGGTATGAGTCAAGCAACAAAGGATGTTCAAGAACAAGAACATGATGATAATGAGGTGAAGGTGAGTGAAAGAGTTACTTTACAAGAGTTGCTGATGTCTGGATATACACATGCTGATGCAGTGGCTGCTATGAAAGAGGTATGTTTTGGTAATCACTATTTTTGGCTTTCATATTGTAGATTTACTAACTACCCCTCCATATTGTTGGTTTATGGAGAGGTTGAGGAACAACAAATTGAAGAAAAAGAGGCTAAGGGAGGAGTTGAAGATACAGAGGTTGAAGAAGAAGAAGTTGAAGGCATACAGGTTGAGCAATAAGAAGTTGAAGTCATAGTGGTTGAGGAAGAAGGAGTTGAAGAGACAGAGGTTGGAGCAACAGTCCTACCCTCCAGAAGAAGTTATGGTGCTTACAATTTCCATTGGGAGAAAAAGAGGAAACCCTCTGAAAGAATTAGGAAGTTGAAGCTCAAGAAAATGGTTGAAGATGTTGATGGTGGTGGTTCCTTCAAAACCCCTTGGGTTTTAGAGTAAGGAGTTGTGTTTAAGGGTTCAATGGGTAGAATGAGCATTAGTAAATAGGTTGCCCTTTTTGTTAACATCTACTTTTTGTGTTTTAGGGTTCAATAGGTAGAATGGGCATTAGTAAATAGGTTGCCCTTTTTGTAAACATCTGCAAATGGTACACTTGTCTTTTGGTAACAAGCTTCCAATTCATATCCATAATGTTTGGTAGAATTGGAAGTTTGGTTCTAATTAGGTTAAATGGTACGATAGTGATTTTTGGGAAGCATTGTAAAGTACATTCCCATTTTTGGGCAGTTAAATATTTGGTATGATTGTTAAGTTATCAATATGTATATGCCTTGATCACTATAATTGTTGTTACCTTCCATATTTTGGTTAGTTTGGTAAGTAGGTTTATACATATGTATGTGTTAAAGGACTTAATACATTGTTATCATTAATACATAATAAGTTGTTGTCATTGTCATCTCTTACAAAACCAAAAAATTGCCATACATAACACATGCATCTACTTACTGCCTAACTTGACCAAAGTACCCTTACACCTAAACTACTACTACCATTCCACCTGAACCTAACTAATGCCCACAACTTCACAGTGCTTTAACCATAACATTGTGAACCATAAACCCCATCACTATCACCACCACCAAAAGCATGACCATCATAAGTAACTCCACCTTCAACAGGTTTAAAATATCCAGTTGAACTTCTTTGTTGTTGTTGGCCTCCTCCGAAAGCTTTAAAACCTCCATTGCAAATTCTTTATTGTTGTTAGCCTCCTCCAAATCCATATGAAACTTCCACATAGTTTCCTTGTAGTAAGTGTTTGGCAGGGGTGGATCAAGCCATCAAAAAAGGCGCATGTTTTTTGGTGTCCTGCATAACAATCACTTGTTCATAATGCTTCAACAAGACCACAAAAAATTACTTAATATTACCTGATAGTTTGGACACCCCCTGAATTTCCTCCATGGATTATCGACAGTTTTGGAGATCGAGAATGTCGCAAGTTAATCACAATCGCATCTCAAATCTTTAGACCAACGATTCCTTAAAGCCCACTCTTTGTAACCTTGTGTGTGCGTGTTGGAGGAGCTTACCATCCTTTTGATTTGAAGTTGGAGAGAAGAATCGACCCAAAACTACCTGCAACGTTCGACTAAGGAGTAAACCTACTGAAACCGGTGAAACTGGCTCTTTGCCCTCAAACAATAACTCAAAAAAAATATTGTGGTCACATTAAATGAAAACTTAAATTCAAGGCTTTTTCCAATTTAGTGGCAAAAACATGGGATTTTTGTGATATTAACCAATTAATATATTATTTGTAAATCATATTATTTAATTAGTATTGATTAGAAATTAATTTGGTGGTCAAAAGAGACTAATTAAATAAAGGGACTATTATTGTAATTATTTGTTAGTTGCAATTGGGCTGATGGATTACCTTGGAATAAGGTTGGATGAATTCTATGGGAAGCCTATAAGGAATTCGTCCAAGGGCTATTCTAAAGGGGTCCATGGGCTGCTTAAGGCCTAAGCAGTCACATTAGGGTTTCCACTTAAAACCCTAGCATCCATAAGTATAAATAGACCCCATTATAAGGGATTTTGGTCCAAGGATATAAGAAACCCTAGAGTGGTCGAAATCCTCCTCTCTCGTACATCATCCTTTGCATAAAGTGTTTGTGACCCCATTAAAGGTGCAACACTTGGGGCACTAAGCTTTCAAGAGTCAAGGACTTTGTGGATTGTTCTTATTATTGCTACATAAAAAGTAAGGTAAGATTCCAAACCCTTATTTACATATGAATTTCGTTCTTAGACATGTTAGATTAGGGTTTATGCTTTGGAAGATTGTTTGCATGTATAACTTGAGTAAAACCTAGACCCAAAGCATTAGGGTTGCATGTACACCATATGAATGATGTTTTGCTCAAAACCCATCAGTGGTATCAAAGCCTAGGGTAGTGTTTCTGTTATATGATGCAAAAGTTAGGTTTTCAAAGCTAAAATTTGAGTTTTTCGATTCTGAGCAAGACTCACGACGTGAGAATAGTGCTCACGATGTGAGCTCAGATCTGATAATAGATTTTCGGAAATATTTCCCTAATTTGATTTAGATGATTACCATAAGTTGTTTTTCCAAATTAAAATCAGATTTTCTGTTACGGTAATTGATATCCTAATCAAATTAATGGATAATTGTCAAATTAAGATAATTACTTGTTTTATAAGATAAAGTTTAATTATTTGTATTTTGATTTGAATTATCTTGTAAGAAAAAAATTGGATCATGTCAAATTATGTGATAATTATTAATTATATGATATTTAATTATTTTTTCAAATTTGATCTAAAAGATATTTTCAAAATTTTCCCTCAAGTTATTGAATTTAAAATTTGATTAAAAAGTATTAATTTTGAAATATTAAATTCTAAAACCCTAGTGTTTTGGAAAGTTTAAATTACACCCTTATGGTTTTATTAAATTAATTAAGTGTTTAATTAAAAAAGATAATTAATAAATTCATAATAATATGGTTTCAGATTAATCAAATTAAAAGTTTAATTTATTAATAGATTAAACCACCTAGTATTTTAAAGGTGTAAAATACACCCTTATACTACATAAAATTAGAAGTCTAATATTATATATGTATGAGTAAAGAGTCAATCTTACCCTTAGTAGGTCTTATTCATGAAGTTGGTCTATAAGGGGTTTTTAAGGAAGCAGCCTGTAAAATGACCGCCATTGGGTATCCATTCTTACACACCACACTCTTGACCAGTGGAGGGACGTTAACCGAACGGGTAGGATAAGACACAGCCTTCCAGTAGAAGTATAATGAAATACGAAGTAACTAAACAATTTTACAAATTACCACATCTTAGCTACTTTAGAAAAAATGTGGAATTGGTGCTAATCTATGAAATTGCACATTACACCTTGTTGATCGTTAGTGGAGCGTGTGTGGTTAACCGACACACTAATATGGGACCAATGAAGGATGTCAATGGGTTTCTCGTAAGATTATCATTGATCAATGGAGCATGTGTGGTTAACCAGCACATTGATTGGGTGGTGATCGACATCGTGAGTACAAGCTAATTTACAGGGTTATCCACACATTGTTTGTGATCCTTGGCATCCCAGTCACAAACTTGAAGGGCATAATCGAGATTAAACATGCTATTGAAAAGTTCAATGAATCTCAAAATATCTAAAGGTACCTTCAAATATTTTGCAATTGGATTATAGAATCCCTCTTCCTAATTGCAGAATATTGTGTTGGATCCTAGCCTGGTTATTTCATTTTGGTGTTATATCAAGGATTCTTATCAACTAACTTGATTTTTCTCACATTTTGTAGATGTTAAATAACTATGGTCTTCCCGAATCCTTTGGAAAAGGCTTTCCACTTGAAGTTGGTGTTCCAAAATTGGATCATGCAAATGGAAATTATGCTTCACTTCCTCCACCTCCTCCAATAGTTGTGACAACCCGAAATTTCCATTCTGAACAAACCATATCAAGCCAATAGATGTAGATCAGTTACAATGTAAAACTCAGATTTCGAGTATAAGTTTGGTCGTTTTTCAGGTTTTTACACTTAAGAAGATATTAGGAGAGTGGGTGCACTAGGGTTTTGTGCAACACTATTATTCCAAGACTCTAGGACATTAGAGTTTGTTCCAGGAATAAAAAAATTTTCTGCCAAAAATCTCAGGACTATAAATAGAATTCTGAACCAAATTGGTTCATTAGTTGAATTCCAATTAGAGAAAAGCCAAATTCTCTCTCACGGATCTTCGGGTTTTTATCCCAAATCGTGAGTACACTTCTCTAGTTGTTTTATAATACTTGTTATAAGCTTAATAACATATATTACATGCCAAATATAAGAGATCCGGGAGTTTACCGCCCAAGAACGTTCTTGGGGAGTAAACTCCATTTTAAGGTCCTTAAGGGTTCAAATGACGCTCAAAGCTTTAGAACTCGAACTAGAAGCCTCCAATTCATGCCTTATACCACAAAACAATTAGGATCCATGACTAGAAGGGAATTTACGGCCAAGGAGCTTCTTAGGCTGTAAACTCCAAGTTTTTAAGTGCCAAAATGCTTGGAAACACTACCTAAGGCTTGGACTCTATTTTAGATAAATACCCTAAAGTGTTTAGAACCTAGAAAACTCATGGAAACACAAGTGTGGAAGAGTTTACGGCCAAGAGTAATTCTTGGGCCGTAAACTCCTTTAAAGGGGTCAAATGACACCCTAAATCCTTCCTAAAGCCAAGAGACAATTAGAGCATGTACCTAAATGAGTTATGGACTAGTTAAAACACTTAGAACCCCAAGAGTGAGGGAGTTTACGGCCCAAAAGGTTCTATGGCCGTAAACTCCATTAAATGGTGCCAAAGGGTGCCATAAACTCTTATAAAGACAAGTACAAAAGCCTAGATAGTTCCTAGTTAAAATAGAGACTTGAAAGCACCATAATCACCCTCCCAAGGGAGTTTATGGCCGTAAACTCCAAGGGAAGATGGTCTTTGGGCCGTAAACTCCCCAAAGGAGTTTATTTGGTACCCAAACACTTGTTATAGCCTTGAAACAATTCCCCACTAGAGTTGTGATAATTCTAAGCTCCATTTAGGCCTTGGTTGAGAGTTTACGGCCAGGAGCTTACTCCCGTGGGCCGTAAACTCCAAAGAACATGGTCATTAGACCTTAAACTCCCCTAAGGGGCATTGCACTCTTTTGTTGCAACCCATTAGCCCCCAAGCACTTGACCAAAAGTGTTTTCCTCGCGTTTAAATGTTTATACTTGTATAATTAGTGTTATAATCACTAATTATTTATATACATATGATTTCATATGTAATTAGGATCATTGTGTGTGTCTAAGTCTTCACTTGACACCAAGTACTTGTCCGATCCTTCCATACGATAGCAGTTTGTTCAATTCCAGTCACTTACTGCAGGTGAGTTCATACCTCTTAACTAATGTTTTAAACTATTTTTAAATGTTTTATGGGGGGGGGGATACAAGTAGAATCATGCTACTTATTATGTCAATCACATGTGATTAGTAAGTGGGATTGTATACTTATTACATCAATCACATGTGATTAATATACAGCATTCAAATGATTTGGCTACTCATTAGCTGTTTTACCAAACAATTTCCTTCAAATGATTTTTTATAAACATTGTATATGTTTTAAACTCCTTATTACACTGTTCACCTTACTGAGCACATTAACTTTCAAACTTATTTACAACTGTGTTTCAAACAAATGTTTCCTTATACTTAAATTGTTTTATCAAACTTGTGCCTTCAAATTGTTTTATAGATTGACATCAAGTCGATCTTTTCTTGAAATAATATTTATGTTTCAAATGTCTTACAAAACTTATTTATGCTTTTATATTATAAATTGCATGCCTCTATATGTATAGTTATATAAGAAATGTTTAAAAGACTTAGGAAGGCTATCCACCCTATTTCCTTTTTGCGCCTTGAGATGTGGTCTGGTGGGATATCGGGTATTCGTCCAAAAGTCGTTTAAATATTAGTTATATATCATGTGTACATATATAGTCATAAAAGGTCCTTCCAGTTCAACATATGCCCCTAGGTAGCAAGGGTATACATCCATGTCCATACTTACCAGATAGATTACTAGTAAACTACCATATGGGTAGTTTAGGAAGATACTAGAACAATTACTAGAACGCGATATCATACAATGAGTCAGTTCATTCATGAGTCAATACTTTCTAGAACATTACAGTACATTACATATACAACTATACTAGGAAGAGAACATATACAACTATAATAGAACGATTACATTACTATACTTGCTAGGTAGAGAGCACGTACATTACAGCTAGAACAATTCATTACATTACAGCTAGAACAGTTCATTATATTACATATACGAGAATACGTTAATTATTGTGATTTAAATCAGAGCATGACTTAAATGTCATGGCTCGAGTTGTGGCCCGAATTCTCTTGGAGGGAGAGCGTGAGTTTGCGTATAGATCTATATTGGATTGACAATCCTACACCTTGCTGCTAGCTACAGCCGGACCTGCAGGTCTGCGGGTGCCAAACGTCATTCCATTATTACGACCATTCATTATGTCATTGTTACTAGTCGATAGTATGGTGCAATTTATCACATAATGCCTTAATATAAATCCGGTTTAAGGTAGTTAGTACGGAAGTAGTTCTTATAACACTACACCATAGTACTATTTCATTTTCCCATTACATTCACTTCGTGAACATTCACACGACGCACGATAATGTAGAAATTATATTTTTGGATAATGATAGTTATACTTGGGAAAACACTTACTCTTACAAGAGACACACATTCAGAGCAGTTAGGTCTTGGTAGAAGACTACTTTCAGAACAGTTAGGTCTTAGTAGAAGACACCTTCATATACTAGTAGGAATCATAGGGATTTCTAGGGTTTTTCAAACACTTACAGTTCATATACAAATTCTTACATACAAATTAAGACACTAAATACTTATGATCTCACCAGCTTCAATGCTGATACTCGCTTTCAAAATTACTTGTATCCTCAGGTCATCATAGACAGGTACCGATGCAAGGAGAAAGGAAGATGGATCTTGTTCAAGACTTATCTTTCATTTTGATTTATGCTTTAGTGTTTATCAAAATTTGACAGAACACATTTGTATAATAATTATATTATTAATGCAATGGATGATGTTGTTGCTTGTTTACTACTTTACATTTTTGTGATATTATACATGACGTCCTCCGCCCCAGAACGTTTCCGCCGTTCCTGGTTTTGGGGTGTGACAATAGTTCTCCCCGACTCACGTGTTCGAAGACTTGAAAAGTTCAAGGTTACTCAAGCCCTATTGGCAAGCAAACACGAAAAATGGAAAGCTTGTGTGTTCACACGTCTTGGAGATGAAATCACACATTGACAAGTTGGCAATGTTGGGTGTCATTGTCTCAAGGAAGTTGGTTGTTGATTTGGTTCTTCAATCACTTCCCAAAGCATATAGTGAGTTCATTAGAGAGTACTATATGATGGACCACGACGTGACCCTAATTGATCTTACCTATTTGCTTATTGCTGCTGAATCAACAATGATTTGGTGCACTGGTAAAGCAAATTTGACTGGTAGATCAACCTCCCAAACATCCATGGACGTTGAAATGGCAACATTAGAAGTCTAGAAAATTCTTCTCTTCCCAATGGAAAGGGATTGGCCATGGTCGAACCGTTTGATTGGATGGTAAAGAGAAAGGTTGAATATGAGATTGTCCCATGTGTTGTTCCAAAAAGAGTCCATTTATTTCTACTGCTAAGAGAAAGGGCATTGGATGCGAACCTATCGTATCTACCTGAAGGATCGCGAAGATGGGAGAGTCAAGATGTATGACTCTACTTTAGGCAAATCCACTATCTAACTCCATTAAGTTCCTATCTGTAGATTCTTAATACATGATGTGATAAGATTAAATTTTGATGTTTTGTAGGATCGAAGAAAAGAAAGCAAGCTTAAAAACGGACTGAGCCGAGTCTGATCGCGAAGAAATGGATTTTGATCGCATGGTTTGATGATCGGATTTTTGAGTTGCTGCTTAAGATTTGGGAAAGATTGCTTAGGAATATTTAGTAGCATAGTTTTCATTTGATATTGCGATTATAAGGACACATTTTTCCGCATTTTTATAAATAAAATAAATTTAGGTTTTGTCTTATTTATATTTCCTTGCAATGGCATATGTGAAAATCAATGTTTATATGTTTATATCGTTAGCAATATTGAAAAGGATGTGATTCTTAGTTATGTTATTTGTGGTAGTGTCAAAATGTACCAAATAAGGAAGGATTCTCATCACCCAAGTTTCAACTGGACAGAAACTTGGAATCATGCAACTGGTATTGTATGATGAATTAGAACCTTTATGTTTGGAAAGTTAATACTAATTCCTTGTTCACACAAGTATGTGAGTCAAGTGAAGGACTGGGAGATCTAGTATACATTTTTGTGCACTGGTCAAGTCCACCACAAAGAACGATAAGAATATTCGTTATGATTTGCTAAAAGTTTAGTAAATATGGTTATGCTCACAAGATTAAGTATAATTCTAATACCTTGAAAAGTTTCAATGTATAACATAACGAATAAGACTAATCAATTCAGAAGAAAGATAAAAGTTTCTCCGATCTGAAAAGAAGGGAGAGTACTTAAGTATCATGTTTTATGATTAACTTATGATTATGAAACCGTGTCACAATTGATCTTCCAAGAACACCTTAGTGCGCTAGTATGGCTAAGAAGAGGAATCAGAAATTGTTGAATGGTTAAATCTAAAGGTGAATCATACTTCATTCCAAAATCAAGTCTTAGAGTCGTACTCCAAGATTGTGATTTGAGTGACATCATCTTAAGAAGGTTAATAACACTCATCAAATATGGAGTAGAACAGGTTCTTACTTTTGTACATTTGAAACTGGTAAGTTGGGATGTCTTGGATAAGACAAATACTAACTAAGACTAATTGTGTAAAGTGTTTGTCTTGATAAGAACCCGCACTAACTCTTCAATATTTGTTTGTCAAGGAATGTTTCTTGACTAGAGAATCTTATATGTCAAGAGGTCAGTGGGAGACTTAATGGTCTTGAAAATTTTCAGGAACTAATCAAAAATAAACATATTGTTTTACACTAGCACACGACTTGAGGATTGTAACCTATCGTGTCGACACATTCTTGTTTCTGTGCCATTCCAGTTGAGGTGACCGTGCATATGATTTATATGAGTTCTCATTTGAATGCATAAAGGCAAAGCACCTTAATCAATGAAAGTCCATTGACCTGTGTGGGTGAGTTGCTCAACAACTTGGAAGATATGGTAGGCCCTTGTGCTGCTAAGTGGCAAGAAATTAAGATTAAACAAGTTCAGTCCATATGAATTTGGATTTGTCACAAACATTGTCTTGTGATTATGGTTATGACAAATTCACATGGATAGGAACACATACTCCATAAAATCTAAGTGTCATAAGGTTTCTCTCCAATTCATGAGAATGATTGTGAGGAAATGCTTTCGCTAAGAGGATTTTAAGGAGATAGTAGTTGTGTAAATAACATTCTCAAATTCGATTATGATTACGACATCCATCTTCATAGTTCGAATTCTGAGAAATGGCAAATCGTTTGAACATTTGGGACTTACTGTTGTGAGTTCTGAAATAGTTTAGACACACATATAAGTTATCTGAGGAAAGGTGTATGAGTTTAAGAAGCTTAGATAAAGTCTTATCAAAGCATCTCGTATCAGAAATATGAACTTTGGTAATGAAAGTCATTAAGTATTGATTTCTAGAAGTCCAGCTGATTTCTGAATACACGTCAAAGCTAGTGGTAGCATAAGTGTTATGTTGGTAAGGAAATAATTATCATGTTAGTGGGATCATGATTATTATGTATTGCAAGTTAGCAATATTAATTATAGAAAACAAAAGTTTCATTTTGCAAAGTTGTAGAGGTTTAAAAGTTGTTTTGCTATAATTAAGGGAGATAATTTATACTTCATTTCAAATCTAAAAGCTTAGATCAAGAAATTTTAATCAAATTTTAGTCAAAGGACATATATGAATAATATGTTGAAAAGATTTAACATAAGGGAATTCTATATATGGCAATATTATAGCAAGAGTCTAGTAAAGTATCATGTCTTTATGTAAGAAATTATGTATCGTATCCCATACGCTTCAGGTATAGGATCAATTAAATATGCTTTAATATTTGTAACATCCGAATTCCCAGGTATATTATTTTATTCATTTATTTTGGAGTTTGTAGAGGGACTCGGCGAGTTTGTGCTTAGACTCGCCGAGTAGGGTCGTGGATTCTCATCCGGGTTCATGACCGGACTCGGTGAGTCCATGAGTGGACTCGGCAAGTCCACACTGTTTAATGAAACCCTAATTTCCCGGGTTTGGGACCTATTTAAAGGCCCTTAGGGTCGTCATTTGTGGCTACCAAACCCCAGAGAGAGACCCTAAGAGATCTAGAGCGTTTGTGAGGGAGGAGAGACCAGTTTTGATCATTTTGTTGGTGTGATTGCAAAAAGGAGGTGACCAAGGCAAGAGGAGCCTGAAGGAGGAGCGAATCGGGTGATTTCAGAGTTCAGAGACTTCATCTTGAGGTATTTATTCGAAACTTCTTCAGTTTTGGTGTTGATTCTTAGAGTTAGTGTTTTCTAACCACCTTTAGAGAATGGATATGTGGAGCAATTGGTCCCTTCTCGAGTTTATGCTTTGGATCTGGACTCAAAGAGGTCTAGAGACCTTAACCCTTGGAGCTTTATGGGTTTTTTCGGAGCCATGAAATTAGGAGTTTATTTTTGGGGTTAAATCACCAAGTAGGACCATCTAGATGTTATATGAGTGTCAAGGTCTGAACTTTACATGATTATCATGCTTAGGAAGGTCAGATATATGGGTTTAAGGAACATATCTGACCCCAGGAGGTCAATGGAGTTTTTGCATGGCATGAACTCGCCGAGTCCAAAGATCAGACTCGGCGAGTAGGGTTAGGGTTTCCCGTAAATCACTCAGCGAGTAGACTCACCGAGTTGGGGGAATAAATCAGTGAGTCAGAGAGGGATTAGAGGACTAGAGTTCAGGGCGGAACTCGCCGAGTTGATCTTGAGACTCGGCGAGTTGAATCGGGGTAGCCCCGCGATTCATGCCATGTGTGACTCGTCAAGCAAGCGGAGGGACTCGACATGCCAAGCGAGACTTGGGAGTTAGTGGACACGTGTGGACTCACCGAGTTGCCCAAGTGCACTCGACGAGTCGGGTAAAAGTTTGACCGTTGACTTTGGTTGACTTTTAGGGCTTGATCAACAATGAGGGCCTTTGAGCCAAAGGAGGGGTGAAATGGTCTTTTACCCTTCTGAGGGTGCCTAGAGAGGGTTGAGTCTAATACTGAGAGTTATATTTATGAGAGTATTACTTTATGTGACTAGGTGGAGGCTAGATCGTATTTCTACCGAGTCAGAGATTTACCGAGACATCTAAGGTGAGTCTTCTCACTATACTTTACCTTGAGTGGTAATTAGAGTCACGTGACAGAGTTACTGTATGTTATTATGTGATGTGTTGAACTGTATTATGTTTATGTGATTTATGCCATATGTATATCAGAGTACATCAGAGTTAGAACCGGAAGGTTCACAGAGCAAGGACCAGAGGGTCCACAGAGTTAGGGCCCACGGTCCCACAGAGTTATAGCTTCGAGTGGCTAGTATGTGTTATGTATGGTATTTTGGGGAACTGACTAAGCTTTATGCTTACAGTGTTATGTGTTATGTATTTTAGGTACCAGTGATGATCGCAGGAAGGCGCCGACATGATTCGTACACACGCATGGGTTTTATGTATTTTGATCTTGGGAAATATTTTATGAAACAAAGTTATGATACAATGGGATTTTATTAATAAATGTGTTTGGAAAAATGTGTTTAGAAATGAGAAAATTTGTTTTAAATTTTACGGTGTTACAATTTGGTTTCAGAGCCTTCGTTGGAGGGATTCAAATGCATCTTCGGGCGTATCTGAACTCAAACTGAGGATTTGAGGAAAATTCTGATAATAAAATAAAATTTTAAAAAGAGTAAAAAGAGTTTTGAAACAAACAGAGCAGAGTCGTGTGTACGATCAGCCAGCGCCCGAACGGTGATTTCCCAAAATACCCTTACAATAAGTTTTAAAAGAAACGTTATGCTATGCTATATGATGAATTATATTATGCATGCTAGAGTAAGACTAGGTACTCTTATTAGGACTAGAGTGGCCTGATATATGATGCCTTAGTCTAGGGGTTTTGCTACTAGAGATGCTTGAGAGTGTTTAGATAGCAGCAAGGAGCTTATGAGAGATCTACTAGTAAGTAGCACATGATTAGAGAAAATAGCGTACTTGGGATTTGGGACTCTAGGAGGAGGACTTGGTGTGAATGCTGAGTCGGTGTGGTCGGTAGCATTGGGCCCGTACTACCGAAGGCACCGGATCAGTGCGCAACCCAAGTAAGAATCCTTAGGGTACCAGAGATCAAGTAGGGTTGCGATATCGAGTGTGTGTACATCCAAGAAAATTACTGATATCTTATGTTGTATTTCAAAGAGGCATCATCGTAGGGACACGCCACAGACCAAGGACCAGTGGAGGGGGTGTGAGCGACGAGGAGCTCCGCCAGATGATTCATGATGAGGTGGCTGCTGCCATCCGTGATCAGATTCCAGAGATGTTAGGGTCTATCAAGACCACCCTGATAGAGACATTCGACGAGAGATACGCTGCTCTTTCTGATGTTGTTGTTGATGTGGCCACTGCAGTTGTAGCTGCGGCTAGACGGTAGGGTGGTGATGCATTGCTGTTCCGGGAGTTCAACAACACAAAACCACCGGAGTTTGATGGGACCCGGGACCCAATTGCAGTGATGAGGTGGATATCAGACATAGAGGGATCTTTCTTTACTTGTTCACCTCCTGAGCATTTGAGAGTCCGGTTCGCGCTGAACCAGCTTCGCTTAGGAGCGAAGGATTGGTGGAAGTTTGTGACGGTGCATTATTCGCCTATTGAGCTTACTGTAGTGACTTGGGAGAGGTTCACTGCTATGTTTCGAGATGAGTACGTTCCCCGGGTGGAGAGGGAGTGTTTGGCCGAGGAGTTTCTAACCCTCAAGTCGGGTACTGATTCTGTCACAGTGATTACGAGGAAGTTCCATGAGCGGGCGATGTTTTTCCCAAAGCACGTGTCCTCCGAGCAGGCATGTATGAGTCACTATCTGAGTATTTTGAGGAGGGATATACGGGATTTCATGGTGAACTCGACGTATCGGACATTTACTGAGCTTCAGGAAAATGCCCGGAAGAGGGAGATAGAGCTGGAGACCCAGGCTAGGGAGGAGGCTGAGTCTCAAGCGAAGGATCGGAGACCGACACAGCCAAGCGAGCGAAGCCTACTGTTTCACGATCTGGGAGTCAGAAGGGTCGCACTTGTGGCAAGTGCGGAAAGAGCCACAAGGGTGTGTGCAGAGCGGGGTCTTGCTACAGATGTGGCAAGGAGGGACATATGGACAAGGATTTCCCCAAGGGGTTTGCAGTATGCTTTCACTGCAACCAGACCGGACACCGCAAGGCAGAGTGTCCATAGTTATGAGGGACAACCCAGGGAGCACCTCAGGAATCTGCCCCTGGTGCTAGCACGGCTACTGGGAGTCGGTCAGTGAAGGTCGAGGTACCGAAGGCACGAGGGTGAGCCTTCCAATTGACTGCGGAGGAGGTCCGCGCAACGCCCGATGTCGTGGTTGGTATGTATTCTTTCATATATTTACTTTTATGTTGAGATATTGTGCTTATATTATGATATGCGTAGGTACTTTTCTTGTGATTTCTGTACCTGCCTTGGTGTTATTTGACTTGGGTGCGAGTCGGTCTTTTGTATCTTTGGCTTTTAGTCAGCACATAAGTATTAGTCGAGAGGCATTGATTCGACCTTTGAGAGTTTCCATAGCTGACGAGAGAGTGGTGTATGCCACCGAGGTGATCCGAGGGTGTGTACTCGAGATTTTCGGTGTTGAGTTTCCGATTGATCTAGTTCCTATTGCGATGGGAGATGTCTGTGTCATCATGGGCATGGACTGGTTGAGCAAATTTAGAGCGGTTATCGACTGCGAGAGACAGCTGGTGACCATACGAGACCCTAGTGGGGGAGTTCTTACCATGTACGGCGAGGGTACGCGTTTTGGGTCGGCATTTTGTTCAGCCGCTAGAGCGAGGCAGAGTCTATAGAGGGCTGTAAGGGATTTGTAGCATATGTGATGGATACGAGAGTTGATTCAGAGAAACCAAGGTTAGTAGATGAGGTTCCGATAGTGCGTGAGTTCCCGAATGTATTTCCGAAAGAGTTACCGGGTGTGCCTCTCGATAGGCAGGTTGAGTTCAGCATTGATTTGGTTTCGGGGGCTGCGCCTATCGCCAAGGCACCTTATCACCTTGCGCCTGGAGAGATGCAGGAGTTATCCTTGCAGCTTCTGGAGCTTCTAGGTAAGGGGTTTATTCAGTCGAGCAGTTCGCCATGGGGAGCGCCTATCCTTTTTGTTAAGAAAAAGGATGGCTCACACCAGATGTGCATTAATTATAGGGAATTGAACAAGCTGACGGTCAAGACCCGTTACGCGTTGCCAAGGATCGACGATTTGTTCGATCAGTTACATGGAGCATATTGGTTCTCCAAGATCGATTTGAGGTCGGGATATCATCAGGTGAGGGTGAGAGATGAGGACATCCAGAAGACAGCGTTCAGGACTCGTTACAGGCATTAGGTGTTCGTGGTGATGCCTTTCGGGGTCACCAATGCGCCGACGGTGTTCATGGATCTCATGAACAGAGTGTGTAGGCCGATGTTGGCTCGCTCATTGATTGTGTTCATTGACGACATATTGGTGTATTTGAGATCCAGAGAACAGCATGAGGAACATTTGAGAGAGATCCTCAGAGTTTTGAGATCGGAGAGGCTTTACGCCAAATTCTCCAAGTGTGATTTCTGGTTACAAGAGGTCCAGTTCCTAGGGCATCTCGTTAACCAGAAAGGGATATTGGTCGATCCGGCCAAGATTGAGGCGGTGATGAGTTGGGAGGTGCTGAGGTCACCTACAGAGATCAGGAGTTTCCTAGGATTGGCAGACTATTATCAGAGATTTATCAGGGACTTCTCCAAGATCGCCGTGCCACTCACCAAGTTGACCCGGAAGGCTGTTGCTTTCTCATGGGGCCTAGAGCAGCAGGCCTCCTTTGAGACACATTGCCAAAGGTTATACGAAGCCCCGGTGTTAGCCCTTCCAGAGGGAATGGAGGACTTCGTGGTATATTGTGACACATCGATATTAGGGTTGGGAGCGGTGCGTATGCAGAGGGGGCATGTGATAGCATACGCATCGAGGCAGCTGAAGCCTCATGAGATAAGGTATTCCACCCATGATCTAGAGTTGGGAGCAGTAGTGTTCGTCCTCAAGATCTGGCGTCACTATCTGTATAGGGTCTGGTGTACCATATACACGGATCACAAGAGCCTGAAGTACTTGATGGATCCGCCCAACTTGAATATGTGGCAGAGGATATGGTTAGACATGGTAAAGGATTATGATTGCGAGATCCTGTACCACCCGGGTAAGGCTAATGTGGTAGCCGATGCCCTAAGCCGTAGGGCGGAAAGCGGCCCTATGCGGGAGGTTTGCATGAGATTGAAAGTAATGAATCCGATGTTGGACAGTGTGACAACTGCCAATTCAGGTCATTCTTGGACTCATGCATCTTTATAATAACCATTCATGCACAACATGCCATGACCTAGTAGTATAAATTAGGTCAAAAATCTTGCATAAACTAGGATCCAACTAAGGTCTAGGACTAATATACTTCATACTTACAATTCTAGTAAGTTGCTTAGCTACAATAGGAAATGCCAATACTATAATTAGAATAAAGCTTCAAGCTTTGTTATAATTGAAATAGGGTATAAAACTATAAAAATAAATTAAAACATTCTAATTATACTACAACATGTTGTTGAATATCAAACAATATTCCAAAAACCCTAAAGAGCCAAAAATCCAAAGTTATAAATTATAAAGCTTAAAAACTTTATAAAATTTGGCTATAAACTTCCTAATATCAAATTTTATTAATCAAATTATGGATTATACCAATGAATTAGAAATATAAATTACAAGTATTAATCATAAATTATTTGTTGAAAACAAGATTTTTAAATAAATCAAATTGCTTAATAAACATTTTATAAAAATGAATGTTTTTATATAAAATATAGGAGGGAAGTTTATAAAGTTTAAAATTTAGGAGAGAGGAGGCCAAAATGCATGCAAAAACCGGCCATCACCTCTCCCCATGCCCTCTCTCTTCCCCAAAACACAATCATTAAGCTTAAACCCTTACTCCACCTCTTCCCTCTTCACTCTCTCACTTCACTCTCTTCACACACTTCACTCTCTTCTTCCCTCTCTCTAAACTCACGAAAATCCTCTCATTTCTCTGCAAAATTTCGAGATTGTGAAGCCCTTGAAGTGTTCTTACTTCTCTCAAGGTCAAAACCAAGGTAAACAACATCTTCTTCCATAGTTTCATGGTTAAACCTCTTTTTCTTCTTAGTCTTCTCTACTTTTCGGATTCTATGCCTTTCCATGGCTAGAAATCTTTATTCTCCCCTTGTGGTTTGTAGATTCTCACCATAACACAATGCATGTGTTAGAGATGGTGAAAATCCGGGATCAAACCCATGCAAGGAGTGGAAAAGATGCACATATGATCATGTGACATCAAAACCTAATATTTCATGTTCTTCTCCATTTCTTTTGTGTTCATGCATGAACAAAAGCATTTAAACTATTTCTAGTACATCTTGGATGCTCATTCATTCCATGCATGTGTTAGAAATCGGGCCTTACCAAAGACATGCATGATGTTCTTGTTGAAATACCCTAATAATGCACACAAGCAAACATGCAATCTGCCAGATTACTTTGTTCGACTTTGAACAGTCATAACTCAGTCATTTCTTAACCAAATCATGATATTCTTTTTGTATTGGTTAGTTCCACGAGTTAACTTTCAAACCCAACTGGTCTCACTGTAAAATATTAAATATCCGATTTTTAGCAGATTTTACAAAAAGGTTGCGCATACAGCTCTTTTTCTGTGATCACTATTTTTATCTTGCTTAAACAATGGCCTTAAACCCAACCATAAATCTGAGGAAAAATACCTTAGAAACTTAACATATCTAGTGAGTTATGGTTTTACACTTCATGCATTATTGCATGCAACTTTTCTTAAATTGTTTGGAATCATTACCTTCATTTCTCTTCTGAATACATTTTTTTACATTTTTCCTTTTGAAAGCCCTTGCATGCATGAGATAATCTAGAAAATTTCAAGAGCTTTTGTTATTTCTTTGATTTATTAGAATTATTGCTAAAACCAAGGGCATAAATCATATAAAATACTTCCAGAGGTCAATAAATCCTAAATAAATTCATGGATGATCCTTATGGGGAATAATGACCCCTCACCAAATTTTAGCAATTTTTGTTACTGTTTCATATGATTTCTAATTTTCTTTTATTTAGGACATGATAAATTACAAAACCACTTTATAGGATGTGAAAATTGTATCTAACAATTTTCACATACCTTACCTGTGATGGGTGACTCCAGAAAATAATTTCAAGATTTTCCATCATGTTTTACTATTTTTCCCAATTTTTGGTAATTATAATGGTCTAAAAATGGGAGAAATAGTTCTGATTATCCAAAATTCATGAAAATTTACCAGGATATAATATTATAGAGTAGGAGGTTACATAAAAATTTTGAATATTTTTCTCTACTGTAAACTATTTTTCTCTTATTTTCTAAAGTTAATTGCACTAAAATACACTTAAATATACATAAATACCCAAAACCAGTTTATACATTATGAAAACCACTTTTGATATTTTTCCCAGGATATTTATACTGTAAATGATGTTACAAAAATTTACAGTGATTTATTTTAACTGTTTAATATTATTTCTTTAATTAATGACTATTTAAAGGAATAAAGCAAGGAAAAATAGAAATACCCACTGAAAAATATCTTTTATATTTTTCCCATCCTATTTATGTATAATAACAATTAAATAAAAAGTTTGGGTAATTTTGGAAACTGTTTTCTATTAAACAGCTTGGAAATCCATTTTTATAATTTTCCCAGCTTAGTATTGTGTAATAACAGTTAAATAAAAAGTTTGAGAATTTTTATCCCTCGAATGCTATTTTCGTGAATTTATGTTGTAATAAGGACTTAAAAATTTGGAAAGTTTATATTCCAAGGTTGTAATTAATCGCCCGATATATAGAATTTCATTACTTCAGAAAAAGTGTAACTAATTGATATAAAATCCAATACTAAAACATAAATTGGCATTTCCCTATATGTAGAGTTTAGTATATTAGCATTAGATATCGACATGAAAACTCATTAGTGCGTGTGTTTGATGTCGTAGGATCCCGGTAGTAAGACGTTGGTGCATCCCGAAGTACCGCTTGTGTCTACACAAAACATCGTGAGTATTCACACACTCCCCTATTTTCGGTTTTTATGTTTTGGGGTGGAAAAGCATATCCAGAAAAACTACTGTTTGCATGTTGTATTTAAATTGAATTGTATCAAACATGATTGCTATTGTATTGCTATGTTTCTTTATGTATGTCTATGCAACACGGAACATGAGAACTTATCGTACTAAGGCCCTTCCCTTATCTCTAACCATTAACTCTTTGAGCCAATGGTCGTTATGGATAGCGCTATTAGGAATTGACAACTCCTCACTTGCCCGAATCGCTGGAGTGCATGATACCATATTTATCTATGGAACGATAAGCATAGATCTCGATAGGGCTTCAGTCATAGGTTTGGTTGAGACTCATTGTTTGCTCATACACATACAAACTCGTTTCTCGTTATAGCAATAAACTTGTATTCATTAATAGCAATCAACTTGTTTATCATTGAAGCAATGTACTCGTATTTACGAAAAGCCTTATTGTACGCTCGATTTTTATAAACTTGTGATACTCACCAACTATTTTCATAGTTGACGCTCGTTTTACATGCTTTTTCAGGAAGTAATTAGTAAGTGGATGTAAAGATTCATCATCATAGAGCATGCTGCATCGTGTTGAAGCTATTATGAAGCTATATTTTGAACAATGTTATTTTGAAAAACTTGTATTTTGTTTCTTTTGAAGCTATGGGTTGTAAACTTTTAAATACTGCTATGGTGATGTATCTTTATCTTTTGCATTGAAACCGTTATCGCTGTCATACCTTGCGTTTCCACTTTAGCGGGGTGTGACAGACAGCATTCGAGGGGCCCAGGTTGAGGCTGTGAGACCGGAAAACCAGAAGAGGGAGTGAGTTATCGGGCAGGTATCGGAGTTCGTTACCGATAGCCGGGGGCTTATGACATTTCAGGGTCGGATTTGGGTACCATTTGTGGGCGAGAAGCATACCATTTTGATGGAAAAGGCACATCGATCAAAGTTCTCGATCCATCCCGGGGCTACTAAGATGTATTTGGACTTAAGAAGGAGTATTGGTGGCCCTGTATGAAGAGGGACATCGTGTGGTTTGCTGAGAGGTGCCTAACATGTCGTAGCGTTAAGGTCGAGCACCAGAGACTGCATGGTAAGTTGTAGCCGTTAGAGGTTCCCGAGTGGATGTGGGAGCAGATTACTATGGATTTTGTCACCAAATTGTCGAGGACTGCAGGGTGTCGATGCAATTTGGGTGATTGTAGACATGTTGACGAAGAGTGCACATTTCCTTGCTATTAGCGAGAGCTCTTCTACGGAGAGGCTAGCAGAGTTGTACGTGAGAGAGGTGGTATCGCGGCATGGAGTACCGATCTTGATTGTCTCAGATCGAGATGTGTGTTTCACTTCCAAATTCTGGAAGAAATTTCATGAGGAGTTGGGTACGAGGCTGCATTTTAGTATCGCATATCACCCACAGACTGACGGGCAGAGCGAGCGGATGATTCAGACGCTCGAGGACATGCTCCGAGCATGTGTGTTGGATTTTGGCGGGAGTTGGGACACATATTTGCCCTTGGCAGAGTTTTCCTACAACAACAGCCATCATTTGAGCATTGGTATGCCACCATTTGAGTTGTTGTATGGGAGGAGGTGTCGGACCCCCATTTGCTTGGGAGAGGTAGGGCAACGTGTGATGGGTAGTACAAAGATCGTGCTTCAGACGACTGAGCAGATACAGCAGGTCAGACAGAGGTTGTTGACCGCTCAGAGTCTTCAGAAGAGTTATGCAGACAAGCGCCGGTCCAAGCTCGAGTTTCAGGTCGGCGACTTCGTGCTCCTAAAGGTCTCTCCTTGGAAAGGAGTGATCCGATTCAGGAAGAGGGGCAAGTTGGGGCCTCGATATATAGGACCTTTTAGGGTGATCACGAGAGTAGTCACGGTAGCCTACCGCTTGGAGCTACCTGCGGAGTTGGGTCAGATTCACAATACTTTCCACGTGTCGCAGTTGAGAAAGTGTATAGCCGACGAGTCGGCAGTGGTACCATTAGAGGATATTCAGGTGGATGTGAGCCTGAACTATGTTGAGAGACCGGTGGAAATTAGAGATCGGAAGATAAAGGTTCTTAGGAACAAGGAAGTGCCTCTGGTGCAGGTACAATGGCAGCATAGGAAAGGGTCAGAGCTAACTTGGGAGCCAGAGCGCGAGATGCATGAGCAGCATCTGGAGTTGTTTGCAGTGTGAGAATTCGAGGGCGAAGTCTGATTCTAGTGGGGGAGAAATGTAACATCCGAATTCTCAGGTATATTATTTTATTCATTTAGTTTGGAGTTTGTAGAGGGACTCGACGAGTTGGTGCTTAGACTCGCCGAGTAGGGTCGCGGATTCTCATCCAGGTTCATGACCGGACTCGGCGAGTCCATGCTATTTAATGAAACCCTAATTTCCCGAGTTTGGGACCTATTTAAAGGCCCTTAGGGCCGTCATTTGCGGCTACCAAACCCAAGAGAGAGATTCTAAGAGATCTAGAACGTTTGTGAGGGAGGAGAGGCCACTTTTGATCATTTTGTTGGTTTGATTGAGAAAAGGAGGTGACCAAGGCAAGAGGAGGCTGAAGGAGGAGCAGATTTGGTGATTTCAGAGTCCAGAGACTTCATCTTGAGGTATTTATTCAGACCTTCTTCAGTTTTGGTGTTGATTCTTAGAGTTAGGGTTTTCTAACCCCCTTTAGAGAATGGATATATGGAGCAATTGGTCCCTTCTCGAGTTTATGCTTTGGATCTGAACTCAAAGTGGTCTAGAGACCTTAACCCTTGGAGCTTTATGGGTTATTTTGGGAGCCATGAACTTAGGAGTTTATTTTTGGGGCTAAATCACCAAGTAGGACCATCTAGATGTTATATGGGTGTCAAGGTCTGAACTTTACGTGATTATCATGCTTGGGAAGGTCAGATCTATGGGTTTAAGGAACAGATCTGACCTCAAGAGGTCAATGGAGTTTTTGCATGGCATGAACTCGCCGAGTCCAAAGATCAGACTCGGCGAGTAGGGTTAGGGTTTCCCGTAAATCACTCAGTCAGTAGACTCACCGAGTTGGGGGAATAACTCAGTGAGTCAGAGAGGGATTAGAGGACTAGAGTTCAAGATTGAACTCGCCGAGTTGATCTTGAGACTTGGCGAGTTGAGTTGGGGTAGCCCTGCGATTCATGCCAGGTGTGACTCGTTGAGCAAGTGGAGGGACTCGACATGCCAAGCAAGATTAGGGAGTTAGTAGATACGTGTGGACTCGCCGAGTTGCCCAAGTGCACTTGATGAGTGGTCAAATTTTGACTGTTGACTTTGGTTGACTTTTAGGGTTTGGTCAACAATGAGGGCCTTTGAGCCAAAGGAGGGGTAAAATGGTCTTTTACCCTTCTGAGGGTGCCTAGAGAGGGTTGAGTCTAGTCTTGAGAGTTATATTTATGATAGTATTACTTTATGTGATTAGGTGGATGCTAGATCGTATTTCTACCTAGTCAGAGATTTACCGAGACATCTGAGGTGAGTCTTCTCACTATACTTTACCTTGAGTGGTAATTAGAGTTATGTGACAGAGTTACTGTATGCTATTATGTGATGTGTTGCACTGCATTATGTCTATGTGATTTATGCCATGTGTATATCAGACTATATATCAGAGTTAGAACTGGAAGTTTCACAGAGCAACGACCAGAGGGTCCATAGAGTTAGGGCCCACGTGCCCACAGAGTTATAGTCTTGAGTGGCTAGTATGTGTTATGTATGGTATTTTGGAAAACTCACTAAGCTTTATGCTTACAGTGTTATGTGTTATGTGTTTCAAGTACCAGTGATGATCGCGGGAAGGCGCCGACATGATTCGTACACATGCATGGGTTTTATGTATTTTGATCTTGGGAAATATTTTGTGAAACAAAGTTATGATAGAATGGGATTTTGTTAATAAATGTGTTTGGAAAAATGTGTTTAAAAATGCGAAAATTTGTTTTAAATTTTATGGTGTTACAATATTCGATTGTTCTGTTTTCCCAAATGCCTAGGGCATTTTGAGGAAAAAAAGGACCAGAACTGGATATGACTAAAATAATTAAACAACTTTCAAGGACAATCTAAGGTTCGCCAAGGATTGGTCACTTGTGGGAAGTTGGAAGTAAAGTATTAAATGGAACATATTGACATTATTATAAATAATAATGATTCTATTAAGAATGAGTTTTTATATGACAAATATGGAAATGTTTCCATAATGGGAGTTGGATATTAATAATATGTGTAGATTAGAAACTTTTATGCAAGAGGGATGTTCAAAGGAATGTACTTTGAATGTGAAACTTCATATCTATGGAGTTGTCTTGTAACAATCTCCAATAAAGCACTCTTTAATATCATTGGCAACATCTTTGTGACTTGGTGCAATATCATTACAAAAGAATCATTGTGTAAAATGTTAGAATCTAACATATGCTAATAGTGTCAAGAATTTGATATTCTTACACTTGTGATAAAGATTGGGAATTGTGAAATGTGTATCATTGGAAGTTTATTCAATTGATCTATTTTACAAACTAAGGACCATAGGTAGACATACTGTGAATGTTTGGAGCACGGGATGACTATTGTCTCAATTGAAGTATTTAGTTGATTATCCGAAACATTATACAATGAATAATGTGTAATCAATATGGTGATTAAATAAAAGGTGTTTTATTTAAACTCACAAGTTTTGAGGCCATATTGGATTCGATTATTCTTGTGTTTCACTTCGCATGTTTTTACTTCCCGAATAATAAGATTATTCAAAACATCCATAGTTGATCATACTTTGGAAGTAGGTATTGAGGCAAGACTGTCATGAATCTGACTGTAGAGTGTCTGAAGCATTTTAGACATAACAAAAGTCGGTTGCAGTGTTCATGAGTACTCCTGAAATAACTTCATGGATTTTATCACGAGTGATTAGTGAGACGATAATATCTTATATTCTTAAAACTGAGAGATATGAGTTGTTTTTTTTGAGTCGGTTGCGCATTGATAATACGTAAACGCATCAGTAACTTGATGTTATAAAACATATTGTTGTGTGTAATTTGATGAGTAAATAATTCAAGCATATGAATCGACGTTTATCCGTTTCTTTTACCCAAAGTGGGATAAAAGCAATATATGTGGGCCCTCGATGATTTAGTGATGACACCCTAAGCGCTTGGCCAAGCCTGGACTAAGTTGATGTGTTCAATTGTTGTCTGTTGTCAGTCGTCATAAATCGTAAATTGGGAAATAACATATGAACAATGAGAATGATTATAATCCATGTCTCATTTCATACGATATCTAGAATGGAGGAATATATGATCCCTTATCTAAAGGACGTGTTGCTGATAAGATCATAGTTCAACAACGACATTTGAATGCTACAATTGCTAGTCAAGTTCTGAATTTGTACTTGAAAAATAGTTATTAGACTTATCCAAGTGGAAGACTGTTGGATTATGTGTCTAAGCCCATAACTATTTTGGTATATACTTGACCCGATTATGAGCATGGTCCTTTTGGGTTGCCTTCATTCATGCAACTTGATAGGATGACAAGATGAAAGAGAGAGAGAGAGAGAGAGAGAGAGAGAGAGTAGAATTTATTATACGAACAATAAATTCATACTGAAAACGGTTTTATTAATATATTACAAGATTAATATATTATTTGGAAATCATATTATTTAATTAGTATTGATCAGAAATTAATTTGGAATTAATTTGGTGGTCAAAAGAAACTGGTTAAATAAAGGGTACTATTATTGTAATTATTTGTTAGCGCAATTGGGATAATGGATTACCTTGGAATAAGGTTGGACGAATTCTATGGGAAGCCCATAAGGAATTCATCCAAGGGCTATTCTAAAGGGGTCTATGGGCTGCTTAAGGCCTAAGCAGTCACATTAGGGTTTCCACCTAAAACCCTAGCCTCCACAAGTATAAATAGACCCCATTACAAGGGATTTTGGTCCAAGGCTTTAAGAAACCCTAGAGTGGTCGAAATCCTCCTCTCTCCTACATCATCCTTTGCATAATGTGTTTGTGACCTCATTAGAGGTGCAACACTTGAGGGACTAAGCTTTCAAGAGTCAAGGGCTTTGTGGATTGTTTTTGTTATTTCTACATAACAAGTAAGGTAAGATTCCAAACCCTTATTTACATATAAATTTCGTTCTTAGACATGGTAGATTAGGGTTTATCCTTTGGAAGATTGTTTACATGTATAACTTGAGGAAAACCTAGATCCAAAGCATTAGGGTTGCATGTACACCATATGAATGATGTTCTGCTCAAAACCCATCAGGCTTACTATGTGCTTGCATGCTATCAATGTACTTGAAATCTGGTGGTATATTTGACAATTTTTTTTGTAAATGTAATGACGTAAATTTTAAAACCAATTTTTCATTTTTGTAACATCAATAACATCGATTAATATTTCAAATTCAAACGTGAACAATATTTTCATAAAAAAATACATCCCAATGATCATAAAATAGTTTTTCCCCGACAATGTGTACGATCACGTCAACGCCTTCCCACGTTCCTCGCTAGTACCTGAAACACATAACACAACAACTGTAAGCATAAATGCTTAGTGAGTTCCTCAAAATACAAGTTATGCACATACACCTTTCCAGGCCCTGACCTTCTGGTCCATATGTCTCAGGGGACTTTCGTCCCAACTAGGTAAACCTTCCGGTCCTACCCACGTCAACCTTTCGGTACAGATAACCTCGCCTTCCGGCCCATAACATATTAGCCTTCCGGCCCATAACATAATGCCTTCCGGCCCATATCAAGCATATCATACATGGCACATATAACGATTAACATATCACACACAATACATATATCTCATAACATATCCGACCTTCCGGTCACACAGTCAAAACCTTCCAGGTACAGTATAGTGAGAAAACTCACCTCGTGGAAAGTCTAAGATCTCGCGTCCTCGCTATCACCGAATCCCAACGACAACTCTACCTCGCCTAAACATAAAAATATCATTTAATACTTAAAGACTTCCACCACTAAAACTTTACCCCTTATCATCATTCCTTAGAGGGTAAAAGACCATTTTACCCTTCCTTGACCTAAAGTCCTCATGTTGACAAAAACCCTAAAAGTCAACCCTAAGAGTACGCGGGGCGTACTGCTAGATGTACGCGGGGCGTACATCGTCAATCCCCTGGATCGGGGTCTCCACCCAGTATGCTGCGTGTACTGGAAGTTACGCCCAGCATAACCATCAGAGTCCAACACTCTTCATTTCGGGTCTTAATCGATTAAGCCATTACTCCAACTTCTAGATCCGACTCTTTTAGTGCGTCTAAACCCATAAAGTCGAGACCTTTAATCCTTGGCATGGCTGTGAAGGCTCCAACATCTCATAACAACATTCTATTCCAACTCAAAGACCTAGATCTCATGCATGGTGCAATATCCACATCCAAGATGCCATTTTTATGAGTCTACAACTCCAATAGATCAGAAATATGAAATATCTAAGCTTATTGAGGCCATTTGCAGAAAAAGTCTCCACCTTTGGCACTTAAACCCTAGAAAATGATACCTTAAGCATATAACATGAACCAAGTGACAAGATCTGAACTTTTTACCTAATAATGAAGCTCTAACCCTTGCAAAGCTCATATGTACACTTGAGCACCACTTCTAGCCTTTCCAATGAGCTCTGCTTCTCCTTTGCAACCTTGGAATGGCAGCACCAAGCATAGAATACACACACAAAGGCTAAAGAATGAATAGACACACTTTTTAGGGTTTCACTCTGAGGGATGGTGGCTGAGAAGTCCAGCCACACATTCCTTTTATAGCCCTCTAAAGGAAATTAGGGTTTTAGATCTGGATAAGTTACACCGGGCGTAACCTTGGGTACGCCCAACGTACCTGAGGGTGAACGCGTCCAAATGAGGCGCGCGAGTACGCGCAGCGTACACCTTGTACGCCCAGCGTACTCACCTACCATGAAAACCCTAAATTAACAACTTAACCAAGATGCATGGCCAAAAGAAGAATACCTGGATTTCGGGCTGTTACAGTAAAATTTAAGTTATATATTGATTGTTTATATATTAATGATATTTAAATGCATGTAAGTGTATTCCATTGGAATTGATTGATGTATTCTGGAGAAAGCTTAAAATTTCACCATCAATTTCTATGAAAATCAGTATGTATGTGGTGATGATAAATTTGAAGAATTTAAAGAAACCTACAATAGGCAACCAAAAGCTATGAAAAAAATCATGATGAGAAAGCTACTAGATATATTCTAGCCAAGTAAAACACACATTAGAGAACCTGAAATTTAGAAAATACGCATGGACGACCAAGTCTGAAGAAACAAAAACAAAAACAAGTTGATTCTATTAATCAAGCTCCAAGAAGATGCAACTTTTCAACCATGCAAAGTCTATTGAGTTGAACAACAAGGAACTAGAAAGACATAGTTCATACATAACCAAAATTCCAGACTTGAATGCAATTCCATACGTGATTGAAATTCCAGACTTGAATGAAATTTTAGACTTTAAGGAAGATCCAGACTTGAATTAAATTCCAGACGTGAATGAAATTTCAGACTTGATAGAAATTCCAGACTTGAAGGAAGAGCTTCAATCATGCTACAATCATCGACTAATAGTTGAAATTCAAGTGATGTTTCATCCTTACATCACTATATATAAGATGTAGGGGATATGAAAATTGTGGATTTGAGCAGTTTCTATTTCTCTTGGGTATGGCGAGGATGACTGTTCGGCGTTAACTACTAGAAACGTTATTGAGTTCGCACGATGCATATGCAAGAGTTTTTACTGAGGGAATTGGTGAACTATATACTCTATTGAATTTCTTACAATTGTCGGCACCTACAAGCCACTGGTTACTTATGCCTGAAACATGTATCCTCACTGCCAATAGGTTTGGTGTAGTCCTTACTTTTTTTTAACCAAACAAGGCACTCTCACTTTCTTTCCTCTTTGGAAAGTCCTGGAAGAATTTTTGTACCATCGTGTTATTACGATTTCAGTTGTATATGGTAATTATTATATGATGGTACAATTAGAAGGAGATTGACAGCTACTTACCATTTCAACTTTATGGATCCGCCACAAAGCCCTATGTGCAGACGGATGGGAAACCTTATTCATGTCATGTCTGGAACTTTATAGACAACTGAAACCTTACAATCCTGAAACACCTTTTATAACTATAGAGGATTGTTAAAATGTATTAATTTTCTCTCGATGTATTCATGAAGATTGTTAATGTTATTGTTTTTTGCATCATATTTTTGTTTTTATGTATTCATATATATTTAATTACTAAATAATATACAAATATACATGTATAATCTATATAATTAAAAATAAATAATTAATCATTTATATTTAGTTATATTATATATATATATATATATATATATATATATATATATATATATATATATATATATATATATATATATATATATATAAGAAATTAATCGAACTAGGCGGGGATTAATTGAGGATTAATCGATGACCCTAAATTATTAAAAAAAAATATTTCCTAAAAAATTAAGTATTTGAAAATTTAAAATTTTAAAACTTTGGAATTTTGAAAATTTTAGTATAATATTTTAAAATTTGAAAAATAAAAAATTTGAAAATAAAAAATTTTGAATTTTTTAAATATTTCACGCCTACGTCCGTCAAGCCTGAATTTGATTGATTTGACCAGTTTTGGGCAAGCACCCTATATATATATATATATATATATATATATATGTATATATATATATGTATATATATATATATATATATATATATATATATATATATATATATATAATAAAACAGTACTTTATGCCATGTGGCATTTTCTAAGCCCCTGCAAGTGAATTTTCCCGCTCAAAGTTTCTATATGTGTGTAGATGTTAAATTGAAAAAGTCGAATTGAGTGTTTGTTTAGTTTTCGCATTTTTAGTTATTTTACTAAGTCAGTTTTATGTGAAAGTTATTGTAATAGACTTAGTATATTTTTTGTACACTCAGTTTCTCTATAAATAGGGACTGAGGATAGAAGTAGAAGGGACTTTTCACTGGAGTATTCTTTCTGTTTAAGCTTTGTAATCAGTCTTTATCAATATAAGATCTGATTAATATTTACTCTTCGTGTTCTTACATTACGATCATTCAAATCATAATTGCTTTCATATTCTCGATAACAATTCTCTTCAATTGGCATCAGAGCAGGATTCAAACTGCATCGATCTGATTTTCGTGTTAGAATCATTTGCTTTTTGAGTAGCAACATTACTCAAAATATTCCGTGCATTTTGGTTTTGAAAATCAAATTTGATCTTCAGATTTGAATTGATTATGTCTTTGAATTATTTAGTCGAGTAATCGATTAGCGATTTGTGATCAGTTCAGGTGATCAATTCTTAAATTCATCAAGTTTTTCAAGCTTTCTGAAAATTTCTGTGTTCATCAATGGCGAACTTCAACATGAATACAATGACTTCTTTCTCTCATTTGCTTGGTTCTTCAACCAAAATTCCAATGTTAATCCCTGAATATTATGATCAATGGGCTGACAGAATGGAGGATTACTTAAATGGAATTCATGAAGAACTTTGGAATTGTATCAATGGATCAGTTCAAGCTCCTGCTAATGTTCAATCAATTGGATCGTCTACTACTTCTGCTGAAGTTGCTGAACAACTAAACCGTTTGAAAAAGAATGAAAAGAGGTGCATGAGGGAACTAAGAGGTGCTCTACCTCATGTGGTTTACAATTACATCCGTAGTTGTAACACAGCCAAGGAGATATGGAACACTCTAAACGAGAAGTATCAAGGTAGCGAAAAGACGAAGATCAACTCTGTGAAGCAATGTCTAGCTGAACTGAAGGAATTCAGACAAAAGGATGCTGAAACTCTTGAAAATTACTATGATCGTCTGAATGAGCTTATGTATCGCTGCAATAGGTATGGAATCACTAGGTCTCTCACGGAGTTCAATTTAACATTCATCATGGGCCTTCACAAGGAATGACGAAGTGTGAGTATGATGATAAAGAATCAACAAAGCTTTGATACAACTAGCCTGAATAATCTCTACAATCAGATGATAACACATGAAAGTGAAGTCTCAAATATGTATGAAGAATCAAAACAGAGTATTGGAGGTCCTTTGGCTCTTGTTTCAAAGGTATCAGAAGTTGATGATAAGGAAAAAGATGGTTCATATAGTGAAGGATTTTTGATGAACTCTGATGATGAAGCTGTAGCATTCTACTCAAACAACAGAGTTAAGAAATTTTTCAAAAAGCCTTTTAATCCAAAAGGAAAGGCAAATGATGCGAAGAGTGGAGTTGCTAAAGCTGGAGGTGAGGAGAAGAAGAATATAGAGAAGGCTGAAGAGAAACAAAAAGATGCAAAAGAAGTGAAGCTGAAAGGTGACTCAGGAATTTATTGTCACTACTGCAATGGTGGGAATCACTTCGCAGCCGATTGCATGTTGCAAAAGAAAGAAGAGAAGAAGGAAAAAGTTAAAGACGAAGCTTACTATTTAGAAAAACTCGAAGAAGTGCGTGCAAAAGCGAAAGGAATGTCACTGGTTGCAAAGGGTGAGTCTGAAGAGGAAGAGAGTGGAACATATTAGATCTGGTCTTCATGGTCTGATGACGAAGAAATGAGGCATCCCACACATGGAGCTATGTTCGCAAGTTTTGAAGATTGCGAAGAAGATATTTCAGGAAGGTGTTTCGTATCCAAATCTACAGACAAATCACCCATGACCACCAAGGTACGTGCTATACTTGAATCTTTTAATATTTCTTTATCTGCTTATGATGCTAAAATCACTTCATTTGATGATACTGTGGCTTATTTTGATTCTGTTATTGTGTCTGCTAGTACTGAAGCTCAAAATTTGAATAAGCAACTAGGTGAGACACGAAAGGAATTAGAAATAAAAAGGAGCGGAGTAGAAAAACTTGAAATGCAGATCAAAAATGTAAATTGTGATAGGGATAATCTTACAAACGATGTTAGGTTGTTACTAGCACAAAGGAACATATACTGTAATTCTGCTAAACGAATGTATGCAAAATTAACTGCTTTACATCATTCTTCTGACACTAGCAAAGAACAACATATGAAACTTTTACCTTTTCTTGAATATGAACGTGAAAAAGTTGATGTTGTTTCTTTTGATTGCGAAAGCACAATTGCTCATTTTGACAAAATACTTGATGATAGATATGCATATGGTATTGTCAAAATTGATGAATTCTTGAATGCTAATGAGTTGGTTAACATTGTCAATGAAAGTTTGACAAAAAGTGAACAAGTGAAAATCTTAAAGAAAACCGAAACCTCAAATCTTGATTCTCAACTCAATTATGCTGATGTCAATGACAATTCAGACAATGTGAGTGAGATCAGTAAAATTGAAGAGGAAGAAGAGGTTGATTGTTCTAAATTGTCAATCATTAATATCACATCTAATATCAAAGGTAAATACATTATAGTTGATTCGATAGTAGTCGATGAAACTGAAAAACACTCTACTTCGCAACATTGTAATTTTGATAATGTGGAAGTTGAAAGCTGGAAATCTGATCACACTGATAAAAACAAAGAACATGTGAAAGATTCACATGAAAAACCTCCAAGAGTTGTAATTGATCAAGTGTTTGAAAATAAAAAAGAATTTGATAAAATTTTAAATGACAAAGGTGCACATTATTTGGAAACCAACACTGTGGTATATCCAAATTTTGTATGCACTAATAACACCATTTTTCGAAATCAAGTTTTTGTCACTACTGGGAATGCTGAGAAAATTCATCATGAATTCAACAAAATGATTGAAAAAGATAATCAAAGATCAACTACTAAAGGTTTTTTCGCTAATCAAAACACAGAAGAAAACAATTTAACTTAAAATCCTTATGTGTTTCAAAAACAAAAATCATCACAAAAATGGGTGATTAAAGGTGCAAAAGCAAACAAAGTTTTTGAAAAAGTTGAAAAACCAAAGGCTAAAGTGAAATTAAATTCTCATGAATTCAAATTGATGGTTGGAAATTATTCAACAGAAAATAATGTTTCGAAAAGAAAAGCAAGAAAAGCAATCTTTTGGCAAGTTATGTCTAATGACAAACCAAAAGTTGAAAAAGTACAAATTTCAAAAACACCATCATCAAAATTTCAAAGAAAAAATAAACAAATAGATACAAGTTTTCACAAACCAATAAACTCTGTTAATAAAATTCCAAATGTTAGCAAATATGACAACAATCTCAAATTTGAGACTTCACAAAAATTTGTAACGAATCAAAAGTTTCAAAATGTTGGCAAATTCACAAATACTTCATCAACTTTGAAAAATTCAACTCAAGCAAAAGTGAAATTTTCACCAAAGCAACCAAATTTTCCAAATCCTTCAGTCTCAAAACCGACTAGAGTTTCGTATACAAAAGGAAAATTTGATGTAAGTATGATCAATCATTGGCTTGAAGGGAAAGGAAGACAATATCAAAGTGGGAAGTTTTCAGAGCAACAAATAAAGAGTGCATTTGACTAGTTCGCAAATAACTCTTCCACTACTAGTTCACCATCTCATAATTCGCAAGTTTCGGTTCAAAAATGGAAACCAATTATCAAAGCTACAAATGTTGTGAAAAATGAGATTACAATCAATGGAAATCCAAAACTATTGAATGACTAGATTTCAATATCTAGATCTGATGATGTTGACATAACGAATTCTATCACAAACAAAGTGAAAACATGGTTTTTAAATTCAAAGCATTTATTGCATTCTACTAATGATGGACCCAACAAGTCTTGGGTTCCTAAATTTTTTCAATAAATTCAGGTGATATGTGACGAGCAATATGATGCGAAATGGTATATTGATAGTGGTTGCTCTCGTCATATGACTGGAAGAAAGGAAAACTTGCGAGATTATAGAAGCTTGGAAAATGTTGGAGTAGTCAAATTTGGAAATAATCACAAGTGTCAAGTGAAAGGCTATGGCAAAGTCGCAAATGGACAATTCATTATTAACAGGGTTGCTTATGTTGAAGGTCTTCAACATAACTTGATTAGTGTTTCACAACTTGTTGTGGGTACTGGAAATCAAGTTATGTTTAATGAAGAAGGAAGTATCATTTCAAATGCGAAGACAAATGAAGTACTTCTCAAATCCAAAAGATATGGTGATATATTTACACTGGACATCAAACCAATCATGGGAAAACCAGTTATGTGTTTATTATCAAAGGCATCTAATGATGTCAGCTAGCTTTGGCATAGAAGATTGTCACACTTAAACTTTCGCAATATTAACAAACTTGTCAAAATGTGTATTTAGTTCGAGGTTTACCTGTAATAAAATTTGATAATGATTCTCTGTGTGCAGCTTGCGAACAAGGAAAACAACATCGAAAAGGTCATCCAATTGTTATAGATTCAAATACTGTGGAACCATTGGAACTTCTTTACATTGACTTATGTGGACTGTCGACTGTTGCTATAATCAATAAAAAGCGGTACATTTTAGTTATTGTTGATGATTTTTCTCGATTCTTATGGGTATTTTTTCTCAGGTTAAAATCTGAAGTTGCTCAAACAATGATTGAATTTATCAAAAAGATTAAGCTTAGTCTGAAAAAGAGTGTTCGCAAAATTAAAAGTGACAATGGTTCTGAGTTTAAAAATCAAATTCTTGATTCTTTTCTCACAAGCAAAGGCCTTTCGCATAATTTCTCATCACCATATACTTCTCAACAAAATGGTGTTGTTGAAAGAAGAAATTGATCTCTATGCGAAGCAGCCAGAACAATGCTAACATATGCGAATCTACCTCAGTATCTTTGGGCTGAAGCAGTTTCAACTACATGCTTTACTTAGAATAGATCATTTATTCATCATAGATTAAATATCACTCCATATGAAATCATCAATAATCGAAAACCTAATGTTAAATTTTTTCATGTTTTTGGTTGTAGGTGCTTCATAATGAATCTCAAATATAATTTAACAAAGTTCCAAGCTAAAGCTAACGAAGGCATATTATTAGGATATTCGCAAAATTCAGTAGCATACAGGGTGCTAAACAAGCGAACAAGAAAAGAAGAAACTTTCAACTTAACTTTTGATGACTACTATCTTAAACAAACGGATAGTAAATTTGAACATAAATCAATTCTTGTCGATTCAAATACTCAAGTTGATAATTCTGAAATAAATGATTTTGATTATGACTTAATTTTCGGAACTTCTGACAGGGCAATTGATGCAGAAACTAATGCTTCTGATAATCAAACATCAGAATCCTCAAAACATAATGACGATTCAACAATCACTACAACATCGATAACTTGCGAAAGTGTGCCTGGAGTTAATGTGGTAGAGCAAACTTTCGAGGGGGAGAATGAAAATATGAATCATCAAGTTGAGGGGGAGCATTTACCAAATCAACAGGAACATCATTTTGAGGGAGAGCATCAAGATGAACATCATGTTGAGGGGGAGCATGATGAAACAGAGACAATTAATCTTGATGAAAATGATTAGTTTCATGAAGTAAATGATAATTTTTCTGTTGCAGGATCTGAAAATGAAGATATGTATGAAGATGCACCATTAGAATTAAATCCAGATTATCCACCACTTGAGAAATGGACAAGAGATCATCCAAAAGAATAGGTAATTGGAAATCCACAAGATGGTGTGTTGACAAGAGCTCAAATTTGTGCGAAAAATGAGGTACTGAATGAGAACCAACAACTGTGTATGTTTAATGTCTTTATTTTGAAAATATAGCCAAAGACAGTAAAGGATGCTATGGAACACTCAGATTGGGTTGTTGCTATGCAATCTGAACTGGTTGAATTTGAACGAAACAAGGTTTGGAGATTAATTCCTAAACCTTCTGATGTTTCAATTGTCGGATTAAAATGGATCTTTAAAAATAAAACCGACAAAGATGGCAATATTATTCAAAATAAAGCTAGACTAGTGGTTAAAGGATATTCGCAACAAGAAGGAATAGACTATGAAGAAACTTTTGATCCTGTCGCAAGACTCGAAGCAGTTCGCATATTTTTAGCTTATGCAGCTCACAAAGACTTTGACGTTTTTCAAATGGATGTTAAATGTGCATTCTTAAATGGAGAACTTGAAGAAACAGTGTATGTTTAACAACCACCTGGATTTATAAATGGCGTACATCATGATCATGTCTACATTCTTGACAAAGCAGTTTATGGGTTAAAACAAGCACCAAGAGTCTGGTATGCAACACTTACAAATTTCTTGAAACAATCTAAATTTAAACAAGGATCAGTTGACCCCACATTATTTCGCAAGAAAGTTGGGAATCATCTCATGCTTGTTCAAATTTATGTTGATGATATTATTTTTGGCTCAACTGACCCAACATTGTCACTTGAATTTGAAAATCTAATGAAAAGTCAATTTGAAATGAGTATGATGGGAAAAATCAATACTTTTCTTGGTTTGAATATAAGACAGAACAGCGATGGAATTTTAAATAATCAACAAAAATACACAAAGAACTTGCTTGAAAGGTTTGGAATAACCAGCAGCACAAAGTTGTGAGTACCAATGGCAGTGGGAACAAGACTAACTCCTTCGTTAGATGCTCCTGCTGTTGACTTAACACTTTATCGAAGCATGATAGGGTCTTTATTGTACTTAACTGTAAGTAGACCTGATATTATGTTTTAGGTATGTAATTGTGCTAGATATGAAGCTAATCCCAGGGAACCTCATTTGACTACAGTGAAAAATATTTTTCGCTATCTTAAAAGAACAATTTCTTTAGGACTTTGGTATCTTGCGAAAACAAGATTATTCATTCAAGCTTTTTCAGATTCTGATCTAGGAGGATGTACTTTGGATAGGAAAAGTACGAGTGGTGGATGTTAACTATTGGATGGGAAATTGGTAAGTTGGCAATCGAAGAAGCAAACTTGTGTTGCTATATCATATGTTGAGGCTGAATACATTGCTGCTGCTGCTTGCACTTCGCAAATTATTTGGATTCAGAGTCAACTTCATGACCATGCAATAAACATGAAAAAGATTCCCTTGTATTTTGATTCGCAAAGTGCAATTCCCACTTGTCATAATCTAGTACAACATTCAAAGACAAAACACATTGCTCTTCGATATCATTTTATCAAAGATCATGTGGAAGATGGGAATATTGAAATTCACTTTGTTAAAACAACTGAACAACTTGCTGATATTTTTACTAAACCTCTTGATGAAAAATCATTTGTAAGAATTTTAGCAGGTTTGGGGATGATTGATGCGAATTCAATTCCAAAATGTCAAGTATGAAAATGTCATTCAGCGGTTATGAGTCAGAATTGTTCAGATGTTACTGTTCATACAGAGGCTTCGCATGGCTTCGCATCCACGTTTCTTCGCATTTGCAGTCATAATAACTAAGGTTAGGTTTATGATTTCTTTTGTAGTTTTTGTTTTTGAAAAATTAAAAATCCAAAAAGATTTTATTTTGTTATGTTTTTAATTTTGTAAAATCAAAAATCCAAAAAGATTTTATTTTTTTATGTTTTTAATTTTGAAAAATTCAAAAATCACAAAAATATTTTTTTAACCTTGTTCTTTAAGGATTGTGTGTTTTAGTTAGTCAAGTGCTTAATGCGAAGAGGTCATGCTTGTATGTTTCTATGGGAAGGTACTATTTCTTTCAACTTTGTATTAGTTAGGATGTCCCTAGAAGCATGCTGCTGCATGTTGTCTCAAGCCTCATATGACTTTATGTGTAGGAAAGGAAAGCCTTAATGAAATTATCACATGAAAATTTCTTCCCAATAAGGCTTATATTCGCATTAGTCAAAAGAGCTACCTTACTCTTCTGAAATGAGTTAAGAGTTTTCTGTTTGTTCCATATATAACAGAGGTACATTCGGTCTTATAACCAATCTTTTTCATCATTAAATTCTTTACACAATTTACACACAAAGACGTATGTCCGAGAGGTCTTTGATCAAACCAGTCGAGACTTAGACATACAAACATTCTGTGTTAAGGATCTGACATCATGAGTCGTGATGAAGGTGAAACCCAAACATCATAAATCTTGAGGAATTGACGGGGAACATAGTTCCAGATTTTAATGAAGCTTTTGTTTTAGTACCAAAATTTTGAAACTCCAAATCATATTCCATTCACATGTGTGGTCTTGATCAAACATTCGCAACCCACGATGTTTGTTACCCAACAAGATCCAGTACAAATTTTTTTTATGAATATAATTTCTGTGTGAGTTTTATTCGCAATTCCTAGTCATAATAAATATTTTCAAAATCCAACTTGTCACTGACTACACTGGTCATACAAGTAATTTCATTTACAATTTCTCACCTTATGTTAAGGTTGATATGTAATGAAATTTGAAACCAACCCAAAAATATCTTTTAAAAGAAGCCCTTTGATACTTATCAAAAAGTATTCGATTCTAATTCACGGGAACATACACAAGCTGTTGATCATCTCTCTTGATGATTAATGAAGCAACATTTGCCTGGGTTTAACTACCTTTGTGTCAAAATGAATTTTTGACATCACAGAATTCCAAACAAAAATTTAATTGTTTCTTATCTTATTTCTGTGGAACACTGCACTCACGAAATCCTTGAGGTTCTGAGTAATACCAACTCAGGCTGATGATTTCGCAAATCTGGCATATGACTTCACTTTACATTCCAAAAGTGAAAGAGCCTTGCTTCCATGCAAAGGGTTCTAACGGTTACAATTCAACAACGGATATTGACAGGCTGTGTATGCGTGACGAATGGTATTCGGTCCGGGTTTCAAGGAGATGTGACAATTGCTTTTTCACACATAGCTAACTTTTGCAGTTATGGTCCAATTTTCAAGGTGCCACATCAGATAACATTAAATGTATCCCGCTTTAATTTCAAATCGATTTGAGTAACGTATAAAAGGGGGATCCAGATCATTGTATACGGTTACGCGAACAAAATTCTCATACTCCTAAAAAGCATCAAACTCTTTCAATCTCATCTCTTTCAAACCCTAACAATGGATGTCACTCAATCAAACACTGATGAAGTTCTCTCACAATCACTCATGAAGATCCAAAGCACAAATTATCTAGTTGATCCAAATGTCTCATCCTACCCAGAAAAATTAAAGATGTTAATCGTTGCCTTGAAACGGTCTCCTCTTTCTACTGCAATGTTCAATTTCTTCTCCGTTTCGATGACTTGGTTGTCTTTGGCAGCATCATCGGCTTCATACAACCATGCTACTGATGTTCTGACTTTTAGTTTGATCAACAACAACAAGGTTAAACTTACCAAGAAGCTATTCATCGATTTCTTGAACATTCCTAACAACCCTCCATTTTTCAAACCCATTAATTCTCAAATTCTCCACATGCTCAACGAAATGGGTCATCAATCAACACTTGAGAAAATTAGTAATTTCAGAAAGTCGGGATTACCGTGTATGTGGAATTTTCTCTTTGGTATTTTTCTCAGATGCTTAACAGGCGAACAGTTGGTCTTGATAGGGGGTGTATGGAAGTTTATGCCATGGTAATGGGCTTATATTATGATGTTAATGTGGATTATGCAACTCAGTTATGGAAGGAGTTTGTTAAGAGTCTGGAAAAGACGAATACGGAAAAAGGAATTTCATGCGCAAGGTTTTGGAGCCTTATTCTAGAAAAGATATATGAAAAAGAGGGAATTCAAGTTCCAGAGGGTGCTAATGTGGCTGAATTTTCATTATATCAGTTTCCTAAGGAGGTGAAGGATGATGAAAACATTTTTACCCATGTTGCTCGCATTACAGATGCGATGCTTTGCAAAGTATCATCAACTCACAAGGTGTTGATACGTTACATGAAGACTTTTGATCTAGTTGTGGAAACTGGAATTTTATTAGAAGTTGATGCTAAAACCCCAAAGAAGAAGAAGGCTACCAAGCATGATGCACCTGCTCAATCTTCGAAACAGGGTCAAGAAGAGGAAGTTCAGACATAGGAAACCTCTCCAAAATCGAAGAAGGAAACAATACCCTCAAAATCAGGGGTATTGAAAAAGCTCCACAAGATGGAAGTGAGTAGTAAGGGGGTAATAGTTCGTGATATTCCAGCTCCTGTCTCTCCAGAATCTAAGAGGCAACGTGCTCATGATGTTGCGAAGAAAATGAAACAAACATTGTTGAAAAAGCGAAAGCTTATTATTTGCAATGAGTCTTCCGATGAAGAGGTGGTTCCAGACACTCCGCTACTTTCTTCACCGGTAATCACTTCTGTTCCACCTGTGTCCAACATTCAAATTTCGCAAATTTCTTCACAACCACTTGAAATAATCACTACCAAATCAGTTTCTGAGGATGTACCTATTTTTCATAGAGTTGTCAATGTATCTGATACGGTGTCACTTATCACAAGTGTTGAAACTACTCTACCAATTATCCTACCAGTCACCTTACCTGTTTCCTTACCATCTGTATCATTTTCCACTACTACACTATCTACAACCTCATCCATTTTTGATCATCCTCTACAAAATCCATTTACAACCCTATTTCCTTCACAATCACCTGAAACTCCTCAACCTTCGCAATCGATATCTGATAATGAAACAGAAGGAGGAGCTTTTGGAGGAGTATTTGAAGATATTCACTTTGATTCAGAGGAGGATATACCTAATCATATGCTTATGACAGGAAACCAGTTCAAAATCCTAAATCATAAGCTGAATGCCATTATTCAGTCGCAAGCTGATTCTGGCAGAATGTCTTCTATCTTAGCAATGGAGGTTGATGTTATGCTGAAGGCTGCTGAGAAGCGTATATTGGATAAAGTTGCTCAGACAGACAAGAATAATGAGCTTCGCATTACAGCTCAAGGAAGCTCATTCAATGGAGTTGTCAAAGATTTACAATCTGTTGCAAAAGAACGCCATGTTCTGTTTGTGCAGGATGTAAAGAAAGTTTGGGAGGATGTCAATTTCAAACTTGAAGAGTTGAAGACTGACCTTGCGAAGGAGCTTCAAGATATTCATTCTCAACAGGTTGAAATTCAGAAGCAGGTTGATGCAATTGTTTCAGATGTCAACAAACTTTCTATTGCCCCTATTATTGATACGAATCATAAATAAAATATGGTGAAGTTTGATCAGTTGATTCAAATGATGAATGACTTGAAGGCCTTGATTTCGCAATCTTCATCTTCCTCTATTCTTACTCCTGAATTCTTGACTCTCAAAGTAAATACTTTGGAACAAGCAATTCAGAAGGCACTGGCTCCTATCGCAAACTTCACCTCTTTACTACCAAAGAAAGCCCCACATGCTTTCACATGGGTGCAAGGGGGAGAGAAGAGTAAAATAAAGAGGATGATGCCAAAAATGTGGGGAAAGTCATTTCTAATCAACTCAAATCTACTCTTCCAATACTCACAATGCCAATTTCTTCAACCACAGTAACAACAAGGCCAATTCTCAAGGGAATTGTAATTGGATCAAAAGAAGGAGGCAGTTCAAGTGCAAAACCTTCAGCTGATGATGTGGGTAAAGGAAAAGGTATTTTGTATGAAAAACCGAAGGAGGAGAAGAGAGCTGAAGTAGAGGCTGAATTGGAAAGAATGAGACAAATCCAAAGTATTATGAGGCAAAAGGCAAGTGATCCTCCAACAATGAACAAAGGAGATCCTGCGAAGCTATATTCTTATGAAACGATAGAGTCAAAAATTGTGGGAAGAGAAATGTATGAATTCGAAAAGAAGCCAAAGAGAAGTTATGATATTGCGAATTCAGACAGTTGTCAGCTAGATTTTCCAATTAACTAAATGCTCTTCATTACAGCTCAATTCAAGATTAGTCAGAAGTTTGATAATCCTAATGACTACACAAACTTGAAAATCATATTTCATGCGGTATTGGGGAAGAATCTAGATGAAGTATGGTCATTAATGAAGATCAAAAAGTTGTTAACGATCAAGAAAGATGGGAAGTTTGAAGACATGCTTCAGAATTTTTGTTATTTTGTTATTCGAGCTGATAACAGTCAGTATGATTTCACAATAGCTGACTTTCCTCTGATGAATTGCAATGATTTGATTCAAGTGGCTCTCATTTTGAAAAATATGGAAGAGAATAAGCTCAGAAGATCAGAGACTGAAGTGTTTAAAATTGGGTTCGCACATGTCAAAACATTTATTGTCAATTACTTCGATTGTTTGGCTTTGACAGATGTAGAATTGGCAGATACGTTGAGAAGGGAAGTGAACGTCCCCTGGGAAGAAACCTTATCCCAGTCAGCATTATCAAATTATGTTGTTGGGGAAATATGCTTGAAACCTTTTGGCTTGGTGTTTTCAGGAAGAGATACAAAGGGAAAGCCCAAGAAATTTTTGTTTAAGGTCTCAGAGGTTGAAAGATATACTTCTTCGCAATATACGTACTTTATTGTACGTATGAACAATTGCAAGAAGAATAATGAAGGAGACAAGAAGGAGCTCAAGAAGGTGATCTCCTAGTATGGAGAAGTGCGAAAGACAATTCACTCAGCTATTCAAAGGCTTAAGGATTGAATAGCTTCGATTGTTTACAAAGGGGGAGATTGTCGATTTTAAATTGTAAAAGTCGAATTGAGTGTTTGTTTAGTTTTCACATTTTTAGTTATTTTACTAAGTCAGTTTTATGTGAAGCTTATTGTAATAGACTTAGTATATTTTTTGTACACTCAGGTTCTCTATAAATAGGGACTGAGGATAGAAGTAGAATGGAATTTTCACTGGAGTATTCTTTCTGCTTAAGCTTTGTAATCGGTCTTTATCAATATAATATCTGATTAATATTTACTCTTGGTGTTCTTACTTTTCGATCATTCAAATCATAATTGCTTTCATATTCTCGATAACAATTCTCTTCAATGTGAAGTTCCAAAAGCACCCTTTCTACCTCTTTATATATATATATATATATATATATATATATATATATATATATATATATATATATATATATATATATATATATATATATATATCTGCCTTCGTTCTGGCTCTGGTGTCGGAAACAATTAAGAGTTTCCAACTTCTAATGCTATAAATCAGCCTCCAATTTCCAGAATTAAGGGATGAAATCCTGTAAAATTGATTTGGTTTTCAAATTTCAACCCTAAAGCATCGCTTCTTCTTCTTCAATGTTTCTCTCTCTCTCTCTCTCTCTCTCTCTCTCTCTCTCTCTCTCTCTCTCCTCATTTGACGATTTCTTTAACTACCAAGTCTCAACATCTTTGTTGTGTAATTCCACCGCCTATGTGCAGAAAGGATGTTCAAATTGGTAGGATCAATTCGCAAGGTTTCCATCCACCCTTTATTGATCGTAGTTGTTTCTGATATGGTTTATATTTATTAACGAGATATAGTTTTGGAATACCTAATTATCTACCCTAAATCTCGCCCTTTTTTTTACATATCCAGGGTTATGATATAGATTTGAAGCGGTAATTGAAGATGAAGAGTGTTTGGGAAGAACCGCATGGTGGATTGGTTGTTGGGGGTTTCTATGAGCTGTTATCGTCCTTATTCTCATATCCATCAGTATGTTTGGGTAAAATACTCTTCATTTTCATAGATTTTATGTTGATAGTGACTGAACTCCAGTGGCCATGGATTTTTGATGATTTTTGCAGTCACCGAGTGATCTTATTCTTTTCCCTTTTTTCTTAACCCAAGACACCTTTTGCTTAACGTCATTCTATCTTTCAAAATAAGAGTCTGTATGCTTCACTTTTATAGCCCTTACAAGCAGCTTCAAAGGGACGAGATAGAGACTACAATATCCAATCTTGAATTTTAAGCTCTAACGATAGGTAACGTTTCTGGCTTAGACTTATTTGATTTCACATTTAATATGTATGTTTGGGGATGGATGAGTGGGGCTCATTCTTCTATTTCGTTGTTTTCAAAGTTGAGGTTTTAAAAATTAGTTATTACTCTATATTATATGTATGAAATCTTTCGTTTGTGTTTACTAAAGATGAAAATTAATTCCTTATATGTCTGAAATGGCTTCTGCTTTTAGATGCTTCTTTTGTGGAATTTCCTTTTGATAAGTTATTTTTCAATCTTTCAGTTTTATAATGGATTTGTAAGTTATTTTTATCTTTGTGCTTGATTTCTTGAATAATCAAACTCCTTGAATGGTTCATGAAAAAGGTGCCAACATGAGCATATTTTGCAACCCACAGTAACCAAAATTGATCAATAGGTAATAACGGATTAATCTATTACATAAAAGGTTTGATGTCAATGATTCTAATTTGGATTCTTTTGCAGCAATTCATTGTTAAATTGATGAATATGTATTGCCTTATTATTTAATCTTATTTATCTATTAAATCCCAATACCAATGTAGTTTATTAGTATATGATTGATGATTGATTCTTTTAATAAGTATTTAACTTTGTATGCACATAAAGTGTTCGATGAAATGCACATACGATTTTTTTATTTTTTAAAGTTCAGGGAAGCAGGTATTCCACTCCATAAAGCAATCTATATTTGTATTAATCTTGATTGCGATTAAGAAATTAATCTTCTTAGGAAATTGTGAGTTTGGATGGGATCTTGATTCTTATAATTAGTATTTGAAGTTTTGTAAATTCTTTTTCCAGGCGATATTCCTCAATCACCAGTTGTATGGTTTTCTTCAAAATATCAAATTACTAGAAAAAGCCTTAGGAGATTGCAGTTATGATAGTCAAGTTGACAACTTCTTCCTATTCAAATTTTCTTTTGTGCGTGATCTAAGGACAAAGTAAAACCAATTTTTTTGGGGGTTTGTGAGGGACATGGTAGCAAAGCAAAAACAAAAAAATTTATGTGTGATCTGGTAGCAAAGTAAATGCAGTAAACTTTTTTATGATAAAAACTTAGGTTTCTATTTTTTGTGTTTGTAAGAGAACACATTTATTTTTTTACTTTTTTTTTGTGATTATGTATTAAAGTAGAAACATGAAAGTTTTAATATTCGTTTGCAACAAACTACGTTGTTATACATATGGTACGTTTTAACCATGATGTTTGTTTTTGCAGGGCATGTGAAAGTGAATTGAACCATAAATGATGCTTCTCAACCATTATATATACGTCCAGGTGAATGAAATTTTTATTTGACAACAAATTGTCTTGCACTTTTTAAATTCATATGGAACCCTATTGGTGAACATTTTGTCATATTTATGAGAAAGTTGTAATGCATTTGTACCTTTTGATATCTTCTTTTAAATTTAGAGCTACTCTGGTCCTTTTATTTTGGTTTTATGATTTAAGGTTTTGGCATTCAATGGATATCAAATATGTTTAGAAGCCGAGAATCTTTTTACCAAAGACAAAAGAATTCAAGTGGTTTGTTCCCTTAAGGAAATGACTAATGCAACTCTTCCTAATATCTCAATGCTCTTGAAACAGATCGTAAATTATATAAACTAGCCATAAAGAGAGAATGCTAACTGTGATGAAAGTGGTTGCAAACATGATGTTTACACCGGTTTCAGCTTTCAGGCTATAGCAATTATTGTGAGTAGTACTCTTTGTAGGTTAGCATTTGGTTTCCTTGGGCCAATGTTCGGAAATTTTAAGCTTTTAGTGAAAGGGAATACCAATATTGTGACAACCCGAAATTTCCATTCTGTATGAACTTTATAAGGTCAATAGAAGTTATAACAGTCACAGTAAATTTTCAGACTATTCTATATAAGTTTGAGTATTTCGGGATTTACACTTAAGGAGATATCAGGAGAGTGGATGCACTAGGGTTTTGTGCAACAATGTTATTCCAAAATTCTATTACATTAGAGTTCATTACGGGAATAAAATATTTTCTGCCAAAAATCTCAAGGCTATATATATAATTTAGAGCCATATTAATTCATTATTGATAATTCCAACAAGAGAAAAGCCATTTCTCTCTCACGGATCTTCGGGTTTTCATCCCAAATCGTGAGTACCCTTCTCTGGTTACATTATATGGCTTATAACATGTTTAATAACCTCAATTACATAACAAATCTGTGAGATTCGGGAGTTTACCACCCAAGAACGTTCTTGGAGAGTAAACTCCTATATGAGGCTTATATGATGCCTAGTCCCTTCCGCATGTTAAATAACGACCTTAGGATGGTATGTAAGTGTATTTAAGACAAGAAACAAGAAAACACCAAAGAAACACCCATGTTTAGGTGTTCACGGCCCAAGGAATTCTTTGACCGTGAACTCCAAAAACAAGGACCAAAAGGTGTTTTTAACACTCCTAAGGCTTTGGACATTTACATAGAATTGTTTCCACTCAAATCAAGGACTTAAACACATCCAAAAACCCCACTTTTGAGAGTTTACGGCCCTATGATTGTTCTTGGGTCGTGAACATCAAATTAAGGCACCAAAGTGTGCTTAAGGCCTTCATTTTCTTAGGGTAAAAGTCTAGAACCTATCCTACATGTGTATGAGACTTGAAAACATCAATAACACCCTTCCATAAGAGTTTACGGCAGTAAACTCAAAGGGATTAGTCTTTGGGCCGTAAACTCCTCAAAGGAGTGTTTCTATGCCCTAAACCCGACCCTTCCAAGAATTAATCCACCAAGTTGGAATGCTTCTAGGGATCATTTAGAACTTCAAAACACCAAATGTCACCAAGCTTGAGAGTTCACGGCTGTAAACTCATGAGTTTACAACCATGAATTCCTTGTGTGATGGCCATGGAAGAGTAAACTCAAGTATAGGGTCCTTTGGAACCCTAAACCCAAGTGCCTTGTCCCACAATAGTTTAGATGCAATCCTTAGGGCTTATAACACATATATAAAGTGTTTATTATGTTCTAGGATGTCTTAACATATTCAATTAGTGGTTTAAGACTAATTGGATACATATATATAGTATTATATGTTAACTAGGGTTATAAAGTGTGTTCAAGACTTCACTTGTCACCTAGTGATCTAACATCTTCAGTTCATCCATACCACTCACTACAGATGAGTTCATACCCCTTAACCAATGATTTAAATGCTTTTAAATGCTTTATGGGGGGAATAAAAGTTAAATACTTATAGTTATTACATCAATCACATGTGACTAATCACTACAAAACTAGTGATTTCTTACCGTTCAAACTGTTTATCAAACCGTATTGTTTCAAACTGTATTACAAACTCATTTACTTATCAAATACTTTCATTTTGTAACAACAACAAAATTTAGGTCAAAATTTAAAATTTTATAAAACCGTAATTAAGTATACTAAGTGGTAGATATTGTAACAAGGTTTTCATACATATAAAGAACACTAAAATACGAGTTATAACGAAAAAGTTATGACCATTCTAAGTTTCCCGACAAAAACTGGCAATACAAAGTTACGTAAAAACGCAAAGTTTAAACAAAACACTTTTTGACCTTAGGTGTCTAAATGAAAGTCATAGATATCGTCAAACCGTAACCGTACATAAAAAGAACGTCCAAATCTGACTTCGTATGAGGAAGTTGTGATTTTTCTAAGTTACAAATATAGTAGTAGACAGCTAAAAACTCGAAATAGAGATCGATAGACTTTTGGCCAAAACAACCTAAATGAGAATCAAAGGGATCAAAAATTCTAGCGCAACGGTAAAAAGTCTGACGAAAACGGACGTCGGATGAAGAAGTTATGGAACTTTAACGGACTTTTCCTGTCCCGACCTATTAAAAACATAATATTAAAAATAATTCAAAACTAGCTGACGGAGTCTAAACGAAAGTTGTAGATTGTAGTCTCACCTTCGTGTGGATATAAAGAACGTCGAAAACGGAGTTCGTATGAGAAAGATATGAATTTTTGAAATTTGTTAATTAATTTAAATATAATTTTAATTAAAGCCCGGTATTATCCGAAGGAGTCACCGGTCCGATCCCTCGTACGCCCAGCGTACTCGGATGCTAGGCTCCGGTTCGTCCATGTCGCTCCAATGTTTCGACCGAGGATGTGCTCATGCATGACGCATGAGTACGCAGCGCGTACTCTAGTACGCCCCACGTAACGCAACCTCCCAGACCCCTATAAAAAGGATGCGAGAGTGCCGGCCAAAATTGCTAATTTTCATCCTTTCTCGCACCGAAGCTCTGCGTTTCAACCCTCGGAATCATCCCAAAGGCCCGTCTTCATATCCAAGGTGGGAAGAAAGTTTTACACTCCCGAGACTACCGAGATTTCCCGAGAATCTAGAGAGATCCGTTTCCCGAGACGAAACTATGCCCGGTTTTCCATCTTGCTATCTTCAAACATTCAAGTGAGTTCATACCCCTTCCAAACACACTTTAAATACATTCTAAATGCTTTTATACTCTTTTAGGGGGGGAATACAAGTAAACATATGGTTATTATCGTGTATTTTATAAAGTTTCACTTCAATTGTTTTATCGAATAAATCTCTTGGAGCTCATTACTATTACGGAAAACTCTTGTCATACTTTGCGTGCATTAGACATTATACAAAGTATATAATGATTTCAAAGTACCTTTCATTGTTAAATCGTTTTATACATTCTAAAAACTTATGATTTTGCTTTGTCAAACATTGTAAACAAGGATAAACTTTGCCTACAAAACTATCACCTTAATACAAACTTAGTTGAGAATCCATGAGACGTGTATATCTTCAAACGTTACTTTTCTTTATTAGAAAGTAATACTGCAAGTCCTGTCTATAACCAGAGTCTCCCGTTTGGAGAACGTGTCAAATGTGTATAGATCTATATGGGAAGTCATGATCCCGCGCCCTGACTGTTAGCTACAGTCCGTCTTTTGGGGTGACAGTTGTCATAACGCTGCGACGCCTGAAGAACGTCGTTACAAGCATATTATGTTTAGTATGGTTATAAAACTCATCGGATATACAATTATTATGGTATTATGCTTTTATGAACGAGTAGCTATTAAAACTATTCTCCATCTAACAAATGCGATCTTCGTATAACTTTATTATATAAAACTATGACACAACTTTTAAGAACGTCGGTTTCTTGCGATTTTCGGTCTTAGAGACTGCTAGTTATGTTAGGAAAATAAGGGTTTTTCCTATATACAAACCAAACAACTAATAGGAAAATAAGGGATTTTCCTGGTGCAATTATTTACAACTTATAACACGAACATTCATATGCATTTCATACTTTTACAAGAAAATAAGGGTTTTTCTTGGAAAACACAACAATTCGTATCTCAACCATTTGGGAAAATATTGGATTTTCGGGATCTAATACATTCACTTTCAACATAACAAATCACAACTCTTTACATTTGAAATACTGCGTTTTCTGGAAAACATACACGAACTTTCGAATGGCGTACATTTTCTCAAAACACTAGTCATGAACTCACCAACTTAATTGTTGACACTTTTTCTTTGAAATAACTTGTATTCTCAGGGAACCGCTAAGAAGATTTGGAAATCAACTTATGGGCATTAATGTACTGACGTTAATTACTTCTTTTGAAAGATGTTTATGTAGTTAGCTTTTGAATATGTAACGAATACAATTATGTAAACATTTTGGAAACTTTAATGTATATGGTGGTGTGTACTTTCCTTTCTATGAACTGTTATCATACTGAATATGACGTCCTCCGCCCCCGAACGTTTCCGCCGTTCTGGTTTGGGGGTGTGACTGATTGGTATCAGAGCTCTGTTTATAGGGAATTAAGTATATCAAAACCATTTCTTTTTGGTATACAACTATAAACTCAACTGGGCAAAAACACTCTGAGTAAGAGTCATACTTTTAAAATTAAATTTATTTAGTTTTTGTAAAGTAGGCATGCATTCATTTCATATTAACAACATGGTCAGTATAATAATTAAAACAATATAGAAGTATTATATATAAGTTGTGCAGTGCAGGTATGCCTTGGGACATGTAATCGGAACTGGGATGAATGTAGCCTGATCAACTATATTTGTCCAAGGGCCGACTAACGTATGCCAAGGAGTGCCTGTAATGGACAACAAATTTAAAACTTACCAAAAGCATATCGGTAAAGAATACTAAGGGAGTATTCGAGTGCCTTCAACCCTTAAACTTAAGAGTAAATTCCATGTGCTTTAGCTTATAGTCGATTCTTAACCCTATTCTCGTAAAGACTCAATGGCAGGATTCCATCACCCCAATGACCCCTACTACCCCAACCAAGGTAATGGAGAAGGGATAGAGAATGATCCTGAAGAAGGAATGCAAGAAGAATCAGACTCAGATCCAGAGAACAATAACCTACCCTTAACGACTCCAATTCAAAATCCTAATCCTCGACCGGAATTTCATGGCTCGACGCCCCTTTGGGCAACTAACCTGAATAGGTGGAGCCGCGAACAGGATCAACCCCTTCCATTCAACGGAGACCGAAGCTTCTACAACCTAAGCGAGGGGGGATCAGCAAACAGAGCCCTTCCTATATTGGTTCGTCGGATTTCTCGCATAGATGAACAAGGACGGACAACCATCCATCGAACTGAGGAAAATGATGCGAACACTAGAGTCAACACAGTTCGCATCCGACAGTTAGGATTAGCTCATGAGAGAATCATAAATCGAAATGAAGCGTTGCAGAGAGAGCTAGCGCCAACTCAAACTGAAGCGATAGAACTTCGGGCACGCCAGGCAAGACATGAACAATGTATGCGCGAGATGGAGCGTCAGTTGGCAGAATCTAAGACCCATGTAGCCAGCTCATGTAACAAATAATACTTGTCTGACTTTCAAAATTTTGTCATAGCATAAGACCTCGGATAAAGTCCTTACTCTTCTTAACCTTGTAATCGGAGACCTTTAGATAGGTCAAATTTTCCTAACTACAAAATGTAATGCACCATGTTTTATAATATATGATGTATTTCCTTTATTAAACCCTTTGCATACCTCTCCAATTCATGAGTTTATCTACTCTCCTTATGAGTCGAACTCAAAACCCTATTCAGGGGTAAACCAAACTTCTTATATAACAAAACACTAATGCGCAACTTTCGAATCATTAAAACTTATAGTTCTTCTTGTTATTTCCTTATCAGAATCATGTCGCCAAAGAAAAACGATCAACCCATCAACCAAACACCAACTCTTCAGATTGATGCAGCTACCTTTCAAGCTGCAGTCTCGGCTGCCGTATCAGCTGTTCTGACCCACCTAAACGCTAACAGCGCGAATGTTAGCGGGATTGTTAATAATAACTCCAATCCAAGTAACAATCAAATACCTCAACGGGAAACAAACTACCACGAAACCCCGAATCCCAAGCCCAAGAATAACAAACGAAAGCTCTGGGCTAAAGCTAAAGGAAACTCACCCCAAGGGACGAGCAAAAGACAACAACATGTGGCAACCTTCGCAGCCACGACATCTATACATCCTACTACCATCCCTTCTGGTATCCCAATTGTCCCTACACCAGCTAGGCAGTATGCCGGAAACCTACCGGAATGCAATAAGTGGGGCTTCCATCATCTAGGTAGTTGTCGTCCGTTCCACTGCTTTAAATGCAACAAGAACGGGCATACTACCAATTGCTGCTGGACTCGGACCCAACACATTACCTCAAACACCAATGTCGAAATCTCTCGAATATGCCATCTATGTGGTGTAATGGGACACTTCAAGAAGGACTATCCAATAGAGAAGGACGACGGCGAATCCGGAGGAGTTTGACCTCAGAATGGAAAGAAACAACGAAATAACCTACTATAGTATACATTCATTTCCAATCGTCAGTATTATGTATGTCTTTTTAAAACATGTTTAAAACTAGTGCAACTAGAGTCTTATCTCTTGCGGGATCCCGTCGGTATAGGGATGCTCGTACTGCGTATACTTACCTTTTGTAGTATACCTTATTCGCAACAATAGTCTTATAGTAGTCTAAAGTGCTGTAACTCTGTTGATGGTTGCACGGTTGTGTTTTGTCTGTAAACAACTTACGTTCAAATCGAATGTCTTTAAGTTTCCTTATGATTCTTACATTATCATATGACTTGATTCAATTTGATCCTCACAAACACAGCTTCATACGTACATCTCTTCCTCCGAAATTCTCTTTCTAGCAAAGCCGTCATTCCAGAATACCAAAGAACTCGTGCATAGAGCACTTATTGTTTCTCATCCTTTCCGAAGAAAAATTCAACAAACCGCCCCGAAGTACCACACGTGTAGTACGTCAAGTTCAATCCAAAGACCCACAGTTTCAAGCCTATTTATATACGGCTCATATACCTGATACTATGATTGATGAACCTGGTATGGTTTCTACTATGAACTCTAGGACGGAGACTTCCTAAGACTACGAGTGATCGTGCTGCCATGGAAATAAACTTAAAAGCCCAACGCATGCCCTTTCTGTCGATTGGGACAAGGAAGACAGATAGAACAAAAGTACCTATCCTTTTCCCTTAATTCATGAGTAACCATACTCCTACACCCAAAAGGTCGTAATAGGCAACTAGCCTATGTGCAACCGATGCAACTGTCATCATCACGGACCCTGCCGTGAAAAGTATTGCGTTAGGTGTAATAGAAAGGGACACACCATCCGCTACTGCAGAGAACTAGCCCAACCAACTACTCCAGCCACAAATATAGGAGTAGACCGTGCTTGTTATGAGTGCGGAGTAGCGGGACACTTCCGAAGGGACTACCTGGAGTCAAACATCATGAATGCTGGTGAAGGAGGCCGAGTATTCGCAATGGGCCAAGAGGAGGCTATTGCAGACCCCACGGTTATTATGGGTACATTTCTCCTTGACAACTTAGTTACGTACGTTCCATTTGATAGTAGGGATGCATAGGAGTTCCTTGAGTCACAAGTTTAAAAAAAAATCTACTTGAACAAACACCCCAACCATTAAACAAAACTTTCATAGTAGTAATAATGTAGATAGACTAAAAAGCACTGAAAACACACACGTAGAATGCACTATTTCACTAACGAACGTCTTACAATGAGAAGTACCAACATCAGCATTCGACGTGGATTGGTGTAGCCCTACCTATACCAGTTCCATGTGTTATAAAAGACCCTTTCACCTTAACCATCGACTAACGAAACTCGATCGATTTATAATGACAAACCCGATACAAACACCAATTGGTTTCTACTTTCAAAACCCCGAAGTACTCATGTGAGGAATCTTTACAACTTTCCCGTAGTATCCCCAACAGATCATTTAGAAAAAACACGCTTACAACAAGTCAAATCCAAGCTCAGAAACTAGCAGTGAATCCAACCATGAACTTCAAAACATGGCTGCCCTAATTCATCGAGTGAATATGCTAACATTTAGAAGAACATAAGTAAATAAACCCAAAAACAGCACGATCTCGATCGGTCGCAGTGATAGGCGGAGAAATGAAGGTCCGCTGAAACATGCACATTAGGATCTAGATTCATAAAGGAACAAGAGGAACAAATGGACCATAAGCACTCACGCCTGCCCGCAAGTATTGGAGTCCCAGTCAAAATGCGAATTTCGAGATGAAATTCTCTCTGACGGGGGGATAATGTAACAATAGCAAAATTCACGTCAAAATTTAAAATTTTATAAAACCATAATTAAGTATACTAAGTGGTAGATATTGTAACAAGGTTTTCATACATATAAAGAACACTAAAATCCGAGTTATAACGAAGAAGTAATGACCATTCTAAGTTTCCCGACAAAACCGGCAATACGAAGTTACGTAAAAATGCAAAGTTTCAACAAAACACTTTTTGACCTTAGGTGTCTAAATGAAAGTCATAGATATCGTCAAACCGTAACCGTACATAAAAAGAACGTCCACATCTGACTTCGTATGAGGAAGTTGTGATTTTTCTAAGTTACAGATATAGTAGTAGATAGCTAAAAACTCGAAATAGAGATCGAGAGACTTTTGGCAAAAACAACCTAAATGAGAATCAAAGGGATCAACAATTCTAGCGCAACGGTAAAATGTCTGACGAAAACGGACGTCGGATGAAGAAGTTATGGAACTTTAACGGACTTTTCCTGTCCCGACCTATTAAAAACATAATATTAAAAATAATTCAAAACTAGCTGACGGAGTCTAAACGAAAGTTGTAGATTGTAGTCTCACCTTCGTGTGGATATAAAGAACGTCGAAAACGGAGTTCGTATGAGAAAGATATGAATTTTTGAAATTTGTTAATTAATTTAAATATAATTTTAATTAAAGCCTGGTATTATCCGAAGGAGTCACCGGTCCGATCCCTCGTACGCCCAGCGTACTCGGATGCTAGGCTCCGGTTCATCCATGTCGCTCCAATGTTTCGACCGAGGATGCGCTCATTCATGACGCATGAGTACGCAGCGCGTACTCTAGTACGCCCCGCGTAACGCAACCTCCCAGACCCCTATAAAAAGGATGCGAGAGTGCCGGCCAAAATTGCTAATTTTCATCCTTTCTCGCACCGAAGCTCTGCGTTTCAACCCTCGGAATCATCCCAAAGGCCCGTTTTCATATCCAAGGTGGGAAGAAAGTTTTACACTCCCGAGACTCCCGAGATTTCCCGAGAATCTAGAGAGATCCGTTTCCCGAGACGAAACTATGCCCGGTTTTCCACCTTGCTATCTTCAAACATTCAAGTGAGTTCATACCCCTTCCAAACACACTTTAAATACATTCTAAATGCTTTTATACTCTTTTAGGGGGGAATACAAGTAAACATATGGTTATTATCGTGTATTTTATAAAGTTTCACTTCAATTGTTTTATCGAATAAATCTCTTGGAGCTCATTACTATTACGGAAAACTCTTGTCATACTTTGCGTGCATTAGACATTATACAAAGTATATAATGATTTCAAAGTACCTTTCATTGTTAAATCGTTTTATAAATTCTAAAAACTTATGATTTTGCTTTGTCAAACATTGTAAACAAGGATAAACTTTGCATACAAAACTATCACCTTAATACAAACTTAGTTGAGAATCCATGAGACGTGTATATCTTCAAACGTTACTTTTCTTTATTAGAAAGTAATGCTGCAAGTCCTGTCTATAACCAGAGTCTCCCGTTTGGAGAACGTGTCAAATGTGTATAGATCTATACGGGAAGTCATGATCCCGCGCCCTGACTGTTAGCTACAGTCCGTCTTTTGGGGTGATAGTTGTCATAACGCTGCGACGCCTGAAGAACGTCGTTACAGGCATATTATGTTTAGTATGGTTATAAAACTCATCGGATATACAATTATTATGGTATTATGCTTTTATGAACGAGTAGCTATTAAAACTATTCTTCATCTAACAAATGCGATCTTCGTATAACTTTTTTATATAAAACTATGACACAACTTTTAAGAACGTCAGTTTCTTGCGATTTTCGGTCTTAGAGACTGCTAGTTATGTTAGGAAAATAAGGGTTTTTCCTATATACAAACCAAACAACTAATAGGAAAATAAGGGATTTTCCTGGTGCAATTATTTACAACTTATAACACGAACATTCATATGCATTTCATACTTTTACAAGAAAATAAGGGTTTTTCTTGGAAAACACAACAATTCGTATCTCAACCATTTGGGAAAATATTGGATTTTCGGGATCTAATACATTCACTTTCAACATAACAAATCACAACTCTTTACATTTGAAATACTGCGTTTTCTGGAAAACATACACGAACTTTCGAATGGCGTACATTTTCTCAAAACACTAGTCATGAACTCACCAACTTAATTGTTGACACTTTTTCTTTGAAATAACTTGTATTCTCAGGGAACCGCTAAGAAGATTTGGAAATCAACTTATGGGCATTAATGTACTGACGTTAATTACTTCTTTTGAAAGATGTTTATGTAGTTAACTTTTGAATATGTAACGAATACAATTATGTAAACATTTTGGAAACTTTAATGTATATGGTGGTGTGTACTTTCCTTTCTATGAACTGTTATCATACTGAATATGACGTCCTCCGCCCCCGAACGTTTCCGCCGTTCTGGTTTGGGGGTGTGACTGATTGGTATCAGAGCTCTGTTTATAGGGAATTAAGTATATCAAAACCATTTCTTTTTGGTATACAACTATAAACTCAACTGGGCAAAAACACTCTGAGTAAGAGTCATACTTTTAAAATTAAATTTATTTAGTTTTTGTAAAGTAGGCATGCATTCATTTCATATTAACAACATGGTCAGTATAATAATTAAAACAATATAGAAGTATTATATATAAGTTGTGCAGTGCAGGTATGCCTTGGGACATGTAATCGGAACTGGGATGAATGTAGCCTGATCAACTATATTTGTCCAAGGGCCGACTAACGTATGCCAAGGAGTGCCTGTAATGGACAACAAATTTAAAACTTACCAAAAGCATATCGGTAAAGAATACTAAGGGAGTATTCGAGTGCCTTCAACCCTTAAACTTAAGAGTAAATTCCATGTGCTTTAGCTTATAGTCGATTCTTAACCCTATTCTCGTAAAGACTCAATGGCAGGATTCCATCACCCCAATGACCCCTACTACCCCAACCAAGGTAATGGAGAAGGGATAGAGAATGATCCTGAAGAAGGAATGCAAGAAGAATCAGACTCAGATCCAGAGAACAATAACCTACCCTTAACGACTCCAATTCAAAATCCTAATCCTCGACCGGAATTTCATGGCTCGACGCCCCTTTGGGCAACTAACCTGAATAGGTGGAGCCGCGAACAGGATCAACCCCTTCCATTCAACGGAGACCGAAGCTTCTACAACCTAAGCGAGGGGGGATCAGCAGACAGAGCCCTTCCTATATTGGTTCGTCGGATTTCTCACATAGATGAACAAGGACGGACAACCATGCATCGAACTGAGGAAAATGATGCGAACACTGGAGTCAACACAGTTCGCATCCGACAGTTAGGATTAGCTCACGAGAGAATCGTAAATCGAAATGAAGCATTGCAGAGAGAGCTAGCGCCAACTCAAACTGAAGCGATAGAACTTCGGGCACGCCAGGCAAGACATGAACAATGTATGCGCGAGATGGAGCGTCAGTTGGCAGAATCTAAGACCCATGTAGCCAGCTCACGTAACAAATAATACTTGTCTGACTTTCAAAATTTTGTCATAGCATAAGACCTCGGATAAAGTCCTTACTCTTCTTAACCTTGTAATCGGAGACCTTTAGATAGGTCAAATTTTCCTAACTACAAAATGTAATGCACCATGTTTTATAATATATGATGTATTTCCTTTTTTAAAACCTTTGCATACCTCTCCAATTCATGAGTTTATCTACTCTCCTTATGAGTCGAACTCAAAACCCTATTCAAGGGTAAACCAAACTTCTTATATAACAAAACACTAATGCGCAACTTTCGAATCATTAAAACTTATAGTTCTTCTTGTTATTTCCTTATCAGAATCATGTCGCCAAAGAAAAACGATCAACCCATCAACCAAACACCAACTCTTCAGATTGATGCAGCTACCTTTCAAGCTGCAGTCTCGACTGCCGTATCAGCTGTTCTGACCCACCTAAACGCTAACAGCGCGAATGTTAGCGGGATTGTTAATAATAACTCCAATCCAAGTAACAATCAAATACCTCAACGGGCAACAAACTACCACGAAACCCCGAATCCCAAGCCCAAGAATAACAAACGAAAGCTCTGGGCTAAAGCTAAAGGAAAATCACCCCAAGGGACGAGCAAAAGACAACAACATGTGGCAACCTTCGCAGCCACGACATCTGTACATCCTACTACCATCCCTTCTGGTATCCCAATTGTCCCTACACCAGCTAGGCAGTATGCCGGAAACCTACCGGAATGCAATAAGTGGGGCTTCCATCATCTCGGTAGTTGTCGTCCGTTCCACTGCTTTAAATGCAACAAGAACGGGCATACTACCAATCGCTGCTGGACTCGGACCCAACACATTACCTCAAACACAAATGTCGAAATCTCTCGAATATGCCATCTATGTGGCGTAATGGGACACTTCAAGAGGGACTATCCAATAGAGAAGGATGACGGCGAATCCGGAGGAGTTTGACCTCAGAATGGAAAGAAACAACGAAATAACCTACTATAGTATATATTCATTTCCAATCGTTAGTATTATGTATGTCTTTTTAAAACATGTTTAAAACTAGTGCAACTAGAGTCTTATCTCTTGCGGGATCCCGTCGGTATAGGGATGCTCGTACTGCGTATACTTACCTTTTGTAGTATACCTTATTCGCAACAATAGTCTTATAGTAGTCTAAAGTGCTGTAACTCTGTTGATTGTTGCACGGTTGTGTTTTGTCTGTAAACATCTTACGTTCAAATCGAATGTCTTTAAGTTTCCTTATGATTCTTACATTATCATATGACTTGATTCAATTTGATCCTCACAAACACAGCTTCATACGTACATCTCTTCCTCCGAAATTCTCTCTCTAGCAAAGCCGTCATTCCAGAATACCAAAGAACTCGTGCATAGAGCACTTATTGTTTCTCATCCTTTCCGAAGAAAAATTCAACAAACCGCCCCGAAGTACCACACGTGTAGTACGTCAAGTTCAATCCAAAGACCCACAGTTTCAAGCCTATTTATATACGGCTCATATACCTGATACTATGATTGATGAACCTGGTATGGTTTCTACTATGAACTCTAGGACGGATACTTCCCAAGACTACGAGTGATCGTGCTGCCATGCAAATAAACTTAAAAGCTCAACGCATGCCCTTTCTGTCGATTGGGTCAAGGAAGACAGATAGAACAAAAGTACCTATCCTTTTCCCTTAATTCATGAGTAACCATACTCCTACACCCAAAAGGTCGTAATAAGGCAACCAGCCTAAGTGCAACCGATGCAACTTTCATCATCACGGACCCTGCCGTGAAAAGTATTGCGTTAGGTATAATAGAAAGGGACACACCATCCGCTACTGCAGAGAACTAGCCCAACCAACTACTCCAGCCACAAATATAGGAGTAGACCGTGCTTGTTATGAGTGCGGAGTAGCGGGACACTTCCGAAGGGACTACCTGGAGTCAAACATCATGAATGATGGTGGAGGAGGCCGAGTATTCGCAATGGGCCAAGAGGAGGCTATTGCAGACCCCACGGTTATTATGGGTACATTTCTCCTTGACAACTTAGTTACGTACGTTCCATTTGATAGTAGGGACGCAGAGGAGTTCCGTGAGTCACAAGTTTAAAAAAAAATCTACTCGAACAAACACCCCAACCATTAAACAAAACTTTCATAGTAGTAATAATGTAGATAGACTAAAAAGAACTGAAAACACACACGTAGAATGCACTATTTCAGTAACGAACGTCTTACAATGAGAAGTACCAACATCAGCATTCGACGTGGATTGGTGTAGCCCTACCCATACCAGTTCCAAGTGTTATAAAAGACCTTTTCACCTTAACCATCGACTAACGAAACTCGATTGATTTATAATGACAAACCCGATACAAACACCAATTGGTTTCTACTTTCAAAACCCCGAAGTACTCATGTGAGGAATCATTACAACTTTCCCGTAGTATCCCTAACAGATCATTTAGAAAAAACACGCTTACAACAAGTCAAATCCAAGCTCAGAAACTAGCAGTGAATCCAACCATGAACTTCAAAACATGGCTGCCCTAATTCATCGAGTGAATATGCTAACATTTAGAAGAACATAAGTAAACAAACCCAAAAACAGCACGATCTCGATCGGTCGCAGTGATAGGCGGAGAAATGAAGGTCCGCTGAAACATGCACATTAGGATCTAGATTCATAAAGGAACAAGAGGAACAAATGGACCATAAGCACTCACGCCTGCCCGCAAGTATTGGAGTCCCAGTCAAAATGCGAATTTCGAGACGAAATTCTCTCTGACGGGGGGATAATGTAACAATAGCAAAATTCACGTCAAAATTTTAAATTTTATAAAACCATAATTAAGTATACTAAGTGGTAGATATTGTAACAAGGTTTTCATACATATAAAGAACACTAAAATCCGAGTTATAACGAAGAAGTTATGACCATTCTAAGTTTCCCGACAAAACCGGCAATACGAAGTTACGTAAAAATGCAAAGTTTCAACAAAACACTTTTTGACCTTAGGTGTCTAAATGAAAGTCATAGATATCGTCAAACCGTAACCGTACATAAAAAGAACGTCCACATCTGACTTCGTATGAGGAAGTTGTGATTTTTCTAAGTTACAGATATAGTAGTAGACAGCTAAAAACTTGAAATAGAGATCGAGAGACTTTTGGAAAAAACAACCTAAATGAGAATCAAAGGGATCAACAATTCTAGCGCAACGGTAAAATGTCTGACGAAAACGGACGTCGGATGAAGAAGTTATGGAACTTTAACGGACTTTTCCTGTCCCGACCTATTAAAAACATAATATTAAAAATAATTCAAAACTAGCTGACGGAGTCTAAACGAAAGTTGTAGATTGTAGTCTCACCTTCGTGTGGATATAACGAACGTCGAAAACGGAGTTCGTATGAGAAAGATATGAATTTTTGAAGTTTCTTAATTAATTTAAATATAAATTAAATTAAAGCCCGGTATTATCCGAAGAAGGAGTCACCGGTCCGATCCCTCGTACGCCCAGCGTACCGTCGTACGCCCAATGTACTCGGATGCTAGGCTCTGGTTCGTCCACGTCGCTCCAATGTTTCGACCGAGGATGCGCTCATCCATGACGCATGAGTACGCAGCGCGTACTCTAGTACGCCCCGCGTAACGCAACCTCCCAGACCCCTACAAAAAGGATGCGAAGGTGCCGGCCAAAATTGCTAATTTCCTTCCTTTCTCGCGCCGAGACTCTGCGTTTCAACCCTCGGAATCATCCCAAAGGCCCGGTTTTCATATCCAAGGTGGGAAGAAAGTTTTACACTCCCGAGACTCCCGAGATTTCCCGAGAATCTCGAGAGATCCGTTTCCCGAGACGAAACTCTGTACGGTTTTCCACCTTGCTATCTTGAAACATTCAAGTGAGTTCATACCCCTTCCAGACACACTTTAAATACATTCTAAATGCTTTTATACTCTTTTAGGGGGGAATACAAGTAAACATACGGTTATTATCGTGTATTTTATAAAGTTTCACTTCAATTGTTTTATCGAATAAATCTCTTGGAGCTCATTACTATTACGGAAAACTCTTGTCATACTTTGTGTGAATTAGACATTATACAAAGTATATAATGATTTCAAAGTACCTTTCATTGTTAAATCATTTTATACATTCTAAAAACTTATGATTTTGCTTTGTCACACATTGTAAACAAGGATAAACTTTGCATACAAAACTATCACCTTAATACAAACTTAGTTGAGAATCCATGAGACGTGTATATCTTCAAACGTTACTTTTCTTTATTAGAAAGTAATGCTGCAAGTCCTGTCTATAACCAGAGTCTCCCGTTTGGAGAACGTGTCAAATATGTATAGATCTATACGGGAAGTCATGATCCCGCGCCCTGACTGTTAGCTACAGTCCGTCTTTTGGGGTGACAGTTGTCATAACGCTGCGATGCCTGAAGAATGTCGTTACATGCATATTATGTTTAGTATGGTTATAAAACTCATCGGATATACAATTATTATGGTATTATGCTTTTATGAACGAGTAGCTATTAAAACTATTCTTCATCTAACAAATGCGATCTTCGTATAGCTTTATTATATAAAAATATGACACAACTTTTAAGAACGTCGGTTTCTTGCGATTTTCTGTCTTAGAGACTACCAGTTATCTTAGGAAAATAAGGGTTTTTCCTATATACAAACCAAACAACTAATAGGAAAATAAGGGATTTTCCTGGTGCAATTTTTTACAACTTATAACACGAACATTCATATGCATTTCATACTTTTATAAGAAAATAAGGGTTTTTCTTGGAAAACACAACAATTCGTATCTCAACCATTTGGGAAAATATGGGATTTTCGGGATCTAATACATTCACTTTCAACACAACAAATCACAACTCTTTACATTTGAAATACTGCGTTTTCTGGAAAACATACACGAACTTTCGAATGGCGTACATTTTCTCAAAACACTACTCATGAACTCACCAACTTAATTGTTGACACTTTTTCTTTGAAATAACTTGTATTCTCAGGGAACCGCTAAGTAGATTTGGAAATCAACTTATGGGCATTAACTTACTGACGTTAATTACTTCTTTTGAAAGATGTTTATGTAGTTAACTTTTGAATATGTAACGAATACAATTATGTAAACATTTTGGAAACTTTAATGTATATGGTGGTGTGTACTTTCCTTTCTATGAACTGTTATGATACTGAATATGACGTCCTCCGCCGCCGAATGTTTCCGCCGTTCTGGTTTGGGGGTGTGACAGATTGGTATCAGAGCTCTGTTTATAAGGAATTAAGTATATCAAAACCATTTCTTTTTGGTATACAACTATAAACTCAACTGGGCAAAAACACTCTGAGTAAGAGTCATACTTTTAAAATTAAATTTATTTAGTTTTTGTAAAGTAGGCATGCATTCATTTCATATTAATAACATGGTCAGCATCATAATTAAAACAATATAGAAGTATTATATATAAGTTGTGCAGTGCAGGTATGCCTTGGGACATGTAATCGGAACTGGGATGAATGTAGCCTGATCAACTATATTTGTCCAAGGGCCGACTAACGTATGCCAAGGAGTGCCTGTAATGGACAACAAATTTAAAACTTACCAAAAGCATATCGGTAAAGAATACTAAGGGAGTATTCGAGTGCCTTCAACCCTTAAACTTAAGAGTAAATTCCATGTGCTTTAGCTTATAGTCGATTCTTAACCCTATTCTCGTAAAGACTCAATGGCAGGATTCCATCACCCCAATGACCCCTACTACCCCAACCAAGGTAATGGAGAAGGGATAGAGAATGATCCTGAAGAAGGAATGCAAGAAGAATCAGACTCAGATCCAGAGAACAATAACCTACCCTTAACGACTCCAATTCAAAATCCAAATCCTCGACCGGAATTTCATGGCTCGACGCCCCTTTGGGCAACTAACCTGAATAGGTGGAGCCGCAAACAGGATCAACCCCTTCCATTCAACGGAGACCGAAGCTTCTACAACCTAAGCGAGGGGGGGCTCAGCAGACAGAGCCCTTCCTATATTGGTTCGTCGGATTTCTCGCATAGATGAACAAGTACGGACGACCATCCATCGAACTAAGGAAAATGATGCGAACACTGGAGTAAACACAGTTCGCATCCGACAGTTAGGATTAGCTCACGAGAGAATCGTAAATCGAAATGAAGCGTTGCAGAGAGAGCTAGCGCCAACTCAAATTGAAGCGATAGAACTTCGGGCACGCCAGGCAAGACATGAACAACGTATGCTCAAGATGGAGCATCAGTTGGCAGAATCTAAGACCTATGTAGCCAGCTCACGTAACATATAATACTTGTCTGACTTTTAAAATTTTTTCATAGCATAAGACCTCGGATAAAGTCCTTACTTTTCTTAACCTTGTAATCGGAGACCTTTAGATAGGTCAAATTTTCCTAACTACAAAATGTAATGCACCATGTTTTATAATATATGATGTATTTCCTTTATTAAATCCTTTACATACCTCTCCAATTCATGAGTTTATCTACTCTCCTTATGAGTCGAACTCAAAACCCTATTCAGGGGTAAACCAAACTTCTTATATAACAAAACACTAATGCGCAACTTTCGAATCATTAAAACTTATAGTTCTTCTTGTTATTTCCTAATTAGAATCATGTCGCCAAAGAAAAACGATCAACCCATCAACCAAACACTAACTCTTCAGATTGATGCATCTCCTTTTCAAGCTGCAGTCTCGGCTACCGTATCAACTGTTCTGACCCACCTAAACGCTAACAGCGTGAATGTTAGCGGGATTGTTAGTAGTAACTCCAATCCAAGTAAAAATCAAATACCTCAACGGGCAAAAAACTACCACAAAACCCCGAATCCCAAGCCCAAGAATAACAAACGAAAGCTCTGGGCTAAAGCTAAAGGAAAATCACCCTAAGGGACGAGCAAAAGACAATAAAATGTGGCAACCTTCGCAGCCACGACATCTGTACATCCTACTACCATCCCTTCTGGTATCCCAATTGTCCCTACACCAGCTAGGCAGTATGCCGGAAACCTACCGGAATGCAATAAGTGCGGCTTCCATCATCTGGGTAGTTGTCGTCTGTTACACTGCTTTAAATGCAACAAGAACGGGCATAGTACCAATTGCTGCTGGACTCGGACCCAACACATTACCTCAAACACCAATGTCGAAATCTCTCGAATATGCCATCTATGTGGCATAATGGGACACTTCAAGAGGGACTGTCCAACAGAGAAGGACGACGGCGAATTCAGAGGAGTTTGACCTCAGAATGGAAAGAAGCAACGAAAGAACCTACTATAGTATACGTTCACTTCCAATCATCAGTATTATGTATGTCTTTTTAAAACATGTTTAAAACTAGTGCAACTAGAGTCTTATCTCTTGTGGAATCCCATCGGTATAGGGATGCTCGTACTGCGTATATTTACCTTTTGTAGTATACCTTATTCGCAACAATAGTCTTATAGTAGTCTAAAGTGCTGTAACTGTTGATGGTTGCACGGTTGTGTTTTGTCTGTAAACATCTTACGTTCAAATCGAATGTCTTTAAGTTTCCTTATGATTCTGACATTATCATATGACTTGATTCAATTTGATCCTCACAAAAACAGCTTCATACGTACATCTCTTCCTCCGAAATTCTCTTTCTAGCAAAGCCGGCATTTCAGAATACAAAATAACTCGTGTATAGAGCACTTATTGTTTCTCATCGTTTTCGAAGAAAAATTCAACAAACCGCCCCGAAGTACCACACGTGTAGTACGTCAAGTTCAATCCAAAGACCCACAGTTTCAAGCCTATTTATATACGGCTCATATACCTGAGACTATGATTGATGAACTTGGTATGGTTTCTACTATGAACTCCAGGAGGGAGACTTCCCAAGACTACGAGTGATCGTGCTGCCATGCAAATAAACTTAAAAGCCCGACGCATGCCCTTTCTGTCGATTAGGACAAGGAAGACAGATAGAACAAAAGTACCTATCCTTTTCCCTTAATTCTTGAGTAACCATACTCCTACACCCAAAAGGTCGTACAACGGCAACCAGCCTAAGTGCAACCGATGCAACTTTCATCTTCATGGACCCTGCTGTGAAATGCATTGCGTTAGGTGTAATAGAAAGAGGCACACCATCCGCTACTGCAGAGAACTAGCCCAACCAACTACTCCAGCCACAAATATAGGAGTAGACTATGCTTGTTATGAGTGCGGAGTAGCGGGACACTTCCGAAGGGACTACCTGGAGTCAAACATCATGAATGCTGGTGGAGGAGGACGAGTATTCGCAATGGGCCAAGAGGAGGCTATTGCAGACCCCACGGTTATTCTAGGTACATTTCTCCTTGACAACTTAGTTACGTACGTTCCATTTGATAGTAGGGACGCAGAGGAGTTCCGTGAGTCACAAGTTTAAAAAAAGAAATCTACTCGAACAAACACCCCAGCCATTAAAGAAAACTTTCATAGTAGTAATAATGGAGATAGACTAAAAAGCACTGAAAACACACACGTAGAATGCACTATTTCACTAACAAACGTTTTACAATGAGAAGTATCGACATCAGCATTCGACGTGGATTGGTGTAGCCCTACCCATACCAGTTCCATGTGTTATAAAAGACCCTTTCACCTTAACCATCGACTAACGAAACTCGATCAATTTATAATGACAAACCCGATACAAACACCAATTGGTTTCTACTTTCAAAACCCCGAAGTACTCATGTGAGGAATCTTTACAACTTTCCCGTAGTATCCCCCAACAGATCATTTAGAAAAACCATGCTTACAACAAGTCAAACCCAAGCTCAGAAACTAGCAGTGAATCCAACCATGAACTTCAAAACACGGCTGTCCTAATTCATCGAGTGAATATGCTAACATTTAGAAGAACATAAGTAAATAAACCCAAAAACCGCACGATCCCGATCGGTCGCAGTGATAGGCGGAGAAATGAAGGTCCGCTGAAACACGCACATTAGGATCTAGATTCATAAAGGAACAAGAGGAACAAATGGACCATAAGCACTCACGCCTGCCGGCAAGTATTGGAGTCCCAGTCAAAATGCGAATTTCGGGACGAAATTCTCTCTAACGGGGGGATAATGTAACAACAGCAAAATTCAGGTCAAAATTTAAAATTTTATAAAACCATAATTAAGTATACTAAGTGGTAGATATTGTAACAAGGTTTTCATACATATAAAGAACACTAAAATCAGAGTTATAACGAAGAAGTTATGACCATTCTAAGTTTCCCGACAAAAACCGACAATACGAAGTTACCTAAAAACGCAAAGTTTCAACACAACACTTTTTGACCTTAGGTGTCTAAATGAAAGTCATAGATATCGTCAAACCGTAACCGTACATAAAAAGAACATCCAAATCTGACTTCGTATGAGGAAGTTGTGATTTTTCTAAGTTACAGATATATTAGTAGACAGCTAAAAACTCGAAATAGAGATCGAGAGACTTTTGGCCAAAACAACCTAAATGAGAATCAAAGGGATCAACAATTCTAGCGCAACGGTAAAAAGTCTGACGAAAACGGACGTCGGATGAAGAAGTTATGGAACTTTAACGGACTTTTCCTGTCCCGACCTATTAAAAATATAATATTAAAAATAAAGTCAAAACTAGCCGACAGAGTCTAAACGAAAGTTGTAGATCGTAGTTTCACCTTCGCGTGGATATAAAGAACGTCGAAAATGGAGTTCGTATGAGAATGATATGAATTTTTGAAATTTGTTAATTAATTTAAATATAAATTAAAATTAAAGCCCGGTATTATCCGAAAATGGAGTCACCGGTCCGATCCCTCGTACACCCAGCGTACCGTCGTACGCCCAGCGTACTCGGATACTAGGCTCCGGTTCGTCCACGTCGCTCCAATGTTTCGACCGAGGATGCGCTCATGCATGACGCATGAGTACGCAGCGCGTACTCTAGTACGCCCCGCGTAACGCAACCTCCCAGACCCCTATAAAAAGGATGCGAGGGTGCCGGCCAAAATTGCTAATTTCCTTCCTTTCTCGCGCCGAAGCTCTGCGTTTCAACCCTCGGAATCATCGCAAAGGTCCGGTTTTCATATCCAAGGTGGGAAGAAAGTTTTACACTCCCGAGACTCCCGAGATTTCCCGAGAATCTTGAGAGATCCGTTTCCCGAGAGGAAACTCCGCCCGGTTTTCCATCTTGCAATCTTCAACCATTTAAGTGAGTTCATACCCCTTCCAAACACACTTTAAATACATTCTAAATGCTTTTATACTCTTTTAGGGGGGGGGGGGAATACAAGTAAACATACGGTTATTATCATGTATTTTATAAAGTTTCACTTCAATTGTTTTATTGAATAAATCTCTTGGAGCTCATTACTATTACGGAAAACTCTTGTCATACTTTGCGTGCATTAGACATTATACAAAGTATATAATGATTTCAAAGTACCTTTCATTGTTAAATCGTTTTATACATTCTAAAAACTTATGATTTTGCTTTGTCAAACATTGTAAACAAGGATAAACTTTGCATACAAAACTATCACCTTAATACAAACTTAGTTGAGAATCCATGAGACGTGTATATCTTCAAACGTTACTTTTCTTTATTAGAAAGTAATGCTGCAAGTCCTGTCTATAACCAGAGTCTCCCGTTTGGAGAACGTGTCAAATGTGTATAGATCTATACGGGAAGTCATGATCCCGCGCCCTGACTGTTAGCTACAGTCCGTCTTTTGGGGTGACAGTTGTCATAACGCTGTGACGCCTGAAGAATGTCGTTACAGGCATATTATGTTTAGTATGGTTATAAAACTCATCGGATAGACAATTATTATGGTATTATGCTTTTATGAACGAGTAGCTATTAAAACTATTCTTCATCTAACAAATGCGATCTTCGTATAGCTTTATTATATAAAACTATGACACAACTTTTAAGAACGTCGGTTTCTTGCGATTTTCTGTCTTAGAGACTGCCAGTTATGTTAGGAAAATAAGGGTTTTTCCTATATACAAACCAAACAACTAATAGGAAAATAAGGGATATTCCTGGTGCAATTATTTACAACTTATAACACGAACATTCATATGCATTTCATACTTTTATAAGAAAATAAGGGTTTTTCTTGGAAAACACAACAATTCGTATCTCAACCATTAGGGAAAATATGGGATTTTCTGGATCTAATACATTCACTTTCAACACAACAAATCACAACTCTTTACATTTGAAATACTGCGTTTTCTGGAAAACATACATGAACTTTCGAATGACGTACATTTTCTCAAAACACTACTCATGAACTCACCAACTTAATTGTTGACACTTTTTCTTTGAAATAACTTGTATTCTCAGGGAACCGCTAAGTAGATTTGGAAATCAACTTATGGGCATTAACGTACTGACGTTAATTACTTCTTTTGAAAGATGTTTATGTAGTTAACTTTTGAATATGTAACGAATACAATTATGTAAACATTTTGGAAACCTTAATGTATATGGTGGTGTGTACTTTCCTTTCTATGAACTGTTATGATACTGAATATGACGTCCTCCGTCCCCGAACGTTTCCGCCGTTCTGGTTTGGGGGTGTGACACATTTAAACTCTTTAATACTTATTATCAATTACATGTCTATGTATGTATACTTATATAATAAATGTTTAAAAGGCTTAGGAAGGCTTGCCCGCCCTATTTCCTTTTCGCGCTTGAGATGTGGTCTGGTGGGATATCGGGTATCCGTCCGAAGGTCATTTAAATATTAATTAGATATCATTTGTACATATGTAGTCATAAAGGTCTTTCCAGTTCATTCAATACCCTTGGGTAGCAAGGGTATACTTCCAGGTTCATACGTACCAGTTACATCATTAGTAAGTTACCATAGGGGTAGCACAGGAGAATACTAATATTATAACTAGAACAAAGAAATATACAATGAGTCAATTCATTAATGAGTCAGTTCGAGTAGTACACGTAGTACATTGCTATACATGCTAGATAGAGAGAACGTACATTACAGCTAGCACGCGCAGAACATTTCAGTACACACAGGCTAGATAGAGGAAGATTACACTTTCAGTTAGCACATTTATTACACATACGTTTATGCAGTTATGTGAACCATTGAGCGGGTGATGGCACTTCCTGCCACGACCATTCTTGTATCTCGAATCTCCTTAATTGGAGAGTGTATGAGTTTGCGTATAGATCTATACTGGATTGACTATCCTACACCTTGCTGCTCACTATAGTGGGACTTGCAAGTCTACGGGTGCCAAATGTCATTTCTTACGGCGTTTTATATCATCGTTTTACTAGAGTCGGTAGCAGGATATAGGTCAAACACATGTTATGTGTGTTGGATTAATGTCTAAGTCCATAACTATAATTGGTAAGACTTAACCCGACCCGGCATGGTCCATTTGGGTTGCATGGCATCATGCACTTGGATAGACTAAAATGAGAGAAATAACACTTAAGGTTTGTTAATATATTATAAGTTCTAATATATTAATAAGGTTATTTAATTAGTATTGATCAAGAATTAATTTGGAATTAATTAAGTGATCAAAAGGAGACTAATTAAATATATGGGTTGATTGTGTAAATCATTCATTCTTATATATGTGGGCTTGTGATCCAAGATTCCTTATGTTGGACTAAGTCCATGGGGTGACCCATGGATACTCCATGGAGGTTAAAATCCATGGAGCATAAGGAATGGGTAAAGTCATGAGTTACATGGTGTAACCCTAATAGCCACCATATAAAAGAAACCCATGGCTCAAGAAATCGTTACTAACACTATGTGTATGTATGAGGGCTAGACGATTTCATGAAGTGTTCTAATTTCTCTCTAAGTTATTCCAAGTGCTTATGGTGTTGTGTGAACCATTTGAGGTGTCACACTTGGGGCACTAGGCACTCAAGCTTCATGAAGACATTCAACATCAAGGAGTTATGTATTCTATCTTGTTATATTGATAGTTTTGTATGCTAGATTAGGATAATACCTTGGATATTCATATTTGCATGTATAATAGAGAAAACATAGATCCAAGGTATTTAGGGTTGCATGTACACTTAGGAGTGTTAGAATGCTCATAACCCAACAGTGGTATCAGAGACAGGTTTGTTTTCTTGTTATACCTGCAATAGAAGCTGAAAAATCGAGTTATGATGCTGTCAGCCCAGCTGACTCGCCGAGTCCATGAAGGGACTCGACGAGTCCAAGGCAAAATGCATCCAACTCGCCGAGTTGTGTTCATGCACTCGACGAGTTGGACCCCAGACAGCATATCTTCGAGGTTTTTGGCTAGAAATGGACTAGGAACATTACCCTAAGTTGTTTTGAACTTATAAACTTGTTTTTAAATGTGGTAATGTTCATGCTAATCCATTTTCAAGATAATTGTCAATAGATTCATGTTTTGTATTAGTTTAAAGGTTAGACTAATTACATGAAAAAGTTTGATTTGAATTATCTTGTTCTTATGAGTTGCTTAGATTAATAGAAAAGTTGAGTGAAAAAGTTGTTTTCAATCCAAATTAATCTAAGAGTTGAGTATAAAATGTGTTTGTGTAACTTATCCTTAAGTTACATGAAGAGTCACATTAAAGACTCATAAAACTCATAAAGTTGGCAAAGGTTACAAAAAAGATGAAGAGTCTTGTCCTTAAGTTATGGAGGTTCAAGAGTCATTTCATTAATAAATAAATAAATAAAATATGTAACCTTAATTAATTCCATAAGTTATAAAATAAAGAAAAGATTAATTCTTTATTAGTTTAAAGTCTTCCATAATTTGTCCTCAAGTTATGGAACTTGAAGAGTTTTTGGATTAAAACTACTTTAAATACATAAGTTATGGAATTAATTAGTTTTGAATAGTTTCAAAACTTGCCCTCAAGTTTTGGAATTTGTAAAGTTTTCTCTTATGAATACTTTAATTCCAAGTTAGCCCTTAGAATTTTAAAAGTTAAAATTCAACCCTTATACTTTATAATATTATAAGTTAATAATATTTATATGTATAAGAGTAAAGTCGGTCTTACCGCTAGTACGCCTCATTCACGAAGCCGGTCTATAAGGTGGGTATAAGGTTGTTGCCTATAAAATGGCAACTTAATGGGTGTCCACTCTCACCCACCGCTTGCTTGACTGGTGGAGGGTCGTTAGCCGAACGGGTTTGACATGACTTTAATTCTCCCTTCATTAAAAGTATTAATGATAAATACTAAGTAACTAAACTCTAAATAATACCCAATCTTAGTTACTTAGGAAAATGTGAATAAGGTGCTAATCCATGAAATTACACTTTGCACTTTGTTTAAGTCGGTTAGTGGAGCGTGTGTGGTTAACCGGCACACTAACTCGTATTTAACAAGGTAGGCAAAGGGTAACTTAATGTTTATCATAGTATCGATGGAGCGTGTGTGGTTAACCGGCACATCGATTGAGGGGTAAACACTTAAGGGTACCAAGTAATTTGCATGGTTACTTCACACCTTGTTTTGTGATCCTCGGCATCCCAGTCACAAAACCTGAAGGGCACACTCGAGATTGAAACATGCCATTGAACAGTTCAATGAATCTCAAAAGATCTAGGAGTTTCAAAACTAATTAAAACCTAATAATATATTTCGTTTATCTTGGTGGAAATTGGTGAATCGTCATTTACCTACCTTCAAATTGTTTTATAGCTTGGATTACGGCATACCTCTTCTAAGTTATAAAATAGTTTGTTGGGTCCTAGCCTTAATATTTTCATATTGGGTGTCATATTAAGGACTCAAAGATTAACTATCTTGAATATCTCCCATAACATGTCTGGATTAGACATTTATGATCTTCCCAAATCTCTTGAAACAAGCTTTCCTAAATGAAGATGATGTCCCATGGAAATCATACTTCTGTCACCTCCTCCAAATTATTCTCCCTACCCCACAAGTTCTTTAAAAGTTTAAGGTCACTCAAGCCCTAATGGCAAGGCAAGGTCTAGGTGTGATCACATCTTGGAGATGTAGTCACATATTGACAAGCCGGGAGAGTTGGGTGTCAAAGTCTTGAGAAAGTTGGTGGTTCAATCACTTTCTAAGTCACATAGTGAGTTCTTTTAGAACACCTATGAAACAGACTATGACAAGACCCTTAATGATCTTATCTATTTGTTAAGATCAACTTCCTGAAACTTTATGGACATTGACAATAGTGACACAGGAAATCCAGAAAAACATTCTCTTCCCAATGGAAAGGGATCGGCCATAGTCAACTCGGTTGAACAAATGGTAAAGAGAAAAGCTAAGTCTGTGATAGTCCCGTGTACCATTATCAAAGGGTCCATATGTTTATATTTCCAAAGAAAGGGTCATTATTTGCGAAGCTGCCAAATTTACCTAAGGGTGTTAATGTCAATTAGATTGACTCTACTTCAGGTAAAGTCCACTACTCTAACTCTGTTAAGTTTCTATTCTGAGATTCTTGATGCATGATGTGACTGGGTCACATGGTGATGTTTTAAGAATCAAAGAAAAGTGAAGAAACTTAAAGAAAGAATATGTTGAATCTGATCGCGTAGATGGATTTCTATCGCGTAGTTTGAAAAATCGGATTCTTGAGCTAATTCTTAGGAGTTATGAGATATTGCTAAGGAATAGATAACAACAAGTTTTTCATATGGGTTGTAAGGATAAGTTTTTCCGCATAGTTTTTAAAATAAAAGAAAAATTTTGGTTTTATTTATTTTAAAATATCCTTACAATGGCATTTGAGGAAAAATTGTTGCTTATATGATTCCATTAATAGCAAGAGTGGAAATATGAAATTGATTCTTTCATTTGTGGTAATGTCTAAATTTATCAAATAAAGGAAAGATTCTCATCACCCAAGTCTCAATTGGACCGAAACTTGGAATCATGCGAGTTGTATAGCATGATGAATGAGAACTTTCAAGTATTGGAAAAATTAAGACTAGTTACTTATTCACATGGATGTGTGAGTCAAGTAATGGACTAAGGGATCGGGTACATAGTCTTGTGCACTGATTAAGTCCACCACAAAAGATGTAAGGCTATTAGTCATAGTTTACTAAAGCTCAGTAAATATGATTATACTTACAAGCTTAAGTATAACTCTGAGACATTGGAAAAGGTTCCAATGCATGGCAGAGCGGATAAGAAGAATCAAATTAGGCAGAAAGGATAAAAGTCTCTCAAATCTGAAAAGATGGGAGAGTACTTTAGTATCAGCTTTGTGATCATCTTAATGATTAAGAAACCATATCAAAATTAGTTCTCTAAGGAAGTCTTAGTTCATTCTTATGACTAAGAAGAAGGGATCTTGAATTGTTGAAATGGTTAAATCAAGAAGATGAGTCATACTTCGTTCCAATACAAGTCTTAGAGTCATACTCCAAGATTGTAACTTGAGTGACATGTCTTTAAGAAGGTTTAAAAACACGTGTCAAATGTAAGAGTAAAAGTTTTCTACTCTTGTACATTTGAAATTGGTAAGTTGTGATGTTTTGGATAAAAACAAAGATCAACTTAGGCCAATTATGTGAAGTGTTTGTCTTGATTAGAATCCACACTATCTCTTGAATTTCTGACAAGGAAGTCTTATATGTCAAGAGGACAGTGGGAGTCTTAAAGGTCTTGAAATTCTCAAGAACTAATCAAGAATGAAACCTGAAGTTCTTCACTAGCACACGACTTGAGGTTTATAACCTATCGTGTTGACATATTCTGTGCCCATTCTAGTTAAAGTTGGCTTTGCATATGAGTTCTTAGAGTTCTCAATGTGTTGCACAACAACTTGGAAGCAATGGTAGGCCCTTGAGCTGCCAGGTGGCAAGAAATTAAGATTGAGTTCAATCCATATGGTTTTGGATTTGTCATTATCCTTGTCTTGTGATTATGGTTTTGACAAATTCATATGGGTAGGAACTCATACACCATTAAATCTAAGTGTCATAAGGTTTCTCTCCGATTCATGAAAATGATGGTGAGGAAACACTTCCACTAAGTAGATTTTAGCTAGATAGGAATTGTGATCTCAAAGTCGTTAGTGGAGCGTGTGTGGTTTACCGGCACACTAACTTGGACTTGTGAGAAATGGCAAAGGTCAAAACGATCAAGACTCTGATTACGGCATCCCTTTTCATAGTTCTTAAAATTGTTTTGACACACCCATGAGCTATCTAAGGGAAGGTGTATGTTTTTGATAAAGTCTTATCAAAACAATCTAGTATCAGAAATCTGAACTTTGGTAAGAAAGTCAATAAAGTATTGATTTCTAGAAGTCGAGCTTCCTGAGTATATGTCAAAGCTAGTGGGAGCATAAGTGTTATGCTAATAATCATCATGTTAGTGGGAGCATGATAATTACGATAAGTATTGCAAGCTAGCAATGTTAATTATAGAAAACAAAAGGTTTCAATTGGGAAAAAAAAAGTTGTTTTGCTATAATTAAGGGAGAGGAAATTATACTTCATCTCAAATCTATAAGCTTAGATCGTGAGGTTTTAATCATTTAGTCAAGGATATATATGAATTTCATGTTGGAATGGCTCAACATAAGGAAATTCTGTATATGGGTCCATTATTTGCGTTCTTAAATTCGATTATGATTACGGCATCCCTTTTCATAATCTGAATTATGAGAACTTGGCGAATTGAAATGGAAATGTTATAGCAAAAGACTGGTTTAGTCTTTATGTGAGACATCATGAATCGTGTCCCATATGCTTCGGATATAGGATCGATTACATGTGCTATATATTCATCCTTTCTAAAATTTTCCAAATGTCTAGGGCATTAAGAAGGGAAAAGGTTTAGAACTGGATATGACTAAAAGGATTAAACAATTGTCGAGGACAATCTAAGGTTTACCAAAGATTGGTTGCTCAAGGACAGTTGGAAGTATAGTGATAGTTCTGGAAGGACCATATTGACATAATCTGTAAGGAGGAAACTCTTGTTCAGAAGTGATAGTCGAAATGGAATCTGGAAATGTTTCAAAGTTAGAATTTTCAGTCTGTGTAAAATTAAGGAAACTTAATGCAAGAAGGATGGTTCCAAGGACTTGATCTCCTTTGGAATGCTCTGTAATGATTGTTGTTAAGTCTTTCTGACTTTGTGCATAATCATTACAAGAGGATCGATGCATATAAGTTTAGAATCTAACAGATTTCAGTAAATGACATGAATTTGGAATTCTTGCATTTGCAGTAAGGATTTGGGAGTGTGAAAAGAGAATCATTGAAGTTATGTTCATTTGATCTAGTTCACAAAATATAGATCATAGACAAACATATTATGCATACTTTGTGTATGGCATGACTATTGTTTAGAAAAACATAGTGTGCATGCTTGGAGCATGGGACAACTATTGTTTCAAATTCAAGAATAATGTTGATAGCTGAAACAATATACAATGAATAATGTGTAATCATATGGTGAGAAATAAAAGGAGTTTTATTTATATTCATAAGTTCTGAGACCATATTGGATTCAATTATTATTGTGTTTCACTTTGCATGTTTTGACTTCCTGAATAAACTAGGTTATTCTTCCGGAATGACTAAGTTATTCAAACCATCCACAGTCGGTCATATGTTGGAAGTAGATATGAATTAAGACTGTCATGGGTTGGCTTGTAGAGGTCTAAGTTGTTGGACAAATGGCTACAACACTCATCAGTGCTCATAAGTTCTGAGTATTGGATTCAACCCGCGCTCATTGGAATTACTTCATGGATTTTATCACGAGTGATCATGAGACGATAATATCTTATATTCTTCAAACCTAGAGATATGAGTTGTTACTATGAGTTGGTTGTACATTGATTGCACGAAACTGCATTTGGTAACTCGGTGCTATAAAACGTGTCTTTGTGTATGATTCAACAAGTAGTAGAACAAGCCATATGAGTCGAAGTTTATCCATTCCTTTTACCTTCGGGATAAAAGCGATATCTGTGGGTCCCTCGATGATTTGATGATGACAAATGGAAGTGCTCGGCCGGGCCAGGACTGATTTGATTTGTTCAATTAGTCAGTCATCATAAATCGGAAATCGGGAAACAACTAATGGACAGAGAGAATGATTATAATCCATGTCTCAGTCCATATGATATCTAGAATGGAGGAATATATGATCCCTTATCTAATGGACAAGTCATTGACAAGATCAGAGTTCATCTACAAGGTCAGAGTTCGACAAAAGCTTTTGAGAGCTACGATTGCTAGTTGGTTCTTGAAGTCATACGCGATAATAGTTTTAGACTTATCCAAGTGGGAGACTGTTGGATTAATGTCTAAGTCCATAACTATAATTGGTAAGACTTGACCCGACCCGGCATGGTCCATTTGGGTTGCATGGCATCATGCACTTGGATAGACTAAAATGAGAGAAATAACACTTAAGGTTTGTTAATATATTATAAGTTCTAATATATTAATAAGGTTATTTAATTAGTATTGATCAAGAATTAATTTGGAATTAATTAATTGATCAAAAGGAGACTAATTAAATATATGGGTTGATTGTGTAAATCATTCATTCTTATATATGTGGGCTTGTGATCCAAGATTCCTTATGTTGGACTAAGTCCATGGGGTGACCCATGGATACTCCATGGAGGTTAAAATCCATGGAGCATAAGGAATGGGTAAAGTCATGAGTTACATGGTGTAACCCTAATAGCCACCATATAAAAGAAACCCATGGCTCAAGAAATCGCTACTAACACTATGTGTATGTATGAGGGCTAGACGATTTCATGAAGTGTTCTAATTTCTCTCTAAGTTATTCCAAGTGCTTATGGTGTTGTGTGAACCATTTGAGGTGTCACACTTGGGGCACTAGGCACTCAAGCTTCATGAAGACATTCAACATCAAGGAGGTATGTATTCTATCTTGTTATATTGATAGTTTTGTATGCTAGATTAGGATAATACCTTGGATATTCATATTTGCATGTATAATAGAGAAAACATAGATCCAAGGTATTTAGGGTTGCATGTACACTTAGGAGTGTTAGAATGCTCATAACCCAACAATGTGAAAACACCTTCTTATAATAAGTTAGTTAGTACCACGGTAGTCACTTATTACAAATACTACGGTACGATAATATTTTCCCATTACATTCACTTCGTGAATATTCACACGATGCACGGTAATGTAGTAACTATATTTTTGGTTAATGATAGTCAGAATTTGGGAAAGCACACACACTCTAACAAGAGACATACACGAATACGAGATACCTTGGTAGAAGGCTACAGTTAGTAGGAAACATAGGGTTTTCTAGGAGAGTTCAAACATTATACAAATCAGTGTCACTAGCATAGTACAAAAGAATTACGATTGTTGAACACCGCAGGTGGACTTAGAGACATATAGTCAAAACTGAGAAGATATAGCCTGATCAACTATATTATCCGAGAGTTGACTAGCATGTGCGTAAGTGTAGTTGTGTGGGTGCAACAAGTCTAAAATCTTACCAACAACCCTACAATGAGAACACTAGAACATAACATTAAACGTAAAATACTATAGGAGTATTTTACATTACTATTAGTTACTTATGTGCTAGATTCTTATACCTCCCTTCTCGCGTAGATTTAATGGCTGGATTCCACATTCCCGGAGACCCGTAATTTCCACCCAATGGAAATGTTGGATGGCTTGAGGCAGAGCCCAACGATGAGCATCAAATCCCTTTGGATGATCATCAAGCAGAAGGATTCTCGGATGGATCTGACTCTGAGCCTGAAGTCAATAACCTACCTCAAGTAGGCCAAGCCCCGAATAATAACCCCTAACCGATATTTCAAGGACGCACTCCTCTGTGGGCAACAAACTTGAATACATGGAGCCATGAACAGGGACAACCCATTCCCTACAATGGGAACAGAATTTTATACAACCTCACTAATGGAGGTTCTGCTGATAGTCTTACCCATCATGGTTCGTAAGATTTCATGGAACACGATATTGGTTCAATCATCTGTAAATCGAATCTTGGAGATTGATGCCAACACTGGTGTTAACACTATCCGCATTCGCCAACTAGAGTCTGCTCATGAAAGGACTCTGGTCCATAATGCAGCTCCTTGGAGGGAAATCACTAAAACGCGAGCTGAAGTCAGAGAACTTCGAGCTCAGCAAGCAAGGGCTGATAGGCGTATGAGGGACTTAGAACACCTTCTGTCAAGATCAAGGACTCACTCTGGCAGTTCTCATCGCTGATAGATCCTTATCAACTTCTCTTTTTGGATATAACCTAGTTATGTAAAACTTTGGTCTATTTTCCTATCTTGTAAATCATTAGGCCTGTTAGGTCTTTGTTAGGTTGTAATTCTGTCAAAATTTTCCCATGTAGGTTGATGTAAGGCTTATTACTGTAGGCCATTTTTCCCGAACTTTTTACATCAGTAATACCAGTCATAATGACAGGTACCTAATCATATGGGAATTATTATCCAAATATAATCATCTATTAGTTTAGATCTTCATTCAATCGTATTGTTGGGCTATGGGGAGTTAGTCCATGAGTCATTCTCATCAATTCTTCCATTGAATTCTTATCAATGCTTTCATCTTCATAAACTTATAGATCAAAGATGCCGCCTCGCAGAAATCCAAGGAGAAACCCAAATAATGAAATACCACCTCCTCCACCTCCACAACCACCTACTCCTCAGTTCGACACAACAGCTCTAAATGTTGTCGTAGCTGCGGCTGTGGCTTCCGCCATGGCCCAATATCATTCATATGGTTCCACTAGAGGAGGAACCCCTGTTCAGTCGGTTCAGATTGAAGCTCCTGTGCGCTCGAGAGAGTGCTGTTATAAGGACTTCGCGAACTGCAAGCCATTGTCCTTCAAAGGGACTGGCGGAGTCATTGCCCTCTCGCAATGGTTCGAGAAAACCGAATCGGTTTTTGAAATCTGCTCTTGTCCCGAGGAGAGCAAGGTGAAGTATGTTGCTTGCACCTTTGAAACAAAAGCCCTAACATGGTGGAACGGCCATGTTAAGTCACTAACTCTTATAGTGCCTAATGCGATGGGCTGGGAAACATTGAAAGACCTCATGATTAAGGAATACTGCCCGAGGGGCGAGATCCAAAAGCTGGAGGAAGAACTGTGGAGCCTAACCATGAAGGGTTCCAACGTAGTCGCCTACACCGCCAGATTTTGTGAACTGGTGGCGCTCTATCCCAACATGATTCCTTCAGAGGGAAAGAAGATTGAAAGATACATATGGGGCTGGTGCCCCCATACCAGGGAAATGTTTTGGCATCACACCCCACTACATTTGATAGTGCCAAGCGATTGGCATAGCGGCTCATAGACCATGGGGTTCGTACCCCGGCCGCAAAAACTACCCTGGCCATCTCAGAACTTGCAGGAACCGCTGATTCCAAGCGAAAGTTTTGGGATAATAAGAAGAAGGCAAAGGCTGCTAAGAAGAGGCAGTTCGTGGCAGTACATGCTGCGATAACACCTGCCGTTGCTGCTCCGATAAAGCAGTATGCTGGAAGTTTGCCTAAGTGCAACAAATGCAACTTCCATCACGACGGTGCCTGCCAGGTGATGCAGTGTCTAAACTGCAACTGGAAGGGGCACACATCCCTTTCTGTAAAGCTCCGGCGAAACCAATCAACCAAGCCCTCGGTGCTGGAGTGGGCCAAACTTGCTACGGATGTGGTGAGGTAGGCCACTTCAAGAGGAACTGCCCAAATGCAGGGTTTGCCGGTGGAGCGGCAAGAGTTCTGGCCATACGCCATGAGGAAGCGATTTTCGACCGCACAGTGGTCATTGGTACGTTCCTCCTCGATAACTCTTATGCATGCATTCTATTTGATAGTGGAGCGGAGAGGAGTTTCATGAACCAAAAATTTGCTCACTTACTTAAGCAAAAATCACGAGCACTTAATGAACCGTTCACTGTGGAAATGGATAATAGAAAGACAGAGAGCACTAGCAGTATATTCATAGGGTGTACCCTAACTTTAGATAACCATTCATTTTCTATCGATATTATGCCGGTCTTAATTAAAAGTTTCAACGTCATTATCGGCATGGATTGGCTGAGTCTTCATCGTACTGATATCATATGTTACGAAAAGGCGGTTCGCCTTAATCTGCTGTCTGGCGAAACCTTAGTAGTTTATGGCGACAAACTCGGCACGAACCTTCGTATCATCTCGAGTATCCAAGCTCAGAAATTCTTAAGAAAGGAATGTATAACATTCCTTGCTCACGTGGTCGATGTGAACCAAGAAATGAAAGACATCCAGAACATTCCAATAGTACGCGACTATCCAGAGATCTTTCCAGAAGAACTCCCAGGATTACCTCCGCAACGTCAAGTTGAGTTCCGAATCGACTTAGTTCCAGGGGCTAACCTAGTAGCCAAATCGCCCTATCGTCTAGCACCTGCAGAGATGCAAGAACTGTCCGGTCAACTTAACGAACTGCTTAGCAAGGGCTTTATAAGACCAAGCTTCTCACCCTGCGGAGCTCCAGTCTTGTTTGTCTAGAAGAAAGACGGATCGTTTTGCATGTGCATCGATTACAGGGAGCTCAACAAACTAACGGTCAGAAATCGTTATCCATTACCTAGGATCGACGATTTGTTTGACCAACTTCAAGGGGCGAGCTACTTTTCAAAAATTGACTTAAGATCCGGATATCACCAATTACGAGTACTAGGGGAGGATGTTCCGAAGACAGCCTTCCGAACTCATTATGGACACTACGAATTCGTAGTGATGCCACTCGGATTAACAAACGCGCCTGCAGTTTTCATGGACTTAATGAATAGGGTGTGTCGTCCTTACTTGGATCAGTTCGTCATCGTTTTCATTGATGACATACTTATCTACTCTTGTAGTAAGGAAGAGCATAGTCAATATCTGCGACAAATCCTCGAAACTTTACGGTTGGAGAAGCTCTACGCGAAGTTCTCGAAATGCGAATTTTGGATTCGACGAGTCGAATTATTAGGGCACGTGGTTAGGAAAGAGAGAATACACGTGGACCCTTCCAAAATCAAGGCCATTGAGAACTAGCCGGCACCGAAGATGCCTACAGAAATTTGTCAATTTCTAAGCGTCGCTGGCTATTATCGCAGGTTCATTCAGAACTTGTCCCGCATAGCGAAACCTGTTACAAAACTGACCCAGAAGGGTGTGGCCTTTGACTGGGAAGAGAAGCAGGAAAGAGCGTTCCAAACGCTCAAACGAGCCTTGTGCACCGCACCAATACTATCCATTCCCGAAGGAATAGAAGACTTCGTAGTTTATTGTGATGCATCGAATCAAGGGCTTGGATGTGTTCTGATGCAACGGGGAAAGGTCATCGCCTATGCCTCGAGACAGCTAAAGACACATGAAGTCAACTACACAACTCACGATCTTGAACTAGGAGCAGTTGTGTTTGCTCTGAAAATCTGGAGACATTACTTGTACGGAACGAAGAGCACTATCTTTACAGACCACAAGAGTTTACAACACATGTTCGACCAAAAAGAGCTCAATATGAGACAACGACGGTGGGTCGAGCTACTCAGTGATTACGAATGCGAAATTCGTTATCATCCGGGTAAAGCCAACGTAGTAGCTGACGCCCTAAGTCGGAAGGAATATTCTGGTCATAGGGTGAAATCATTGACCATGACTATCCATTCACACTTGTCCACCCAAATTAAGGGAGTCATCTTGACGCTTTGAAGCCTGAAAATGTGGCGGGTGAATCCCTAAGAGGGATGGATAAGAACTTGGAGGTTATGGGTGACGGAGCTTACTATTTCATGGACCAGATCTAGACCCGAACCTAGGTGGTTTCAGAAACTTGGTCATGAACGAGGCGCACAACACTCGTTATTCTATACACCCGGGATCAGATAAGATGTATCTGAACCTTAAAAAGTTATACTGGTGGCCTAACATGAAAGCAGAGATTGCTACCTTCGTGAGTAAATGCCCTACTTGCGCAAAGGTCAAGGTCGAATACCATAAACCATCCGGTCTTTACAACAGCTGGAGATACCAGAATGCAAGTGGGAGCGGATAACTATGGATTTCATAACCAAGTTGCCCAAGACGACGGGTGGACTTGATTCCATATGGGTCATCGTTGATAGGCTGACCAAGTCTGCACACTTCCTACCGATCAAAGAAACAGGCAAGATCGAGAAGCTTACAAGGACTTACATTAAGGAGATTGTAAGACTGCACGGTGTTCCTTTATCCATTATCTCGGACAGAGATAGTAGATTCACTTCAAGGTTCTGGCAGTCATTACAAAGTTCTTTAGGAACTAGGTTGGACATGAGTACAGCCTACCATCCGCAGACCGAGGAGCAAAGTGAGAGAACTATCCAGACTTTGGAAGATATGTTGCGAGCCTGTGTGATTGACTTCGGGAAAGCATGGGATACTCATTTACCCCTGGTTAAATTTTCCTATAACAATAGTTATCACACGAGCATAAAGGCTGCTCCATTCGGAACCCTCTATGGCCGAAAGTGCAGATCCCCTCCGTGTTGGACTGAGGTGGGTGATACCCAGTTAGCTAAGGGACGAGTTCCTGAAAGCACTCTCACAGGTCCGGAAATCATACAGGAAACGACGGAGAAGATCGTTCAGATCCGTGAACGATTGAAAGCCTCCAGAGACCGACAAAAAAGCTACGCTGATAAACGTAGGAAATCGTTGGAATTCCAGGTAGGCGACCGTGTTCTATTGAAGGTCTCACCCTGCAAGGGCTTAATACGCTTCGGAAAGCTTGGAAAGATAAATCCAAGGTACATTGGGCCTTTTGAGATTCTCGCAAGAATTGGCCCAGTAGCTTACAAACTTAACTTGCCACGCGAACTCAGTAACGTACATCCTACCTTCCACATCTCGAACTTGAAAAAGTGTTTGTCCGATGAGACTGTTGTTATTCCACTCGATGAGATCGAAATCAACGAGGGCCTCAACTTCGTGGAAGAACCAGTAGAAATCATGGACCAAGAGGTCAAGCAAACGAAACAAAGTCGTATCCCGATAGTGAAGGTTCGCTGGAACGCCAAACGAGGACCTGAATTCACTTTGGAATGAGAGGATCAGATGAAGCTAAAATATCCTCATCTTTTTCTTTAGTTATTTGTAACTTCTTATTTCCTTAAATTCTAATTTCAGGATAAAATTCCTTCTAACGAGGGGATGATGTGACAACCCGAAATTTCCATTCTATACGAACTTTATAAGGTCAATAGAAGTTATAACAGTCACAGTAAATTTTCAGACTTTTCTGTATAAGTTTGAGTATTTCGTGATTTACACTTAAGGAGATATCAGGAGAGTGGATGCACTAGGGTTTTGTGCAACACTGTTATTCCAAAACTCTATTACATTAGAGTTCATTACGGGAATACAGTATTTTCTACCAAAAATCTCAAGGCTATATATATAATTTAGAGCCATATTAATTCATTATTGACAATTCCGACTAGAGAAAAGCCATTTCTCTCTCACGGATCTTCGGGTTTTCATCCCAAATCATGAGTACCCTTCTCTGGTTACATTATATGGCTTATAACATGTTTAATAACCTCAATTACATAACAAATCTGTGAGATTCGGGAGTTTACCGCCCAAGAACGTTCTTGGAGAGTAAACTCCTATATGAGGCTTATATGATGCCTAGTCCCTTCTGCATGTTAAATAACGACCTTAGGATGGTATGTAAGTGTATTTAATACAAGAAAACACCAAAGAAACACCCAAGTTTAGGTGTTCACGGCCCAAGGAGTTCTTGGATCGTGAACTCCAAAAACAAGGACAAAAAGGTGTTTTTAACACTCCTAAGGCTTTGGACATTTACATAGAATTGTTTCCACTTAAATCAAGGACTTAAACACATCCAAAAACCCCACTTTTGAGAGTTTACGGTCCTATGATTGTTCTTGGGCCGTGAACATCAAATTAAGGCACCAAAGTGTGCCTAAGGCCTTCATTTGCTTAGGGTAAAAGTCTAGAACCTATCCTACATGTGTATGAGACTTGAAAACATCAAGAACACCCTTCCATAAGAGTTTACGGCAGTAAACTCAAAGGGATTTGGTCTTTGGGCTGTAAACTCCTCAAAGGAGTGTTTCTATGCCCTAAACCCGACCCTTCCAAGAATTAATCCACCAAGTTGGAATGCTTCTAGGGATCATTTAGAACTTCAAAACACCAAATGTCACCAAATGCCATAAACTCATGAGTTTACAACCATGAACTCCTTGTGTGATGGCCATGGAAGAGTAAACTCAAGTATAGGGTCCTTTGAAACCCTAAACCCAAGTGCCTTGTCCCACAATAGCTTAGATGCAATCCTTAGGGCTTATAACACTTATGTAAAGTGTTTATTATGTTCTAGGATGTGTTAACATCATCAATTTGTGGTTTAAGACTAATTGGATACATATATGTGGTATTATATGTTAACTAGGGTTATAAAGTGTGTTCAAGACTTCACTTGTCACCTAGCGATCGTACATCTTCAGTTCATCCATACCACTCACTACAGGTGAGTTCATACCCCTTAACCAATTATTTAAATGTTTTTAAATGCTTTATGGGGGGGGAATAAAAGTTAAATACTTATAGTTATTACATCAATCACATGTGATTAATAACTACAAAACTAGTGATTTCTTACCGTTCAAACTATTTATCAAACCGTATTGTTCCAAACTGTTTTACAAACTCATTTACTTATCAAATACTTTCATTTAAACTCTTTAATACTTATTATCAATTGCATGTCTATGTATGTATACTTATATAATAAATGTTTAAAAGGCTTAGGAAGGCCTGCCCACCCTATTTCCTTTTCGCGCTTGATATGTGGTCTGGTGGGATATCGGGTATCCATCCGAGGTCATTTAAATATTAATTACATATCATGTGTACATATGTAGTCATAAAGGTCCTTCCAGTTCATTCAATACCCTTGGGTAGCAAGGGTATACTTCCAGGTTCATACGTACCAGTTACATCATTAGTAAGTTACCATAGGGGTAGCACAGGAGAATACTAATATTATAACTAGAACAAAGAAACATACAATGAGTCAGTTCATTCATGAGTCAGTTCGAGTAGTACACACAGTACATTGCTATACATGCTAGATAGAGAGAACGTACATTACAACTAGCACACGCAGAACATTTCAGTACACACAGGCTAGATAGAGGAAGATTACACTTTCAGTTAGCACATTTATTACATATACGTTTATGCAGTTATGTGAACCATTGAGCGGGTCATGGCACTTCCTGCCACAACCATTCTTGTATCCCGAATCTCCTTAATTGGAGAGTGTATGAGTTTGCTTATAGATCTATACTGGATTGACTATCCTACACCTTGGGACTTGCAAGTCTACGGGTGCCAAATGTCATTTCTTACGGCATCTTACATCATCTTTTACTAGAGTCGGTAGCAGGATACAGGTCGAACACATGTTATTTGAAAACACCTTCTTATAATAAGGTAGTTAGTACCACGGTAGTCACTTATTACAGATACTACGGTACGATAATATTTTCCCATTACATTTACTTCGTGAATATTCACACGATGCACGGTAATGTAGTAACTATATTTTTGGTTAATGATAGTCAGAATTTGGGAAAACACACACACACACACACACTCTAACAAGAGACATACACGAATACGATATGCCTTGGTAGAAGGCTACAGTTAGTAGGAAACATAGGGTTTTCTAGGAGAGTTCAAACATTATACAAAAGATTTTACAGAAACAACACTCAAACGTTTTCATACAAACTCAGACGTTAATATACTTATGATCTCACCAGCATTAAGCTGATACTCGCTTTCAAAATAACTTGTAATCTTAGGTCATCACTAGACAGGTACAGGTGCCAGGCTTTTGAGAAGATGGAGTTCGTTCAAGACTCATCTTTTATTTTGATATGTATATGTTTGGTGTCTATAACTTTTACAGAACACACATGTATGAAATTATAATATTAATGCAATGGATGATGTTGTTGCTTGTTTACTACTATTCTTTGTTGTGATACTCTACATGACGTCCTCCGCCCCAGAATGTTTCCGCCATTCATGATTTTGGGGTGTGACAAATATGTTTGTCCCCTGTTTTATCTTAAGCAACCTACTTTCACTTAAAATATTATGTCTGTTGTTTTGTTTATTAAGTTAACAAAATATATGAAACTTTAGACATTTTATCATAAAGGAGTTTTACGTTTTTCAAAAACTTATTTGATGTATGCTTCTATTCATTCTTCTCCATGATGGTTAGATGCTAAAGTTGAGATCATCATCGTGTAAATGTGATTATGATTATTATTTTCTTTCTTGATGTATATTGTGATCTTTATGGGGTGGTTTATTGATTAGTATCCACTGCGCTTTGGTTAGTATGAGTCTTGGTGGACTTTCCAGCAACTCACGGTTATAACCACATTGAAAAGTCCATAGATATTGAAATGGTGGAATAGTTTGTTTCATCGATGGAGCCGTGTTATGTTCAATGATTTCCTTAATATTTCTAGGTTTATTTGATCGTCTATAAGATTACTACAATAATTTTATTTTTATTATCTTTTTGTGTCTTTGAATACGGTTAGCAACTTCTGATTCGTTTTCATTGTTGATAGGAACAACGTTTACAGGGATGAGAGTACTTGGTTTTCAATACATGAAGTGGTTACTACAAGCTATGGTTATTGTCATTGATGAAAAAATGATATATCTTGATAATTCTTTGATTTACATGAGGATTCAGGTAAATTGTGTTTGCAAGACGGTAATGAGGGCACTGTGAGTATTAGGATTGGAAGCTTACTTAGATGGGGAAGCGACCTATTTACAAATTTTATTAAGATTTTTGCATTTGATTTTCTCAGTAACCATAAATCTGTCATGGCTTCAGAAAAATGTAATTATGGATTTTTTTTTTTTGCAAAACTCTCATTCTGTAAATTTGTTTTCATATCTTTAAATTGATGTTTTTGTGGTGCCTTTATTTCTATGTTAGAAAAAGGAGTTTTTTTATGGTTGGATAAAATTACATACAAGTTAAACAATTGTCAAAGAGAGGGTATAAAGGCGGATCTAGCAAGTTGCTTTGTGTGATGTTTTTGCATTGAAGTTAAACAGCTACATATCCGAACATCAAAATGAAAATGCTCTTTTGATCATCCTCCTACGTATGGCAAAGCTCAAGACTTGAGGTGGTAAGAATAATTATTTTTAGATGTCTATGCTCATTACATTAATATTTTATTTATAATATGAAATAATCTATTACTTCAATTCGCAAGTCGGTAACTGTTTATTTGGATCGAGATTGCATATTAATGATGATATGCATCATATTTCAGAATTTAAATTACTAATATCGATTTGAATGTTGAGTCTTTCATTAATACTACACAACTTAACACAGAAACTGTTGTGGCCAAGCCAAAAGATTACTACATTCGTTTTCAAATAAAAACATTGATGATATTCTAGATTACAATGTGGTATACTTAATATTATTTATATTTTTCCATTATATATAACAATTTTTTTAATATGTGTGTATATATATATATATATGTATGTATGTATGTATGTATGTATGTATGTATGTACCTCATTGTAAATTGGTTTGTCTATCATTGTTACTATAATCGGTTTCAATTTGGAGGAAGGATGATATTCTTTTTATTGTCGTGACTATTCAAAAAAGGTAACTAAAAATGGTGATGATAGTGATAGTGAACCATTTAATTGTAATGGTTGCGGAGGAGTTTCTGATGTATTCAGCAAGTAAGTTCATAATTTTACATTTGTAAACTTCTTGTCTCATGAATCTTTATTACAATGTATCAATTTTTATTCATTGTCCATTAACGTGTCATACATTAATATTTAGGGTAAGGGTCGTAATACGTGTTCAAGATGAAACTGGGTCTGCATTTATTCATCTTTTCAGATTCATCATGATGATCCATCGTATTTTCAAGATAAAGCTATTTTGGTCTCTACTAATGAAGAAGTTGATGCCATCAATGACTACATGTTAGAATTAATGTAAGATGAAGGGTTATATGAGTTCAAATTCGTTATGTGAGACCGAGACAGAAGATTCTTTTGAGGAATCAGTATACTCTCCGGATGTGTTGAACGCTTTTAAGGCCTCCAGAATTCCCAAACATAAACTTATACTAAAAAAAGATGATGCGGTCATGTTGCTTCGTAATATTGACCAAACCAGAGGAATATGCAATGGTACTAGATTACAAATCGTAAGGCTTGGAAGACACGTCATTGAAGCATGAATCATATCTGGTAGATTTTTCAACGACACTACCTATATACTTCACATGAAGTTGACTCCATCCGATTAAAAATTTTCATTCCGTTTTCAACGTAGGCAATTCCCAATAGCAGTTTGTTTCTCTATGACCATTAACAAAAATCAAGGACAGTCATTATCAAATGTTGGATTATACTTGCGTAGACTTGTCTTCACCCATGGTCAGTTATATGTAGATGTTTCTCGTGTAACAAACAAAAAAAGATTTGAAGGTACTCATATGTAACGAGGAAGGTCGTTTAACTAATAAAACAAAAAAACGTTGTCTATAAAGAGCGTGCAACATTTATAGTTATTTATCGATTTCAGTGTTTCTTCTTCACTTTTCAATAATAACAATAGCCATAAACTCTATTTTATAATTATTATGCAATATATATATAAATGTTTTGGTAATTTTTTTAATACATTCCCCCTCCATTTAACGCGTGTTATAATCTAGTTGAGATGTAGTAGCATAACTAGCTATAATTGATTTAAATATTTAATCAAATATTTATGTTTTCACCTCAATTCCTACTTCGTCTCCTCTTCCCGAGATCATATCACATGTTGCAATTTTTATATAACTACAAACTTTACGTAAAAAATGAATTTCTCATATACAACTGAACATTTTCTAACCCCTGGAAAGCGGAGGTCATATATATATATATATATATATATATATATATATATATATATATATATATATATATTACTCTTAATTAACTAACAACAAACAATCAGTCATTTATATTATATTTAATAATTAATGGTAAAGTAAATAATCATTACTTAATTACTACAAAAGTAATAACATTTGACTAAAAAATGTTTTTTAATCATTAAAGGGTGTTTTTTAGTATGGGTTGTTTATTTAGCCATTTCATATTAATAAAATTCGAAAAATAAGCTATTTTATCAGTTAGTTGTTAGACATATGGTGTTTTTTATATGCAAATAATCTCATGTTAATAATCTAGTATATAGATATAATTTATATGTTAATAATCTTATGTTAATAATCTAGTATATATAATTGTGTGTTATTTGTTTATTATATGCGTATGTTTGTTTGTATGTAAAAGCATGTGTATGTGTGTAAAGACAAGGCGCCTTTGGCTTTTAGTAACATTTAAGATTTGGAGCCTTCAAAATGATTCTTTGGAAATAAGAGGGGATTATTTAATGAATGGCCCCCACTTTTCTTAATTTATTTTAGTGAGAGTGTTGAAATATATTATCTGTTTAAAACCCATTTTTAGTGGTTTTGTTGAACCGGTGTTTTTGGTTTTAACAAAACTAACCGGCTTTTAGTGGATTAATTTATATTTTTATTGATTGGTTTAACACTACACTAGTTAAATGGCTTTAAGCTAGTTTAATGTTAGTATAGTTAACCGGATCAAATTAATTGAATATGTTTAATGGGTTTGTCGTGTCGTGACACAGTGTCAGGCTAAAGAGTTTTAAGTGTCTTTTTCTTGTTGACATATTTTGATATGTTCAACCTGGTTAAATGTCGGCAGCATACGATATGTTTGTCATCTCTACACTCACCGATAATAATGTGTAGTTTGCTATCTGGTTATCGTACCAATATATTTAATGTAATGAACGGGTTACCCAATGATCTAAATGATTTATGTTTTGAAAGTACTAATTCAGTAATAACAAAAATAAGTTTAATGATTTAAATAGCGCAAATGAAAAATACTTAAAAGAACTTACAAGATCTTAAAATTATTTCATCGGCTGTTTTCCTTTTAAGAAAAAATAAATAAATAAAAAAAAATCGGCATAGGAATTTTTTCCAAGCTATGTTGCTTCTCTTTGAGCCTTTATTGAAATCTTTGAACTCCGTACGGAACTGTTGGCATCGGGAAACTATGATAGCCGTCCTCACCAGCAAAAAGTGGAGTTTCAACATATGCATTCTACAATATCCATGGGGTAAAACACATTAACAATAACTAAACAAATAAACAAGATCATGATGTGTGTCGATAATGTGTCACAGATGCTCTACTTTTTACAACGGATTTGATGATCTACTGCTAATTAAATCCGTCCACTATACCACAAGAATATATTTTGTCACTACTTTGTACCTAGAAAATCAAAATGTAATACTGAAAACCTTTTTAATGATAAGAGATACTTACCCCCTGCTTTTGAAGTGCAACCTCCAGTGCGTTCACAATCTGGTGCATCGTTGGTCGATCTTTACGATCTCTTTTTAAGCATCGGTTTGCAATGGCTGAAAAAGTCATCACAGAATCCCAAACTGTTTGTCCCTTGAGATCTTGAAAGATAATATCTTTTAATTTATTTTCATTATAACATTTTATCCACTTCTGGACTAAAATGTTAATTAGTTTACCATTACTATATTCACAACATGATCTTCCGCATAGCACTTCAAACAGTACTACCCCAAAGGAATATACGTCAGACTCTTTTGATAGGAAACCCATCTCTGAATATAATGGATCGCAATATCCAAGGGTACCAACAGGTCTGGAGACCAGATATGTTTGCGGTTGGTTTGCGGGGCCAATTTTTGACAAACCAAAATCAGAAACTTTAGCATTCCAGTTATCATCTAGAAGGATGTTGGAGCTTTTCATGTCTCGATGGATAAGTCTTTGTTGTGTTTCCATGGGATCATGAAGATATTTTAATGCACGTGCAACCCCGATACATATATGAAGGCGTTGGTTCCATGTAAGAGTAGCATCACTTAGATAACGATCAAGGCTTCCACGAGGGGCATACTCATACACAAGGACTCTCTCATCACCCTCGATGCAAAAGTGAAGGAGAGAGATCAAGTTTTCATGTTTGTATTTGGAAAGCATCATGATCTCCTTCCAAAACTCAGGGTTTCCTTGATCGGATCTTTGATCCAAGCGCTTGAAAGCAACCATGGTTGGTCCCGTGGGAAGGGAGAGTTCTCCTTTGTACACCGAACCAAACCCACCACCTCCGATCCACCTGTCTTGACTAAAGTTGCAGGTTGCCGATTTTATGTCTTCCATTTGAATTTTGAGGTGATCAAACTCTTCCATGATTGAAGACATTGTAAGGAATATAGAAAAGAAGAAAATATGAATATGGAAGTGATCGTAAGTCAATAGCCATCAACATGAAAGCTGGAGCTACTTAAATCGGAATCACATGGTCTTATTAAATTTGTGGCCAATCACTCTCCGTTTTTGTTTTATTGTTTTGTTACCAACTTATATATTTTTAATGTGGGAGGACCGAGGATGCCTCCTATCATTTTCTATTGTTAGGTGATGTAACGTGAACATTTTTTTTATTAGTCTACTTTCAGTTTTATATATTTTATGGTGTTAGGTTGCATAATGTACAACTAGATATAATTGATATTGTTTTGGGCTGTGGTCTCCTTGCAAATTTCATCATTTATATTATTGTCATACATGTGGTGTAATTTTCAACGAATGTGATTAACAATGTTTTATGTTTTAAGTCCCCTTTCATATTTATATGATCTTTACAGCATTAGGTAGTGTAATGTGCAATCAAGTTTGATAGATGTTTTATGTTGGGGGGAAATGATACTGTAGCATAACTAATTAATCGAATGATCCGTATAGTTTCAATTTTTTTTCTTGGTTGGTCTCTCACCAACATCGTTCACCACCGATAGAAACCACCGTTCACCTCCAACCTAAATAAAAAATCTTTACCGGTTAATTTAAAGGATAGTGAAGATGGTTATTGGGTCTAGAACGTATTTATGACTTTTTGATGGTGATGTTTGATCGACTATGGTTTCAGATTCGATTGAGTTTTTTCGATTCTAATTTTGAGGATGCTGGAATGAAGATTAGTTTTCATGTGTTGAATGGTAGTTGATGAAGCTTCAAAATTTGTTTTTGGATTGATTCTGGACTAGTATGCAGATTAATGGGTTCTAATGGTGTTAGCTCCCTTAAAGCTGATTTTTCAGTTCAATGGATGACAATTGAAGGTATTGTGTTTTGTTGTGATGAATAATCGAATCGAAGATGATGTTATTTCGTTTATATGTTGTTTCATGAATGTTTCGAAGGATGATAAGAATTGTTGATTTGGTGATGCTTCGAATATGAAGTGATGATGTAGATGTATTGAATTGGTCTTCAATGATAATTATTTTTTAATTCAAAATTTGTTCAATTATTAGATTTTCAAAGCCTGTTGATGATTGTTAATTTCATTGTTATGGATTTTTGTTTTGAGTTCGATGGTGATGTTAGTTAATCTCATTGTTGGTTTAGTTCACGAAGGTTTGAAGAAGGGTGAAAGATTATTTGCATATACTATCTTTTGAAGCAGATGAATTGATTTTTGATTTTTCGATAGATGAACATGTTGCTTCTCTTCGAAGATAGTGCAGGATCTAGATTTTAAAATTCAAATATTGGAATTGGTTTTCGAGTGAAGAATATGAGTGTGGCTTTTTGTTTCAATGATGTTTAGAAAAGGGGTTTAAGCCGAAACAAAATGGTGTTCGTTTTCAAAACCGGTGGAGATTTTTTATTTCGGTTGTAGGTGAACGGTGTTGGCTGCCAGAAATGAATGGTGGTGTAACATTCGTCCTAGGTATTATTCTTGTGGCACTTATTCATTTTAAGACCTTTAAATAAAGTATTTTTGGTAACCACGACATGATGGTGAGGAGTGTCGCAATGTGGTCTCGTTTAGCAAAGAGCACATATTTGCAAGTGTCACTATGTAACTAGGTCTTGGCCATGATGTGGCAGCGATATGATGTGCAAAACCCTGATTTACGAGGTTTGTTCCCTTATTTAAGGGATGTGATGGATAGGGTTTTCTCACTCATAGCTACCATCACTCCCTCTTGACTTAGAACAAACCATAGCTTCCCTTGGTTGTATCTTGAAGCTTTCTCGTGGTGTTTTGTGTTTTTGATGCAATAAAAAGGTGTTCTTAGTCCAAGATTTAGCAAGAAAGCTCCTCCTCACCACCTTCTTACACACATTTTGGACCTTTGTAAGTCCTCAAAATCATAACTATTGTGTGTAACCTTTCTAGGTATAGGCTTTTAATCACTTTTCTCTATGTTTAAGGTGGTTTGAGTGGATAGATTCTATAAAGTTGGAAACTTTATGAATCCTTGAGGTCCCTTTGTGGTTATATGTTCTAGATATAATATTTTATGAGTCCTTGGTCTCATGCATGAATTTTGAGTTCATTTCTTTCATTTTTGACCTAGCTTGGAAAAGACATGCATTGGACATGTATATTTACAAAGTAAAGATTTGTATGATGCATTTGGGTGTAAGACAGCTTACTGGATAGTATGGATGAGTGGTTTAAGGGATTAAGAGCTTAATCCATTTATTTTACCAAAATAGATGCTACGACGTGGTGGCTTGATCACCATGTTGTGGTGACAGTCATTCTCGCGACTATTTTGACGTGAGGCTACCACTACATGGCATATGTCTCGCGACGACGTGGTTGTTAGCTGGGGTTGGCATTGCCCGTTGACTTTTTGACCAAGTTGAATTTTGTTCAACCCTAGGGTTTTTAGGCTATAGATTGAGGATCTACTTCTGATTGTTCTATATGTAGCTAGTAGCACCAGTCTTTAATTTATATGAGCTGTTTTGATTGTTTGCTAGCTTGTGAAGTGAGTTTTTTTACTATACTTTGTACTGTAGTATGTATCCTTTGTGTGTAAGATATTGATATGTTGTAGTGATCTATTAGACGGGTAGATATGTTATGATTACTTGTGTTTGTTGATTATTGTTTGTTTGTGTGTATATGTCGACATATTGTGGTTAGGTTGAGTCGGTCCTACTCTGTGTTGTAGGCCAAGATACTTGGGTGGTCTAGTGTTAATGTAGGCCCAGGGAGAGCAATCCAAAAATATGTTGTAGGCTCAAGAGAACGACCTAGTTGATATTATAGGCTCAGCAGAGCAGTCCAACCATTGATTGTAGGCTCATGAGGCAATCCAACCTTGTGTTGTAGGTCTGGTGTGCAGGAATTATGTATATTGTTGTGTGGGGTATTTTAGGGGAACTCATTAAGATTTGGCCTGTAGTTGTAGATTTAAATGTTTCAGGTGCTTTTGGGGATCAGGGAAGGAAAATATGTGATTGTACACATCATTTGCGTATTTATGTTTGAAAGATCTTATTCGATACTCTGATTTTATGATTATGTTTTGAAATAATGAGTTGGATGAATTATGATTTTTATGAACACCTCAAAGGTTTTAGACTTATGTCTAATCAAAAAAACATATAAATATCTACTGAAAATCATTTATGAATATGGCAAAGCTTTTTTCACCATGTCATATGGCAGATCTGAATGGTCCATATATATTTGTGTAAACATTGTCTAACAGATCTTTTCCACTTTAACGGTTCACCTATGAATGGCACCTTTGTCATATAGCCAAGTAGGGAAGATTCGCATACATCATCTAACTCTAAGTTAATCGATTACAAGATCCCATCTAACTGGACCCTGGCGATGCTCTTCTTGTTTATATGGCCAAGTCGATAAAGTTATAGACATGATTTATCCAAACTATATTTGGATGGTCAAGGATTATCGATTAAACTTCATTTTTCCTAAAACATATAACATTTTCATAAATGTCATTGCATGGACTTGATTTAAAGTAAAGATCATTATTCATGTAAACCAAAATACTATCATTATTATTATCAAATCCAAAAGTGAAACGTTCACAATAAAATCGATGAAAGGAAATAATGTTTCTTGCCATGTAAGGGGAATAACAACAATCTATTGAACTAATTGAAATACTAGAAGACAAAACAAGATCGTAATCCCCAAACATAGTAACAACAACCTTGCTTGACGAAAACATGTGGTAAAAGAGCAGGACACATGGTAGAAACCGGTATAAACACTTCTCACAATGTGAAAAGTAAATGCTCACGACGTGAGCAAGCCCAAACTATAAAACGAGTCATTTGTGTTATTTTGGAGGATTTTGGCTCACGGGAGGGTAGATGCTACCCGGGAGGCGTTCTCGGGAGTCTATATCGGAGATGTTATGCCGCCATACGGGGGATGTGGACCGAGATATGAGATCTGTTGTGGTATATTTTACCCTGTTAATTAGTATTTGTGATATATGATTATTATTAGATATATTAGACTCGTGTAAGGGTTACGGGTATTTGTGATATGGAGCAATTATGAACCCGTTGGTGAGACTAGTGAGAAAATCTCATGATCATATTTTGAGTTTGGTTGATAAGGGTTATAAACCCTATTACCTGAAAAATACCCGATATGAGAGATTTAGCCACGGGCTTACGAGTTTAGCCTATTATAATAATGTTATTATATTTGGTTATTATTGTTATAAAAGGTCACAGGGTATAATTATTAGTGAGTCTGGACAGGTTCTGAGGAACATGTTATTCGATAAATATGTGTTACCATGTGACGAGCTGGTAGATAGTGGAAAAGCAAACCTGAGACTAGAATAAGTTTATCGACTAACCAAGTGAGTAACACTAATCTAACATCTAGTGTTGTGATAATTGTGATGATTATTATATAATTGATTATTAATTAGAATATTAATTTTTGATTGAGAGAAATGAGAAAATGATGAGAAATAGATTATAGATGAGAGATTGGATTATATTAATAAATCAATATATGATCGATAGATATATTATGATTGGAAGATATAATCCATTTGATATATTGGTCATTGAGTATGAGATGTAATATGAGTGGGATACTGATTATTGATTGGAAAAGTATTTAAAAAGATTACTACTGAATAAATGAATCCTTTGATGAAATGATTACATGTGTGACAATTATGTGGAATATACATGATTTACATTATTTATATGATTTATGATTTATTTGATTATGTTTTAGTTGTTGTTATTCACTAAGCTATGTTATATACGTTTTTGTTATAATCTGTTTTGCAGGTAGATTTATTGTGACGTTCGGCTCGATCTTGTGCTTGCTGCTAGCACGATCCTTGTGATAACTTCTTGTATGCCAGAGTGTCACTGTACACCTAGATTATTTGTAAAACTTTTAAATGCTTTTTTGATAAATTAGGGTGTACCTTGGTAGAAAAATATGGGTGTTACAAATTGGTATCAGAGTCGAGGCTTAAGCGAATTAGGCTCTTATAGTGGATTCCTAAACTTAACCTTAAGAGTAGAGATGATACTTGATTCATTTGATAAATGTGTTAGACAAATTGATTTGATTTGATGATTATGAGTTAAATGGATATTAGAAAAATTAAAGAACCTTGAGGCAAATAATTATATATGTATGTATTTTATTATTTTCATATAAAAAAATGTGGCAGAGTATTGCAGAGAGCGTTGTGATAATTATGATAACGATCTAATTTAATTATGTGATACTTAGATATCATAATTTATTTGATCTGGTGTATATGAGTTAGATAAATAAATTGATATCTACGGAATTCCGAGATAACTAAATAATTATATATAATTATTCTTAAAAATAATGTTGTGGAGCACTTTGGAGGGAATTGCGATGTATGACTGTGAGATTCACACCAAAATACGAGGTGCGGCAATTCGAGATATGCGACGTAGTGATTGGAAATACGCGATGTAACTAGATCAAGAAATAGCAATATACTTTGACCCTCACGACGTGAGCATTAAAGTATGATGCCATAGTTGATTTGTGAAGCTCACGATATGGCGAGGTGGAGCTCACGGCATGGCAAGGTGGAGATCACGGAGTAGTGAGGTGGAACTCACGACACGACGTAGCCATAAAGATTTAGTAAATGATGTACTCTGAGTAGTTGCGACGTGGAGAGAGTTTCCCACGAAACAGATTAAAGTTACATTACTATATGATGCGTTCTGATGATGAATTGCAAGGCGACGAGAAATTTATCATGACAGGATATGTGATGAACATCAGTTAAAATATATTTAAATGTATTTATGGAGCCAAGAGTTTATATACAACGAGAGTATAAACTAGAGTAATTTTATAACTTTTAAAGTTGGATAATATGAGAATGAAAATGAAGAGTTCTGAATCAAAGAGCTCAAATTAAAAGAGATGTTAGAGTATGAGATTAAATAGAGTATGAGAGTGTGAGATGGAGTGATAGTATTACTCTTAAAACAAGATAGTATGATCAAGATTAATATTAAGAAAGAGATAAAGATGTAAAAAATATTTGATAGAGATTTTGAGTCTCATGAGAGAGAAGGATGATGAATAAGTTAGGATAAAGATAGAGAGAGACGAAAAGAGAAAGTGAGAGAGATCGAGAGAAAGAGAGAAAGAATATAGATGAAATAGGATTTGAGAAATGAATACTTTTACTCGCAATCATATGATTTACACAAAGATCCATGAGAAGTGATTGAATATTACAAAGTGAGAATTTTGATTGAAATCATAAGACTTACATGATTATATCATGTATAAGATTTGACTTACATGTAGACAATATTTTATGATCGAGTCTCTAAGAGGTGACGAGACGTAATCCTAATATGAGATATATTATTATTGACTTGAGTTATTGATTTGAGTAAATGATATTGATCCGAATAATTGATCTGAGTAAACAGATGTCAAAGCCTGAAACTAGTTCATCCAAATACCCTCTAAACATGAATTTTAGGATGCAAAATGGCATATAAAAATTCTTTGAAATATAATAACCAGACAATCATAAAGAAACTACAATCCTTAGGTGGACACTTAACTATACTGAAAATAACGTCTGACACATGCAATCACATGATCGTAAGCATAAATAATAAAAGCATGAAGGAAGCGAATATGATACATACCTTCAACTGCGTCTAGTGGAACGCGGGTTTCATAAGCCTATAATTGAAACGCTCGGCTACTCGTCACTGGAGCCTCCAGCCTGCCTCACGGCCATCAGTAATCCTCAGTGTAGCTGGATTAGGTGCCATCACTGCTCCACTCATCAGACTTGGACAATCATCCTTCTTATATCCCACCTGGTTGGAATGAAAACAAATGAAAATCTAACCCTAAGGATAATCCCTAATAAATGGGTAGCCTGGCCACAACTAAAGCAGTCCCTCCTTTTCTCAGGACAAATCCCCTCGTGAGTCCTCCTGTACTTAGCACAGCAATTGTAACGACTAGGGCTATAAAATCGGGCAGTCGTGTCGTGTTTTTGTCTGACACGACACGACACGACACGACAAGGTTTTGTATAACACGAACATGACACAACACAATGTCATGTTTTTTTTTTCATTAACACGAAAACGAACCAATTAAAACATGACAACACGACACGACACGACGAATATAATATTACATAACTATTTGTGTATTTCGTTCATATGTAAAGATATATAACATGACAAAAACGACAAACAAGAAAAACATGACAACCACATGCTTAATCGTGTCAATTTCGTGTCGATTTATGAACACACGACATCGTGTTTTTTAATCTTGACACGAAAATGACATGAACACGAATTTGAATTTTGATTTCGTCCCGATTTGGTTTCCTTTCATGCATTTTTGTCGTGTCGTGTCATAAATTGACACCCCTAGTAACAACCCAAAAATCAATGATAATTTTTCTTTTAAACCATTAGCTCCATACATCAAATATATCCAAGTCAATCAGAAAATACAATATCAAAATCATCAGAGTATAAATATCCAAATAATGGGGAAATTATAAGGGGAAGTTGTTGTGACATCACATCAAGCCCTTCCCTTTAGTATCGAAAGTACCTGACAGCATAAACGTAAACTATAAGCATAAATCTTAGCGATTTCCTCAAAGTACCACAATATACAATCATGGGCATAGCCTTAGGGTTTCTTTCAACCCATCATATACTCATGGGCCGAGCCCTAGGGTTTATTTCAACCCGATCATTCAGTAATGGGCCCATCCTTGGGATTTATTTCAACCTAGTATGAAAACATGTAAGAGTCACAAAACAACTAGCATCATACATACACGATTTGGTGGGTCGGTGATGGTGCCTTCGACCCACAAGCATAGTGAGGAGACTCACCTTTAACAGAAGATAATCGAATCACACACTCGATCTGTTACTATCATGACTCCTCACACTAATCAAAACCCAAAGAATACCCTAATTAATGATCAGGGTTTTAACCCATGATCAACGGTCCAAATCATATTTTATCTTACTAAGGAAAAAAGAACATTTTTCCCCTCCCATACATGACCCAATATATGAGGCCCAAACCACTTAACGATCTAATGCCCAAAATGGTCCAAATAGGTTTTCTAGGAGTATGACATTCGTACTCCTACTATGCCCCCATGTACTACTTGGTTTTGGAAGGATTACAGGGGTAGTAACTATAACATACACATTCTGAAATCATGTTTTTGTGATAATAATAATATGAAATATTCTGTGATATTGAGTATTGAGTTCTAACATATAGTTTTTTACTAAAAATAAACTAAAATTATGTTTAGAATCACTCGGAAAATATTGGAAGTCTTATGAGATTCCAATCTAATGTCAAAAATTAGAATTTTAACGAAAATATAAATTTTCAAATAAGTTAAATTTTATTATTGAAAGTTGTAGAAAATCTCATTAGAAACATTTAGGCAAAAACCTCATCGAAATCCGAGTTATAACGAAGAACTTATGACTATTTGAAGTTTCAAGACAGAACCGGCACGACGCCGAATGATGTAAAAAGTGAGTTTTCGATAAACTACTTTTTAGGCCTTATAAACTAAATGAAAGTCGTAGTATTCGTTAAACCGAGAATTTTCATAAAAAGAACGTCCAAATCTGATTTCGTATGAGGAAGTTATGATTTTTCGAAGTTTCAGTATAGCAGTAGACAGCTAAAATCTTGAAATAAAGATCGAGTGATTTTTAACCGACACAACCTAAACGAAAATCGAAGGTCTCATAAATAGTAGTACAACAGTAAAAAAGACAGACGAAAGCGGACATCAGATGAAGAAGTAATGAATTTTTAACGGATTTTTCCTGTCCCGGCCCGTTAAAAATATAATAATAATAATAAATCAAAATTAGCCGACGGAGTCTAAACGAAACTTGAAGAGTATATTCTGAACTACGTGTGGATATAAATAACATGAAAAACAGAGTTCACATGTAAAAGATATGAATTTTCAAAGTTTTTAAATAAAAATAAAAGAAAATCTGAAGCCTTATCCAAAGGGGTACGCCCAGCGTACTTCGTACGCCCTGCGTTCGTATACGGGGTCAGAAGTTGGTCACGTCCCTCTCTTTTTACACGAGGCACACATATCGGATATGGCGGCCACGTACGAGCCCGGGTTCTGATCTGATCACACCTCGCAGGTACGCCCCGCGTACGAGGGTTACGCTCAACGTACGGAGCCACCTCGCAGTACGTCGAACGTACAGCATAACTACGCCTCGCGTAGTGAGCTGCATCGGAAACCTATAAAAGGGATGTGAGGCTGCAGTGTTTTAGGTTACAAATTCTCACTCTCTTTCACTCTTTAGCCTCTCTCAAGCCCCTCTAACACCCCCGAAGCCCCGTTATCATTCCCGACACCCGAAGCAAGTCCCGACACTCCAAAGTTCCTGAGAAAATTATATTCTCAAGTCCAAAACTCTGCCCGAGTAAGGCTGTTTTGCAAGTAAAAACCCCGGGTTTCATCACAAAAAGTTATATATAGAGTCGAAGTGTTACCCAAGTTACCATTTAATCCCCGGTTATTTCACGGTGAGTTTCAATATAAGGACAAATGTATGTTATGTGTTATATGTTCAATGTGTTTTCCCATCTTATTATGATAATGAGTTATACCTTAGGCCACGAAGTGTATGACATAAGTATCAGTTTGGTACTGGTATGTAGCATTTGGCCATGAAGTGTATGACATAAGCATCACTTTGGCATAATAGAATACAAAGACATGGCTAAAAGCCTGTGTATTCTAGTGAAATAATATTTTGAAATCATATATTTTCTACGCCTCTTGGGCTGAAGTCTTATTGATGTATATCAACTGTTGAAATTGTTATGTCTCATTGAATTCAAATATTTGAATCTGATTATTCATTGACAGGGAAAGCCTATTATATGATACTCATTTGCTTATCTTTTTCCTTGTCCCTATATGCTTCTGTCATATTGATATGTATATGGCATAATGTTATATTTTAAGTGTTATTGAACTCACTAAGCGTCACCCGCTTATCTCTCTCAATGTTTAAAACTATTGCAAGTGATAAGCAACCAGTATAGTTTTGTACTGGTTGAATATATAGAATAGATAATATTATAACTTTTGTATTGTATTCCTGGGAAAATATGTAATATGTGTAAAACTTTTAATAGTCAGTTTGTATCCAATCTATGTAGATAAACTATCAATGTAAAATATTGTTTTATAAATATGCATGTAGCATGTTTTGGAGTAACAATATTGTGAAGTATGAAACTTTGGATCTTTCAAAAATATGATGTAATTTTTAGAAATAATGGAGAATAGGTCTTCCAATCATGCTATCAGAGCAACAGTTTAAGTGAACTAAATATCACGGATTGGTATTTAAACTTAAACCGTTGGAAGTTCAATATATGAACGGATTCATTAGGAATATATGGATACAAACCATAGGAAAGATTTAAATAAAGTATTAGGTAATAATAAATCCTAATATTCTAAATACTACGTTGCTCCAAATTTTCAGAAGAATGTTTGAACAGGAAGATAGCCATACACCAAAAGTGGGTGGAGATCCTAAACCTGGTGAAGTAAATACTCCAGTGTCCCCTCGAGAGGAGCGAATCTTGGGTAAACTTACTGGTATGATTCGGCAGACTCTTGCAGAAGATAAGAAGGATAATGATAAAGGCAAAGAGAAAGCCACTGGAGAATCATCAAAAGGACAGGTGAAGCGTCCCTCGTTCAAAGATTTCAAGAGTAGAGGTGCTACGGAGTTTTCTGGTGCCATTATTCCTATTGTTGTTGTTACTTGGATCCAGAATACGGAAAAAGTATTTTGTATCTCTCATGTGATAAATGAAGACAAAGTCAATTATGCCTCTACAATGTTCACCTGATGAGCTCTAGTCTGGTGGGAAGCAACATTTGAAGCTCTTAAAGAGTATGATCAAGAGAATCTGTCTTGGGAAATGCTCAAAGCTTGCTTACTAGAAAAGTATTGTCCTATAGATATGAGAAGAAGATTGGGGAAGGAGTTCCTTGAACTTAAGCAAGGAGGAATGACCGTGAATGAATATGAAATGTTATTCAATCAAAAAGAACAGTTGTCTACAAAGTATATTCCTACTGAAGATGATAAAATTCGGTTATTCATGGAAGGATTAAGATATGAAATCCACGATTTTATGAGTAATTGGGATGTTCTATCTTTTGATAAAGTTGTTGAGTATGCCTGAAGACGCGAGCATGATTTGGAGATACGTGGTGCCAATTTTACTGTTCCAAAGCGTCCAGGTACTGAAAGAACTGTTTATGTTCCCTATGTTCCAACAGCTCAATCTGTTCGATCTGAACCTAACAAGCAAGTGCAGTCTCAAAGTGCTTTTCGTGGTCGTGGTAGATCACATTCTTTTTCTCTTCAATCACCATTGTGTCGAAATTGTGGAAAGAATCATCCAGACCAATGCAGACTAGAAAAAGGATCAGTGGTCTGTTTTGGATGTGGAGAAATATGCCACAAGAAGCCCGTTTGTCTAATGAAGGATGTTACATGTTTTGCTTGTGGTATTATTGGCCACAGAAAACGCTTCTGTCCTACTCTTGCTTGTGGTATGAAGGATGTTACATGTTTTGGATGGGGAGTCAAGCTTCTATTAAACAACCAATGAGAAGTCAAGCTCCTATTCTACAATCAAAGAGTACTCCAACTAAAAAGGAGGAGGTGCCAAAAGCTAAGGGTCGTGCATTCCAGATTATAACGGAGGAGGCATGCGAGGACCCGAATGTTGTGACGGGTACATTTCTTGTCAACTCTAGACCTACTCATATCTTATTTGATTATGGTGCCTCAGATTCTTTTGTGTCTCATGAATTTGCACATTATTTTCAAACTGCTTGCTATGCACTTGTGCAACCATTTCACATAGATACTGCTAGAAGTATATCATTATTTGCTGATAAAATATATAGGGATTATATCGTAGAAATTGAATGCTATAATTTTCTTGCTAATCTAATCCCTATCTCCTTTCCTAAGTTTGATATTATTCTCGACATGGATTGGTTGTCAAAGAACCACGCAGAACTCTTATGCTACAAAAAGATAGTATGTATTCCTATTGAAGGGGAGAATCCTATTTACATCTACGGTGAACAAAGAAACTTAAAAATAATCTCTTTCCTAAAAGCTCTTAAATTCATAGCGAAGGGGTGCCCTATATTTTTGTCCTACACAATTGATATCTCAAGAGAGGAGAAGAAAATTGTAAATGATATTCCCGTTACTAATGAATATCCTAATGTTTTCCCGAAGATGTGCCTGGACTTACTCCTGACAGGCAAGTATAATTCTGAATTGACCTTGTACATGATGCTGCTCCAATTGCAAAGACTCTTTATCGTCTTGCACCCGCCGAAATGATGGAAATGATGATCCAACTACAGGAATTACTTGAAAAAGGCTTCATTCGACCAAGTACCTCTTCTTGGGGTGCTTCGGTATTGTTTGTCAAGAAGAAGGACAGATCGATGCAAATGTGCATTAATTACCGTGAGCTAAATAAGGTGAATATCAAGAATAAGTACCCACTACCTCAGATCGATGATTTATTCGATCAACTTCAGGGTGTTAGTTATTTCTCGAAGATTGATTTGAGATCTAGCTATCATCAGTTGAAAGTACATGAGCAGGATGTACCAAAGACTGCTTTTCGTACTTGATATGGGCATTATGAATTCCTTGTCATGCCATTAGGTTTGAGAAATGCCCCTGCCGTATTCATGGATATGATGAACTGGGTATGCCACCCAATGCTTGATAAATCTGTTATCATATTCATTGACGATATTCTAAGTCTGAAGCCGATCATGTTGTTCATATTCGTGTGGTATTAGTACTTCTTCGAAAGGAGAAACTATATGCTAAATTCTCGAAATGTGAATTTTGGCTTCGTCAAGTTCAATTTCTCGGCCATGTGATTTCTGTTGATAGTGTATCCGTAGATCCTACCAAAATTGAAGCCATTCAGAATTGGGGAAGCCCTCGTAATGCTTCCAAAATTCATAGTTCCATGGGTCTCGCAGGTTATTACTAGAGATTCATAAAATACTTTTATCGTATAGATGTACCTCTCACTAGTCTTACATGTAAGGAAGCAAAGTTTGAATGGGGTGAAGCTTAAGAAAAAGCATTCTCAACTCTAAAAGATCTTTTGACTCATGCTCCAATCTTATCACTTCTAGAAGGTGATATTGATTTCTCCATGTATAGCGATGCTTCAAGATTGGGAGCCGGTTGTGTATTGATGCAGTGTGGTAAAGTGATAGCCTATGCCTCAAGATAACTGAAAGAGTATGAAAAGAATTATCCCACCCATGATCTCGAACTCGCTGCAGTAGTATTTTCCCTAAAACTTTGGAGACATTATCTTTTTGGTACAAAATGCCAATTGTTTACCGACCACAAAAGTCTCAAGTACATATTCAGTCAGTAAACTTTGAATATGAGACAACAACGAGCCATGGAGCTGATTAAAGATTATGACTGTGAAATCATGTATCATCCTGGAAAAGCCAATGTAGTTGCTAATGCATATAGCAGGAAAGTTTGTCGTAATAATATGTGTTATACTATTACTCACACTATAGTGAAGTTCATTATTCTTGATGAACTAGAGCAATGGCAAGAAGAGGCCTTAAAACCAGAAAATATGAATAAAGAAGGGATGATACATTATACTGATGCTTTACTTGATGATCCACGAGGATTGAAGGTATTTAAGAATCGGCTATGGATTCCAAAGATTGGCGGATTAAGACAAAAGATTTTAGACGAAGCCCATAAGTCTAAACTGTCAATACATCCTGGTATAAGTAAAATGTACTATGATGTAAGAGTTGACTATTAGTGGCCTGGATTAAAGAGAGACTTTGGAAGATATGTGCGAGACATGGTGTGCCATTAAAGATTATTTCCGATCGTGATACTCTCTTCACTTCTCACTTTTGGGCGAGTATGCAACATGAATTGGGATCTCGAGTTGCTCTCATCACAACTTATCATCCTCAGACAGACTGTCAGACGGAGAGAACAATCCAAATAGTAGAAGATATGCTTCGTGCATGCGTTTTGGAGTTCGATGATAACTGGGACAAGTACTTACCTCTTGTCGAATTTTCGTATAATAACAGTTACCACACCTCAATCAAGATGCCACCATATGAAGCATTATATCTTCATAAATGTCGTACGCCATTATGTTGGCGTGATATAGGATAGAAATCCTTGGCGGCCCTGAAATGATTCAAGACACCACCGACAAGATTCAAATCGTACGAGAAAGAATGAAAGCGGCCTAGGATCGATAGAAGTCCTATGCAGACAAGAGGAGACGACCGATAGAATTCCAAGTGGGTGATTTCGTAATGCTAAAGGTATCCCAATGGAAAGACCTTATGCGATTTCGGAAGAAAGGAAAGTTGAGTCCCAGATTTGTTGGACCTTTCAAAATCACCCAGAGAATTGGTAAACAAGAATACCACTTGGAATTACCAGAAGATTTGGCAAGTATTCATGATTTGTTTCATGTGAGTTATCTTCGTAAGTGTTTAAGCATATATGATGAAATGGTTCCGTTATCCGAATTGAAATTGGCTAATAAGTTAAGATATGAACAAGAGCCTGAAGAGATCGTAAATGAACGATTGAGCTACGTAATAAAGAAGTACAGTTGGTGCTTGTCAAGTGGAAACACCATAGAGGCCCAAATTGTACTTGGGAAAATAAGAATGAGATAAAAGCGAAATATCCCCATTCTTTTTAATCGATGTAATTGCGGGGACGAAATCCTCAAAAGGATGAGGTATTTGTAACATACACGTTTTGAAATCATGTTTTTGTAATAAATAATATTATGAAATATTATGTGATATTGAGTATTTAGTTCTAATAGATAGTTTTTACTAGAAATAAAGTAAAATTATGTTTATAATCACTCGGAAAATAGTGGAAGTCTTATGAGTTTCTAATCTAATGTTAAATATTAAAACTTAATGAAAATATAAAATTTGAAATAAGAAAAATTTTATTATTGAAAGTTGTAGAGAATCTCGTTAGAAACATTTAGGCGAAAACCTCATCGAAATCCGAGTTATAACGAAAAAGTTATGACTATTTGAAGTTTCGTGACAGAACCGGCACGACACCGAATGACGTAAAAAGTGAGTTTTCGATAAACTACTTTTAGGCCTTATAATCTAAATCAAATTTGTAGTATTCGTTAAACCGAGAATTTTCATAAAAAGAACATCCAAATCTGACTTCGTATGAGGAAGTTATGATTTTTCTAAGTTTTAGTATAGCAGTAGACAGCTAAAATCTTGAAATAAAGATCGAGTAATTTTTAACCGACACAGCCTAAACGACAATCGAAGGTTTGATAAATAGTAGTACAACAGTAAAAAGACAGACGAAAGTGGACATCGGATGAAGAAGTTATGAATTTTTAACGGATTTTTCATGTCCTGGCCCGTTAAAAATACAATAATAATAATAATAATAATAATAATAATAATAATAATAATAAAGTCAAAATTAGCCGACGGAGTCTAAACGAAACTTGAAGAGTATATTCTGACCTACGCGTGGATATAAAGAACGTCAAAAACGGATTTAATATGTAAAAGATATGAATTTTCGAAGTTTTTAATTAAAAATAAAAGAAAATCTGAAGCCTTATCCGAGGGGGTACGCCCAATGTACTTCGTACGCTCAGCATTCGTATACGGGGTTAGAAGTTGGCCACGTCTCTCTCTCTTAACACGAGGCACACATATCAGATATCGCGGCCACGTTCGAGCTCGGGTTCCAATCTGATCACACCTCGCAGGTACGCCCCGCGTACGAGGGGTATGCTCAACGTACAGAGCCACCTCGCAGTACGCCCAACGTACAACGTAACTACGCCTCGCGTAGTGAGTTGCTTCAGACACCTATAAAAGGGATGTGAGGTTGCCATGTTTTAGGCTACAAGTTCTCACACTCTTTCACTCTCTATCCTCTCTCAAGCCCCTCTAACACCCCCGTAGCCCCGTTATCATTCCCGACAGCAGAAGTAAGTCCTAACACTCCAAAGTTCCTGAGAAAATTATATATTCAAGTTGAAACTCTGCCCGAGTAAGGTCAGCTTTCAAGTAAAATCCCTGGTTTTCATCACAAAAAGTCATATTTAGAGTCGAAGTTCTGCCCAAATTATCATTAAATCGCCAGTTATTTCACGGTGAGTTTCAATATAGGGACAATTGTATGTTATGTTTTGTATGTTTAATGTACTTTCCCATGTTATTATGATAATGAGATATACCATAGCCCACGAAGTGTATGACATAAGCATCACTTGGGTACTGGTATGTAGCATTTGGCCATGAAGTGTATGACATAAGCATCATTTTGGCATAATAGAATACAAAGACATGGCTAAAAGCCTATGTATTCTAGTGAAATAATATTCTAAAATCATATATTTTCTACGCCTCTTGGGCTGAAGTCTTATTGATGTATATCAAGTGTTGAAATTTTTATGTCTCGTTGAATTCAAATCTTTGAATCTGATTATTCGTTTATATGGAAAGTTTGTCAGATGATATTCATTTGCTTATCTTGTTCCTTGTCCCTCTATGCTTCTGTCATGTTGATATGTATATGGCATAATGTTATATTGTAGTTGTTATTGAACTCACTAAGCGTCACCCGCTTATCTCTCTCAATGTTTAAAACTATTGCAGGTGATAAGCACCCAGTATAGTTTTGTACTGGTAGAAGATGTAGAATAGATAATATTATAACTTTTGTATTGTATTCCTAGGAAAGTATGTAATATGTGTAAAACTTTGTAAAAATCTTAATTGTTCGTTTGTATCCAGTCTATGTAAATAAACTATCAATGTAAAATATTGTTTTATAAATATGCATATAACATGTTTTGGAGTAACAATATTGTGAAGTATGAAAGTTTGGATCTTTCAAAAATATGATGTAATTTTAGAAAGAATGGAGATTAGGTCTTCCAGTAACCCTCTATGCCCAGTGTACTCAAGGTTACACCCAACATACCCTTCAGAAGTACAAACTCATAACTAGCATCTTAATGCTTAAAGACTTAACGTCCAAACTTCATATCTAATCCTAATGAACTTCTAAAATCATAAAGTTCCAACCTTTATGCCTCTTCATGGAAAAAAGTGGGATCAAAACTAAAACCCTAACTTATATTACCATTTAAAACCCCATAACTCTTTCATGGATGAATACAAAGGACCAAGCATGTATTTATATGTCACCAATCACCCAAAAATATCTGAAAGGGTAGCTCAAATGGTCTAGGGTAGACTATACTCCTTAGACCAAGGTTTTTATGACAAAAAGGTCATAACTTGCAACCTAACAAGATCTAGCAAGGAAAGCCTCAATATTTGACCTTTGTACCTACAAAAGATGCACAAAGATGTGTAGATTCTAGATCTAAGAGCTTGAGTGCAACACCACTTCTCCAAAGATCTTCCATCACCACAAAGAACACCAAAATATCACTAAAAACATCAAAACTCACACACAAGAATTAGGGTTTCAAGCTAGGAGCAAAGAGGAAAGGAGGCTAAACGTGAGGGAGAGTTTAAGGCCATCATGACCTTTATATAGGGTCTAAACCCTAAAAGTTAGCGTTTGGGACCTGCGTAAGTACGCCTAGTGGACTCATACTTACACACAATGTATGCAAGGAATCCACGACTTAATATATTGAACTATGCACGACATACCCATAAAGTACGCCCCGCATAACGACTGAATTTGTAATAATTTCATACTTATGGTCAAAACTAAAAAGTACATAGAACACGGTTGTTTCAACTCTCCCCCACTTGATTCAGACTTCGTCCTTGAGCTCCTCATCTACAAAAAATATATGGGTAGTGCTCCCCATCTCATCCTCAGGCTCCCACATCCACTTAGAGCCTTTCCGATGTTTCCATTGCACCTTTTCCAGGTTTACATCTTTGTTGCACAAGCCTTGGTATTCCTATATAAAATCTCAATCAGCCTCTCCACATAGTTCAAGCCCTCTTCAATCTAAATATCATCCAAAAGAATCACCACGAAATCATCAGCTATACACTTCTACAACTGAGAGACTTGGAAATTGTTGTGGAACTGACTGAGCTCATCAGTCATTTGTTGTCTATATGCAAACTTCCTGGGCGATATCCTGAAGGGACTATTAAATTAGTGGCCCGTCTTTTGAAACCAAATGACACCTTCAGAAGTACAAAGTCCCCCACCTGAAACTTGAGGTCTAAACAACAACGGTCTACATCACTCTTCTGCTGGCTTGGCGCGACATACAACCTGTCACACACCTGTTATATCACCTCAATGGTCTTAAGTGCCACTTTAGTACTCCCCATTACCTGATTCTTGGCCTCGCACCAACAAACTGAGGTCCTGCACCTCCTTCCATACAAATCTCGAAGGGTGGTCGATTAATATTGGCATGATAACTGTTGTTGTAGGAGAACTCGGCCAATGGAAGGTAAGTATCCCAACTCCCTCCAAAATTTAACACACGTTCCTGGAGCATATCTTCGAATGCATGAATCGTTTGCTCACTCTGGCCATCGGTCCGGGTGTGGTATGTTGTACTGAAATGCAACTGAGTACCTAACTCCTCATCAAACTTCATCCAAAACCTAGATGTGAAAAAGACATCTTGGTCCAAAACCACCAAAAATCACACCCCTTACCAAACTACCACCTCCTAAATATAAGTGTCAGCCAACTTCTCATTTGATATACTCTCTACAATCAGTATGAAATGAGCAATGTTAGCCAATCTCTTAAGAATGACCCAAATAGAATCAACTCCGCATACCATCCTTGGCAACTTTGTGAAAAAAATCCATGGTAATCTCTTCCCATTTCCACATCGGAATGGGTAACGGCTTCATCTTGTCTTGGGGTCTCTAGTGTTCAACCTTAACTTTCCAGCAAGTTGGGCACCGCTATACAAACCATGCAATCTCCCTTTTCATACATGGCCACTAATAGCTCAAATTCAGATCCCTATACATCTTCATGGCCCCTGGGATGATCGAAAACTGATACTTATAAGATTGTGTTTGGCGCGCCACAGCTAGCTGATAAGCTATCTTATTCTTCGAGCTTTTTTATGTTGTCGTGTTTGGTAAGCCAAAAAGTAGCTTATAACCTAGCTTTTTGAAAAGCTACTTAAACTAAGCTTTTTAGGAGCTTTTTTAAAATTTTCCAAATACACCCCTTAATTAATTATAGAAACACATATTTTTACATGTCCTTTTATGTAGTTTTATATATTTCAGCTAGTTTTTACCAAACGTTATTTTTTATCAGCTAGCTTTTCAGCTATCAGCTAGCTTTTTATTTAACAGCTAGCTTTTCAGCCATCAACTAGCTTTTCAGCTAACAGCTAGCTTTTCAGCTAGTCCGCCAAACATAGCCTAAGCCTCTTCTAACACTCTGCCTCACCCCACTAGTAGTCGGAACCCAAAATTTGCCACACTGAGTCAACAAGCCCCGACCATTTGTGAATAATAAAGGAATATGTCCCTTTATCCACTCTACCTTCCAATTTTCCTTTTTTAATCATTCCACTTAAGCCTTCATGATCATATCTAATAGAGGCAATATAATAACCTTCCTCATACATATATCTATGATAGGAGCACTCACTGCCTTACGGCTCAGGGCATCGGCCATAAAATTAGCCTTTCCAGGGTGGTATAGGATCTCACAATCATAATCTTTTATCATATCCAACCATCTTTTCTACCTCATATGTAAGTTTAGTTGGTCCATTAGGTACCTTAAGCTCTTGTAGTCAATGCAAATAATACACCTGACCCAATATAGATAGTACCTCCAAATCTTGAGGGCAATAACCATAACCCTAAACTCTAAATCATGTGTAGGGTAATTCACCTCATGAGGCTTCAGCTACCTTGAAGCATAAGTAATCACATGTCCTCTTGTAGTGACCCATAATATGATGACATGTTCGAAATAGTAACGATAAACTGAATCAATCAATCATCAAGAACACAAAAAGTAAATAAAGTCATTTTGAGCTTCAGTAGAATAGTAAGAGTACAAGTGGGTAATGTAATTTCTCTCACTAAATTAATCTCTCAAAATGGATCTTACATAAAATGGGAGCCACTAATTACTATTTATAGGAAAGGCTAAACCCATTACACATCAAACGAGGGTAAGCCACATCCAAGGAGAAATCTTCACTTCATCACAAAAATTCACCTCAATTCGAAATTGGGTATATTTTCCCAAACAATTGAAATTGCAGGGACTCGAATTGAAAAGATTTGTTCTTCCCTAATTTTATTACCAGATGCGAATGGAACAAAAATCAGTCTAATATGAGTTCGACTCCAATAAACTCGTTCATCCACAAGGCATTCGACTCCAAAAGTTTGCTTTTGACTCGAACGTACGTCAATCAATTAACACCATACAAATCGAAATCAACTCCCACTCCATTTGATTTCGACACTCAGTTTATTTAGTCAAGACTAAAATGATTAAAATCATATTTTCGATCCATAAAGCTATTACTTTTGATTTCCAGTTCCACTTTTAGATGCAAAATCACGATGCTTGACTCGAACGAACATCACCATCGAATTTGATCCACTCGACTCGAACGACTCAATTCCCAGTTGAAATTGACATATATCGATGACAGGTGCCATTCGAAATCGATTCCGAACATCTTGAATCAAGTTTTAAGTCAAGCAATTTTACAACAATCGAACTTCCATTTATTGATTTTGACACTTAAACTTTGACTTTCTATTCACAGTAACCCCAACGAACACACACCGATCAAACAAACATACACTAGTCAAATACGAATGAACATCGATTCCAATTCAACTTTCAATTTGATTCCAAGATTACTGTCGAATATTCCTTCTTCCTTAATCTATTCGACTCAAAATCCATTACAGTCAATATCGCATTTTCCAAAATCAAGACTTCAACACTTAATTCCAAATCAAAACTTTTATGTTTGACTGCAAACTTCAAAATGCTTTCGATACTGTAAAGCTTTATCAATCGAAATTCAAGCTTAATCATCGAAAATCAACACTTGACCACAACTTTTGGTTTAATTCTTCAATCCCAAAAATGAATTCAACCAGAGAAAATACTTTCGACCCCAAGTAAGTTCAACTTGAAACCAATATCAATTTCGATTTTTATTTCCAAATAAAACTCACTTCTCTTTTCTCATTTCGATTTTGTGATATGAAAATTGAACTTCGATGATAATGAATGAGAAAATAGTTTTTACCGAAGAAGGGAATAAATAAGATTCAGAACAGTACATGATACAAGTAGTTGGGCAAAAAGAAAGTAGCATGTTCAAATTGGGCTCAAGATGAACAATAATCGATTGTTGATAAAAAGATGAACAACAACAGATTTGGTTTGGGCTTTGAAGTATAGAACGATGAACAGTAAAAAAAATTTGAGAATTTGATTTTGATTTTCGTGCTAGATCTAAAAGAATTATTGGATCATCAATGGGGTTGAAACAATTTTGATCCAACGAATCAAAAAGATCGAAAATGAAAAACGAAACCAGGAATCAAAATGATGATTGAACTTCGATAAAACCCGGATCGTTCATCTATGGATCTTCAAAAACAAGATATCGATCTCAACATGAATTTTCGGAATCCATTTGAGAATTTTAGAAAGCTTCTTGATAATTCTTTTTCTATTTGGAATAATCGAATCGATTATGGAAGATCTCGGTTCTTTTGTTGGAACAAGAAAATCTGCAAATTTCACATTGTACCACCCACGATGTATGTTGTACAATCCGTTCTTCTCATTTTTTTTTTCAAAATCTAACTTCATGAGAATCTTCAACAATTTTGGGTTTGGAATTCGAATTTTTCGCAACATTTAATGATTGTTGCATTGGAACCCAAATTTGCTTCATAGTTTTCAGCTTCAAGACAACTTTTGAAGATTTTTGTTTAGAAACTCAGATGTTCTTATTTTTGATCTTCTTCTTCTTCTTCATCTTTTTGGATCTTGAAGTTTTGAATTCAAGAATAACATCATTCTTGATAATTTCAAATGAATCACAAGAACTCAAGCATGCATCGATTTGAACTCCAATTGAACAAAAAACTTTCACATCTTCATGAAAATCACATTGAATTTCAATTTCTTGAAATTCAACAATTATAAACATGAATATCATTTGGGTCTTCAATAAGAGAAACATATTCCTTTTTGAATAATTCTATTTCTTTTCCTTCCTTTTGATTTTCACACCAAGATAACATATTCATGGTAATTTCAATCAAACTTCCAATCTTACTAAGAGGTTGAAATTCTAACTTTACATGATCATCTTTCAAGCCTCCATAAGAAATCAAAGTTTCCATTGTAATCAACCCACCTTTCAATAATAACTTATAAAATTGTTTCTCATTGACTTTGTATTTGACAACTTTAATCATCACGATCCAAAAATCATAATGAAAATACACCATCTTTGATCCGTTAACAATAAAGATTCACAAGAACTTGAATTTTTATGGAGAGGGAATGTAACGACCAAAAATTTTTCAACAAAACTTTAAACTTTTCAAATACAACCCATTTTAATATTGTTATTACAAAAAGGTTTTCAATACATTTATTATCAGAGTATTCCCAGAAGAATGTCATAAACATAAACACGAGGAGCGGTACGATCACGCCTTCGCCTTGCCACGGTCTCCTGAAGAACCTGAAAAACATTAAACCACAACTGTAAGCCCGAAAGCTTAGTGAGATACCCCCAAAATACCAACCACATACACGCCCTTCCAGGCTACGACCTTCCGGTCCAAATCATAATGCCTTCCGGCCCATAACATAGTGTCTTCCGGCCCATAACATAAATAGCATACATAACATAACAGAACATAGAAGAGTCATGCATATCAGTCCACCGGGTCCATCCTCCGAGTCTAGTCATGTCCTTCGAGTCTGCAATGTGGTTGGTCCGCCCGCACTGGGCCTTCAACCCACCTGGTCCACTCTCTGAGTCTACAGTATGACTGGTCTGCCCGCATCGGGCCTTCAGTCGATCTGGTCCACTCTCCGAGCCTCGGCACATCTGGTCTGCCCTCGTGGGGCCTTTAGCCTATCCGGACCGCTCGTTGGGTCTTCGAAATAACCGATCCGCCCTGCGTATCTTGGCCTACAGCACAAAGCAGGACCCGTCTCAACCCAACTCCAGTTCCCACAACCATGTGCACATAACATACAATTATATAACAGTTCATAATCAACAAGCCGATCAAGCAGATCACATAACATATCATTACCCTAACCAGGATACCGACCTAACCGGTCACTAGCATAGTATCTCCCTATATATCAAGAAACCGACCTTAACCAGGTCTCTATCATATACCATCGTAGCTACCAGGATGCAGAGATATCAAAGCAATAACATAACAACAAATACCTAGATCTCAATCTGATAAAGGGCCGGCCTTGGTGCCTTAGACCCTGTCGATATAGTGAGGATAACTCACCTCGCGAATGCCGATACTCTGAACTGAAGAAGCAGACTCTCGAATCACCAACTCACCGCAAATCCCGAACTAACCATCATAAAAAAATAAACAGTAGGAAAATCATACATCCACTTATCAGAGCAAGACCAAAGTCCAAATCTCATACAAAGTCCAATATTGGCCCAATTTACCAAATTGGGCCCACCTCACCAAATGGGCCTAGATCCAATGTCTATAATAATAATTGGGCCCAAAATACTCTATCCATAATTTCTAGACTTGGCCCAAACACCAACAACCCACAAATGGCCCAAACTTAAAAGGCCCAAAATTAAAGTGTACACAAGGGGAGTACGCTAGACGTACCCACCTTGGTACGCGAGGCGTACTCACTGAAACGCAACTGAGGATCGGGGCTTTGGCCCTCTACGCGGGGCGTAACTGCACTACACATAAAATAATTGTAACTTCTTAATGGCTTCAGCTATTAAGCCCAAACTTCAGATCCCTAGGCTAAATATGATTAGAATTCATAAAGTCTCAAACTTTATCATTTAGGACGTCCATAAGCTCTTAATCCAAGGTCTTAATCCCATAAGACCTATATATCTCACACATGGAACAACTACAGCCCTTGGGACCTCATTTTTCTCACTCAAGACCTCTCCAAAGGTTTGAAAGGACAGCTAATCTCGGCCAACACAAAGCATGAATCAAGATGAGAACTTTGGGACAAGAAAGATGCTAAAAACTTCACAACACTTAGATCCATGCAAAATAAGTGGCAAGCAAGAAGCTTTATACCTCAAATAAGCTTCAAAGGATGATATCTCTTTAGATCTACAAGCTCTAATCGTTCCTCTTCTTCTTTGGCAACTTCTCCTTCTCCTTTTAGCCTTTCTTTTGCCCAAATGAGCTTTCCAAGGTCAAACACACCCAACAATGGAGGAATACGGGTTTTCTAGGGTTTCTGAGGTTAAGGATGAGCTTATGTAGGCTAGGGTATGAACCAACATGTTCCTTATATAGTGGCTGACCCTAAATTAGGGTTTGGGGTTTCTGAGAGTACGTTGGGCGTACCTTTAGTACGCTGGGCGTACTCACCCGACCACCCCGCAGTTTTCTCTCTATTACGCTGGGTGTACGTCCAGCTTATGCTGGGCTTACCCAGCTAAACTTCAAAATACATGCATGCCATGCATGCATTGGACCTTTCCCACTTATTTCACAAAGAGCTATAACAATGATCATCTTCAAAACGCCGCAACTCCTCTACTCTAAACCCGCTCCCAAATAACTTTACATTCATACGAGGGTGACAAGAAGCCCAATGCTTCTAACAACATACACCAGCCAGAAACCTTCTCGGATGAAACCCATTTCCCGTAAAAGGACCAGAATTACCCATCCTCTTAAATCTCAGGGACTCATAATTAAACACTTGAAGAACGGGGTGTTACAATTCTCCCCCACTTAAATTAGGCTTCGTCCTCGAAGCCTGTGACAACTTTATTCCAGAACTACCCCCGTAATGCACCGCCTGGCATTCACCGGATCAGGTTCCCCAAGACTCGAGCATCGAAATCTAAAACCCAACTTTACCTTTCTTGCTGACAGGATGACAGCTTCAACCTCAGAGCAACTCCCATGAGTTCTCCAACGCAATCTCATAACCACACTGAACTGGCTCTAGTGTCCTCGGATTAGGAAAAACCCGATACACTGGCGCCACATCCATACATCCTTCCGGATAAATTTCCACCACATAAAACAAAGTCTAACTGGAAATCCGAGATTCCACCCATGCATTCCTGCCGAGCCTCAGCAACCATCCAACCCGGATGTGATCCCATACCACTGCCACAATCACGCTGCTCAATGACCATAATTTGGACCACTTCGATCATATCCCTGCGCTGCCACTTCCACTTCTGTGAATTTACACTCCCTTATAACATAACTGCTATCCACGCAACACACATGTTCTGAACCTGCTCGTAAGGACTCTCGAGTCCATGCACCATCTCCACTAATCATAATTAATATCCGGGGCCAGACCTTCTAACGCTAATACATCGCAACATACTCAAACAATTTCCTCGCATCGATCTAACAATACCTGCAGAGTCTTCAGCATGACTGGACTGCCTTACCAGGCTTTCAGCCAATCTGGACCACTCTCAGAACCTTCAGCCAATCTGGACCGCCCTCCAGGGGCTTCGGTCTAGCTGGACAGTCCTCCGAACCTTCGGCCTGACTGGTACGCCTACCGGCCTTCAGTCTATCCGGACCGCTCAACTAGCATCTATCATTCCAAGTTATCTCTCCGGGAAATCCTCCCATGCATATTGTTCTAGCCCTATAGGGGTTCCGAACTCTATCTCCATCATACATACACGATCCCGGCCTGAACCCAGGCCCTTCACAATCAATGCCATAGGTCTGTAACCTACCCCGCACTCCTGCTACTCCCCCATACCAGCCTGCTCTCAGCTGACAGAAATACCGCTGAATCCCAAGCAGCTAAACAGTCTCTCAAGCCTATCGACCATCCGAAGAATTTCCAATTCTCCCCCACTTAGGGCACTGACTATCCACCACCGGTCGCTATCACTGACCTCCCAAAACAACCTTGCACAAAACCCAACACTTACATGCGGACTGATTCCCACTAGCACTAACAACCTTCACAAAATCACATTCCCACTCTGATCATCCCGCTCGAAAGAAACTCAATCTTCAGATAACCAACGAAAACCCGAAACACTAACCCATAACCATACCAAACCCTCAAGGAACCACGGATACCAAAACGAAAACCACACAACGAGACTAGCATATAATAATACTCCATAATAATCACAAAATATCAAGAAGGGAACATACCCGCAGCTGCATCTGGCACTTCTATGACCTCTTCTGCTGAAAGCTGAAAAGCACGACCCTGAGCCCTTGGGGGCTCCGCTCCACCCTGACCTTCACCCATGATCCTCAAAGTGGCCGGTGCTGGAGCCTGCACTGGTCCTGCAGCAAGCTATGGACAGTCGATCCTCAAGTGCCCAACCTGATGACAATGATAACAAATCCTCAAATCCCGAACCGGCGCTGACTGCCGACAATCCCTCGCATAGTGCCCCTCCTTTCCGCACTTGCGGCATGCACCACCGGACCGACAAACTCGGGTGTGACCCCTCCCACACTTCGCACAAACGTGGCTGCCCTGATCTCCCATCCTGGAATCAACGATCTTAGACTGTTTCATCGCCGACTGCGACTGCAGCGGAGCTTGCCTCAGCTCACGTAACTACAACTCAATCTCTAACTCACGCCGCCTGGCGGCCTCCTGCAACTCCAACAAAGTCTCGCACCTCTGCACGGATACAAACTGTCTGATATCTCTCTTCAGCATACTCAGATATCGGGACATCTGAGCCTGCTCCGAAGCGAACTCAGGGAAAAACATCGCCCTCTCAGTAAACATCCTGGTGATCTCCGTCACTGACTCCGAATCCTGCTTCAGCTCATGGAAATCCTGAGCCAACCTCTCTCTCTCTCTCTCTCTCTCTCGACCTGCGGAACATAACGAGTGCTGAACATTTCTCTGAACTAATCCCATGAAACCGCAGCCCTCTGCGTATCCGTGTATAACCCCGTGGTCAATCTCCACCAATCCTTTGCCCCGAGCCTTAACAGGTTCAGAGCACACCTCACCCTCTGATCAGCAGGGCATGAACACGTGAAGAAACACCCCTCCACGTCCGATAACCATCTCATAGCAACGATCGGGTCCTGAACTCCATCAAAGGTGGGAGGCTTCGTATTATCGAAGCCCCGATACTGAAAACCTCTACCAGCTCCTCCCCCTGCCGCTGCTATAGCCGCCGTGGCAGCCATATCAGTGAGAGTCGCATAACGCTCATCAAAATACTCCACCATGGCGGTCTTGATCGACCCAAACAGTTCCGACAACTCGGCCCGGAACAACGCACCAACCTCATCATGTAGGATCTCACGCATCCTCGCATCCAACTCGCACGTGCTCATCTGACCAATAACCTCGGGCGGTACTGACCCACCCGGAACTCCCTCTCCTACTCCCGATCTTGACCCAGATCTACTTCCAGCATGCCTCGAAATCTCCATACTGAAAATAAACCACAAAATCTTAGACACTTCCCACTATCTCGGGAACCAACTCTCAACCCAACCCTAGAGGTCATGGTTTTCCCTGATACGCGTATGGGTCCTGTGCTTTCAGTAGTACGGGCCCATACTACCTTCCACACCTACCCATATTTGTATGAAGTACTACCACAACACCCTAGTGACAAATATACATATCAAGCGCTCAATCCTCACTCCTAGAGGAACACTAGAAATCTCATACAGAGGAAAACCCTAGGCTAGTAGGCATCATAAAACAGGAAACATTATCATGAAATCCTGAAGATCCCTAGCCTAGTACTAGCATGTTGTTCTATCAAAGCTCGAAAACAAATATCATGCAAGGTATTTAGGGGTTACTTACTGGCTCCGGCTGATCGTACCTCCGCGTCCTCTTTTTACTTAATTTGAAAACCATTCTAAGTTCTCTTTTAAAAACTCTCCGTGATTTGAGACTGGATTCACACGAATGTTCCTCCAATTCACTGAAACCAAGGCTCTGATACCAACTTGTAACGACCAAAAATTTCAACAAAATTTTAAACTTTTCAAAAACAACCCATTTTAATATTGTTATTACAAAAAGGTTTTCAATACATTTATTATCAGAGTATTCCTAGAACCATGTGATAAACATAAACACGAGGAGCGGTACGATCACGCCTTCGCCTTGCCACGGTCTCCTGAAGAACCTGAAAAACATTAAACCACAACTGTATGCCCGAAAGCTTTGTGAGATACCCCCAAAATACCAACCACATATACACCCTTCCAGGCTACGACCTTCCGGTCCAAATCATAATGCCTTCCGGCCCATAACATAGTGCCTTCCGGCCCATAACATAAATAGCATACATAACATAACAGAACATAGAACAGTCATGCATATCAGTCCACCGGGTCCATCCTCTGAGTCTAGTCATGTCCTTCGAGTCTGCAGTGTGGTTGGTCCGCCCGCACCTGGCCTTCAACCCACCTGGTCCACTCTCTGAGTCTACAGTATGATTGGTCCGCCCGCATCGGGCCCTCAGTCGTGATGGTCCACTCTCCGAGCCTCGGCACGTCTGGTTTGCCCTCGTGGGGCCTTCAGCCTATCCGGACTGCTCGCTGGGCCTTCGGAATAACCGGTCCGCCCTGGGTATCTTGGCCTACAACACAAATCAGGACCCGCCTCAACCCAACTCAAGTCCCAACAACCATGTGCACATAACATACAATCATATAACAGTTCATAGTCAACAAGACGATCAAGCAAATCACATAACATATCATTACCCTAACCAGGATACCGACCTAACCGGTCACTAGCATAACATCTCCCTACATATCAGGAAAACCGACCATAACCAGGTCTCTAACATATACCATCGTAGCTACCAGGATGCAGATATATCAAAACAATGACATAACAACAAATACCCGAATCTCAATCCGATAAAGGGCCGGCCTTGGTGCCTTAGACCCTGTCGATATAGTGAGGATAACTCACCTCGCGAATGCCGATACTCTGAACTGAAGAAGAAGACTCTCGAATCACCAACTCACCACAAATCCCAAACTAACCATCATAACAAAATAAACATTAGGCCAATCATACATCCACTTATCGGACCAAGACCAAAGTCCTAATCTCATACAAAGTCCAATATTGGCCCAATTTACCAAATTGGGCCCACCTCACCAAATGGGCCTAGATCCAATGTCCATAACAACAATTAGGCCCAAAATACTCTATCCATAATTTCCAAACTTGGCCCAAACACCAACAACCCACAAACGGCCCAAACTCAAAAGGCTCAAAATTAAAATCTACACAGGGGAGTACGCTGGGCGTACCCACCTTGGTACGCGGGGCGTACTCACTGAAACGCAATTGAGGATCGGGGCTTTGGCCCGCTACGCGGGGCGTAACTGCACTACACATAAAACCATTGTAACTTTTTAATGGCTTAAGCTATTAAGCCCAAACTTCAGATTCCTAGGCTAAATATGATTAGAATTCATAAAGTCTCAAACTTTATCATTTAGGATGTCCATAAGCTCTTAATCCAAGGTCTTAATCCAATAAGACCTATATATCTCACACATGGAACAACTACAGCCCTTGGGACCTCATTTTTCTCACTCAAGACCTCTCCAAAGGTTTGAAAGGACAGCCAATCTCGGCCAACACAAAGCATGAATCAAGATGAGAACTTTGGGACAAGAAAGATGCTAAAAAGTTCACAACACTTAGATCCATGCAAAATAAGTGGCAAGCAAGAAGCTTTATACCTCAAATAAGCTTCAAAGGATGATATCTCTTCAGATCTACAAGCTCTAATCATTCCTCTTCTTCTTTGACAACTTCTCCTTTCTCCTTCTAGCCTTTCTTTTTCCCAAATGAGCTTTCCAAGGTCAAACACACCCAACAATGAAGGAATACGGGTTTTCTAGGGTTTTTGAGGTTAAGGATGAGCTTATGTAGGCTAGGGTATGAACCAACATGTTCCTTATATAGTGGCTGACCCTAAATTAGGGTTTGGGGTTTCTGAGAGTACGCTGGGCGTACCTCTAGTACGCTGGGCGTACTCACCCGGCCACCCTGCAGTTTTCTCTCTATTACGATGGGCGTACGTCCAGCTTACGCTGGGCGTACCCAGCCAAACTTCAAAATACATGCATGCCATGCATGCATGGGACCTTTCCCACTTATTTCACAAAGAGCTATAACAATGATCATCTTCAAAACGCCGCAACTCCTCTACTTTAAACCCGCTCCCAAATAACTTTACATTCATACGAGGGTGACGAGAAGCCCAATACTTCTAACAATATATACCAGCCCGAAACCTTCTCGGATGAAACCCATTTCCCGTAAAAGGACCAGAATTACCCTTCCTCTTAAATCTTAGGGACTCATAATTAAACACTTTAAGAACAGGGTGTTATAGGGAAAGTGAATATGATCCAAGTTCTAGAGAGAAAGTGAAATTAGAAAGTATTCTAGAGAGGGAAAATCAAATTTTGAATAAAATCAAGGAATAAATTCGATTTCTAGAAAAAAAACTCTCTCGCAGAGATAAAGAACTTACACCCATTTGATATTCACCAAATCATGTTGTCATCCTTGATCAAATTCTTGAGAATTTCATGAACACCCACTCTGATACCAATTGTAGTGACCCTGAGTATGATGACATGTGCAGAATAGTAAAGAACAAGTGAATCAACCAATCATCAAGAACACCAAGAGTAAATAAAATCATTTTAAGCTGCATTAGAATAGTAAGAGTACAAGTGGGCAATGTAATTTCTCTCACTAAACTATTCTCTCAAAATGGGTCTTACTTAAAATGGGAGCCACTCACTTTCTATTTATAGGAAAGGCTAAACGCATTACACATCACAAGAGGGTAAGTCACATCCAAGGACAACTTTGCACCCTAACATTCTCCCTCTCAAAGTAAGGATTGGATGACCTCGCTTCAATTTCCAAATGAACTCACGATCAAGACTAACTCCCCCTCGAAGTAACACCATCGGTCTTCAAATCCGCTTTAAAAAGGAATACCTGAGAATCTTTGAATAAGGACTTCTACATTCTCCCTCTTTTTATAATAAAAAAATGATTACAAAACCCACAAAGGATGAGAAGCGATCAAGGAATAAACTTGATGAAATTCCCCCTTGATGTATAATAAAAATACAAACACGAAAATATTGCACCAAAAAGCAGTCACAAAAATCGAGAAAATTTCCAAATGTTGTCAAAATTTTCGACTTTTGGGTGAGAGTTGCGAGAAATTCAAAAATAGGGTAATAACTATCAATTTTGTAAACTCTACACGGACCCTTTGCCAAATCAGTTTCAAATGTGAAACTTTACCCCAAATGCAAAACTAGGCATAACATGTCAATTCACATCAACTATAGGGACCATATTTAAAATATTTTCCCAATTCACAGAATTATACCCTTAATTCAAAATAGGGCAAAAACTATCAGAATAATAAAACTATAGGGATTCAAAATGAAATATCTTCACTTCATCTAAAAAATTTACCTTAATTCGAAATTGGGTATATTTTGCCAAACCATTGAAATTGTAGGGACTCGAATTGAAAAGATTTGTTCTTCCCCAATTTTGTTACCAGATGCGAATGGAACAAAAATCAGTCTAATATGAGTTTGACTCCAATAAACTCGTTCATCCACAAGCCATTCGAATCCAAAAGTTTTCTTTTGACTCGAACATACATCAATAAATTAACATCATACAAATCAAAATCAACTCCTCCTCCATTTGATTTTGACACTCAGTTAACTTAGTCAAGACCAAAACGATTGGAATCAAATTTTCGATCCTTAAAGCTATTACTTTCGATTTCCAGTTCCACTTTAGATGCAAAATCACGATGCTTGACTCAAACAAACATCACTATCGAATTCGATCCTCCAGACTTGAACGACTCAATTCCCAGTCAAATTTGACATCTATCGATGACAGGTGCCACTCGAAATCAATTCCAAACATCTTGAATCAAGTTTAGACTCAAGCAATTTTACAACAATCGAACTCCCATTTATTGATTTTGACTCTTAAACTTTGACTTTCGATTCACAGTAACCCCATGGAAGACACACCAGCCAAACAAACATACACTAGTCAAATGCGAATGAACATCGAATCCAATTCAACTTTCAATTCGATTCCAAGATTAATGTCAAATATCCCTTCTTCCTTAATCTATTCAACTCAAAATCTATCATACACAATATCGCATTTTCCAAAATCAAGAAATCAACACTTAATTCTAAATCAAAACTTTTATCTTTGACTGAAAACTTCAAAATATTTTCGATACTATAAAGCTTTATTAATCTAAATTCAAGCTTACTCATCGAAAATCATGACTTCACCACAACTTTTGATTAAATTCTTCAATCCCAAAGTCAAATCGAACCCAAAAAAATACGTACAACCCCAAGTAAGTTCAACTTGAAATTAATTTCGATTTCGATTTTGATATCCAAATAAAACTCACTTCTCTTTCTCATTTCAATTTTATGATATGAAAATTGAACTTCGATGATAATGAATGAGAAAATAGTTTTTGCTGAAGAATGGAATGAATAAGATCGAAAACAGTACATGATACGAGTAGTTGGGCTAAAACAAATAACAGTTTGTTCGAATTGGACTCAAGATGAACAATATTCGAATGTTGATAAAAAGATTAACATCAACAGATTTGGTTTGGGCTTTGACGTATGGACCAATAAACAGTAAAAAAAATTTGAGAATTTTATTTTGATTTTGTTGAGTCAATTTGTGTTACGTCTTGGGCCTTATGTTTTGTATCTGGATTGGGCCTGTCCATCGGTGATTATCTAGATTAGCTAGTAGGGTTATTCTATATATATGCATGCATGTATGCGTTATTAAGAGTTGATAATTACGTTCATTATTTTGTATCCCTAAACATCTCTACAGTCGAAGTTCTTAGTAGAACTCTTCTGAGGTGTTAAAATTTTAATCATTCAACACATTGAAAGCTATTCTCGTGTTCTTGTTTACTCTTATAGTTGTTTGCTTGCATAGAATCTAACGATCCTTAAAGAACTTTTGTTCTAACAATTGGTGTCAGAGCAGGAGACTGTGTGATCAATACACACTGTATTCAAAATTCCTTAGGGTTTCCGCTTTTATCGTATAAATAAGAAGTCGTCTTCTTTGTTTCGACAGCAACTCAGTTTTAGATAAAACCCTAATCTCAAGTTTACTGGTTTGATTCTAGCAGCTCACCATGTCTCACGATGATTCACAAACAAACCTAATCAACATCTCAAACAGCATTGGATCTACAACCAAGATATACATTCTCTACACTCAAGACTACGAAGTATGGGCACATCACTTTAAAGACTATGTGATTGGATCTGAAGATAATGGGTGTCTTATCTGGGAAGCTATCACACTTGGGCCGTTTGTTCACTTAGGAATGAACACTACTGTCAAATCCCAAAAGGAATATAACAAGCTGGTAGCGGATGTAGACAGGATTCCGCAGGATGAGGAAAGACAAATTGCTATGTAATGTGAAGGCCATAAGGATGATCAGATTCGCCTTACAATCTGACACCTTTCGATTGGTTGGTTCATGCACAATGGCCAAAGAAATCTGGGATAGGTTGAAAGAACTCTATTGTACCGATGAAGATCTAGAACACTCCATTCAAACCTTGTTGCTGTCAGAATTCGAAGTATTTGAATAGAAACTTGACGAAAAGCTCATACAAACTTTCTATCGGTTCAATCATCTCCTAAGTAAGATGAATAAGCATGGAATAGAGAGGAAGTTGATTGAGCAGAAAGTGAATTTCATGAACGGGCTCAGACCAGAATGGATGGCTGTTGTTTCTACTGTAAAAGCGCATGTACAGTTTAAATCTTACTCGCTAGCAAAACTTGTGTGAATTCTCATGTCCCATGAAAGTGTAGTAACCAAAGAAGCGAAAGTGGTTTCTGGTGTGGGTTAACTAGCTCTTGTCTCTAAAGGAAAAAGTATTGTAGAAGAAGAGGAAGATTCTGATATTTCTGAGTGTGACCTTACAAGCGAGGAGTATGCTATGATGGTCACCAATCCAAAGAAGTTTTCAAGGAGAAAATTTCCTGTCAACAAGAACCGAAACTGGCAGGGAAGTTACAACTCTGAGAAGGTGAAGGATGAAGCGAAGGTCACCTCTCAAAAGGATGAAGAAAAGAAGGAGAGCAAGCTTGCAGGAGACTCAGGATACGACTGCAATTACTATCACGACAAGAACCACTTTCCCAAAGATTGCATGCTAAGGAAAATGGTTGAGAAAAGAGACGGAGAAGATGATGAGGCATACTATATGCGCAAGCTGGAAGCGATCAAGACAAAAAAAGTGACTAACAGGTCTATGAATGCCTTGATTGTGTAGGAGAATGCTGATGAAGACGAGTTCGGTGGCGTGGAAGTTTGGTCAACTGACTCTGAAGATGAAGAGGTGAGAAAGCCCACTCATGGAAAGGCTTATGTAGCAAAGGAAGTGGGTTCGGCTGGAAAGTGCTTGATTGTCACAGCTAGTTCATGAACCGAAAGTGCAAGTGTGGAACGGAACCTGACTGAAAACAAATGTTTTGCAGCAAAGCCAGTTAGTGAGTAGATCAACGACTGCGATCGTTTGATCAAAAAGGTACAATATATCCTAGGATCTCGTAATGTGCCAATAACAGAATATGAAGAAGAATTAAATGAATTAAAACTTAAATTTTCTAATCTAAGTGGCAGTCTCATGCAAACTCGGTTAAAAAATTCTAACCTAACTGACCAAATCAGTAGGGTGACAACGAAGAGTGAGGTGAGAAGAATGTGGATAGAGCTAAAGGAGCATGAGTTACTGGCTAGGGATGAAAGTATTTATTTGCAAAGAGACAATCTAAAGTTTTTAAAACAAACGAATGTTTTTTGTTTAATTGCTAAGCATTTATATACTAATATAGCTCAACTGCATTTAAGTTGTGAGATAGGAAATAAAATTTATAAGATGATTTTGCCATTTCTTGAATTTAAGGAAGACGAGGTCATAGCAGAATGTGAATCAGAAGTATCATCCGAAGAGACATCCATGACCTACAAAATTGGACTGCATAAAATAGAAACCTTCATTGATTCAAAAGAACACAAATGTATGCTAAAAGATATTTTAGTAGAAAATGATAGGTTGAAAATTAAGTCAGACACTATTCACTCATTTGACCAATCCAATGCCAAATTAGCTTCTAAAAATAAAATAGACTTAGAAAATACGTCTGAATTTGATGAAGAAAGTGAGATGAGTGAGATATATGTAGAAGACGTAGTTGATTGCTCTGAGTTTATGAAGAGCGAAACTGAGAATGAGAACCCACTAATCTCATAAATTTCAGTTGAATTTGCTCAACTGGCAAAAGATAAGGAAAAGAAACTCAATGAAAAGGCTATGGTTTATCAAAAGGTTCAGACTGTGCCAAATCAAGTTTATGCAGTTACAGGGGACACTCATCAGAATTAAGAATCATGGTCGAAAATGATAATGATGAAGGATGTGATGACTACTTCTGGTTAGCTCCTATTGATAATGCAGACAAAACGGTAGGCTTATCTGAGCAAACTTCTTGGAGGGTTAAAGGAAGATACGTAGCTGAACCCATAAATTAACCCTCAAGTTTCGACAAACCAGGCACGAGTGGAAACAAAGAAATCCCTGTACAACCAAAGGAAGAACTGACAGTTCTAGTCAAAACAAACGAAACTCAAAGAGAGAAGCCAAAGGCCAGCTTCAATATCCACAAATCGCAGAAGGAGCTAGCTGAACAGAAATGCTTAAGAAATCAAAGATATGCAAAGAATCTGACTGAGCGAAAGAGTTACTGGCAATCTCAAAATCCTAACTATGTCCCTCCTAAGAGAGTATCAACAGACAAAGGAAAGGAAATTTTCAGTCCAAGATCCTACTATTCCAAGTCTCCAAACCGAAAGTCGAGTTTCGGTTCTAAACCCAGTTTCGGTCCCCAGTCAAGTTTCGGATCCACCAAGTCCCAGAGCAAGGCAAATTCTTTGAAGGAAATCAAAGGAAAGGGAAAGCTGACTTCAGATTCTAAGTTTTACAATAAGAAATCATCAGCTAACCCTAGATCTCAAAAGAAAAATCAAATGCCAATACCATCTAACAAACCAACCAATGCACTTAAGTTTAAACAAGATAAAACTAAAATCAAAGTGTATACAATTAAAAGAAAAGATCAAACTACTCTAGTAAAAAGAACATATTTGGTTGATATTTCCACTGCAATTCTATTTTCTGTAAAAAAACTCACAAGGACCCAAGCGACTTTCGGTTCCTAAATCTGCTTGAATTTGTAGGTAATAAGTGACGAGAAGTTCGATGAGGAATGGTATATAGACAGTGGCTACTCGCGTTACATGATAGGAAGGAAGGAAGAGCTAAGGGAGTTTCGGTCCCTGAAAGATGGTGGGTGTGTGAAATATGGAAATAACTCCTATAGCACAATCAAGGGATACGGTATGATAACCAATGGAGATTTCTCAATTCGAAAAGCGGCATATGTGGAAGGATTGCAACATAACCTCATTAGTATGTCACAATTATTTGTGGGCACAGGTCTAAAAGTATCATTTGACGATGAGGGCTCTGAGCTAATTGAGAAACAATCCAAGAAGGTTCTATTGAAATCTGAACGTAAGGGAGAGATGTACCCTTTAAATCTCAACCCTATACGAGGAAAACCAGCAATATGTTTGTTGTCAAGGGCAAATACAGATGAAAGTTGGTTGTGGCATCGACAACTATCGCACCTGAACTTCAAAGACATTAATAAGTTGGTGCTTGGTGATCACGTTCGAGGACTTCCTCTTCTCAAGTTCGACAAGGAACATCTGTGTGCAACATGTGAAATGGGCAAACAAAGCATAAAGATCCACCCTACACGAATCAATACAAAGATAATTGAAGCTCTTGAACTCTTGCACATCAACTTATGTGGACCTTCTGCTATTGAAAGCTTCGGTGGAAGTAAGTACATTCTTGTAATTGTAGATGACTTTTCACGCTTCACCTGGGTTTTCTTTCTTAAACAGAAATTAAATGTGACTCCCAAGTTAAAGTCATTCATAAAGCAAGTGGAAGTACAGTTGAGGAAAACGGTAAGGACTTTTAGAAGTGACAATGGTATGGAATTCAAGAATAATGATTTTGAGAACTTTCTGGCTGACAAGGGGATAACTTATAATTTTTCGGCCCCTTATACACAACAACAAAATGGGATTGTTGAAAGACGAACCATGCTCAGTTTCGCTTCACTTCCGTTATATTTTTGGGCTGATGGTGTTGCAATTGCATGCTATACTCAAATTCGGTCCCTGCTAAACAAGAGATTCTCAATTACTCCATATGAGATATTAAACAACCGAAATCCAAATGTAAAATTTTTCCACATATTCGGTTCAAGGTGTTTTATTTTCAATTCTAAAGAGAACCGAAATAAGTTTGATGTCAAAGCCGATGCAGGAATTTTCTGGGTTATTCACTAACGTCGAAAGCATATAGTGTGTTGAATAAACGCTCAAAACGAATTGAAGAAAACTATTATGTCACCTTCGATGATAATTACATGAAGAAAGTTCAAAGAAGTGAAAGTGACTTAGGAGAATTTTTTCCAGAATCTGGACAAGTCTCGGTTCCAATAGCCAACCTATTTGAAGAATACATGCGCCTGTTTGATGAACTAGAGAAATCAGCACACTCCGAAGCGAAAGTCGCAGATAACACAATTAATACTCTCAATAAAATTATAGATGAAGCTGCCAAAGAGATGGAAAGTGAACCTCCTACCGCTAAGAGCAATCCACAATTTCAAGGGGAAAGTTCAACATCGGAAACAAACAAAGCATCTTTCGAGGGGGAGGATCCAATTTGGTCCCCATCTCATAAAGGTTCAGGCAAAGGGGAAAGATATGCTAATAATCCACCTATTAGTAGTACAGTCGAGGGGGAGAATCGAACTCCCATAGAGAATGCAACCTTTAATGTTGACACAAATTACACTTCGCCAGTCGAGGGGGAGAAAGAGAGTGAAAGTACAACTGACGAAGGCGAGGGTGATCTATCAGAAGTTGAAGTAGAAGTGAATGCTGAATTAGATCCAGCATGTGACCCGAATTATCCTCCATTAGTGAAATGGACCAAAGACCATCCCAAAGCACAAATTGTTGGTGAAACTTCAGAAAAAGTTTTTACTCGTTCTCAATTGAAAGCGAAACAAACTGCATTATTCTCTAAAGTTGAATTTTGTATGTTTAATTCGTTTGTTTCCAAGATAAAACCGAAAACTGTAAATGATGCACTTGATCATTCAGATTGGGTCCAAGCAATGAAAGATGAGCTTCATGAGTTTGAACGTAACCGAGTTTGGAGGCTAATACCTACACCAAAGGTAGCGTCTGTGGTTGGCTTGAAGTGGATCTTCAGAAATAAGTTAGTTAAAGATGGGAATGTCATTCGCAACAAGGATCGGTTGGTGGTGAAAGGATATTGTCAAGAAAAAGGGATAGATTATGAGGAAACCTTCGCTCCAGTAGCTAGGTTGGAATCAGTTAGAATCTTCTTGGCATATGGTGCTCATAAAAACTTTGAAGTCTTCCAAATGGATGTCAAATGTACTTACTTGAATGGAGAATTAGAACAAACAGTTTATGTTGCGCAACCGCCTGGGTTTGTGAATGAGAAATTCCCTGATCATTGCTATGTGCTGGATAAAGCGGTCAATGGATTAGAACAAGCACCGAGAGCCTGGTATGAAACTTTAACTCACTTCTTAAAAATGTCAAAATTTAAATAAGGTTCGGTAGACCCAACCTTCTGTCGAAAGAAAGAAGGCGAACATCTTATGATTGTTCAGATTTATGTTGATGATATCATCTTTGGCTCTACGAATCCTAGCTTAACAGCTGAATTTAGGAAGTTGATGAAGACTAAATTTGAAATGAGCGTAATGGGTTCAATTAACTTTTTCTTGGTTTGAATATTAGACAGGGAACAGAAGGTATATTTATCAACCAAGAGGCCTATACAAAGAACCTACTGACAAAATTCGGTATGACGAGTGACTCAAAAGTGAAGGTTCCAATGGCATTTGGCACTAAGTTAACACCATCTCTGGAAAAACCTGTTGTTGACATAACACAATATCGTCAAATGATAGGTTCAGTTTGATGGGTTTTGGTCATAAGAACATCCTATGTGCTCATACAAACCCTAATGCTCGGATCTAGTTTTCTCTATTGTACATGCAAGTTATCCAAGACTATAAACCCTAATTCTAGCATACAAGTAATCATATTAACATAAGAATGGGTTTAACACATTACCTTGATTGTTATGTAGCAATAACAATCCAATTCCTCCTTGTATTGACTTTAGAAACCTTAGAGTCACAAATGTCACTCCTCTAATGGTTCACAAACACCAAGAGCAAGAGGATGAAGAGGAGAGAGGATGGAGGCTGCCCTAAAACGTGTGAAACCCTAGAAGGATGCTTAGCCACGTTTTTAGGTCATAAGGGATGTATATATAGTTAGGCTATTAGGGTTATCTAACAAGGAAACCCTAAATTGGATGCTTAAGCCCTAAGCAACCCATAGATTCCTTTCCTTAAAGCCTTGGACGATTTCCTCATGGGCTTTCCCATAGAATTCGTCCACTCCTTAATATAAGGTAATATATAGCCCAAATTGCAATTATCTTATAATTATAATTCCATTCCCTTTAGTTTAATTAATCTCTTTTAGTCACAAAACTAATTACCAATTAACTCTTGACTAATATTAATTTAAACAATATGATTTCTCCTTTAATATATTATTCTCATAATATATTAATAAATCATATTTAATCCTTTCTCTCCATAATTCATCCTATCAAGTTGCTTTGGTGAAGGAAACCCAAAAGGACCATGCACCATCGGGTCAAGTACATACCAAAATAGTTATGGACTTAGACACTAATCCAACAGTCTCCCACTTGGATAAGTCTAATAACTATTATGCGTATGACTTCAGATCCTGATCTGCAATTGTAGCTCTCCAAATCCACTGTCAACTCTGATCCTATCAGATACGCGTGTCCTTTAGATAAGGGATTATATATTCCTCCATTCTAGATATCGTATGAGATATGATTTAAAATCATTCTCTTTGTACTATTTCTCGACTTCCGATTTATGATGACTGACTAAATTGAACAAATCAAATTAGCCCTAGCCCGGCCGAGTATTTATGTTTGTCATCACTAAACCATCGAGGGGGCCAAAGATATCGCTTTTATCCTACTTGGGATAAAAGGAACGGATAAACTTTGATTCAATGCTCGCTTGCACTTACTCACTGAATCACACACAACAATATGTTTTATGACACCAAGTTACTGGTACGTTTACATATTATCAATGTGCAACCGATCAGCAAGATACAACTCACACATCTCGGTTTCAAGAATATAAGATGTTATCGTCTCGCCAATCACTCGTGATACAATCCATGGAGTGATCCAAGTGAGCGTGGGTTTGATCCAATGCTCAAATTCATATTCATAAGCACTCATGAACGTTGCAGAAAACATTTGCTTATGTCTAGCACTCTTTAGACAACCCACAAACCAATTCATGACAATCTTCATTCATACCTACTTCCAACATATGAATGACAGTGGCCCTTTCGAATAATTTGACTGTTCTTAATCAATTAAATTATTCAGGAAGTCAAAACATGCAAAGTGAAACACAAGAATAATACTAATCCCATATGGCCTCAACCCTTTGAGCATAAATAAAACACCTTTTATTTATCACCATATCGATTACTCATTATTTGTCGTTTCGGGTAATCAACTTCTTACTTAAATTATTACACTTGTCCCATGCTCTTCCGCATACACACAATGTTTACTTATGGTTCTTACTTTCTGAAATAGATCAAATTCGTCACATTTCCAATCATTCTCATTTCACAACTCCTAATCCTTTTTCATAAGTGTAAGAACATCAAATTCTTGCTACTTATAGAATATGCTAGATTCTAACACTTTATGCAATGATCCTTTTTTAATGTTACTGCACCAAAGTCACAAAGACTATTGTCAATGAAATTACAAAGTCCTCTATCGAAAATTGTTACAAGACAATTCCTTAGATATGATGTCTCACACTCAAAGTACATTCCTTTGAACATCCTTTTGCATAAAAGTTTCTAATCTAGACATAGTTTTTCAATATTCAATTCCCAATATGGACAAGTTTCCACATTTTCCATATGACAACTCATTGTTAATAGAATCTTATCTATTCATCATAATGTCGATATGGTCCATCCAATATGGAAACATTTCCATATTTTCCAATACTATACTTCCAACTACTCACAAGCGATCAATCCTTGGCGAACTTTGGATTGTCCTTTTGATAGTTGTTTAATTATTTTGGTCAAAAACGGATTCTAGTCCTTTTTCCCTCTTAATGCGCTAAACATTTGGAAAATTTTAGAATGGTCAAATATTATAGCATTTGCAATCGATCCTGTACCCGAAGCGTATGAGACACGATGCAAAATGTCTTACATAAAGATTTGATACTTTATCAATCTTTTGCCATAATTTTTTGTTTGCTATGTTCTCAAAATTTGAATTGTGAAGAGGAATGCTGTAATCATAATCGAAATTTTAAGAACACACTATGTACTTTTGACTAAATTTATTAACATTCCACAATCTAAGCCTTTAGATTTGAAATGAAGCATAATATTCTCTCCCCTAATTATAGCAAAACAACTATTCCATCTTTACAACTTTGCAAAGAATGACTCTTGTTTTCTATAATTAATATTGCCAACTTGCAATACTTTCCTTAATAATCATACAATCATAACATTTATGCTCCCACTATCATGATGATTATTATAAAACATAACACTTATGCTCCTACTAGCTTCGACATGTATTTATAAACATCTTAACTTTCAGGAAAAAACAATACCTATTGAATTTCTTAAGTCCTTGTTTCTAATACTTAGTGCTTTTATAATATTTTATCAAAGCTTCTTGAACTTATACACCTTTCCCTTAGATAGTTCATATGTGTGTCTAAACAATTAAGACTAATTGCTAAACCTCACAACTCAAATCATGGAAAGGGATACCGTAACCATAATAGAATTTGAGAATGCAATTTTACAATCACTATCTTTTTAAAATCTTTCTTAGTGAAAGCATTTCCTCACAATCATTTTCATGAAGGAGGAAATCTTATGACACTTAGATTTAAACGGTGTATGTGTTCCTATCCATGTGAATTTGTTAAAACCAAAGTTTACAACAAATTTAAACTCATATGGACCGAACTTTCTTAATCTTGATTTCTTGCCTTATGGTAGCACAGCTGCCCACCATGTCTTCCAAGTAGTTAAGCAGTTCACCTTTGCCTATCAAAATACTTCCCATTGATCAACGTCCTTGCCTTTCATGCATTCAAACGAGAACTCATAGGACTCATATGCATTATTAACTCAATTGGAATGGCATAGAAAACAAAATAGTGTCAACATGATAGGTTGTAAACCTCAACTCGTGTGCTAGTGATGATCGATAAGGTTTATTTGATTTGTTCTTGAAACCATTGAAGACCATTAAGACTCCCACTGACTCCTTGACATATAAGATTCTCTTGTCAATAAACATTTCTTGACAACCAAATATTCAATGGTTAGTGTAGTTTTTATCATAACACTTCATAAAATGGTCCTAGTTGGTCTTTGTCTTATCCAAGACATCACAACTTTCCACATTTGATGAATGTTAAAAACCTTCTTAATACTTGTCACTTATTGTCACAATCTTAACTATAAGAATTGTTATTGGAACGAAGTATGATTGACTTTTTGATTTAACCATTTCTTCAATTCTTGATTCCTCTTCTTAGACATATAATTGTACTAAGACTCACTTAGATGATCAATTGAGATATGGTTCTTAATCATTAAGACCTATCATAAAGCATAAAAGGTACTCTCCCTTCTTCTTAGAATGGAGAAACTTTTATCTTTCTGCCTACTTGATTCTTCTTATTCGTTTTGCTATTGATTTAAACTTTTTCAATCAATTCAGAATTACACTTAATCTTATGAGTATAATCATATTTACTAAACTTTTAGTAAACCATGATGAATATCTTGTTACTCTTATGGTGGACTTTGACCAACACACAACTTTGTGTACTCGATCTCCTAGTCCCTCACTGATGGGTTTTGGTCGATCATGGCTCTGATACCACTGATGGGTTTTGGTCATAATAACATCCTATGTGCTCATACAAACCCTAATGCTCGGATCTAGGTTTCTCTATTGTACATGCAAGTTATCCAAGACTTAAAACCCTAATTCTAGCATACAAGTAATCATATTAACATATGAATGGGTTTAAGACATTACCTTGATTGTTATGTAGCAATAACAATCCAATTCCTCCTTGTATTGACTTTAGAAAGCTTAGAGTCACAAATGTCACTCCTCTAATGGTTCACAAACACCAAGAGCAAGAGGATGACGAGGAGAGAGGATGGAGGCTACCCTAAAACGTGTGAAACCCTAGAAGGATGCTTAGCTACATTTTTAGGTCATAATGGATGTATATATAGTTAGGCTATTAGGGTTATCTAACAAGGAAACCCTAAATTGGATGCTTAAGCCCTAAGAAACCCATAGATTCCTTTCCTTAAGGCCTTGGATGATTTCCTCATGGGCTTTCCCATAGAATTCGTCCACTCCTTAATACAAGGCAATCTATAGCCCAAATTGCAATTATCTTATAATTACAATTCCAGTCCCTTTAGTTTAATTTATCTCTTTTAGTCACACAACTAATTACCAATTAACTCTTGACTAATATTAATTTAAACGATATGATTTCTCCTTTAATATATTATTCTCATAATATATTAATAAATCATATTTAATCCTTTCTCTCCATAATTCATCCTATCAAGTTGCTTTGGTGAAGGCAACCCAAAAGGACCATGCACCATCGGGTCAAGTACATACCAAAATAGTTATGGACTTAGACACTAATCCAACACACTTATGTATCTAACAGCTAGTAGATCGGACATTATGTTTTCTATTTGTAATTGTGCTTGGTTTCAAGCTAATCCAAGAGAACCTCACAAGGTAGCATTGAAGAATATATTATGTTACCTGAAGCGAACCTCATCTCTCGGTCTCTAGTATCCTGCAAGATCTGGATTCTTCATTCAATCTTTTACTGATGCTGATCTTGGAGGATGTGGTCTATACAGAAAGAGCACTACCGGTGGATGCCAATTTCTTGATGAAAAACTTGTTAGCTGGAAGTCCAAGAAGCAAACCTGTGTGTCATTTTCCACAGCCGAAGCTGAGTATATAGCTGCAACGTCTTATACCTCTCAAGTAATATGGATTCAAATTCAACTGAGAGATTATGGACTAAGTATGAAGAAGATTTCTCTCTATTGTGACTCAGAAAGTGCAATAAGGATTTGTCACAATCCAGTGCAACACTCAAAAACTAAGCACATTGCAATTAGATATCATTTCATCAAGGATCATGTAGAAGATGGGAACGTGGAAGTACATTTTGTTCGATCTAGTGATCAACAGCCCGACATATTCACTAAGGCATTACCTGAAGCACTCTTTAACAAAATCTTACAAGGCTTGGGTATGATGGAAGCAGAGTTGGTACCGAATCCTCAAATCTCTCATTAAAGATTAGACAAGCCAAATGGATCGAACGCTCGGTCTATTTCGGCTCAGAAATTTAATGAACCGAAATGAACCGATCGCTCGGTCTATTTCGGCTCTGAAATTTCAAGAACCGAAATGAACCGACCGCTCGGTGTATTTCGCTTCACTCAATTGAGATAAGGTTTCGGTTGTATACTGTGTACATTTCTTTTCTCGTCTTTAATATGGTTTATGCTTATTTAATTTATCTATTTATGTTTTTATTCTTTTTCAGAAAAATTCAGAAATCCAAAAATATTTTCTATTTCTATTTTTATTCTTTTTCAGAAAATTTCAAAAATCCAAAAATATTTTCTATTTTTGTTTTTATTCTTTTTCAGAAAACTTCAAAAATCCAAAAATATTTTCTCTTTCTGTTTTTATTATTTTTCAGAAAACTCAATCCTTGAAAAATATTTTTCATTTTGTTTATTATGTTTGTGTGGTGTGTTTGTTTGTTCTTACTTCTATTAGGTCACAAGGGTACAAGTACAACAGAATTTGGAGTTAAGGCAGGTACAATTATTTCCATAAGAACTAGTTAAGGGTCCCTAGAAGCATGCGGCGGCATCTTAACCAAAGCCTCTACGACATAAAGCAGGCCTTAATGATTCGATCTATACCTATCGTTTCTTCCCAATTAGGCTGTTCACATCCACTTGGTCGAGAGCTACCTAACTCTTCTCATATTAGTTAAGAGTTTGTCTATTGAGTCACGTTTTTATAGCAGAAGGTACTTTTGGTTCTTTTGCCACCTTTCTTATATTCTCCATCTACTTTCGGTTCACCAATGTAACCCTTGAGATTCTCCGTCCTTACCACTGAGGTTTATGGTTGCACAAATTTTGTGTTTACGATCTTAGATACGTATACCACGTGCTGAGTGAAACCCAAAAATCAACACTAATAATGAATTGACGGTGAATTATCATATTCAAGATCTTACTTGTTACCAACTGAAATCTCTTTTTATTTTTGTGTGGTCTTTTATGAATTTGTCTAACACCAAGGCTTTTCTTCCCCTAAAGATCCAGTTTATTTTTGTTTTTGAGATTGCTATATCTTCTTTAGTCATTATAAAATCTATCCTACCTAATTGTTCAACAGACCATATCGATCTCACAAGTACTTTTTCCAATGTTCGGTCTTACATTGAGAATCGACATTCGGTTGAAGACAAGCCACCTTAAGCCTATGACTTAAAAAGAAGACTTTCAATGTTTCTGAACAAACACTTGATCGTATTTTTCAGGAAACCACACAAGCACTACAAGTTTATCTTGACTTTGAAGGAAGCGATTCTTGCCCGGGATCATCTGCTTTCTGTCTTATAATGAGACATCACTCACATCCCATACACACTTGCTTTATTTCTTTATCGATTGTCACTCTATCGCATGAAAATTTTATTTTCACAACTCTAGTTGTTGTTGGTTCAAGTTTTGTTTAAGCAGGGGCACTTATGTTTCTTGAAGTCACACTGAATTTCAAACGACGATTAAAGATAAAAATTTGGGCGCGTGAATTTGAAAGGTCTCTATACCCACGCATGCTGACGCTTACCTGGGAGTACCCAACTTGTCACATCGAGCTTTTCCAGGCGACATTTTAGTGATCACGTCATTATCATCATCTACATTCTCTCTCCTGGCAACGGTATATAAAGAGATTTTCCTTTATTTGTCTTCTATCACCAACAAAATCTCTCAAGATTACGATGCAAGTTCCAAATGTTTATCTTCCTTCTTCGATCAACAATGGAGACTACTTCCTCAGTTCAAGATCAGACTACGTCATCTACATTGCTCTCAATCAAGCCTAATCAGAATATGATCATCGAACTTAACCTATTTTTTTATGATTCGTATATGCTTCAGGTTGTCGAGTGCTTGAAGTATTCTCCGCTAGTTATAGCCCTATCTCAAGTTGAAGTCGTTTCGATGTCACTACTATCGCAGGTCTACTCCACGGCCTCATATGACAAGAACAAAGAACGTATTTTCTTTCAAATCCATAACAACAAGGCTTTTATTTCAAAGGGGAGATTTTGCTCATTGATGAATCTTGTTGTTGATTCCTCAGTGATCTGACCAGATTTTATCACAACTACATAGTTGTTCTCCATGTTGTACGAGATGGGATATACAGATGTGCTCACCACAGTCACAAAAGTTAAAAAGTCATGTTTACCCTTTCAATGGAATGGCACGCTAACTCTTCTTATTAAGAGTTTGGCAGAAAGGATTGGTGGATCGGATGGCACTAGCAAGGGTTTTCTTACCCTTTTATACGGCCTCTACAATGGCATCAACCTAGACTATGGGACGGTTATCTAGTCTCAAGTGGTGCAGAGTCTCAATACTTCTACGAGACATTCAGAGATTTCTTGTGGATGCTTCTGGATGCTTATTACAAGAAGGGCGATTAACACCTTGGACATTCCTGTGATGAAGGATGCCCTGGTCGCGTCTATTGCCACGTTTCACACGAAGAAGATCATCATCTCTGATCCAATCAAGTTCCCTCACAATGGCTCAATTCCTGAATCGATGTACCGTTGTGTCTCCGCTGAAAGTCATGTCATGGCAGAATACAGAAAACTGACTCCCATGGGACCAAGAGTTCTTACTCCGGAACAGCAAGCTGCCTTGGAAGCTGTAGACAAGCCTTGTAACAGAGGGAAACGCACTACCACGAAGAAGGAGTCCACAGAATAGGATAAGACTAAAGCTTCTAAGTCACGAAAACGAAAGTCTGATAAAGGAGATTCTTCTAAGGCCAAGAAGATTAAGAAAATGACAAGAAGATCCAAGAGTCCCACTCCTCCTAGCTCAACAATGACAAAGAAGATGAAGAAGAGAAGGGTCATCATGAATCATCGAGAGGCAATACACCTCCCAGATCCCCAACTCCAACTGAACCTATTCATAATAAAATTCCTACCCCACCTCCATCACCGATACAACAAATTCTAGTTTCGGTTCCTATCGATCCTCCACCTACTACACCAACGACTTCTTTACCACAAACACCACCAGTTGCTACCATTCCAATTTCTACATCACCATTACCACCTCCCATAATTTCACAATCAACCACCACTACTATTCCTGACCCAACAGTGGAAGTCAACCTATCTGATACGAGGGCAACTACTACAACCAAAACTCCTATCATCACTAAACCTCTTTCACCTATCAACTCAACTGATTATGCTCCCACTCTCGGTAAAGAGAATGATGAGTTTGACTAAACATACTTTAGTCCATATCGGCTTCCTTCTGATGAAGACGATGATGCTCCTATCAACAGCTAACATTTACAGATCATTCATGAAATGCTGGATCGTTTGCTTGAAGACAGTAAGGCTTATAGTGGTGTGCTTCTTAAAGCTTTCTTGGAGACTACAATAGAACAATACACATCGTCGATTGAGCAATCTATTAAAGCTATTGATGAGTCTACTTCTTCTTGTAAAAAGGCAACTAATGATGTTTCTAAGATTGTTCATACAACTCAGATTTTTCTTTACTCATTGAAGAATCATGCTGATACAAGTGCAGCGAAAGTACAAGCCTCTGTGGATTTATTTTCTAAGTCCCTTCAAGAAGAAACCACCAAGTTTGAAGTTGTGCGATCATCTATCCAAACCGAGAACACTTCCTTTTTAAGCTCAGTGAATTCTCAATTTGCCTCTCTTCAAGCTGACCTGACAACTGAAAGTGCTCTAAAGGAAGATCTTGCCAAACAAGCCTCTATTATTGAAGTCCAGAAGGTCCAGTTAGCCCAACCAGAGAAAGAAATTTCTTTATTAAAGATAGAGCGGGCTTTATTTCGAAGTTGTGCAGGCGACGTAAAAGACATGTTGATCAATCTTCTTGGTGCTCATGATCCCATCCTAACTCTCACCATCAGAAATCATCTTATCACTAAACTGATTGCTGCCCTTGCCATGCTCCATGAAATGAAGGGTGTTTCTGAGAGGTTTGTACCTCCAAAACAAGGGGGAGAAGGTGTTCATGTTGATCAGCCGAAAGTGGTTATAAAGACAGAAAGTGATCAACCGAGAGTGACTGTGAAAACTAAAACAAAACTATTCACCCAGAAGTCGAAGTCACAACCAAACTGAAGGATAATGTAGCTTCAGGTTCTGGTCCACATGAAAAGGAAAAGGAGACTGCTGATGACAGTGATAGTGATGTTGGTGAAACTATTGCTGAAGCTATCCAAAGAAAGAAGAGGGAACGAGAGCTGAATGAAAATTTGAAAGTTGTGAAAGAAGCAGAGGAGAGGGAAAGGAGAAACAAGGAAGAAGCAGAAGCCTTGAATTGTAAAAAGGCCTTGTTTCCCTTATGGACGAAAGAAATACTTGTCAATCACGCTATAGAGTTTCCATCAGTCTATAGGTTGGAACCTATTGCTTCATTTGACTGTGATAATTCAAAGGACTCGCAGTTTGATATGCCAATTACAAGGAAGGTGTTCACGTTCCATTGTTTTGATTCAACTGCAGAGGTTCCTTTTCCTCATCCGAAGGTTGACAGAGAGCTGATTGACTTCTATCTGAAGTTTGGCCAACCGCAGTACTTGACTTGGAGTGCACAGAAGATCATTACATTCAAGGTTCTCAAACCCTCACCTGCTGGGAGATTTACTAATGTCAATTTCAAGACCACTCGTGGTAGAGCAAACACAGTGTCAACTATCTCTCTTGTTGACCTTCCTAATCTAAATCCTCATGATTGGATTTTGCTATACATCATTATGCTCACTAATCCGACAAAATATGAGTCAATTCTGGAACATTAAAAGACAATGTTGGCCTCCTATATCTATGAAGTTGCAACTATGGATCAGGAGATAGCAAAGGTTATGAACAAGAAGCCAACAGTCAAGCCTACACCAAAGCCAGGCGATGTGAACAAGATGAAGATGGGCCAAATTGATTCAACACATGTCACTGTGATGTTTACTAAAGGTGAAGCTCACAGATTTTTGTTTACTCTGGTAGATAAGTGTGACAACCCCAAATCTATTGCCGTTACAAATCTCATCTTCACTAACGGAATGCATCGATATATGTTATCTTTCCATAATGTTGGAGTCGTTAATAAACAAATATCTAGTTATTTATATGTCCTGATATTATCATAAGTAAATTATAACTTGTAAGTGTTAACCCCGCTTAACTAAATAGAGTTATATTACTTTTCAACCACTTCACCCGGGTAAAAAGTTTTAACCCAGTTAAACTTTAGCATCGGGTAGCCGTGTACCGGGTGCATTACCCGAGACATATATAAGCAAATGAACACCACTTTTAAGCCTTTTACCACCCATTCACTCTCTCTCACTACTTTCTCTCTCTAGACCCGAACCTGACTCCAAAACCGCGAATTCCGGCTTCCAAGCGTAAGGGTTTCTTCCCTATCTTGTCCAAATCATAGTTCATAACATTTTAAGGCCAAAAATCATAAGATATAGGGGATTAAATGGAGTTTACGACCTAGGAAGCCCCTTAGGCCGTAAACACCTAAAATCTTGCCAAAAGCCTCATTTTTCCTTCCTTTAAGCTTATATACTAATTAAGGGAATTACCTAGGGGAGTTTGGACATTAAAACATAAGAATTTGAGGCCTAAAAAGGAGTGTACAGCCCAAGCTTATGCTTAGGCTGTAAACACCCAAAAACCCTTGATAAATGTCCCAAAAACTCATTTAGGGAATGGAGTAAATTAGCTATAAACCTTGGAAATGTTTAAGGCCATTAAACAACACAATTTAGGGACAAAAGAGGAGTTTGCAGCCAAAAATAGTCTTGGGCCGTAAACACCCAAAGATGTTGCCAAAAAGTCCCTAAAACCCCACCTAAGGCCTTCATAAATTTATCTAAGGTGTAGGAGAGTGTTTTGGACCATTTAACATGCCATTTTGAAGAGCAAAATGGAGTTTACGGCCCAAGCACAAGCCTGGACTGTAAACTCCCCAAAATGCCCCAAAATGAGGCTTTAAACCCTCCAAATTAGTTCAAGACACTTGCTAGAAAACTTGAGAAGTGAAATAAGGCCTTAACTTGCAATCTTAGAGGACCACATCAGTTTACGGCCAAGCCTAGGGGCTTACGGCCGTAAAATCCCAAGGAGTGGCCTTTGGGCCGTAAACTCCAAGGGAGTGAACTCATGGACTCCCCCATAAACCCCTCTTGGCCTTGTACCACTCCCGGGAACCCCTTCTAGGCCCTAAAACCCCGAATTGATGCTAGAATGCCTAAATACTTAAATGGAAAGCATAAAATGATTAATTTCTTGTAAAATACATATTTCATATGACATTAGGGTCCTAAAAGGTGCACAAGTCATTATTTGGTACAAAACGCTCAACCGACACTTTTACCCGATTCACCCGATTTACGCGAATTCAGGTGAGTTCATACCCCTTTAATGAACCTTTCAAATGTTTTATATGTATTTAGGGGGGATACAAGTTGATTATACATGTTTATGGAAAGTTATACAAGACAATTATTCATGTTACGGGAATTAATCACATGTGATTCACTACTTGTAGTTCTAATCACATGTGATTTATCACTATGCCTTATAAATAGATTATTCGTTTTCAAAACTATTTTGGATAAACAAGCAAGTTTTTAAATGTTTCTTTTGGACAATACTTTTATTAAACAAATCTTCTTATAAAATGTAACCACATTGATATATTTTTATAAGTAAGACTTGAAGGACTTAGGACCGACAGCTCGCCTTATTTCCTGTTCTTGTTTGATTGTGGGCTTAGGGTAGTGGTCATCCGTCCGACTGCCGTTGATTTCTTGGTTATATATCTTATATATTAGTATGGATTACGAGTATTTCTTATTTCATTTGATGCCTAAATCGCTAACCTGACAAGAATCATACACACTAAGTTAACTATAATAGGTATAGTTAAGGCCTCTATTACTCGCTTTAGCTACTACTCTACGCACTATAATACTCTCTAATATGAAACTATACACTAATAAGAGAATACAATACGAGTTATACAAAAGACTACTACACTATAATATAAGAGAAAGCACTAATCATGAGATAACACATTAATCCACTACGAGATACTCTATTCGCTACGCACTACGCCCAGAGTTTTCCGATAGGAAGACGACACTATATGTATAGATCTATACGGGGCAGACGCTATTACATCCCAACTGTTAACTTCAGTCCGAGCCACACAAGTCCAGGGATGCCACTACTTCACTACACTGTACATGACCGGGAAGGTCATGGGGTCCGCTATTACTCACACTATTGGTAACATACAAGAAATACACTATAACCACACTAAAATACTAAACTAAAGGTAAAGTTAATATCCCGAAGTAAGCAAGTATTTAATACTAAAGGAAGTTGCACCACTATTATTGACTTCAAGTATAATTTACCACATTGCATTACTTACTAGTGAGTCACTATTATACTTTCATGATAAATGGTTTTCAAAGGTGAAAATGACACATTTCTTAAAGGTGTCCACTTACTATGCATTTCTGGAAAATATAGGATTTTCTAGGTGTTACTACTACTTATGACTGTAAATTTCAGCTTTTCATAATATCGGTTCTAATACTTTTTATATGAAAACCCACACTAAACTCTTATGAACTCACCAGCTTTATGCTGATATTCTTTTTCAAAATAACTTGTATCCTCAGGTCAAAGATAGACAGGTGCAGGTGCAACATTTTGGAGAAGGTGGAGCATACAAGATTCACCTCTTATTTTTGTATTACTTTTGGTGTTTGTTGAACATTACAAAACACACTTGTAAATATACTCACTATGTAAATGAAATGGTTGCATGTTTCTTGTTTTTACTATTATGCAATTGTGATGATACTGTACACTACGTCCTCCACCCCGAAACGTATTCCGCCGTTATCGGTTTTGGGGTGTGACAGATTGTTATCAGAGCATTGTTTATAGTGAATCAAGTATATCAACCTATAAAAGATATACGAACTATAAACACTTGGGGACTAAAACACTCTGACCAAGAATATATACTGTTAAGTATCTAAAGGATTTAACTAAGTATATATGTATATACACACATCACTATAAAACACAGAAGTCAGTATCATCCTAGAACAAAACAAAAGTATTAAGATTGTCGGATTGCACAATTGGGCTTAGAGACATATAGTCACATTTAGGGGGATGTAGCCTGATCAACTACGTTTTTCTGGGAGTGACTAACATGTGCCTAAGCTTGGTTGTGGCGTTACAACAAGTCTAAAACTTACCAACACTACCACAATAATGTTAGCATAAGAATACTATCTGAATATTCTGTACCTCTAAAACATACATGTGTGAGAACTAAAAAGGGTCGTTACTGATGGAGCAATAGTTGCTAAATGGATACTTTCCGGTTACATGTGACTAGGGCGTTATAGACTTAGAATATGTGATCTTTGCTTTACTTCCTATTCCTTGTTTGGTTGTGGATTTAGAGTTAGGGTCACTTATTCGACGGACTATCCTGCCCCGTTCAGATGTAATTAGTATGCATTATGCAAGTATTGGTCTAACTCGTGACGATCATCTTATAAGTAATTTAGGTTAGTGCGCCTATTAATCTTCTTTTCCCCTTTCTCGCATAGATATCATGGCTGGCTTCCACCCTCCAGGCAACCCGTACTACCCAAACCAGGGCAATGGAGGATGGCTCAGCGAAGAGTCGGACGACGATCACCCAATCCCTCTGGATGACCACCGAGCAGAAGGCTTTCCGGATAACTCCGACTCCAAGCCAGAAGTTAATAACCTACCTTCCGGAGCTCCGAACCCCAACCCTCGTCCGACATTTCGGAGTCCTACTCCTATGTGGGCCATATCCTTGCACCGATGGAGCAAGGAACAGGGTCATCCCTTGCTTTACAATGGAGACCGAAGCTTCTACAACATACGCGAAGGAGGATCAGCAGATCGGGTTCTGCCCATCATGATCCGAAGGATTGCCAGGAATGTCGAGCAGGGTCAAGCTGCTATAGGTCGAGTTGTAGAAGTGGATGCCAACTCGAATCTCAACATGGTTCGCATCCGTCAACTCGAGGAAGCCATGGACAGGACAAGGAGGATCAACGAGGTTCTGCAGCATCAGCTGGCTGCATCCCGAGCCGAAGTTAGAGAACTCCGAGCACGCCAAAGGATTCATGATCGACACCTTCAAGAAGTTATGCGTCAACTAGCGGATCTGAGGATTCGCCCAACAAGTAACCATCGCCAGTAGAAGACGTCTAGTTATCTCACCCTTTTGTTTAAAGGACTAGCCTTTTTCTCTCTATGTTTTGTAGATCTCCTGTCTGTAAACATTCCTAACTTAAAAGTACTCTAGTTAAACCTCTAATCTGCCAACATTTTCTCTATAGTTTGATGTAAGACCTACTGTTAGGTCAATTTTCAAGAACCTGTATTACATCATTAATACCAGTATATTGGAAGTTAACTACTCTATTGCGATGACTCTCATTCTGATCTTGAATTATGGGATTCAATCCATGAGACACTTTATTCATATTCGCAATAGGCTCTTATTATTGCTATCATTTCTATGATCTTCCAGTAAAGGATGCCTCCACGAAAGCGTCCAAGCAGAGGAGGACCAGCAACTCAAACCCCTCCTCCACCACCTCCTCCTCCGCAGATCGACTCGGTGTTGTTCCAAAAAGTTGTGATCGTGGCTGTGACAGCAGCCATGGCCCAAATGAACTCTGGGGACGCGAGCGGTGGTAACTCCAGGTTCGGTGAAGTCCATCAAAGGGTGCAAGGATGCACTTATAAGGATTTCATGAACTGTAAACCTACCTTCTTCGACGGTACCGGAGGAATTCTGGCATTGTCCCAATGGTTTGAAAGAATCGAAGCTGTATTTGAAATGTGCTCTTGCCCCGAGGAGAGCAAAATCAAATTCGCTACTGCTACCCTCACTACCAGGGCCTTGACATGGTGGAACGGCCATGTCAGTTCACTCTCCTTGGTCACAGCCAATGCCATGGGCTGGGACACTCTAAAAGACCTCATGAGAGGGGAGTACTGCCCTAGGGGCGAAGTTCAGAAACTTGAGGAAGAACTCTGGAACCTCAAGATGAAGGGACTGACATAACAGCTTACACGGCCAGGTTTTGCGACTTGGCGGCTATGTGTCCCAACATGATCCCTTCCGAAAGCAAGAAGATTGAACGGTACATCTGGGGTTTAGTGCCCCCGTATTAGGGAAATGTTCTTGCCTCACGCCCTACCACTTTTGACAGCGCCAAGGAATTGGCCCAGAGTCTGATCAACCACGAAATCTCCTCCACTCCAGCAACAGCAACCACAACAACCACTGCACCACCCGCTTCATCTGATAGGAAGAGGAAGCGATGGGATAAGAAGAAGGGCAAGAAAACTCAAACCTCCTCAAAGTACCAGCAAATCGTGGCGGTCCATGCTGCCACCATCCCAGCCACTCAAGCCGCACCAACCCCGCCAAAAGCTTATAGCGGGAATCTGCCTAAGTGTCCCAAGTGCCCTTTCACCACAACGGCTCCTGCCGTGAATTGCAGTGTTCCAACTGCGGACGAAAGGGCCATAATGTCCGATTCTGCAAGGCCCCTCCCAAACCTATTTCCCAAGTTCCGGGTTCGGGAGTGACCCCGACGTGTTATGGCTGCGGCGAAGCTGGTCATTTCAAGAAGAACTATCCGAAGGCTACAAATGCTGGGGGAACTGGAAGGTTACTCGCTATCGGTCACAATGAAGCGGTAGTTGATCCCACAGTGGTCATGGATACGTTTCTTCTCAACAACTCTTATGCCTGTGTCTTATTCGATAGTGGTGCAGAAAGAAGCTTCGTAAATCATAACTTTAAACACTTACTCAAACAAACCCCTCAACCACTAAAAGAAACATTCTTCGTAGAAATGGCTAATGGGAATACAGAAAGCTCTAGCGAAATCTACATAGGTTGCACTCTCATGTTAGACGATCACTCATTTCCAATCGATCTTATACCAGTCTCAATCAAAAATGTCGATGTTATTGTTAGTATGGATTGGTTGAGTCTTCATCGCGCCGATATCATATGCTCTGACAAAGCCATTCGCCTGAACCTTCCGAATCACGAAACCCTATTGATATATGGAGATAAGCCGAGTACGAGTCTTCGTATCATCTCCAGTATTCAGGCCCAGAAATACTTGCGCAAGGAATATCGCGCCTTTCTTGCTCACATCATCGACACTAACCAGAAATCGAAATATCCAAAAGACATTTCCGTAGTATGCGATTTCCCTGATGTCTTCCCAGAGGATCTTCCCGGCCTACCTCCCAAACGTCAGGTTGAGTTCAGAATCGACCTAGTCCCAGGAGCTACCCCCGTAGCTAAGTCGCCCTACCGTCTAGCGCCCGCCGAAATGCAATAACTATCCGGTCAACTCAACGAACTGCTCAGCAAGGGTTTTATAAGACCGAGCTTCTCACCTTGGGGAGATCCAGTCTTGTTCGTAAAGAAGAAGGATGGATCGTTTCGGATGTGCATCGATTATAGGGAACTCAATAAACTCACGGTCAAAAATCGCTACCCTCTCCCTCGTATCGATGATCTATTCGACCAACTACAAGGAGCACGTTACTTCTCCAAGATTGATCTGAGATCTGGGTATCATCAGTTACGGGTGCTTGAGGAAGATGTTCCGAAGACAGCCTTCCGAACCCACTACGGGCATTTTGAGTTCGTAGTGATGCCCTTTGGACTGACTAACGCCCCCGCAGTATTCATGGACTTGATAAATAGGGTGTGTCGTCCATACCTGGACCAGTTCGTCATCGTCTTCATTAACGATATCCTCGTCTACTCTTGGAGCGAGGAAGAAAACAGGGATCATTTACGACAAGTCCTAAAAATGTTGCGATCCGAAAAGTTATATGCGAAGTTCTCTAAGTGCGAGTTTTGGATCCGAAGAGTTGAATTCTTAGGTCACGTGGTTAGTGAAGAAGGAATTCACGTGGATCCCTCCAAAATTAAAGCTATTGAGAACTGGTCCGCACCGAAGATGCCTACAGAAATTCGTCAATTTCTAGGCCTCGCTGGTTACTACCGCAGATTCATCCAAAAATTCTCTCGGATTGCGAAGCCTCTCACTATGCTGACGCAGAAGGGTGTATCATTCGACTGGGAAGAGAAACAGGAGAAGGCATTCCAGACCCTGAAGCGAGCTCTATGCACCGCACCAATATTATCCCTTCCCGAAGGGACGGAAGATTTTGTTGTATATTGTGATGCATCCAATAAGGGGCTCGGTTGTGTCTTGATGCAACGAGGTAAGGTTATCGCCTACGCTTTGAGGCAGCTAAAGACCCATGAGGCGAACTACACTACTCACGACCTTGAGTTAGGAGCGGTAGTCTTCGCACTAAAAATATGGAGACGCTACTTGTATGGTACGAAGAGCGTGGTGTACACTGACCATAAAAGCCTCCAACACATACTGAATCAAAAAGAACTCAACATGAGGCAGCATCGATGGGTCGAGTTACTTAACGATTACGACTGTGAAATTAGATATCACCCGGGAAAAGCCAACGTAGTAGCAGACGCACTGAGTAGGAAGGTGTATTCTGGCCGAAGGACCAAGTCGTTGACGATGACTATCCATTCGCATCTATCCACACAGATCAAAGAGGCTCAGCTGGAAGCCTTAAAGCCTGAGAACGCGACGGGAGAATCCCTGCGCGGAATGGATAAAAATCTAGAGGTTAAGGATGACGGAGCCTACTACTTCATGAACCGAATCTGGACCCCACGCCATGGGGGTTTCAGAGACTTGGTTATGAGGGAAGCACACAATACTCGCTACTCCGTCCACCCGGGTTCAGATAAGATGTATCTGGATCTCAAAAAGCTATATTGGTGGCCGAACATGAAAGCGGAGATCGCTACCTTTGTAAGTAAGTGCCTTACTAGCGCGAAGGTCAAGGTCGAATATCAAAAGCCATCAGGACTCCTCCAACAACCTGAGATACCAGAATGGAAGTGGGAGCGGATCACAATGGACTTTATAACCAAACTGCCCAAGACAGCGGGTGGATTAGATTGGGTCATCGTTGACAGGTTGACCAAGTCTGCACACTTCCTACCCATCAAAGAAACATACAAGATGGAGAAACTCACTAGAACATACCTTAAAGAAATAGTACGACTGCATGGCGTCTCTATCTCTATTATCTCAGACAGAGATAGTAGATTCACCTCTAGGTTTTGGAAATCATTGCAAAAGGCACTAGGGACGAGGCTGGACATGAGTATAGCCTACCATCCGCAGACCGAAGGACAAAGTGAGAGGACGATCCAAACCTTAGAAGATATGTTGCGAGCTTGTGTGATTGACTTCGGCAAATCATGGGACACACACTTACCTCTTGTGGAGTTTTCTTACAATAATAGTTATCATACGAGCATCAAGGCAGATCCATTCGAAGCCCTCTACGGCCGGAAGTGCAGATCCCCTCTGTGCTGGGCTGAGGTGGGTGACACTCAGCTAGCTAAAGGAAGAGTTCTTGACAGCGCCCTCACTGGTCCAGAGAGCATTCGAGCGACGACCGAGAAGATTGTACAGATACGTGAACGACAAAAAGCCGCTAGGGATCGACAGAAAAGCTACGCCGACAAACGAAGAAAACCCTTGGAATTCCAGGTGGGAGACCGAGTCCTTTTGAAGGTCTCACCCTGGAAGGGCACGATACGCTTTGGAAAGCGTGGAAAGCTGAACCCAAGGTACATAGGGCCTTTTGATATTCTCGCCAGAATCGGCCCTGTAGCTTATAAACTCAACCTACCTCACGAGCTAAGCAACATACACCCTACCTTCCACGTCTCAAATTTGAAGAAATGTCTGTCTGACGAGACTCTAGTGATCCCCCTCGACGAGATCAAGGTAAATGAGAGCCTCAACTTCGTGGAAGAGCCTGCGAAGATTATGGATCAGGAACTAAAGCGAACGAAACAAAGCCGTATCCCAATTGTGAAAGTTCGGTGGAACGCCAAACGAGGACCGGAATTCACTTGGGAGCGCGAAGATCAAATGAAACTCAAATATCCCCATCTCTTCGCTTAGTAGCACTGTAATTCTTATCTGTATGAATTCTAAATTGCGGGACGAAATTCCCCTAACGGGGGGATGATGTGACAAACCCAAATGTATTGCCGTTACAAATCTCATCTTCACTAACGGAATGCATCGATATATGTTATCTTTCCGTAATGTTGGAGTCATTAATAAACATATATCTAGTTATTTATATGTCCCGATATTATCATAAGTAAATTATCACTTGTAAGTGTTAACCCCGCTTAACTAAATAGAGTTATATTACTTTTCAACCACTTCACCCGGGTAAAAAGTTTTAACCCCGTTAAACCTTACCATCGGGTAGCCGTGTATCGGGTGCAATACCCGAGACATATATAAGCAAATGAACACCACTTTTAAGCCTTTTACCACCCATTCACTCTCTCTCACTACTTTCTCTCTCTAGACCCGAACCCGACTCCAAAACCGTGAATTCCAGCTGCCAAACGTAAGGGTTTCTTCCCTATCTTGTCCAAATCATAGTTCATAACATTTTGAGGCAAAAAATCATAAGATTTAGGGGATTAAATGGAGTTTACAGCCTAGGAAGCCCCTTAGGCCGTAAACACCAAAAATCTTGCCAAAAGCCTCATTTTTCCTTCCTTTAACCTTATATAATAATTAAGGGAATTACCTAGGGGAGTTTGGACATTAAAACATAAGAATTTGAGGCCTAAAAAGGAGTTTACAGCCCAAGCTTATGCTTAGGCCGTAAACACCCAAAAACCCTTGATAAATGTCCCAAAAACTCATCTAGGGCATGGAGTAAATTAGCTATGAACCTTGGAAATGTTTAAGGCCATTAAACAACACAATTTAGGGACAAAAGAGGAGTTTATAGCCAAGAATAGTCTTGGGCCGTAAACACCCAAAAATGTAGCCAAAAAGTCCCTAAAACCCCACCTAAGGCCTTCATAAATTTATCTAAGGTGTAGGAGAGTGGTTTGGACCATTTAACATGCCATTTTGAAGAACAAAATGGAGTTTACGGCCCAAGCACAAGCCTGGACCGTAAACTCCCCAAAATGCCCCAAAATGAGGGTTTAAACCCTCCAAATTAGTTCAAGACACTTGCTAGAAAACTTGAGAAGTGAAATAAGGCCTTAACTTGCAATTTTAAAGGACCACATGAGTTTACGGCCAAGCCTAGGGGCTTACGGCTGTAAACTCCCAAGGAGTGGCCTTTGGGCCATAAACTCCAAGGGAGTGAACTCATGGACTCCCCCGTAAACCCCTCTTGGCCTTGTACCACTCCCGGGAACCCCTTCTAGGCCCTAAAACCCCGAATTGATGCTAGAATCCCTAAATACTTAAATGGAAAGCATAAAATGATTAATTTCTTGTAAAATACATATTTCATATGACATTAGGGTACTAAAAGGTTCACAAGTCATTATTTGGTACAAAACGCTCAACCGACACTTTTACCCGATTTACCCGATTCACCCGATTTACGCGAATTCAGGTGAGTTCATACCCCTTTAATGAACCTTTCAAATGTGTTATATGTTTTTAGGGGGGGATACAAGTTGATTATACATGTTTATGGAAAGTTATACAAGACAATTATTCATGTTACGAGAATTAATCACATGTGATTCGCTACTCGTAGTTCTAATCACACGTGATTTATCAATATGCCTTATAAATAGATTATTCGTTTTCAAAACTATTTTGGATAAACAAGCAACTTTTTAAATGTTTTTTTGGACAATACTTTTATTAAACAAATCTTCTTATAAAATGTAACCACACTGATATATTTATATAAGTAAGACTTGAAGGACTTAGGACCGACAGCTCGCCTTATTTCCTGTTCTTGTTTGATTGTGGGCTTAGGGTAGTGGTTATCCGTCCAACTGTCGTTGATTTCTTGGTTATATATCTTGTATATTAGTATGGATTACGAGTATTTCTTATTTCATTTGATACCTAAATCACTAACCTGACAAGAATCATACACACTAAGTTAACTATAATAGGTATAGTTAAGGCCTCTATTACTCGCTTTACCTACTACTCTACGCACTATAATACTCTCTAATATGAAACTATACACTAATAAGAGAATACAATACGAGTTATACAAAAGACTACTACACTATAATATAAGAGAAAGCACTAATCTTGAGATAACACATTAATCCACTACGAGATACTCTATTCGCTACGCACTACGCCCAGAGTTTTCCGATAGGAAGACGACGCTATATGTATAGATCTATACAGGGCAGACGCTATTACATCCCGACTGTTAACTTCGGTCCGAGCCACACAGGTCCAGGGATGCCACTACTTCACTACACTGTACATGACCGGGAAGGTCATGGGGTCCGCTATTACTCACACTATTGGTAACATACAAGAAATACACTATAACCACACTAAAATACTAAACTAAAGGTAAAGTTAATATCCCGAAGTAAGCAAGTATTTAATACTAAAGGAAGTTGCACCACTATTATTGACTTCAAGTATAATTTACCACATTGCATGACTTACTGGTGAGTCACTATTATACTTTCACGATAAATGGTTTTCAAAGGTGAAAATGACACATTTCTTAAAGGTGTCCACTTACTATGCATTTCTGGAAAATATAGGATTTTCTAGGTTTTACTACTACTTATGACTGTAAATTTCAGCTTTTCATAATATCGGTTCTAATACTTTTTTATAGGAAAACTCACACTAAACTCTTATGAACTCACTAGCTTTATGCTAATATTCGTTTTCAAAATAACTTGTATCCTCAGGTCAAAGATAGACAGGTGCAGGTGCAGCATTTTGGAGAAGGTGGAGCATACAAGATTCACCTCTTATTTTTGTATTACTTTTGGTGTTTGTTGAACATTACAAAACACACTTGTAAATATACTCACTATGTAAATGAAATGGTTGCATGTTTCTTCTTTTTACTATTATGCAATTGTGATGATACTGTACACTACGTCCTCCACCCCGAAACGTATTCCGCCGTTATCGGTTTTGGGGTGTGACAATAAGCACTTATTTTCTACTGATTGCTTGGAGCACATCATCAACTTAATACATCGGTGCAAGTAGAATTCGGAGGCTGACAAAAAGACTTTTACAGACATGCTTCGGTGGTACATTACATTTCGGTGTCATCTTTTGGCCATCATACCGACAGTGTTCAAGACTGTGAAGAAGTCTTCTGTTGCTAAACAGAATTGAGGTTTCGGCTCCAAAGACGCAAAGGGGGAGATTGTTGAGTCAGTTTGTGTTGTGTCTTGGGCCTTATGTTTTGTATCCGGATTGGGCCTATCCATCAGTGATTATCTAGATTAGCTAGTAGGGTTATTCTATATATATGCATGCATGTATGCATTATTAAGAGTTAATAATTACATTCATTATTTTGTAACCCTAAACATCTCTACAGTCAAAGTTCTTAGTCAAGCTCTTCTGAGGTATTAAAGTTTTAATCATTCAACACATTCAAAGTTATTATCGTGTTCTTTTTTACCCTTATAATTGTTTGCTTACATCGAATCTAACGATCCTTAAAGAACTTTTGTTCCAACAGATTTTGGTGCTTGATCTAAAAAAAATTATTTGATCATCATTGGGTTTGAAACAATTTTCATCGAACGAACCAAAAAGATCGAAACTGAAAAACAAAATCAGGAATCAAGATGATGATTGAATTTCGAGAAAACCCGGATCGTTCACCAATGGATCTTCAAGAACAAGGTGGCGATCTCAACATGAATTTTTAGGAATCCATTTGAGAATTTTAGAAACCCTCTTGATAATTCTTTTTCCATTTGGAATAATCGAATCGATTATGGAAGATCTCGGTTCTTTTGTTGGAACAAGAAAATCTCCAAATTTCACATTGTAACACCCACGATGTATGTTGTACAATCTGTTCTTCTCATTTTTTTTTAAATCTAACTTCACTTTCATAAGAATCTTCAACAATTTTGTGTTTGGAATTCGAATTTATTGCAACATTTGATGATTGTTGCTTTGGAACCCAAATTTGCTTCATAGTTTTCGACTGCAAGACAACTTTTGAAGATTTTTGTTTAGAAACCTAATTGTTCTTATTTTTGATCTTCTTCTTCTTCATCATATTTTTGGATCTTTAAGTTTTGAATTATAGAATAACATCATTCTAGAAAAATTCAAATGAATCAAAAGAACTCAAGCATTCATCGGCTTGAACTCCAATTGAACAAAAAACCTTCACATCTTCATGAAAATCACATTGAATTCCAATTTCTTGAAATTCAACAATTAAGAACATGAAGATTATTTGGGTCTTCAATAAGAGAAACATATTCCTTTTTGAATAATTCTCTTTCTTTTCCTTCCTTTTGATTTTCATACCAAGGTAACATATTCATGGTAATTTCAATCAAACTTCCAATCTTACTAAGAGGTTGAAATATCAACTTTCCATGATCATCTTTCAAGCCTACATAAGAAATCAAAGTTTCCCTTGTAATCAACCCACCATTCAACAATAACTCATAAAATTGCTTCTCATTGACTTTGTACTTGACAACTTTAATCATCACGATCCAAAAATCATAATGAAAATACACCATCTTTGATCTGGTTAACAATAAAGATTCACAAGAACTTGAATTTTTATGGAGAAAGAAAGTGAATATGAACCAAGCTCTAGAGAGAAAGTGAAATTAACAAGTATTCTAGAGAGGGAAAATCGAATTTTGAATAAAATCAAGGAATAAATTTGATTTCTAGAAAAAAAAACCCTCTCTTAGAGATAAAGAACTTACACCCATTTGATATTCACCAAATCATGTTGTCATCCTTGATCAAATTCTTGAGAATTTCATGAACACCCACTTTGATACCAATTGTAGTGACCGTGAGTATGATGACATGTGCAGAATAGTAAAGATCAAGTGAATCAACCAATCATCAAGAACACCAAGAGTAAATAAAATAATTTTAAGCTTCATTATAATAGTAAGAGTACAAGTGGATAATGTAATTTCTCTCACTAATCTATTCTCTCAAAATGGGTCTTACATAGAATGGGAGCCAGTCACTTTCTATTTATAGGAAAGCCTAAACTCATTACACATCACAATAGGGTAAGCCACATCCAAGGAGAACTTTGCACCCTAACATTCTCCCTATCAAAGTTAGGATTGGATGTCCTTGTTTCAATGTCCAAATGAGCTCACGATCAAGACTAACTCCCATTCAAGGTAACACCATCGGGCTTCAAATCCGTTTTGAAAAGGAATACCTGAAAATCTTTGAATAGCGACTTCTACATTGTCCCTCTTTTTATAATCAACAAATGATTACAAAACCCACAAAGGATAAGAAGCGATCATGGAATAAAAGTGATGAAATTCCCACTTGATGTGTAACAAAAATACATACATGAAAATCGTGCACCAAAAAATCTGTCACAAAAATCGAGAAAAATTCCAAATTTTTTCAAAGTTTTCGACTTTTCGGTGAGAGTTGCGATAAATTCAAAACCTAGGTGATAATTGTCAATTTCGTAAATTCTACAGGAACCTTTACGCCAAATCAGCTTCAAATGTGAAATTTTACCCCAAATGCGAAATTGGGCATAAAATGTCAATTCACATCAACTACAAGGACCATATTTAAAATATTTACCCAATTCACAGAACTATACCCTTAATTCGAAACATGGCAAAAACTATCAGAATTCTGAAACTATAGGCATTCGAAATGAAATATCTTCACTTCATCACAAAAAATTAACTCAATTCGAAATTGGGTATATTTTGCGAAACCCTTGAAATTGCAGGGACTCGAATTGAAAAGATTTGTTCTTCCCCAATTTTGTTGCCAGATGCGAATGTAACAACAATCATTCTAATATGAGTTTGACTCCAATAAACTCGTTCATCCACAAGGCATTCGACTCCAAAAGTTTGCTTTTGACAAGAACATACATCAATTAATTAACAACATACAAATCGAAATCAACTCCTCCTCCATTTGATTTCGACACTCAGTTAACTTAGTCAAGACCAAAACAATTGAAATCATATTTTTGATCCTTAAAGCTATTACTTTCGTGTAACGACCCAAAATTTAAGACCAAAAATTTTCTTTTAATAAAACATTACTTTAAGCAAAGTCATCATTCCAAAACATAATCAGAGTATTAATTTTCAAAACACATGCTCGTTATCAGAGTAAACATTCTCAGGCTGTCTAATCTATGGTGTGTGCCATGCGATCACCTCCAGCTCTTCCCTCTGCTACCGGAAGTACCTGAAACCAAAACTGAAAACCGTAAGCACGAAGCTTAGTGAGTTCCCCATCCTACCACATACCATGCATAATCACATATTGCACATACTGGGCCACGCCTGCTATCCTGGGCCCCGCCCCCTGCCTCGGGCCTCGCCCGCTATAACGGCCCTACCAGGCTTCGAACCTGCTCGGATACATATTTGTTTCACTTTAGGCCTCGCCTGTCGTAGGGCCTCGCGCGCCCATACTAATAACACATAAACATATCACAACACATAAGCTAAACTCATACGACTGATCCTGTCCTAAGGCCTCGCCTATCCTAGGCCTCGCCCTTGTCCTACTACTGATGAGTCATGAAACCCCGTCCACGCTACTACTGGTAGTGAGATACGGGCCCAACCCACTCTCACTCCTTCCCTAACTTGGGCCTCGCCCCTGTTTTGCTAGTAATGAGATGTGGAACCCCATCCACACTCTGCTATTGGTGAGATACGGGAGCTCGCCCACACTCCCCTCCCTACCAGGCACATACATGTATCACACAGACAACAAGTATAAACTATCATATAAACAAATCATTGGGCACCCGCCCTCTATTAATGGAGCTCGTCCTGAATATCATACTAGCATACTATGCCTAGAGATAACCCCCAGGTCTTCTACTCATAACTACATGGGCAGGCATTGTGGCCTTAGACCCATTCACACAAAGGGAAACTCACATGCACTGGTTGAACTTGTTGATGATCTCACTAGCTGCTGCCCTGCAACTCACTGAACTCCTGCTCCCCTTGCTCCCCGAACAACCAATATTAATGCATCACTGAGTCTAACTGACCCCCGAAAGACAACCAAGTCTACCCTGGTCAAAGTTAAAGTCCTGGTCAAGGTCAACCTCCCAGGTCAACCCTACTTGCCGAGTCAACCTACTGACTCGCCGAGTTCATATATTCAGAGTCCTTCCTTTCGCATCTCGACTCGCCGAGTCAGTCCATGACTCGCCGAGTCTACCGATTTCTGAGTCCTGAACTGTCCAACTCACCCAGTCTCCACCCGACTCACTGATTTGAGTCTCAACTTGAAGGGTTTGGGGTTTCGCAACCTGACTCGCCGAGTCCAAGAATAGACTCGCCGAGTACAAGGCAATCTTCATCTAACTCGACAAGCTGTTCATCCCACTCATCGAGTTGCTCCTAATCTTCATGCTACTCGCCGAGTCCATTCAAATCCCCTTAAATGCAGAGGGCTTTTCAGTCATGCATGGACTCCAAACTGTAGATCTACCCTTTCCAAGCCTATTCCTCACGTAAATTTGCAAACTTTACGTGTAGAGAAGGAGATCTAGGAAAAATACACCATAAACTAGGGTTTAAGGAAAAGAGGCTCCATAATCAACTCAAGGGCTGATACTTTATGCTTCTCAAGACCATAAAATGTTTAGATCCGAAGTAGCAACTTCAGATCTGGCTTCTAACTCAAATGAATAACATTATGGCTAAAAAGCCCCAACAACCACACATAGATCTAGGTGAAAAAAGGGTCCAAGAACTAGTTTATTACCTCCAAATGCTCAAAAATGTACTCACAATCCCAGATCTATAGTCCTTTCTTGCTCCTCTAAGTTCCTTCTTCCTTCTCCAAGCTTTAATGCATCTTCGAAGGCAACAAATGGCTCAAACAATGGATATGGCGGCTAGGGGTTGGTATTCTGGGTTAGAGAGGCAGCAAAGGAACCCTAAGGAGGAGAATGAGGCGCTTAAATAGGCTCCAAGTCCCGATTTTAGGGTTTTCCTCGCATATACCAGACTTGTAGAGTCCCCTTGGCCGACTCACCGAGTCGGTCACTTACTCCTCGACCTGGATCCCGCTTGGACTCGCCGAGTCACCCTTTAAAATTAGGGTTTTCTTTCCTTTCTTGTCCTTCCAGACTTCAGGTGTTACAACTCTCCCCCACTTAAACTAAACTTCATCCTTGAAGTTTGCTATGATCCACCGCCTGCGGTCTGCCTCCAATACCCCACCAATTAGTCTAACACCATCTGCCTAACTTCGCTAGCCTTCCGCTCAGTCATTCAAACTGACATCAATCCTTACGAATAATAATCTCAGGTCCATCCTGGCCCTAAACATTCTGGAAACACAAATTACTCAACCGACAATCCTCCAGGTACTCTCCGAGTACTGCAACTGAATCCATAGGGGTTCACCCCTTCTTTCCTTGCGCGATTTCCTCGCCTCCCCAAGGCAACGTTCCATAACCATTTATCTCATCTGCCACTGTAAAGACCCTGTCTTCACCAAATCTATTACTCCCGCTACTCCCAGTACGGGTCATCATCGCCAGTATCCACTGGGCATTCTTTTTACTATCATTTGATGTCGAGCACCCCACGATCAACTAATTGAATTCCACCATACGCTGCATACTCGCATTGCTACTGACTGGAAATTTTTCTATTCCTCATCTGGCTTCCGGATGAACTGAGACAACCCTGGTCCCTACCAACCTATCAATATCTGGATTACCGGCTCCCACCGATTGCTAACCCAACACAACAACTAGTCGCTCCCAGCGACTTCGAAGAAACTTCAACCACCTATACTACTCAATCTATTATACCATGCAGTCACTAAAATTCCCAGGGATCCCTGATCCCCTATCCAGACACTAAGATCCCTTCTAGGTCCCACCTGTGCTGCTAAAACTCACGGGCCTCGCCCACGGGTCTCACCCGCCTCTAACCTTCTAGTCCCACTTGTCTAACCACTCTCGCTTGGGCCTCGCCCACGGGTCTCACCCAACCATACTACTGAGCAACCCTGCTCTCAGGTCTCGCCTATACTGCTACTCTCATACGGGCCTTGCCCATGGGTCTCACCCAACTATATCCTAGAACGGCCTCTCTTAAGGTCTCACCTCTCCAGGGCTGAACCGGAAAACTTCTCATAATTCTCATCCTATACTCATTCCTGATCCCTATCTGAATGCTAGGAGATAAGGGCCTCGCCCCGACACCGCCAACGAAGCTACTACGGAATGCTACGACTTACTCACAGTCTCACATCACCCTCTATCGCCGTCTGCTAGTGAATGCTACGGCTACCCTGTAGTCTGTCAACACTTTCTACCACTGATCGCTGCTGAAGAAGGCCAAGGCTCTCCCGCCGCTCTTCCATGCTCTACCTGCTGACTATGCCACTGTCTACTAACACGAAAACATCCCATGCTATCTGACCTCAAGATCTTCATACCGACTCACACGAGTCCTATAGGCGATCCTTCAACCTGAATTCTGATCCATATACTCACCATCACCATTACCCGCACGAGCTGATGGGAAGTTTCTCAAACTCCCAACCCTGAACTACTCAATCCATCAAACGCTGAACTACCTCTTTTTCCTTCTCAGCAATCGCGTACTCGTTCTGGATTTTCATGCTCTCACCCTTGTACACTCGGAGGATTCTCCCCCACTTCGATCCTGGTTACATATCGCTGCTCAATGAAAAGAAATCCCAATCCTTGCTACCATTTCATTATCAATCTACTGAGGAATCCCAAGCTTACCATAACTAGGGATCTAACCTGACCATTTCTAAAACTTATATAGCTCTGAAGTAGCGAGACATACCAAGTCCCTCCAAGGCATACTACAGTCACTACACCTTAAGTAACCTTTTCCAATAGAACCCATCCCATATCTACTATCCAAATATCCAAGGTATGCAGATGGCATATAAATCGATCACAATCAAACCGCTCAAAAAATAAAATACTCATATTGATAATGATGCAGAACCATAACAATATAATCATGCACAAATAAAAGAACTGAAAACGGAAGTCGCATACCTGCAACGTCCGGCACTGCTCGCGTCTCCAAGGTAGCCATCTGAAAAGCCCTGCCTCCTACCGCAGGCGCCTCTGCACGGCCCTGACGGCTGTCTGTGATCCTTAAGGTTGCAGGGGCAGGTGCCATCACCCGTCCTGCTGAAAAAAAAACTGGGGCATTAGGCCTTCTTGTGGCCCCGCTGATTGCAGTGAAAACATATCAAGTCTGATCCCTGAGTGGTGGTAACAGTACAATCCCTGCTAAAATGACTAGTCCGACCGCACTTGAAGCAGCCAGACTCACCACTGCTACCACTCCTGCACGCGCCCCCGTGCGCCCTGCCACACTTCCCGCACCGGCTGCGGTCCTGGTAATCCCTCGATCTCGAATCCGATCCCTTGGGCCTTTTGCCCGAACTCGCGGCTACCTGAACCTCATCCGGCTTCCTCTTCTGGATCTGCTCCAAATCAAGTTCCCTCTCCCTGGCCCGAGAAATCATATCTTCTAGCGTCTTACAACCAGACCTGCTCACAAACTCCCTGATGCCAGCCCTCAGCATCTCATGATATCGGGCCTTCTTCGTCTCCTCATCCGTGACATACTGCGGAACAAGAACGGCCCTATCCCTGAACTTGGCGGTGATATCCGCGACAGTCTTAGTGGTCTGCGTCAAATCCTGAAACTCCCATGCCAATTGCTGCACCTCAATAATTGGTGAAAACTCCACCCTGAACCTAGCTGAGAAATCGCTCCAAGTCATCACGTCCAACGCGGCATCATCACCCAAAGCATGACCAATCTCATCCCACCAATCCCTCACTCTGTCCTTCAGAAGACAGGAAGCGAGTCTGACCTTGTCCTCCTCAGGACACCGGCTCGTACGGAACGCGTTGGCAACATCAGCCAACCATCTGCTGCTAGTGATAGGGTCCCTAGCCCCATGATAATCTGGTTCCCCGCAAGCCCTGAACTCCCGAAATGTCAAGGTACGTGCTCCCATCAATGCCATCATCTCAGTATGGAAGGCTCCCAGCCTCTCATCCAAAATCTCCAATATACCCTCCTTGACAGTGCCAAAGATCATAGGAGTCTGAGCTAGAATACTGCACATAATCTCAACTGATATCAACTCTCTCATCCGCTCCTCGAGCTGCTCGGCCCCTGAACCTGAGCCTGATCCCTCTCCGGCGCCTGATCCGCTCGTTGGTCTCTCTCGCAACGTCACCATACTGAAACATATAACATAACCACTATCAGAATACTCCTCACTACTGCGAGACCAAAAATACGCACTACCAGGTTCCCGGTCTTGTCTCGGCCTTTCCCGAATCGAGTACGGATCCTCAGCTTTCAGTAGTACGGTCCCATACTACCTTCCACATCTATCCGTACTTTCCTCAAGAACTGCTTCGACTCCACCAGGTCCCTTTTCTACTACTACTGCTCCCAGCACTACCTCATCCTAGGCTTACCCTAGGGAAACCTCTGACTCAACTCAAACCAGTCCTCAGCTGCTGAAGGTCTCCTTGTGATGCCAATTAGCCACCACCTGGATACCGTCACATGTGACGAGGCTCATATAATCCTTCAAGTAAAAGACTCATCCCTACAACGGTTGGACTCAAACAAGAGCTGCGCAATAGGACCAAATCCAACACTCGGAGATTATTCAACCCTGATCACATGTGACGTGTCGTATCCACCTAATGGCTAACTCCCATCACTCAGAATCCCACAATGCACAAAGCAAGCAGCATTCAGACAAATGGAAAAATCTAACCATAACATACTCAAGCATTCATAATATCATACCAAGAATTTGAACTAGCATGCAACACAAACTCATAAACTCTCTTTTTACAAAACTGTCTTTTCATTCTAAAAACTTCTATACCAAGTCCTCAGTTTGAGTTCTGACACACCCGAGAGCATGTCCGAATCCCTCAAACCCAGGCTCTGATACCAACTTGTAACGACCCAAAATTTAAGACCAAAATTTTCTTTTAATAAAACATTACTTTAAGCAAAGTCATCATTCCAAAACATAATCAGAGTATTAATTTTCAAAATACAAGGTCGTTATCAGAGTAAACATTCCCAGGCTGTCTAATCTATGGTGTGTGCCATGCGATCACCCTGAGCTCTTCCCTCTGCTACCGGAAGTACCTGAAACCAAAACTGAAAACCGTAAGCACGAAGCTTAGTGAGTTCCCCTCCCTACCACATACCATGCATAATCACATACTGCACATACTGGGCCTCGCCGGCTATAACGGCCCTGCCGCTCCAGGCCCTGCCTAGCTTCGAGCCCCACTCAGATACAGATCTGTTTCACTTTTGGCCTCGCCTGTCATAGGGCCTCGACCGCCCATAATAATAACACATAAACATATCACAACACATAAGCTAAACTCATACGACTGATCCTGTCCTAAGGCCTCGCCTATCCTAGGCCTCACCCTTGTCCTACTATTGATGAGTCATGAAACCCCATCCACGCTACTACTAGTAGTGAGATACGGGCCCAACCCACTCTCACTCCTTCCCTAACTTGGGCCTCACCCCTGTTTTGCTACTAATGAGATGTGGAACCCCATCCACACTCTGCTATTGGTGAGATACGGGACCTCGCCCACACTCTCCTCCCTACCAGGCACATACATGTATCACACAGACAACAAGTATAAACTATCATATAACAAATCCTTAGGCACCCGCCCGCTATTAATGGAGCTCGCCCTGAATATCATACTAGCATACTATGCCTAGGGCTAACCCCCGGGTCTTCTACTCATAACTACATGGGCCGGTAATGTGGCCTTAGACCCATTCACACAAAGGGAAACTCACATGCACTGGCTGAACTTGTTGATGATCTCACTAGCTGCTGCCCTGCAACTCACTGAGCTCCTGCTCCTCTTGCTCCCCGAACTACCAATATCAATGCATCACTGAGTCTAACTGACCCCCCAAAAGACAACCAAGTCAACCCTGGTCAAAGTCAAAGTCCTGGTCAAGGTCAACCTCCCAGGTCAACCCTACTCGCCGAGTCAACCTAGTGACTCGTCGAGTTCATATATTCAGAGTCCTTCCTTTCGTATCTCGACTCGCCGAGTCAGTCCATGACTCGTCGAGTCTACCGATTTCTGAGTCCTGACCTGTCCAACTCACCGAGTCTCCACCCGACTCACTGATTCAAGTCTCAACTCGAAGGGTTTGGGGTTTCGCAACCTGACTCATCGAGTCCAAGAACAGACTCACCGAGTAAAAGGCAATCTTCATCTGACTCGACGAGTTGTTCATCCCACTTGTCGAGTTGCTCCTAATCTTCATGCTACTCGTCGAGTCCACTCAAAGGACTCGCTGAGTCCATTCAAAATCCCTTTACATACAGAGGGCTTTTGAGTCATGCATGGACTCCAAACTGTAGATCTACCCTTCCCAAGCCTATTCCTCACGTAAATTTGCAAACTTTACGTGTAGAGAAGGAGATCTAGGCAAAATACACCATAAAATAGGGTTTAAGGCAAAGAGGCTCCATAATCAACTCAAGGGCTGATACTTTATGCTTCTCAAGACCATAAAATGCTAAGATCCGAAGTAGCAACTTCAGATCTGGCTTCTAACTCAAATGAATAACATTATGGCTAAAAAGCCCCAACAACCACACATAGATCTAGGTGCAAAAAGGGTCCAAGAACTAGTTTATTACCTCCAAATGCTCAGAATGTACTTACAATCCCAGATCTATAGTCCTTTCTTGCTCCACCAAGTTCCTTCTTCCTTCTCCAAGCTTTAGTGCACCTTTGAAGGAAACAAATGGCTCAAACAATGGATATGGCGGCTAGGGTTTGGTGTTCTGGGTTAGAGAGGCCATAAAAGAACCCTAAGGAGGGGAATGAGGCGCTTAAATAGGCTCCAAGTCCAGATTTTAGGGTTTTCCTCGCACAGACCAGACTCGTCGAGTCCCCTTGGCCGACTCGCCGAGTCGGTCACTTACTCCTCGACCCGGATCCCGCTCGGACTAGCCGAGTTCCTCCTTGGACTCGCTGATTCTCCCTTTAAAATTAGGGTTTGATATCCTTTCTTGGCCTTCCAGACTTCGAGTGTTACATTTCGATTTCTAGTTCCACTTTTAGATGCAAAATCACGATGCTTGACTTGATCAAAATCACCATCGAATTCGATCCTCTTGACTTGAGCGACTCAATTCCTAGTCGAAATTGACGTCTAATAATGACAGGTGCCATTCGAAATCAATTCCAAACATCTTGAATCAAGTTTAGATTCAAGAAATTTTACAACAATCGAACTCCCATTTATTGATTTTGAATCTGAAACTTTGACTTTCGATTCACAATAACCCCATGGAACACACACAAGTCAAACAAACATACACTAGTCAAATGCGAATGAACATCGATTCCAATTCAACTTTCAATTTGATTCCAAGATTATTGTCGAATATCCTTTCTTCCTTAATCTATTCGACTCAAAATCTATCACACTCAATATCGCATTTTCCAATCAAGAATTCACCACTTAATTCTAAATCAAAACTTTTATCTTTGACTGCAATCTTCAAAATACTTTCGATAGTATAAAGCTTTACTAATCTAAATTCAAGATTACTCATCGAAAATCATCACTTCACCACAACTTTTGATTAAATTCTCCAATCCCAAAGTCGAATAGAACCCAAGAAAATACGTTCAACCCCAAGTAAGTTCAACTTGAAATTAATTTTGATTTCGATTTTGATTTTCAAGTAAAACTCACTTCTCTTTTCTCATTTCGATTTTATCATATGAAAATTGAAATTCGATGATAATGAGTGAGAAAATAGTTTTACTGAAGAAAGGAACGAATAAGATCGAGAGCAGTATACGATATGAGTAGTAGGGCTATAACAAATAACAGGTTGTTTGAATTAGGCTCAAGATGAACAATATTCGAATGTTGATAAAAAGATGAACGGCAACAGATTTGGTTTGGGCTTTGAAGTATAAATCAATGAGCAGTAAAAAAAAATTGAGAATTTGATTTTGATTTTGGTGCTTGATCTAAAAAAATTTATTGGATCATCAATGGGTTTGAAACAATTTTCATCCAATGTATCAAAAAATCGAAAGTGAAAAACGAAATCAAGAATCAAAATGATGATTGAATTTCGAGAAAACACGGATCGTTCATCAATGGATCTTCAAGAACAAGGTATCGATCTCAACATGAATTTTTCAGAATCCATTTGAGAATTTTAGAAACCTTCTTGATAATTCTTTTTCCATTTGGAGTACTCGAATCGATTATGGAAGATCTCGGTTCTTTTGTTGGAACAAGAAAATCTCCACAATTCACATCGTACCACCCACGATGTATGTTGTACAATCCGTTCTTCTCATTTTTATTTTAAAATCTAACTTCACCTTCATGAGAATCTTCAACACTTTTGGGTTTGGAATTCGAATTTATTGCAACATTTGATGATTAGTTTTCGGCTTCAAGACGACTTTTGAAGATTTTTGTTTAGAAACCCAATTGTTCTTATTTTTGATATTCTTCTTCTTCTTCATCTTTTTGGATCTTGAAGTTTTGAATTCAAGAATAACATCATTCTTGACAACTTCAAATGAATCACAATAACTCAAGCATTCATTGGTTTGAACTCCAATTGAACAAAAAACTTTCACATCTTCATGAAAATCACAATGAATTCCAATTTCTTGAAATTCAACAATTAAGAACGTGGAGATCATTTGGGTCTTCAATAAGAGAAACATATTCCTTTTTGAATAATTCTCTTTCTTTTCCTTCCTTTTGATTTTCATAGCAAGATAACATATTTATGGTAATTTCAATCAAACTTCCAATCTTACTAAGAGGTTGAAATATCAACTTTCCATGATCATCTTTTAAGCCTCCATAAGAATTCAAGGTTTCCCTTGTAATCAACCCACCTTTCAACAATAACTCATAAAATTGTTTCTCATTGACTTTGTATTTGACATCTTTAATCATCAGTATCCAAAAATCATAATGAAAATATACCATCTTTGATCAGTTAACAATAAAGATTCACAAGAACTTGAATTTTTATGGAGAGAGAAAGTGAATATGAACCAAGTTCTAGAGAGAAAGTGAAATTAACAATTATTCTAGAGAGGGAAAATCGAATTTTGAATAAAATCAAGGAATAAATTTGATTTCTAAAAAAAAAGTCTCTCTCAGAGATAAAGAACTTACACCCATTTGATATTCACCAAATCATGTTGTCATCCTGGATCAAATTCTTGAGAATTTCATGAACACCCACTCTGATACCAATTGTAGTGACCCTGAGTACGATGACATGTGCAGAATAGTAAAGATCAAGTGAATCAGCCAATCCTCAAGAACACCAAGAGTAAATAAAATTATTTTAAGCTCCATTAGAATAGTAAGAGTACAAGTGGGCAATGTAATTTCTCCCACTAAACTATTCTCTCAAAATGGGTCTTGCTTAAAATGGGATCCACTCACTTTCTATTTACAGGAAAGGCTAAACCCATTATACATCACAAGAGGGTAAGCCACATTCAAGGAGAACTTTGCACCCTAACACCTCTCTACATGAGGACAACTCCCAAACCTAATTTAGATGCATCATAATAAACCAAAATATCATCCATGTCCTCGGGAAGCACTAGAATCGTGCCTCACATAATCTCTACCTCTGTATATCAAAATCTAACTGATGATCGATCCCCTTACTGAAAGTAACATTCTTGTTCGTCAAGCGGGTCAATGGCACAGCAATCATGGAGAAATCCAAGATAAATTTATGATAATACCATGTGAGGCCTAGAAAGCTCTGAATCTTATATGGGTTCTCGGAACCTCCCATTGCATCATGGCCTTGATCTTGGCCGGACCGACCAATATACCCTTCTGGTTGACGATGTGCCCCAAGAACTGCACCTCATGCAACCAAAACTCACATTTGGAGAGTTTCACATACATCATTTCACTCATCATGGTATCTAATACCTCTCATAAATGATCCTCGTGTTGCTCCTTGGTCTTAGAGTACACCAAAATATCATCAATAAACACGATCACAGACCGATCCACGTAGGTCTGCATACCCGGTTCATGAGGTCCATGAACCTTGCTGGTGCATTGATGAGCCCGAATGGCATCACCACGATCCTATAACGACCATAACGAGTCCTAAAGGTCGCCTTATGCACATCATCGTCCCTCCCCCTCATATGATGGTAACTTGACTGTAAATTAATTTTGAAAAACCAAGATGCGCCCTGAAACTAGTAAAATAAGTTGCCAATCCTCAGAAGTGGGTAACTGTTCTTCCGTTAGCTTATTTAGCTCTCGATAGTGAATGCACGTCCTCTGTGAGTCATCCTTCTTTTTCACGAATAGTATCGGTGCTCGCCATGGTGAACTACTCCACCGAAAAACCCCTTGTCTAGCAGATCCTGAAACTATGTAGACAACTCTTGCATCTACAGTGGTGCCAAATGATATGGTGCCTTAGTTATTAGGGCTATACCAGGGAATAAATCAATTCAGAACTCAACATGCCTCTCGGGAGGCACTCTAGAAAATCTTCAAGAAACACATCGGGGAAATCCCAAACAATGGGCACGTCACTCAACATCATCGTGCCCCCAACCCAAGTATCCAGCATATTAGCCAAAAACCCATAACAACCCTGTTGAAGATATCTCGTGGCCCTTGCAACTAAATAAAGAGTCGGCCTATGCAAAGATCCCTTGTCGGGAATAACCCGTTCTCCCCCACTTGGGGTTCGAACACACACTAGTTGATGCTCACTATCCATCATGGCCCCATTAGGACCCGACCAATCTATCCCATTGATAACCTTCGACCCTTGCAGAGGAATCGGTACCAAGTCAATATAGTATCTTTCGCTGAACAGGTTCAGGACATACCCAAGTTTAACTCTCGAAGCACTCATAGAACGGTCATCAGCAATCTCAACCTTTAACGGATAATTCATAATACCAGGAGCATCACTAAACTTCTTTCTGAGCACAATAGATATAAAGGATTGGGTAGCACCCGAATCAAACAAAACATGAGTAGTCATTGTGACATCCCCTAATTTCTCGGCCAGAAAATACCGATTTAATTTATGCTTTTTAAAATAAAATCAGAGAAATCTTTTTAAAAGATGTTGCGGAATTTGTTCCCAAAACAAAAAATGATACAAGTTTATCAAAACCTTCTTTAAGAAATGTATAGTTTCATTTCATATCAAAACCTCGGGATGACATGTTCCGATACATATCAAAAGCATAAACAAGATATTATAAGCCTTTCAACAGTTATTTACAACTAATGGCCTATAATCCAAAAATCCTTCATCGTCCTCCGACTATGTTCGGGGTCCACCACCTGTAACATAAAAAACTAAGTGGGTCAGGCTTGGGAGCCTGGTGAGCATATAGGGTTTTCAACCCACAATAATAATAAACTTACTAAGTTCATCAATCAACAATAACCCTAATTACTCGTTTCCGTTATCCTCACTTTACGTCCCTAAACACTTATCACAAGGGACCTAACCTAAAGAATATCATCAAGATGGACACTACTGCTAAGGGGTTTCCTCAGCCATACATGTCCTAAAGGAAACCATGAGGGGGATGGAGTACAACGAATGAACACTCTTAGTTCATTAGCACCTACAGGTTGCGGGCTTGCTAATGTTTCCCACTGGACTGTCTAGAAAGTCTGTGGTCGTCATCCAAACTACGCTAGACGACTGGATCTCAAAACACATCGAGGCCTCTCATCACTTTTATTTTATCACACATCACTATATACCCATGTTTTACCCAATATATTTGTAGATAAAAATACATATACAGTTTAAAACTTGTATAAAACGTCAATTCAACAGTCACCTCAGTTAAACAATTAATCTAATTACACGTAGCACGTATTTCATGTAAAATACTTCATATCTAGGTGTAAGATGAAGGTGAGTATACACTCACATGATTTGATGATAATCGGGCAGCAATTTGTTTCCTAAAACGATCGTTTCTAATAAAACCAGGAGTTTTATTAAGAAACCGGGCTCTGCAAAGGTCGGGCTTCGAAACCGAAAAGATAAATTTTTCGGGCTCCTCAGGCACTTCGTGGAGTATTCCAGGGCTTATAATCATTACCGGGGATTTGGGGGATGTTAAGATGAATGAAATATGGGTTTAGGGGTTAAAAATGACAAGATTCCAAAATATACCCGGGAGGTCTCGCACCCTCCTATTTATAGGGGCGAGGCTTCTGATCGGACGGTCAGGAGAGAAGGCACGCGTCGCAGATCTGAAGCTCGCAGGGGGTGGCTCGCATGTGGGCTGCGTATGCAAAGGCCTCGTTGGCAGCTTGTGATTTGACCAAAGTCCGGATTCGATGAGGGGGTTCGTGGCTCACTGCGAGGCTCGGACGGATGAGTCACTACACACGCGTCGGATGCGAGGCTCGCCACCGAAGCTTAAACGTGTAGTCAGTGGATTAGACCGCAGCTCAGACTCGGAAGGACATGACATGCCTCGCCATGTGACTTCGTGACTCAGCCGCTAGGATACGTGGCGCGTTTTGAGCGAGGGTGACGTGGCCGAAGTCCACCTACGCAAATTTTCTCGGTTTTTGTGCAAAACTTCTAAAATCCATAACTTTCGCATACGAGCTCTGTTTTTTACGTTCTTTATATGAACGCGTAGGTAAAATTACGTTCTACAACTTTCGTTTAGACTTCGTCGGGTAATTTTGACTTTAATTTTTATATAATTATTTTTAACAGACCGGGACCGGAAATCCGTTAAAAACTCATAACTTCTTCATCCGACGTCCGTTTTCGTTAGACTTTTTACCGTTGTGCTACTAATGACGAGACCTTCAATTATCGTTTAGGTTGTGTCGGCTAAAAATCACTTGATCTAAAATTCGAGTATTTAGTTGTGTACTGCTAAGTTGAAACTTCGAAAAATCATAACTTCCTCATACGAAGTCAGATATGGGCGTTCTTTTTATCGAACTTCTCGGTTTAATGAATACTATGAATTTCATTTAGATCACTAAGTCTAAAAAGTAGTTTATCAAAAACTCACTTTTTACGACATTCGGTACCGTGTCGGTTTATTGCGAAACTTCGACATGTCATAACTTCTTCGTTATAACTCAGATTTTGGTATTCTTTATATCCCCAAAATCCTTGTTTCGACCACTACAACTTTATGTAAAGATATCGGCTTTATCTCACACTTTAATTTTGACGCTCATTTTTATTCTTAATTAATTAATTCCTAGTAATTAAGCATAAAACACATAGACTTCACATAATTCCTTTTTCATTTCTTCAAAATGAGTTACAAAGGTTAACCTAGACTATCACCTTAATATTAATGCCTAGGCTACAAACACGAGTGTTACAGTTATACCATTGACTAAGGCCCTGTTTGATATGCTACTGACTGAGTTAGGTCAGAAGCTTTTGGCTAACTCGGTCAGCTGAACCTGTTTGATAAACCTTCTGAGCGGGAAATTGAAGTCTGACCCAGTAAGAAAGAAGGATTTGACTGACTGGGAAAGGAAGACGTCGTTTCCACTTGTGCCCTTGCGTGTGTATCCTTATTCGTGTGTATGTATCGTATCCCAGCAGGAAGAATCGATCCAACACCCCCTTTACGTCTCGTTCTTAATAGACACTCAAAATCGATCATCCAACACCCCCTTTGCTTTCATAAAAGCAATCAAACCCCATCAAGAATTACACCCTATCCTTCTCTCCAGATCGATCGATGGACTGCCTCTCTATTTCGGTTCCAATTTAATTGCAGGTATGTGCGTTTATATCTCCAGCTTTGATTGTTGTTGTCAAAATATGATGGTGTTGCTACGTACATGTAATACGTTGGATGGATACACTTGGATTTGTTTGACCACAATACATCTATTATGATTATTTTCCTACAATTGATGTGCCCTGGGATATATCACAAAGTTGCTGGTAATTATCTTGATTTGGAGAATTTTGCCCCTACACAACTTTTATCTGGAAAAGCCTTTTGCACCCATGTTTAGTACAGTTTGGTTATATTAGAAGACCCATCTATGTAAATGAAACTGTTTGAACCAAGATATGATCTATTTCAAATGAGATTTCATTCGAATTAAATGGAATGATTATCATGCTATTTGTGGGTATATATGTTTCTAACCTTTTTGGTATTAGATTTTCAGAAAGTTTATCTTACAAATAGATCCTCTGCATAAAAAAATATCAAGCTTCCAATCGAGTTTGATTCATCAAAATAAGTGTATGTCCTTCATTAAATCTCATTTAATCTGTAAGTAGGATGCAATTTTCATATTTATATGTTTTTGCTGATCACAAAAGTCGATAATAGATAAAATATTAACATGTTATAAAAAAACACTCTAGTAAATATGCAGAAAATAGCATTCTACTTTCAAAAAAATATGTAGGTAGGATATTGTTTTCCTATTTAAAGGATTTTTGCTGATCAATATATCCTTATCTTCCAATTTAACCCTGCATTACCTTATTATTTAACTGATATTCCTGTTAAATCAGCTAAACATTGATTACCCTTTTCATCCTTCATTAGCTCAAAAAATTGTGAATAATCGCCAAAAGGGCGTTCCTCAGGTGCAGGTTGTGGCCGGAAATTGGAGGTGAAAAGAACATAATGGCAATGGCTGCATCCAATGCAAGTGACATCAAGATCTTCACATGTCTCCAGCAAATTGCTGAATCTCGCCATTACAAGGTATACTTTCAACTTCTATCCTTGTTTGTCCGATTTACAAATTAAAATGTTCCATACTATTCACCATATTCAACTTCTATCCATCTTCACAAGGGCATTTTGGTATCACATCCAAATTATCACCTATGCGAATCGGTACCTGAATCAACAAATCATGTCCTGGTGGAATGTAAAAGTGCACAAAGTTGGGTGGATTGGTGCTGCTATCCATTTTAAATTACTCTTTATTAAATCTAGTTTCTCTTTTATGCATTGTACTATTTACACTTCTCCCCTCTAGCTTCTTGCTATTGGGTCTTTTAATTATATATATTTGACTTTTCCAAAAAAAAAATATAGATTGTTTCTATATATCATGTTATTTGATCTTGAAACGACTGTGAGTAAAAAAATGAAGTTTGAAATATATAATGAATTGAATTGAATATGAGATTATGAGCATTCAACATAAATTCATAGCTAGGATGTTGAACTTTATATATATATATATATATATATATATATATATATATATATATATATATATATATATATATATATATTAATATTTTTTAAATTAAAATTGTTTGGTGGCAAGTATCTTTCTAAATATTAATGTTTTGGAATGAGGGTAAAATGGTCATTTGTCATCAGTCAGCACATCCAGTCAGATGTTCAATCAAACAACATGATTTCTTACTCAGTCAGGACTTCTTATCCAGACAGACCTTTCTCAGTCAGCACTTATTCAGTCAGCAACTATCAAACGGTGCCTAAGAAAGTCTGTATACAAGATCATATATAACATAAGCATGAAAAGAAATAAGGAAAGAAATAAAGATATGATAAAATCATGTACCGGTAGTCAACTGAAATGCCATGATCTTTACCATATGTGTCTCCGCCCTGCCCTGGTGGCCATCGGTAATCCTCAAGGTAGCTTGTGCACATGTCGCCACTGCCCCTCCTAACAACATTGCACCTCGGGGGTAGTCACTACTCATATGACCCGTCTGACCACATCTGAAACAACATGAACCCACTACTAGACATGCCCCACCGTGCGGCTTGTTATACTTGCCACAACAGCTCTGGACTTGATGGCCTTTGGTGTGTGAATCAGAATTCTTGGGCTTCTTAGACTAGCTAACTACTATCTGCACCTGCTCTAGCTTGCGCTTTGTCCAAAGCTCCAGCTTGTGCTTTGTTCGAAGCTCCACATCGATCTCCCATTCCCAAGCCCTCATAATCGAATCATTCAAGGTCTTGCACCCCGAATAGATGGAAAACTCTCTAATTTCATCCTTCATCATGTCATGATACCTCGTCTTCTTCATCTCCTCATCTGCAGTATACTGCAGAACTAACAGGGCCCTCTCAAGGAACATGGTGGTGATCTCCGCCATGGTCTCAGTAGTCTGACGAAGGACCTGGAACTCCCTCACCAGTTGTTTCACATCAGTTGCAGGTGAAAACTCCTCATGAAATCTCGTAACAAACTCCTCCTAATACATATCCATCACCTCCTTGGTCCCCAATACACGACCAACCTCCTCCCACCAATCTTGGTCTCAGTCTCTTAGAAGACACGAGGCAAATCCCACCTTTAATCCCTCAGGGCAGAAGCTTGTTCATTGAGTACTCTCTATGCCAGCGATCCACCGGCGGCTGGCACAAGTTTCTTTAGCTACAAAGAAATTTGGAGCTCCACATGAAATAAACTCGCAAGATGAGGGATTTCGAGCTCCTAACTACACCGAAACAATCTATGTATGAAGGGCACCGAGCCGCTCATCTAGAAGATTCATAATCCCCTCCTTAATTGTAACAAAAATCATAGGGGTGTCCTCCATGATACCTTGTGTGATCTCGGAAGTGATAAACTCACACAACCGCTCTTCAATGGGTTTGACACCAGATCCAGAAGCTCCTCCTGAAGTAGACACCATACTCAATTGAAATACAAACATACAAATGATCAACACAATTCTGAGGATACTTCCTCTATACTAGACCCTTAGAAGTTTCAATACCTTTCTTGCCTCAAGGACAGATCTTGTGCTTTCATTAGTACGGGCCCGATACTACCTTCCACACCTGTCTTTACTTTCCTTAAGAACCATCATGAATCCCCTAAGTCATGACAACAAATCTATATGCCTAACATCCCAAAAATTCTAATGTAAAATTTTCATTTTTACTTCAACCATAAACACCATTTAGACTTTTCAATCATTTGAAAATATATCAGAGTAAAAATAGTTATTAGAGTACAATCCCAAAATGATAAAATTGCAGAAACATGGATGTAGTGCAGTCATGCCAGGCCCTTCCCTTATGTACTGGAAGTACCTAAACTATAAACATAAAACTGTAAGAACAAGGCTTAATAAGTTATCCAAAATACCACATACCACACATATCATGCATACATATATACCTCAGGCCCCGCATGGCATCGGGTCCTGCCTAGTACATTCATCAAGTTTCTCTTGACATCGGGCCCCTCCCGGCACACATACAAACATAGAAAACACATCCAAGAGTCACAGAGATAGCTAGCACCCTACATAACATACAATGGGCCTTGCTTGACAACCATCGGGCCTTATTCGGCATTAGTCCCTACCCGGCATCAAGCCCCAACCAAAACATATTTGTCTATAACATGAAATAGTCCCGCCCAATCATACTCGTCAAGCCCCACCAGGCATCAGGCCCCACCCGGTACGCATACTGAAAAATAACATACATGCAAGAATTACTAAGATATATGGAACAAAATATACTCATCAGCCCCCTCCTGGAATAAGACCCCGCCCAGTATACGTACCACATAATACACATGCAAGAGTCACACAAACTACTAACATCCTTATCATAACAATCATGGGTCGACATTGGTGCCTTCGACCCGTCAAACACAGTGAGGAGACTCACCCGAATCTCAAGGTCAACTAATCTATAGGTCGCAGCCATGTATCTAATACTAAAACTCACGTATCAAATCATATAAGTTCCAACCTTGGTTTAAAACCCTAAATCCAACCATTGGGTCCAAAAAGGTCAACCCAGGTCAACGGTCAAAGTTCAAGTCAACGGTCAACAACCCAAATATCAAACCTCACATCGTGACCATACCTCAGTCATGTCATGAGAAACCATCTAATCCGCTTCCAATGAGTCACCCCACTCAGACAACTTAGAAACTCATGTTCTTCATGCTCATGTCGTGAGACTTCATGTCTCACGTCGTGAGAGTGTCCTGAGTCATAAACTAAGGCTAAATGTTCTTAATCCATTCACCCAAGAAACATAACTCTTACAGAGTCCTAAGGGGGGCTCCAAAGGTCAATAAAAATGATTACTTGATGGACATGCATGTCCTAAACCCAACTTAGATAAAATGGAAAGAAATTGTCCCAAACTCATGCAAGATTCACAAATCACAACTAAACTCCAGATCTATAAGATATGATGCTCAAGGGACCCTTAGAGGCCATAAAGTTGCCAACTTTATGGATCTCTTCCATGAAAACTTCAAGAATCATGAAAGAGAAGGAACAAGAACCTAGATCTAATAACTTAAACTCATAAAGGTTGAATCTTAGACACTTACAAAGGTCCAGAATGTGCACAAGATGATGATGATGATGATGATGATGATGATGGAGTCTCCTTGTTGGACCAACACTCTAGAACTTCTTCTTCTTCTTCTAGTCACTAGAACACCAAAATAAATCCAAAACCACCAAGAGGGATTACGGTTAGGGTTTTCTGATTTGGAGGGAGGTGGAGGCTGAAAAAATGAACCTTAAAACTGAGTTAAGGGGACTTCAATACGTAGGAACCCCTAAAAGTTCATGGACATGGGCTACATCAGTTCTCATGTTGTGAGCAACCATGGCTCACGTTGTGAGAAGGGTCTTAATACACAATACTTATTTGGTTTGTCACGTCGTGACTACCTATGGCCCACATCATGACACTTATTTTTCCCCCATTTAGCCTTCAACTTCAAATGATCACAACTTCTTCATTTTAACTTTGATTTTGATGTTATTTATATCCACAGGAAGGTCTTGAAGAGTTATCCAAATTTATTTTATTTCTTAAGCTCACCACATGCTGAACTTATAACCTTAGCCCTCGCAAGCAGCCCTACACATAATTTCCCCCCAGCCCAACCTCGAGCCCAAATACAAAATTCCCAAGCCTTGGTCCCATTGTCAACAATATCATCTTCCAATAAGGCCCAAACTTACTTTTTTAAAGCCCTAAATCCTATACATAAAAGATTTACAGTCCACATTTCTAAATCGCAAAACGATCTGAAACGGGGAGTTACAACCCCCCCCCCCCACACCCCTACTTAAATTAGATTTCATCCTCAAAATCATTCCTTACCACCCTCCAAATACGCCAGACATCCTGAATATTTCTTCCAAAACCCTGACACAGACTGAGGAGTAACCATCGCTACTCTGCCCAAAAACTAAAATCCCAAAACCTTTTCTTGCTCCCCGATATACAGCTCAAAATAAATCACTACTAATTCATTTTTTTCATCCAACAACCAACCATTGATCAAAATTGAATGTTTCAATTGAGATCCAAGGGTGACTTCCCAAGGAAAGGTCTGCCCCTTAGTACCAGACCAAACTAAAACTCATATTTTGATAACCAAAGATTTTCAAATTCAATTCTTCCAATATCTCTTTCCTCCATGGTGTCCTCCCACTGAATTGTGATATAAACTCCTCACTCAACTGTTCAGATTGGCAGTCTCCCCTGATCCCACCACAAGGCTTCGATTAAAAGTCTAACTGATAAGGCCACCCTGGCCTAACCATTACACAGATACCAACCACTGACTATAGGGTCATCCCACTCTAAACGTGATCCAAAACCATGATCAAACCGATCCCACCAGATCTTACCTATACTACACAATCGAATGGCCCCACCTTGCCTTAGATCCAACAATCCTCATGCCACTCAAGGAGTGGGTTCTTCATCAATACTATCTGACTCGACCCAGGTGTGCACTAATCTTTCCTTGGTCCAACCAACCATTCACATAATGGCCTAACTTATATTGGTGAATGGTATGATCCCATCGCAAACTTACAACACTTCCACAACTGCCTATTAACCTGGTGAATGCTACGGCTGCTTGGTAGTCTTACAACACTACCACACTGCCATGGTCCCACCATGGTCTTACCGTTAATCTACTATACCAATCATAATCATCAAGACACGAACCTGCCTCCGACCATAACTCGATCAAGTGTTCGGGTTATGCTTCGAACCCAAAGCCTTAAACAGAAAAGAACATGAAGAGAGGCTCTAACACAACCCTCAACATGTTCCTGATCACGTATCCACCAAGAGTTACTATTGATGTGCAATGAAACCAGAATATCTATTCTTATGCAAACCTTATACCAAACGATTTTTCCCCCATTTGGATTCGACTGCGCTCTTCCAATCCACAAAAATTTATGGATTCCCAGTTCATCTCACAACCTTACCATTCAAACTGTCGAAAACCTGAACTTACAAGAACTAGCATATTACTAGCCAATCTTCATGATCATACGCATTCCTAAATCGGATGAATGCTTACTGAAATCTCATCAAGCTTTACCATCACAAGTACTTCCTGTTGACCTTACTACAAGTTCTCAGAGACCCATCATGTGTATAAGAACAATATTTTGAATATCGCAACGGGTACGCAACCAATTCCTCGACCTGATTGCTCTTAGAACAATTCCCTTATGAACATGCAACTGGCCACAATAAGAACGTTTGAATTTGGAAACTACTAATCTTACACCCACGATCAAATCCATTCCTTATTGCCTCAAAACCATGAAGAACCCCTACATATCCTACATTCAAAACCCGACATAACCACCTCGTGAATTTCTTAAAGTCTTGCTGATACTACCAACGATTAAACCGTCTGCTGATCATTTCTCACTTTAACCTTTTTTTTACGATGGTTAATGCCTCCCACATCTAAAACCAAATTTGGCACACCCCAACATTCTCTAAACACTATAACACCCGAGTCACAAGGTATTAAGTTTATCTATTATTTTAATTTAAATCAAAGACTAGCCCATGATTATGTTGGTAATACACTAGGTATGTACGACATACTCCTTTTCTTGTGTGTATTAGTGTGATAGCTACATACGATGGGTGTACCCATGTGTACGCAGGGCGTACTCAAGCCAGGGGAAAACCTTAATTTTTAGGGTTTTCACCCTATTTAAACTCATTAAATGCCTCAAGACCATCACCTTATCAGCCTCCCTTGCCTCTTAAGTCATATCTCAAAACCCTAATACATTTTCACTTAAGTTTGAGCATGTATGTCTTTTTGGTGTGTGTGGTGCTTAGAGAAGAAAAAGAAGAAGAAGAAGAAGAAGAAGAAGAAGAAGAAGAAGAAGAAGAAGAAGAAGAAGAAGAAGAAGAGTTGTACAGAAGCATTGGATCGGAAAGATCTTGTAGATCTATATGTTTCTCATCATTTCTAGCTTATTGAAGGTAAAAAGCATCAACCTTGATGACTCCATGTGTTAGTTTGTAGTTTAGGGCTTATTTCTTCATAAAATGGTGCTTGAAGGTGTTCTTTAGAGTATGAGCTACTCCAAAAGGTTATAATGTTAGATCCTAGTGTTTGTAACGTCCCTTGAGCAAAACAATGGAGTTTTGATGGATTCGGTTCAATCATGATGGACTAAAGTTGGTTTCATGAAGATAATGTGGTTTAATCCAAGATTTTCCTCAATAAGACATGCAAAAGCATAAATTTGGCAACTTTATGATTTAATGCACTTTAAAAAGCATAGATCTAATATTGGACGTTGGGTCTTAACTAATTAAGACCTTGAATCGAAGTTTTGGCCAGCTGCAGCGTACGCCAGGTGTACCTTGGGGTACGTTGTGCATACACGTCTGAGCTCCCGATGATGTGAAGGTTTTGCGAATACGTTGGGTCTACTGGTTGGTATGCTGAGTGTACTCATCAGAGTGGGTCTTGCGCTTGTTTCAGGCCAATGTGAGGGACTCTAGGCTCTTGTTGGGTCGTAAGCTTTTGTTGTATTAGGCCTTTAGGGCTTGGGCCCATTTTAGACATAGATTATCTATTGGGCTTCATGACTAGTAGCATTTGGGCCTTGATTGGGATAGGCCCAATAAGAAAAGAATAAGTAACTTTTTCCCTTAAGGCCCGGATTTAGGATTTGGACTTTCAGGTTGGATTATTGGCCTAATTTCTAATTAGGGTTTCTTTACTTGTTATTTAGTGTCGATTTCTAGTTAAACAACCTGGTCATTTGTTTGATTGTCAGCAGACTGGGTGAGTTTCCTAACTATCTTATAGGACACTAGTTATGTTGTGTACTTGTAGTCTTTATGACTCCTATTATATTTGTTATATGCATGTGTGTCTGTTTGCTATATATATGTGGAGTGAAATAGAATTGGGGGTGAAATATACCATGTATAGCCTTGTGCTAACACATGAGTTGAGATAGAGTCAGCATGAAATAGACCCGGTACGGTCTTGGGCCAACATATTAGTTGAAATAGATGCATGAGTGAATTAGACCCTGCATAGCCTTGAGTCTGCGAATATGTATGGTATGCGATATTTTGGGGAACTCACTAATCTTCATGCTTATAGTTTTCAATTTATGTTTCAGGTACTACCGGATCGAATGAGAAGAGCTCGGGATGATACCATCATACACACCATATTGTTCCGCATTTTATTTGACTCTGATGTGTTTGGATGATTTTGACATATTCTAATTTCGTTATGGTTTTTATAAAAACGTTTTGGAAGATGGTTTTATTAATATAAAAATTAAAATTTTTAGTCATAAATTTTGGGACATTACAAGTTTGTATTAGACCCTTCGTTTGAGGGATTCAGGCATACTCTCGGGTGTGTCTGAACTCTAACTGAGGATTTCGTAGATTTTTCAAAAAGGAAATGTTTTATAAAAAGAGGTTTCTAATAAAATAAAGGGTGTGGTTCATGCAATCGACCGAGCTCAAGTAAGTTTTCCCAAAATACTCATACATATTTTATGATATGCCTTGATTTGTAAGTCTGTGAATTGCATGCTAGATTAGGACTAAGGAGGTGCTCAGGATTTGCATGATAAAATGCTAGGAGAGATGCATGTATATGCATGTTGTATGAGCTTGTAGACTTGCATGCTAGTACTGATCAGTTAGTGATAGGATTGTTTGTTTATGTTATTCTTGTTTTCAATTACTCGATACTCGAATGCAGCTTGCTTTGTGCTTTTAGGGATTCCTATTAGCTTTAGCTAACTACTAAGAGAATATGCTAAGTTACATATCATTGAGACTGGATAATTTTAGAAAGTTAGGTTTTAACTCTATTATGCAGCTCTTGTTTGAGTCCAACCGTTGTAGTGTGAGACCTAACATTCGAAGAATTATCTGGAGTCGGTAATATGTAATTATATTTTTAAGCTAGTTAGAGGGTGTTAGGGGGAGTTCCTTCTGCAGCTGATGGTGGGGAGTAGTGTGGGGTCTGGCCTAGGAGGACCTAGGAGGTGATTCAGTACTGAGATCCCTGTTATATTGAGAATTATTGGGTTGATAAGGAAGTGACCTGGAGGACTCGGGGCGGTCCTTGAGGAAAGTATGGATAGATATGGAAGGTAGTAAGGGCTCATACTACTGGAAGAAAAGGATCTATACTCAATTCAAGGAAAGTCATGATGATACCAGGAAGCTTGTACAATATGGGATTCCTCGATGTATATGTATTTATGTGTTACTGATGGTTTGAATGGTCAATTTCCAGTATGGTGGTCTCTCGAGGAGGATCTGGTACTGGTTCTAGTGTTGATGAGGGTTTGACATCTAGGGTCGGACATATAGATGATCAGATACGGGAGTTCATTTCATCAGAGATTACCCGCAACATTCTTGAGCAGATTCATGTGATCTTCGGTATGATCAAGGAGGGTATTCTAGAGATTCTGGATGAGCACTTGTACACCTTTCATACTAAGATGACGGAGATGGTGGGAGCCTGCTCTTTGGCTTTCTGTGAGTCCAGGCATGTTGGGCTCCAGATTTCTTTGGGAAGAAGGACCCAATTGTGAGCAGGCATTGGTTGGCAGACATCAGCAACACCTTTAGATCTAGTATTTGTCCTAAGGAGCAAAAGGTCAAACTTGCATCCTGTCTTCTGAAAGACAGAGCTTGAGACTGGTAGGAGGAGGTTAGGCATGCCTTAGGAGGTGGGGTGATTGAGTCCATGACGTGGGAGGACTTTGTGACAAGGTTTTAGGCATATTTTTCACCTGTGATTGAGGTCCAGCAATTGGCAAGGGAGTCTTAGGACTTTGCCAGAATATTGAGACGGTGGCGGAGATCACTGCTATGTTCTGTGAGAGGGCATTACTCATTCTGTAGTACGTGGTGGATGAGGAGATGAAGAAAGTGAGGTGCCATGAGATGTTAGAGAGTGATATACGACAGTTCATAAGCCAATCCAGTTGCAAGACGTTGGAGGATATGATAGCACGCACCATGGAGAGCAATATTGATTTGTATATGGAGAGGAAGATGAAGTCGAATCAGGTTCAGTGGGTTCGGGCATGAGGCCCAAGGTATTTGATTTGAGATCAAGAGGCCAGCAGGGTCACGACCGTTATGGCAAGTGCAGCAAGACATACGATGAAGCTTGCAGGGGCGGTGGTGGTTTAGGTTGCTATAAGTGCGGCAAGACTAGGTATTTTATTCAGGATTGTATGGCCACTACCCAAGGTTCGAGCCTGATTTGTTTCCATTGCAATTAGAGAGGCCATAAAAAGGCCGATTATTCGAGTCTAACAGTAGCAGGACAGGTTGTAGCTCTCATTCCGGCGACGTTAAGGATCACAAAGGGCCATCAGGGCAAGGTGGATGTGCCTATTGTGAGGAGTAGGATTTTCAATTGACAGCCGAAGAGGCTCATACAGCACCAGATATGGTGATAGGTAAGTATCTTCTCTTTATCTCTTTATTTATATTGATTTTTTTCTTCTATTTATGTGTTTTATTTTAGGATCATTCCTCGTGAACGATATTTCGGCCTTCGTATTATTTGATTTGGGGGCTACCCAATCTATTTTATAGCTTGCGCTCAGCAAGAGGTTTGCCAATGCTCCGGGGGAGCTGGATTGTCAATTAGAGGTTGAGATTGCTGATGATAGACATGTGTGAGTATCTAGGGCTCATCAGGGTTGTGTCCTGGAGTTGTTCAACAAGCGGTATCTAATTGATTTTGTTCCTATTCCCCTACGTGAGAGCAAGGTTATTGTGGGGATGGATTGGCTGAGCCCAATGGGGGTAATGCTTGATTGTAAGCAGTAGTTGGTGCATATCTGAACCCCAAGTGAAGGAGAGTTGGTGGTTCCGGGAGAGGGTGTTTAGTGTGGGCCAAGTTTTGTTCAACATCTAGGTCTAAGCGCTATCTTTAGCAAGGTTGTTATGTATTTTTCTCCTAAGTTATGGATACTCGGGAGAAGGGTAAGGCGACTGTGTATGATGTGTTGGTTGTTCAGGAACACCTAGATGTATTCCTAGATGATTTTCCTGGAATGCCACCAGAGAGGCAAGTGGAGTTTCGGATTGACCAAGTTCCTGGTACGGCTCCGATAGCCAAAGCACCTTATCGTTTAGCACTTGTATCTAGATGCAGGAGTTGCCTACACAGCTATAGGAGTTGTTAGACAGAGGATTCATCCAGCCAAGTACTTCAACATGAGGAGCGTTGATCCTATTTGTGTAGAAGACAGAAGGGTCACATCGGATGTGTATCAACTACTGGGAGATGAATAAGCTAATGGTGAAGAACTATTATCCACTCCCAAGGATTGACGATTTGTTTGACCAGCTTTAGGGTGCATCTTCAATCTGCATCTGGGTTATCATCAAATGAGGTTCAGAGAGGAAGGTGTATAGAAGGCAACTTTTTGGACTCAATATAACCAGTATGAGTTCGTAATGATGACCTTCAGGCTCACCAATGCTCCAGCCGCATTCATGGATATCTTGAATCGCGTATGCAAACCTATGTCGGAACGGTCTATAATTGTGTTTTTTGATGATATCCTGGTTTACTCCAAAACCAAGGAGCAGCATAAGGAGCATCTGAAGGAGGTATTGGAGAATCTGATGAGGGAGAGGTTGTATGTGCAGCTCTCTAAATGTGAGTTTTGATTGCAAGAGTTACAGTTTATGGGACACTTTGTCAACCAGAACGGTATTCCAGTCGATCTGGACAAGGTTGAGACGAAGATAAATTTCGAGGTCTCCATCTGAGGTTCATAGCTTCCTTAGTTTGGCAGGTTACTATCGGAGATTTATTCAGGATTTCTCCAATATAGTTATTCCTCTGACTCAGTTGATGAAGAAGACTGACACTTTTCGTTGGGGGCCTAAGTAGCAGGCAGCTTTTGAGACCCTGAGGCAGAGATTGTCTGAGGCGCCGATTTTGACCCTGCCTGAGGGTGTGGATGATTTTGTGGTTTATTATGATGCGTGGATCATGGGTTTGTCTGCAGTTATGATGTAGAGAGATCAAGTTATTGCTTATGCTTTGAAACAACTGAAGCCTCATGATGTGAACTATCATACGCATGATTTGGAGCTGGGGACAGTAGTGCTTGACCTCAATATTTGGTAGCATTACCTCTATGGGGTTCATTGTATTATTTACACGGATCACAAGATCCTGAGGTATTTGATGAATCAGCAAAACCTAAACATGCGGTAGCGTAGATGGTTGGATGTGGTAAAGAATTATGATTGTGAGATCCTTTACCATCCGAGAAAGGCCAATATGGTGGCCGATGCTCTCAGCCACAAGGTGGTCACGGCTCCGATCAGGGATATGCCTGAGGATGACGGTGATTACTCCAATATTAGAGTAGATCCAGGAGGCTTAGGTTAAGGCTATAGAGGAAGAGCATTGAAAGAGTGAGCGCATTGTGGGTCAGGTGGATTCCTTTTATTATGATAGACGAGGGTTATAGACTCTCCATCGGAGGGTGTGGGTTCTTTACTGGGGTGTTGCACGGTAGGTTTTGCTGGAAGTAGTGCACAAGTCGAGATTCTCTTTTCACCCCAGAGCAATGAAGATCTATAGAGATCTTCATCCTGATTATTGGTGGTCATGTATGAAGGGGTATGTAGCTTGTTATGTGGAGAGATTCCTGACTTGTAGGAAAGTCAAGGTTGAGCATTAGCAACCTCATGAAAACATGGAGCCGTTGGATATTCCCGTCTGGAAAACAGAATAGATCACGATGGATTTTATCATCAAATTGCCTCAAATGGCACATGCGGTGGACTCAATATAGGTCATCGTGGATCAATTGACCAAGAACATATATTTCAGTCTAATTTAAGAGAGTATCTGTGTAAAGAAGTTGGACGAAATCTACATGTGTGAGGTTGGGGCATGGCATGGGGTGCCGGTTATAGTGGTTTCAGACAAGGATGTCCGGTTTACTTCCAGATTCTGGAAGAAATTCCACGACGAGTTGGGTACTCATCTGCACTTTAGCACGACCTTTCACCTGCAGAAGGATGGTCAGAGTGAATGGACCATCTATATATTGGAGGATATGTTTCAGGCATGTATTTTGGATTTTAGCGATAGTTGGGATATGTATCTTCCGTTAGTGGAATTTTCGTATAACAATAGGCATCATGCTAGCATCGATCGACCTCATTTTAAGATGCTCTATGGGAGGAAGTGTACAATCCCGATAAGCTGGAGCGAGGTCTATCAGTGGGTCATGGGGAGTTCTGAGGTGGTACTCAATACAATCGAGATGATTCAGTAGGTTCGTGGTAAACTTCAGACAGCTCAGAGTCGGCAAAAGAGCTATCCTGGCAAGCACCCGTAAGACCTGGAGTTCCAGGTTGGGGATATAGTCCTCCTAAAGGTGTCACCTTACAAAGGTGTCACCTTACAAAGGTGTCATCCGAGTCAGGAAGCGGTGCAAGCTGGGCCCTAGGTATATTGGTCCTTTCAGGGTTGTAGCACGGGTGTACAGGGTAGCGTATCGTTAGGATCTCCTGGAGAAACTCAGTCAGATTCACTATACTTTTCACATCCTTGATGAGTTCGCAGTGGTTCCATTAGAGGATACAAAAGTGTATGATCACCTCAACTACATTGAAAGGCAGATAGTGATCCTCAACAGGAAGACAAAAACTTTGAGGAACAAGGTGTTTGAGTTGGTAAAGGTGCAGTGGCAGCACCGGAAGGGTTCGAAGTGGACTTGGGAGCTTGCAGAATAGATGAAGGAGCATTACCCAGAGTTATTTCCAGTAGCAAACTTCGAGATGAAGTCTGATTCAAGTGGGAGAGAATTGTAACACCCGAGTTTCCATGTATTAAGTTTAGCCATTATTTTAACTTAAATTAAAGACTAGTCCATGAGTACATTGAGCGTACACTAGGTACGCATGGTGTACTCCTTTGCATGTGCGCATCGAGGTGATCCCTATGTATGTTGGGCGTACCCATGCATACATTGGCGTACTCAATACAGGGGCAAACCCTAATTTTTAGGGTTTGCACTCTATTTAAACTCATTAAGTATCTCAAGACCATCACCTTATTAGCCTCCCTTGCCTCTTAAGTCATATCTCAAAACCCTAATCCATTTTCACTTAAGTTTGAGCTTATATGTGTGTTTTTGGTGTGTGTGGTGCTTAGAGAAGAAGAAGAAGAGTTATCAAGAAGCATTGGATCAGAAAGAACTTGTAGATCCATATATTTCTCATCATTTCTAGCTTATTGAAGGTAAAAAGCATCAACCTTGATGACTCCATGTGTTATTTTGTAGTTTAGGGCTTATTTCTTCATAAAATGGTCCTTTAAGGTGTTCTTGAGAATATGAGCTACTCTAGAAAGTTATAATGTTAGATCCTAGTGTTTCTAATGTCCCTTGAGCAAAAAATTGGAGTCTTGGTGGATTCAAGTTAATCATGATGGACTGAAGTTGGTTTCATGAAGATAATGTGGTTTAATCCATGATTTTCCCCATTAAGATATGCAAAGGCATAAAGTTGGAAACTTTATGGCTTAATGCACTTTAACAAGGCTAGATCTAAGATTGGACGTTGGGTCTTAACTGATTAAGATCTTGAATCAAAGTTTTGGCCAGCTACAGCATATGCCAAGCGTACCTTGGGGTACGTTGTGCGTACACGTCTGAGCTCCCAATGATGTAAAGGTTGCGAATACGTTATGTGTACTGGTTGGTATGCTAAGCGTACTCATCAGAGTGAGTCTTGGGCTTGTTTCGGGCCATGTGAGGGACTGAGGGACATTGGGCTCTTGTTGAGCCATAAGCTTTTGCTTTATTGGGCCTTTGGAGCTTGGGACCATTTTAGACATAGATTATATGTTGGGCTTCGTTGCTAGTAGCATTTGGGACATGAGGGGCTAGGCCCAATAAGGCAAGGAATAAGTAACTTTTCCCTTAAGGCCAGGAGTTAGGGTTTGGACTTTCGGGCTGGATTATTGGCCTAATTTCTAATTAGGATTTCCTATGATTTAGTGGGGATTTCCGGCTCAATAACCCGGTCAGTTGTATGATTTTTGGGCTGAAGATCATTTTAGTTGATTGCGTCTTTTGGGCTCGCTTAGCCTAAGGCTTTTTGTGTACCGGTTTGGGCCTGTTCAACCGTGAACCTTTTATGTTTTGTATATATGTTTACGCTTGCATGCATATTAGGTTAAGGTTTTAGAGATCTGAGAATAGCGATACATCTAGACGACAACAGGTTTCTTTGATCGTTCTTGTAACCTTCCAATCCTCTACAGTTGATGTTCTTAATCGAGCTCTTCTGAGGATTTTGTTTAATCATTCGACACGTTTGATTCAATCTTGTCTCGTTCTTATTATTGTGTTTTATCGTCTTTGTTTACTTACTTGTTCAAGATCTAATCGATCTTTATAGATTAAAAGATTGTTAAATCTCATCAATTGGTATCAGAGCAGGAGGCTGTGTAATTGATACACATCTTTTCTGTGAAAAAGATTTCCATTAGGGTTTTTCCGCAATCATCAATATTTATTGAGCCGTCATCTCTTTATTGACGTATCTTGATATTTATTACTTTGCCCTAATCTGCTTTATTACAAGTCTGATCTTTGAACAGGTTTTTACGATCATAATGGACGCGACACAATCAAACCTTATTAATATTTCCAACAGCATTGGTTCGACGACAAAGATTCCGATCTTATACACCCATGACTATGAAGTATGGGCACATCACTTCGAAGACTACGTTATTGGATTGGAGGATAATGGGTATCTCATTTGGGAAGCCATCACCAATGGACCATTTTCTCATTCTGCAACGTCCAGAATCATCAAGACACAAAAAGAGTACAATGATCTGCTAAAGGACGTGAAAGATATTGCACAAGATGAAAAGGATAAGTTCCAGTGCAATATCAAGGCATTAAGGTTGATTAGGTTCGCCCTTCAGTCCGATGCATTCAGATTGGTTAGCTCATGCACGACGGAAAAGGATGTTTGGGATAGACTTCGCGAACTGTATTCTACAGACGAGGATCTTGAACATTCTATTCAAACTTTGCTCCTATCTGAGTTTGGAGAATTCAGGCAAGGGGTTGAAGAAACTGTGACCCAGACGTTCGATCGCTTCAATCATCTTCTCAGCAAGATGATCAAACACGATATTGAAAGGAAGCTTATCGAACAGAAGGTTACATTCCTGAATGGTCTGAGGTCTGAATGGAGAGCAGTGGTTTCCACAGTTAAAGCCCATGAGCAGTTTAAATCATACTCTTTGGCGAAACTGGTGGGTATTCTCAAGTCCCAAGAGAAGATTGTGCTGCAAGAAAAGAACGTCGTTTCCAGTCTCGGTTCGTTGGCCCTCCTATCTAAAAGTAAAGCTGCGATGGAGGATGAAGATCTCAACCTGGAGGAATATGATCTCACGTCTGAGGATTATGCCATGATGGTGTCCAATCCCAAAAGGTTCATAAAGAAGAAATTCCCCAGCAACAAAAACCGAAGCTGGCAGGGGAGTTACAGCTCTGAAAAAGTGATTAATGAACCAAAAGCTGAGGAGCACAAAAAGGAACCGAAGGTGGATGGCGATTCTGGAGTAAGCTGTTTCTACTGTGGTGGGAAGAATCACTATGCTAAGGACTGTGTCCTTAAGAAGATGGCTGAAAAAGATGATGGGAATGACGAGGAAGCGGTGTTGCAGAAAATACTGGATGAGTTGAGAAAGAAGAAGTCTGTCGTTAACCCTTCTATTAATGCTCTTATTGTGCAGGGTTCGGTTAAAGGTGATGAATTCGGCAGCACGGAAGTTTGGTCTACCGACTCAGAAGACGAGGAAGTGAGGCAGCCTACCCATGGAAAGGCCTACGTGACTAAGGAAGAACGTAGTGGTGGAAAGTGCTTCATGGTAACTGACGTATCTCAAATGAGGGGATATAACACCGATGGAGGAAGTGATGGACCGAAGGCAAAGGAGGATATGTGCTTTATGGCCAAACCACTCAGCCAGCAGTTCAATGAGCTCGATGAACTGATAAAGAAGGTACAATCTGTTTTTATTTCATGCAAAGTACCATCATCCTCTTATGAGAAAGAACTAAAAAACGTCAATACAAGAATTTCACATCTAGATAGTAGCTTAACTCAAACTCGAGTCACAAATTCTAACCTAACTGATCAATTGAGCAGGGTGGCGTCGAAGAGTGAGGAGCGGAGAATGTTGATAGAGTTAAAGCAGTCAGACTTAGTCAAAGTTAAAGATGAAAACATTTATTTGCAAAGAGACAATTTAAAATTGTTAAAACAACGAAATGTTTTTTGTTTAATCGCTAAACGTCTGTATTCTAATATTACTCAGCTTCATTTGGATTGTGAAATAGGCCAAAAGATCCACCGCATGATCTTGCCCTTCCTAGAGTTTAAGGAAGATGAAATCGATGCCGAAGCCTATAATTGTGAGAGTGTGATATCGTGTGATGATGTCAATCCAACCTACATGTATGGACTAGACAAAATTGAGTCCTTCATTAAATCCAAAGACCACAAGAACATGCTTAAAAATCTTTTGGATGAAAATGATAGACTTAAACTGAGAACCGAAACCATCCAAAAATTTGACTCTTTAAACGCCAACGTAAGCTCAGAAAACAAAATTGATGTTGAAAATGCATCTAAGCTTAACGAGGACGATAACATGAGCGAAATTTCTGTAGAGGACACGGTTGACTGCTCAGAATTTATTAAAACCGAGCCTGAAAATCACAAGAATCTAATTTCTGAAAATTCAGTGGAGTTCACTCGGTTGTCCCATCAAAAGTCCCCAAAATTAGTTGAGAAAGTTGTTGTGTATCAAAAGGTCAGGACCACTCCAAATCAAGTATACAAGGTAACAGGAGTAACCGAACATCAAACAGCTGAACGTGTAGCCATTGTAAACGAAGACAATGTTGATGGTTGTGATGAGTACTTCTGGGAAGCTCCAATTGATAATGCAGACGAAACCATTGGTTTATCTGAAAGAACTTCCTGGAAGAGCAAAGGAAGATACATACCTGAACCCTTGAATAAGCCGAACAACTTCGATGAGCCGAGCACCAGTGGTACAAAAGATATTCCTCAGAAGAATGATCACTCGGCAAAAGAAGACATTCCCTCGGATCCTTCGGCTCAAAGTAAAACTCCTGCAGTTCAAAAGGAACCAGCCAAGGAGTCACCAAAAACGAAAGCAAATGTTCATCATCAACCTTCTCAGATGAGGAATAGGAAGATAGAAAGGAACAATAGATACAGGAAGAACCTTTCTGAAAGGAAACAATTCTGGCATTCCTAGAATGCATATTTCTCTCATCAAGACAAGAATCTAAAGTATGAAAACAATCCTGCAGGAAAGCTTGAAAGTCACAAAAACCAAAAGCCAAGGTTCGGTTCACAAGAAGATATCAACCGAAAGCCAAGGTTCGGTTCACAAGAAGATATCAACCGAAAGCCAAGGTTCGGTTCACAAGAAGATATCAACCGAAAGCCAAGGTTCGGTTCACAAGAAGATATCAACCGAAGGCAAAAGTTCGGTTCTGAAAAGGACTTCAACCGAAACCAAAGGTTCGGTTCCAAAAACAGTTCCAACCGAACGCAAAGGTTCGGTTCTGAAGTCAAAAGAGAACAAAACTCTAAGGTCATTCCCTCCAATGATCAAAAGCAAAAGGGTCACCTAGAGTCTCAAGCCCGGAATTTCTCTCAATCCAAACCCTCTTGTTCAAATTCTTCTCATTCTTCTAATTCCTCTTCTCGGTCTCATAATTCTTCTACTCCCACCGATTCGTCTCCATCTTACTCTAAAGCTGATTTCTCTTGTTTTCAAAAATCTCATTCGTCAACTGAGCAAAAGTGGAAGAAAAAGGTCAATGAATCCCAACCAGAATCCAAACCTAATTCACCCAACCCTAACAAAATAAAAGTTTTTACCATTAAAAGGAAAGATGCAACAACTCTTATAAAACGAACTTATCTTGTTGATGTCTCTCTTATTGTTCCCGTTCCCATGCAAAGCTCACGTGGACCCAAGAAATTTTGGGTTCCTAAATCTGTCTAATTTTTGCAGGTTATAAGTGACGAGCAGTTCGACGAAGAATGGTACATCGATAGTGGCTGCTCACGTCACATGACAGGGAGGAAAGAGGAGCTTAGGGAATACAGATCTCTTGCAAATGGTGGCAACGTCAAGTTTGGAAACAATTCTTTTGGCACCATAAAGGGATACGAGATGATAACAAATGGAGACTTTACTATAAGGAAGATGGCTTATGTGGAAGGACTCCAACACAACCTCATTAGTGTATCTCAGCTTGTTGGAGGTACAGCTCTCAAAGTCTCGTTCGATGATGAAGGTTCTGAAATCATAGAGAAAAAGTCAAAGAAAGTGATTCTCAAGTCAGAGCGAAAGGGTGAAATGTTTCCCTTAAACCTTAAACCCATCAAAGGAAACCCAGCTATATGCTTGTTGTCAGAAGCTCAATCCGACGAAAGTTGGTTGTGGCACCGAAGATTATCTCATCTTAATTTTAAAGATATCAACCGTCTTGTTACTGGAGGTCATGTTAGGGGCCTTCCATTGCTCAAGTTCGACAGGGATCATCTGTGCGCTGCATGCGAAATGGGGAAGCAGAGTCGTCAAAGTCATCCATCTATAATCAACACAAAAGTTGTTGAACCACTCGAATTACTTCATATCGATTTGTGTGGTCCTTCATCTATCAAAAGCATTGGTGGTAGCAAGTATATTCTTGTTTTGTTGATGACTTTTCACGATTTACATGGGTGTTCTTTCTAAAGCTCAAATCTGAAGCGACTCAAAAGCTGAAAGTGTTTATCAAGCAAATTGAAGTACAGCTTAAGAAGGTTGTTCGCAACATCAGAAGCGACAATGGTCTCGAATTCAAGAACAGGGAGTTTGAAGAGTTTCTTGCAGAAAAGGGAATAAGTCGCAATTTCTCAGCTCCCTACACACCGCAACAGAACGGAATAGTCGAAAGACGAAACCGATCTTTGTGTGAAGCTGCCCGAACCATGCTAAGTTTCGCTTCCTTACCTCTTTATTTTTGGGCTGATGCTATTTCAGCTGCTTGTTTTACACAGAACATGTCATATCTCAACAAGAGGTTCACGCTAACTCCATATGAGATACTGAACAACAGAAAGCCAAATGTGAAATTTTTCCATGTGTTTGGCTCAAGGTGTTTCATCTTTAATTCTAAAGAACAACGCAACAAGTTTGATGTCAAAGCCGACAAGGGAATATTTCTGGGTTACTCGCTCACATCCAAGGCATACAGGGTCCTAAACAAGCGTTCGAGAAAGATTGAAGAGACATACTATGTGACCTTTGACGACACCTATGTCAAGAAGCTACAGGCCAAAGAAGACACCGCAGGGGAAATCTTTCCTCTAACTGGCCAAATCACAGTCTCGGTCGCCAATTTATACGAGAAATTTCTGGAGCTCTTTGACGAACCAGAGAAAGCTTCACTCTCCGAAGCAGGTGCAGCAGACAACAAAGTTGATCACATGAATCAGATTGTCAAAGATGCTGCAAGAAGAATGCATGAAGGAGAATCAACCTCTGACGACTCTCCATCCAACAATGCTCAAGTCGAGGGGGAGCCAAGCGATCAAGTCGAGGGGGAGCCAAGCGATCAAGTCGAGGGGGAGACAAGCTCACAAGTCCAGGGGGAGCCAAATTCTACATCTTCAACCGAAGGTCCTTCATCAACCGAAGAGGCCTCAACACCAGGAAGCTCAGTACCACAAGAAATACCTAAACCTCATGTTTTTCAAAGCTCATCAATTGAGGGGGAACATAATGATATGACGCTCAGTTACGATAGCCAATCTGAGCCAGAAGAAATAATTAATGCTGAACTAGACCCAACCTTTGATCCGAATTACCCTCCTCTTATCAAATGGACCAGAGATCATCCTGTTTCTCAAATAGTTGGTGATGTATCTGAAAAGGTCTTGACTCGATCACAACTGAAGACAAAACAGACATCCTTATTTTCAAAAGTTGAGTTTTGTATGTTTAACTCATTCGTATCAAAAGTTGAACCGAAGACAGTTAACTCTGCCCTAGATCACTCTGATTGGGTTCAAGCTATGCAAGATGAACTGAACGAATTTGAAAGGAACAAAGTCTGGCGCCTCATTCCAACTCCTCCAGATGCTTCGGTTGTTGGTCTCAAATGGGTTTTTAGAAACAAAATGGACAAGGAAGGTAATGTTATAAGGAACAAGGCTCGTCTGGTGGTAAATGGATACTGTCAGGAGGAAGGGATAGACTATGAAGAGACTTTCGCTCCAGTAGCTCGGCTAGAATCTGTTAGAATATTTCTGGCTTATGCTGCTCACAAGAACTTTGAAGTTTTCCAAATGGACGTCAAGTGTGCATTTCTCAATGGAGAACTCGAAGAAACGGTGTATGTGGAGCAACCTCCTGGGTTCGTGAACGAAAGGCATCCAAATCATTGCTATATTCTAGATAAAGCTGTGTACGGCCTTAAGCAAGCTCCGAGAGCCTGGTATGAAACGCTTACAAAATTTTTAAAGATGTCTAAATTCAAACAAGGTTCGGTTGACCCAACCTTCTTTCGCAAAAAGGAAGGTAACCACCTTATGATAGTTCAAATTTATGTCGATGACATCATCTTTGGTTCCACGAATCCTAGCTTAACAGCTGAATTCAGAAAGCTAATGGAGATTAAGTTTGAAATGAGCTCAATGGGTCCTATTAATTTTTTTCTCGGTTTAAACATAAGACAGGGACCCGAAGGCATCTTTATTAATCAGGAAGCCTACACAAAGACTCTCCTAGCAAAGTTTGGAATGATGGGAGACTCAAAAGTCAAAGTCCCAATGGCATTCGGCACCAAGCTTACCCCATCCCTAGACAAACCGGCTGTTGATATCACGCTCTATCGTCAAATGATTGGCTCATTAATGTATCTAACCGCTAGCAGACCTGATATCATGTTTTCTGTTTGTTACTGTGCTCGATTTCAGGCAAACCCACGCGAACCTCACATGCTTGCAGTGAAGAACATCCTACGCTACCTCAAGCGAACCACCTCCTTAGGTCTATGGTATCCATCCAACTCAGGCTTCTTTGTTCAAGCCTATTCTGATGCTGACCTTGGAGGATGTGGAATCGACCGTAAAAGCACAACTGGTGGCTGTCAATTTCTTGACGGGAAGTTAGTCAGCTGGCAATCCAAGAAACAAACATGCGTGTCGCTATCTACTGCCGAAGTGGAATACATTGCAGCTGCATCATGCACGTCACAAGTGATTTGGATCCAAAGTCAACTTCGAGACTACGGACTCAATATGAAGAAGATCCCACTATATTGTGACTCTGAAAGTGCAATTAGGATCTGTCATAACCTAATGCAACACTCCAAAACCAAACACATAGCACTGAGGTATCACTTCATCAAAGATCACGTGGAAGATGGAAACGTCGAAGTTCACTTCGTAAGAACCACTGATCAACTGGCTGACATCTTTACAAAAGCTCTTCCTGAAGCATCATTCAATAAAATATTGCAAGGACTAGGTATGATGGAATCAGAGTCAGTACCTCACGCTACCTCTCAAACTCAAACATAAGAACCGAAACCAACCGAACGTTCGGGTTCGGTTCAACTATCTGACCCACTCATTTCTTCAAAGGTAGTTTTTCAATGTTGTATATTACTTGTACAATTCTGTTTTTCCTCGTTTGATTCAATATATATATATATATATATATATATATATATATATATATATATATATATATATATATATATATATATATATATATATTCTTGTTTTCTTACATTTCCAGGTTCTTCAAAATTTTCTAGAACCGAAACCAACCAAAGGTTCGGGTTCGGTTTTTCAAAATTTTCTAGAACCGAAACCAACCAAAGGTTCGGGTTCGGTTTTTCAGAATTTTCTAGAATCGAAATCAACCGAAGGTTCGGGTTCGGTTTTTCAAAACTTTTCTCAACCGAAACCAACCGAAGGTTCAGGTTCGGTTTATCTCAAAAATTCCAAAAAAAATTTCTTGTGTGTTAGTGTTCGTTTATGGGGATACATTTGATGATATACCTAAATGTCCCTAGAAGCATGCTGCTGTATGTGTCTCAAGCCTCATAAGATTTTGAATAATGGCCTTCATGACCTGGTATACACAAACCTTGTCTTCCCAATAAGGCCAATTCATTTATTCTAATCGTGAGCTACCTCACTCTTTTCTCACATGAGTTAAGAGTTTCCTGCTTGGTCCTTCTTTTCGCAGTAGAGGTACTTTGTTCTCTTACACCATCTCTACATTACTTCTCCACTACACTCATTCCATCATGGTAACCCTTGAGACTCTCAGAAATTACCACTGAGGTTTATGGTTACACAACATCTGTGTTTATGATCTTAGTATTGTGTCACTACGAACTAAGTGAAACCCAAAATTCCACACCTAACGAATTGATGGTGAACAATTAAATTGCTCAAGTTCTCACTAAAGAATTGATGAAAGTACCCTATTAAAATCTCCAATTTTATGTGATTCCTATGAAATTGTTACAAACCCATAACATTTCTTCCCTTGGGATCTAGTTCTTATTTTTCTTTCTGAGATTTTATTTTCAAGCTAGTCGTTTTTAGCCTAATTAAAAGAAGCCTTTCAACATTTCTTTATAACTGGTTGATCGTAATTTTAACGGACATTCTTTTAAACCTTAAGTTCTTTCTTGTCCTGTGGCATTTAATGCGCGTGGTTAAACAGTAACGGCTTGTCCCTATGAAACGGCGCTTATTGGGCGGCGTGGTCCTAGGAACCTGACACTCTCTCTCCTACGTGATCATCGCACGTCCCAACTGTCATCCATAAGAGATTTGAAACGATTTTTCTCTCTCTTATCACCCACTATAAATAGCCCGTTACACCTCCTTTTACCTCTTTACCACTTTCAAAATTTTCGAAACGCAAACACTCCCATAAAGTTTCCTGTTCATCATCTTCTTCTCACCTGCATCAATGGCTGACTCCTCTTCAGTTCATGCTACCTCACAAATTCTTCCCATTCGCCCACAGCAATGTTTGGTCATTGATCTTAACCTAATGGCATACGACTCCTACATGTCGTCGGTCATAGAGTGCTTAAAGTATTCCCAACTCGTTCCAGCACTTTCCAGAATCGAATCGGTGCTGATGGCGGCCCTATCGCAGGTCTACGCGACTGCATATTACGACAAGGCTGTCGACCGGGTATTTTTCGAGATTGGAGACCACAAAACCTCCGTCTCTCGCCCGCGTTTCTGCACTTTGCTCGGATTTGCTACTGACTATTCCAGAGTTCATCCGGAGTCGATACAGATTGGTCATCTGTATAACATGTTTTACAACATGGGATACACAGAAGTTCTTACCTCCGTTGCAAAATTCAAAAAGTCATGCTTGCCGCCACAATGGAACGGTTTATTTACAGTCCTTTTCAAGGGATTGTCGGAGAGAAGTTCAGGTTCAGATGGTGCAAGTCGTCTGTTCCTCACCATCATGTACGGAGTTTATAATGGGATCAACCTGGATTATGGGTTTGTTCTATAGCAACAACTTATTCAAAGCCTCTCTTCTTCATCCCGACACTCTGAAGTTTCGTTGGCCCGATTCTGGATACTGATAACTAAATGGGCCATGGACAGATTCGATGTTCCCACTGCTGAAGGTGCATCGATGTCTTCTGTTGGTACTTTCCATACCAAGAAGATCATCGTCTCAGATGCATCAAAATTCTCCTTTATTGGCTCTATCCCGGAGTCAATGTATGGTGATGTGCCTTCGGATAGCAGGTTGATTCGGAAGCTCAAGGAGCTAAGGCCATCTGGTCCAAGGGATCTGACCCCGGATATGCTCAGGTCTATTCATGATGCAGATAAACTGGTGAGCAGAGGTAAAAAGGCAGAAAAAGGAAAGAAAGCCTCCAAAGCTTCAAAGGGACCTTCTTCTAAAAAGAGGAAACAGCCAAAAGCCTCACCATCCCCACCACCGAAGAAGAGGAAGATCCAACCGAAGTGAAAGCTTGTTATACCCTCTTCTTCGAGTGACTCTGAGGGTGAGAGTTCGGGTTCTGACGACTCTCAAGGGGATGCATCTCCTCAACGAGGCAATACACCACCTCGGTCCCCTACCCCAGAGATTGAACTACCCATTTCCCCAATTCCTTCCCCTCCACCAATCTTTACAACTACAACCGAATCACCACATGTAACCGAACCTCCTCAACCCAAAACCCACACAACCGAAACTACTCATACTCAACCACCAACCGAAACTATACCATCACCCACTCAACCTGCTCCTACCAAACCCTCAACACCCCCAACCTCTCCACCCTCTTCATCTCATGAAAATGCATCTGAGGGTGAAAACCCTTATCTTGGGGGAGAAAACATGATCTTTGATTCGGTCTACTATAGTCCGTTTCAAGTTCAAAGTGACGAGGAGGATGATGCTCCAGTAACCAAGAAACATCTCAAAGAGCTCAACGAGAAGATTGACCTACTTCTCGCCTCCTCATCTAACCAACAGTCCACTTTGTCTAAAGCTGCCCTTCAGAAGATTGTTGATGCCTTCTCCAGGGCTCAACATGATTCAGCAGCCTCAGCAACTGCTGCAATTCAGGCATCTACCAGGGCATGTGAGGCAGCGACCGAAAAAGTCGATAAACTATTTTCTGATGCCTCTACCCTGCTGCAGTCCCTGCAGGAAAGTGCAGATGCCACAAAGGCATCTTTGGAACCAATTGTCCAACAATTGGTCAATTTTGTCTCATCGGAGTTGCCTTCGTTCGCAACTCTACGACAAACCATAAGCGACGACAACTCGGCCTTTACTGCCTCCATTGATGCTCGCCTCGCCAAGCTACAAGAAGATTTGGCAACCGAGCGTTCGTTAATGGACGATCTGGCAATCAAAATAACTGCACTTGAGGTCAAGACAACACAACTCTCTCAATCCCAACAACAACTGGAAGATCTTCGATCTGAACGGGAGGTGGTCAAGACGTGTGTTTCGGATGTCCACGCTGTTATATCCAACATTCTGGAGGCACACGATCCCATCCTAAACTTTTCGGTGAGGCGTTCCCTTGCTGAAAAGCTCTCTCCAGCCATCGATCTTCTCAACAAAGTAGAGGGCCTCCCAAGTTTTGTGTCCATTCCGAAACAAGGGGGAGATGAGAAGACAGGATCAAAACCACCTCCTTCCTCCAAAGCTACTCACACGACCGAACCATCTCCAACTGATCAAACTTTAGGTTCGGGTGTGAAGAACAAAGGCAAAAACATAGCTGAGGACAAAGATGAAGAAGGCGACAAGGAGACCATTGCTGACATTTTAAAACGAAAGAACAGTCGCAAGGTTGGTGAAGATGCCAGTCGTGTGGCGCGTGAGGCTGCCGAAGCCGAACGCAAACAAAAAGAATCCCACGATCTCCTTGAGAGCCGAAAGACTCTCTTCCCTTCCTGGACCAGGGAACGCTTAATCAAAGAGGCCATTGAAACTCCCAGCATCTTATGGCTCGAGCCGGTTATATCGTTCGACTGCAACAACACTGTCGATTCGCAGTTCGATATGCCTCTGACTCGAAAGGCGTTCATCTTCCACGTCTTCTCTAACATCTTTGAAGTCCCTCACCCGAACGCTGAGCTTGACAGGGAGCTCATTGACTTCTATCTGGCAGCTGCTCGTCCACAATTCCTTACATGGAGCGCCCAGAAGATTGTAAACGTTCGGGTGCTAAAACCTTATACTGAGGGACGTTTTATAAACGTTCGGTTCAAATTGATTCGGGGATCTACAAAGACTGCTCATCTTATCTCCCTGGCAGATCTACCGAATCTAAATCCTCATGATTGGATCGTCCTGTATAATATCCTTTTGACTAATGAAGCTGAATATGGTCCCATTCTAGACCATGTCAAAAGGATGTTAATCTGCTACATCATGGAGGTTGCCCTAATGGATCAGGAGGTCGCCACAGTCTTCAAGAAGAAACCCAAAATTGCTCCTGTGGGATCGGCCAGTGATCTCAATCAAATGCTACTGGGCAGGATTGACCCAAGATGTAACAAGGTTATGTTCACTCGAGCGGAAGGACAGAAATGTCTCTTCGCTTTAGCTGACAAGCATCTTTACACCACAACCTGTTTGGAGCATGTGCTGTTCATTGTCAAACGGTGTAAAGAGAACTCGGCCGATGATGTCAAGTATTTTGAAGATATGATTAACTGGTACATCCGGTTTAGACAGACCATTCTTTCAATCACCAAATGTCTGTTTAGTACCGTGAAGAAGGTACTGGTTTCAGCTGCTGGCCCAAGTAATAAGTGAAGGTCTCGCTCCAAATTGACGCAAAGGGGGAGATTGTTGGGCTGAAGATCATTTTAGTTGATTGCGTCTTTTGGGCTCGCTTAGCCTAAGGCTTTTTGTGTACCGGTTTGGGCCTGTCCAACCGTGAACCTTTTATGTTTTGTATATATGTTTACGCTTGCATGCATATTAGGTTAAGGTTTTAGAGATCTGAGAATAGCGATACATCTAGACGACAACAGGTTTCTTTGATCGTTCTTGTAACCTTCCAATCCTCTACAGTTGATGTTCTTAATCGAGCTCTTCTGAGGATTTTGTTTAATCATTCGACACGTTTGATTCAATCTTGTCTCGTTCTTATTATTGTGTTTTTATCGTCTTTGTTTACTTACTTGTTCAAGATCTAATCGATCTTTATAGATTAAAAGATTGTTAAATCTCATCAATACTGTAGGACACTAGGACATGTTGTGTGCTTGTACTCTTTGTGACTCCTACTATATTTGTTAATGTGTGTGTGTGTGTGCATGTTTGTTATATGAATGTGGGGTGAAATAGATGTGGTACAGCCTTGTGTTGACACATGAGTTGAAATAGACTCGGGAGTGAAACGGACCTGGGGGTGAAATAGACTTGGTACGGCCTTGAACCGACATATGAGTTGAAATAGAATCGGGGGTGAAATAGACCCAGGAATGAAATAGACCAGGCACGGCCTTAAGCTGGCGGATATATATGGTATACGGTATTTTGGGAAGACCTCGGGATGATCATATTGTAGACACCATATTGTTCTGCATTTTATTTGACTCTAATGTATTTGTATGATTTCGGCATACTCTGATTTCATTATGGTTTTTATAAAGAGTTTTGAATGATGGTTTTATTACTATAAAAGTTGAAATTTTTAGTGTTAGATTTTGGGACATTACAAACACGGCTCTTGGTATGAAAATTGCATATGAATACTCTCAATATAAAATTTCTAAACCATTAGTAATCCTCAGAGTGGCAGGAGTAGGTGCCTTCACCGCTCTTCTCATCAATTCCGGACAATCGGCTATCTTGTGGCCCACTTGGTTTCATTGAAAACATAACGAACTCATACCCTATGGAAATTCCCTACTGACATGATCAATCTTGCCACACTTTTAGAAACCCATACCCCTGGATCGTCAGACCCCACCCTGCTGCTTCATGTACGCGTTGCACCAACCCTAGCCCTAATGTCCCCTCAACCGCTTATCTGAAGTCTTGGGTCGCGGCTATTGTGGCAATTGCAGCAAGACGTACGATAGAGCTTGCAGGGGTGGTGGTGGTTCAGGCTGCTATAAGTGCGGCAAGACTTGGTATTTTATTTAGAATTGCATGGCCACTACCCAAGGATCGAGCCTGATTTGCTTCCATTGCAATCAGAGAGGCCATAAAAAGGCCGATTATTCGAGTCTAGCAGCGGCAGGACCTGTTGTAGCTCTCGCACCGGCGACCTTGAGGATCACAGATGGCCGCCAGGGCAAGGTGGATGTACCTATTGTGAAGAGTATGGATTTTCAGTTGAAAGCTGAAGAGGTTCGTGCAACACCAGATGTGGTGATAGGTATGTATCTTCTCTTTATCTCTTTATTTATGTTGATTTTCTGCTTATATTTATGTGTTTTATTATAGGATCATTCCTCGTGAACGATACTTCGGCCTTGGTATTGTTTGATTCGGGGGCTACCCAATCTTTTTAATATATTGTGCTCATCAAGAGATTTATCGATGCTCCGGGGGAACTGGATTGTCGATTAGAGGTTGAGATTGCTGATGATCGACATGTGTGAGTATCTAGATTTCAAACCCCATAGAGGTAATGCTGCCAAATCTTGAGGGAAAGCACCACTGTCCCCAGCTCCAAAGCATGCGTAGTATAGTTCGCATCATGTGGCTTTAGCTGTTTTAAAGCATAAGCAATAACTTGACCTCTCTACATCATAACTGCACACAAACCCGTGATCAACGCATTAATATAAAACACAAAATCCTCCACACCCTAAGGCAGGGTCAAAATCGGCGCCTCACACAATCTTTACCTCAAGGTCTCAAAAGTTGTCTGCTGCTTAGGCCCCCAATCTATAACCAAACAAGGAACAGGAAATGAGGCTAACCCGATCATTCTAGGGCTACATGAACCTAATTATATACAACTTTAAGGAATACACTTAGTAAATAAATGAGTCGATATAAATTCTAAGTAACACATAGCATCCAATCCTCTTAGGCTATAAGGCATCACACCCCCTTTTTACTTAGTAAAAATCTTTTTAGAAATTAATTTTTCTTTTGAAAAGATTATCATTTCCTCCGTTTAAAATCTGACACACCCGAAAGTATGCCTAAATCCCACAAACCAAGGCCCCGATACCAACTTGCAATGACCCAAAAATCAGTAATAATTTTTTTTAAACCATTAGTTCCATACATCAAATATCTCCAAGTCAATCACAAAATACAATATCATCCAAATTTGTTACCCATTCATAAGGTCTAAGCTTTACTTCCTCAAATCACAAACCTTTTACATGATCGAATTACGGTCCACAAAACCTAAATTAAGAAACGTCCTGAAACTGGGTGGTACACTCATCATCCAAGATAGTTAAGTATTCATCAACAAGATTCTAGGTAATTCGTTTATTTGTTTCTTTAGCACAGCAACTAGTTATATCTTTTGGAATCATAAAAGATCTTAATTATCAATGATGTTGAGCATTTTCAAACATAACATTTGAAATGTCTTGCTTCAGTGGTGTTTGCCATTTCAAAAGTTCAATTAGTTTTCCTCAATCTGACAATTCTATCTTTATAAATATTATAATAGATGCCAAAATACTTGATTGGCATGCATTTGAAACTCAACAACCTTCAATTTTCTTTTAATAATGATTATAATCAAAGTTTTATTTATAATTTTATTAAAGACTACATTAATAATAAAACTATTTATAAGTCAAGAGTTTTTATAACTTATAGTATATTAGTTGACTACATTAATAATAAAACTATATATATATATATATATATATATATATATATATATATATATATATATATATATATATATATATATATATATATATATATATATATATATATATATATATTAGATTGTTAGGATTTTAAGATTAATATTAGGGAAAAGAGCTAAGAATACAAAAATTTCTGCTTCATGATATAGAATTTTCGTCAATTAATATATCATAAATTACAAAAACTTTTGAGTCATAATAATTAGTTGAAATGTAAATAGTTTTATTATTAAAGTGATATTTAATAGATTTATAAAAAGCCTTATATTACAATCATTATTAAAAGAAAATTGAATGGTTATTGGAGTTTTAAATGCATGAGAATCAAGTACTTTGACATCTATTATAGTATTTATATAAATAATAGATAATAGATGCATATCATTATCATAACAGAAAGCATAAACAAAATGTTGAAATTCCGATCGAATTTTTACTCATTTTGAATCACTTCGTTTGCATCACTAGAAACAACATGAGTTGAATTTATATTTATTTATCAAAAGCAAGATTACAAGCACTTTTAAATCCACCAAAATGTTCTTGTAACCTATATGTTTATTCTATAACCGAAATCCTACATTAAAAAAGGCATGTCCTCCTATATTAGCTTCAACTTCATTCTTGAATGGGTAACAAATGAAACAAGAATCTGTATCTTTCTCAATATTATATTAATCCAATCCATTTTCCAAACGAGAAAACATTAGACCGGTTGCATGCTTCCCATGTATTTTGTAAGAAAATTATGATTTTTTTGGTTAACAAGGATTTTAAGAATGTATGCACTCAAAATAGATTTTCGTTGATTTTGAGGATAGTCCATAATGTTAGTTCTTTTGCTCAGATCACGAGGAAGAAGTTCAACACCACAAACCATTTTGCCATCCTCTAGTGATACCCTATGAGCAAAATCACCAAATCCAACAAGTGAAAAACATGAAATTTCTTGAAATATTTTTCTTAATATAAAGTATCAAAGATTTGATTGTTTTTGTTGTTCTTTTCTATTATAGGTATATTACTCATTATCTCAAATAATACCTATCACTTAAAATAAGGGAAATCGTTAAAAATGGTTATCAAAATAATGAATTTAGGGAAATTGAGTTATCTAACCCATATAAATGACTATTTTAATAATAATAACCAACTTTTTATGATTTTTGAAAAAATGTCCACTAAATATCGTATTCCAAAGTAATTAGGTTCATTCCGGAGTTGGCGTTGTTGGTAGATATACCGGGTGCGGAATCTGACAAGCTTACATTCGGACTAACAAAGTGTCTTTTGGACTACATATTCTGGAATACGGTATTTCTAGAGTTAGTAGGATTCGGGGCCGGAATCTTACACCTCTACGTTTTGGACTAGAAAAGTGTATTAAAGGTTGTACTCCGGAATGTACGATCATTCCATAATGGTGTTCCGGAGATGTATTATTAGGGTACTTTTGTGTTCTATGTTCATCAACGAGCTAGATGTGGTATATTTGAGTCTTTGTTCCCTAATTCATCCACAAGCAGTGTTCTTTGATAGTTTTCGTAATCTAAAAGAATGAGTATGTATACGAATTTTATTCGAGGTCGGTTTCTAGTGGAGGGAAATTGCTGCATATCGAGGGATCTATGCAATATATTGCTCCAGACTACACAAGTTTTGGTAAGGATATCAACTTCGTTGGGTTCATCACGTTGGTTGCTTTCAAGTCTCAAGTTACACACTAGTCAAGTACGTCTATCTTTTTATATGTATATTATGTCTTTATTTTAACATATAATTTAAAATGAATTTGTTCATTGCTAAAACACATTTTTTCAGTTGGATTGGTTCAAAAAGAGTAAGTTATTCGGAATGAAGTCCGAAATTAGTAAGTTCGAAATAGGTTTGAAAGTTTATTTATTGGAGGGCTGCATTACCAGGTCGGGTCCACATACTCATTTATCCATTGTAAAATACAACCCATAATGGGTCATACGGAACGGTCGTTTTTCAAAAAAAAAAACCTTTTTTTATATTATTTTTATTAAAATATCATTAAAAATATTAAATTGCTCAATTTCCCATGAATTTATCATACAAATCAGACGTTCACACTCTAACTTCATAATTATAATTTAATAAAAAGCATAAACTAGTATATAATCATTGAAAAAAAAACATACATGAATGTGATAATGGCTTTGATTGGTAATTGAATAAGACAAAAAATCCACAATCACGAACTCACTATGTGAATGTAACACTCACAGCGGAAAAGATAAAGAAAATAGTTTGTACTTTGTTTCTTGATTTAAAAAAAAAAAAAAAAAAAAAAAAAAAAAAAAAAAAAAAGCACTTGCTGGTTAGTAGTCGTTTCTTGATAAAAAGGAAAGCACTTGCCAATTGGTAGTCGGATGCTCGGTTGTAAAGAAAGAAAATCATCCCCCAATCATTGGAATACAAGCTTGCGACTAGAAGATGTATCACAAGTTCATAATTTACGATATACAAAATTACACGATTAGCTTGTGTGGTTTGTAAAAACTAATTGATAACAACTATCAAAACTTCTAAGTGTTTGTCCATATTGTTTTAATTTATTATGTTGTCACTTTTTAACTTATTTAAAACCAATTAAAAAATAAAATAAAAACGATACATAAGTCATTTTACATGCATTAAAGGGCAATCATGCAATAAACTGAAACCACATGGTCAAGCTTATAAGGCTGTACGGAGTGAACCGAAATCATACTCCTTTCACTGCCACATGTGTATCACGTCATTTTTTACCACAAGTGTGGTTTCTTGTCACACCAAGGGAGTGGTGTCACACTTTTATTTTTATATTTTTATTTTTTGGAAGTGTTTTAATTTAATAAAACTTCTTGTTTAATAAAAGTCATAATTTTTCATTACTTGAAAATTAAAAAAAAAAAAACACATTACATTGAAAATTCAAAAAACATTACATTGCATTATAAAATTAATAATAATAAAAATAGAAATAAAAAATAACACACATGACATTAAAATAATCATAGAAACTTAAAAAAATAAATAAATAAATAAATAAAATAAAATAAAATAGCTAAAGCAAACTACATAAAGTCGCTCTCCGAGAATTCGTTTTCGGAGTCATCCGGTGGATCCAAATTAATATTAATGTTTTGATCCCCATAAATGTGTTCCACCAAGTCATTGCAAAGATTGTGAAATGTTTCAATGCAACGTACCTCTGCTCTCATGTTCATATACTCTTCGCCACCAATTTCTATTGGTTGTGTCTCTGGTATGGTTTCTTCCTCCTCAAACGCACATATCGCTCTTCATTTGTCTTCAATAATCATGTTATGCAGTATGAGACATGCATACATGATTTCTTGAAGTTTTTCCTCGCTTAAATTAACTGTTGGTTTTTTCAATACGAACCATAGTTTCTTGAGAGCTTCAAAAGCCCACATAACATCCTTCCTAGCTCTTTCTTGAGTTCTCTTGAATTTTCTTTGTCTAGAATTATGTGAACACATAAACGATTTAACAAACACAGCATACTCGGGATAGATTCCATCGACCAGATAATAACCATATTTATATGACGTTTCACGCACTTCAAAAGAAGAATCTGGTGCAGATCCATCATATATGTTGTTGAATATAGGTGAACAGTTAAGAACGTTGATATCGTTAATCGAACCAGGGGAACCAAAAAAAAAAAACATGTCAAATCCACAGATCTTGTGATGCAACTGCTTCAAGTATGACCGTTGGGTGACCATAGTCACCTCGGGTAAATTGTCAATGATATGACGTAGGGCAATTTTCTCATGCCCAATGGAGACAATCTAAGCTTCCTAGCATTCCAGAAAACTCATGCACACTAGCATGATGAGCTTGCAATTGCAAGATGTTATTAGGGGTAAACTTACGTAAATATTTTGGACCATAAAATTGAATCACAGTTTTGCAGAAATAGTGGAGACTATCTCGTGTGGTCCTAGCAGACATCCTAAAACTTTCGTATAACGCATCAGACGGAATGTCATATGCTAACTAACGAAGTGCGACCGTGCATTTTTGTAAGGGAATGAAACCGGGTGTACCTCTAGCATCATAGCGTTGTTGAAAAAAACAGCACTCTCTCGTTACATCTTTAACTATACGTTCATATAAAGCTTTGAACATTCTGAAGCGTCTACAAAAATAGTACTTTGATAAGTGGCATTCTCTTGAAAATAGTCTTATACCAAACGTTGGTTGGCTTTTTTACGATTTCTGAAAATATATCTTCGCGTTCGCCATTGAGAACTTTTAGCTGCATTATTGCATAAAGCATCGTATGTTTATTCCGCTATTTGAGCACACACAACAACAGCATCAAAATTAATCTGAAATTCTTCAGAAGATGAAAAAGATGGCATTTTTTGAAAGAGATTGGTGATTTTTTTTAATAAATTTGAGAAAGAAGGGTTTGTGTTGTTTGAAAAAAAAAATGAAATGTATATGCATATATAGGAAACAAAGGCAAAAAGGAAGGGAAAAAAAATTAATGCGCAAAGAGGACCGTTCAACGGTCAAACATTCAACACCCAATCACGAGTCGTGGTCCTCTCGAACCGTAGTGCGCACAAAACCGCAGCCTGGGATCGGTGTGCGCGGCTAAGGTGGCACAAACCACGAACACACCCTCTACTCTTAAAGGCTTTCATAGTTGATTTGCAAACCTCAACAGGGACCAACATTGTAATTTTGTACCCCCTCCGACCCAATGTAGCTCCGCCTCAGTGTGTGGTCCAATAATATTTTCTCCAAAAAATATATATAATAAATAAATAAATTCCTTAAGAAGAGAAAGACTCCAACATGTATAGAAACAAATAAGACTATATGTAGCTAACATTGAACACTAGGCTCCCCCTTTTAAAGATGGATGTGCAATGAGCGTAGACATTTAAGAGTTAAGACTTAAGACTATCCCAGTCAATGATGGCATGGTAATCAATGCTTTGCTTTACAACAAAAAATACATTTAAGATTGGATGCATTGTAGTTAACCTTATGTATTATACAACAAATGCATCAAAAAACAAACAATATACAAAATGGTGCAAATAGTTAGAGCATAATTTTTGGATCAATGGAAGTTACGAGTGATTAACCCTTCCAATATAACATAAAGGTCCTTGTTGTCTGGTCCAAAAATTTCATCCGCTTTCCTTAAAGTCTCCTAAAAGTAAAATAGTCACAAATAATTAGAAAATATATATATAAATGAAATAAAAAAAACACACAATGGCTTGAAAACACATACCTCCTTTGATTGCTTTTGAGAGTTTAACTCCTTCACATTTGCTAAAAATGCAGCAAATTGCTCGTATGACAATCGGCTCCTGATGAAAAAAAAAAAAACAAAAACAAAAAGGATTGTCATTATATAGTAACCAAGTTTCATATTTGTTCCACCAAGGTGCCTCAAACATTTTTTCAAGGTTCAACCACTCAACCCTTTAATTTTATTATATTTATTGTGAAAAACAAAATGTTCCATTATTAAGAACTTTATATGTTTTTGTTGACGTGACAGGTTTATTTAACAAACTTTAACAGGTTACACCACTCAACTTTCAGTTTTGTTCTATTTTGTTTTTTTTGGTTCCATTATTATGAAATATTAAATACTTTTGACATGGCACTGATGTGGACATATGACATGGCAGGTTATCGAAACACCCTCATCAAGAAAGTAACATTTTTCCAATTTGTTATATAACTAGGTGTGAAACCCGTGTATTACACGGGTTGATTAAAAAAGTTAAATATAAGGTGTAAATATTAAGTATTTTCTACAGTAAAATTTAAAAAAAAATATAAATGAATTGATGAATAAGTAATTCAATCTATACTAATAAAAAAATTATTATTATGTTTTAAAAAAGCGTGTTGAATATGAATGTGTAAAAATTAACTATTTTTTAAAGTAAACTTTCGAAATAAATACAATAAATAGAATAAACCACAACGACCATTTATGTAATTTGTCTTAATTAATCTATACTGATAAAACTAATTAATATAAATTCACAAATGGAATTCATTAATATATTCATAGAAATAAGCATTCACAAATGGAAGGTTTACTATATACATTAACTCACATTAATTACTATGATGTAACATTTAATAGGTGAAAATTGAATAAAAAAGAAAAAAAAATACAAAAATAACAAGTGGAAAAAAATAATTTTAAAATTATAAGAAAATGACATGTGTCAAATTTAATAAGAAGTTGACATTTGGCAAAATTATCTTTATTTATTAGGGTAGATGTTTCAAACGTTTTCAGATTACTTGGTTGCCATTGAATGAAACTGTTTCAATGAACATCCCATGTCATATGTCATATGTCCACATCAACAATATATATATATATATATATATATATATATATATATATATATATATATATATATATATATATATATAATTTCATAACAACGTTTGATGATTCGAGAAGTTAATTACTATAAGTCTATAACAACAAACTGATTTATCTTAAAAGTTATTTTCACTAAAATTGAACATGTTTACCTGACTTGTCTGAAAAATTCTTTACCGTCTACTCGAGTCCTTCCTGAAAGTGTTTTTTACGGTTTTATAGGTAAGAAAAAGTAAGTACATTGCTAATATTATGGATTTTTTTTTTTTTTTTTTTTTAAAAAGGTACCTGACATCGAGCCATATGGGGTTGAGTTTGCAGATGAAAAAACAGAAGATTTGTTGTCATCATTAAATGGTCGTGAGGATGTAATAGCAATGGAGTGTCTTCTTGGAGAAACTGGTTTTGGTGTTCGTGTTGGGGAAGCAGATGCTGAGAGAGTTGGTGGGGACCCGGGAGGTGTAAGCCGAGGTGTGGTTGTTTGGGATGCTAACAAAAGGCTTGGTGGTATGCGAGGCCTTGAGGCTGAAAAAAAAACATATCATAACTAAAACACTATTTCCTTTTTGGTAAACAAATATAAGTATGTTAATGTTAATGTTACATGTAAAGAATATAAATATAAATATGTTGCTATTATGGATAAAAATAAAGTATATGTCAAAAAGAGGAGTTAATGGAGGGTATTTTGGTCATTTTCTTAGTTAGGTACTTTGGTTATTTACCTTCCTTCACAGGTTCATCGTGATATGAATTTGGTATGTCTGAGGTCTGGCTCTTGATCGATGAAGTGCTTGAAGGTGGCATGGTTTCCTCGTCTTCTGGAAAACGTTAGATCGACTTTTTTGTCAAATAAAGCTTTTCTTCCGATTAAAAAGGGATAAATGCAAGAAATAGCAACGTATTTGCATTTATTTGTGTTTTATAGCATCATACTTTCATATCTTTCTATTACAGTATTATACTTTCAATTTTATTCTTATTAATTATGGCATTGTACTTTAAAATCCATAACCAATTATGGGAATGAACATTGATTGGTAATCGGATGACATTGCTATAATTGGGTAGTTTCTATAATAAACAAATCAAGTGAAGTAAGTTGATATTATTAGCATTTAACTCAAAAAAAATATATTTAAATTAGAGCAAGAGATCAAATGACCTCCAGAAAACGTTTGAGATGATATGCTTGAATGGTTTTGGACAGTGCTTGCAACAACCGGAGGACCTGTTGTCTGTAGTAGTCTCACAAAATATATATAAACAAATAAGCATTAATGTGTAAACTGATTGAAAATGGATCTCAAAATTATTATATTTCATAATGAGACCTTTTTATTATAGAAACTACTTACCGAACTTCCTTCTTCATCTTGAAGTGACATCATGAGAGTCTTCCTAAAGCTCTCCAACTGCAAAAAGTACAAATATGATTTAGTTGAAGGATCAGAAAGGGAAAAAAAAAACAATGCACTTTCACCATTTTATTAAACAAATATACGAGTCCAAAATAAAAGTCATTAGTCGAAAGTACAAGGTCAATGGTTTAATCACACTAGAAAAAATGGTTAAGTGGTTAAATTGGTAAAATAACCAAAGTAAATTATGCTTTTTGGTAATTTTCCGTTTCTTTTATTGCAATTGTAAACTAATTTCAAAGAAAGCTAGCATTATCTTGAATAACACCCTCAACAAAATGATAAACATTGATGTAATAAATAACTGTATAATCTCAAAAAGCATTCTTCTACATTTTTCAACTTAACTCCCCCAAATTAGCAAGATTTTGGGTATGAGATATGACCAATGTTATCCAATAATTATAGCAAAAACAATATTTTTCTACCATTTTACTTTTAGCCTCTTAATCAAAGAAGTAACCACACTAATTATAGCATAAATGGATTGATATTTTAAGAAACATTGCAATTTTAATGGGGCTTCTCATGTGAAAAGTGTTGGCAAGTATAAGGAAAATGTGGGTATTTCCTTTACTAGCTTTCCGATTTCTCAATCCAAAAATAGCAAGAATCAGCATAAACTGTAGAAAGTAGATAAAGCTTAACAAAACCATGTAAATTCCAAGAAGCCAAGTTAGAACCAAATAAATCACTCGCTAATCTGTTTGTAATATCACTCCAATTCAATATGGAAATCAAATAAAGAGCTTGAAACACATGAATTAAGCAAGGAATTTAGGTTTCTGATATACCTTAGTAACATCACGCTTGAGCTTATTAACAGTTTCCAACAGCGACGCATTCTCTCTCAACAGATTTTCCTAAAATAACAAACCAAACTTCTTAAAGCTAAAAAACCAAAAATTCCCTTCAGGTAAACGACAGATTACAAAATGAATTTCTCATTCTCAGTATACAAAACTCACCTTTTCCTGATCAGCAAGGGACAGTTTTTGGAGATTTTGCGACAGAGAAGAGTCAAGGGAATCAAGCTGAGAGTGAAGGTCGGCGATGAAAGCGTCTCTCTCGGTGAGCTGCTGCCGGAGGTCGGAGGACTCTGATTCGAGGGCGGAGACACGAGTGGAGAGAGCGAGGGAGGTGATTTTGCGAGCGACATCGAGCTGCTGAAATGGATCAGAAGGTAAAACCTCCAAGACCTCGTTGGGAAGATCGAAGCTCGAAGGAAGCGATTCTTTCGCCAACATATTTTCCAAGTTTTTTGGGTTCTTTAGAAATTTTATTTTAATGAGTGAAATTGCATTTTAATATTTTGAGGCTGATATGGAATAACTGAGATAAGGATTTTTTTTCGTTTAACTTTTTTTTCAATTTGGTCGATATTGTGTGGGTGGTATTCCATCGCGCTTCAATTTGATTGGTGGAATAATTAATTACTTTATTTTTATTAATCTAAGTAATTTATTATTTACAAGTTATTAGAATAATAAATTATTGTTAAAAATTATATTAAAGTTACGATATGTTGTTATGTTATCAGTATTACTGTGATGATTTATTCCAAAAAAGGAGTGATAGTTGGTTTGTCCAAAATGGTCACAAATGATAGAGTTGTTAAATATGATTACAATATGGTCACAAATGATAGAGTTGTTAAATATGATTACAATATGGTCACAAATGATAGAGTTGTTAAATATGATTACGAATTTTGAGGTGCATAATAACCAGTTTAATTAGTATTAATGATTACCTCGTTTCATGTGTATAGATATTCGAATACAAAGCAAGTTGCATCTTGAGATATGTTTATCATTTTTTAAAGACATGTTTATTGGTAAACTTAAATAATGTTAGTGATTCTAATTACACGTTTGGCATAATTATAATTTGAGTTTATTAAGTGTCCGAAAGATGGGGTCAATTTAAGGGTGAGCACATTAACCGAATATCTGAATCAAAACCAAATTAACCGATATAATCAAACCATTTTAACTGAATCATTACTAAAAAATGTGATGCAGGTTCTAATTTTGATTAATCAAATGCATATGGTTCGGTTATGGTTTTCATCTAAAACTGAACTACTATAAACCGAATCGAACCGAACTAATAATATTAGTAAATATTTTTGATATAATATAATATTAAATATGTGATATGTAATTATATTAGGAATTGAAATTCTAGAGGGTTTTTTTTTAAAAAAATTATATGGGATACGAAATCTTCTATCAGATTAGTATAGTTATACACACTCAATCATTCACTTTTTATAGTTATGCACTTTATGTTTTTCGATTTTTGTTACAAAGTTTTTTTTTTTATATCATTTTGGACTTTTATGATTAACCGATATTAACCATTAACCAACTACAACCGTTAACCAAAACCAATATTAACCGATATCCAACGGCACCGAAATGCATTAACCACTTACAATGGTTATGGTTTGGTTTTGGCTAATAATTGAACCAAACCGCCACATACGCACCCCTACGTTAAGTTATGATTATTTTGAGCAAATAATAATGGGAGCAATAACAAACAAAAACTTTAATCATTATCGTCCATCATGGATTTTGGATAAGTTAAATCACAAAGGATAACACCCCCCCCCCCCCCTATAGTCGCATCCGAGACAATGACCACGTAAAACAACAACCCTCCTCTTTCTTAATGTCAATTTCAAACCCAGAAAATGATGTTGTCTACCAAACAAACAGAACAAAGGTTTCGAAGCCTACAGAGGTGATATCGATAATCCAACCATACATAACGTTGGTATGGATGTTAGGAAACCTCTGTCCAAAATTCAAGACATATCAGGCGTTGGATCTTTGTGAAATGACCAAACAATGTAGCTAGATCTTTAAAACTCATAATAAAATAGGAAACCATGAGAGAGAGAGAGAGAGAGAAGGGGACGAAGAAGGATCAGACGTTTGTATGTGCTGGAGTTGGTTGGGATTTTGTATCACAATTATCCTTATATAATTAGTGTATTTATCCCTTAATTTACGGGATAAATACTTACCAATTCAAACTAAGGATATGATGTCTAGGTTTTTCTCTATGATATTTGAATTTATCATGCATGTTTATGTACCTTGAAAGAGGAGAGTATGCATTTGGAGAAGAAAAGCAGGAAGCAAGTTAGATTTAGACTTTTTGAGCACCTTCTATACCTATATTTAAGCTTGAAGCCTTATAAGTTATTAGGTCCATATCTATTGTTTTATACTTGTTTTAATAGTTTGGATAATGTTTGGTTGAAATTTTATGTTTTGATCCATTGTGGTGAGAAGATACGAAGTTCAAGTTTTCATTTGGACCATGCGTGAGTTTATGATCTTTTGGTCCCATTTTTTTACCTAGAATTGGATTGATGATGTTAAGGACATTCAATTGGGTAAAGTTGGAAACTTTATGCATTAAGACTATAGTTTGATGAGTTTTGAAGGTTTTGAGCCTAAGTCTTAAAAGATTAAGACTTGGTTGAAAGGTGGTTGATCTGCAAAGTTCGTACCGTGATCATAGCTTGTGTAGCGTCGCGACTTTCAAGCAAATTGCGACTATTTTTTCGCCTAGCGGTTAGCGGTGTGATCATGTCTTGGTCGCGGCAAAATGATGGGTATAGTTGACTTTTTGACAAAGTTTAACTTTTAGTCAACTATTTTGGGACTAGGTCTTGGAGTGGAAATAGTCTTTTCTCATATATTGGCTTTTAATAGGCCTAGACTTCACAAGAAAGTGTAAATACTTGTTTCAACTTAATTATTAAATCAAGGTTATTTATCATGTAAGTTTTGAGGAAGACTCAATACCTCTAGCTTGAGTTTGTGGATTTCCATATTGTCTTCTAGGCAAGTGAGTTCTCATGAACTTACTTATATGTGGACTTTGTGATACCTCTAGCTTGAGGAAGACTTGATACCTCCAGCTTGAGTTTGTGGATTTCCGTATTATCTTTTAAGGCAAGTGAGTTCTCATGAACTTACTTATTATGTGGACTTTGTGATATATGTATTTTAGACCACGAATAACCTCTCAGAGGGAAGTGTGGTAGTAGTAATGGATACAACTAGAGAATAACCTCTCGAAGGGAAGCTCTAGTTATATCATGGTATTATGTACGATCACGAATAACCTCAGTGAGGGAAGTGTGATCAAGTGATATATGTTTCTAGAGAATAGTCTTCAGAGAGTTACTTCCAGGGATGTTTAGGACTTTTGGAAGGCTAAATTATTAGGGTTACTTCTGGGGATGTTTAGGACTTTTGGATGAACACACTTGATTATTACTTGATTCTAGTTAATTTCAATTGTTATTTTACATTTCATATGATAAGCTTTTGGCAATAATGATTGAAATTGGGTTGTATGAATTGTTTGATGTCATAATTAAAATAGTTTGTTGTCAATTCATCATTTGTTCCAAGTTCAATTAGTTTAGAAATAAAGATAAGTGATTGAATTAACACATATTATTCCAAATTATGATATTGGAACTTAATATCGTAATAGGTAGTTGTAAGACACTTTATTGCTAGTTCGCTAATTGTTCCTAATCCTTTTAGACATAGAAAGTAAGACAACTAGTTGAATGAACATATCATGTGCCCAAAATTATGTGTTACATGATAATAAACCCCAATTGCATCTAAGTAATTCAATTTGGATTCTAGGGAAGAAAGGGTGTGAATCTAAACTATCCATAACTGAACTAGGAGTACTCTAGTTTTCTCATTGAGATTTTCGTTTTAATTAATAAATTTCCAAGCTTTTTGTTTAATCTTTGCTTTAATCTTTTTTCATGATGATTGCTAGTAGTTTTTCGTTAACTATTTTAACACAAAGTTTGACTACAACCTCATCGTGGATTCGATCCTTACTTACCCTAGCTATCTTGTGTATGTGTGAGGTTTATTTTTGACCGAGACAACGACCTCGATCAGAAACTCTATTCTCCACTATCTTTAAATCGACAGGTTCATATTCATGAGATCTTCAATTCACATTTGGATTGTTTCAGCTAACAATCCACCGATTTAAATATCGATTTCTGTGTCCGCATTACTGCATTGAAACTTCGAAAAATCATAACTTCCTTTTACGAAGTCAGATACAAACATTATCTATATATGTGCCCCCAGCTTTATGGTTACTACAACTTTCTTTTAGATTGCTTTGGCTAATAAGCAACCTATCTAAAATCCATTATTTACAATACATATAGCCTTGTCGCGTTGGCTAATAATCAACCTATCTAAAATCTATTATTTAGAATACACATAGCCTTGTTGCTTAAATTGTGAAGTTTCGAAGAAGAATAACTTCTTCATACGAAGTCAAATTTCAGAGTTCTTTAAATGTATGGAATCCTTGTCACATATACTATAACGTTGGTTAAGATTATTTATCCTAAATAATCTTCTATCAAGTAGTTGTTTTTATCGCTTATTATATTTTATTTGTCTACCCCGAATCTGCGGAAGTTACATGTATTACCCTAGTTCATTCATCAAATAATCTTTCATTATCAGAATAGACCCTAATAATCTATACACATACCAGGCATAAAGGTATCTCTCCTAAGAAAGCATTCTAGCATGAAACCTGAGCAGATCCCTTGCCTAACTTCTAGCATGCAATTCATATAATAACATACTTAACATTCATGTACGGGTATTCTGGAAACACTTACTTGAGCCATGGTAAATTGCATGCATCACACCTTTTTTCTTTTTACAAACCCTTTTTGAAATTATTTTCTTGTAAAAAGATTTTATAAACCCTTAGTTTGAATCCAGACGCACCCCGTGCTAGCTCGAATCCCTGAAACCAGGTTCTAATACTAACTTGTAGCATCCCAAAAATACTAAGAATTTTTTTTTGTTTTTGAAGTACTAAAGCCCATTCCATAAACATCATAAGTCAAATAACCCAAACATGAGTTCGTAGTTTTTATGAAAACATCATAGTAATCCCAAAAACATAAGATACAAAAACCATAGGTGGATGTAGTGCAATGAAGCTGACTCTTTCCCCTTGCTACTAAAAGTGCCTAGAACAACAAAACTTTAAACCCTAAGCATGAAGTTTACTGAGTTCCCCAAAATACCACATACCAATACGACCCCCGTCCATTTTACATAATGTGCTCCGCTCAACATAAATAATGGGCCGCGTCTAACATACAAAATGGGCCCCGCCCAACATACATAACAATCCCTACCCAACATATATGCAAGATTTACAAAGACATTTTAGCATTATATGTAGTATAGTGAGAAGTCTCACCTCAAAAAAGAAAGTAGACTACACCACTACTCACAAGGTCGGGAACCTTATACTACAAACCACATAATTAATCACATAAGGCTAAGTCTTAGTCTACTAACTAAAACTAATACCTTGCCCAAAAGTCAACGATCAACGGTTAGCCACCACATCGTTGCCAACCATGAATCACGCCGTGGTAGCCACACGACAAAACAGTTACAGATGAAACCTGCCACCATGTCGTGGAGAGGTATACACTACGCAGTGGGAACTAGCCTAAACATCTTAATAGATTAAGCTCTTAATCTGTTAGGTCTAACACTCATACTTTCCAGAAAGCATCTTTGTACTCAAAAGCTTCATAAAAATACTTTCTTTGTGGATATGCATGTCCAATGCATGTCAATTACCCAAACCAGGTCAAAGTGAGAGAAATGGGGGTCAATATCCCATGCATAACACTAGAAGGAATGAATCAACAAGGTGAGGAGTTAGAGACTTACAAAATTCCAAAATATGCACAAGGAGGTGGAGAAGAGGTTGCTTGATGACTTCTTTGTAACACCCATTTTCCGAGATGGATCGATTTAGGGTTTCAAGGAGTCAAAAGGTTAATTTTTGGAGAAAATCGAGTATCACAATGCGACCATTGAGTGGTCACCTTGAAAAGGGTAAATATGTAAATTATGTTCACGGCCAATCTCATGATGTGAGATATAAGGGATCACGATGTGAGAACTGTTGTAGCCAAGGCCATGATTTGTTAGGGTTTCCTTTATATTAAGCTCATCTAAGTCATTTTTAGGGTTCATTATTAGCCTCCAACACCCTTTTACCTCACAAAAACTTAACCTTAATTCCTTAGTTGATTCTTGGGTTGGAGAATTTCTTGGCTTGAAGAAGAAGGAAAGAAGGAGAAGAAGGTTCTCTATTGGTGAAGCTTGCAAGGAAACATCATCATCATCATCATCTCATCTTATTTCTGGACCTTTATAAGTGGAAAAGACTCAAACTTTATTGCTTAAGGTGGTTAGATCTAAGTTCTTGCCCTATTTGCTTCATGCCCAAACAATTTTGAAAGGAAGGAATACATAAAGTTGGCAACTTTATACTTTCTAAGGGTACTTTGAGTACGATAGTATTCAGAATTAGGAGTTGGTTGTCTATTAGATCCATACATAAGAATTTTGGGTAGAATCTCTAAATTTTGACCTAGAATAGATGGAGGACATACATAAGGCATACATATCCATCAATTAATCATTTTTATGGACCTTTGGAGTCCCTTTGGCTTCTAGAGAAGTTAGAATGAAAGGCTTAATGGATTATGTGACATCCCTATTTCACGGCCAAAAAAGTCCGATTTGTTTATGCTTTGTTTTGAAAATCTTAGTAACCTTTTAAAGAAAAGTATTGCGGAATTTGTTCCCAAAAGATAAATATGATAAAGATTTATCAAAGCATTTCGAAGAAATGTATTTCATTATATTAAAACCTCGGGACGTCATGTTCTATACAGATCAAAAGCATAAACAGAACAGCATAGGCCTTACAACATTTATTTATATCTACTGGCCTATAATCCGTAATCCCTTATCAAGTGATCCAACTATGCTCTTGTGCCACTACCTATAATACAAGAAACTGAGTAGGTCAGGCTTGGGAGCCTGATGAGCACATAGGGTTTTCAGCCCACAATAAATAAGTTTATTAATTTTATCAAACCAAACAACCCGATTACCCGTTCCCGTTATCCTTATTTTACGTCCCTAAAACCTCTATCACAAGGGACGTATCCTAAGGATTTTCATCAGGATAGACACTACTGCAAAGGAGGTTCCTCAGCAATAATTTTTTGTAAGGCAACCATTAGGGGGATGGAGTACAACGGTGAAAACATCATTTACAAACACCTACAGGTTGCGAGCCTGCTAGCGTTCCACTGGATTGTCTAGAAAAGTTTGTGGTTGTCATCTATACTCCAATAGATGATTGGAAACATCATCAATGTCGAGGACTCTCATCATTGTATTTCATCACACCCAACTATTACATCTACCCATGTTTTACCTAACGCATTTTGTAGATATAAAATACATATACAGTTTAAATCATTAAAAACATGTATAAAATCTTTCATCCAGCATAAACAACAAGTATTCAGAAAATATGCACACATATCATGTAATTTATATAAAATACTTCATATCTATGCTTAATATGAAAGTGACTATGCACTCACTTGTTAAAGCAACGACTCGAAATTTGAGCAGCACTTCGCTTCTTAACAATATGATTTCTTTCGACGAAACCTAGTATTATTACCACTAGATTTTAGTCTAATATTTATTACAACTAATTATTAGTCTAGATTCATCATTAACTCAGAGTCTACTTCATGATCTATCAAGTAAGGATCAACCAGGCAGGACAGTTGGGAGGCAGGACCATTTCGGCATATAGCTTTTTTGAAATCCAACAACCAAACCCAACGTGACCATTCTAGACACCTCTCCCTTAAGTAGTTCAATCAGTATAACGACTTTGAATCACTGATAACATTTATTTATAGGTTCATAATAACAATATTATATTTAAATATAAGTTATATTTAAATTAGGGTAGGCGTATCTCACTTACAACGGGTTTTGCTAAAAATCGGGTTCCGCCAGAGCAGAGCATCTGAGCCGAAAAGCTCTTTATCTTGGAGCCTTCGGGCGCTCCGGGTCTTTCCTATAGCGATTTGAGGTTACTATGGATTTAGAGGGGTTTTGGGAGTCTAGAGAGAAGTTAGAGATAGAAAGAAAGGTTTATGGTGTGAAGAAAATATGAAGGATTCACCCTTTATTTATAGGGGTTTTATCGTAGAGTAGCCCTTAAGTTTTGTTCGTATCTTCTGCATACGAGATCCGTTTTCTATATTCTTTATATCCACATGTTAGTATTTACGAGCACTACAACTTTCATTTAGACCCCGTCAGCTAATTCTCATTCTATCTCCGATTTGCAAAATTGTATCGAATTTATCGCGCTCGAAGAGTAGGGACTAAGTTTCGTTCATATCTTTAACATACGAGCTCTATTATCGACGTTCTTTATATCCATGTGTTAGTATTTACGAGTACTAAAACATTCATTTACATCCCATCGGCTAATTCTCATTCTATCTCAGATTAACAAACCTGTATCAAATTCGTCGCGCTCGAAGAGTAGGGACTAAGTTTCGTCCATATCTTTTGCATACGTGATCCATTTCCGATTGTCTTTTTATTGTTAAACTCCTCTTAATGACATCTTGTGACAATATTCAATTTCGGGTCAAGTCAAAGTTGAACAAAGTCAACAACTCAAACCGGACAACTCATTTAGTCGTTGTATATTAGGGTTTACATTGTGTATTTACTAAACAACTCACTATTTTAATGAGAAAACATCATTGGAATATTCGTATGTTTGAATTTCCATAGCTGTGAAAATGCTAAACATTTAACCAAAGTGATAAAACACTATTTCACACTCATCAGGAGTATGTAGGACCTTAAAACATGGCTTAACGGAGTTTACGGACCTCACATTGCAAGGTCGGACACTCAAAAAGGTCACAAATGAAACCTTTCTCAATCGTTTTCACCATACCTCTTTCTATTTCAAATCTCTCTCAAAAGTTTCCGTGACATTTCATAGTCTTTCGGGTCATTCAGACCCTTAACCGGGTCAAAAACGGCTTGAAATGGGGTTAAAACGAGTAAAACAGCCTTAAGGAGCCGAAACTCCTCTTAGGGCCGAAACCTCTTAGCAACCAAAACCCTAAGCAACCAAGACCCCAGAAGCTGGAACTAAGAAGCATCCGAAACCGAGATCTCTGGAACCGAGAGCCGAGAACCGAGACCTATGGAAGTCAAACCCACCGAGAACCGAAACCACTAGGAACCGAACCTCGCTTCTTCCTTCCGCCTTCGCACCTTCGATTCTCATGCACAACCGAGCCTCACCTTCAGTCCGAGAGGCGACCCGTGCAGCCGAACCCTTCTCTCTCGGTTTCTTCTCCCACTTTTGGTTCTAAGGACTAGGACCGAACCTCCGGCCAGGAACTTCGGATTTTGACAATTTTAACCCGATTTTCAATATTTTTAGCATTTTATGCCCGTTTTTCATCATTTTAACGCGGGATTTTCACCCAAAACTTGATTTGAACAAATGAAGACCAAAAATACATAATTAATCACGTTTTAATGCTAATCTTATCCAAGATTTAGTGGGTGAGGCACAAGGGGGTGGAGTGTTGACTTATCTTTAGCTTATGATACAAGCAACCCCTCACACCCACTCCATGACCAGCCATACTTCTTCCACCATATCCATGTCTTGTTAATGTACTTTTTCATCATTTCTAACCTTTTCCCCACATTATTAGATCTGGAACATCACTCCACACTCCTCATTTCATTCATTTCTCTTATTTTACTAAAAGATCATACACAACTTTCTCTCACTTGCTCTCTCTAAGAATTCGAGACTCAAGGCTGATCATCAAGCTTTCTTACACTCTTGGTAAGTATAATTCATCCTCCTTGTGATGATTACACTTCATTTTACTCAAATCATTGAATGCTTACACAAACTCCATCATTATTGTGTTAGATTGTTGAATCTTCAAAGTAATCCTTTAAGTGTTCTTGAGTTGAACACTTCTTTTCTCCAACATCCATCCACCAAAATCATTCAATGTGAGTTCATACCCCTATATTTTAATATTTTCTTAAGTATTAAGGGGGGGGGGGGGGGGGATAAAAGTTAAATCACCAAGAACACAACTAAGTGTTTCTAATAGCTTTCATCAGAAAAGTTGGACTCCATTCACGGGCTGGTTTGGTCAACTAAAACATTTTAGTTTTCAAAACTGTACAAAGTGAAAGTATTTCAGGTTCTTATCTTTAATATGGCTACTTGCACATTTCCACATGATTTTTCTACAATTTATGGTGATTTTTACAAAACTGCCTATCACTTCAAGAACCAAACTGGACCAGTCTGTGTTTACAGACGTTTTCACTTAAGTTGGAGGTCACTAAAAATCATGGGAAAATTTATAAACAAACTAGACTCGTTTTCCAAACTCCCTGAATTTAGGGATTATTATTTAGATCTGTTATGACTTTTCTATAAATTTTCTAAGAACAGTAATGGAATTTTTTAATAATAAGAGAAATACTAACGATTTCATTTCACCTTGTAACATGTCGAGCAAGGTGTACATCTTTATGTGAATATATGTTATTGCAAATAAATGACATTTTGGTCTTGGTATATAGACATGCATGAGTTAATAAATGGATTTTGATACATATACAAAGGATAACAAAATGTTATAATCGAAGTACATCCATTTCATACAAATATTTGAATAAACTATGTTAAATATAGTGTACGTACATTACCACTACTACCATTGTTTTGTTAAACTATAATAGGTATAGTTTATGATATGCTATATAACACACTCATACAAAAAGGGTACATTTATACAAAGAGGTATTTTTATTACATTACACGTAAATTCGTTAATGACTTTGTGAGACATTCGCTTCACATTTACCAATAAGTCATGTATCGTAACCAGAGTCTCCTGGAGGGAGAGCGTGATAGTTGTATATAGATCTATATTGGGATTGACAAACCCACACTTCAGCTGCATGCAACAGCTAGACCGGCAGGTCTGAGGTGACAAATGTCATCACATTTCCGACGCCTGAAGAACGTCGTTTCAGGCCAACTAGGTCATAGCATGGTTATAATAACTCACGGAAAGTATTAACAAACATAGGAATTTACGGGAATTTAATTTAAAAGAGTTTATGCTGATTTAAACTTATGTTATTTTCTATAAGTAAGAGAGGTTAATTATACACTTCGGTCTTTGGATATAAGACTACATTACACATCTTAAGGAAAATATCGGATTTTCTGGAATAAACATGACATTTACAAGAAAAAGGATTTTATCAAGTTTAAAACAAAAGCTTATGAACTCACCAACCTTTGTGTTGAAACTTTTTCAAACAACTTGTATTCTCAGGAAATCACGAAACAGGTGTTCAAAGTGCATTTTGAGGATGGGACGTTAAGGCGTCAACATTTCATATTTTGTCAACATATTGTAATTGATTTGGAAACATGTAATTCATACAATGATGTAACTCTTTCAATTATATATATATATATATGTTGGTTGTGTTTGCTTAAATTACTATTACAATTGTGGTTATGATATTATACATGAAGTCCTCCACCCCCGGACGTTTCCGTCATCCTTGGTTTGGGGGTGTGACACATCTTCCTTTCTTGTTTAGATTATTTTGGCTAAATGTGACACCCTGAGTTCAGAAGTGCAAGTTCAAGGATCTTAGTGTAAATAAGGAAGGTCGACTCGGCGAGTCGAGTCGCGATTCTGGTCAGGTGTTAAGTGACCGACTCAGCGAGTCGGCGGCTGGACTCGACGAGTTGGTGCTAAAGGAAGAAAACCCTAATATGGGGGTTGTGCCCTATATAAAACACCTTATAACCCACCCTAGCCTCTTTTTCACTCCCTTTGACGTCCAGAAGCTTTCCCCATCGATTTCAAACTCTAATTTGAGAGTGAGAAGGATCTAAGTGTGTTTGGAGCTTAGAAGAAGGACACTTAAAGCAAGAGTTGGTGGAATCATAGAGGAGCGAAGTGGACCTGATTTCCTTGCTTGTTGGAATCATATTGAAGGTAAAAAGTTGTTTCCTTGACCTTGTTGTGCTTAGATTGTTCGTGGATGAAGTTTAGGGCCAAATTGTCATATATGAGTCTCTTTTTGAGTATTGGGCTCAGATCTGTGGTTGCTACTACAGATCTGGATTGGTCTTGACTCATGAACTTGGAAAGTGATAGCTTTGGGGCTTGATAGAGAGTGCCCTTGCCTTAAACCTCCATTTTAGTTTGATTAGAGCTTGTTGAGCCTTGCATGCACGTAAAGTTGGAAACTTTACGTGTGAATCTGGCCCTAGGAGTCCAGATCTATGTATTGGAAGCAATGGAATGGCCTGAGATCGTCTGAATGAAGATATTATGTATGGAATCGGCGAGCCTGGGAGATGACTCGACGAGTCGGGCTTGATATCAGTCTTGAGTCGCATAGTAACTCGACGAGTCACATGGGTAGACTCGGCGAGTTGTATGAAGATGGGCAGGAACTCGAAGAGTTGGAAGAATAACTCGGTGAGTCCGTTGAATATTTCCTTGGATTTGGCAAGTCTGTTCTTGGACTCGTCGAGTCTGGTCGTGGAGTCCTAACCTTTTCTGGTTGAACGGTGAATCGGTGAGTCGAGGGATGACTCGATGAGTTGAGTCGCGATATGGGAGTTTTCAGAGCATAGGGACTCGACGAGTCAGCAGGTTAACTCGGCGAGTAGAGTCAGTCATGGAGTTTGACTTTGACTGAGGACTTTGACTTGGACCAAGGGTTAACCAGTTTGACTTCCAAGGGTATGTTGGTAATTAATAGTGTTTATTGGTTTTGGTTATTTGGTAATGATCAGTGGTGGAGTTCGTGCTGGTGGTCGGAGCAGCATGGTTTTACTTCTTCAAGTCGGCAGTTGCAGGTGAGTTATCCTCACTATATCGATAGGGTCTAAGGCACCAAGGGCGGCCCTTTATCAGATGGAAATCCAGGTAGTTGTTATGTTATTGCTTTGCTATATGATTACATCCTGGTAGTTAGGATGGTATATGTTAGAGACCTGGTTAAGGTTGGAATCCTGGTATATAGGATGATGCTATGTTAGTGACTGGTTAGGTCAGTATCCTGGTTAGAGTGTGTTATATATGTGATCTGCTAGATTGGTTGATTAGTGATGAATTGTTATATGATTATATGTTTATGTGCACATGGTAGTTTGACTGGGGTTGGGTTGAGGCGGGTCCTGCTTTGTGTTGTAGGCCAACATACCAAGGGCGGACCAAATATCCCGAAGAACCAGTGAGCGGTCCGGATAGGTTGTAGGCCCCACGAGGGCGGACCAGACGTGCCGAGGCTCAGAGAGTGGACTAGGCCGACTGAAGGCCCGGCGTAGGCGGACCAGTCATACTGTAGACTCAGAGAGTGGACCAGGTGGGTTGAAGGCCCAGTGCAGGCAGACCAACCACACTGCAGACTTGATGTATGTTGCTAGATTCAGAGGGTGGACCAGGTGGACAGAAGGCCCGGTGAGGCGGACCAGTCACACAGTAGACCCGAATTGCATGTTTGTTCTGTTTATGATATGATATGTTATGTGTATGGTATATGTGGTTGGTATTTTGGGGGTAACTCGCTAAGCTTTCGGGCTTACAGTTTTCAGTGTATTGTTTCAGGCACTTCAGGAGATCGTGGCAAGGTGAAGGCGTGATCGTACCGCTCCTCATGTTTTACGTGTTTATGATGTGGTTCTTGGAAATACTCTGATAATAAATGAATTAAAAACCTTTTTGTAATGAATTAACGAATATGGGTTGTTTTTGAAAAGTTTAAATTGGTTGAAAATTTTGGACGTTACACTAAAAATCGACCGATCTAAAATTCGAATTCCGGGTTGTGCACTGTTATGCAAAATCTTAGAAAAATCGTAACTTCCTCATACGAAGTCATATTTGCATGTTCTTTTTATTCACACTCTCGGTTTAACGTATACTATCACTTTTGTTTAGATCGCTAAGGTTAAAAAATATTTTACGTTACGCGGTGTCATGCCGGTTTAGCCGTAAAACTTAAAGAGGTCATAACTTCTTTTTTATAGCTCGGATTTCACCATTCTTTATATCTCCGGAATTCTTGTCACGACCACTACCAATTTCTTCATAGATATTGGGTTTATCTACACTTTTATTTTTGATGCTTATTTTCACTCTTAATTTATTATAGTTTATAAAAAGTATAAGCACATAAAATCACATAGTTCACATAGTACTCAAGTAATTCATCTTTATTACTTAAAAATGAGTTACAATGGCTGACCTTGACTATTACATCATTATACTAATGTGTAGACCAGAAACACGAGCGTTACAATTCTCTCCCCCTTAGGATGATTCTATCCTGGAATCATGCATCAATAAACAGATGTGGATAGCGACTCATCATGTCATTCTCTGTTTCCCAAGTGAGGTTCGGTCCATTCGTATGTTTCCAACGCATAAGTACTAAGTCGACCATCTTGCATCATAACTTCTTAGTCTTACAGTCAATAATTTCCTTGGGCTCTTATATTAACCTCTTATTTTCATCCATCCTTAGCACTGAAATTGGAATTATGTCGGGAACTTCTCCCGTGAATTTTCTTAAGTAACACACATGGAAAGTGTTATGAATTACATCTAGTTCTTCGGGTAACCTAGCTTGTAAGCTTGGTTACCAATCCTCTGAAGAATTTTGAACGGTCCAATAAACCTTGGACTCAACTTTACACGCTTCCCAAATCTTATAAGTCCCTCCCAAGGTGAGACTTTAAGAAAAACCGAATCTCCAACTTCAAATGTCATCGGTCGTTGCTTTTTGTCAGCATAACTCTTTTGACGATCTTGTGTTGCTAGCTTTCTTTCCCTAATTACCTTCAGCTTTTCTGTAGTCTGATGGACTATCTCGGGGACCATAATGTAACGCCCCATTCCTGGTACGTATTTATTTTGATTAAATGCTCTTTTAGGAAGAGCTACTCGACGAGTTGTAGCCCTAACTCGCCGAGTAGATGTCGAGTTGGGTACGGGTTCTAAGTGATCTACTCGGCGAGTCCACGCATGGACTCGGCGAGTAGGCCAATCAGGAGGAGACCCTAATTCTTAGGGTTTGCAACCTATTTAAACGTCCTTATAGCCCCCATTTCGGCCTCCATCACCCTCAGAGCATTCCTTATCAAACCCTAGTCGTTTCTTAGTGTGTGTATGTGTTTATTGCTTATGAAGGCATCTTTGGAGTAAGAAGGAGAAGGAGAAAGTGGGAGAGTTCAAGGAAGAGGAAGTAGATCCAGAATACACACTCTATTGGCCATCTTTTCTGGTATTAAATTCTATACCTTTCCTATTGATCATATAGATCTATGTTGTTCCTAAATTGTGGTTTCTAAGCCCAAAAACCCTAAATCCCTTATGAATAGGCCTTGTGGTCGGGTTATATTTCAGATCTGGACACTCATGGCATGCTAGAAGTATAAAGTTTTAGTTGTGGTTGTGATTAAAGTCCCCATTAAGCCTAGAACCTCATTAAGAGCTTATTTTGGTCATATGAAGCCTTCAAAGCCATGCATGCACATAAAGTTAGCAACTTTACATGAAAAACATGCTCTAGAAGTCTAGATCCATGATTTGTTGCAGTTGTATGGCTCAGATCGGACCTGTATGGAAAAAGGGCTGAATGGACTCAGCGAGTCCATAGGACGACTCGGCAAGTTATATGAATTTAGCCGTCGACTCGACGAGTTGGAAGAACAACTCGAAGAGTCCGTTGAAGTTTGCCTTAGAACTCGACGAGTTGTATGAGCAACTCGGCGAGTCGGATGAGTCTTCCCGAGTAAAGTTGTGTTTGAGTAAGATGGCTTCATTCCTTCGTGGTTACATGTAAAGTTAGCAACTTTACGTGTTCAGATGGTTCCAAGATTTCAGATCTGCGAGTTAGGAACCATAGAGCAGATTCGAATGTAGTTGTATGGAATCTGCTTGATAGAACTCGGCGAGTAGTTCCTCAGACTCGGCGAGTCCGGTCAACTGGAGGTTGACTTTGACTAGGAGGTTGACTTTGACCAGGGGTAAAATAGTGATTTTACCCTCAGTACAGTTATCAGTAATTGATTGAGCGTATTTATAGAAATTATAGTCGGGGTGATAGCAGAGTAGCAGCACTCGGTTCCTAGAGCAGTTCATTTAGCAGCCAGTGTACGAGGTGAGTTTCCTTTCCAGTAGGAACGGGTCTAAGGCCACAATGCCGGCCCGTTTAGGTAGCAGTAGTTTCAGGACTTCGGTCCGATGCAGTAGTTAGCATGTTTGATGCCTTCGTGGCTAAGGTAGGATTTATGTGTTATGTGTTCCGGGCTACGGCCCGATGCAGTATGCAGTTTAAGTGTTCATGCTAGTTGATATGTTTATGCTATGCTATGCTATGCTCAGTCAGTTACAGACTTTGGTCCGATACAGTTAGTTTCGGACTTCGGTCCGATGCAGGGGACAAGGTCCTAGTTAGTTCCAGACTTTGGTCCGATGCAGTTAGTTCCGGACTTCGGTCCGATGCAGGGGACAAGGTCCCAGTCAGTTCCGGACTTCAATCCAAGGCAGTTTCTGGACTTCGGTCTGATGCAGTGGGCAAGGCCCAATATGTGTTTATATGTTATTGTATGGTATGTGGTAGTTTGGGGGAGCTCACTAAGCTTTGTGCTTACAGTTTCAGTTTTGATTTTAGGTACTTTCGCAAGTAAAGAGAAGAGCTCCGGTTAATGACATCGCATACACCACAGCTTCAGTTTATCCTGGGAATTATTTTAGCTTGTTATAGATATGATTTGATACAGTCTTGATACAGTTTTCTCGTAGTACTTTGCTATGTTTTTGAGATATTGATGTACGAGTTTTATTTTATGATATTGACATGATGTTTTTAGTAATTATTAAACAAAATTTTTGGGTCGTGTTTTTGGTCGTTACAAGTTGGTATCAGAGCCTTGGTTTGAGGGATTCGGGCACACTTCCGGGTGTGTGTGAACTCAAACTAAGGAAGTGGTAAAATGTTTTTCGAAAGAAAAGAGTTTTAGAAAAGTAAAAAGAATTTTTAGAAAGATAAAAACTTTGAAAAGAGAAAAGGGGTGTGGTGCATGCGATCAGCTGAGCTCAAGTAAGTACTCCCAAATTACCCATACAAGTTATGTTATGAATATCATTTTCAGTTTCAGTATCAGTAGAATAGCATGCTAGTATAGAACTAAGGATCTAGGAGGATGCCTTATATGTCTGCTTTATGTGATTCAGCCTTATAAGAATTGCATGCTAACATGGAGTAGTCAGCAGTAGGATAGCCTATTTAAGTTATGTCTGATAATATGAACTTAGCATTGTATGATAGTACAGTTTCCCATTATGAGGATAGAATTGCTTGAGTAGTCTCCTATGTCTGAATGCAGCTTGCTTTGTGCTTTGTGGGACTCTAAGTGATGGGAGTTAGCCATTAGGTGAATACATCACGTCACATGTGAACAGGGTTGAATAATCTCAGAGTGCTAGACTTAGCCCTATTGCGCAGCTCTTGTCTGAGTCTAACCGTTGTAGGGATGAGTCTTTTACTTGAAGGATTATCTGAGCCTCGCCGCATGTGATGGTATTAAGGTGATGGCTAATTGGCATCACAAGGAGGCTTTCAACAGCTGAGGACTGGATCGAGTATAGTCAGAGAATTCCCTAAGGCATGCCTAGGATGAGAGTAACAGAGATCATTAGCAGTAATAGTGACTTGGTGGAGTCAAGGCAGTACTTGAGGAAAGTACGGATAGATGTGGAAGGTAGTATGGGCCCGTACTACTGGAAGTAGAGGATCCGTACTCGAATCAAGGAAAGCTGAGATGAGACCAGGAAACTTGTGGTAGTAGTGATTCCTCGAGATATATCAGTGTTCCTGACGGTTATTATGTTATGTTTCAGAATGGTGGTATTACGCCCTAGGCCAGCAATCGGCAGTTCAGGTGCCGGAGGGGGATCAGGATCAAGCCCGGAGGCCGGGCAGCTGGATGAGTAGACTAGGGAGTTTCTCTCTTCAGAGATTACTCACACCATACTTGAGTAGACTCTCGTGATCTTCGGTTCGGTCAAGGAGGGTATCTTAGAGATGATGGACGAGAGGTTGAGCACCTTCCGTGCTGAGGTGGCAGCCATGATGGGGTCGCGCACGCTTACTTTTAGGGAGTTCCGGGCATGTGGGGCTCCGGATTATCACGGGGCACGGGACCCCATAGCGAGCACTAGATGGTTGACAGACATGGCCAATGCCTTCCGCACTAGCAGATGTCCCAAGGGGGACAAGGTCAGATTGGCGTCCTGTTTTCTGAAGGATAGGGTACGGGATTGGTTGGAAGAGATTGGTCATGCCATCGGGGATGATGCAGCCTTGGATGCCATGACCTGGGCAGACTTTACTACCAGATTCAGAGCCGAGTTCGCACCGGTTATTGAGGTGCAGCAGTTAGCACGCGAGTTTCAGGATCTTACCCAGACTACAGAGACAGTGGCGGAGATTACCGCCAAGTTCAGGGAGAGGGATCTTCTAGTTCCTCAGTACACGACTGACGAGGAAATGAAGAAGGCTCGTTATCATGAGATGTTGCGGAGTGATATCCACCAGTTTGTGAGCCGGTCCAGCTGTAAAACGCTGGATGATATGATTGCTAGGGCGAGAGAGAGAGAGAGAGAGAGAGAGAGAGAGAGAGAGAGAGAGAGATTGACCTTGAGATGGAGAGAAAGAGGAAGCTGGAGGCGGCTCCAGGTACAGGGAGTGCAGACAAAAAGACCAAGGGTTCAGATCACAGAGTTAGGAGTCAGCAGAGCCATGCTCGGTGTGGCAAGTGTGGGAGATTGAATGATAGGGCGTGCAAGGCAGGGAGTGTCGGCTGCTACAAGTGCGGTCAGACTGAGCATATGAGCCGAGATTGTACAGCCACTACTACCGTCGTTGCTTCCATTGCAATCAGAGGGGAAATAAAAAGTCCCAGTGTCCGAGTTTAGCTGCTGCAGGGAAGGTGTCAGCACCTGCTCATGCTACTTTGAAGATTACAGATGGCCGTCAGGGCCGAGCTGAGACGTCGGTGGCAAAGAGTAGGGCTTTTCAGCTGAAAGCAGAGGAGGTGCGAGCGACTCCTGACGTGGTGATGGGTATGTATTTTTCCCTTATATCTGTGTTTATTATTGATTGTTCCTTATGGTTATATGTTTTGTATAGGTTCGTTCTCCGTGAACGGCATTTCAGCTACAATATTGTTTGATTCAGGGGCTACCCGATCATTTGTCTCTCTTACGCTTAGCAAGAGGTTTAGCAGAGCTCCTGGAGAGCTAGGTTGTCCACTTGAGGTTGAGATAGCAGCTGATAGGACCGTTAGGGTCGCAAGGGTACAGAGAGGATGTTCTCTACAGTTATTCGAGGAGCGGTTTTCAGTAGACTTGGTCCCTATTCCCCTGTGAGGGAATAAAGTCATAGTAGGCATGGATTGGCTAAGCCCCAATGGGGCAGTGATAGATTGTGAGCTACAGTTAGTGAGAGTTCGCACTCCCAGTGGGGGAGAGTTGGTGATTCAGGGCGAGAGACCACAGCGCGGACCGGTTTTGTGTTCAGCGGCGAGAGTGAGGTGTTATTTTCAGCAGGGTTGTGTCGGCTATGTTGCCTATGTTCTAGATGCCCGTGAGAAGGGTAAGACGACAGTTGATGATGTTCCGGTGGTATAGGACTACCCAGATGTATTTCCTGAGGATTTGCTAGGAATACCTCCTAAGAGACAGGTTGAGTTCGGGATTGACCTAATCCCTGGTGCGGCTCCGATAGCCAAGGCACCGTATCGGTTAGCTCCCCCGGAGATGCAGGAGTTATCTACACAGCTACAGGAGCTGCTAGACAAGGGTTTTATCAGGCTGAGCAGTTTGCCCTGGGGTGCACCGATTTTGTTTGTAAAGAAAAAGGACGGATCACACTGTATGTGCATAGATTATCGGGAGCTGAATAAGGTAACAGTGAAGAAGCGTTACCCACTCCCAAGGATAGATGATTTGTTTGATCAGTTGCAGGGAGCGTCTTGGTTTTCAAGATCGATTTATGCTCCGAGTATCATCAAATGCGAGGATGTGCAGAAGATTGCTTCCAGGACCCGATATGGTCATTACGAGTTCATGGTGATGCTGTTTGGGCTCACCAATGCTCCAGCAACGTTCATGGATCTCATGAACCACGTGTGCAGGCCGATGCATGATCAGTCTGTAATAGTATTCATAGATGATATCTTGGTGTATTCCAAGACTCACGAGCAGCACGAGGAGCATCTGAGAGAGGTGCTAGAGATTTTGAGGAGGGTGAGACTTTTCGCAAAGTTCTCCAAGTGTGAGTTCTGGTTACGCGAGGTGTAATTCCTTGGTCATCTCGTCAACCAGAAGGGTATTCTGGTAGATCCGACCAAGATAGAGGCCGTGATGCAGTGGGAGGTCCTGAGATTCGGAGCTTCCTAGGTTTGGCAGGATATTACAGGAGATTCATCCAGGATTTCTCCAAGATAGCAGTACCGCTCACCCAACTGACCAAGAAGTTGGTGGCGTTTCGTTGGGAGCCTGAGCAGCAGGTGGTGTTTGAGACTCTCAGGAAGAGATTGTGTGAGGCCCCGATTCTTACCTTGCAAGAAGGAGTAGAGGAATTTGCGGTATACTGTGATGCCTCGATCACAGGAATGGGAGCTGTATTGATGCAACGAGGCCATGTGATAGCCTACGCCTCGAGACAGTTGAAGCCTCACGAGGCTAACTATCCTACGCTTGATTTGGAGCTGGGGGCAGTGGTGTTTTCCCTCAAGATTTGGAGACATTATCTCTGGGGGGGTATGTTGTACTATTTACACGGATCACAAGAGTTTGAGGTACCTCATGGACTAGCTGAATCTGAACATGAGGCAGAGGCGATAGTTAGATGTGCTGAAGGATTATGATTGTGAGATCCTTTATCACCCAGGGAAGGCCAATGTGGTGGCCGACGCGCTGAGCTGCAAGGCAGTGGCGACCCCGATCAGAGGCATTTGTTTGAGGATGACGGTAATTACTCCATTATTGGAGCAAATTAAAGAGGCGAAGGCCGAGGGCCTTAAGGAGGAAAGGCAGAAGTGTGAGAGGATTGTGGGCCGAGTAGCTTCTTTTAACTACGATAGCCGAGGATTGTTGACCCTTCATAGGAGGGTATGGGTATCGTACTGGGGAGGAGTACGACAGGTGTTGATGGATGAGGCCCATAAGTCTCGATTTTCCATCCATCCAGAGGCAACGAAGATGTATAGGGATCTTCGGCCCGACTATTGGTGGCCCTGCATGAAGCGGGATGTCGCTTGGTAGGCGGAAAGATGCCTGACCTGCAGGAAGGTTAAGGCGGAGCACTAGAGGCCTCACAACAAGATGCAGCCGTTGGACATACCAGTGTGGAAATGGGAGGATATCACTATGGATTTCATTACTAAGCTTCCCAGGACCACAAGCAGAGTGGATTCGATTTGGGTTATGGTAGATCGGTTGACGAAGAGTGCCCATTTTATACCGATCCAGGAGAGCATATCGGCTGAAAACTTAGCCGATATATATGTGCGAGAGGTGGTGCATCGGTATGTAGTGCCTGTGTCAGTGGTGTCAGACAGAGATGTTCGTTTTACTTCCAGATTCTAGAAGCAGTTTCACGATGAGATGGGTACTCGTCTCCTTTTTAGCATCGCTTTCCATACTCAGACGGACGGACAGAGCGAGAGAATGATTTAGACCCTCGAGGACATACTGCGGGCATGTGTCCTAGATTTCGGTGGCAGTTGGGATACGTATCTTTTGCTAGCGGATTTTTCGTATAACAACAGTTACCATGCGAGTATTGATCAACCTCCTTTCGAGATGCTTTATGAGAGGAAGTGCAGGACCCCAATTTGTTGGGGGCGAGGTCGGTCAGCAGGTCATTGGGAGCACCGAAGTGGTGCTCAAGATGACATAGGTTATCCAGCAGGTTCGTAGCAGACTGCAGACTACGCAGAGTCGGCTGGAGAGTTACGCCGATAAGAGGCGTTCAGACTTGGAGTTTCAGGCGGGCGATATGGTCCTCCTGAAGGTATCACTCTGGAAGGGTGTTATCAGGTTTTAGAAGAGGGGCAAGTTGGGCCCCAGGTTCATCAGTCCTTTTAGGGTTTTGGCCTGGGTAGGACGGTGTAACGCCCGAAGATCCAGGCTAGTCAACTTTGAGGCAATAGGGGTCGAAAACGAATTTTCGACAAAATATTACTAAGAATAAATAATCTCAAGCAAGTTTTAGTATATGTTACAAGGTTTCCATACATATAAAGAGCGTTGAAATCCGAGTTATAACGAAGAAGTTGTGAGTTTCGTGACGGAACCGACACGATATCGGGAGGCTTAAATAGTCAATTTACGATAGAGGGAGATTTAGCCTTAGAGATCTAAACGAAAGTCATAGTATATGTTAAACCGATAGTGTTCATAAAAAGAACATCCAAATCTAAATTCGTATGAGGAAGTTATGATTTTTCTAAGATTTAGCATAGTAGTGCACAACCCGAAATCTGAATTTTAGATCGGTCGATTTTTAGCCAAAATAATCTAAACGATAAATGAAGATATCGTTAATAGGAGTTAAACGATAAAAACACAGTCGAAAACAGAGCTCGTATGCGAAAGATATGGACGAAGCTTAGTCCCTACTCTTCGAGCGTTGCGAATTCGATACAGTTTTGTAAATCTGAGATAGAGTGAGAATTAGCCGACGGGATCTAAATGAAAGTTGTAGTACTCATAAATAAAAATGCATGGATATAAATAACGTCGATAATAGAGCTCGTATGCGAAAGTTATGGACGAAGCTTAGTCCCTACTTTTCGAGCGCGGCGAATTCGATACAGTTTTGTAAATCCGAGATAGAATGAGAATTAGCCAACGAGGTCTAAATGAGAGTTGAAGATCTCATTAATAGGAACTCAAAGGTAAAAAGACAGACAAAAACGGAGCTCGTATGCGAAAGTTATGGACGAAGCTTAGTCTCTACTTTTCGAGCGCGGCGAATTCGATACAATTTTGTAAATCCGAGATAGAATGAGAATTAGTCAATGAGGTCTAAATGAAAGTTGAAGATCTCATTAATAGGAACTCAAAGGTAAAAAGACAGACAAAAACAGAGCTCGTATGAAAAAGTTACGGACGAAGCTTGGAGACTACTTTACTATAAAACTCCTATAAATACAAGGGTGAACTCTTCACATTTTCTTCACACCTTCAAACCTTTCTTTCTCTCTCTAACTTCTCTCTAACCTCCATATACCCCTCCCAAGTCTAGGGAACCTCCCTATCATGAGAAGAAAGCCTCGGAGCGCCCGATTGCTCCGAGAAGAAAAGTTTTAGGCTCGGAAACGCTGCTCCAGCGAAGCCCGATTTTTAATAAAAACCCATTGTAAGTGAGTTACGCCTATACTATATTTAATATAGCTATTATTTAATTATAGTAACATTATTAGGACCTTAAAATAATTATTTGGGTTATTATTATGAGTTATATTGAGTGTTATTTAGCGCTTATATAATAGTAATAATAGCTAGACTATTAATTAGTCGCGATTAACGTTAAAACTAAACTCTAGTGGTATTAATACTAGGTTTTGGTCAAGGAAAAATTGTTTTGAGATAACGAAGTGTTGTTCAAGTACTGAGTCACCACCTAATCATGTGAGTGCATAGTTACTTTCAGCTTACACATAGATATGAAGTATTTTATATAAATTACGTGTTGTGTGTGCATATTATCTGTATACTTGCTATCTATGTTGGATGAACAATTTTATAAATTATTTTTAAATGATATAAACTGCATATGTATTTTATATCTACAAAATGTGTTGGTTAAAATATGGGTAGATGTAATAGTTGCTGTGTGAAAAAGAATAATAATGAGAGGCCTCGTTATAGATGTTATTGATGATCCAGTCATCTAGCGGAGTATAGATGACGACCACAGACTATTCTAGACAATCCAGTGGAACACTAGCAGGCTCGCAACATGTATATGTTTATTTGAACTGTGTGCTCACTAGATGTACTCCATCCCCCACATGGTTGCCTTAAGGACATTTATTGCTGAGGAATCCCCTTTGCAGTAGTGTCCATCCCGATGGTAGTCCTTAGACTAGGTCCCTTGTGTTAGATGTTTTAGGGACGTAAAGTGAGCATAACAGGAACGGGTAATCGGGTTTGTTTGGTTTGATAAAGCTAATAACTTATTTATTGTGGGTTGAAAACCCTATGTGCTCACAAGGCTCCCAAGCCTGACCCAGTCAGTTTCTTGTATTACAGGTAGTGGTGCATGAGCATAGATATGATGTTTTGGACGAGGGATTACGGATATAGGCCTGTAGATATGAAATAATGTAGTAACGCCTATGTTGTATTGTTTATACTTATGTACTGTATCGAACATGACATCCCGAGTCTTTTTAAATGAAATAAATTTCTACAGAAATGCTTTTGATAAATCTTTATCATATTTTGTCTTGGGACAAATTCCGCAACACTTTTATTTAAAATATTACTCTGATTTTTAAACAAAGCATAAAGAAAATCGGTCTTTTTTGGCCGTGAAAATGGGGATGTCACAGTTGGTATCAGAGCATTAGTTTAGGCGAACTAGGAATTTGTAGGATTTGTAGAATTAAACTTAGAATGCTAAGCAATGATTGTGAGGTGTGAGCACTAGCTTATTTTGGGAATTATGCCTAAAATGCTTTTATGTGCTAAATGCTTTGTGCCTGACATGCTATTATTTGTTCGGATCTATGGTCTGTTGCCGACCGGATCTGGAAACCTTATGTGTTTAGAGTTCTAAGCTTTTAACTATGATATTAGAACTAGCATATAAATGTTTCGGAGTGATAAGGATGATTTAAACGTCAATTCTAAATAAAGATCTAGATTCACCTTATTCGGTGTATAGATCAAGATGGCAAGGACCTGTAGCGGAAACGTGAATGCAAATGGGAACCGAGATCAGCCCCCAGTGATACAGCAAATACCAGTCGTAGTAGAAGTTGCACCCGAGCTAATCACGATGGCCGGAGTGCAAGAATTGATCCAGATGATGTTGGATCGTCAAATGGAGGAAACAAGGCGTTTACTTCAACAAGCTCGAGAGGAAATTACGATGCCTATTGAACAACCCGAGCTGAATGATGGGCAATCAGAGGAAGGGAATGACAGTAGGAACATTGGTCAAGCTGATCCCCCGGTGATTAGGAGGAACAATCATGATGAAGGAGTCGAGAGGAATGGATGCAAGTACAAATATTTTCTAACTTGTAAGCCATCGACTTTCACTGGGAAGGAAGATCCGATTGGGGTCATGGATTGGATCTCAGAGATGTAATTGGCCTTCATGACATGTGGTTGGAAAACCAAGCTACAAACCACATTTGATGTATGTCAATTCAGAGGAGGCACTGTTCGTTGGTGGAATACCCTAGGGAAGACTTTGAGCCCCAATGAGCACCTACAACTGGCATGGGCAGAGTTTCTGGTGCAATTTAAACGAAAGTACTGCTCAGCTCAAAACTTACTCGAGCTAGATAACCAGTTCCTGACCTTGAAAAAAGGAAGCATGTCAATTGATGAATACACCAACAACTTCACAGAGAAGATGGAGTTCGCCTTGCGACTTGTTCCGGATGAGCTGATGAAAATCGACAAGTACGCAAAGGGACTTCCATGGGAGTACGCGGTGCCAGTGCGTCAGACACCTACTCTGGAGGCAGCTATCTGGGCTGCCATGTCTGTGGAAGATATGATTAAGGGAAGAGTAGCCAACAAGATTGAGGTTGGCGAAAAGAGGAAGTTTGACGGGTCTACGAGGTCCAATAAGAAGATTAAGTCTAGTTCAAACGAGTCTTAGCGGAGGAGGAAACAAAGTGAAATGGTGCGAGAAGTGCAAGAAGAATCACTTTGGGAAATGTAGCGAAGAAGTGACTTGCTACAAGTGTGGGAAGACCGGACATTACGCCAACGAGTGCACCGCCAACAAAAGGGTGTGTTATGAATTCCGTGAAGAAGGGCATGTTGCTAAGGATTGGCCGAAAAAGAAAGAGGCGGCAAGACCAAACATTTCGCCAAAACCAAAGGCAAGTGCATTCCATATGATCCTAGACGAAGCTGCTGACGATGCAAGGAATCAGGAGTGAGGATGGATACATGGAGATCAAGTTATGAAGAATCCATGTAAATAGTGTCATATGGTGTAGCCTATTAAAGGCATAATCTAGGGTGAACTTGAACACCCATGTAATCATTTCAAGGAATAATATAAAACCTTCGTTTTGATATTTTATGTGTGATTTTCTTATATGGTGACTTGGAAAACTACGGGACAATACTTGGGACGAGTATGCGTAGGTGTGAAAGGTAGTAGAGGCCTATACTACCGAAAGCACAGGACTCACACTTGGATCAGGGAAAGTCACAAGGTTACCAAGAAACTAGTAATTGGTTTTGTTTTATTCAAGTATGTCGTTACCATTGTTTTGGTAATGAATAACAAGATTGTTGTTATCCTGAACCTAGTGGTCATATCACATTGAGTCCGACTACGATGAGTAGGTTACGTGGTTCAGAGCACCAAGTTTGATGTAGCGTCCGGCTTAAACCAAACGATTGAAATCAAAGCTATCAATAGAAGTATCGTGCTCATTGTTAAAGAAGTTGGTAGCTAGAAATGCTACATGTTAAAATGTGATTATATCACATTAGACCGTGAAGGAAGGCATATTCCATTCCGGAATTTGACTCTAAGAGACCTGAGTCTAAGCGTTGTTACATACGATAATAGGTCATTAGAATATGACACATCGGTCAATTGTAGCAATCTAATTAACTTAACCTAAGAAGAAGAAGGTGTCTCTGATAAAGAATGAGCTTGTGACACGAAGGTCATGATTGAAAGTCTAACGAGCAGGTGCAAGACCAAGCACCGCCTGCAATCAAGGAGTCCAAGAGTTAGATACTCGTTAGAAGCAACATAGAAGTTACAGTTATTACCTAGGATGAAAAGATAATGTATGGAGTCATTATACTGCCCTGTTTCGCTGATGATTCCGGGACGTAATCATCCTAAGGGGGAGATAATTGTAACGCCCGTAGATCCAGGCTAGTCAATTTTGAGGCAATAGGGGTCGAAAACGACTTTTTGAAAAAAGATTATTAAGAATAAATAATCTCAACCAAGTTTTAGTATATGTTACAAGGTTTCCGTACATATAAAGAGCATTGAAATCCGAGTTATAACGAAGAAGTTATGACCCATCGAATTTTCGCAACGGAACCGACACGATACCGGGAGGTGTAAATAGTTTATTTACGATAGAGCGACATTTAGCCTTAGGGATCTAAATGAAATTTGTAGATTATGTTAAACCGATAGTGTTCATAAAAAGAATATCCAAATCTGAATTCGTATGAGGAAGTTACGATTTTTCTAAGATTTAGCATAGTAGTGCACAGCCCGAAATCTGAATTTTAGATCGGTCGATTTTTAGCCAAAATAATCTAAATGATAAATGAAGATATCATTAATAGGAGTTAAAATATAAAAAGACAGTCAAAAACAGAGCTCGTATGCGAAAGATATGGACGAAGCTTAGTCCCTACTCTTCGAGTGTTGCGAATTCGATACAGTTTTGTAAATCTGAGATAGAGTGAGAATTAGCCGACGGGATCTAAATGAAAGTTGTAGTACTCGTAAATAAAAACACTTGGATATAAATAACGTCAATAATAGAGCTCGTATGCGAAAGTTATGGACGAAGCTTAGTCCCTACTTTTCGAGCGCAGCGAATTCGATACAGTTTTGTAAATCCGAGATAGAATGAGAATTAGCCAACGAGGTCTAAATGAGAGTTGAAGATCTCATTAATAGGAACTCAACAGTAAGAAGAGAGACAAAAATGGAGCTCGTATGCGAAAGTTATGGACGAAGCTTAGTCTCTACTTTTCGAGCGTGGCGAATTCGATACAGTTTTGTAAATCTGAGATAGAATGAGAATTAGCCAACGAGGTCTAAATGAAAGTTGAAGATCTCATTAATAGGAACTCAACGCTAAAAAGACAGACAAAAACAGAGCTCGTATGCAAAAGTTACGGATGAAGCTTGGAGACTACTTTACTATAAACCTCCTATAAATACAAGGGTGAACTCCTCATATTTTCTTCACACCATCAAACCTTTCTTTCTCTCTCTAACTTCGCTCTAACCTCCCTATACCCCTCCCAAGTCTAGGGAACCTCCCTATCACGATAAGAAAGCCTCGGAGCGCCCGATTGCTCCGAGAAGAAAAGTTTTCGGCTCGGAAACGCTGCTCCAGCGAAGCCCGATTTTTAATAAAAACCCGTTGTAAGTGAGTTACGCATATATTATATTTCATATAGCTTTTATTTAATTATAGTAACATTATTAGGACCTTAAAATAATTATTTGGGTTATTATTATGAGTTATATTGAGTGTTATTTAGCGCTTATATAATAGTAATAATAGCTAGACTATTAATTAGTCGCGATTAACGTTAAAACTAAACTCTGGTGGTATTAATACTAGGTTTTGGTCAAGGAAAAAATGTTTTGAGATAACGAAGTGTTGTTCAAGTACCGAGTCACCACCTAATCATGTGAGTGCATAGTTACTTTCAGCTTACACATAGATATGAAGTATTTTATATAAATTACGTGTTGTGTGTGCATATTATCTGTATACTTGCTATCTATGTTGGATGAACGCTTTTATAAATTAATTTTAAATAATATAAACTGTATATGTATTTTATATTTACAAAATGTGTTGGTTAAAATATGAGTAGATGTAATAGTTGTTGTGTGACAAATAAAAATAATGAGAGGCCTCGTTATAGATGTTATTGATGATCCAGTCATCTAGCGGAGTATAGATGACGACCACAGACTATTCTAGACAGTCCAGTGGAATACTAGCAGGCTCGCAACATGTATATGTTTATTTGAACTGTGTGCTCACTAGATGTACTCCATCCCCCACATGGTTGCCTTAAGGACATTTATTGCTGAGGAATCCCCTTTGCAGTAGTGTCCATCCCGATGGTAGTCCTTAGACTAGGTCCCTTGTGTTAGATGTTTTAGGGACGTAAAGTGAGCATAACAGGAATGGGTAATTGGTTTTGTTTGGTTTGATAAAGCTAATAACTTATTTATTGTGGGTTGAAAACCCTATGTGCTCACAAGGCTCCCAAGCCTGACCCAGTCAGTTTCTTGTATTACAGGTAGTGGTGCATGAGCATAGATATGATGTTTTGGACGAGGGATTACGGATATAGGCTTGTAGATATGAAATAATGTAGTAACACCTATGTTGTATTGTTTATACTTATGTACTGTATCGAACATGACATCCCGAGTCTTTTTAAATGAAATACATTTCTACAGAAATGCTTTTGATAAATCTTTATCATATTTTGTTTTGGGACAAATTCCGCAACACTTTTATTTAAAATATTACTCTGATTTTTAAACAAAGCATAAACAAAATCGTTCTTTTTTGGCCGTGAAAATGGGGATGTCACAGTTGGTATCAGAGCATTAGTTTAGGCGAACTAGGAATTTGTAGAATTAAACTTAGAATGCTAAGCAATGATTGTGAGGTGTGAGCACTAGCTTATTTTGGGAATTATGCCTAAAATGCTTTTATGTGCTAAATGCTTTGTGCCTGACATGCTATTATTTGTTCGGATCTATGGTCTGTTGCCGACCGGATCTGGAAACCTTATGTGTTTAGAGTTCTAAGCTTTTAACTATGATATTAGAACTAGCATATAAATGTTTCGGAGTGATAAGGATGATTTAAACGTCAATTCTAAATAAAGATCTAGATTCACCTTATTCGGTGTATAGATCAAGATGGCAAGGACCTGTAGCGGAAACGTGAATGCAAATGGGAACCGAGATCAGCCCCCAGTGATACAGCAAATACCAGTCGTAGTAGAAGTTGCACCCGAGCTAATCACGATGGCCGGAGTGCAAGAATTGATCCAGATGATGTTGGATCGTCAAATGGAGGAAACAAGGCGTTTACTTCAACAAGCTCGAGAGGAAATTACGATGCCTATTGAACAACCCGAGCTGAATGATGGGCAATCAGAGGAAGGGAATGACAGTAGGAATGTGACATCCCCAAAATCACGGCCAGAAAAGACCGGTTTGTTTATGCTTTGTTTAAAAATCAGAGTTACATTTTAAATGAAAGTGTTGCGGAATTTGTCCCAAAACAAAAATATGATAAAGATTTATCAAAAGCATTTCCATAGAAATGTATTTCATTAAAAGACTCGGGATGTCATGTTCGTACAGATCAAAAGCATAAACAGTACAATATAAGCCTTACTACATTATTTCATATCTACAGGCCTATATCCGTAATCCCTCGTCCAAAACATCACACCTATGCTCATGCGCCACTACCTGTAATACATAAAACTGAGTGGGTCAGGCTTGGGAGCCTGGTGAGCACATAGGGTTTTCAACCCACAATAAATAAGTTTATTAATTTCATCGATCAACAATAACCCGATTACCCGTTCCCGTTATCCTCACTTTACGTCCCTAAACACCTATCATAAGGGACCTAGCCTAAGGATCATCATCGGGACGGACACTACTGCTAAGGGGATTCCTCAGCAATAAATGTCCTAAAGGCAACCATGTGGGGGATGGAGTACACCGGCGAACACATCGTTCACAAACACCTACAGGTTGCGAGCCTGCTAGTGTTCCACTGGACTGTCTAGAAGAGTCCGTGGTCGTCATCCATACTCCGCTAGATGACAGAATCAACAACATCAACATCGAGGCCTCTCATCATTTTATCACACATCACCTATTGCATCTACCCATGTTTTACCCCAACATTTTCGTAGATATAAAATACATATACAGTTTAAATCATTGAAAACATGTATAACAACGTTCATCTAGCATAGATAGCAAGTATTCAGATAATATGCACACATAGCACGTAATTTATATAAAATACTTCATATCTATGTGTAAGTTGAAAGTAACTATGCACTCACTTGTTAAGGTGATGATTCCAAAATCGGGCAGCGCTTGCTTCTAACGATTCTATTTTCCTTCGACGAAACCTAGCATTATTATCGCTAAATTTTAGTCTAATATTTACCGTGACCAACTATTAGTCTTAGTATTATTATTATTATATAAGCGTTAAACAATATTTTCCAACCACTATGTACAGACAGGGGCCAGACATAAAACACCGGAGGGCAGGACCATTTTGGCATATAGCACTTCTGAAATCCAACAACCCTATGCGGCCCTTTAAACCAGATTCCCCGTACCGCGAGTAGTTAAAAAAAATATTATAACGACACTTATATAAGTTATAATAATAGCTCAAATATTTATTATAAGTTCATAATAACAATACTAATTTTAAATATAAGCTATATTAAAATAAGGTAAGCATAACTTACTTACAAGGGGGTTTTAGCTAGGAGTCGGGCTCTGCAGGGGCAGAACTTCGTCGCTGAATCTTTCTAAGAAAGATTCGTGCAGCGCTTCAGCGCTCACCTTACTATACTAAGCTACAGAAAGAGAAGTCGAATCACGAGGGACCGAAATTCTCGGGGGATAAGGAGAGAAAGACTCTTGAATCAAGAGAATGGTGCAAGAAATATGAGAGCCCAAGGCTCTTATTTATACTAATTGAATTTTCAAAAACTACCCTCCATAATTACTTAATGACCTTTTAGTTATATAAACAACTAAACACCCCTCTATAATACTATTTTAAATGGATTTAATGATATTTGTACTAAACTAATGTCGAAAGAATTCAACATTAGTCTTATAATGACCGCATCGTCGATACCTTTCTAATGATATATACATATGTATATATATGTGTACGTATACATGATTTATACTTTATTTTAATACGTAAATATGCTATTATAATTTGTAACTCGTTCATACGAACTCCATTTTTGACGTTCTTTATATCCACGCGTAGGTGAAGACGTACTCTACAACTTTCGTTTAGACTCCGTCGGCTAATTTTGACTTTATTTTTAAAGTTATATTTTTAACAAGCCGGGACAGGATTGGTCTGTTTAAAATCTCATAACTTCTTCATACGAAGTCAGATTTGGGCGTTCTTTTTATCGATGTTCTTAGTTTAATATATTCTACGACTTTCGTTTAGATCGCTAAGGCTAAATCTCGCTCTATCGTAAATTCACTATTCACGCTTCCCGGTATCGTGCCGGTTCTGTCGTGAAACTTCGACGGGTCATAACTTCTTCGTTATAACTCGGATTTCGGCGTTCCTTATATGCACGGAAACCTTGAGACATATTCTACAACTTTATGTAGAGATATCGGGATTATCTCACACTTTAATTTTGACGCTCATTTTTATTCTTTATTAATTATACATTTATAATTAAATAATAAACACATATAATTCACATAATACTCAAATATTTCATCTTTATTACTTCAAAAAGAGTTACAAGAGTTGACCTAGACTATTACATTGACAAAAATGCTTAGCCCTGAAACCCGGGCGTTACAATTCTCTCCCCCTTAGGATGATTCCGTCCCGGAATCATGCATCAGCAAACAGATGTGGATAGCGACTCATCATGTCATCCTCTGTTTCCCAAGTGAGATTCGGCCCATTAGTATGTTTCCATTGGACTAGCACCAAGTCGACCATCTTGCGTCGTAACTTCTTAGTCTTACGGTCAACAATTGCCTCAGGCTCTTCGATCAACCTTTTATTTTCATCCATCCATAACTCTGAGATTGGAATTATGTCGGGAACATCTCCCGTGAATTTCCTCAAATAACACACATGGAAGGTGTTATGAATACCATTGAGTTCTTCGGGCAATTCTAGCTTGTAAGCTTGGTTCCCTATCTTCTGAAGAACTTTGAACGGTCCAATAAACCTTGGACTCAACTTTCCTCGTTTCCCAAATCGTATAAGTCCCTTCCACGGTGAGACTTTAAGCAAAACGGAATCCCCAACTTCGAAAGTTATCGGTCGTCTTTTCTTGTCAGCATAGCTCTTCTGACGATCCTGGGCTGCTAACATCCTTTCCCTAATCACCTTCAACTTCTCAGCAGTCTCATGGACTATCTCGGGGCCCATAAACTGCTTCTCTCCGGCTTCAAGCCAACAAGACGGCGTACGACACTTCTGCCCATACAAGGCTTGATAAGGAGCCATCTTGATGCTCGAGTGAAAACTATTGTTGTAGGAAAATTCTACCAGAGGTAAGTGCTCGTCCCAATTCCCTTGGAATTCGAGGGTACATGCTCTCAACATATCTTCCAGCGTCTGAATCGTTCTTTCGCTCTGACCATCAGTTTGCGGATGGTAAGCAGTACTCAAACACAACTTTGTACCTAACTCCTCTTGTAGACTCCTCCAAAACCTTGACGTGAAACGACTATCACGATCTGATACAATCGTAAGAGGGACACCGTGAAGTCTTACAATTTCCTTCACGTAAGCATTTGCGAGCTTATCCATAGACCACTTCTCGTTGGCTGCTATGAAGTGTGCACTCTTGGTGAAACGATCCATGACTACCCAAATCATGTCGTGACCGTTCTTCGTCTTGGGCAGTTTAGTCACAAAATCCATGGTGATGTCTTCCCATTTACCCATGGGTACAGGTAAGGGTTCTAAACTCCCATACGGTTTCTGATGTTGTGCCTTAACCCTCGCACATGTTACGCACTCAGCCACATACTTCGCAACATCGAGCTTCATCGTCGGCCACCAGTAGTAGGGTTTTAGGTCCTTATACATTTTAATGCTACCGGGATGAATTGAGTACATGGTATTATGCGCTTCTTCCATCAGAAGATCTCTTATTCCTCCCGTCTTAGGTACCCAAATTCGATCTTGGAATACCTTCAGTCCACAACTGTTTGTACCGAACACTAACGTTCTTCCCAAACGTTCTTCCTTTCGGTCATTTTTCTCTAAAGCTTCTTCTTGAGCTTTCCTGATGCTTTCCACAATCGTCGAGACGACTTCAATTCTTAACGCTCTTGGCCTTTTCCTTTCAAGATTGACTTTCCGACTGAGAGCATCAGCAACAATATTTGCTTTACCTGGGTGGTAAAGTATCTCACAGTCGTAGTCCTTGAGAAGTTCTAGCCAACGTCGTTGCCTCATGTTCAACTCCTTCTGATTAAAGAGGTACTGGAGACTCTTATGATCAGTGAAGAGCTTGCACTTCGTGCCGTAGAGGTAATGCCTCCATATCTTTAAGGCAAAAACTACCGCTGCCAACTCCAGATCATGAGTGGGGTAGTTCTTTTCGTGCTCTTTCAATTGTCGAGATGCGTATGCTATCACCTTTTCTCTTTGGGTCAGAACACAACCCAACCCGACTCCAGAAGCATCACTATAAACCGCGAAATCTTCGACTCCATCGGGTAGAGAAAGTATCGGTGCTTCACATAACTTCTTCTTTAGCTTCTCGAATGCCTCATCATGTTTCTCACTCCACGTATACGTAGCTCCTTTATGAGTCAAAGCTGTTAATGGAGTAGCTATCGAAGAAAAGCCTTGGATAAATCGTCGATAATATCCGGCTAATCCTAGAAAGCTTCGAATCTCCGTGGGACTCTTTGGACGTTCCCACTTCATTACAGCCTCGATCTTTGCGGGGTCAACCATTATTCCCTCCTGGTTAACAACATGACCCAAGAATTGGACTTCCCGTATCCAAAAGTCGCATTTGGAGAACTTTGCAAAAAGCTTCTCCTTCTTCAACACTTCTAATACTTCCCGTAGATGCTTTCCATGCTCCTCTTGGCTTTTTGAGTAGATGAGAATGTCGTCGATGAACACTATCACGGATTTATCGAGGAATGGTTTACAAACCCTATTCATCAAATCCATGAATGTTGCGGGAGCATTGGTTAGCCCGAATGGCATAACCAAGAACTCGTAGTGTCCATATCTCGTTCTGAATGCAGTCTTCTCAATATCCTGCTTTCTCACCTTTAGCTAATGATATCCTGACCTAAGATCGATCTTTGAGAAGTAGCTCGAACCTTGCAGCTGATCGAATAGGTCATCAATCCTCGGCAATGGATACTTGTTCTTCACCGTTGCCTTATTCAGCTCTCGGTAGTCTATACACATTCTCATACTTCCGTCTTTCTTCTTCACGAATAACACCGGAGCTCCCCAGGGTGATGAACTAGGTCGAATAAAACCGTTGTCCAACAGCTCCTGAAGTTGCGTCATGAGCTCCTTCATCTCCGTCGGTGCTAATCGGTAAGGTGCCTTTGCTATCAGTGTTGTTCCTGGTAACAAGTCTATACGAAACTCCACTTGCCTATCAGGTGGTAATCCGGGAAGATCTTCGGGAAAGACTTCCGGATAATCACACACAACCGGTATATTATGCACCTCTTTCTTCTCCTTCTTGGCATCGATTACGAATGCCAAGTATGATGCACATCCTTTGGACAAACATTTCCTGGCTTTCATCAGGGAGATGATTCCAGAATTCACTCTGTGTTTGTCCCCATACACCATAAATGATTCTTTTCCGGGTGGGTTTACCTTTACTATCTTCTTTCAGCATTGAATCTCAGCATCGTTGGCGCTAAGCCAATCCATACCCAAAACGATGTCGAAACCGTTTAACTCTATGGGTAATAGCTCTTCGTGGAATTTGTTTCCGTTTAGGTCAATGACGATGTTCCTAATACGATTACTAACAGGTACGAATTTGCCACTGGCAACTTCTACAATCAGGGCATTATCTAGTTTTTCTACAGGCAATGCTAATTTCCCACCAAATTTATGCGACACAAAGGAGTAGTTGGCTCCGGAATCAAATAGTATATTTGCAGGCAAACCATTTACAAGAAAGGTACCTGAAGCGACGTTTGCTGCCTCCTTTGCAGCCTCGAGCGTCATCTGGAAGGCTCTCGCCTTCGGCTTCGGTGTTATGTTGGGTCTTCCTGTCTCCTTCTTCTTCGGGCAATCTTTCAAAATGTGCCCTTCTTCATTGCACCCATAACAGGATTTCTGGTTGAGGGTGCATTCATTGGCGTAGTGCCCAGGCTTTCCGCATTTGAAACAAGTGACCCCTCCGTCACACTTTCCTTGGTGCTTCTTCTTGCATTTGTCGCACCATTTTGCTTCGACTCCTCCTCCTCTCGAACCAGACTTAGAGAATTTACTCCTCTTGCTGGACCTTGAAGATCCATCTAACATCCTTTTCTCTCCTACCTCATATCTCTACAGACCTTCTCCCTTAACTAGGTCGCTACATTCTTGGCTGCTCTAACGGTTGTCTTCAAAGTAGTTGCCATTTTGACCATTGGGCCAAAGTCAGCTGACAATCCATTAGCAAACCTCTCTATCTTTGAGAGTTCGATAGGCACCAAGCCGAAGTTTGAGACGAGAATATTAAGATAGGGAAATCTTTACTTACGATAAACGTTTAAATCCTCCTCGAAACATTTACATGCTAGTTCTAATATCGTAGTCGTACGTTTAGAATCCTAAACACATAAGGTTTCCAGATCCGGTCGGCAATAGACCATAGATCCGAAGAAATAACAGCATATCATGCACAAAGCATTTAGCACATAAAAGCATTTTAGGCATAATTCCTAAAATAGGCTAGTGCTCACACCTCACAATCATCGCTTAGCATTCTAAGTTTAAGTCTAGAAATCCTACAAATTCCTAGTTCGCTTAAACTAATGCTCTGATACCAACTGTGACATCCCCAAAATCACGGCCAGAAAAGACCGGTTTGTTTATGCTTTGTTTAAAAATCAGAGTTACATTTTAAATGAAAGTGTTGCGGAATTTGTCCCAAAACAAAAATATGATAAAGATTTATCAAAAGCATTTCCATAGAAATGTATTTCATTAAAAGACTCGGGATGTCATGTTCGTACAGATCAAAAGCATAAACAGTACAATATAAGCCTTACTACATTATTTCATATCTACAGGCCTATATCCGTAATCCCTCGTCCAAAACATCACACCTATGCTCATGCGCCACTACCTGTAATACATAAAACTGAGTGGGTCAGGCTTGGGAGCCTGGTGAGCACATAGGGTTTTCAACCCACAATAAATAAGTTTATTAATTTCATCGATCAACAATAACCCGATTACCCGTTCCCGTTATCCTCACTTTACGTCCCTAAACACCTATCATAAGGGACCTAGCCTAAGGATCATCATCGGGACGGACACTACTGCTAAGGGGATTCCTCAGCAATAAATGTCCTAAAGGCAACCATGTGGGGGATGGAGTACACCGGCGAACACATCGTTCACAAACACCTACAGGTTGCGAGCCTGCTAGTGTTCCACTGGACTGTCTAGAAGAGTCCGTGGTCGTCATCCATACTCCGCTAGATGACAGAATCAACAACATCAACATCGAGGCCTCTCATCATTTTATCACACATCACCTATTGCATCTACCCATGTTTTACCCCAACATTTTCGTAGATATAAAATACATATACAGTTTAAATCATTGAAAACATGTATAACAACGTTCATCTAGCATAGATAGCAAGTATTCAGATAATATGCACACATAGCACGTAATTTATATAAAATACTTCATATCTATGTGTAAGTTGAAAGTAACTATGCACTCACTTGTTAAGGTGATGATTCCAAAATCGGGCAGCGCTTGCTTCTAACGATTCTATTTTCCTTCGACGAAACCTAGCATTATTATCGCTAAATTTTAGTCTAATATTTACCGTGACCAACTATTAGTCTTAGTATTATTATTATTATATAAGCGTTAAACAATATTTTCCAACCACTATGTACAGACAGGGGCCAGACATAAAACACCGGAGGGCAGGACCATTTTGGCATATAGCACTTCTGAAATCCAACAACCCTATGCGGCCCTTTAAACCAGATTCCCCGTACCGCGAGTAGTTAAAAAAAATATTATAACGACACTTATATAAGTTATAATAATAGCTCAAATATTTATTATAAGTTCATAATAACAATACTAATTTTAAATATAAGCTATATTAAAATAAGGTAAGCATAACTTACTTACAAGGGGGTTTTAGCTAGGAGTCGGGCTCTGCAGGGGCAGAACTTCGTCGCTGAATCTTTCTAAGAAAGATTCGTGCAGCGCTTCAGCGCTCACCTTACTATACTAAGCTACAGAAAGAGAAGTCGAATCACGAGGGACCGAAATTCTCGGGGGATAAGGAGAGAAAGACTCTTGAATCAAGAGAATGGTGAAAGAAATATGAGAGCCCAAGGCTCTTATTTATACTAATTGAATTTTCAAAAACTACCCTCCATAATTACTTAATGACCTTTTAGTTATATAAACAACTAAACACCCCTCTATAATACTATTTTAAATGGATTTAATGATATTTGTACTAAACTAATGTCGAAAGAATTCAACATTAGTCTTATAATGACCGCATCGTCGATACCTTTCTAATGATATATACATATGTATATATATGTGTACGTATACATGATTTATACTTTATTTTAATACGTAAATATGCTATTATAATTTGTAACTCGTTCATACGAACTCCGTTTTTGACGTTCTTTATATCCACGCGTAGGTGAAGACGTACTCTACAACTTTCGTTTAGACTCCGTCGGCTAATTTTGACTTTATTTTTAAAGTTATATTTTTAACAAGCCGGGACAGGATTGGTCTGTTTAAAATCTCATAACTTCTTCATACGAAGTCAGATTTGGGCGTTCTTTTTATCGATGTTCTTAGTTTAATATATTCTACGACTTTCGTTTAGATCGCTAAGGCTAAATCTCGCTCTATCGTAAATTCACTATTCACGCTTCCCGGTATCGTGCCGGTTCTGTCGTGAAACTTCGACGGGTCATAACTTCTTCGTTATAACTCGGATTTCGGCGTTCCTTATATGCACGGAAACCTTGAGACATATTCTACAACTTTATGTAGAGATATCGGGATTATCTCACACTTTAATTTTGACGCTCATTTTTATTCTTTATTAATTATACATTTATAATTAAATAATAAACACATATAATTCACATAATACTCAAATATTTCATCTTTATTACTTCAAAAAGAGTTACAAGAGTTGACCTAGACTATTACATTGACAAAAATGCTTAGCCCTGAAACCCGGGCGTTACAAGATAGCGACTCATCATGTCATCCTCTGTTTCCCAAGTGAGATTCGGCCCATTAGTATGTTTCCATTGGACTAGCACCAAGTCGACCATCTTGCGTCGTAACTTCTTAGTCTTACGGTCAACAATTGCCTCAGGCTCTTCGATCAACCTTTTATTTTCATCCATCCATAACTCTGAGATTGGAATTATGTCGGGAACATCTCCCGTGAATTTCCTCAAATAACACACATGGAAGGTGTTATGAATACCATTGAGTTCTTCGGGCAATTCTAGCTTGTAAGCTTGGTTCCCTATCTTCTGAAGAACTTTGAACGGTCCAATAAACCTTGGACTCAACTTTCCTCGTTTCCCAAATCGTATAAGTCCCTTCCACGGTGAGACTTTAAGCAAAACGGAATCCCCAACTTCGAAAGTTATCGGTCGTCTTTTCTTGTCAGCATAGCTCTTCTGACGATCCTGGGCTGCTAACATCCTTTCCCTAATCACCTTCAACTTCTCAGCAGTCTCATGGACTATCTCGGGGCCCATAAACTGCTTCTCTCCGGCTTCAAGCCAACAAGACGGCGTACGACACTTCTGCCCATACAAGGCTTGATAAGGAGCCATCTTGATGCTCGAGTGAAAACTATTGTTGTAGGAAAATTCTACCAGAGGTAAGTGCTCGTCCCAATTCCCTTGGAATTCGAGGGTACATGCTCTCAACATATCTTCCAGCGTCTGAATCGTTCTTTCGCTCTGACCATCAGTTTGCGGATGGTAAGCAGTACTCAAACACAACTTTGTACCTAACTCCTCTTGTAGACTCCTCCAAAACCTTGACGTGAAACGACTATCACGATCTGATACAATCGTAAGAGGGACACCGTGAAGTCTTACAATTTCCTTCACGTAAGCATTTGCGAGCTTATCCATAGACCACTTCTCGTTGGCTGCTATGAAGTGTGCACTCTTGGTGAAACGATCCACGACTACCCAAATCATGTCGTGACCGTTCTTCGTCTTGGGCAGTTTAGTCACAAAATCCATGGTGATGTCTTCCCATTTACCCATGGGTACAGGTAAGGGTTCTAAACTCCCATACGGTTTCTGATGTTGTGCCTTAACCCTCGCACATGTTACGCACTCAGCCACATACTTCGCAACATCGAGCTTCATCGTCGGCCACCAGTAGTAGGGTTTTAGGTCCTTATACATTTTAATGCTACCGGGATGAATTGAGTACATGGTATTATGCGCTTCTTCCATCAGAAGATCTCTTATTCCTCCCGTCTTAGGTACCCAAATTCGATCTTGGAATACCTTCAGTCCACAACTGTTTGTACCGAACACTAACGTTCTTCCCAAACGTTCTTCCTTTCGGTCATTTTTCTCTAAAGCTTCTTCTTGAGCTTTCCTGATGCTTTCCACAATCGTCGAGACGACTTCAATTCTTAACGCTCTTGGCCTTTTCCTTTCAAGATTGACTTTCCGACTGAGAGCATCAGCAACAATATTTGCTTTACCTGGGTGGTAAAGTATCTCACAGTCGTAGTCCTTGAGAAGTTCTAGCCAACGTCGTTGCCTCATGTTCAACTCCTTCTGATTAAAGAGGTACTGGAGACTCTTATGATCAGTGAAGAGCTTGCACTTCGTGCCGTAGAGGTAATGCCTCCATATCTTTAAGGCAAAAACTACCGCTGCCAACTCCAGATCATGAGTGGGGTAGTTCTTTTCGTGCTCTTTCAATTGTCGAGATGCGTATGCTATCACCTTTTCTCTTTGGGTCAGAACACAACCCAACCCGACTCCAGAAGCATCACTATAAACCGCGAAATCTTCGACTCCATCGGGTAGAGAAAGTATCGGTGCTTCACATAACTTCTTCTTTAGCTTCTCGAATGCCTCATCATGTTTCTCACTCCACGTATACGTAGCTCCTTTATGAGTCAAAGCTGTTAATGGAGTAGCTATCGAAGAAAAGCCTTGGATAAATCGTCGATAATATCCGGCTAATCCTAGAAAGCTTCGAATCTCCGTGGGACTCTTTGGACGTTCCCACTTCATTACAGCCTCGATCTTTGCGGGGTCAACCATTATTCCCTCCTGGTTAACAACATGACCCAAGAATTGGACTTCCCGTATCCAAAAGTCGCATTTGGAGAACTTTGCAAAAAGCTTCTCCTTCTTCAACACTTCTAATACTTCCCGTAGATGCTTTCCATGCTCCTCTTGGCTTTTTGAGTAGATGAGAATGTCGTCGATGAACACTATCACGGATTTATCGAGGAATGGTTTACAAACCCTATTCATCAAATCCATGAATGTTGCGGGAGCATTGGTTAGCCCGAATGGCATAACTAAGAACTCGTAGTGTCCATATCTCGTTCTGAATGCAGTCTTCTCAATATCCTGCTTTCTCACCTTTAGCTAATGATATCCTGACCTAAGATCGATCTTTGAGAAGTAGCTCGAACCTTGCAGCTGATCGAATAGGTCATCAATCCTCGGCAATGGATACTTGTTCTTCACCGTTGCCTTATTCAGCTCTCGGTAGTCTATACACATTCTCATACTTCCGTCTTTCTTCTTCACGAATAACACCGGAGCTCCCCAGGGTGATGAACTAGGTCGAATAAAACCGTTGTCCAACAGCTCCTGAAGTTGCGTCATGAGCTCCTTCATCTCCGTCGGTGCTAATCGGTAAGGTGCCTTTGCTATCAGTGTTGTTCCTGGTAACAAGTCTATACGAAACTCCACTTGCCTATCAGGTGGTAATCCGGGAAGATCTTCGGGAAAGACTTCCGGATAATCACACACAACCGGTATATTATGCACCTCTTTCTTCTCCTTCTTGGCATCGATTACGAATGCCAAGTATGATGCACATCCTTTGGACAAACATTTCCTGGCTTTCATCAGGGAGATGATTCCAGAATTCACTCTGTGTTTGTCCCCATACACCATAAATGATTCTTTTCCGGGTGGGTTTACCTTTACTATCTTCTTTCAGCATTGAATCTCAGCATCGTTGGCGCTAAGCCAATCCATACCCAAAACGATGTCGAAACCGTTTAACTCTATGGGTAATAGCTCTTCGTGGAATTTGTTTCCGTTTAGGTCAATGACGATGTTCCTAATACGATTACTAACAGGTACGAATTTGCCACTGGCAACTTCTACAATCAGGGCATTATCTAGTTTTTCTACAGGCAATGCTAATTTCCCACCAAATTTATGCGACACAAAGGAGTAGTTGGCTCCGGAATCAAATAGTATATTTGCAGGCAAACCATTTACAAGAAAGGTACCTGAAGCGACGTTTGCTGCCTCCTTTGCAGCCTCGAGCGTCATCTGGAAGGCTCTCGCCTTCGGCTTCGGTGTTATGTTGGGTCTTCCTGTCTCCTTCTTCTTCGGGCAATCTTTCAAAATGTGCCCTTCTTCATTGCACCCATAACAGGATTTCTGGTTGAGGGTGCATTCATTGGCGTAGTGCCCAGGCTTTCCGCATTTGAAACAAGTGACCCCTCCGTCACACTTTCCTTGGTGCTTCTTCTTGCATTTGTCGCACCATTTTGCTTCGACTCCTCCTCCTCTCGAACCAGACTTAGAGAATTTACTCCTCTTGCTGGACCTTGAAGATCCATCTAACATCCTTTTCTCTCCTACCTCATATCTCTACAGACCTTCTCCCTTAACTAGGTCGCTACATTCTTGGCTGCTCTAACGGTTGTCTTCAAAGTAGTTGCCATTTTGACCATTGGGCCAAAGTCAGCTGACAATCCATTAGCAAACCTCTCTATCTTTGAGAGTTCGATAGGCACCAAGCCGAAGTTTGAGACGAGAATATTAAGATAGGGAAATCTTTACTTACGATAAACGTTTAAATCCTCCTCGAAACATTTACATGCTAGTTCTAATATCGTAGTCGTACGTTTAGAATCCTAAACACATAAGGTTTCCAGATCCGGTCGGCAATAGACCATAGATCCGAAGAAATAACAGCATATCATGCACAAAGCATTTAGCACATAAAAGCATTTTAGGCATAATTCCTAAAATAGGCTAGTGCTCACACCTCACAATCATCGCTTAGCATTCTAAGTTTAAGTCTAGAAATCCTACAAATTCCTAGTTCGCTTAAACTAATGCTCTGATACCAACTGTGACATCCCCAAAATCACGGCCAGAAAAGACCGGTTTGTTTATGCTTTGTTTAAAAATCAGAGTTACATTTTAAATGAAAGTGTTGCGGAATTTGTCCCAAAACAAAAATATGATAAAGATTTATCAAAAGCATTTCCATAGAAATGTATTTCATTAAAAGACTCGGGATGTCATGTTCGTACAGATCAAAAGCATAAACAGTACAATATAAGCCTTACTACATTATTTCATATCTACAGGCCTATATCCGTAATCCCTCGTCCAAAACATCACACCTATGCTCATGCGCCACTACCTGTAATACATAAAACTGAGTGGGTCAGGCTTGGGAGCCTGGTGAGCACATAGGGTTTTCAACCCACAATAAATAAGTTTATTAATTTCATCGATCAACAATAACCCGATTACCCGTTCCCGTTATCCTCACTTTACGTCCCTAAACACCTATCATAAGGGACCTAGCCTAAGGATCATCATCGGGACGGACACTACTGCTAAGGGGATTCCTCAGCAATAAATGTCCTAAAGGCAACCATGTGGGGGATGGAGTACACCGGCGAACACATCGTTCACAAACACCTACAGGTTGCGAGCCTGCTAGTGTTCTACTGGACTGTCTAGAAGAGTCCGTGGTCGTCATCCATACTCCGCTAGATGACAGAATCAACAACATCAACATCGAGGCCTCTCATCATTTTATCACACATCACCTATTGCATCTACCCATGTTTTACCCCAACATTTTCGTAGATATAAAATACATATACAGTTTAAATCATTGAAAACATGTATAACAACGTTCATCTAGCATAGATAGCAAGTATTCAGATAATATGCACACATAGCACGTAATTTATATAAAATACTTCATATCTATGTGTAAGTTGAAAGTAACTATGCACTCACTTGTTAAGGTGATGATTCCAAAATCGGGCAGCGCTTGCTTCTAACGATTCTATTTTCCTTCGACGAAACCTAGCATTATTATCGCTAAATTTTAGTCTAATATTTACCGTGACCAACTATTAGTCTTAGTATTATTATTATTATATAAGCGTTAAACAATATTTTCCAACCACTATGTACAGACAGGGGCCAGACATAAAACACCGGAGGGCAGGACCATTTTGGCATATAGCACTTCTGAAATCCAACAACCCTATGCGGCCCTTTAAACCAGATTCCCCGTACCGCGAGTAGTTAAAAAAAATATTATAACGACACTTATATAAGTTATAATAATAGCTCAAATATTTATTATAAGTTCATAATAACAATACTAATTTTAAATATAAGCTATATTAAAATAAGGTAAGCATAACTTACTTACAAGGGGGTTTTAGCTAGGAGTCGGGCTCTGCAGGGGCAGAACTTCGTCGCTGAATCTTTCTAAGAAAGATTCGTGCAGCGCTTCAGCGCTCACCTTACTATACTAAGCTACAGAAAGAGAAGTCGAATCACGAGGGACCGAAATTCTCGGGGGATAAGGAGAGAAAGACTCTTGAATCAAGAGAATGGTGCAAGAAATATGAGAGCCCAAGGCTCTTATTTATACTAATTGAATTTTCAAAAACTACCCTCCATAATTACTTAATGACCTTTTAGTTATATAAACAACTAAACACCCCTCTATAATACTATTTTAAATGGATTTAATGATATTTGTACTAAACTAATGTCGAAAGAATTCAACATTAGTCTTATAATGACCGCATCGTCGATACCTTTCTAATGATATATACATATGTATATATATGTGTACGTATACATGATTTATACTTTATTTTAATACGTAAATATGCTATTATAATTTGTAACTCGTTCATACGAACTCCGTTTTTGACGTTCTTTATATCCACGCGTAGGTGAAGACGTACTCTACAACTTTCGTTTAGACTCCGTCGGCTAATTTTGACTTTATTTTTAAAGTTATATTTTTAACAAGCCGGGACAGGATTGGTCTGTTTAAAATCTCATAACTTCTTCATACGAAGTCAGATTTGGGCGTTCTTTTTATCGATGTTCTTAGTTTAATATATTCTACGACTTTCGTTTAGATCGCTAAGGCTAAATCTCGCTCTATCGTAAATTCACTATTCACGCTTCCCGGTATCGTGCCGGTTCTGTCGTGAAACTTCGACGGGTCATAACTTCTTCGTTATAACTCGGATTTCGGCGTTCCTTATATGCACGGAAACCTTGAGACATATTCTACAACTTTATGTAGAGATATCGGGATTATCTCACACTTTAATTTTGACGCTCATTTTTATTCTTTATTAATTATACATTTATAATTAAATAATAAACACATATAATTCACATAATACTCAAATATTTCATCTTTATTACTTCAAAAAGAGTTACAAGAGTTGACCTAGACTATTACATTGACAAAAATGCTTAGCCCTGAAACCCGGGCGTTACAAGGAACATTGGTCAAGCTGATCCCCCGGTGATTAGGAGGAACAATCATGATGAAGGAGTCGAGAGGAATGGATGCAAGTACAAATATTTTCTAACTTGCAAGCCATCGACTTTCACTGGGAAGGAAGATCCGATTGGGGTCATGGATTGGATCTCAGAGATGTAATTGGCCTTCATGACATGTGGTTGGAAAACCAAGCTACAAACCACATTTGATGTATGTCAATTCAGAGGAGGCGCTGTTCGTTGGTGGAATACCCTAGGGAAGACTTTGAGCCCCAATGAGCACCTACAACTGGCATGGGCAGAGTTTCTGGTGCAATTTAAACGAAAGTACTGCTCAGCTCAAAACTTACTCGAGCTAGATAACCAGTTCCTGACCTTGAAAAAAGGAAGCATGTCAATTGATGAATACACCAACAACTTCACAGAGAAGATGGAGTTCGCCTTGCGACTTGTTCCGGATCAGCTGATGAAAATCGACAAGTACGCAAAGGGACTTCCATGGGAGTACGCGGTGCCAGTGCGTCAGACACCTACTCTGGAGGCAGCTATCTGGGCTGCCATGTCTGTGGAAGATATGATTAAGGGAAGAGCAGCCAACAAGATTGAGGTTGGCGAAAAGAGGAAGTTTGACGGGTCTACGAGGCCCAATAAGAAGATTAAGTCTAGTTCAAACGAGTCTTAGCGGAGGAGGAAACAAAGTGAAATGGTGCGAGAAGTGCAAGAAGAATCACTTTGGGAAATGTAGCGAAGAAGTGACTTGCTACAAGTGTGGGAAGACCGGACATTACGCCAACGAGTGCACCGCCAACAAAAGGGTGTGTTATGAATTCCGTGAAGAAGGGCATGTTGCTAAGGATTGGCCGAAAAAGAAAGAGGCGGCAAGACCAAACATTTCGCCAAAACCAAAGGCAAGTGCATTCCATATGATCCTAGACGAAGCTGCTGACGATGCAAGGAATCAGGAGTGAGGATGGATACATGGAGATCAAGTTATGAAGAATCCATGTAAATAGTGTCATATGGTGTAGCCTATTAAAGGCATAATCTAGGGTGAACTTGAACACCCATGTAATCATTTCAAGGAATAATATAAAACCTTCGTTTTGATATTTTATGTGTGATTTTCTTATATGGTGACTTGGAAAACTACGGGACAATACTTGGGACGAGTATGCGTAGGTGTGAAAGGTAGTAGAGGCCTATACTACCGAAAGCACAGGACTCACACTTGGATCAGGGAAAGTCACAAGGTTACCAAGAAACTAGTAATTGGTTTTGTTTTATTCAAGTATGTCGTTACCATTGTTTTGGTAATGAATAACAAGATTGTTGTTATCCTGAACCTAGTGGTCATATCACATTGAGTCCGACTACGATGAGTAGGTTACGTGGTTCAGAGCACCAAGTTTGATGTAGCGTCCGGCTTAAACCAAACGATTGAAATCAAAGCTATCAATAGAAGTATCGTGCTCATTGTTAAAGAAGTTGGTAGCTAGAAATGCTACATGTTAAAATGTGATTATATCACATTAGACCGTGAAGGAAGGCATATTCCATTCCGGAATTTGACTCTAAGAGACCTGAGTCTAAGCGTTGTTACATACGATAATAGGTCATTAGAATATGACACATCGGTCAATTGTAGCAATCTAATTAACTTAACCTAAGAAGAAGAAGGTGTCTCTGATAAAGAATGAGCTTGTGACACGAAGGTCATGATTGAAAGTCTAACGAGCAGGTGCAAGACCAAGCACCGCCTGCAATCAAGGAGTCCAAGAGTTAGATACTCGTTAGAAGCAACATAGAAGTTACAGTTATTACCTAGGATGAAAAGATAACGTATGGAGTCATTATACTGCCCTGTTTCGCTGATGATTCCGGGATGTAATCATCCTAAGGGGGAGATAATTGTAACGCCCGTAGATCCGGGCTAGTCAATTTTGAGGCAATAGGGGCCGAAATCGACTTTTTGACAAAAGATTATTAAGAATAAATAATCTCAACCAAGTTTTAGTATATGTTACAAGGTTTCCGTACATATAAAGAGCATTGAAATCCGAGTTATAACGAAGAAGTTATGACCCATCGAATTTTCGCAACGGAACCGACACGATACCGGGAGGTGTAAATAGTGAATTTACGATAGTGCGACATTTAGCCTTAGGGATCTAAACGAAATTCGTAGTATATGTTAAACCGATAGTGTGCATAAAAAGAATATCCAAATCTGAATTCGTATGAGGAAGTTACGATTTTTCTAAGATTTAGCATAGTAGTGCACAGCCCGAAATCTGAATTTTAGATCGGTCGATTTTTAGCCAAAATAATCTAAACGATAAATGAAGATATCGTTAAGAGGAGTTAAACTATAAAAAGACAGTAAAAAACAGAGCTCGTATGCGAAAGATATGGACGAAGCTTAGTCCCTACTCTTCGAGCGTTGCGAATTCGATACAGTTTTGTAAATCTGAGATAGAGTGAGAATTAGCCGACGGGATCTAAATAAAAGTTGTAGTACTCGTAAATAAAAATGCTTGGATATAAATAACGTCAATAATAGAGCTCGTATGCGAAAGTTATGGACGAAGCTTAGTCCCTACTTTTCGAGTGCAGCGAATTCGATACAGTTTTGTAAATCCGAGATAGAATGAGAATTAGCCAACGAGGTCTAAATGAGAGTTGAAGATCTCATTAATAGGAACTCAACAGTAAGAAGAGAGACAAAAATGGAGCTCGTATGCGAAAGTTATGGACGAAGCTTAGTCTCTACTTTTCCAGCGTGGCGAATTCGATACAGTTTTGTAAATCCGAGATAGAATGAGAATTAGCCAACGAGGTCTAAATGAAAGTTGAAGATCTCATTAATAGGAACTCAACGCTAAAAAGACAGACAAAAACAGAGCTCGTATGCAAAAGTTACGGATGAAGCTTGGAGACTACTTTACTATAAACCTCCTATAAATACAAGGGTGAACTCCTCATATTTTCTTCACACCATCAAACCTTTCTTTCTCTCTCTAACTTCGCTCTAACCTCCCTATACCCCTCCCAAGTCTAGGGAACCTCCCTATCACGATAAGAAAGCCTCGGAGCGCCCGATTGCTCCGAGAAGAAAAGTTTTCGGCTCGGAAACGCTGCTCCAGCGAAGCCCGATTTTTAATAAAAACCCGTTGTAAGTGAGTTACGCATATATTATATTTCATATAGCTTTTATTTAATTATAGTAACATTATTAGGACCTTAAAATAATTATTTGGGTTATTATTATGAGTTATATTGAGTGTTATTTAGCGCTTATATAATAGTAATAATAGCTAGACTATTAATTAGTCGCGATTAACGTTAAAACTAAACTCTGGTGGTATTAATACTAGGTTTTGGTCAAGGAAAAAATGTTTTGAGATAACGAAGTGTTGTTCAAGTACCGAGTCACCACCTAATCATGTGAGTGCATAGTTACTTTCAGCTTACACATAGATATGAAGTATTTTATATAAATTACGTGTTGTGTGTGCATATTATCTGTATACTTGCTATCTATGTTGGATGAACGCTTTTATAAATTAATTTTAAATAATATAAACTGTATATGTATTTTATATTTACAAAATGTGTTGGTTAAAATATGAGTAGATGTAATAGTTGTTGTGTGACAAATAAAAATAATGAGAGGCCTCGTTATAGATGTTATTGATGATCCAGTCATCTAGCGGAGTATAGATGACGACCACAGACTATTCTAGACAGTCCAGTGGAATACTAGCAGGCTCGCAACATGTATATGTTTATTTGAACTGTGTGCTCACTAGATGTACTCCATCCCCCACATGGTTGCCTTAAGGACATTTATTGCTGAGGAATCCCCTTTGCAGTAGTGTCCATCCCGATGGTAGTCCTTAGACTAGGTCCCTTGTGTTAGATGTTTTAGGGACGTAAAGTGAGCATAACAGGAATGGGTAATTGGTTTTGTTTGGTTTGATAAAGCTAATAACTTATTTATTGTGGGTTGAAAACCCTATGTGCTCACAAGGCTCCCAAGCCTGACCCAGTCAGTTTCTTGTATTACAGGTAGTGGTGCATGAGCATAGATATGATGTTTTGGACGAGGGATTACGGATATAGGCTTGTAGATATGAAATAATGTAGTAACACCTATGTTGTATTGTTTATACTTATGTACTGTATCGAACATGACATCCCGAGTCTTTTTAAATGAAATACATTTCTACAGAAATGCTTTTGATAAATCTTTATCATATTTTGTTTTGGGACAAATTCCGCAACACTTTTATTTAAAATATTACTCTGATTTTTAAACAAAGCATAAACAAAATCGTTCTTTTTTGGCCGTGAAAATGGGGATGTCACAGTTGGTATCAGAGCATTAGTTTAGGCGAACTAGGAATTTGTAGAATTAAACTTAGAATGCTAAGCAATGATTGTGAGGTGTGAGCACTAGCTTATTTTGGGAATTATGCCTAAAATGCTTTTATGTGCTAAATGCTTTGTGCCTGACATGCTATTATTTGTTCGGATCTATGGTCTGTTGCCGACCGGATCTGGAAACCTTATGTGTTTAGAGTTCTAAGCTTTTAACTATGATATTAGAACTAGCATATAAATGTTTCGGAGTGATAAGGATGATTTAAACGTCAATTCTAAATAAAGATCTAGATTCACCTTATTCGGTGTATAGATCAAGATGGCAAGGACCTGTAGCGGAAACGTGAATGCAAATGGGAACCGAGATCAGCCCCCAGTGATACAGCAAATACCAGTCGTAGTAGAAGTTGCACCCGAGCTAATCACGATGGCCGGAGTGCAAGAATTGATCCAGATGATGTTGGATCGTCAAATGGAGGAAACAAGGCGTTTACTTCAACAAGCTCGAGAGGAAATTACGATGCCTATTGAACAACCCGAGCTGAATGATGGGCAATCAGAGGAAGGGAATGACAGTAGGAACATTGGTCAAGCTGATCCCCCGGTGATTAGGAGGAACAATCATGATGAAGGAGTCGAGAGGAATGGATGCAAGTACAAATATTTTCTAACTTGTAAGCCATCGACTTTCACTGGGAAGGAAGATCCGATTGGGGTCATGGATTGGATCTCAGAGATGTAATTGGCCTTCATGACATGTGGTTGGAAAACCAAGCTACAAACCACATTTGATGTATGTCAATTCAGAGGAGGCACTGTTCGTTGGTGGAATACCCTAGGGAAGACTTTGAGCCCCAATGAGCACCTACAACTGGCATGGGCAGAGTTTCTGGTGCAATTTAAACGAAAGTACTGCTCAGCTCAAAACTTACTCGAGCTAGATAACCAGTTCCTGACCTTGAAAAAAGGAAGCATGTCAATTGATGAATACACCAACAACTTCACAGAGAAGATGGAGTTCGCCTTGCGACTTGTTCCGGATGAGCTGATGAAAATCGACAAGTACGCAAAGGGACTTCCATGGGAGTACGCGGTGCCAGTGCGTCAGACACCTACTCTGGAGGCAGCTATCTGGGCTGCCATGTCTGTGGAAGATATGATTAAGGGAAGAGCAGCCAACAAGATTGAGGTTGGCGAAAAGAGGAAGTTTGACGGGTCTACGAGGCCCAATAAGAAGATTAAGTCTAGTTCAAACGAGTCTTAGCGGAGGAGGAAACAAAGTGAAATGGTGCGAGAAGTGCAAGAAGAATCACTTTGGGAAATGTAGCGAAGAAGTGACTTGCTACAAGTGTGGGAAGACCGGACATTACGCCAACGAGTGCACCGCCAACAAAAGGGTGTGTTATGAATTCCGTGAAGAAGGGCATGTTGCTAAGGATTGGCCGAAAAAGAAAGAGGCGGCAAGACCAAACATTTCGCCAAAACCAAAGGCAAGTGCATTCCATATGATCCTAGACGAAGCTGCTGACGATGCAAGGAATCAGGAGTGAGGATGGATACATGGAGATCAAGTTATGAAGAATCCATGTAAATAGTGTCATATGGTGTAGCCTATTAAAGGCATAATCTAGGGTGAACTTGAACACCCATGTAATCATTTCAAGGAATAATATAAAACCTTCGTTTTGATATTTTATGTGTGATTTTCTTATATGGTGACTTGGAAAACTACGGGACAATACTTGGGACGAGTATGCGTAGGTGTGAAAGGTAGTAGAGGCCTATACTACCGAAAGCACAGGACTCACACTTGGATCAGGGAAAGTCACAAGGTTACCAAGAAACTAGTAATTGGTTTTGTTTTATTCAAGTATGTCGTTATCATTGTTTCGGTAATGAATAACAAGATTGTTGTTATCCCGAACCTAGTGGTCATATCACATTGAGTCCGACTACGATGAGTAGGTTACGTGGTTCAGAGCACCAAGTTTGATGTAGCGTCCGGCTTAAACCAAACGATTGAAATCAAAGCGATCAATAGAAGTATCGTGCTCATTGTTAAAGAAGTTGGTAGATAGAAATGCTACATGTTAAAATGTGATTATATCACATTAGACCGTGAAGGAAGGCATATTCCATTCCGGAATTTGACTCTAAGAGACCTGAGTCTAAGCGTTGTTACATACGATAATAGGTAATTAGAATATGACACATCGGTCAATTGTAGCAATCTAATTAACTTATCCTAAGAAGAAGAAGGTTTCTCTGATAAAGAATGAGCTTGTGACACGAAGGTCATGATTGAAAGTCTAACGAGCAGGTGCAAGACCAAGCACCGCCTGCAATCAAGGAGTCCAAGAGTTAGATACTCATTAGAAGCAACATAGAAGTTACAGTTATTACCTAGGATGAAAAGATAACGTATGGAGTCATTATACTGCCCTGTTTCGCTGATGATTCCGGGACGTAATCATCCTAAGGGGGAGATAATTGTAACGCCCGTAGATCCGGGCTAGTCAATTTTGAGGCAATAGGGGCCGAAATCGACTTTTTGACAAAAGATTATTAAGAATAAATAATCTCAACCAAGTTTTAGTATATGTTACAAGGTTTCCGTACATATAAAGAGCATTGAAATCCGAGTTATAACGAAGAAGTTATGACCCATCGAATTTTCGCAACGGAACCGACACGATACCGGGAGGTGTAAATAGTGAATTTACGATAGTGCGACATTTAGCCTTAGGGATCTAAACGAAATTCGTAGTATATGTTAAACCGATAGTGTGCATAAAAAGAATATCCAAATCTGAATTCGTATGAGGAAGTTACGATTTTTCTAAGATTTAGCATAGTAGTGCACAGCCCGAAATCTGAATTTTAGATCGGTCGATTTTTAGCCAAAATAATCTAAACGATAAATGAAGATATCGTTAAGAGGAGTTAAACTATAAAAAGACAGTAAAAAACAGAGCTCGTATGCGAAAGATATGGACGAAGCTTAGTCCCTACTCTTCGAGCGTTGCGAATTCGATACAGTTTTGTAAATCTGAGATAGAGTGAGAATTAGCCGACGGGATCTAAATAAAAGTTGTAGTACTCGTAAATAAAAATGCTTGGATATAAATAACGTCAATAATAGAGCTCGTATGCGAAAGTTATGGACGAAGCTTAGTCCCTACTTTTCGAGTGCAGCGAATTCGATACAGTTTTGTAAATCCGAGATAGAATGAGAATTAGCCAACGAGGTCTAAATGAGAGTTGAAGATCTCATTAATAGGAACTCAACAGTAAGAAGAGAGACAAAAATGGAGCTCGTATGCGAAAGTTATGGACGAAGCTTAGTCTCTACTTTTCCAGCGTGGCGAATTCGATACAGTTTTGTAAATCCGAGATAGAATGAGAATTAGCCAACGAGGTCTAAATGAAAGTTGAAGATCTCATTAATAGGAACTCAACGCTAAAAAGACAGACAAAAACAGAGCTCGTATGCAAAAGTTACGGACGAAGCTTGGAGACTACTTTACTATAAAACTCCTATAAATACAAGGGTGAACTCCTCATATTTTCTTCACACCTTCAAACTTTCTTTCTCTCTCTAACTTCTCTCTAACCTCCCTATACCCCTCCCAAGTCTAGGGAACCTCCCTATCATGAGAAGAAAGCCTCGGAGCGCCCGATTGCTCCGAGAAGAAAAGTTTTCGGCTCGGAAATGCTGCTCCAGCAAAGCCCGATTTTTAATAAAAACCCGCTGTAAGTGAGTTACGCCTATACTATATTTAATATAGCTTTTATTTAATTATAGTAACATTATTAGGACCTTAAAATAATTATTTGGGTTATTATTATGAGTTATATTGAGTGTTATTTAACGCTTATATAATAGTAATAATAGCTAGACTGTTAATTAGTCGCGATTAACGTTAAAACTAAACTCTAGTGGTATTAATACTAGGTTTTGGTCAAGGAAAAATTGTTTTGAGATAACGAAGTGCTGTTCAAGTACCGAGTCACCACCTAATCATGTGAGTGCATAGTTACTTTCAGCTTACACATAGATATGAAGTATTTTATATAAATTACATGATGTGTGTGCATATTATCTGTATATTTGCTATCTATGTTGGATGAACAATTTTATAAATTATTTTTAAATGATATAAACTGCGTATGTATTTTATATCTACAAAATGTGTTGGTTAAAATATGGGTAGATGTAATAGTTGCTGTGTGAAAAAGAAAAATAATGAGAGGCCTCGTTATAGATGTTATTGATGATCCAGTCATCTAGCGGAGTATAGATGACGACCACAGACTATTCTAGACAATCCAGTGGAACACTAGCAGGCTCGCAACATGTATATGTTTATTTGAACTGTGTGCTCACTAGATGTACTCCATCCCCCGCATGGTTGCCTTAAGGACATTTATTACTGAGGAATGCCCTTTGCAGTAGTGTCCATCCTGATGGTAGTCCTTAGACTAGGTCCCTTGTGTTAGATATTTTAGGGACGTAAAGTGAGGATAACGGGAATGGGTAATCGGGTTTTTTTGGTTTGATAAAGCTAATAACTTATTTATTGTGGGTTGAAAACCCTATGTGCTCACAAGGCTCCCAAGCCTGACCCAGTCAGTTTCTTGTATTACAGGTAGTGGTGCATGAGCATAGATGTGATGTTTTGGACGATGGATTATGGATGTAGGCCTGTAGATATGAAATAATGTAGTAAGGCCTATGTTGTATTGTTTATACTTATATACTATATCGAACATGACATCCTGAGTCTTTTTAAATGAAATACATTTCTACGGAAATGCTTTTGATAAATCTTTATCATATTTTGTTTTGGGACAAATTCCACAACGCTTTTATTTAAAATATTACTCTGATTTTTAAACAAAGCATAAACAAAATCGGTCTTTTCTGCCGTGAAAATGGGGATGTCATAGACGGGTTGCTTATCGGTTAGATCTCCCGGCAGAGCTCAGTCAGATCCACAACACTTTTCATGTTTCTCAGTTGAGAAAATGTTTGGCGGACGAGTCAGCAGTTGTACCCTTGGAGAACATTCAGCTTGATAGCAGCCTGAATTATATTGAGAAACCCATAGCGATCATAGATCGGAAGACGAAGACCTTGAGGAGCAAGATAGTTCAGTTAGTGACGGTGTAGTGGCAGCACCGGAAGGGTTCCGAGTGGGCATGGGAGGCGGAGGAGGAGATGAGGGAGCACTACCCAGAGTTGTTTCTGGAGTCAACAGACTTCGAGGACGAAGTCTAAGATAAGTGGGGGAGAATTGTAACGCCCCGTTCCTGGTAAGTATTTATTTTGATTAAATGCTCTTTTAGCAAGAGCTACTCGGCAAGTTGTAGCCCTAACTCGCTGAGTAGATGTCGAGTTGGGTACGGGTTCTAAGTGATCTACTTGGCGAGTCCACGCATGGACTCGGCGAGTAGGCCAGTCAAGAGGAGACCTTAATTCTTAGGGTTTGCAACCTATTTAAATGTCCTTATAGCCCCCATTTCGGCCTCCATCACCCTCAGAGCATTCCTTATCAAACCCTAGCCGTTTCTTAGTGTGTGTGTCTGTTTATTACTTGTGAAGGCATCTTTGGAGTAAGAAGGAGAAGGAGAAAGTTGGAGAGTTCAAGGAAGAGGAAGTAGATCCAGAATACACACTCTATTGGCCATCTTTTCTGGTATTAAATTCTATACCTTTCCTATTGATCATATAGATCTATGTTGTTCCTAAATTGTGGTTTCTAAGCCCAAAAACCCTAAATCCCTTATGAATAGGCATTGTGGCCGGGTTATATCTCAGATCTGGACACTCATGGCATGCTAGAAGTATACAGTTTTGGTTCTGGTTGTGATTAAAGTCCCCATTGAGCCTAGAACCTCATTAAGAGCTTATTTTGGTCATATGAAGCCTTCAAAGCCATGCATGCGTGTAAAGTTAGCAACTTTACGTGCAAAACATGCCCTAGAAGTCTAGATCCATGATTTGTAGCAGCTACATGGCTCAGATCGAACCTGTATGGAAAAAGGGCTGAATGGACTCGGCGAGTCCACAGGACGACTCGACGAGTTATATGAATTTAGCCGTCGACTCGACGAGTTGTATGAGCAACTCGGCGAGTCGGATGAGTTTTCCCGAGTAAACTTGTGTTTGACTAAGATGGCTTGATTCCTTCACGGTTACACGTAAAGTTAGCAACTTTACGTGTTCAGATGGTTCCATGATTTCAGATCTGCGAGTTTGGAACCATAGAGTGGATTCGAATGTAGTTGTATGGAATCTGCTCGACAGAACTCGGCGAGTAGTTCCTCAGACTCTGCGAGTAGTTCCTCAGACTCGGCGAGTAGATCCTCAGACTCGGCGAGTCCGGTCAACTGGAGGTTGACTTTGACCAGGAGGTTGACTTTGACCAGGGGTAAAATAGTCATTTTACCCTCAGTATAGTTATCAGTAGTTGATTGAGCATATTTATGGAAATTGTAGTCGGGGAGATAGCAGAGCAACAACACTCGGTTCCCAGAGCAGTTTATTTAGCAACCAGTGTACAAGGTGAGTTTCCTTTCCAATACGAACAGATCTAAGGCCACAATGCCGGCCTGTTTAGCTAGCAGTAGTTTCCGGACTTCGGTCCAATGCAGTAGTTAGCATGTTTGATGCTTTGTGGCTCAGGCAGGTTTTATGTGTTATGTGTTCCAGGCTACGGCCCGATGCAGTATGCAGTTTAAGTGTTCATGCTAGTTGATATGTTTATGCTATGCTATGCTCAGTCAGTTCCGAACTTTGGTTTGATACAGTTAGTTTCGGACTTCGGTCCGATGCAGGGGACAAGGTCCCAGTCAGTTCTAGACTTTGGTTCGATATAGTTAGTTCCGGACTTCGGTCCGATGCAGTTTCCGGACTTCGGTCTGATGCAGTGGGCAAGGCCCAATATGTGTTTATATGTTATTATATGGTATGTGGTAGTTTGGGGGAGCTCACTAAGCTTTGTGCTTACAGTTTCAGTTTTGGTTTCAGGTACTTCCGCAAGTAAAGGGAAGAGCTCGGGTTGATGGCATCGCACACACCACAACTTCAGTTTACCCCGGGAATTGTTTTAGCTTATCTTTGATATGAGTTGATACAGTCTTGATACAGTTTTCTCATAATACTTTGCTATGGTTTTGAGATATTGACATACGAGTTTTATTTTATGATATTGACATGATGTTTTTAGTAATTATTAAACAAAATGTTTGGGTCGTGTTTTGGGTCGTTACACATAAACTGCTTTTCTCCGACTTCAATCCAACTAGACAACGTATGACACTTCTGTCCGTACAATTCTTGATAAGGTTCCATCTTAATGCTCGAGTGGAAACTATTATTGTAGGAAAACTCTACTAGAGGTAAGTGTTCATCCCATTTACCTTGGAACTCTAGGGTACATGCTCTTAGCATATCTTCAAGTGTTTGAATTGCTCTTTCACTCTGACCATCAGTCTGTGGATGGTAAGTTGTACTTAAACACAATTTCGTACCCAATTCCTCTTGTAGACTTCTCCAAAACCTTGATGTGAAACGACTATCACCATATGATACAATCGTTAGAGGAATGCCGTGAAGTCTTACTACCTCCTTGACGAAGCATTTGCGAGCTTATCCATACACCATATCTCATTGGCTGCTATGAAGTGTGCAGTCTTAGTGAAACGATCCACGAACACCCAAATCATGTCGTGACCATTCTTCATCCTGGGCAGTTTAGTCACAAAATCATGGTGATGTCTTCCCATTTACCCATGGGTACAGGTAAAGTTTCTAAACTCCCATGCGGTTTCTAGTGTTCTGCCTTAACCCTTACACAAGTTACACACTCGGACACATACTTTGGAACATCGAGCTTCATCGTCGGCCACCAATAGTAGGGTTTTAGATCCCTATACATTTTAGTGCTACCGGGATGAATCGAGTACATGGTATTGTGGGCTTCTTCCATCAAAATATCTCTTACTCCTCCTATCTTAGGTACTCAAATCCTATCTTGGAATACCTTTAATCCTTGACTGTTTGTACCTAACACTAACGTTTTGCCTAAATGTTCTTCCTTTCGGTCATTTTTTTCTGAAGCTTCTTCCTGAGCTTTCTTGATACTTTCCATAATAGTCGAGAAAACTTCTATTTTCAACACTAGCTCTTGTCTTTTGCTTTCAATGTTGACTTTTTAGCTTAGAGCATCAACGATAACATTTGCTTTATCGGGGTGGTAAAGTATCTTACAGTCGTAGTCCTTGAGTAACTCTAGCCAGCGTCGTTGCCTCATATTCATTTCTTTCTGATTAAGGAGATACTGGAGACTCTTATGATCAGTGAAAAGTTTGCACTTCGTACCATAGAGATAATGTCTCCATATCTTTAGGGAAAATACTACCGTTGCCATCTTTAGATCATGAGTGGGGTAGTTCTTTTCATGCTCTTTCAATTGTCGAGATGCATATGCTATCACTTTTTCTCTTTGGGTAAGAACACAACCCAATCCGACTCCAGATGCATCACTATAGACTGCGAAGTCTTCAACTCCATCGAGTAGAGAAATAATCGGTGCTTTACATAGCTTCTTCTTTAGCTTCTGAATGCTTCTCCGTGATTCTCACTCAATGTATATGTAGCTCCTTTGGGTCTCAAAGCTTTCAATAGATCAACTATCGAAGAAAAGCCTTGGATAAACCTTCAATAATATCTGATTAATCCCAAAATGCTTCGAATTTCCCTGGGACTTTTCGGTCATTCCCACTTCATCACAGCTTTGATCTTTGCTGGGTTAACCATTATCCCTTCTTGGTTAACCACGTGACCCAAGAATTGGACTTCTCAAATCCAAGAATCACATTTGGAGAAACTTGTATAAAACTTCTCCTTCTTCAGGATTTCTAATACTTCTCGTAGATGCTTGCCGTACTCTTCCTGGGCTTTTCAAGTAAATCAGAATCTCATCTGTGAACACTATCACAGATTTATCAAGGAATGGTTTACAAACCCTGTTCATCAAATCCATGAACGCTTCTGGAGCGTTGGTTAGTCCAAATTACATAACCAAAAACTCATAGTAGCCATATCTTGTTCTAAATCCAGTTTTCTCAATATCCTGCTCTCTCACGTTCAGGTGATGATATCCTGGCCTAAGATCGATCTTTGAGAAATAGCTAGAACCTTGCAGCTGATTGAATAGCTCATCAATATGTGACAATGGATACTTGTTCTTCACTGTTGCCTTGTTCAGCTCTTAGTAGTCTATGCACATCCTCATGCTTCCATCTTTCTTTTTCATGAATAATATCGGAGCTCCCCAGGGTGATGAACTAGGTCTAATGAAACCATTGTCCAAAAACTCCCGAAGTTGCGTCATAAGCTCCTTCATCTCCATCAGTGCTAATCGGCATGGTGCTTTCGCTATTGGTGTCGTTCGTGGCAACAAGTCTTTTCGGAACTCAACTTGTCTATCAGGCAGTAATCCGGGAAGATCTTCAGGAAAGACCTCCGAATAGTCACACACCACTGGTATACTTTGCATCTCCTTTTTCTCCTTCTTAGCATCGATCACGAATGCCAAATATGATGTGCATCCTTTGGAAAAACATTTTCTAGATTTCATTAGGCAAATGATTCCAGAATTCACTCGGCATTTGTCCCCATACACCATAAATGACTCTCTTCCAGGTGGGTTTACTGTTACTATCTTCTTTCAGCATAGTATCTCGGTGTCGTTGGCACTAAGCCAATCTATTCCAAGAACAATGTTGAAACTATTCAACTCTATGGGCAACAGCTCTTCGTGGAATTCGTTTCCATTTAAGTCGATGACGATGTTCTTAATATGATCACTAATAGGTATGAACTTGCCACTGGCAACTTCCATAACTAGGGCATCATCAACTTTTTCTACGGGCAATGCTAGTTTACCACAAAATGTATGTGATACATAGGAGTAGTTCGCTCTCGAATCAAATAGTATATTCGCAGGTAATCCATTTACAAGAAAGGTACCCAAAATGACATCTGTTGCCTCCTTTGCAACTTCTAGTGTTATCTGGAAGGCTATCGCTTTTGGCTTTGGTGGAACATTGGGTCTTGTTGCATCTTTCTGTTGGGTTTTGAGCATTCTAACACTCCTAAGTGTACATGCAACCCTAAATACCTTGGATCTATGTTTTCTCTATTATACATGCAAATATGAACTTTCCAAGGTATTATCCTAATCTAGAATACAAAACAATGACTATAGCAAGATAGAATACATACCTCTTTGATGTAGAAAGTCTTCATGAAGCTTGACTACCTAGTGCCTCAAGTGTGACACATCAAATGGTTCACACAACACCAAATACACTTGGAATAACTTGAGAGAATTCTATACTACATGAAATTAGCTAGCCCTTCCTTTTACACACAATAGTGGCTGATTTTGGTGAATAATATGATGCTTGTATAGTGTGTTACAATTAGGGTTACACGATGTAATCCCTAATTGTCATGACCTTTCATTTCCATGACCCATGAGTTATGTAACCTCCATGGAGCATCCATGGAGTATCCTATGGGTTTAACCCAACTTGATTATCCATGGAGCTTTGGCCCACTATATAAGGTATGGATGATTTGCACAATCAACCCATATTTTTAATTAGTCTTCTTTTGATCACTTAATTAATCCTAGATTAATTCTTGATCAATACTAATTAAATAATCTTATTATTCTTATTATTAATATACTAGAACGTATAATATATTAATAACCATAAGTGTCTTATTTCTCTCATTTTAGTCTATCCAAGTGCATGATGCCACGCAACCCAAATGGACCATGACGGGCCGAGTCAAGTCTTACCAATTATAGTTATAGACTTAGACATTAATCCAACAGTCTCCCACTTGGATAAGTCTAAAACTATTATTGCGTATGACTTCAAGAACCGACTGGCAATCGTAACTCTCAAAAGCTTCTGTCGAACTCTAACCTTGTAGATGAACTCTAACCTTTTTCAATGACTTGTCCATAAGATAAGGGATCATATATTCCTCCATTCTAGATATCATATGGACTGAGACATGGATTATAATCATTCTCTCTGTCCATTTGTTGTTTCCCGATTTCCGATTTATGATGACTGACTAATTGAACAAATCAAATCAGTCCTGGCCAGGCCGAGCACTTCCATTTTTCATCATCAAATCATCAAGGGGCCCACAGATATCACTTTTATCCCGAAGGTAAAAGGAATGGATAAACTTCGACTCATATGGCTTGTTCTACTACTTGTTGAATCATACACAAAGGTATGTTTTATAGCACCGAGTTACCGAATGCGTTTTCGTGCAATGAATGTACAACCAACTCATAGTAACAACTCATATCTCTAGGTTTGAAGAATATAAAATATTATCATCGCATGATTACTCGTGATAAAATCCATGAAGTAATTCCAATAAGCACGGGTTGAATCCAATACTTATAACTTATGAGCACTCATAAGTGTTGTAATCCTTTGTCCAACACCTTAGACATCTACAAGCCAACCCATGACAGTCTTAATTCATATCTACTTCCAACATATGACCGACTGTGGATGGTTTGAATAACTTAGTCATTCCAGAAGAATAACCTAGTTTATTCTAGAAGTCAAAACAAGCAAAATGAAACACAAGAACAATTGAATCGAATATGGTATCAAAACCTATGAACATAAATAAAACACCTTTTATTTATCACCATATGATTACACATTATTCATTGTATATTGTTTTGGCCATCAACTTTATTCTTGAATTTAAAACAATAGTTGTCCCATGCTCCAAGCATGTACACTATGTTTTTCTAAACACTAGTCATACCATACACCAAGTATGCATACTATGTTTGTCTATGATCTTTACTTTGTGAACTAGATCAATTGAACATGACTTCAATGATTCTTTTCACACTCCAAAATCCCTACCTCAAATGCAAGAATTCCAAATTCATGCCATTTACCGAAATCTGTTAGATTCTAAACTTATATGCATCGATCCTCTTGTAATGATTATGCACAAATTCACAAAGACTTGGCAACACTCATTACAGAGTATTCCAAAGGAGATCAACTCCTTGGAAACATCCTTCTTGCATTAAGTTTCCTTAATCTTACACAGATTGAAATTTCTAACTTTGAAACATTTCCAAATTCCATTTTGACTATCACTTCTGAACAAGAGTTGCCTCCTTACAGATTATGTCAATATGGTCCTTCCAGAATTATCACTATACTTCCAACTTTCCTTGAGCAACCAATCTTTGGTAAACCTTAGATTATCCTTGACAATTGCTTAATCATTTTAGTCATATCCAGTTCTAGACCTTTTCCCTTCTTAATGCCCCAAGCATTTGGAAAATTTTAGAAATGATGAATATAACACATGTAATCGATCCTATATCTGAAGCATATGGGACATGATTCATGATGTCTCACATAAAGACTAAACCAATCTTTTGCTATACCATTTCCATTTTTATTTGCCAAGTTCTCATAATTCATATTATGAAAAGGGATGCCGTAATCATAATCGAATTATAGAACGCAAATAAAGGACCCATATACAGAATTTCCTTATGTTGAGCCATTCCAACATGAAATTCACACACACACACACACACACACACATATATATATATATATATATATATATATATATATATATATATATCCTTGACTAAATGATTAAAACCTCACGATCTAAGCTTATATATTTGAGATGAAGTATAATTTCCTATCCCTTAATTATAGCAAAACAACTTTTTCCCAATTGAAACCTTTTGTTTTCTATATGATGAGATATAAATCTCTTAGATCGTTTAGATCTTACACAGGTTTGGCAAAACGATTCTAACAAAGTAATAAACAAGAGATGGAATCAACAGTATGCTTAATGATTCAAATGATTCAAGCCTCAGCAGAGCTCGACAAAGAACTTCCGTTGTAGAGGCTTTAGGGTTTACAATTGATAAGAACAATGAACGCTATTAAATTATCTCTAAAATCTTACGTACTATGATGCATGCAAGCATCTATAAATACTCAAACCCTAACAAATAAATCACGGATGGATAGGCCCAATCCGGATACAAAACAGGGCTAAGAGTCGAGCCCAAGATGCAACACCATACACCCAACAATCTCCCCCTTTGCGTCAAATGGGGCGAGACTTAAATACGACTTACTAGACCCAGCAGCATCAGCCTTCTTTGTAACTTTGAATAAGCAAGGAATGATGGCGAGAAGAGTTACCCTGAACCGAATATACCACTGGATCATATCATTGAAGTATTTCTTGTCACTGTCAGAGTTTTGCCTACATCGATGGATGATCCCAAGAACATGTTCCAGACAAGATGTAGAATAAAGATGTTGATCTGCTAAGGCAAACAAACACTTCTGGCCTTCTCCTCTTGTTAACATGACCGAGTTTCACTTCGAGTCGATCCTCCCCATCTGCATTTTGTTCAAATCACTTGCAGAACCGACTGGGGCGACGGTAGGATTCTTTCTGAGGACAGTAGCGATTTCTTGATCCAGCTTGGCAACTTCCATGACATAGCAACCCAACATCCTTTTTAAGTGATCAATGATCAGCTCATATTCCTTTTCATTGGTGAGGAGGATATTGTGCAGAATGATCCAATCATGAGGATTTAAGTTGGGAAGATCAACACGAGAAATGGCATGTTCGGTTTTCTCTGATCCCCTCAAGATTTTGAATCGAACATTGATAAAGTTGCCCTCTTTTGCAGGTTTGAGAACTCGGACGTTGATGATTTTCTGTGCACTCCATGTTTTATACTGAGGCTGAGCATTCCTCAGGTAGAAATCATTCAACTCCCGGTCAATCTTCGGGTGTGGATGAGGTACATCAGCAATGTGGTCGAAGGCATGAAAGATGAAGGCCTTTCTGGTCAGGGGCATGTCAAACTATGAGTCGACAGAGTTATCTCGATCCAATGAGATAACAGGTTCTAGCCAGAGGAGACTTGGAGACTCGATTGCTTCTTTGATAAGCTTTTCAAGAGTCCAAGAAGGGAACATTGTTTTTCGACTTTCAAGGAGATCATGAGCCTCATTCATCCTCCTTTCATTTGCCTCAGCCTCCCTAGCGACCTGAGCGTTCAGATTCAGTTCACTTTCCCTGGCCCGCTTCTTCAAGATCTCTGCAATCATTTCTTTATCTTCATCTACATCACTATCACCAGTAACCTTCTTGCCTTTATCTTTAGCACCCGAACCTGATGCACGACCAGTTGGTGGTTTGGTTGCTTTGGTTTGAGCAGTGGAAACAGGAGGAGGTTGAGATTGATTATTTCCCTTTGAGCTATCTTCTCCCCCCTTGTTTTGGATACTCCACAGTCTCAGGAAGCCCCTCAATGTGACTGAGTATGGCAAGCGTAGGAGACAGCTTCTCATGCAGGGTTCGCCTCACCGAGTAGTTGAGAATTGGGTCATGCGCTTCAAGGATGATTGTAATGGCGCTGTGGACATCCGAAACACAACTCTTAATCACTGCTCGCTCTGACAAAAAGAGTATCAACCTCCTTCCTTGATTGAGAAAGAAGAAGGTTATTGGCTATAAGCTTAGAGGTTTTGCTAGCAAGGGCATCCATCACATATTTTTCTGTGGCTAGATCCTGTTGGAGTTTGGAGAGATGCTCATCAATGCTGGACTGGAAGGTTTTATGGTCTACTTCAAGAGTCTTTCGAAGACTAGTAAAGTTCTGCTTTTCAGTGGCAAACAAAGTGGTCAGCTTCGTAATGGTATAATTGACCCTCTCTGCATTGGTTTCGGTAGCCCCCTGCAAAGACTTCAGAAAAATGTTAGCATCTTTGAATAGTTTTTCGACTTTTTCGGTCGCAGCATTGCATGCCTTTGAGGATGCATCAATGGCAACAGTGGCAGAGGTGATGGAAGCTTCGTGTTTGTTGGTGAAGTCGTCTACCATTTTCTGAATAGCATCCTATGTCACGTGGGACCGAGAGGAAGAGGAAGAAGTGATGAGATTGTCAATTTTCTCATAAAGTTCTTTGATGTGCTTTTTGGAGACGGGAGCATCATCATCATCATCACTTTGGATTCGGTAAGGGCTGTAGTATGTGGAATCAAAGGTCATATTCTCTCCACCCAAAAATGTCTCAGTTTCGGCTGAGGGAGTGGGAGATAAGGGTGAAGTTGGAGGTTCAGTGGTAGGGGTAGGTTCAGGTATAGAAGATGGCTCTGTGGTGAAGGTGGTTCCAGGTGCTGAAGTTCGATCCCCCGTATCAGATACGTTGGGTCGAACCTCATGGATAGTTGGTTTGGTGGCTTCAGTCAAAATGGGTGGTGGTATAGGAATAGAAGTGGGTGGTATAGGGATAGAAGAGGTTATGGAGGGAATGGAAATAGGGATGGTGGTATGAGGAGGAGAAATAGGTTTGGATGAAACCGGTACCTCATGTGAAGGAGAATAGGGAGGAGAACCACCTCGAGCGGATTCCTCAGAGTCAGACTTGTCAGCCTCTGAATCGATTGAGGAAGAAGCGAGAATTAGGTTCCTCCTTGGCTGGTTTTTCTTCCTTTTCGGTGGGGGGGGGGTGGGGGGGGGGGGATTGATATGTCTTTGAGGGTTTCCGCTTCTTAGGAGAAGGACCCTTCACCCCTTGAGCCTGTTTCTTATGTTTCCCTTTATATGATTTCTTTCCCCTGGCAGGTGGTTTATCTGTGTCATTTATGGATTGAACCATCTCTGCAGTCAGCTCCCTTGGACCAGAAGTACGAAATTCCTTGTGGGTCTTCATGATAATGCTCGCCTTTGACACACCGGCGTACATAGACTCCAGAATGGATCAAATGAAAGAGAACTTGGTGGGATCAGAGACAATTATTTTGGTGGTGTGGAAGACACTGATCGAGGAAAGGGGGGAATCGGCTACAATGGGAACGTGAAGCTTGTCCACTACCCATTTGGTGATGAGCATCCAAAATCTGGCATAGGATACTTCAGTATGACGGGATAAGTAGGCAAGGCTTTGAATAAGCTGTTGCCAGAGAGTGGAGCCATAATCTAGGTTGATGCCATTGTACAACCTGTAGAGAATGGTCATCAACAATTTACTGGCCCCATCAGAACCAGCACTTCTCTCAGATAATCCCTTGAATAGAAAGGTGAAGAAGCCGTTCCATTGAGGAGGAAGACACGACTTTTTAAACTTCGTTACTATACTGAGGATTTCTGTGTAGCCCATGTTGTAGAACATTGAGAATAACTGCCCCACAGAGATTGAGTCAGGGTTAACCCGTGATTCATCAGGTTCAAACCCTAGAAGCCAGCAAAAACGTTGCTTGGATATGGATGTCTTGTTGGAAAGAATGTCGAAGTAGATTCTATCCACTAATTTGTCATAATGAGCAGTGGAGAATACCTGGGAAAGACATTCCATGGGTACGATTTCCACCTTCGACAAGGCGATAACCAGTGGAGAGTATTTGAGACACTCCACGATGGGATACATGTAATGATCATAGACAAGAGGGTTTAGGTCAATCACCAGGCTTTGTTGAGGTCGAATAGGGAGAATGTGGGTGCGAGAAGAAGTTTCGTGAATAGACGAAGAATTCGCCATTGTTGAATGCTGGGTTGAAGAAGATGAACAGTAAAGGATAAATCGGCTTAGGTTGCTTTCTGATTTTGGATTGCTGTAAAGTGGTAACGTGATTTTGGAATGATCCTTTTATACCCGGTAGAGGAGAGAGAAGAATCAGCCCCCAAATTTTCGAGAAAAATACGAAGACTTTCCTTAGGTGATGGACGCGTGACAGGTTGGAGCCTGATGATTATGAAGGAGAGAGAAAACTATCCCGTTCCACACGCCTTCCCATCAGACGCTGTTTAAAAAAAACGGTTCCACTTCGCATGCCTTCCCATCAGGCGACGTTTGAAAATCAAAGCGATTTGACTTCTCGTTGAGTCATCAACTTATCTTTTTAGAGTGAGCGTCATCTTAAAGCATAATGACCACGTGTTACATTGAGAGCCACAACTCTTTTATAACTTCAAATTCCATAACGAAACATAGCTTGTAAATAATGAAACCAGAATTAGGGAAAATCAAAAAGATTTTCGTGCATAGTGTGTAAAAGAAAAAAAGAAATAAAGCAACACATATGTGGGAATTTCTGATGTCAGTAAAGACACGAAACAATGGATCCCGGGCACGAATCTCTTCCTTCAAATTCAAGAGAGACCTTAAAGTGTTTGCTTGGTTTCCCGTTGAATTACGATCAGACACTTATTGGGAAGTGTTGAAAGGCTTCTTTGAATTAGGCTAATTTGGATGGCTTCTGCTTCAGTGCATAATTCCAAATCTTGACATAAGACAGATATCGACTGAAGTACTTGTGAGACCAATGTGGTCTGTTGAACAAGTAAGTTGGGATGTATTTGTGATGACTTGTTGGAAATGTTTGTTTGTGAAATCTCAAAATGTTAAAACTGGAGTCTATGGGAAGAAATGTCATGGTTAGTAACAATTTCATAAGAATCACACAAAAGAAAGAGATTTCATGATACAACTACAAATGTAATGGTTTACCGTCAATTCATGGTAGGTATTGAATGGTGGGTTTCACTTAGCACGTAGTGGCACGAAGCTAAGATCATGAACACAGAAATTGTATAACCATAAACCTCAATGGTAATTTTTGAGAGTATCAAGGGTTACGTTTATGAAGCGAATAGGATGGAGAAAAGTATTGGAGATGGTGTAAAGAAACCAAAGTACCTCTGCTGTTAAAATAAGGACCAAGCAGATAACTCTTATCTTATGTGAGAAGAGAGTAAGGTAGCTCATGATTAGAATAAATATAAAAGCCTAATTGGGAAGACAAGGTTTGTATACACCAAGTCAGTAAGGCTATTATTCAGAATCAAGTGAGGCTTTGGACACATACAACAACATGCTTCTAGGGACACTTAACTAATAAAAATGGGAGAACCAGAATTTCCCCATAAATACCCACACATGAAACTTAACGAACACAAATAATAATAAAAAAAATTTGGAATTTTTGATTTAAAGAAAGAAAAAATAAAAAACAAACAAAATTTTTTTTTGGAAATTTTGATTTAAAGAAAGAAAAAATAAAGAACAAAGAGAAAAAAAAAATTGGAATTTTTGATTTAAAGAAAGAAAAAATAAAAAACAAACACACAAAAAAAAATTTGGAACCGAACCCGAGCGTTCGGTCTATTTCGGTTGCAAAAAAATAAATTTGAAAAAGAAAAAGTTTTGGAAAATAAGATAGATGAAATTGAGAAGAAAGGATAGAAAAAGTTTACAACCAAAGAAACTACCTTTAAGTGATAAGCGAAGAAAAGAGAATAGGACCGAACCCGAAATAGACCGAGCGTTCGGTTCATTTCGCTTCTAACTTTTAGTTTTAAGATGGTGTTTTTGGAACTGACTCCGATTCCATCATGCCTACACCTTGTAGAATTTTATTGAAATTTGCTTCAGGAAGAGCTTTGGTGAAGATGTCAGCCAGTTGATCAGTAGTGCGTACAAAATGAATCTCTACGTTTCCGTCTTCAACGTGATCTTTAATGAAGTGATACCTTAGTGCAATGTGTTTGGTTTTGGAATGTTGCACTGGGTTATGACACATCCTAATTTCACTTTCTGAGTCACAATATAATGGGATCTTTTTCATATTGAGTCCATAGTCCCGGAGTTGGCTTTGGATCCAAATCACTTGAGATGTGCAAGAGGCGGCTGCAATGTATTCTGCTTCAGCTGTAGACAGTGAAACACATGTTTGTTTCTTAGATTGCCAGCTCACCAACTTCCCGTCGAGGAATTGACATCCTCCTGTAGTGCTTTTCCTGTCTAAAACACATCCTCCAAGGTTTGCATCTGAGTAGGCTTCAACAAAGAAACCTGAGTTTGATGGATACCAGAGACCGAGAGAGGTGGTTCGCTTCAAATATCGAAGTATATTCTTCACTGCTAGCATATGTGGTTCACGAGGATTCGCTTGAAACCTGACACAATAACACACAGAAAACATTATATCAGGCTTGCTAGCTGTGAGGTACATCAAGGATCCAATCATCTGGCAGTATAACGTTATATCGACTGCCAGTTTATCCAAGGATGGTGTGAGCTTGGTGCCAAACGCCATTGGAACTTTGACTTTTGAATCTCCCATCATGCCGAATTTAGCAAGAAGAGTCTTGGTGTATGCTTCCTGATCGATAAAGATGCCTTCGGGTCCCTGTCTAATGTTTAAACTAAGGAAAAAGTTAATCGGACCCATTGAGCTCATTTCAAATTTAGTCTCCATCAGCTTTATGAATTCAACTGTTAAGCTAGGATTCGTTGAGCCGAAGATGATATCATCGACATAGATTTGAATGATCATAAGGTGGTTACCTTCCTTTTTACAAAAGAAGGTTGGGTCAACCGAGCCTTGTTTGAATTTAGACATCTTTAAAAATTTAGTTAAAGTTTCATACCATGCCCTAGGAGCTTGTTTCAGACCATAAACTGCTTTATCCAAGATATAACAGTGATTAGGATGCTTTTCGTTCACGAAACCAGGAGGTTGCTCCACGTACACGGTTTCTTCAAGATCCCCATTCAGAAAGGCACACTTCACATCCATCTGGTAGACTTCAAAATTCTTGTGTGCATCATAGGTAAGAAATATTCGAACAGATTCCAGCCTTGCAACTGGAGCGAATGTCTCTTCGTAATCTATTCCTTCTTCCTAGCAATAGCCTTTCACTATTAACCGTGCCTTGTTCCTGATTACATTACCCTCCTTGTCCATTTTGTTCCTGAACACCCATTTGAGACCAACAACTGAGGCATCTTTAGGTGTTGGAATAAGGCGCCAAACCTTGTTGCGTTCAAACTCATTGAGTTCATCTTGCATAGCCCGAATCCAATCAGAATGATCAAGAGCCATATTGACTGTCTTCGGCTCAACTTTGGACACGAAAGAATTATACATGTAGAACTCTACTTTGGAGAATAGAGAGGTTTGCTTTGCCTTCACTTGGGATCGGTTCAGGACCTTTTTAGATACATTACCCACTATCTGAGATACAGGATGATCTCTGGTCCATTTAATGAGGGGATGATAGTTTGGATCATAGGATGGATCCAATTTGGCGTTGATCATTTCTTCCAATTCAGATTGACTATCGTCATCATAGAACATATTGGAATTCTCCCCCTCGACTGATGATGAATCATTTGGTTTTTCAGGTTGGTTCAGACCTTCAGGTGCAACAGAACTCTCAGGTGTAGCTGGACTTTCTAGTGCTTCTGGACTTTCGGGTGTGGCAGGACGTTCGGGTGCTAAAGGACCTTCGGGTGATGCAAGACCTTTGGGTAATGCAGGACTTTCGGGTGATGCAGGACTTTCAGGTGCCACCGGGATAGAGTTCTCCCCCTGAAAGTGTGTGCTTGCTTGATTTGAAGAGAATGGATTCTCCCCCTCAACTGAAGCGCCGTGCTGAGGAGGTTCGTTTGGAACATGCTCTCAGTCACCCATTTTGTTGTCTGCCGCCTTGGCTTCCGAGAGAGTGGCTTTCTCAGGTTCATCGAATAAGTCCACAAACTGATCAAATAAATTGGAAATCGTAGCTATGACTTGACCTGTTTGAGAGAAAATCTCTCTAATTTCTCCTTCAGTAGTCTTTAGCTTCTTGACGTAGCTATCATCCAAAGTCACATAATAGGTTTCTTCAATTTTTCTAGAACGCTTGTTTAAAACCCGATATGCTTTTGAAGTGAGAGAATATCCCAGAAAAATTCCTTCGTCTGCTTTAATATCAAACTTGTTACGATGTTCTTTGGAGTTGAAGATGAAGCATCGTGAACCGAACACATGATAGAACTTTACATTCGGATTCCTGTTATTGATGATCTCATAAGGAGTGACAGAGAAACGCTTGTTGAGATAAGACCTATTCTGCGTAAAGCATGCTGCAGCAATAGCATCAGCCCAGAAATATAAGGGAAGAGAAGCAAAACTTAGCATAGTTCGGGCCGCCTCACATAAGGATCAGTTTCGCCTTTCGACAATATCGTTCTGTTGAGGCGTGTAAGGGCTGAGAAGTTGTGACTGGTTCCTTTTTCTGCCAAAAAGTCTTCAAATTCTTTGTTCTTGAACTCCAGTCCATTGTCGCTCCTAATGTTTCGAACGGCTTTTCTCAGTTGCACTTCAACCTGCTTGATAAACATCTTTAGCTTAGGAGTGGCCTCAGATTTGTGCTTCAGAAAGAACACCCATGTAAAACGTGAGAAATCATCAACAATAACAAGAATATACTTGCTACCGCCAATGCTTTCGATTGATGATGGACCACACAAGTCGATCTGAAGGAACTCAAGTGGTTCAAAAACTTTTGTGTTTATAATTGATGGGTGACTTTGACGACTTTGTTTTCCCATTTTGCATGCAGCGCACAAATTTTCTCGATCAAAATTGAGTAATGGAAGACCCCGAACATGACCTCCAGTGACAATCTTGTTGATGTCTTTGAAGTTGAGATGTGAGAGCCTTCGGTGCCGCAACCAGCTTTCATCAGAATGAGCTTTGGACAAAAGACATATAGCTGGATTACCTTTGATTGGTTTGAGATTTAGAGGAAACATTTCTCCTTTTCGGTCTGATTTGAGGATGACCTTGTTGGATTTCTTCTCTATAATCTCAGAACCTTCGTCAGCGAAAGAAACTTTAAGACCGGTACCTCCTACTAGTTGAGATACACTGATGAGATTATGCTGCAACCCTTCAACGTACGCCACCTTTCTTATTGTGAAGTCTCCATTAGTTATCATCCAATAACCCTTTATCGTTCTGTAGGAGTTGTTACCGAACTTGACATTACCACCATTTTGAAGAGATCGAAAGTCCCTTAGCTCTAACTTTCTTCCCATCATGTGACGTGAGCAGCCGCTGTCAATGTACCATTCTTCGTCAAAATGCTCGTCACTAATAACCTGCAAAAATTAAGCAGATTTAGGAACCCAAAGTTTCTTGGGTTCACATGAGCCTTTCACAGGAACAGGAATAGTAATAGAAACATCAACAAGATATGTTCGTTTTACTAAGGTTGTTTCATCTTTTCTCTTCATAGTAAACACTTTGATTTTGTTAGAGTTAGCTACAGACGTTTTGGTTTCAGATTCTGGTGTGGGCATTATTCTACTTTCGGTCTTCCTTCACTGAAGAAATATTTGACTTTCCTTGTAAATTCGTTGATGATTTTACATTTTGTGCAGGAACATAATTAGGTTTAGAAGAGAATTGAGAATGAGAAGAATTAGAAAAAGAGAATTTAGAATGAGAATTTTTCCTGACTTGTGGTTCGAAATGACCTTTTTGTTTATGGTCATTAGAGGGACCGAACCTGGACCTTCGGTAACTGCTTGCTGATGAACCGAAGTTGGATTTTTGAGTGTGGTTGGTTGGACCGAACCTATCCTTTCGGTTGCTGTTGCTCTCGGGATCGAACCTCTCCTTTCGGTTCTGTTCTTCATGTGGCCCGAAAGTATTTTTCCCTGACTTTGAATCTTTATTAGGATAAGAGAAGTGAGCATTTTGAGAGCACCAAAACTGCTTTCGCTCTGAGAGATTCTTTTTGTATCTCAGGTTTCTCTGCTTCTTCTGATTTTTCACCTGTTTCGGTTGTCTATGGATATTAGCTTTTTGTTTCAGCTTCTTGGCAGCCGGTTCACTCTTCATAGAAGAGCTTTTGCTTGTGGAGGTGAATTCTTCTTCAGGTATTTCTTTTGTGCCACTTGTACTTGGTACGTCAAAATTGTCAGGCTTATTCAGTTGCTCTGGTACATATCTTCCTTTGGTTTTCCAGGACGTTCCCTCTGACAGACCAACTGTTTCGTCTGCATTGTCTATAGGAGCTAACCATTAAAACCCATCACAACCATCTGCATTGTCTTCGTTCACCATGGCAGTGAGTTCAGCAGTTTGATGTTCGGTTACTCCTGTGACTTTAGATACCTGATTTGGAGTAGTTCTAACCTTCTGAAACACAACAACTTTTTCTTTAAGGACTGGGGACTTAGATTTGGATAAGAGAGCGAATTCTATAGAATTTTCAGAAATCAGGTTTTTGTGGTTTGCAGGTTTGCTCTTGACAAATTCCGAACAGTCGACTTCATCCTCTACATAAATTTCACTCATATCATCGTCCTCATTAAGTTCAGATGCGTTTTCAACATCGATTTTGTTTTCTGAACTTAAGTTGGCACTCAATGAGTCGAATTTTTGTATGGTTTCGGTCTTGATTTTCAGCTTATCATTTTCATCTAGAAGATCTTTAATCATGTCCTTATGGTCTTTGGACTTTATAAAAGATTCTATTTTGTCCAGACCATACATATAAGTAGGATTCACATCATCGGAAGATACAACACTTTCACAGTTGTATGCTTCTGCATCGATTTCATCCTCCTTAAACTCAAGGAAGGGTAAAATCATGCGATGTATCTTCTGCCCTAGTTCACAATTCAGATGCAGTTGAGTAATGTTAGCATAAAGCCTTTTAGCGATTAAACAAAAAACATTCCTTTGTTTTAACAGTTTCAAATTGTCTCTTTGCAAATAAATGTTTTCATCTCTAATCTTAATGATCTCCAACTCCTTCTGCTCAATCCACATCCTTCGTTCCTCACTCTTGGATGACACCCTGCTTATTTGGTTAGTCAGGTTAGAATTTGTGACCCGTGTTTGAGTTAAACAACTATCTAGATTTGAGATTCTTGAATTCAAGTTATTTAATTCCTTTTCATATGATTTCTGTGGAATTTTGAATGAAACAAAAAGAGATTGTACCTTCTTGATCAGTTCATCAAGTTCACTGATCTGCACACTGAGAGGTTTTGCTGTGAAGCACAAGTCCTCTCTCTCCTTGGCGTCTTCATGTCCACCATCAGTATTATATCCCCTCATGTGAGATATGTCAGTCACCATTAGACACTTTCCAATGCTTTCACCACCTCTTGCGACATAAGCCTTTCCGTGAGAAGGCTTTCTCACCTCATCATCTTCTGAGTCGGTCGACCACACCTGTACGCCACCGAACTCGTCATCCTCTGCCGAACCCTGTACAATAAGAGCATTCATAGAAGGATTAGTAGTAGCTTTCTTCCTTTTAATCTCCTACAATTTTTTCATAAGGATTGCCTCTTCATCTTTCTCTTCATCTTTCTCAGTCATTTTCTTCAAAACACAATCTTTGGTGTAATGATTCTTTCCTCCACAGTAATAACAGGTGACACCAGAATCCGCTTCAACCTTCGCCTCTTTCTTTGGTTCTTCAGTCTTCGAATCCTCCCTTACCTTTTCAGAACTGTAGCTTCCCTGCTAATTTCGGTTCTTATTGGTAGGAAACTTCATCTTGATGAACCTTTTGGGATTGGACACCATCATAGCATAATCTTCTGAAGTTAGATCGTAGTCCTCCAGGTTCAGATTTCCGTCTTCTATTGCATTCTTACTTTTAGACAGGAGGGCCAAGGACCCCAAGTTTGCGACCACACTTTTCTCTTGCATCACTAGCTTTTCTTAGGATTTCAGAATTCCCACCAGTTTCGCCAGCGAATATGATTTGAACTGCTCATGTGCTTTAACTGTAGACACAACAACTCTCCATTCAGATCTTAAGCCGTTCAGAAAAGTGACCTTCTGTTCAATAAGCTTCCTTTTGATATCATGTTTGATCATCTTGCTGAGAAGATGATTGAAGCGATCAAATGTCTGTGTAACAGACCCATCAGGATTTTGCTTGAACTCTCCAAACTCAGACAAAAGCAAGGTCTGAATTGAGTGCTCCAAATCTTCATCTGTGGAATACAGCTCTCGCAGCCGATCCCAGATTTCTTTAGCAGTACTGCAAGAACACACCAATCTAAACGTGTCAGATTGAAGAGCGAATCGAATCAGTCTCAATGCTTTGATATTGCACTGAAACTTCTCCTTTTCGTCCTGAGCACCGTCTTTCACATCTTTTAACAAATCATTATACTCCTTTTGAGTTTTAATAATTCTGGATGTTCCTGAATGAGCAAATGGTCCAGACACAATGGCTTCCCATATTAGATACCCATTATCTTTTGATCCAATGACGTAGTCTTCGAAATGATGCGCCCAAACCTCGTAATCTTGAGTGTAAAGAATTGGAATGTTTGTTGTTGATCCAATACTGTTTGAGATGTTGATAGGATTGGATTGAGAATCGTCCATGATTGATCGTTTAACCTGTTGCAAGATCAGACTTGTAATATGTAATATTAGGGAAAAACGAATAAATAATGAGATACGTCAATTATGGAGTGACGGCTCAATAAATATCAGTTAATGCGGAATAAACGCTAATCACTTCTTTCACAGAAGAGATGTGTATGAATTACACAGCCTCCTCCTCTGATACCAATTGATGAGATATAAATCTCTTACATCGTTTAGATCTTACACAGGTTTGGCAAAACGATTCAAACAAAGTAATAAACAAGAGATGGAATCAACAGTATGCTTAATGATTCAAATGATTCAAGCCTCAGTAGAGCTCGACAAAGAACTTCCGCTGTGGAGGCTTTAGGGTTTACAATTGATAAGAACAATGAACGCTATTAAATTATCTCTAAAATCTTACGTACTAAGATGCATGCAAGCATCTATAAATACTTAAACCCTAACAAATAAATCACGGATGAACAGGCCCAATCCGGATACAAAACAAGGCTAAGAGTCGAGCCCAAGATGCAACACCATACACCCAACACTATAATTAACATTGATAACTTGCAATACTTCATCATAATTATCATGCTCCCACTAAAATGATGATTATTAGCATAACACTTATGCTCCCACTAGCTTTGACATGTACTCAGAAATTAGTTGACTTTCTTACCAAAGTTTAGATTTCTGATACTAGATTGTTTTGATAAAACTTTATCAAAATCATACACCTCTTTTAGATAGCTCACAGGTGTGTCTAAACAATTTTAGAACTATGAAAAGGTATGTCATCATCATAGTCTCTATTGTTTAGATCTTTGCCACTTCTCACAAGTCCATGTTAGTGTGACGGTAAACCACACACGCTCACTAACGACTTTGTGAATGCAAATATCACAATTGCTATCTAGCTAAAATCTACTTAGTGAAAGTGTTTCCTCACCATCATTTTCATGAATCAGAGAGAAACCTTATGACACTTAGATTTAATGGCATATGAGTTCTTATCCATGTGAATTGTCAAAACCATAGTCACAAGACAAGGATAATGACAAATCCAAACTCATATGGACTGAACTCAATCTTAATTTCTTGCCATCTGGCAGCTCAAGGGCCTGCCATTGCTTCCAAGTTGTTATGCAACCAATTGAGAACTCTAAGAACTCATATGCAAACCCAACTTTAACTGGAATGGGCATAGAATATGTCAACACGATAGGTTATAAACCTCAAGTCTTGTGCTACTGAAGGACTTCAAGTTCTATTCTTGATTAGTTCTTGAGACTTTCAAGACCTTTAAGACTCCCACTGTCCTCTTGACATATAAGACTTTCTTGTCAGATATTCAAGAGATAGTTTGGATTCTAATCAAGACAAACACTTCACAAAATTGGCCTAAGTTAGTCTTTGTTTTATCCAAAACATCACAACTTACCAATTTCAAATGTACAAGAGTAGAAAACTTTTACTCTTACATTTGACAAGTGTTTTAAACCTTCTTTAAGACATGTCACTCAAGTTACAATCTTGGAGTTTGACTCTAAGGATTGTTTTTGGAATGAAGTATGAATCATCTTCTTGAGTTAACCACTTCAACAATTCATAGCTCCTCTTCTTAGCTATAAGAAGGCACTTAGAGGATGAATTGTGATAAGGTCTCTAAATCATTAAGATGATCATAAAAACTGATACTAAGGTACTCTCCCATCTTTTCAGATTTGAGAAACTTGTATCCTTCTGCCTAGATTGATTCTTCTTATTCTCTTTGTCATACATTGGAACCTTTTCCAATGTCTCTGAATTACACTTAAGCTTGTAAGTATAACCATATTTACTGAGCTTTAGTAAACTATGACGAATAGTCTTATAAATCTTTTGTGGTGGACTTAATCAGTGCATAAGAATGTGTACTCGATCCCTTAGTCCTTTACTTGACTCACACATCCATGTGAACAAGTAATTAGTCTTAATTTTCCAAAACTTGAAAGTTCTCATTCATCATGCTATACAACTTGCATGATTCCAAGTTCCGGTCCAATTGAGACTTGGGTGATGAGAATCTTTCCTTATTTGGTAAGTTTAGACATTACCACAAATGAAAGAATCAATTTCATATTTCCACTCTTGCTATTAATGGAATCTTATAAGAAACAAAAAAATTCACAGATTCCATTGTAAGGATATTTTAAAATAAATAAAATCAGAAATTTTCTTTTTATTTTAAAACTTTGTAGAAGAACTTATCCTTACAATCCATATGAAAACTCGTTGTTATCTATTCCTAAGCAACATCTCATAACTCCTAAGAAGTAGCTCAAGAATCCAATCTTCAAACTATGCGATAGAAATCCATCGACGTGATCAGATTCATCATATTCTTTCTTTAAGTTTCTTTACTTTTCATTGATTCTTAAAACATCAACATGTGACCCAGGCACATCATATATCAGGAATCTCAGAATAGAATCTTAGCAGAGTTAGATAGTGGACTTTACCTAAAGTAGAGTCAAACTTATTGACTTTAACATCCTTAGGTAAAATTGGCTGCTTCGCAACCAATGCCCCTTCCTTTGGCAATTTAACATATGGATGCTTTGGTAATGGTACTATCTCAGAATTAGCTTTTCTCTTTACCATTTGGTCAACCGAGTTGACTATGGCCGATCCCTTTCCATTGGGAAGAGAGAGCTTTACTGGATATCCAATGTCATTATTGTTAATGTCCATAAAGTTTTAGGAAGTTGATCTTTAGTAAATAGATAAGATCATTAAGGGTCTTGTCATAGTCTGTTTCATATGAGTCCCAAAGGAGCTCACTGTGTGACATAGAAAGTGATTGAACCACAGACTTTGACACCCAACTCTCCCAGCTTGTCAATATGTGACTACATCTCCAAGATGTGATCACACCTAGACCTTGACTTGCCAATAGGGATTGAGTGACCTTAAACTTTTCAAAAACTTGTGGGTTAGGGAAAATAATTGGAGGAGGTGAAAGAAGTATGATTTCCATGGGACATCATCTTCATTTAGGAAAGCTTGTCTCAAGAGATTTGGGAAGATCATAAATGACTAAACCAGACATCTTTTGGGAGATATTCAAGATAGTTGATCTTAAGTCCTTAATATGACACCCAATATGAAATATTAAGGCTAGGACCCAACAACATATTTTATAGCTTAGAAGAGGGATGCCGTAATCCAAGCTATAAAATATTTGAAGGTAGGTGAATGACGATTCACCAATTTCCACCAAGATAAACGAAATGTATTATTAGGTTTTAATTGGATTTGAAACTCCTAGATCTTTGAGATTCATTGAACTGTTCAATGGCATGTTTCAATCTCGAGTGTGCCCTTCAGGTTTTGTGACTGGGATGCCGAGGATCACAAAACAAGGTGTGAAGTAACCATGCAAATTACTTGGTACCCTTAAGTGTTTACCCCTCAATCGATGTGCCGGTTAACCACACACGTTCCATCGATACTATGATAAACATTAAGTTACCCTTTGCCTACCTTGTTAAATACGAGTTAGTGTGCCGGTTAACCACACACGCTCCACTAACCGACTTAAACAAAGTGCAAAGTGTAATTTCATGGATTAGCACCTTATTCACATTTTCCTAAGTAACTAAGATTGGGTATTTATAAAAGGTTTAGTTACTTAGTATTTATCATTAATACTTTTAATGAAGGGGGAATTCTAGTCCTTGTTCTACCCGTTCGGCTAACGACCCTCCACCGGTCAAGGAAGCAGTGGGTGAGAGTGGACACCTATTAAACTGCCATTTTATAGGTAGTAACCTTATACCCCCTTATAGACCGGCTTCATGAATGAGGCCTACTAACGGTAAGACTGACTTTACTCTTATACACACACACACACACACATATATATATATATAATTAACTTATAATATTATAAAGTATAAGGGTTAATTGAATTTTAACTTTTAAAATTCTAAGGGCTTACTTGGAATTAAAGTATTCATAAGTGAACACTATTCAAAACTAATTAATTCTATAACTTATGTGTTTAAAGTAGTTTTAATCTAAAAACTCTTCAAGTTCCATAACTTGAGGACAAGTTATGGAAGACTTTAAACTAATAAAAGAATGTTCCTTTTCTTTATTTTATAACTTATGGAACTAATTAAGGTTACATTTTTTATTAATTATTTAATGAAGAGACTCTTGAACCTCCATAACTTGAGGACAAGTTATGGAGTCATAAAAAAATTTAATGAGGAAAAAGACTCTTCATGTTGTAACCTATGGCAACTCTTATGAGTTTTAAGATTCATAAATGTGACTTTGAAGTTACATAAACACATTTTATGAACTTCTTTTAGAATAATTTGGATTAAAACCAACTAACACATAATTTGTTCATTAATCTAAATTCACTCATAAAACAAGGTAACACAAAAAACTTTTGGTGATCCATAACTTATAAAACATTAACACCAAATTTTGTAACTCCATAAAAACTTTGAATCAATTTTTTTTAAAACCTTTTCATATCCATAACTTATGGAGGTTTCAAAAAATAAAACTCTTTAGATCGAAGTTTTAAAACTAATAAAATAATCATATCATTTTATCTTTTACTAAATTTGACCTAATTCAACTCATATAGCAAATTATTTAAATTTTACAAATAATTAGTTTTTCACAAGAACAAGTAATTATCTTAAAATTTGACAAACTTCATGTTTTTTTTTTCCTTTTTTGCAACTTTGAAAATAAAATATTTGCATCAATATAACAGAAAACAACCCGTGGCTCTGATACCACTGTTGGGTTTTGAGCATTCTAACAACCCTAAGTGTATATGCAACCCTAAATACCTTAGATCTATGTTTTCTCTATTATACATGCAAATATGAACTTTCCAAGGTATTATCCTAATCTAGCATACAAAACAATGACTATAGCAAGATAGAATACATACCTCTTTGATGTAGAAAGTCTTCATGAAGCTTGAGTGCCTATTGCCTCAAGTGTGACACCTCAAATGGTTCACAAAACACCAAATACACTTGGAATAACTTGAGAGAATTCTACACTACATGAAATCGGCTAGCCCTTCCTTTTACACACACTAGTGACCGATTTTGGTGAATAATATGATGCTTATATAGTATGTTACAATTAGGGTTACACCATGTAAGCCCTAATTGTCATGACCTTTCATTTCCATGACCCATGAGTTATGTAACCTCTATGGAGCATCCATGGAGTATCCTATGGGTTTAACCCAACTTGATTATCCATGGAGCTTTGGCCCACTATATAAGTTATGGATGATTTGCACAATCAACCCATATTTTTAATTAGTCTTCTTTTGATCACTTAATTAATCCTAGATTAATTATTGATCAATACTAATTAAATAATCTTATTATTCTTATTATTAATATACTAGAACTTATAATATATTAATAACCATAAGTGTCTTATTTCTCTCATTTTAGTCTATCCAAGTGCATGATGCCATGCAACCCAAATGGACCATGACGGGTCGGGTCAAGTCTTACCAATTATAGTTATGGACTTAGACATTAATCCAACACTTTCTTCTTCGAACCGTCCCTCGAGATGTGCCCTTCCTCGTTGTACCCAAAACAGATATTCTTATTGAACATGCACTCGTTGGCATAGTGCTCGGGCTTTCCACAATTAAAACAAGTGACTTCTTCGTCACATTTCCCAGAGTGCTTCTTCTTTCAGTTGTCGCATCACTTCGCTTCGCCTCCTCCTCCTACAAACTTCCTTGAACCAGACTTGATTTTTTAATTGGGCCTTGCAGACCCTTTGAATTTCCTCTTCTCACCAACCTCGACCTTGCTGGTGGCTCTTCCCTTGATTATATCCTCCACAGACTTGGCAGCCCAGATAGCTACCTCTAAAGTAGGTGCCTAACATACTGGCACCACATACTCTCATGGAAGTCCCTTTGCGTAGTTGTCAATTTTCATCAGCTCGTCTGGGATAAGGCATAAGGCAAACTCCACCTTGTATGTGAAGTTGATGGTGTATTCATCAATGGACATGCTCCCTTTCTTCAAAGTTAGGAATTGGTTCTCTAGCTCGAGCATGTTTTAGGCTGAGCAGTACTTGCGCTTGAATTGCACCAAAAACTTTGCCCATGTTAGTTGCAGGGGCTCAAAGTCTTCCCCAAGGTGTTCCACCAACGAACCATGCCTCAACAGAACTAGCATACTGCAACTGTGGTATGTAACTTGCTTCTGCAATCACACGTCATGAAGGCCGAATCCATCTCCGAGATCCAATACATAACTTTGATCAGATCTTCCTTCCCAGTGAAGGTCAATGGATGGTAAGTTAGAAAATCTTTGTACTTGCATCCATTCCTTTCGTCTCCATTCCTTTCGTCTCCATCATCTTGGTTATTTCGTAGAAGGACTAAAAGTGTAAATTTTGAAGGGAAACTCGGCGAGTCCATGGATGGACTCGGCGAGTAGGGTCGCGACTTTGGTCGTGAGTCAGGTGGCCTACTCGGCGAGTCCAAAGATGGACTCGGCGAGTAGGTGCTGAGTGGAGAAAACCCTAAATTCGGGGAATGAGCCCTATTTAAAGAACATTATATCCTCTCCCCAGCCTCTTTGATCCCCCTTGAAGTCCAGAAACCCTAGAAAGCGTGATTGAAGACGATGGGAGTGCAGTTCGAGCTTGGGGAGGTGTTTGTTGAAGAAATTTTGAAGGAAAAGAGGCTTGGATCAAAGGGCTTTGCTTGGATTCGAGTTTCATTGCAGTTGGAGCATTCTTTTGAGGTAATATCTCGTTCTTGGGCTATCACTCATATGGATTCATCATTTTAGGGTTTGTGGGGAGTATATCTTGGTATGTTTTGGAGCTTGGAGGTTAGATCTGAGGTTGCTACCTCAGATCTAGAATATTGAAGGCCTAGAGTGCATTAAAGTCCCTGTGTTTGAGTGCTTAGTGAAGCCATCATGTCCCAAACCCTAGCTCTAAAGTGAATAAGGCCTAGATCTCTTTGGATTCACGTAAAGTTTGCCACTTTACGTGATGGATGGGTTGTAGGAGGCTAGATCTATGTTTTGGATCAATTGCATGGCCTGGAAATACTTCTGTTTGGATTCAGACCGGTTGTACTCGGCGAGTCACAAGGGTGGACTCGACGAGTTGCTTAAAGATAAGCTGGAACTCGACGAGTTGGATGAACAACTCAGCGAGTAGATTGAAGATAGCCTTAGACTCAGCGAGTCTTGTCGAAGAGTCCCAATATTTTCTGGTTGAGTCGAGAATCGGTGAGTCAAGGGATGACTCGGTGAGTTGGGTGCGAGTGGACTCAGAGTTGTGGGACTCGACGAGTCTCGGGGTGAGTCGGCGAGTTAGGTCGTGGGTTGAGGGAAGTTCTGAGCTTGGGGACTCGGCGAGTCATCGGGTTGACTCGGCGAGTAGAGTCAGTCAGGGGTTGACTTTGACTTTGTCCAAGGTTGACTAGTTGTCGTCCAGGGGTATTTTGGTAATTAAGGATATATATTGAGCTGAGTGTTTTGGTGTTCAGTGGAGGAGTTCGTGTCGAAGTTCGGAGCAGCGGGATCTTATCCTTTCAGTCGGCAGTTCGAGGTGAGTTATCCTCACTATATCAATAGGGTCTACGACACCAAGGCCGACCCTTTACCGGATGGAAATCCGGGTAGTTGTTTCTTATGGTATTGCTTGATATGGGCCGGAAGGCATTATGATATGGGTCGGAAGGCATTATGATATGTGTGTAAGTAGTATCTTGACTGAGACATAGGGTGATATATGCTCGTGATCGGCTAGGTCGGTATCCTGGTTAGGGTAATGATATGTTATGTGATCTGCTTGATCGATTTGTTGACTGCGAACTGTTATATGATTGAATGTTATGTGCACATGGTTGTTTAGACTGGAGTTTGATCCGATATGCATGGTTGTTCTAGGTTCTGTTACGTTATGTATGCTTTTTATGTTATGGGCCGGAAGGCAATATGTTATGGGCCGGAAGGCAATATGTTATGGGCCAGAAGGCAATATGTTTTGGACCGGAAGGTCGTGGCCTGGAAGGGCGTATAGGTGGTTGGTATTTTGGGGGTATCTCACTAAGCTTTCGGGCTTACAGTTGTGGTTTAATGTTTTTCAGGTTCTTCAGGAGGCTGTGGCAAGGCAAAGGCGTGATCGTACCGTTCCTCGCGTTTATGTTTTATGAAATGGACCTGGGAATATTCTGATAAGTAATGTATTGAAAACCTTTTTGTATTAATGTTATTAAATGAATTGTTTAGAAAAGTTTAAATTATGTTGAAATTTTTGGTCGTTACAGGTGGGTTGGCTTGACCAATTGTCCCACTGTAATTCCCTCATTCTGACTGCCCATCGTTCAATCTAGGCTGTTCCACTGGCATCGTAGGTTCGTCCCTATCTTGTAGCAGGAATCGCCTTGTCTCCTCCATTTGACGATCCAACATCATCTGGATCATTTCTTGTACCTTGACCATTGTGATTGGCTCAGGTGCGGCTGTTACAATAGATATTTGCTTAATCACTTGAGGTTGCGGATGTTGATTCCTATTTCCATTTACGTTTCCACTTCGGGTTATTGTCATCGTGATCTATACACCGAATAGGGTGAATTTAGATCTTTATTTAGGATAGAAGTTTAAATCATCCTTGTCTCTGCAAAATGTTTACATGTTAGTTCTAATGTCATCGTCGTATGTTTAGAATCTTGAACACATAAGGTTTCTAGATCCGGTCAGCATCAGACCATAGATCCGAACAAATAATAGCATATAACACATAAAATCATTTTAGGCATCTTTCCTAAAATAAACTAGTGCTTGTGTCTAAAATATAGTAGACACTCATCTCACAATCATCGCTTAGCATTCTAAGTTTAAGTCTAGAAATCCTACAAATTCCTAGTTTGCTTAAACTAATGTTATGATACCAACTGTGACATCCCCATTGTCACGCCAGAGAAGTCCAATTTGTTTATGTTTTGTTTTGAAAATCAGAGTAACCTTTTAAAGAAAAGTATTACAGAATTTGTTCTCAAAAGATAAATATGATAAAGATTTATCAAAGCATTTCCAAAGAAATGTATTTCATTATATTAAAACCTCAGGATGTCATGTTCGATACAGTACAAAGCATAAACAGAACAACATAGGCCTTACAACATTTATTTATATCTACTGGCCTATAATCCGTAATCCCTCATCAAGTGATCCAACTATGCTCTTGTGTCACTACCTGTAATACAAGAAACTGACTAGGTTAGGCTTGGGAGCTTGGTGAGCACATAGGGTTATCAACCTACGGTGGTTGTCGAGGCCAACAAAATTAATAACCCTTAATCTTCTACACTAAAATAGTGTATAGTGGTAAAGGGATCGTATCCATGGAGATTGGTCCAATTTTATAACTCTATGAGAAATCTCTTTGTAAAAATACTTGTAAAATGACAATAAAAGTAAAAATGGGGGTTTGGTCTTTTGAAATACTTGAAATAAACTAAAACTAAACTCAGATTTAAATAGACAATTTCAACAAAATCAAGAGTTTGATGTAAAATCAAAAAGGGAAAGATGGTTGACTTAAAGTTTGCCCACTTTGACTTTTTATGAACATAACATTAGAATCGAATGGTGCAATATTTGTTTAAAATCCTTAATTTGGCTATAGTAATCCAAGAAGCTTGAGATTACCTAGACTTTTCTTCGTTGTTAAAATGGTTAGAGAAGCTCATAAAAATTTCCTTAGTCAAAGTCACAATTTCCATTAAGCATGTAATTAGTGAAAGTCAACTAGCATTAAGAACCAAAAAGTCACCAAATCCAAGAGGAGTCAAAAGCTTCCACTACCATGTTGGAGAAAATGTTTTTATGATTTTGTGAAGTAAAACTAACACAAAAATCACTTGTTGCTTGGTAATTTGAAGATCATTTACTTAATCAAGAAATTTGCCAACTAATCACCACGAACACATTTAAACTCATGAATAAAAACATACAAGTAGTGATAAGATGTTAAAGCACAAAACATTTTCATAAAGATTCAAATACAAGTTCATGGATTCTTCAACATTCAACAAAAGTTCAAAGGATTCAACAAAAGTCAACCAAGTTTTGTTTAGCCAAGCATGGCTAAACTCAAAGAAACAAAGGTAGTAAAGATTGTACCAAACATTTTACAAGCTTCATGGGCAAAAAGATGAAGTTCTTCAAAGTTCTTAGCATTCAAAATGCTCCAAAATTTCTAGAGAATGCTCCTGTAGCGCCCGTGTTTCCAGGCTAGGCATTAATGATGATGTAATAGTCCAGGTTAGCCTTTGTAACTCATTTTGAAATAATAAGAATGTATTATTTGAGTATTATATGTTTTATGCTTAATTGTGTGGCTTAACTAAATTATGAATAAAAATAAATGTAAAAAATAAAATGTTAGATAAACCCAATATTTTTGAAGGAAGTTGTAGTGGTCATGACGAGGTTTCCGATATATATATATATATATATATATATATATATATATATATATATATATATGTATATACATATATATATATATATACATACATACATATATATATATATATATATATATATATATATATATATATATATATATATAAATATATAGAATGCCGAAATCCGAGTTATAACGAAGAAGTTATGACCTGTCGAAGTTTCGTGACTGAATATGCGCGACACTGCGTGATGTAAATAGTAAATTTATGTTAGAGTGATATTTAGCCTTAGCGATCTAAATGAAAATTGTAGAATACGTTAAACTGAGAGCGTGCATAAAAAGAACGTCTAAATCTGACTTCATATGAGGAAGTTTTGATTTTTCTAAATTTCAAGTTAGCGGTATGCAGCCCGAAACTCGAATATGAGATCGAGTGATTTTTAACCGAAACAATCTAAATGAGAATCAAAGATCTCATCGATAGTAGTCCAACGGAAGAAAGACAGATGAAAATGGACGTCAGAGAAGTTATGAATTTGTAACGGAGTTTTTCTATCCCGGCCTACTAAAAATAATATAATAAAAAAAAGTCAGAACTAGCTGATGGAGTCTAAATGAGAGTTGTAGAGCATAATCTCACCTACACGTGGATATAAAGAATGTCAAAAACGGAGATCGTATGCGATAGTTATGAATTTCTAAAGTTCGAGGCATGCATAACGAGGAGGGAATGACCCGCGTTCAATACTTGGCTCCGGAGTGGCCACGTCGATGCTAACTCAAGGGATTTGGGATACGGACGGAATGCTGATCCTATGCACTGCGTTCGGGGAATTCCCTGCGTTCCTTGGGGAAACGCCCTACGTTCGCGACATACTTCAACACTATAAATAGATCACAAAGTCAGCCGTTTGTTATTGATAAATCACTTATCTCTCACTTCTTATTACCTCGATTTACATGCCATTTATACCCCCCGAAGCCCTGGTATCTATGACATCCCCATTTTCACGGCCATAAAAGGCCGATTTTGTTTATGCTTTATAAAAATCAAAGTATCTCTTTTAATAAAAACGTTGCGGAATCTGTTTCCAGAAAAACATGATAATTTCATTATCAAAGCATTTACGAAGAAATGTATTTTTATTCATTTTAAAATATTTGGGATGCTATCGTCAATACAGAAACATAAGCATAAACAGAACTTACATTCATTTACACTAGTGATATATATCTCCTTAATCTCTCAGTGTAATGTAACTTCACCTCGTCACCTATGATACAAGTAAACTAAGTGGGTCAGGTTGGGAAATCTGGTGAGTACATAGGGTTTTCAACCCACAATAATATAATTATTATGTTTAATCATCAAACAATTAACCCAATCACCCATCCCCATTATCTTCTTTATTACTAAGTACCTTCCCTAAGGATTTATTCTAAGGATCGTCTCCTACATCATATTTACCTCTCATCTTTTTACATTGCATTTCATTATATGTTTGTTCCTAAGAACTCTCCCTAAGGATCGTCGTCTACATCGCATATACAATATTGATTCAAGCATTACTCCCTCAATATGTGCCCAACAAGGGTTAGGGCATCATCGCATGAATACGTAGTTACAACATCGCCTGAACTGGTAATTCATAGTAAGGGGTTAGTGTATCATCGCAAGAATACGTAGTTACAACATCACGTGAACACGTAATTCATCACCTATAAGTTATGGGTCTGCTGGTGTTTCCACGGGGTATTCTAGAATAGTCCGTGGTCGCCATCTATACTCTAGTAGATGACTACATCACCACGTTTCGGGTTAAGGTTATGGTATCTCCTTTCATCCTACATCACTTATTCATCATCATCTATTTACCTACTTATCATCACCTTTCTATCATCACCTATCTTTCATCATTTTATTTCATCACACACCAACTATTTCATCTACCTATGTTTCATCCGCAACCTATTTGTAGATATAAAATAAATATACCGTTTAAATCTTTTAAAACATCTATAAAATCGTTCATCCAGCATAGACAACAAGTATTCAAATAATATGCGCACATAGCATGTAATTTATATAAAATACTTCATATCTATGTGTAAGATGAAAGTAACTATACACTCACTTGAAAAGGTGGTGATTTTGAACTCAGACAGCGCTTCGCTTCTTAAAAATAATTTCCTTCGACGAAACTTAGTATTATTACCACTAGAGTTTAGTCTATTATTCGTCGAGACTAATTAATAGTCTAGCTATTATTACTATTATATAAGCGTTAAACAATACTTATATAACCCATAATAATAGTCCAAGTACTTATTATAAGTTCCTAATAACGTTGCTATAAGTAAAAAAAACTATATTAAAAATAGCGTAGGCGTAGATCACTTACAACGGGTTTTATAGAAAACCGGGCTTTGCTTGGAGAAACGTTCCCAAGCCGAAAATCTCTTCTTCTCGGAGCCGTCGAGCACTTCGGGGCTTCCGCCTCGTGCTAGGGAGGTTCCCTAGGCTTTTCGGGGGGTTTCAGGGCTAGAGTGAGGTTCTAGAGAGAGAGTAAAGAGAAGAAAGAATGGAAAGGTGTGAAGAAAATGAGGGTGGGAAAGGTTCTATTTAGAGGGTGAAATATGGCTGAACTTGGTGCCACATGTCACCATCTGGTGGCAAGACTTGGGGAGAAAGCAATTACCAAGATTGTATCACGTCACCATTTTCGCACAGCACACTTCCGAATTCTAAAATAAGTAACTTTCACATACGAGCTCTGTTTTTTACGTTCTTTATATCAACGCGTAGGTAAAAATATGATCTACAACTTTCATTTTGACTCCGTCGGCTAATTCTCGACTGATCTTAAATTTAACTGTACGAGAAGATTATTCTGTTAAATCTCCGCGTAAAATTCATAACTTCTACATACAAACTCTGTTTTCGTCTGTCTTTTTACCGTTGAGTTCCTATTAATGAGATCTTAAATTCTCATTTAGGTCGTGTACGCCAAAAACTGCTCAATCTGAAATTCGAGTTTCGGGCTGTGCACTGCTAAGCCAAATCTTAGAAAGTTCATAACTTCCTCATACGAAGTCAAATTTGGGCGTTCTTTTTTTTGTATGTTATTGGTTTAACGTATACTAAAACTTTTGTTTATATTTCTAAGGCTAAAAATTCCTCCATCGTAAATTCACTATTTACGTCTACCGGTGTCATGCTAGTTTTGCCGTAAAAGTTCGACGGAGTATAACTGCTTCTTTATAACTCTGATTTTGGCGTTCTTTATGTGTACGGAACCCTTGAGACGTATTATACAACTTGGTTACGATTATTTATTCTAAGAAATCTTTTGTCAAAAAGTCATTTTCGACCCCTATTATCTATAAATTGACTAGCCCAGATCTACGGGCGTTACAATTGTCTCCCCCTTAGGATGATTATGTCCCGGAACCATCAACGAAACAATGCTCACATGATGACTCCATACATTATCTCTTCATCCTAAGTAATAACCATAACTTTCATATTTCTTCGAACGAGTTTCAAACTCCAAGACTTCCTGACTGCAGGCGGTGCTCGATCTTGCACCTGCTCCCTATCTCACGTTAGACTCCAATTTATGACCTACAAGTCACAATCTCGATCCTTAGTGGAGACTCCTTATTCTTCATAACAAACTTAAGATAAATACTTTTATTACTACAATGGACTGATGTGTCATATTCTAATGACCTATCATCGTAGGTTGCAATACTTAGGTGTTGTTTGTTTTCTCTGAGGCAAAATGTATGCAGTCTGTGTACCATATCTGTAGACATCTGCAGTAGAAGAGGTGGACCAAACGTCTGCAGTCTGAAAAAAGAAGACTGTTTGTTTTTTTAAGATCTGTGTGCTACTAAAATAAACTGAAATCTAAATAAACTGATTTTTTAAAACTTTAAAGTGATTTTTTTAATATTTTTGTGACTTTGTTATAAATAATTAACGAATCTAGTTCAACTTTTATGTATTATTGTATACAAAATAAAAATAAAAATAATATGAGTTAACATATATATTTGATAAAAACAAACAACTTTGGTTGCAAAGTTATAACTATAATTAGTGATCAAAGAATTTGATCTATAAATGGATATATATAAACTTCGATTTTTTCAATTAAATCCATTAAAAATGTACCATAAATATTTTCTCAAGAAATTGACGATACTGTATTAAATAATGTTTTACAAAATTTGGCAAAAAAATATAAGAACATATTATGATTTTTTTTCATATTTATATAAACAACTTCAACGACTATTATTGTAATAAAATTTTATTTATAAATTTGTCAAAAATATCATGTTTGTATCGTCGAATGTTTTTTTAAAACTTTCATAATTTTTTTTTTCAAATTGTTTATCATTAATAAAGTTGGAAAAAATATAAATAAAAAAAAAACTAAAAAAAGTAAAGATATATATGTTTTTTTAGGCTAGAAGATGTCTGAAGATGTTAGAAGACTCTGATCCACATCTGCGCTAAGAAGAGGGCGCACATACATTTTTAGGTCTGCAGTCTTCAGAAAAACAAACTGTCTGCGAAGCTAATGTCTGCGCGGTGCAGACAGAAGAGGTCACGCAGATCTGCAAACAAAAAACAAATACTACCTTAGACTCAGGTCTCTTCGATTCAAATTCTAGAATAGAGTATACCTTCCTTCATGTTCTAATTTGATATAATCACATCTTAGAAGGTAGTATTCCTAGCTACAAGCAAGTATCGCGATACCTCTACTGATCGCTTTGATTGTCTTTCCCTTCTAGCTTCGATCTTAAGTCAGATGATTCATCGAACTTGGTTCTCTGAACCATCTAACATACTCTTCTTAGTCGGACACAATTTGATATGACCACTAGGGTCGGAATAACAATCATCTTCTTAGTCATTACCGAAATAGCAGTAACGATACTTGAATAAAATGGATTCAATTACTAGCTTCTTGGTAACCTTGTGACTTTCCCTGATCCAAGCATGAGTCTTGTGCTTCAAGTAGTATATGCATCTACTACCTTTCACACCTACTCATACTCATCCCAAGTAGTGTCTCGTAGTTTTCCAATTAACCATAAAAAAATCACATAACAAATTGACACATTAGATAACAAAGTGAAAGTTTTATATTATTCCTTGAAACGATTACATAGGTGTTCAAGTTCAACCTATAATTTGCCTCTAATAAGCTACACCTCCTGATACTATCCGTTTGGCTTCTTCATAACTTGATCCTCGGATATCCATCCTCAATCCTGATTCCTTGCATTTCCATCTACTTTGTCAAGGATCATTTGGAATGCTCTTGCTTTTGGCTTTAGCGGTGCATTTTTCCTTGCAGCTTCATTCTTCTTTGGACAGTTCTTTGAAATATGCCCATCATTTCCACATTCATAGCACTTATTGTTGTCGAATGTACAATCTCTAGAATATTGACCGGTCCTACCAGACTTATAGCACGTCACTTTTCCATCGTATCTTCCGAAGTGATTCTTTTTGCACTTTTCACACCATCTTGCTTCACCTCCTCCTCCTCCAGACTTCGGGGATTTTCTCTCCTTGTTGGACTTTGAAGATACTTCATGCTTCCTTTTCTCGCCAACTTCAGCTCTCTCCAGACCTTCTTCTCTTATCTGGGTCTCCACATTCTTAGCAGCCCAGATGGCAGCTTTCAGAGTGGTTGCTTGCTTGACCATTGGACTAAAGTCCGCTGGTAATCCGTGAGCGAACTTGTTGACCTTGGAGAGCTCAGTTGGAACTAGACAAGGAACAAGCTTCATATTCTGTGTAAAACTTGCAGCATACTCGATGACACTCATCCTCCCCTTCTTCAGATTCTAGAATTCATTGTTGATCTCCAGAAGATCCTGCTCAGAGCAGTACTGCATCTTTAATTGCACTAGGAAATCTTCCTAAGACATCTTGCTTGCTTCTCCCTTAGGCATCATATTAGCTAGTAGGTTCCACCAGCTCAGTACTCCAGACTTTAAAAGAAGGACCGCACGGGCGGTCTTTTGTTGGTTGCTGCACTCGCAACTCTTAAACATTGTCTCCGTCTCGGAGATCTAGTCCATAACATCCACCAGTGATCGGGTTCCAGAAAGACTCGGGGGTTTGGATGCCATGAAATCCTTGTACTTGCATCCACGTTTGTCATTTCCTCTATCCTGATTGTTTCGTCTAACTATCGGTGGGTTTTCTTGACCAACCGTCCCACTGTAGTTTCCTCCTTCTGATTGCCCATCATTCAGCTCGGGTTATTCAATATGTATCGTAAGTTTCTCTCGATTTTGTTGAAGTAAACGCCTTGTATCCTCCATTTGACGATCCAACATCATTTGGATCATCGCTTGTACCCCGACCATGGTGATTGGCTCAGGTCCAGTTACTATAATAGGTATTTGTTCAATCACTGGGGGTTGTTGATTCCTATTTCCATTCGTGCTCCCGACTCCACTTCGGGTTCTTGCCAAAAAGTTATATGCCAGTTCTAATACCGTAATTAAACGTTTAGAAATCTGAACGCATAAAGTTTCCAGATCCAGTCGGCAACATACCATAGATCCGATCATAAATTTAGCATCATAAATCATTTTGCACATAAAAGCATATTAGGCATTTTCCCTAAATAAGCTAGTGCTTGTGTCTATTCAGGTGTATTACCTAAGACACACTCCTTACCATCATTGCTTAGCATTCTAAGCTTAAGTCTAGAAATAAATCCATATTTCTAGTTCTCTTAAACTAATGCTCTGATACCAACTGTGACATCCCCATTTTCACGGCCATAAAAGACCGATTTTGTTTATGCTTTATAAAAATCAGAGTATCTCTTTTAATAAAAAGGTTGCGGAATTTGTTCCCAGAAAAACATGATAATTTCATTATCAAAGCATTTCCAAAGATATGTATTTTTATTCATTTTAAAACATTCGGGATGTCATCGTCAATACAGAAAGATAAGCATAAACTGAACTTACATTCATTTACACTAGTGATCTATATCTCCTTAATCTCTCAGTGTAATGTAACTTCACTTCGTCACCTATGATACAAGTAAACTGAGTGGGTCAGGTTGGGAAACCTGGTGAGTACATAGGGTTTTCAACCCACAATAATATAATTATTATGTTTAACCATCAAACAATTAACCCAATCACGCATCCCCATTATCTTCTTTATTCCTAAGTACCTTCCTTAAGGATTTATCCTAAGGATCGTCTCCTACATCATATTTACCTCTCATCTTCTTACATTGCATTTCCTTATATGTTTGTTTCTAAGGAATCTCCCTAAGGATCATTGCCTATATCGCATAGACAATATTTATTTAGGGATTACTCCCTCAATACGTGCCCAACAAGGGTTAGGGCATCATTGCATGAATACGTAGTTACAACATCACCTGAACTCGTAATTCATAGTAAGGGGTTAGAGTATCATCGCATGAATACGTAGTTACAACATCGCATGAACTCGTAATTCATCACCTATAGGTTATGGGCTTGCTGGTGTTTCCACAGGGTATTCTAGAATAGTCCGTGGTCGCCATCTATACTCTGGTAGATGACTACATCGCCACGTTTCCGGTTATGGTTATGGTATCTCCTTTCATCCTACATCACTTATTCATCATCATCTATTTATCTAGTTATCATCACCTTTCTATCATCTATTTATCTAGTTATCATCACCTTTCTATCATCACCTATCTCTCATCATTTTATTTCATCCTACATCACTTATTCATCATCATCTATTTATCTAGTTATCATCACCTTTCTATCATCACCTATCACCTTACATTCATCCGCAACCTATTTGTAGATATAAAATAAATATACCGTTTAAATCTTTTAAAACATCTATAAAATCGTTCATCCAGCATAGACAGCAGGTATTCAAATAATATGAACACATAGCACATAATTTATATAAAATACTTCATCTCTATGTGTAAGATGAAAGTAACTATGCACTCACTTGAAAATGTGGTGATTCCGAACTCAGACAGCGCTTCACTTTTTAAAAATAATTTCCTTTGACGAAACTTAGTATTATTACCACTACAGTTTAGTCTATTATTCGCCAAGACTAATTAATAGTCTAGCTATTATTACTATTATATAAGCGTTAAACAATACTTATATAACCCATAATAATAGTCCAAGTACTTATTATAAGTTCCTAATAACGTTGCTATAATTAAAAAAGAGCTATATTTAAAATAGCGTAGACGTAGATCACATACAACGGGTTTTATAGAAAACTGGGCTTTGCTTGTAGCAACATTCCCAAGCCTAAAAGCTCTTCTTCTTGGAGCCGTCGAGCACTTCGGGGCTTCTGCCTCGTGCTAGGGAGGTTCCCTAGGCTTTTCGGGGGGTTTCGGGGCTATAGAGAGGTTCTAGAGAGAGAGAGAGAGTAAAGAGAAGAAAGAATGGAAAGGTGTGAAGAAAATGAGGGTGGGAAAGGTTCTATTTAGAGGGTGAAATATGGCTGAACTCGGTGCCACATGTCACCATCTGGTGGCAAGACTTGGGGAGAAAGCAATTACCAAGATTGTGCCACGTCACCCATTTTCGCACAGCACACTTCCAAATTCTAAAATAAGTAACTTTCACATACGAGCTCTGTTTTTTACGTTCTTTATATCAACACGTAGGTAAAAATAAGATCTACAACTTTCATTTTGACTCCACCAGCTAATTCTCAATTGATCTTAAATTTAACAGTAAGAGAAGATTATACTGTTAAATGTCCGTGTAAAATTCATAAGTTCTACATATGGACTCTATTTTCGTCTGTCCTTTTACTGTTGAGTTCCTATTAATGAGATCTTCAATTCTCATTTAGCTCGCGTAGGCTAAAAACCGCTCTATCTAAAATTCGAGTTTTGGGTTGTGCACTGCTAAGCCAAATCTTAGAAAATTCATAACTTCCTCATACGAAGTCATATTTGGGCATTCTTTTTTTTTTTTTGTATGTTCTTGGTTTAACGTATACTAAAACTTTTGTTTATATTTCTAAAGCTAAAAATTTGTCCATCGTAAATTCACTATTTACGTCTCCCGGTGTCGTATCGGTTTTACCATAAAACTTCGAGGGACTATAACTTATTCATTATAACTCGGATTTCGACGTTCTTTATATGTACGGAACCCTTGAGACGTATTATACAACTTGGTTAACATTATTTATTCTAAGAAATCTTTTGTTGAAAAGTCATTTTCGACCCCTATTATCTATACATTGACTAGCCCGGATCTACGAGCGTTACAGTATCATCCCGAGACCCACAGCGAGTCCCGAAGCCCTGTAGATCCCGAGAAACAGAGTTCCCAAACCGAAACTCTGCATGCAAGAAGCACGGTGTTTGTGAAGATCTCTCAGTTTCATCAAAGAATTACTACTTGAAGTGTCGTAGTGCTGTCCGATAATCAACTTATCAGGTGAGTGTGTAGTTACTTTCTTCTAACACATAAATACGAAGTATTTCCATAAAATATGTGCTATGTGTTTATATGTTATGTGTTATTCGAAATGAGTATTGGTTGAATGCTCTATACATGTTTTATGTTGTATATATATATATATATATATATATATATATATATATATATATATATATGTATATATATATATATATATATATATATACAAATAGGTTGGGCAGAACATGGGTAGATAGTGGATGTGTGATGAAATAAAATGATGAGAGGCCTCGATGTTGTTGTTGATCTAGTCATCTAGCAGAGTGTGGATGACGACCACAGACTATTTCTAAACAATCAAGTGGAACGATGGCAGGTTATTAACCTGTAGGTGTTGTAAACGATGTGTTCACCAGTGTACTCTATCCCCCTCATGGTTATGTTTAGGACAACAATTGTTGAGGAAACCCCTTTTCAGTAATGTCCATCCCGATGAAAATCCTAGATTAGGTCCCTTGTGATAGTTGTTGTTTTAGTGACGTAAAGTGAGGATAACGGGAACGGGTAATTGGGTTATTGTTGGTTGGTGAAAATTAAATATATTTAATTATTGTAGGTTATTAACCCTATATGCTCACCAGGCTCCCAAGCCTGACGCATTCAGTTTTATTTGTATTACAGGTAGTGGCACGAGAGCATAAGTTGGACGACTTTTGAAGATATTTTGTTTATAGGACAGTAGTTGTATATAACTATTGTACGGCTTATAATGTGCCGATTATGCTTTTAGTCTATATCAGAACATGACATCCCGAGTTTGTTATATATGAAAATACATTACTTTAAGGAATGCTTTGATAACTTTTATTTATCATATTTTTGTTACATCCAAAATTTTATGGTATGTCTTGAAACCTTTAGAATTATAATTGTTTCATAAATAGTCCCTTAAGTACGATGGGCGTACTTAAGTGTACGCTTAGCGTACTAAGTCTTTTTGGTCGCGAATGATTGGAGGTACGCTGGGCGTACTTTGAGCTACGTAGGGCATATGCGTTAGGGATCAAAAACCCTAATTCTCGGACTTGAGGTGTATATAAAAAACCTTAAGCTCCTGGGACTGAACCCTAGAAAGCCTCCACTGCCCTAGAACGTCATTACACTTCTGGAAACCTTGAGAGATCACCTTTGAGACTTAAAAGTGTGCATTTGTGGCCTTTTAGTGTCCATTTCAAGAATAAGAGTTGGTTAAGCATGCTTGGATAAGGTGGGTGCTTAAGAATCTTGCCTCATAATCATCTTTCAGAGCTTCTGGAGGTAAAAAACTTGCATCTTTCCCTTTTATTCTTTAGATCTAACTAGGGTTTTGAAATTGGTCCCTTTGATGAACCTTGAACCTCTTTTGGTCGAGTTGAACCCTCTCATTTGATAAGAAAGTTAGATCTAAGGTCCCTTAGTCATCTAGAAGCATAAAAATAGGATCTTGGTGGGAATATTGATCTTGTGCATGAGCTAAGGACCTTGGAAAGGTCTTAATGATGATTTTGGAGGAATAAGGGACATGCAAAGACACAAAGAGGAAAGAGTTGACTTTGTGTGTGCCACCTCACAATTATTCAAGGGATTTCCATGCATTTCCCATACTTCCATGCAACACTCTCTTCTTCTCCCTCTCTCTCTTGCTCTCGGCCGACTTCAAGCACACACACACACACACACATTTCACTCACCATTCTCTCAAGAAACTCCCTCATTTCTCCTCCATATTTTTGAAGATCTAAGAAGAGTTCAAGGGTTTCTTCCATAAAAATCATCATCTAAGGTAAGAAATCTCTTAGATCCATAATCTAACTACTTCATTTCATCCAAAAATCACCTCTTAATTCATTCAAACTCATGATCTAGCACCTAAGAAGCATCCAAGTTCGAGATCTTCCAAGGAAGGTTGCTAGGATCGAATTCTTCTCATCATTTCCTAAAACCGAAACCACACCCAAGGTGAGCTTCATACCCCCTATTTTTCGGTTTTTATGGGTTTTATGGGGGAGAATACAAGCAAATGTGTATATCTATGAGTAAATGTATGTCTTGTGTGATTTTTATGCTTGTATGTATGATTTTATGTGTTATGTGATGAATATGTTGGCTAAAAATACCTAAAAACTGAGATCTACAACAAGAGGAATGAAATAAACTTAACTTATACCATTTTACACTAATCAAGTCAAGAAAAATAATTTATTTGATTAGGATGGACATTTTTAGACATAAAACCCAATTTTGGGCTCAAATTGTCAAAAATACAAAAACTAAGGGCCCAAAATGACAAATGAAAATTTTTGGAGGTTGAAAAGAGTCCAAACAGTTTTTAATATAATTTTTCTGAATAACAACACTTTTGAGGGGCTTAAAATGTAAAATTTAAACATAATGGGCTAATAATGGGCTTTTCGGCCCAATAAGCCCCAAATTGCGAAATTTGTGGAATAGAGGGGCTGAAAATGCAAGTTTCCGTAAAACAGAGGAATACAAGTGTATTGAAACTATTTTAAAGGTCAAAAATGCTTTTCAAATTCAAAAGGGATCAAAAATGCAAAAAATTTCCATTTTGGGCCAAAATTGTAAAGATAGCGAAAAATGGGGGTTCCAACCGAGAAAACCTCATTTTGAAGAACTTAAGCTATTTATTAAGTAAATCTTTGCTGAAAATGTCTTTTCAATAAGTTTTGATGCTAAAGTGTCAAGAAAAATGGTTTAGGGACTAAAATGGAAATTCTTTTATATAAAGGATTAAAAGTGTAAATTTTATCCAAGTAGGGTCACAAAAAGGTAAACTTTTACTTATAAACAAATAAATCCCATTAGATAAAATACGAGCACTACGACTACCAGCGAAACGTAATATCAAATACACCTTCAACACCAATATCGTTACCAAACGATTTGATTCGGTCTCGAATCAATTACAAAACAAAAATCAATAAACATTAGTACTCCAATAAAACATGCGAAATTTACGAGAAGTCAATACTCAATCTTTGGGCTTGAAAGTTTCAAATCGTGCTTGTTGGGCCTAGCTAGCCCAATGACATGATCTTTAGGCCCGAAGGGAACGCGCTTACATGTTATTGGGCCTTCTATGACCTAATTCCATGTAAAAGGACTTTCAATAGCTTTATTGTGTTGTTGGGCCCCAAGGGTCCATTGGTACTGCTAGCAAAGTTGAGAAGTCAAATGCGAGTTGGGCCAAGTGCCTTTCGCATTCACGATAGCCTTGAACGACTTATAGAAATAACGGGGGCTTCGTACCTTCCTTTCTCCTCAGTTGTGGGGCTATGAGAAGTCAGGGTGGTTGGATTAAGTGAGTCTTATGGATGATGCCTAAAGGATCGTTTGTAATTGGTAGTTATAAAATAGTCATTTTCGTTAATGCGTGATTATAACGAATCACAACCCATAATTAATCCAATGTCACCTGGGTAATCATAAATAATCGTCGTATCGATATAACAATAAATAAAACATGTAATTCTATGTATTGGGAAAACATCGGGTTTTCCCGGGAAATCAGCACTTTTAACTATGTGATGTATACAAGGTTTAACAATTATACACGCTTACAAAATCGGCAAGCATACTACGGATCTCCACACTTTTTCTTATATACAATACGTGTTTCAGAAAATATCGGATTTTCTGGGTTTTCAAACTTCACAAAAATCATGATTTTTCAAACATGACTTATGAACTCACCAATATTCATATGTTGACGTTTTCCAAAATACTTGTATTCTCAGGTAACAGGTAAATCGAAGAATAGGTATCCAGTGATGTCATGGTGTTATGTTTAAATTAGTATCGAACGGTTTAAGTTATGGAAATGTAATGTTCAAAAAAATGTACTGAATGTAAGAAATATCTGTTGGTATATTTCAATTCATGGTGATGAATGATGTTATGATTCATGTATAATCATTGTGATGGTATTCAATTGAGTCACAATAGCCCTCGAACGTTTCCGTTGTCTGGTTCGGGGTGTGACACGCAATCTAACCATGAGGATAAAATCGTTTCATCATTCGAGGGGGAGAATCCAACTTCAAACAATGAACGTCCAACCGAGGGGGCAGCATTCAGAACCGGATGCTGAACTTGTCTCGCCATTTGAGGGGGATAATAATCATACAAATGACGAAGACTCCCAATCAGAATTTGAGGAAGAAATAAATGCAGAATTGATCCTTCCTGTGATACAAACTATCCTCCTCTCTCTAAATGGACAAGGGATCATCTAAAAACCCATGTAATTGGTGAATCATATGCAGGTGTTCTGACTCAGTCTCAAATAAAAGCGAAGCAAACTGCTCTGTTCTCTCAAGTAGAATTTTGCATGTTTAAATCGTTTGTCTCAAAAATAGAACCGAAAACGGTTAATATTACCCTTGTACATTCTGAATGGGTTCAAGCCATGCCATGAGAACTTAATGAATTTGAGCGAAACCGAGTTGGAGACTAATTCCCACACCAAAAGATGCATCTATTGTTGGATTAAAATGGGTTTTCAGAAACAAGATGGACAAAGAGGGAAATGTTATTCGCAACAAGGCTCGGTTAGTGGTAAAGGGATTTTGTCAAGAAGAGTGAATTGACTATGAAGAGACTTTCGCTCCAGTAGCAAGATTGGAATTACTTTGAATCTTTCTGGCGTATGTTGCACACAAAAACTTTGAAGTGTTTCAAATGGTTGTCAAATGTGCATTCTTAAATGGTGAACTAGAGGAAACAGTGTATGTTGAGTAACCACCGGGTTTCGTGAATGAAAGGTAACCTGATCACTGCTATATTCTTGATAAAGCAGTCTATGGTTTGAAACAAGCTCCTAGATCATGGTATGAAACTCTTACTCGCTTACTAAAAATGTCCCAATTTAAATAAGGTTCGGTTGACCCAACCTTCTTTCGCAAGAAAGAGGGTGACCACTTAATATTAGTTCAAATTTATGTCGATGATATCATCTTTGGTTCCACGAATCCTAGCTTAACTGTTGAATTCAGGAAGTTGATAGAGACTAAGTTTGAAATGAGCTCAATAGGTCCAATTAACTTTTTCCTTGGCTTGAATATTAGATTGGGACCCGTAGGCATATTTATCAATCAGGAAGCTTACATAAAGACCTCGCTAACCAAGTTTAGCATGATGGGTGATTCCAAAGGGAAAGTTCCTATGGCATTTGGAACAAAGCTAACACCATCTTTGGAGAAACATTTTGTTGATATGATCCTTTATCGACAAATGATAGGATTTCTTATGTATCTAACAGCTAGTCAACTCGACATTATGTTCTCTGTCTGTTATTGTGCTAGGTTCCAAGCTAATCCATGCGAACCTCACATGGTGGCTGTGAAAAACATTTTCAAATACTTGAAGCGAACATCATCTCTCGGTCTTTGGTATCCTGCAAAATCAGGTTTCTTCGTGCGAGCATTCTCAGATGCTGATCTTGGAGGATGTGGATTGGACCGAAAGAGCACCAATGGCAGTTTTCAATTCCTTGATGGGAAACTCGTTAGCTGGTAGTCCAAGAAACAAACATGTGTTTCTCTCTCCACAACCGAAGTTGAATATATTGATGCAACATCTTGCACGTCTCAGGTCATATGGATCAAAAGCCAATTAAAAGATTATGGGCTGAATATGCAGAAAATTCCTCTCTATTGCGATTTTGAAAGCGCCATTAGAATTTGCCACAATCCAGTGCAACATTCCAAGACAAAACACATAGCACTGAGATATCATTTCATCAAGGACCATGTAAAAGATGGAAATGTTGAAATTCACTTTGTTTGGTCCTCAGATCAATTGGAATACATCTTCACTAAGGCGTTACATGAATCATCGTTTAATAAGATTCTACAAGGATTAGGAATGATGGAAGCTGAGTCAGTTCCAAAACCACTCTCATTTCATTAACTATAACTTTCGCTTTTGCTTTCTTAAAATTTTTCTCACAACCGAAATCAACCGAACGCTCGGTCTATTTCGGCTCCTGATTTTTCGGGAACCGAAATGAACCAAATGCTCGATCTATTTCGCCTCTTTTAGTTTTTCAATGTAAGCGATTGTTTCAACTTGTGGGTTGGTTCTAGTATATCCTTTGTAAAACATGTATATCTTTCTCTTCCTCTTCTTTATGTCTTCAATTGTTTCCTAAACTCCAAAAATATTTTTCTTTTCTGTTTTTATCTTTTCAGAAATATTAAAATTCCAAAAATATTTTTTTTTTCTGTTTTTATTCTTATTCAGAAAAATTTAAATTCCAAAAATATTTTTCTTTTCTGTTTTTATTCCTTTTCAGAAAAATTTAAATTCCAAAAATATTTTTCTTTTCGGTTTTTATTCTTTTTCAAAAAAATTAAAATCCAAAAATATCATTGTTAAGTATCACTAATGTTCTCTCATGATGGAGCTAGGGCAAGTATTTCTCTCTCCTTTAGACTAGCTAGATGTCCCTAGAAGCATGCTGATGAATGTTGACCGAAGCCTCACAGACTTCAAGTGAAGCCTTAGTGATTCGATATACACCAATCATTTCTTCCCAATAAGGCTGTCAAACTCACTTAAGTCACGAGAAACCTTACTCTTCTCACTATGAGTAAAGAGTTTACTGCTTGGTCATTTTCACATAGCAGAGGTACTTTCGGTTCTTTATCCATCTCTTCACCATTCTCCATCTCATTTCGTTTCATTATAGTAACCCCTGAGACTCTCAGTCTTTACCAATGAGGTTTATGGTTGCACAACATCTGTGTTGATGATCTTCGTTACATTTACCATGTGCTGAGTGCGACCCAAAATCCAACACCCATAATGAATTGACGGTAATCAATAAAATGTTCTAGTTTTCACCCTAGTTTTAACGAATCCCCTTTGATGGAATGTACCAAGAAATCTCTTTTTTCTTTTTTGAGAGATCTTTATGAAATTGTCTAAATACCAAGACTTTTCTTCCCAAAAGATCCAGCTTTTTTTGTTTTTGAGATTTTTTCAAAAATCCCAAGTCACTGAAAATTATTCAAACCTACTTGTTTAACAGACCACATCGGTCTCACAGGTACTTCAACCAACTTCCGGTCTTATGTCAAGTGCTGAAGTTCGGTTGAAGCTTCGCCACCCCTTGTAGCCAAAATTTAAAAAGAAGCCTTGCAATATTTCTTAATAAACAATTGATTGTAATTTAACGGGAAACCAAATAGACACTTCTAGGTCTCTCTTGACCTTGAAGGAATCGATTCGTGCCTGGGATCCATAGTTTCGTGTCTATCTAAACATCAATTAAATCCCACAAATAATTTGCTTTATTTCTTTTCTGATGGCACACTATTGCACGAAGATCTTTATGATTTTCTCAATTCTTGGTACTAATGCCAAAATTGCAGAATTGATGGTTCGGTTGATGCTCTCTGAAGGTACACTAAATTAAGGAGCAGACCTTAACAACTATTTGAAGCGAAAGGATCATTGTCCACTGGTAACAGAATTTGAATCATTTTTGGAAATGATAAGGCGGTAACTTGATGAGATTTCAAGCCGACTCATTGGATAACAATGGTAACGGGCGGATGAATTTGAAACGGTACCTAAACCCACGCCTGGTGATGTATATCTAGGGAAACCAAGCAGTCAAATCACACTTTTTCAAGCGTCGTTTTAGGGATCGTATCATCATCACAACATATTCTTTCTCTCTCTTGGCAACAGTATAAAAGGGTTTCTCACACCTCATGTACCTCCTTACCACCTCCAAAACTCTCTCAAGAATACAACGGGCGATTTCAACTGTTCATCTTCTTCCTTTCTACAACAATGGCAGAATCATCATCCATTCAAGAACAAACTGCTACTTCATCCCTTCTGACCATCAAACCAAAATAGTGATTATTGAACTGAATCCCTTTGTCTGTGATTCCTACATGCTTCATGTGGTCGAATGTCTCAAGTATTCCCCGTTGGTCATTGCGCTCACGCAAGTTGAATCTGTTCCCATGTCGCTACTCTCACAGGTCTATTCATCTACGTCTTACGATAAACGCAAGGAACGGATCTTCTTTGACATATTCAATCACAAGACATCTGTCTCAAAATCCCGCTTCTATTCTCTGCTAGGGCTTGCTTCAGATGCCTCTATTATCTCTCCTGATTTCATCACCACTACCCAACTCTTCACTATGTTCTATGACATGGGGTATACTAATGTCCTTACAACGGTGACAAAGTTCAAGAAATCCTGCTTACCACCTCAATGGAATGGTCTTTTCACCCTCATCTTCAAGGGATTAGCTGAAAGGGTTGCTGGGTCAGATGGTGCCAACAAAGGGTTCATGACCATTCTGTATGGGCTCTATCACATAATCAATTTGGACAATGGATCCCTTATTTGGTCCCAATTGGTGTAGAGCCTCAACTCATTGTCCAAACACTCTGAAATCGCGTGTGGACCCTTCCGGATGCAGGTGACTCGCAGCGAAATTGAGCATTTTCAGATTCCCATCATGGTTGATGCGATGCAATCTTCAGTCGTAACTTTCTACACAACCAAAATCATCGTCTCTGACCCCACGAAGTTCATGTTCATCGGTTCAATTTCTGAAACAATGTACCGATGTGTTTCTAGCGAAAGCCATGTTATAGCTGATTATAGAAAACTAATACCATCGGGACCACGACAACTTACTCCATAAATGCAGAGTACCTTGGATGTTGTTGACAAACCTTCAAAGAGGGGCAAGAAACCAGAACTAGAGAAGAAGGAAGTTGAAGGTCCATCGGCCCAAGTTTCCACGCCTAAAAAGCGAAAACACGAAAAAGAATCTTCTCCTGCCCATAAAAAGCAAAAGATTAAGAAGGTGGCCAAAAAGCCAAAGGCTGCCTCTTCCACTAATTTGGATTATGTTCCCTCCGATCAAGATCAACCAAAGTCCCCTGAAGCCGAAAACATTCATCTTGAGATCTCACCAAGAGGAAATTCACCTCCTCGGTCCCCACCTCCTGAGGTACATGTAGCCGAAACTGTTCCAACTCCTCCTCCTTCACCACCTTATACAACTGTGCCTATTGTGATTGCACCACTTCCACCGCACGTTGCTTCTCAGTCTATTTCCACACCACCAACTATTATTGTAAATGTATCTGATACGGGGGCAACTACCGAAGGTCTCACCATCCCCGTCACTTCAAAACCTTTATCCCCACCTCACTCAACCAAATCAGATACAATTCTTGGTGGAGCCGATATGGAATTTAACTCGGTATATTTCAGTCCATATCGGGTTCTAAGTGATGAAGATGACAATGCTCCTCTTACTAAGAGACACTTCAAGGACCTTAACGCCAAACTTGACACATTGTTTGCTTTAGCCTCTTCTTCCTCATCATATGCTTATACAGACACTGCTGTCAAAGCACTTATTGAAACATCCATCAAGCAGCATGATGAGTCGATCAAACAAGCGACTAAGGCGGTGGATGCCTCAACCTTGTCCTGCAAAATTGCATCGGACAATGTCGCTGATGTTATTGATGAAGCTCAAATCTTTTTGGATTCTCTAAAAGGGGTTGCTAAAACAAATTCTAACAAGGTCAATTCAGCAATTGACTTTCTTTCACAGTCTCTTCAGGGTGAGCAACAAAAGTTTGAGGTGGTGCGTGATTCTCTGAAGGTCGATCAGACTAAACTTCTATCCACCATCTTTTGTCATTTTGACAAACTGCAACATAATATCACCCTGGAAAACAAAGTTCGAGATGAGCTTCCTCTCAACATATCTCAGGTTCAAACTCAGGCTCACGAGATCACCCACCTTCAAACAGAAAATGATAATCTCAAATCAGAGCGATCTGTTATTCAAAGCAATGTTGGTATTGTCCATTCTATTTTGTTACATCTGTTGGACTCCCATGATCCGGTTCTCACAATAACTACTCGTCGTCACCTGGCTGGGAAACTGCGACCAACTTTGGATATCCTTAGCCGGATAGAGGGTGTTTCGGAGACAGGTGTCCCTCCAAAACAAGGGGGAGATAACGGAAACAAAGTCGCAGCTGAACTGAAGGTTAATGTAGCTTTATTCAGTTTGAAGGATATATAGAAGAACAAAGTTGTTGCTGAAGATGATATAATTTTTGAAGATGTTGTTCAAGGTGAAGCCACTAAACCTATAAATTCAAAACTCAAACATAGTAACCAAGAGCTCACCTAGAAGCTTAAACAAGCTAATGAAGATATTGAAAGAGAAAAGAAGGAACAAGAAGCTTATGAGGCCCTGGAACGAAAGAAGTCTTTATTTCCTTTATGGTCAATGGAAAGCCTTCTGAGAGAGGCTATTGAAGCTCTGAGCACGCATTGGATGGAGCCGATCCTCTCTTTCGAACTGGAAAATTCAAAGGATGCTCAGTTTGATATGCCCATCACCCGAAAAGCATTGGTATTTCATTGCTTTGATTCAATTGTTCCAATCCCCTCTCCTGATCCAAAGGTTGATCGAGATTTGCTCAAATTTTATGTTTCTTTAGCTCAACCACAATACTTCACTTGGAGCAAATAGAATATCACAACTGTGAAGGTATTGAAACCTACTTCGGCTGGGAAATTTATAAATGTCAAGTTCAAGGTGACACGAGGCTTTGGTGGCTTGGTTCATGAGATCACCCTTGTTAATCTGCCGAACTTAAATCCACATGATTGATCATATCAAGCGGATGCTAGTCTGCTATATTCTTGAAGTGGAAAAAATGGATCAGGAGGTCGCCTCTTCAATCAGAAAGAAGCCTATTGTGAAGCCAATCGGGAAGGCAAGTGACATGAAGGTGACGATTAAAGGTAAAATTGATCCACAATTTTACACTATTTTTTCACAAGGGGTGAAGGTCAAAGATGTCTGTTTGCTTTGGCTGATAAACACTTGTTCTCCACCGCGTGCTTAGAACATATTCTTCAAATCATATACCGGTGTGACCAGATCAGTGAAGCAGATAAGAAGTTATTTACGGACATGCTTCGGTGGTATATTTACTTTCGAAAAACTTTGCTTGCAATAATACCAAAGCCATTCAAGTCCATGAAGTCATCTGCTCTTACTCAACCAAAGTGATCTCTTCCCTCAATTGGCGCAAGGGGGAGATTGTTGAGTTTAAAGGTGTTGCGCCATTAGGCCTTAATAGTTTGGTCCATTTTGTACTCTTGGTTTTGGGCCTGTCCAACCATGTTTAGCTTTAGGGTTTACTTGTATATACATAGCGCATGCATGCATTATGTAGTTAACACTTTTGATTATTTTCCATATCAAGTATTTTAACCCTAGCACACCTCTACAGTAGCAATTCACAATAAATTCTTCTGAGGTGGAGCATATTAATCATTCGACATACGTTTGATTCTTCGGTGTGTTTTATTACTTGTCATTGATTATTATCATTTTCTTGATATCTAATGGATCTATCAATCTTATATAATTAATTCTCATCACAACCATGAGGGGGATGGAGTACACCGGAGAACACATCGTTCACAAACACCTACATGTTGTGAGCATGCTAGTGATCCATTGGACTGTCTAGAAAAGTCTGTAGTCGTCATCTATACTCCGTTAGATGACTGGAAACATCAGAAACATTGAGGCCTCTCATCATTATATTTCATCACACCCAACTATTACATCTACCCATGTTTTACCCAACACAGTTTGGAGATATAAAATACATATACAGTTTAAATCATCTAAAACATGTATAAAATCTTTCATCCAGCATAGACAACAAGTATTCAGACAATATGCACACATATCATGTAATTTATATAACATACTTCATATCTATGTGTAATATGAAAGTGACTATGCACTCACTTGTTAAAGCGACGACTCGAAATTTGAGCAGCACTTCGCTTCTTAACAATATGATTTCTTTCAACGAAACCTACTATTATTACCACTAGATTTTAGTCTAATAATTATGACTAATTATTAGTCTAGATTCTTCATTAAATCAGAGTCTACTTCATGATCTATCAAGTAAGGATCAGTCAGGCAAGACAGTTGGGAGGCAGGACCATTTCGGCATATAGCTTTTCTGAAATCCAACAACCAAACCCAACGGGATCATTCTAGACACCTCTCCCTTAAGTAGTTCAATCAGTATAACGAATTTGAATCACTAAAAAACTTTAGTTATAGTTTCATAATAATGGTATTATATTTAAATATAAGCTATATTCAAAGTAGGGTAGGCGTATCTCACTTACAGCAGGTTTTGCTAAAACCGGGTTCCGCCGGAGCAGAGCTTCTGAGCAGAAAAGCTCTTTTTCTCGGAGCCTTCAGGTGCTCCGGGTCTTTTCTCTAGAAACTTGAGGTTACTAGGGATTTAGAGGGGTTTTGGGATTTTAGAGAGAATTCAGAGAGAGAAAGAAAGGCTTATGGTGTGAAGAAAATATGAAGGATCCACCCTTTATTTATAGGGGTTGTATTGTAGAGTAGGCCCTAAGTTTTGCCAGTATCTTCTGCGTACGAGCTCCATTTTATACGTTCTTTATACCCACATATTGGTATTTACAAGTACTACAACTTTCATTTAGACATCGTCGGCTAATTCTCATTTTATCTCCGATTTGCAAAACTGTATCGAATTTATCGCGCTCGAAGAGTAGGGATTAAGTTTCGTCCATATCTTTAACATACAAGCTTTATTATTGAGGTTCTTTATATCCATGCATTGGTATTTACGAGTACTACAACTTTCATTTAGACCCATCAGCTAATTCTTATTCTATCTCAGATGTACAAAATTGTATCGAATTCGACGCACTCGAAGAGTAGGGACTAAGTTTCGTCCATATCTTTCGCATAAGAGCTCCTTTTTTGACTATCTTTTTATCATTGAACTCCTATTAACGATATATTCATTTCTTGTTTAGATTATTTTCGCTAAAAATCGACCGATCTAAAATTTGAATTTCGGGTTGTGCACTGATATGCTAAATCTTAGAAAAATCGCAACTTCCTCATATGAAGTCAGATTTGAACGTTCTTTTTATGCACACTCTCGGTTTCATGTATACTATGAATTTTGTTTAGATCACTAAGGTTAAAAAGTATTTTATCAAAAATTCACTTTTTACGTTACGTTGTGTCATGACGGTTTAGCCGTAAAACTTCGACACGTCATAACTTCTTCGTTATAGCTTCGATTTCGCCGTTATTTATATCTACGGAATTCTTGTCATGACCACTACCGCTTTCTTCATAGATATTGGGTTTATCCACACTTTTATTTTTTACGCTTATTTTTACTCTTAATTTATTATATTTTATAAATAAGTATAAGCACATAAAATCACATAATTCACATAATACTCAAGTAATTCATTTTTATTACTTCAAAATGGGTTACAATGGTTGAACTTGACTATTACATCATTATACTAATGCGTAGCCCAGAAACACGGGTGTTACAGATTATGGACTTAAATCTTTAGATTTTGGTTTTAGATTGTGCTCACAACGTGAGATATAAGGTCTCACGATATGAGAATGGAAGAACTGTTTTCTGCTGAGCTTTTTGAACCTCATAACGTGACAGCAGGATGTTCGCGTCGTGAAGCCAACTCAAATGATTTTTCCAAAACTGATTTGGCTGAATTGGGACGAGTCGAGGTGGAATCAGATTGAGTTGACTTTCACGACGTGACTAAGGGCTGGTGACAATGTGAGGCTTGATAATTAGCATTGTGGGATGTTGACATTGTCTTTGACCAGTGACCTTTGGTATGGGTTGACTTTTGATCAAATTTCTATTTTTTAGATGGTAGACTTAGATTTTACCTTGTGTGGATTTTTAAGAGGTGTTTAGCACCCATTATTTGGTGATGAGAGCTGTTAGATGTGGTCGGCGTGACATTATGTTGAGTTTTAGTCTGCTTTGTGAGTCTCCTCACTATATTTGTAGGTCGAAGGAACCAATGTCAACCCACTGGATTATGTTATTTAGGAAGGCCAAGTGGTAGACCTTGGCAATTATATGAAAGACATGAATATGGATCGTGACAAATTGTATACAAGACCTGGGTATGGACCCTGGCAATTATATGTATTATGATAATTGTCTTTGTGATGCTTGCATGGAAGATTAGGAGGTGGTTCTTGGCACTTGTGTGTAAGACTTGGGTTATGGCCTTTGACTTGGTAAGGAAAAACTATGATATGGCTCATGGCATTATAGTAGTTGTAAGAATATGGTTGGCACATAAGATTCCCTATTCTATGTATGGTATGTGGTATTTTAGGGAACTCATTAAGCTTTGTGGTTATGGTTTCTTATTTATGGTTTTAGGTACTTCCGGCTCCAAAGGGAAAGGTTCGACGTGACTGCACAACATTCCCCAGAGTTTTCTGCATCGGCTATTTATGATTTTTACTCTGATGTTTATATGATATATTCACTTTGATTGTTTTTGGATCAAATCGTTCGTATGGTTTATTGTTTTGAAAATGAAAATTTTACTATGGATTTTTTGGGACGTTACAAGTGGGTATTAGAGCCTTGGTTTGAGGGATTCGAGGACACTCTCGTCTATGACTTAACTCAAACTGAGGAATTGGTATTCTGTTTGAAAAAAATATTCTAAAAAGATTTTTATAAATAAAGGGGATGTGATGCGTGAAATCAGCTGAGCTCAAGTAAGTGATTCCCATAATACCCACACATGTTGATACGCTATTTGATATGGAATGTTTACATGCTAGGATAAGGCTAAGGATACCTTCATGAATTACATGATATATTGGCCTTATTTGTAATGGCTTGTAACCTAGGAAGAACTAGATGCTATGTTAGATTTGGAATCTATATTTGTGGAAGTGATTGCTAAGTGTATGTTTTAAAAATTGTATACAATTAGGATCATATAACCCTAGAAAGACTAATTTAGCAAAATTTACTGTTCCTCATCTGGTTGTGGTCCTATGGTAGAATCATTTATTTGACAATCTATTTGATCTAGTATTGTGTATAATTTACATGTATAAAGCAACTAATAGTGTTAGTGGAAGTTCCTAGCATCGTAACAACAAGTGGGTTGGGATGTCTTTTGATTGTTTTGTGGCTTTTGAGTGTCACTAAACAAATGTTGCTTGTTTTGTTCTTTCTGGGACTCTTTTTGATGTGACTTAACTATTAAGTGAATGCATTAAGTTACATGTTGCAAAGGTTAAATAATCTTAGAGTGATTAATTTGTCCCTATTGCACAACTCTAGTCTGAGTCTAACCGTTGTAGGGTTGGGTATTTTAGTTGAAGGATTATCTAAGCTTTGTTGCATGTAATTGTATTCATAAAGTAGTTAACTGACATAAATGAGAGTTTTTTAGCAGCTGATGGTAGGGTGAGGTGAGGAACCTAGAAGAGCATAGGAAGTGTTTTAGTGGGTTGGATGCACTGTTTAGTAGGTATTTGGAGTACCAATTTGATAAGGTGACTTAGAGGATTCAAGATAATTCTTGAGGAAAGTATGGATACAATTAGAAGGTAGTATTGGGCCCGTACTACTGAAAGAATAGGATCCGTACTCAAATCAAGGAAAGTTACAGAGATTCCAGGAAGCCTGTAGGATGAGGATTTTTGTGTGTATGTTCTGATTATTGTATGGCTGTTTTTTAGACTGGTGATGAGCACTCATGGAGGAGGATTTGGTTCAGGCTAAGGTGCTGGTGCTGGTGTGGAGCCGATTGATGAGCATATGCAAGAGTTCATCTCATCAGAGATTACTCGCGGTATTATGGAGTCCATCCCTATAATTTTTTGTACCATCAAGGAGGGGACTATGGTGCTTCTAGATGAGCGACTCATGGCCTTCTGGGTTGAGATCGTAGAAGGACAGTTCGGAGCACATACTCCCTCTTTTTAGAAGTTCTAGTCCTATGGATCTCCGAAGTCATTTAGGGATAAGGACCCCATTGCTAGTCGTAGATGAATCGCTGACATGGAGAACACTCAGCAAACAAGCTTCTACCCTGAGGGCGGCGAAGGTGGGATTTGCATCCTGCCTTCTGAGAAACCGAGCCCATGATTAGTGGGAGGAGGCTTGTCATACATTAGGATCTGCGGCTATGGTGGCAATGACTTGGGAGGAGTTTGTTACAAGATTCCAGGAGGAGTTGGCTCCAACGATTAAGGTGCAGCAGCTAGTGAGTGAGTTTCAGGACCTTCTCTAGACTACTGAGACTGTGACAGAGATCATTGCCAAGTTTCGAGAGACGGATTTATTGGTTCCGCAGTATGCTACGGACGAGGAAATAATGAAGACGAGGTATTATGACAAGTCGAGGGATGACATTAGAGAGTTTTTGAGCTTGCCAGGGTGCAAGAGCTTGAATGACATGATTGCTAGAGCCTGGGAACTGGGGATTGAGATGGAGCTTCAGGAGAAACGCAATCCAGAGCAGGTGCAGAAAACGGTGGGCTACGTGAAGAGGCCCAATACTTCTGACCAATGATCAAGGGGACAACAAGATCAAGGTCATTACGGTATGTGCGGGAAACCATACGATGGGATATGTCGACCTAGGGGAATGGGTTGCTACTAGTGTTGTGGGATTGATCATGTTAGTAGGGATTTCCCTTAGGGATCGAGTCTGATATCTTTTCACTGCAACAAAGTGCGCCACAAGAAGGTTGACTGTCTGGGATTGATACGTGGAGCAGTACATACACCAGCTCCAACCACTAAGAGGTTAACTGATGTCCGCGAAGGCAGAGTGGAGGCTCCCGTAGTGAGGAGTCGGGTGTTTCAGTTACAGATCGAGCAAAGTTGAGTTCCATTAGCTGACGTCGCAGGTGTGTATTGTGATTCTTTGAAAATAATGTTATACTATTCCTAGGTACTATGGTTTCCGTAATTCTCATTCATCTTATATGCTATTAGTGTATCCGTATATGAAGGGTATACTTAAGGAAATGAGTGCTTTTAAGAGCAAGCTAATGGAGGGTGACCTTAATGTAGGTTAGATGGATATAGTCCAACCTTTTCTTATATAACTATATACATATGACATGAATGGAGTCTCAATGCTTTATTATATAATTATAACTAATATATAATTATTTTAATAGATATCCTTAGTGAAGCTAATGGGCGGAATGGTAGTATAACAATTATTCGAGTTGAGTGACGACATAACATACTACAGTTATCCGTTTGAAATTGGATGTAGTGACGGCATAATATACTACTACTATCCATTTGAATTGAGCGTAATGACGACATAATATACTACTATTACCAATTTGAGTAGAGCGCAGTGACGACGTAATATACAAATACTATCCGTCTGAGTCGTTTGACGACATAATAACGACCTAATATATTACTATTATCCATTTGAGTCTAACGTAGTGACAACATAACATACTACTATTATTCATTTGAGTTGAGTGTGGCGACGACATAATATACTACTATTATCCATTTAAGTCGAGCGTAGTGACAAAATAATATATTATTATTATTATTCGTTTGAGTTTAGCGTAGTGACAACATAATATATTACTATTATTCGTGTGGGTTTAGCGTAATGACGACATAATATATTTCTATTATAGTTTGAGTCGAGCGTAGTGATGACATAAAATATTCTATTATTTTTTGGAGTGGCGCGAAGTACGAGTGGCTATGGTACGCATGACAGAACTATGTGACGTGTCGAGGGAAAGGGATAGTTAGTGAATCATATGTTGTCACACCCTCGGCCGAGGTGGCACAACATGTCGGGCTATGAGACATAGCTCATGGATCACAGGTAAACTGGATATATAGTACAAGTACTACAATAAACAAACAGTAGTTGTATTCCATCTTGAAGTTTGAATACAAAGTTCTTACAAATAATAATAGAGTACATGAATTGCCATAACTAGGTAGGCAGATATAACAAAAGCTAGTAAACTAGGTCGCTTGAAATATATGATTATTCCATCGAAATGCTTGTTTAGTGATTCCCTGAGAATACATATAGTTTTGAGGGTCAACACAAGGTTGATGAGAGTTACAGCTTTGCTGCTAAAGCAATAGTGATACTTTTAAAATGACTGAAAAGTATTTTCTTTTTAAGTAAAACCATACTTTAAAATGAATTTGGAAAGAGATACCATAAGTAAATCCTTACTTAAAATGTTTTGTAGAGAGAGAAACCAAGTCCATGGTTTGTAGAGAGAGAGAGACAGAGAGAGAGACAGAGAGAGAGAGAGAGAGAGAAACAGAGATCCAATTAATGTTTATAGTGAGTCTTATAACTGAGCTATCTTACTAGATATAACCCATTACGATGCTTTATTGGATGTGTGGATAAAGACTTAAGACATTTATCATCCGCTTTGATCGATCTATCTAGGTTGTAGCTAGCAACCCCAGGTAGGGGTGTCAACTCGTATAGATCTATACATATGTATCACGCTCCAAGGATTAACGATTATAGTCGAGTGGATATACTAAGTGTTTACACTTACGTAATGAATAGCGTCTCACTGTAAAATCCATTAACTAATGTACCAGAATAAATTTTTACTAAAGAAGCCAATTATGTTCGATAAGTATATACATAAAAGTGTTTAATACTTACTTAAATAGGTGGTAAATCTTACAAGTACATGTATAAATTTCACGTTATAATATTTATAACTTATATATATATATATATATATATATATATATATACACACACACACACACACACACATGCATGATATAAGTTGAATACTACAAAGGTGGTAAACTTTTATGACATAGAATTTATGGCATGCCTTTTGACCACATAAAATCATAACGTTGTTGAAGGTAAAATGATATGTTATGTTGACTAGTTGTTTTATTTTAAAAAAACATAACATATGTAATATCAAGTTTAGCAACTAGTTTATGTGTAAATAATATGTTATTTGGAAAAATAACAATTCTAAACCAGATATGATTTTTTCTTGCGTTTTCATAAACGATATAAGTTTTTCATATGTATTCTCCCCCAAATACTAAAAAGCTTAAAAGAGGAGCTGTAAGCACTCATCTTAATGTGTGATTTTCGGTTTTGACTCGAGAATGTGATTTGATTTTTGGGAAGCACCACGAAATAGCACAATCTAGCAACCACTTTTAACCCATATTGAGCATGATTTCCATGAAATAACACTATAAACTCAAGTATAGAACTTGGAACACCACAGAAAAATATCACACAAGAGATGACACCATAGGTTGTGGCCGAGGGTGGAGTTGCGACGACAGCGGGCTGCTCTGTCAACCTTGTTGCCTTGGTTTCTATTCTGCCCGACATCGAATGACAAGAGGGGGATGGGACAGTAGGTGGCGGTTATCGGAGGGGGTTTGGGGGCTGTTGGTCAGCAAAAAATAGGAGGAGGCGGTGGCCTTGGTGGCTCTCGGTTGTCAGTGGTCCAAGCCACCCTCGGTGGTTGTGTTATCGGTCGAAAGAAAGAGCAACCTAGGGAGGGAGATTACGAGAGTATTGCTTATTTTTGGTGTGTTCAATTGAGGAAGGAAGAGTTCCTTTTTATAGCTCAATCAAGCATGTAAGCCTCTAGCCATGCACCATGCTTGGAAATTTAATCAAACACTCAAGACAACCATGCCTTGTACCATAAAGTGAGAGAGTAAGGTGAGGGAGAGAGGTGCATGTGGGCAAGGGGAAATGATGGGGCAATTGGCTGATTTTCTTTCCTTATGCAAGAAAGGGTGGTCATGGTGATGTCATTAATCACAAAAGTCCTAAAAACCTTCCTCGATTTGTGTGCCAAGTTCTTGACTTCTAGTATTTTTCCGAAAGTTGCGAATGATAGAGTTGAGTTCAAGGATTCCAAAAATCCGAACGAATAAATGTTTTGAGTTGTAGAACTCAAGGAAATTACATTTAAATATTTTTATTTAAATGTCCCGAAACGTCCGATTTTTCGAATTTTACAAATATTTTTGCTAAAAATATTTCGAGTATGGAATTAGATAATAGACCATAGTCTGAGTCCAAAAATGTTCTTGGAATTTCCATTTGAGGTATGCAAGCACCTTAATGGATCAAAACAGTTTTTACAATTTAAAGAAAATCAGTGTTATACTGGTTTGTTTTCTTATAACAGTCGTATCTTTTGCATACGAACTCTGGTTTGGACGTTCTTTATATTCCAGACTCAAATGAATGTGTACTACGAGTCTAAAGTGTTTACTTCGCTCACAATGACTTAATACAAAATTTCAATTTCTCAGACTTATTAACTAAGGTTACAGTTTGTGCTACATGTTTCGTTTGAGGTTTTCCACAATTGGAAGTAAGATACTAGCTGATATCTTATTTTAATTGTAATGAAATTATTTATTTTTCAAAATATGTATTATAGCTCAATAGGTCAAGTTATAAAGAAGTTTGTGGTGAATTGACTATCTACAATTTTACACCTAAATTGTGGGATGTCACATATATTGATTTATGGCCTTCCTATTCTCATCATGTGAGAAATCAACTTTCTACTCAGTGGGATTTGTGTCATACTCAGCAGGATTATCCTGCTTAGAAAACTCTGAAGGGTCCTCAGAGGGATCTTATGATGATTCAGCTAGCTCTCTAGTAGTTTATGAGGAATTGTCCTCCATGTATGGTTAAAGAAAATAGAGGTATGGGAAATTCCGGAAAAATGGGTATCCTTGTTCTTAAGAGGGAATGACACATCTTGATCTTGATCTGGAAATGGTTTGATATTCCTATTTCCAAGATCTGCCATTCTTGCACAATGACCGTGCTATCTCTCCTTGATAGTGATGGTCTTAATCGTTAGGTTCTAAGTTTTATGGGATTCCCGGGTGTTTAGTCTATCAATTGCCATATCCAAGTTTAGTTGTATTTGGGTTTAACCATAATTAAGCATAACTGAACAGGCTATGCCTAGTTGTGGTCCGACCCACATATTATTCTAATCTCAGATATCGTGTTTGAACTAAACTCTTGAGTTTGGGTTCCTATAGATTTGGTTGTATATATTTGGGTGTTTTCTCATCAAGGGATTGAGTATATATATAACTCTATACCTGAAGCTTGTTTGTGTCATTCTTGTTTTGTACTTCAAGACTATCAAGTAAGGGTCAGTCAAGTGAGAAGTGTCGGAGGGCAGAACCATTTTAGCATATAGTCGTTCTGAAATCCAGGAACCCAAGCCACAGTTCAAACTAGACACCTCTCCCATAAGTAATCTATCGGTAGTGTAATTTAATAATAATACTTCTATTTGTAGGTTTGAGGACAAACCTAATCGAAGTATAAGTCCCTACGCTATAGTCATACTTCCTAAGGAAGTACTAGTTCGCTATAGTCAATAGCTCTGATACCAATCTGTCACACCTCGGTTGGCGGCAGAAACTTCGGGTTGCACGACGTTAGGATGTTGGATCACATATCATTAAGCATACATTGAACAATACAAAACAATGCAAAACATAAATTTGTCAAGTAAGACTGATAATATTAATTACTAAATTTGTCAATTCAATCAACTCATGTATGGTTGTTCATCACACATGCTTACACATTAATTTACTTATTTTCTAATTAACCCTAGGTTCATATTCACTAATACTAGGCATACAAATATTGTTTTCACAAAACCATATGATTCAAGAAATTAAGAAGATGTTCATGCAACTCAATAACTTGATTACTAATAGAAAATAATTATTATTAACACATAAGGGTCTTTAACAAGCTTAACAAGACATTTCACCAAATCAAATTAATCCAAGCCATAAAATCACACCATATTCATAAATTCATATACTCTAAACATATGTAAAAAGATTTTAGCTCATATCTACATCAAAATAACAACCTAAAATCGAAATCTAATGATTCAAACATGGTTTATGCAAAAGATTAAGAAAAAGAGTAATGTTTATTGCCTTTGATGTCTTCTAACTAGACTTCTAAGTTGAATTCTCAAAAACCAGATCTCCAAGAACCCTTCTGATCGTCAATGAGTTGCCAAAAGTCTCCAACATGTCTTAGGGTTTTGGGAATAAACGATTATATAAAAATTCATAAATTACGCACCAACTTGTCAAGTTTTTAGACTCAACTCGACGAGTTTTTCACTTAACCCGTGTGTACGGCAAGGCATTCTTGAATCGCGAAACTTCCAATCAACTCGTCGAGTTGATGGCCAACTCGCCTAGTTTTTCTTCTTTTAAGCTCTATTTCTTCCAACTTCAATCCCCAAGCTTCCAATTGCTAGTCCTGCTTCTTTTTTCACTCGAGCATGTCTGTAAGGCTGAAAAATGTAATTTTAACATAATTAAGTACCTTTTTTTTTCATAAATAGAGACAAATTAACCAAAAAGTATTAAGATACTATAGGAAATATATGATCAAATATGCACATGTCGAAATACCCCACACTTGACTTTTGCTTGCCCCCAAGCAAAACTGAATTTTAGCACACTAGCATCTTATAAGACAATCCTAATCACCTAGACATTATGCTAAGACCTCAATGCATGCGTTTGTGTCTAAAATGTTTCCTAGGCACCCCCTGACCCTAAATCCATCCTCTCATGTTATGCCTCATAAACACTCTCCCTTTTCTTTTGAACAACGCTCATGTTATGCCTCCCTCTAAATCCATCCGCAAAAAACTTTCTTAACCTCAAGTCATTTTTGGTTAAACCCCCAAGCACACATACGATAAAATAACCTAGAAAAGAAATTTACAATGAAAATAAAAATACTTGACACTTTGAATCTTCAATAATTTGTAGCTTTTGTTCTTGATATCTCTTCTTTGTCTTCATATCTTTGTAAATTATTTCTTTCAACATTGCATCACTTTTTTTCACTCACACTAAAAACCTAAAAAAAACGTATGCTTATGCAAGGGGATTTAACTTCATCCTTTATTGGTTAAAGGAATTAGTCTCATGTGCAATGACTACTTAAGCTTTCCTAGATACATTTCTGGTACACGATGCTAAACATATTACATCCCTCAAAGTAAGAGAGGTTATGTTTTTGTCCCATCATTTTCACTATAATAAAGGGAACCACAAATGCATTATAATATATATAGGCTCAACTAAACATTTGGGTCCTCATAAAATCATCAAACACAATGCTAGCATGGAATTCTAATTGCTTTTACCATAATTTTCTAAGGTAAGTCCTAGTAATTTTATGCAAAAGTTTTTTAAAATTATACCTAGGATTAGGATTCTAATTTAACTAATGTAACCAACCCCCTACCCCACACTAAATTCATGCAATGTCCCCATTTCATGTTATGAATGATAAAGAACATAAAGTAAAGAGAGAATTTGAACAAACTCCCTGGGCTAGTAGTTACGAGGTTGATCTTCTTCATTTTTTAGCTCCATCTTCAACTGACTTCGGCATGGGAACAACTCATTTATGCCTTGGGTGTCAAAATTTCGTGTGACACGCCTCCATATATAGATGAAAAAGCTCTTAGAAATGCTCGAGAAATAGTCTTCAAAGAATTTAATTAATACCGCGTCAAATAGAAAATCGTTGACTTGAAAATAAGAGAATGAGAAACTTGTCGGGTTCAGGTGGAAACTCGTCGGGTTATAGCTTTACTGGCAGAAAGTCATGATTTTATGCTGGGACTCGTCGAATTCTATATATGCACTCGACGAGTTTCTTCGTTGTATGGACAAAAATCTTCTTTTCTACTTCAGGTCCTTTTTGGAATTTGAGGAAAGTATTAACGCAATACTCCCCCTTGTTTCTCTTTAGTAAAAAGACACTTAATTATCAGACTCATAATCGGACTCAAAAATCCTAATCTTCTCGTCTAGAAACTACTTCTCACGTTTATTCCTCACGCTTTATTCATGCATTCAATCCCTCACCCTAAATTCTGAAAAGATCAAAAACAACTCTAAGTAATAAAAAGGAAAACATATTGAAGATCCTAATTACTTTCTAATTAACTAATAGTTTAAACATCAACCAAACAAACAAAATTAAAAGCACACCAAAAAAATAAAAAATTGTTTTAACACGCAACACAAATAAAAATAAATGGATAATCAATCTTCTTCTTCCTCCTCGAATCCTCCTCCATACCCGCTACCACTAGTTCCACTTTGCATCGTGCGCCATCTCTCCTCCCAACTTCTCATACAGGGGTAGTCGGGAGCATCATGCATCTAGGGAATGCTCATATGGTGCATCATGTGGGCAAGGGTCATATGATGATAATTTAAACTGTGTCCAATATCATCTTGATAAGCCTAAAACTCCACATTGTAGGGGTCCATTGGTATCATCTTTAATCGGAATCACAGGTGGTTCTTCGTGCACATGCCCTTGCCTTGGTCTTACCCTTCTTCCCAGTTGCTCGGGTGCCACCACTTCATCCTCATCTAGGATAGCAAAGTTACCACCACCATAATCCTCATTTGGGTATCATAGTTAAAACATTCCCAGCTCCCCTTTCCAAAATACTAAATGATCTCGCCAATCGACTCACAAACATATCCCTACAAAATCTTGAAGTTTTTATATCTTTAACCGCACCTTCACCCAAGTATATTGCGAAACAATATGGGATGTTGCAGAAAGTATTGGGCATGATAATGCACCACAGGTAGAATACATCAACGCTCGGTACCTTATCATCATCCTTCCTCATATTGATGGAACTAGTGATGAGCTGGTAGATTAAGCGGTGAACTGGCGACCTAATGCTCCCCTCTTGAGCCGTGGATGGAATGTAAACATTATTTGCAATTATGGTCCACAAATTTGCCCTATTTGTTCCTTGCGGGAAAACCTTGTGACAATTATACAAGAAAGTCCCAAAAGCTTCAGTCATGACCACCGATTCGTCATATAAGCTCAGTCTCCAACCCAACTCAATCATGCTGCATTCCAGATACTCACCACCAAGACAAAATGTCAAAGCATTCTTATCATAATAATCATTCCCACCTCGGAATGTAAGAGTGGAATAAAACTCCAAACACAGCTCCTGGTATACTGAGTCGTGCATCCGAAACAGCCTCCTCCATCCATCACAGGTAACTTATACTCCATTATGAATGAAAACTTTTGTCAAATACGGGTTCAAGGCCTCCACCAAACCCACTTGATCCAACCAAGTCCAGTTCAACTCGTTTGGCACATAAAAATCCTTTGTCTTGAGTGTTTCTAGCCTTTTCCTCCACCTAACCAAGGTAGCCTTCGATCCAATTTGAAGGAAGTTGAACCAAGGGAAGTCCCCTTGGCCCATTTGAGAACTTTGTCCTCTGATTCTAAAAATTTTATACAAAATCAACCACTAGGAAAAACCAAACAAACCATAGAAACTGTTAAAAATAAAAATTTGGGAAACAGCAACATGAACTCGTCAAGTTTAGTAGTGGACTCGACGAGTTCGATGAAAATTTCAAGCCTCCTTAACTGATTCGAACATATTCAATCTATTGTACTCAAAATTACTTTAAGGGTTTGTTCAGGGTGGTAAACCAAACATTAATTCACAAAAAAAAAATTCCAGTTGAAATGCTCTAAATTAGTCCAAATCAAAACCCTAATGTTCATGTCAAATTCAAAAATCGGGTTTTTAACAAATTTCAACCATTAAACTACCAAAAATAAAACCTTTAACGGAATTATGAGTGAAAAACTAACCTTTATGGGAGAAATGGAGTGAAATCACGGAAATGAAAGTTGTTTGCTTGAGAGAATTTGCTTGTTGAGTCGTAGGCGAGTGACGAATGAGAATGACAAAGCTTTACCCTTTAGGGTAAAAAACCTAACTTACTGAGTTTAAAAACTAATTTTTTTCGGTAATAGAAGTCTACTCATTGAGTTCGGGGTCCCAAACTCGTCGAGTAGAGATGGGTTTTTACAAAATATTGTGAATGTTTAGATGGACTCGGTGAGTTTTTGACTCTGTTTGAAATTTTTTTGCTCCCTTTAAATAATTTCCACTACACCCCACACTCAAACTTTGCTTGTCCTCAAGAAATCATTTTAAGCTAAAAAGAAGATTTAGATTGAAAATTACTAAAAAAACACACAAAAATAAAGAACAATAAAAGACTAAAAATAAAACGAAAAGGAAATGGTCAAAGAAAGCAAACTCAAACAGCGGGTTTCCTCCCATAAGCAATTCTTTTTTAGCTGGAATCCTTCCTGCTCTACGTTGCGGCGACATTCTCCAAGTCCAACCCTTCTTCTAGCATTTCTTCATTTGGCATGCCCTCTTCATATTTCTTAACTCTATACCAATTTACTTTAAAGCTCAACCTATCCTTTTTTCATAACTCAATCACCTCATATGGATAGACATGCTTAATTGTAAAAGGGCCGGACCAACGAGTGCGCAATTTTCCGGGAAAGAGCTTTAGTCTTGAATTGTACAAAAGAACTTTCTGGTTAGCTTCAAATTCCTTGTTACCTTTCAACCTTGCATCATGCCACCTTTTTGTCTTGTCCTTATAAATCAACGAGTTAGTGTAAGACTCATTCCTCAATTCTTCCAAAGCATTCATTTGCAAAAGTCGTTTGGCACACAACTCACTTGGCTCAAAATTGCATGTTTTCAAAACCCAATAAGCTTTATGTTCAAGTTACTACCAGTAGATGACATTCTTTACCATATACTAACCTATAGGGTGTGGTTCCAATAGGTGTATTGAATGAAGTCCGGAATGCCCAAAGTGCATCATCCAATTTATCCGCCCAATCTTTCCTATTTCTACCCACCGATCTTTCCAAGATTCGATTGAGTGCTCTATTTGAAATCTCAATTTGTCTATTTGTTTGTGGAAGGTATGCTGTTGAAAATCTATCGTGTATACCATATCTTTGCAACACTTTTGCTAGTTGATCATTAGTAAAGTGGGTTCCCCTATCACTTATCAATGCCTTTGATACTCCAAACCTATAAAATAATCTTTTAAAATACTTCACCACGACCCTTGCATCATTTGTTGGTAATGCTTGTGCTTTTGCGCACATTGAAACATAGTCAACTGCCACATGTACGTGTTTACGACCTTTAGATGAAAGCAATGGTCCCATGAAATCTACACCTCACACATCAAATATTTCACACACTTGGATGATCCTTTGAGGCATTTCATTCCTTACAGAAATATTACCTGGCCATTGACAAGCATGACACTCTCCTACATAAGTTGCTGTAACATCCGGATTTCCAGGTACATTAGTTATTCATTATTTTGGAGATTTTGAGAGAGACTCGGCGAGTTGATGCTTAGACTCGCCGAGTAGAGTCGCGAATTTCCATCCGGGTTAATGATTGGACTCGGCGAGTCGACTAGTGGACTCGACGAGTCCGCGCTGTTTAATGAAACCCTAATTTACGGGGATTGAGACCTAATTAAAGGCCCTTATGGCCTTCATTTGCGGCTACCAGTTGATAGAAAAAAACCCCAGAGTGTGTGAACGTTTTGAGAGAGAGAGAGAGAGAGAGAGAGAGAGAGAGAGAAAGCCATTTTTTGATCCTTGTGTGGGTGTTTTGCAAGAAGAAGGTGGCCAAGGCAAGAGGAAACTGAAGAGGGTACTAATCTGTGGATTTTAGAGCTTGGGGACTTCATCTTGAGGTAAATATTCGATCCTCTTTCAGTTTTGGTGTAAGTTTTGAGAGTTAGGATTTCTAGCCCCTTTTAGAGTATGATTTGTGAAGCAAATGGTCCCTTCTTGTGTTGAGGCCTCAAATCTGGATCCAAAGAGGTCCAGAGACCTTAAATCCTTGATCTTTATTGAGTGTCTTTGAGAGATATGATTTTTGGATGGCATGTTGAGGCCATTTCATCAAATAGAGTCATAGGGTCTTTGCATGGGCATCAAGATCCAAACTTTACGTGTTTATTATGATCAAGGAGGGTAGATCTATGGGTTAGAGGAACAGATCTGACCTCAGGAGGTCATTTCTGAATAAGCATGGCATGAACTCACTGAGTCCCAAGAACAAACTCGGCGAGTAGGGCAAGGGTTTCCCGTAAGTCACTCAGTGAGTAACTTGTCGAGTTGGGGAATGACCCGGTGAGTCAGAAGGGGGTAGAGGATTACAGGTGGAACTCACCGAGTTGAGTCGTGGTGGCCCTGCGATTCATGCCAGGTGTAACCCGTCGAGCAGGGGAAAGGCTCAACGTGTCATGAGAGGCTAGATAGATAGTGGACACGTGTAGACTCGCCGAGTCGCCCAAGTGCACTCGACGAGTCAGGTCAAAGTTTGACCATTGACTTTGTGGACTTTTAGGGATTGGTCAATAGTGGGGTCTTTGAGCCAAGAGAGGGGTAAAATGGTCTTTTACCCTTCTGAGAGGGGCTAAGAGAGGGTTGGGTCTAGTCGTGAGAGTTATATTTATGAGCGTATTTACTTTATGTGGTTAGGCGGGGACTAGACTATACTGCTACTGAGTCAGGGACTTACCGAGACATCTGAGGTGAGTCTTCTCACTATACTTACCTTGAGTGGTGATTAGCGTTATGTGACAGAGTTATTGCATGCTATTTATGTGATGTGTTGCACTGCATTATTTCTATGTGATTTATGTCGTGTGTATACTAGAGTATATCAGAGTGAGAACCGGAAGGTTCACAGAGCTAGGACCCAAGGGTCCACAGAGTTAGGGCCCAAGGGCCCGCAGAGTTATAGCCTTGAGTGGCTAGTATGTGATATGTGTGATATTTTGGGGAACTCGCTAAGCTTCATGCTTATAGTATTTTGTGTTATGTGTTACAGGTACTAGTGAGGAGCACGGGAAGGCGCTGACATGATTCATACACACCCATCAGAGTTTATTACAATATGATCTTGGGATTTTGTATTAAGATAATATTGATACATTGTTTATGAAAGTAATTATGAATGAATTGTTATGTTTTTGAAAAGCAAAAAAATTGGTTGAATTTTTACGGTGTTACAGTTGCAACATCCTTGAAGACTATATGCAAATAAAACCCCACATCAAACACTTTTGAAGCTGTATATTGTAGCCCATGATGTACTCCTACCGGCCCATTGTGGCAATGCTCAAGAATGTCATGGACTTCCTTGCCAAATACACATCTTCTAATGATCTCATATGCACAACTCCTAAAAAGATAGGGCTCATCCCAAAAATAATATTTAATTTCTAAAAGAGCTTCTTTTTCTGCTGGTGAGTGAGCCTTTTTGGAAAAAGTTGCCAACCAAGAAGTATGCAATATCAACATACCTTGGTTCTTCCCCCATGGTCACCATCAAATACTCTTCTAGGAAGCTATCTCCAATACTGTGACATCCCCAAAATCACAGCCAGAAAAGACCGATTTTGTGTATGCTTTATGAAAATCAGAGTACTTCATTTTATAAAAAGGTTGCGGAATTTGTTCCCAGAAAAAAACATGGTAAATACGTTATTAAAACATTTTCGAGGAAACATATTTATTTCATTTTAAAACGTTTGGGATGTCATCGTTAATACCGAAACATAAGCATAAACAAAACTTACAATTATTTATACTAGTGATCTACATCTCTTTAAATCTCTCAGTATAATGTCACTTCACTTCGTCACCTGTGATATACATAAACTGAGTGGGTCAGGTTGGGAAACCTGGTGAGTACATAGGGTTTTCAACCCACAATAATATAATTATTATGTTCCATCAAACAATCAACCTAATTACCCATCCTCGTTATATTCTTTACTCTTAAGGATTTAACCTAAGAGTCGTCTATCCTGCATTCGTTTATTCCGAAGTCCGTTACTCCCAGGGTTATAGGATTGGCACTAAATCCATAGCTGCCGATATTTGTTCGTAAAGCACTAATTCCATAGCTGCTATATCTTACTCATCGGGTACTAAATCCATAGCTACCAGTGCTTAACAGGTACTAAGTCCATAGCTACCAATTCCTATAGGTACTAAATCCATAGCTACCAGTGTGTAACTAATAGGTACTAAGTTCATAGCTACCAACTCCTAACAGGTACTAAATCTATAGCTACCAATGTCTGACAGGTACTAAGTCCATAGCTACCGGTGTTTGTCCCATATGCACTAAGTCTATAGCTGCCAATGTATACTCACGTCATCTTCTATCTCTCATTATTCATTTACCCATCTCATACCCAACATATTCGTAAAAATACATATACAGTTTAAATTCTTTACAATATGTATAAAACGTTCATCCAACATAGACATCAAGTATTCAGATAATATGCACACATAGCACGTAGTTTATATAAAATACTTCATATCTATGTGTAAGATGAAAGGGAACTATGCACTCACTTGAGTAGGTGGTGACTCAGCACTCGGACAGCGCTTCGATACTCTCGAAACGACGTTCCTTCGATAAAACCTAGTATCGATACCACTAGGGTTTAGTCTAACGATAACCGCAACAAATTAATTGTCTGACTATTATTATTATTATATAAGTGTTAATAACACTCAATATAACTCATAATAATAGCCCAAATAATTATTTTAAGGACCTAATAACATTCCTATAATTATTTGAAAGCTATATTAAAAATTGCGTAAGCGTAGCACACTTACAGCGAATTTTATCGAAAACCGGAACTTAAATGGAGTAGCGTTTCGAAACCGAAAAACTCCTTTTTCTCGGGACTCCGGGAGCCTCGGGGCTTCCCTAGGGTGCTAGGGGTTTTACCTAGGGCTTAGGAGTGGTTTGGGACCTTAGAAAGAGAAAGTAATTAGAGAGAGAAGTGAAAAATGTGCAAGAAAGTCGGCAGCCTTCGCTGGCTTTTATTGGCTGAAGTTTGGACCTTACGTAGGGCGTACCGAGGGTACGCTGGGCATACTCCTCGGATAAGATCAACGGGTGGCACTCCTCGGATGGGTCATCGTGGCATGCTCCGAAACCGTTCAATCCGAAGTCCGCTGGGCGTAGCCTTCTTCGGACGCGGGGCGTACTCGGACGTGGGGAGTTCCCTTCGTATGCGAGGCATAACGAGGCCAGGTGTCCGAATCTGAAGAACAGACCGTGACCAGCAAGCTACGGCCCTGATCGAGCCACGTCATCACCCTCGCAGCAGTTTCGCAATTTCGAGTTACAACTTCAAAAATCCGTATCTTCTTCATACGAGCTCCGTTTTTAACGTTCTTTATATCCACACGAAGGTGGGAACGTAATCTACAACTTTTGTTTAGTCTCCGTCAGCTAATTTTGGCTCGAGTTTAAATTTTATATTATTAACAGGTCGGGACAGGATTGGTCCGTTAAATCCTCATAACTTCCTCATCCGATGTCCGTTTTTTCCCACCTTTTTCTCGTTACGCTACTCTTAATGAGATGTTCGATTCTCATTTAGGTCGTGTCGGCTAAAAATCTCTCGATCTAATATTCGGATTTCGAGCTGTAAACTGCTAATCCGAAACTTCGAAAAATCATAACTTCTTCATACGAAGTCAGATTTGGTCGTTCTTTTTATCGATGTTCTTAGTTTAACATATTCTACGACTTTCGTCTAAATATCTAAGGCTAAATCTCACTCTATCGTAAATTCACTATTTACGCTTTCCCGGTACCGTGTCGGTTCTGACGCGAAACTTCGACGGATCATAACTTCTTCGTTATAACTCGGATTTCGGCGTTCTTTATATGTACAGAAACCTTGTAACATACTCTACAACTTGGTTAAGATTATTTTTTCTAAATAATCTTTTGTTGAAAAGTCATTTTCGACCCCTATTGCCTCTAATTTGACTAGCCCGGATCTATGGGCATTACAATTATCTCCCCCTTAGGATGATTACGTCCCGGAATCATCAACGAAACAGGGTCTTATAATGGCTCCATATGTCATCTCTTCATCCTAGGTAATAATTATAACTTCTACATTCCTTCAAGTCTATCTCTTAAACTCATTGGTTGTAAGACTATTCGATCGTGCACCTGCTCTCTCTCCCTCAGGATAGACTCCCAATTATGACCTTCAAGTCACAATCTCGATCCTTACTGGATACGAACTTGAGATGATTTCTTTTATTACTACTATGGATCGATGTGTCATATTCTAATGACCTATCATCGTATGCTGCAACACTTAGACTTAGGTCTCTTAGAGTTCAATTCTAAAACAAGCTATGCCTTCCTTCATGTTCTAATGTGATATAATCACACTTTAACATTTGGCATTTCTAGCTATCAACTCCTTTAACAACGAGCGCGATATTTCTATTGATCGCTTTGATTTCAATCGTTTGGTTTAAGTCGGACACTACATCAAACTTGGTTCTCTGAACCACACAACATACTCATCGTAGTCGGACTCGATTCGATATGACCACTAGGGTCGGAATATCAACAATGTTCTTAGTCATTACCGAAACGATGGTAACAACACACTTGAATAAAACGAAATCAGTTACTAGCTTCTTGGTAACCTTGTGACTTTCCCTGATCCAAGTGTGAGTCTTGTGCTTCCGGTAGTATAGGCCTCTACTACCATTCACACCTACTCATACTCGTCCCAAGTATTGTCTCACAGTTTCCCAAGTCACTATGCAGCAAATCACACAATCATTCAACACATCAGATAACAAAACGAAGGTTTTATATTATTTCTTGAAACGATTACATAGGTGTTCAAGTTTACCCTAGACTATGCCTCTACTAGGCTACATCATACGAAAGTATGGCCACTGCATAATCCGATCTTCGGGTAAGAAGTCCTCATTCTTGATTCCTTGCATGGTTCTCTGCTTCGTCGAGGATCATGTGAAATGCCCTTGGCCTTCGTGGCGTTTCTGGTCTTGGTGCTTTATTTTTCCTTGGGCAGTCTCTGGACATGTGCCCCTTGCCTCCACATCCGTAGCATACTTTGTCATTATGTGTGCAGTCTTTGGAATAGTGACCAGTCCTCCCACACTTGTAACAAGTCACTTCTTCGTTGCACTTCCCACCATGCTTCTTCTTGCATTTATCACACCATCTTGCTTCAGATCCATCTCCGCCTCCAAACTTTGAGAATTTGCTTTCCTTATTCGACCTCGAAGATCCTTCAAACTTCCGCTTCTCTCCTGCCTTATCTTTTTCTAGACCCTTTTCTCTTATCTGGGCCTCTACGTTCTTAATTAGCTGCCCTAACAGCTGCTTTCAAGGTAGTTGTCATTTTGACCATTGGGCCAAAGTCAGTGGGCAGCCCGTTAGCAAACCTATCAATCTTGGAGAGTTCAGTAGGCACCAAGTAGAGGAATAGCTTCATCCTCTCGGTGAATGCGGTGGCATACTCATCAACACTCATCTTCCCTTTCTTCAGGTTCTGAAACTCGTTGTTTAGGTCTATCAGATCTATCTCCGAGCAGTATTGCATTTTCAACTGTTCCAAAACCTCTTCCCACGACATCCTTAAGGCTTCTCCTCGTGGCATCATATCTGCCAATAGCTTCCACCAGCTCAAGACTCTAGTTTTCAGTTGTCTTACTGTGAAGACAGTCTTCTGTTTCTCGTTACAGCTGCAGCTCTCAAACACCATCTCCATCTTAGAGATCCAATCCATAATCTCAACCGGCTTCGGGCTTCCTGAGAGGCTTGGTGGTTTCGCACCCAAGAAATTCTTGTACATCCGCCCATCCTTTTTGTTTCTCCCTTCTGGGCCATCCCTTTGCTCACCTTGAGTCCCTACTTGACTCACTTGGCGGATGTAGTTCTCTTCCTCAGATTGCTCGGGAACTGGCTCCGTCGGTTCAACATGTACGGTAGGTTCGTCCCTATTCAACATCTGTCTCATTTCTTCCCTTTGTTCAGCTAACATAGCCCGAATCATGGCTTGAACTCCAACCATGGTGACTGGCTCAGGCACAACTTCTTCAATAATAGGTATTTGCTAAACCACTGGGGGTTGGTTCCTGTTCCCATTTGCGTTTACGTTTCCGCTACGGGTCCTTACCATCTCAATCTATAGACCGAATAAGGTGAATTTAGACCTTTACTTGACGTTTAAATCATCCTTATCACTCCGAAATGTTTACATGCTAGTTCAAATACCGTAGTCGTACGTTTAGAATCCTAAACACATAAGGTTTCCAGATCCAGTCGGTAACAGACCATAGATCCGAACAATTAACAACATATCATGCACAAAGCATTTAGCACATAAAAGCAATTTAGGCATCATTCCTAAAATAAGCTAGTGCTCACACCTCACAATCATCGCTTAGCATTCTAAGTTTAAGTCTAGAAATAAATCCATATTCCTAGTTCGCTTAAACTAATGCTCTGATACCAACTGTGACATCCCCAAAATCACGGCCAGAAAAGACCGATTTTGTTTATGCTTTATGAAAATCATAGTACTTCATTTTATAAAAAGGTTGCGGAATTTGTTCCCAGAAAAAGACATGGTAAATACGTTATTAAAACATTTTCGAGGAAACGTATTTATTTCATTTTAAAACGTTTGGGATGTCATCGTTAATACCGAAACATAAGCATAAACAGAACTTACAATGATTTACACTAGTGATCTGCATCTCTTTAAATCTCTCAGTATAATGTCACTTCATTTCGTCACCTGTGATATACATAAACTGAGTGGGTCAAGTTGGGAAACCTGGTGAGTACATAGGGTTTTCAACCCACAATAATATAATTATTATGTTCAATCAAACATTCAACCCAATTACCCATCCCGGTTATCTTCTTTACTCTTAAGGATTTAACCTAAGAGTCGTCTATCCTGCATTCGTTTACTCCCAGGGTTATAGGACTGGCACTAAATCCATAGCTACCGATATTCGTTCGTAAAGCACTAATTCCATAGCTGCTATATCTTACTCATCAGGTACTAAATCCATAGCTACCAGTGCTCAACAGGTACTAAGTCCATAGCTACCAATTCCTACAGGTACTAAATCCATAGCTACCAGTGTCTAACTAATAGGTACTAAGTCCATGGCTACCAACTCCTAACAGGTACTAAATCCATAGCTACCAACGTCTGACAGGTACTAAGTCCATAGCTACCGGTGTTTGTCCCATAGGCACTAAGTCTATAGTTGCCAATGTATAGTCACGTCATCTTCTATCTCTCATCATTCATCTACCCATCTCATACCCAACATATTCGTAAAAATACATATACAGTTTAAATTCTTTAAAATATGTATAAAACGTTCATCCAACATAGACAACAAGTATTCAGATAATATGCACACATAGCACGTAGTTTATATAAAATACTTCATAACTATGTGTAAGATGAAAGGGAACTATGCACTCACCTGAGTAGGTGGTGACTCATCACTCGGACAGCGCTTCGATACTCTCAAAACGACGTTCCTTCGATAAAACCTAGTATCGATACCACGAGGGTTTAGTCTAACGATAACCGTGACAAATTAATTGTCTGACTATTATTATTATTATATAAGTGTTAATAACACTCAATATAACTCATAATAATAGCCCAAATAATTATTTTAAGGACCTAATAACATTCCTATAATTATTTGAAAGCTATATTAAAAATTGCGTAAGCGTAGCACACTTACAGAAAATTTTACCGAAAACCGGAACTTAATTGGAGCAGCGTTTTGAAACCGAAAAACTCCTTTTTCTCGGGACTCCGGGAGCCTCGGGGCTTCCCTAGGGTGCTAGGGGTTTTACTTAGGGCTTAGGAGTGGTTTGGGACCTTAGAGAGAGAAAGTAATTAGAGAGAGAAGTGAAAAATGTGCAAGAAAGTCGGCAGCCTTCGCTGGCTTTTATAGGCCGAAGTTCGGACCTTACGCAGGGCGTACCCTCGGCGTACTCCTCGGATAAGATCAACGGGTGGCACTCCTCGGATGGGTCATCGTGGCATGCTCCGAAACCGTTCAATCCGAAGTCCGATGGGCGTAGCCTTCTTCGGACGCGGGGTGTTCCCTTCGTACGCGAGGCGTAACGAGGCCAGGTGTCCGAATCCGAAGACCAGACCGTGACCAGCAAGCTACGGCCTTGATCGAGCCATGTCATCACCCTCGCACCAGTTTCGCAATTTCGAGTTACAACTTCAATAATCCGTATCTTCTTCATACGAGCTCCATTTTTAATGTTCTTTATATCCACGCGAAGGTGGGAATGTAATCTACAACTTTTGTTTAGACACCGTCAACTAATTTTGGCTCGATTTTAAATTTTATATTATTAACACGCCGGGACAGGATTGGTCCGTTAAATCCTCATAACTTCCTCATCCAATGTCCGTTTTTTCCCACCTTTTTCTCCTTATGCTACTCTTAATGAGATCTTCGATTCTCGTTTAGGACTTGTCGGCTAAAAATCGCACGATCTAATATTCGGATTTCGAGTTGTACACTTCTAATCCGAAACTTCGAAAAATCATAACTTCTTCATACGAAGTCAGATTTGGGCGTTCTTTTTATCAATGTTCTTAGTTTAACATATTCTACGACTTTCGTTTAGATCGCTAAGGCTAAATCTCACTCTATCGTAAATTCACTATTTACGCTTTCCTGGTACCGTGCTGGTTCTGACACGAAACTTCGACGGATCATAACTTCTTCGTTATAACACGGATTTCAGCGTTCTTTATATGTATAGAAACCTTGTAAGATACTCTACAACTTGGTTAAGATTATTTATTCTAAATAATCATTTGTCGAAAAGTCGTTTTCGACCCCTATTGCCTCTAATTTGACTAGCCCGGATCTACGGGCGTTACAAATACCCATGTTGTCCAACTTGTCCCTTTCTGGATTTTCCAATCTAGATAAATTGTCAGCAGCCACATTTTCCATCTCTTTATTGTCCTTGATCTCGATGTCAAATTCCTAAAGTAAAAGCACCCATCAGAACAATCTTGGTTTGGCATCCTGCTTGACAAACAAATACCTGATAGCAGAATGGTCAGTAAAAATAGTAGTTTTAGACAAAAATAAGATAGGGGCTAAATTTATCAAAGGCATAGACCACGGATAATAATTCCGTTTCAGTTGTGGTGTAGTTCTCTTGGGCCGAATTTAAGGTCTTGCATAGTAAATGGGTTGAAAGTACTACCCTTTGACCAAGTACAACTCCTAAGGCAAAGTTGCGTGCATCGCACATTATTTCAAAAGGTAAGTTCCAATTCAAGGTGATAATGATCACGGCATTAGTTATTTTTTTACTTTCAAAATTTCAAAAGCAGCTAAACATTCTTTAGAAAAATTAAAAGGTGCATCTTTCAAAAGTAATTGAGTTAAAGGTCTAGTTATTTTAGAAAAATATTTTATAAAACGGAGGTAAAAACCCGTGTGACCAAAGAAACTCCTAACGTCCTTCACATTTGTTGGTGGGGGTAATTTAGCAATAGTTTCAGTTTTTGCCCGATCCACCTTAATCCCCGCTTTAGATACTTTATTTCCTAAAACAATGCCTTCTTTCACCATAAAATGACACTTTTCCCAATTCAAAACTAAATTGGCTTTTCACATCTAGGAAGCATCAAATCAAGGTTAGCAAGACAATCATTAAAAGAAGAGGCAAAACAGAGAAATCATCCATAAATACTTCCATAAAATTTTCCACCATGTCGTGGAATATCGTCGTCATGCATCATTGAAAGGTCGTCAACACATTGCATAACCGAAAAGGCATGCATCGATAGGAAAATGTTCCACTTAGACAACTAAGAGCGGAAATTATCCCTATCAGTATGGAAGCTAGCATCACTATACCCTACAATTCTCAAGTCATCACTCCCACCAAGTGTAAGGACCCAGTCCTTAGTCCTCTGCAGGTACTTGAGAATGTTCTTTACCGCTGTCCAGTGAGCCTTACCAAGATTCCCCTGATACTTGCTAACCATGCTTAAAGAAAAGGCTACATCAGGACGAGTACAGGTCATAGCATACATGATCGAGCCTACTATCGAAGCATAGGGTATCTGACTCATTTCTGCTATCTCATCCTCAGTACTCGGGCTCTGAGTCTTACTCAGTCTAGTGTTACTCTGGATGGGTAACTCTTCTTTCTTGGAATCTTGCATGCTGAATCTCTTCAACATCTTGTCCAAGTAGGTATTTTGACTAAGTCCAATTAGTCTTTTACTCCGGTTTCTCAAGATCCTTATCCCTAGAATATAGGCAGATTCTCCTAGGTCCTTCATATCAAAACTCTTCCCAAGTTAGGACTTAACTTCCTGCAGAGTTGGGATGTCATTTCCTATGAGTAGTATGTTATCCACATACAGTACCAAAAAGCTAACTATACTCCCACTAGCCTTGACATATACACAAGATTCATCTTCACTCCTAGAGAAGCCAAACTCTTTGACCTTCTCATCAAAGAAAAGATTCCATCTGCGAGGTGCTTGCTTTGATTCGCAAGTTGAATCAGAGTATATAGCAGCAAGCGATGCAGAAAAACAGGCTATGTGGCTAAAGAACTTCATTGGAGACCTTGGAGTTGTACCAGCTATATCGGAGCCTATAGAGATTTTCTGTGATAGTGAAAGTGCAGTTGCCTTAGCAAAGGAACCAAGGGATCATGGAAGATCCAGACACATTGACAGAAAATATCATTTCATCAGACATCGTATAGAAGAAGGACTTCTCATGGCAAAGAGGGTATCATTAGATGAGAACCCGACAAATCCCCTCACGAAGGGACTGGGTAGGGTTAAGCATCTCCAGCATGCTAGGAGCATAGGGCTGAAGGATGATATTAGTTTTAGTAGTTAGATAATTTTGAAACTTATAAAATGTAATTGACATTTGATGATGAATAAAAGTTGTGTTTATTTATGAGTAAAGTGTTGCTATCACTTGTCAATTGGTTACTATTATTTCTTTTGCATGTTTTGACTTCCATAATATTTATGTTGTTTTACATATTATTCAAATTATCCACAGTCAGTTATATGTTGGAAGTAGATATGAAGTAAGACTATCATGAGTTGGTTGTAGAGGTCTAAGATGTTGGACATGGCCTCAACACTCATAAGTGCTCATAAGTTCTGAGTATTGGATTCAACCCACGCTTGCTGGCATCACTTCATGGAATTTATCTCGAGTGATCGCGAGACGGTAATATCATATAAGTCTTCAAACCTAGAGATATGACTTGTTAACTATGAGTTAGTTATGCATTAAATGTACGAAACCGCATTGGTAACTCGATGTTATAAAATGTGTGTTTGTGTGTAATTTAACAAGTAGTAGAACAAGCATATGAGTCGAAGTTTATCTTTTCCTTCTTGGATTAGAAGCTGATATCTGGGCCCCTTGATGATTTGGTTTGACCTATGTACCAGGCCCGGTCAGAACTAAGTTGATGTGTTCAATTAAGTTCTTTGTCAAACAAATCGGAAATCGGGAAACAAACTGCTGGATAATAAGCAAGACTATGTTCCATGTGTTTGTCCAGCTGATATCTAGAACAGAAGATTATATGATCCCTTATCTAAAATGGCGTACCATCATCTTCTCAGTTCCGAGAGACCTTGAAAGAGCTACGATTGCCGATCGGTTCCTGAAGTATTGCAGTTATAGTTATTAGACTTATCCAAGTGGGAGACTGTTGGATAAGGTGTCTAAGTCCATAACTATTTCTGGTAAATACTTGTCCCGACCCGGCATGGTCCATTTGGGTTGCATGGCACCATGCAATTGGATAAACTAAATGAGAGAAAAATAACACATATGGTTTATTAATATATTATAAGTTCTAATATATTAATAATATTATTTAATTAGTTTGATCAAGAATTAATTTAGAATTAATTAAGTGATCAAAAGATAACTAATTAAATATATGGGTTGATTATGTAAATCATCCATAACTTATATAGTAGGCTAAGAGGCTCCATGGATAATCAAGTTGGGTTAAACCCACTAGATGATCCATGGAGGCTCCATGGGAGTTACAAACCCATGGGTCATGGAAATGAAGAGTCATGACACATTAGGGTGTAACCCTAGATGTGTCAACACTATATAAAGCTCATGTGTTCTCCCCAAAATCGGTTAGACAAGATACTTGAGGGTTAGAGCCGATTTTGAGTGTTATACATTCTCTCCAAGTTTACTCCATGGCATTTGGTGTTGTGTGAAGCATTTGAGGCATCACACTTGGGGTGCTAGGCTCACAAGGTTTCAAGGAACACCTACAACAACAAGGTATGTAGTTCTATCTATTATTTAAGTCAAAATTGTTCCCCATGTATGCTAGATAGGATCATAGCCTTGGAAACCAACTTTGCATGATAATTAGACAAACATAGATCCAAGGTTATTAGGGTTGCATGTACACTTAGGAAGTGTTAGAATGCTCAAAACCCTTCAATAAATTAGGTCTATGTGTAGACTCTAGTATTTACTTACTGCTTATCTTAAAGACCTTGGACTTTCAGTCTGTTAGGTCTTTGTTCTATCAAAATTTTCTCATTTTTGGTATGATGTAAGACCTACTCCAAGGTCCTTTTCCCCAAACTTGTTACATCTTTAATACCAATGATATTGACATACATCTAATCTTATGGGGAAATCTTGGTCCAAATGCTTTCATCCTTCTATTGTTAGATCTCTATTGCAATCATACTCTTATCTATTTGTTGAACTATGGTGATTTAGTTCATGGATCACTCTCATTATTCTTACTATTGAATGCTTACTATCATCTTCATCTTTGTAAACTTATAGTTGAAAGATGCCTCCACGTACGATAGCAAGACTCAACCCTCCGATAACTCCAAATCAACCACCACCTCCTCCTCGATATGATCTTGTAGTCTTCCAAGCTACAGTGACTGTGGCTGTTACGACATCCCTAACTCGAGTAAATGCTAGCGGTACTAACGGAGGTGGGACGGGTGTTAACTCGACCCAAGCTGACAGTCATGGACACCCCAGGAAGTGTTCATACAAGGACTTCACCAACTGAAATCCCAGGACCTTCAACGGGACTGGGGGAATCATTTACCTCTCATAATGGTTTGAGAAAAATGAGTCGATCTTTGACATCTACTCCTGTATGGAAGGAAGCAAAGTAAAATTTGTTGCCTACACCTTCTCGGATAGAGCCGTTACATGGTGGAATAGCCATGTCAAGTCACTTACTCTGATAATGGATAATGCAATGGGCTAGGAAGCTCTAAAGGAGCTCTGATGAATGATGAGTACTGCCCGAGGGGTGAAGTTCAGAAGCTCGAACATGAACTTTGGATCCTAACCATGAAGGGCTCCAACATAGTAACCTACACTGCCAAATTCAGCAATCTGGTGGCTCTATGTCTGGGAATCATCCCCACTGAGGGGAAGAAGATCGAGAGGTATATTTGGGAGTTTGTACCTCCATTTCAAGGGAATTTTCTAGCTTCAAACTGTCACAGCCCAAAACCAAGAACGGAGGAAACGTTATGGGGCGGAGGACGTCATGTACTGTATCACAACAATGAAAAGTAGTAAACAAGCAACAACATCATCCATTGTATTAATAATATAATTTTAATACAAGTGTGTTCTGTCAAATTATAATAAACACTAAAGTATAAATCATAATGAAAGATGAATCCTGAACAAGCTCCATCTTCTCTAAACCTTGCATCGGTATCTGTCTATGGTTGACCTGAGGATACAAGTTATTTTGAAAGAGAGTATTAGCTTTAAAGCTGGTGAGATCATAAGTATTTTAGTGTCTTAATTTGTATGTATATGAACTGTAAGTATTGAAAATGTATATGAACTGTAAGTATGAAAATGTTTTGAATGATCCTAGGAAACCCTATGTTTCCTACTAATCGTATCTTTCTACCAAGGCATCTAGTGTCTGTGTGTGTCTCTTGTAAGAGTGTGTATTTTCCCAAATCTGACTATCATTAACCAAAAATATAGTTTCTACATTACCGTGCATCGTCTGAATGTTCACGAAGTGAATGTAATGGGAAAATGAAATAGTACTATGGTGTAGTATCGAATAACTACTACCGTACTAACTACCTTAAGTCTATTGTAATCTCGTAAGTACTGTAGTATTTGCAATAAATAACTACTTATGTACTCCTATTGCCTTATTTGAGGGATAAGGTATAATGTGATGGCTAGATCCCAGGCTAGACGCTCCCCTGTCAAAGGGATTTTGAGACCTTTACACGCCCATGCATATATGCACGCCGTGAACATCCACATTACTATGATCATGTATACCCGATATAACGATCACAATGCGTTGCGATTCATCGATATAGTTAGATCCTGAACTTTTTCTGTGCTATAGCACCTAGTGATGTCTGTCATATCACCGTATATGTAAACGTACTCATGTAAGTGTAATCATGTAAACATATCTATGTAATAGTATAGTAATGTACTGTACTTTTCTACGTGTGCTAGCTGTAATGTGTGTTATCTCTCTATCTAGCATGTATGGTAATGTACTATAATGTTCTACGTGTGCTAGCTGTAATGTATGTTCTCTCTCTATCTAGCATGTATAGTAATGTACTGTGTGTACTAGCTGTAATATGTGTTCTCTCTCTATCTAGCAAGTATTGACTCATGAATGAACTGACTCATTGTATGATATTGCGTTCTAGTAATAGTTCTAGTATCTTCCTAAACTACCTATATGGTAGCTTACTAGTAATGTAACTGGTACGTATGAACATGGGAATGTATACCCTTGCTACCCAAGGGTACTGAACGAACTGGAAGAACCATTATGACTATATATGTACACATGATATATAACTAATATTTAAAGGACCTTCGGGCGGATACCCGATATCCCACCAGACCACATCTCAAGCGCGAAAAGGAAATAGGGTGGATAGCCTTCCTAAGTTTTTTAAGCATTCCTTATATAACTATAAATATATAGGCATGCAATTTATAATATAAAAGCATAAAGTAAGTTTTGTAAAACCTTTGAACATAATTATTATCTAAGAAAAGATTGACTTGTTGTCAATCTATAAAACAGGTTGAAAGCATGGGTTTGATAAAACAGTTTAAGTATAAAGAAACATTTGTTTGAAACATAATTGTAAATGAATTTGAAATGTAACATACAAAGTAAAATGTACAGTTTAATAAGGAGTTTTAAACATATAAAGTGTTTATGAAAAACATTTGAAAGAAACTGTTTGGTAAAATGGCTAATGAGTAGCTAATCATTTGAATGCTGCTTATTAATCACATGTGATTGATATAATAAGTAGCATGATTCTACTTGTATCCCCCCCCCCCATAAAGTATTTAAAAACATTTAAAAGATTGATTAAGGGGTATGAACTCACCTGTTGTGAGTGGCACGGAAGGAAGTGTCGGATTAGTGCTTGGTGTCAAGTGACGACTTAGACACGCACAAAGATCCTAATAACATATAAAGACATATGTATATAAACAAATAGTCTTTAAAAAATTAATAAACAATTCAAGACACCCTATGACATGCTAAACACCTTTATCAAGTGTTATTAGCTTCTAGGATTGCATCTAAGTGTTGTAGGGAAAAGCTATTGTGTGTAGCTCTCAAGGAAAACTCCATCATGTAGTTCACGGCCCTAATGACACTACCAAATGAGTTTATGGTCGTAAACTCACGAGTTTACGGCTGTAAGCTCATACTTATATGACCATTTGATGTTTGATGCTCTATTAGGCCCTAAGAAGCGTGTCTACTTAATGGCTTGGTCTATGGAAGAGTTTAGGGCATTATATAACTCCTTTTTGGAGTTTACGGCCCTGGGACCAAATCCCATGGAGATTACGGCTGTAATCTCCCATGGAAGGGTGTTTGTGGTGTTTTCATGTCCCTAATTTAACTAGGAACTAAGCTAGGCTAGTGTACAAGGCTTTAGAAGAGGTTATAGCACCTTTTGGCCCTATTGTTTGGAGTTCACAACCCTGGGACTTCTTGGGCCGTGAACACCTTACTCTTGGTGTTCTAAGTTTGTTTTCTAGTCCTAAACACATTAGGGTACAAGTCCAAACTAGCTTCATTGCTTAAGGAAATCATTTAGGGCATCTTGGCACCTTAAAATGGAGTTCACGGCCCAAGAACTTCCATGGCCGTGAACTCACTTTTAGCCCTTGATTCTTAATGTTTTTGATGTCTAAACAAGCCATGGGTAGTTTCTAGGTTCAGTTCCAAGTTTTGGAGGGACATTGGGCACACTTTGGCCCTTATAAAAGATTTTACTCCCCAAGGTGTTCTTGGGCGGTAAACTCTCGAATCTTGCTGTTTTAATATGATTTTGATGTTATTAAACACAATCTAAGCTATATAATACAACTAGATAGAAGTACTCACGATTTGGGATGAAAACCCGAAGATCCGTGAGAGAGAAAACGACTTTTCTCTAGTTGGAAATGTAACTATTGAACAAATATGGTTCAGAATCCTATATATAGTCCTAGGATTTTTGGCAGAAAATATTTTTGTTCAGGCATTGAATTCTAATATCATTGAGCTTTGGAGTAATGGAGTCGCATAAAACCCTAGTGGATCCACTCTCCTGATATCTCTTTAAGTGTAAATCCTGAAATACTCCAAACTTATTCCAAAGGTCTGAAAAATTTACTACAACTGTTCTAACTTCTATTGACTTTTAAGGTTTAACCGAATGGAAATTTCGGGTTGTCACACAAACCCCACTACCTTCGATGGTGTTAAGCGATTGGCACAGCGGCTCATCGATCATGGAGTCTGCAACCCGACAACAACAACCCTTGCTGTCCCAGAACCATCCAAAACAACCAACAACAAGTGGAAGTTTGGGGACAGGAAGAAAGACAACAAGGCGCAGAACTCTTCCAAGAAGTAGCAGGTCATGGTTGTTCATGCCGTGACAACAACTGTTGCCACTGCGCCGGTGAAATGTTATGATGGGAGCTGCCAAAGTACAACAAGTGCAGCTTCTACCACAACAGACCCTGTCGGGAAATGCAGTGTGCAAACTGCAATATAAAGGGGCATACAGCCCGTTTCTGCAAAGCTCCGGCTAGGCCAATCACCCAAGTCCCTGACGTTGTAGTGGGCCAGGCTTGTTACGGATGTGGTGAAGTGGGTCACTCCAAGCGGAACTGCCCGAAGTCAGGGAACACTAGCAGAGTGGGAAGAGTTTTGGCGATAGGCCATGAGGAAGCGGTATCAGACCCTACAGTGGTCACGGGTACGTTTTTCCTCAATAACTGTTATGCATGCATATTATTTGATAGTGGAGCAAAGAGGAGTTTCGTAAACCAAAAATTTGCACACTTACTTAAATTGCAACCACGAGCACTAAAAGAATCGCTCACCGTAGAAATGGCTAACGGAAAGACTGAGAGCACTAGCTGTATATACATAGGTTGTACCCTATCTCTAGATAGCCATTCATTTCCAATCGACCTTATGCATGTCTCAATTAAATGTTTTGACGTCATTATCAGCATGGATTGTTTGATTCTTCATCATGCTGACATCATGTGTTATGAGAAGGTCGTTCATCTTAATCTATCGCCTAACGAAAACCTAGTTATCTATAGCGACAAACCAGGCATGGACCTTCGAATCATTTCGAGTATTCAAGCCCAGAAGTACTTACGAAAGGAATGTCATGCATTCCTTGCTCATGTAGTCGATATGAGCCAAGAGGCGAAAGACATAAAGAAAATCCCAGAACTACGCGACTTTCTCGACATTTTCCCTGAAGAACTACCAAGATTACCACCACAACATCAAGTCAAGTTCAGAATTGACTTAGTTCCAAGAGCTACCCCAATGGCTAAATCGCCTTACCGTCTAGCACCAGCCGAGATGCAGGAGCTATCCGGATAACTGAACAAACTGCTCAGCAAGGGCTTTATTAGACCACGCTTCTCACCTTGGGGAGCACCAATCTAGTTCGTAAAGAAGAAAGATGGATCGTTCCGTATGTGCATCGACTACCGAGAACTAAACAACCTGACTATCAAGAACTGATACCCTCTACCGCACATAGACGACTTGTTCGACTAACTGCAAGGGGCAAATTACTTCTCAAAGATTGATCTGAGATCTGGGTATCACCAATTACGAGTGTTAGAGGAATTTGGTCCCAAAACAGCCTACCGAACTCGTTATGGACACTACGAGATTGTAGTGATATCATTCGGATTAACCAATGTGCCCGCAGTATTCATGGATTTAATGAATCAGGTGTATTGTCCATAATTGGATCAGTTCGTTGTTGTATTCATCGACAACATACTTATTTATTCTCGAAGTAAGGAGGAACGTAGTCGACATCTACACCAGATCTTAGAAACACTACGAGTAGAGAAGCTTTATGTGAAGTTCTCTAAGTATGAATTTTGGAATCGAAGACTCAAATTCTTGGGTCACGTGGTTAGTGAAAAGGGAATTCACATGGATCCTTCCAAAATTAAGGCCATTGAATACTGGTCAGCTCCAAGGACACCTACCGAAAATCGTCAATTTCTAGGCCTCACTAGCTACTATCGTAGGTTTATTCAGAACTTCTCTAGGATCACACAACCGCTTACTACATTGACCCAGAAAGGTGTGACCTTTCACTGGGAAGAGAAACAAGAGAAGGCATTCCATACGCTGAAGTCTGCCTCATGCAGCGCACCGATGTTATCCCTCCCAAAAGGGATAGAAGATTTAGTGGTTTATTTCGATGCATCCAACCAAGGTCTTGGTTGTGTTCTTATGCAACGTGCAAAGGTAATCTCCTATGCCTCAACACAGCTTAAGACGCATGAAGTCAACTACACTACACACGATCTGGAGTTAGGAGCAGTGGTATTTGCTATGAAGATCTGGAGACACTACCTGTATGGTACGAGAAGCATTATATTTACAGACCACAAAAGTCTTCAGCATATTTTTGATCAGAAGTAGCTCAACATGAGACAACGACGGTGGGTCGAGCTACTCACGAATGTGAAATTGGTTATCATCCCAGTGAAGCCAACGTAGTAGCTGATGCCCTAAGTCGGAAAGAATATTATGGTCGTAGGGTCAAGTCATTAACTATAACTATCCATTTACATCTTTCCACATAATTTAAGGAGGCTCAGCTAGAAGCCTTGAATCTTGAAAATATGGCGGGTGAATGCTTTAGAGGAATGGATAAGAACTTGGAAGTCAAGGGTGGCGGAGCCTTATACCTCATCGATCTGATCTACACACCGAAGCACGGTGGTTTCAGAGACATGGTCATGACCGAAGAACGCAATACTTGATATTCCGTCCACCCAGGTTCAGATAAGTTGTATATGGATCACAAAAAGTTATACGAGTGGCCTAACATGAAAGCAGAGATTGCAACCTTCGTGAGTAAGTGTCTTACTTGCACCAAGGTTAAGGTCGAATACCAAAAACCCTTAGGTTTACTACAACAATCGTAAGTGGAAGCGAATCACAATGGACTTCATAACCAAGTTACCCAAGACAACGGGTGGTCTCGATACCATTTGGTGATCGTAGACAGGTTAACTAAGTACGCACACTTCCTGCCAACAAAGAGACAGACAATATGGAGAAACTAAAAACAACATACATTAGGCAGATTGTACGACTGCATGGTGTTCCCATATCTATCATCTCTGACAGAGATAGTAGATTCACTTCAACATTCTGTCAGTCACTACAAAGTTCCCTGGGAACTAGGATGGACATGAGTACAGCCTACCATCCACAAACCGACGAACAAAGTGAGAGGACTATTCAAACTATGGAAGATATGTTGTGAGCCTATGTGATAGACCTTAGAAAGGCATGACATACTCATTTACCCCTTGTCGGGTTCTCTTACAATAACAGTTATCACACAAGCATAAAGGCTGCTATGTTTGAAGCCCTCTATGGCCAAAAGTGCAAATCCCATCTATGATGGGCTAAAGTGGGTGACAGGTAGTTAGCTAAAGGACGAGTTCCTCACAACGCTCTCACGGGTCCAGAAATCAATTGGGAAACGACAGAGAAGATCCTTCAGATTCGTGAACGATTGAAAGCCTCTAGAGACTGACAGAAAAGCTACGCTTACAAGAGATAGAAACCTTTTGAATTCCAGGTTGGTGACCATTTTTTGTTGAAGGTCTCACCCTAGCAAGGCTTGATACGCTTCAGAAAGCATGGGAAGCTAAATCCAAGGTACATAGGGACTTTTGAGATTCTCGCTAGAATCGGCACTGTAGCTTACAGGCTCAAACTACCTCAAGAACTTAGTAACGTACACCCTACCTTCCACGCTTCAAACCTAAAAAACTGCCTATCCGATGAGACTCTTATTATTTCACTCGATGAAATTGAGATCAATAGGGGCCTTAACTTTGTGGAAGAACTAGTAGAGATCACGGACCGTGAGGTCAAGCAAACGAAGCAAAGTCGTATCTCATTTGTGAAGGTTCGATGGAATGAAAAGCGGGGACCTGAATTCACTTGGGAGTGTGAGGATCAAATGAAACTGAAATATCCTCATCTTTTCCCTTAGTTTATATGTATTTTCTTAAACTCTAATTTCTTGATGAAATTCCATTTAATGGGGGGATAATGTGACAACCCGAAATTTCTATCTTGTGAAGTCAATCAATTCAATCCAAAGTCAAACTTATTTCTGTTATCTTTTAGCCTTGTTAAAGGTCTATTTGAGAGTTTCTAATCCTAGTACACTTAATGATTTTGTGTTAGGAAGTGTTAGCTAGAGTCCATTGAGTTGAAATCAAGCCATAAACACCATCAAAAAGGAGTGCACGGCCGTGAACCCATCATTGGCCGTGAACATCCTTTATATATATATATATATATATATATATATATATATATATATATATATATAAAGTGGTTCATTTTCCTTCATTTCTTCAACTCTAGCCGTGACCACACCCTTTCTCTCTCAACTTTCTTCAATCGTGAACACTCCAAAGGCTTCCAATAAGTAAGTATCTCATCCATCTTCGTCTATTCCATTAGAAGCTCTTGATTCCACATGAAACAAACACCACTTTGCATGAATCTTCAAGAGTTCACGGCTGTGAACCCTTCATTGGACCGTAAACCCTTCATAAGATCAAGTTGTGGTCGTGAACCCTCCTTCCATAGTCGTGAACCCTTCATAAGATCAAGGTTGGACCATGAACACATCATGTATTCTATGGCCGTGAACCCTCCTAAGGTCATGAACACTCCTTGTTTGGCCATGAACAGCCTTCATTCAATCATATGTGATTCTAACACTCCATTGTGAGTGTTTCCTAGTTCCTAAGGTTGTTTCCCTTACATGTTAGTTGTTATATACACTAATTGTATACATATGTGTTATTATATGCTTAATAGGATCCGTTTGTGCTCGAGACTTCACTTGGCATACTTAGCATCCTATATCGATCTTTCATTCGAATCACTCACTACAGGTGAGTTCATACCCCTACAAATATACTTTTAAATGCTTTTTAGGGGGATACAAGTACAACACAATGAAATTCTATTAATCATTACATGTGAAAACTACAAACAAAAGAAATTCTTATACTCTAAACTTGTTAAAAACTCTTTTAAAGCTTTTATAAACTTCTTTTATATAAAATCATATTCGTCTATCTATTTACATATAAGTATGCCTTAGCAGACTTAGGGCTACTGCTCGATACCTTAACTCCTGTTCTAGTTTGGTTGTGGGCTTAGGGTAGGATCACTAGTCCGAATGTCGGCTAAATCATAGTTATACTTATTAAATACATATACGAATATTAATCCTTTTTTTAAGCTACAAACATAACTTAGTTTCTTAAGGTGAGAAATTGAGTCTTTTCTACAATCAGTAACAGTTTAAACAAACGTACTAGTAAACTATAATAGGTATAGTTTAGAAGTCACTACACACTATTTCTAGAATACAGAAACATACAAGAGTCAGTACATTCATACTATACATTACAATACATACTATAACAATAACAGAAAGGAACATACATACTATAACAAGAACAGAAAGGAACATACATTCTATAACAAGAACAAGATAACAATAATGTGAAACCACTATTTCATGGCATAGCAATATCCTTGTTGTGTCACGTTTTGTAACCAGAGTCACCTGGAGGGAGAATGTGAGTTTGTGTATAGATCTATACAGGATTGACCATCCTACACCTTACTGCTAGCTACAGTGGGACCTGCAGGTCTACGAGTGACAAATGTCATACGATTTCGACTATAGTAGAACGTTGTGTTTTATACTAGTCAATCAAGCATGGTTATAACTTCTCACATTTTACCTTAATTAACACATTGGTTTTAAAGTAGTTAGTGCGTTAGTAGTTATTTTATACAACACTATTGTACACTTTCATTTTTCCATTACATTTAAGCTGTGATATTCTCACTTGAGCAATGCAAACTATTTTCTAGTGAAGATAGTCTCGAACATGGAAAACATACATTTTTACAAGAGAACAAACATACAAAATAGTTGAGTCTTGGTAAAAGACTAGTTTTAGTAGAAAATATAGGATTTTCTAGGAAGTGTACAAACATTTACATCAAAAAACTTACAAACATTATTCATGAAACAAATACAAACTTTTGACACTAATATATACTTATGAACTCACTAGCTTAAATGTTGATCTACTCTTTCAAAATAACTTGTATTCTTATGTCATCAGTAGACAGGTACACGGGGCCCAGGTTTTCGGAAGAAGGTGCTTGTGGAAGACTTTTCTTTTATTTTGATATATTTCGGTGTCTTATAAACTATACACAGAACACATGTATAAAATATACTATTAGTGCAATGGATGATGTTGTTGCTTGTTTTACTATTACGCATTGTTATGATACTGTACATGATATCCTCCGCCCCCAAACATTTTCGCCATTCTCGATTTGGAGGTGTGGCAGATGTTTCACTACCGGCTTTGCACCTTCTTTAAGGTTGATCTTGTGAGAGCAATAAGACGAGCTTATTCCTTTAATATTAGTAATTTTCCATGCAATGGCATTTTTTTCTTTTCTTCAAGACTTGAACTAACTCTTATTTTTTAGATTTGGTGAGGTTAGAAGCTATAATCACATGTTTTTTGATTACCCTCTTACAAAAATGCATACTCTAAGTGTTTTAGCAAAGTTTTCAACTCTAAATTCGAGTGTTGAACATGAACTCATTGAGTCCAGAAACAGAACTCGTCAAGTTGTGCTCAATTTTCCCGTCTGATCATGTTTTTTCACACCAACCGGTCGAGTTGACTTTTCAAAGCTTCTTATTATTAATTCATCATATTCACTTTCTTCGAGCAATCTTTCTATCTCTTTTAGGTCTCTTTTAGCATCAAAGTCATTTTCGAAGGCCACAGGTGATTCGCTTGACTTGTCCTCTTTCCATTCTTCCATTAGTTCTTTAAAAAATGTCCATCGAGAAGGTCGTATTGTCACTTAACTTAGAATGCTTCATGGCTCTATCAACTCCAAAAGTACGAACTCTTCTCCCACTCGAATGGTAAGTTTGGATTGTCTTATTTCCACTATGGCACTTGCGGGTTTTAGGAAAAGTCATCCAAGAATGATTGGTACTTGATGGTCTTCTTCCATATCTAGCACTACGAAATCCACGGAAAATAAAAATTTATCAACTTTCACCAATAGGTCCTCACATATCCCCCTTAGAAATGTCACCTTCTTGTTTGCCAGATGAATTGCCATTCGAATCGGTCTTGGCTCCGGAAGGTTTAACTTCTTAAAGAATGAGTATGACATAAGGTTAACATTCACCCTTGAATCAACCAATGCATAACTAGTAGCTAAGTTCCAAAATTGGCATGGCAAAGTCAAACTAATCAGGTCACTCATCTTCTTTTTCAATTTGTTCAACATTGTGACTGAACAATTCTCATTACGAACCACCTTGGATACCTCCTCCATCTTTTTCCAATTTGTGAGTAGTTCCTTTAAGAACTTAGCATACGTAGGCATTTATGCAACCGCCTCGATGAAAGGAATGTTAATTTGGAGGGCTTTAATGTGCTCCAAGAACTTTTGATAGTCTTCATTTTGCCTATCTTGTCTAGCTCAACCTAGGAATAGCAATGGAGGTCGATATGGTTTTAAAGGAGGATCATTTTTCTATTCAGACTGAGAGTTCTTCTCTTCAACCTTACGAGTTGTGTCGACTTTTTATGATTTCGGGTTTTCTTTCTCTTCCTCTTGCACGTATTTAGGATCTTCATTCGGAATTGGGGTCAGAGGATTAATTATCTTTCCACTCCTAGTCGTCACGATGTTGATTTGTGCGCCTCTCAGATTTTTCTCGGTATTACATGGAAGTCCACCTGGTGTTCTTTCATTGATTTATTGTGCAGGTTGGTCTAATTGTTTTTCAATGTTGAGGATAGAGGCTTGCTGATTTCTCATTAATGCTTGTTACTCTTTCATTATTACTTGTTGTTCTCGTATCGCAACATCAGTTTCGTTGTGTCTTTTCTCGGATGCAGCTGCAAATTGTGTGGGCATTTCTTCAAAAGTTTGTTTTCTTTTCTTGCACCGGCTCCTCCTTTTGATAGAAACCTCTTGTCTTTAGCATATATTTCTCCTCCTTTGCCTTTTTGTACTCATCGTATGGTAGCCACTCCTTTTTTGTTTTCCTTCAATCGTCATCAAATCTATCACCACTCAAACAACAAACTTGTGCTTTTCGGTTCCCTTGCTCGTCAAGGTCACAATCTTTAGCAAGCTGAGGCTCGCCACAATTATCACACCCTACCCAGATGGCATGGATGGATTGATTCATCTTTTTCATTCTTCGTTCCATACTCTCCAATTTAGCAATCACTGCCGCCATATTATCGGAAATTGAGTTCACCACCCCTCGAGTTGAGTCATTCCTTGGGTTATGATATTCTCTAGAGTGCTTGGAGAATTCTTCGATTTGCTCCTTTATAACCACAGGTGCTTTATTTGTGAGTGGTCCTTGGGAGTCAAGGAGGTGCCTAGTTGTCACGTTTACTCCATCATAGAAAATGGAGACTTTTTGTTGAATGTTTAGATCATTGTGGGGACAGTTCCTCAACAAGCCTTTGTATCTTTCCCACGCATCATAGAGCGACTCGCCTACTTGTTGCTCAAAATTTGCAATGACTTCCTTCAACTTTGCTATTTTTTAGGGAGGGCAAAATTGATTAATGAATTCTTCACGTATTTTTGCCCATGTTGTGATGGATCATGGAGGGAGTGATTTTAGTCAATCTTTTGTGGCTCCCTTAAATGTGACCGGTAGCATATGAAGCAAAACATTCTCGCGAGGCACATTAGGGATGTTGAAGTAGTCAGATACGTCGTTGACCTCGTCGATATGCTTGTATGCATCTTCGTGATCCTTCCCATAGAATGGTATGTCCTTGAGTTGGGCGAGTATGTGACCTTTCAGCTCAAAGTTAGCAGTTGCTGGAATCGCAGGTTGCATGAGTCTTGGCCCGGTATCGTCACGCATCCTTCTCTTGTATTCGTCCATGGGTATGTCAGCAATGTCGTCCAGTTCTTCTTTTAGTTTGGGTTCACTTTCTTCTTCAAATTCGGGTATTTCGTGCTCGAAATCAGTCACCTTATCGTCTTTAACGCTCGATTCACCAATTGCCTTTTCCCTCTTATTGCGAATAACTGATCCCGGATCTTCCACGGGTGGCACTAGTATAGAGCTGGAGCCTTGGGTCATAAAATTCCTAAAATAAAACAGAAAAACACACGTAAAACGAACAAAACAAAACTAAAAATGCAACAAACCCGTCGAGTTCAGTAATGAACTCGACGAGTTCAATGCTAAAAACAGAAAACTAAAAACGAAAATTTAAAACAGAAAAACTAGTAACTTAAACTAAATAAATAAAGAAAGAAAACATAACTTTATGCAAGATAAATCTTACACAAAGGATCGATAACACTAGCAATTAAAATAACTATTAGAACTGTTCACTAACAATGACACCAAAAACTTGATGTGTGTGTAATGCACTAGTTTTAATCCTACTAATTTAAACACAAAAGGCAGTGTACCTATTGATTAACAATAAAGTTCATGCAAGTAGGGTATTGAACATAGGGAACGGTAATAATTAAGATTAACTACTACAATTACCTAAATAAACACAAGTAATAAAAGATGGGTTTCTCTAGTTTTGCAAGACTAGAAGCTTAAATAAGTTAATAACACTTAAACAAAACAATTAACAACTAAAGAGAATAGAAGGTAACTAGATTCAATGATAAAAGAGACTTATGTTTAGATTCGACTCACTTATTTGTATGGTTGATTTCATGGAAAGTGCAATGGATTAATATATCATTGGCAATTGATTTCTAATGTGATTAGGTTCATGTTCACTATTACTAATCCTTTAGCAAACAGGTTAATTCAAACACTGGCTAATTGATTAAACTAACAAGTTTCCTAGTGTTCAGTTCGGATCAAGTAAGACTTGTAATATTAGTTAACTAAAATTTTCAATTCAATCAACTCATGTATTATTGTTCATCACACATGCTTACACATTAATTTACTTATTTTCTAGTTAACCCTAGGTTCATGTTCACTAATACTAGGCATACAATATTGTTTTCGCAAAACTATATGATTCAAGCAATTATGAAGATGTTCATGCAACTCAATAACTTGATTATTAACATTAAATAACTATTATTAACACATAAGGGTCTTTAACAAGCTTAACAAGACAATTCACTAAATCAAATTAATCCAAGCCATAAAATCACACCATATTTATAAATTCATTTACTCTAAATAGAAGTAAAAAGCGTTTAGCTCATATCTACAGCAAATAACAACCTAAAATCTAAATCTAATGATTCAAACATGGTTTATGCAAAATATTAAGAAAAAGAGTAATGTTTATTGCCTTTGATCTCTTCTAACTTGACTTCTAAGTTGAATTCTCGAAAACTAGAGCTCCAAGAACCCTTTTGATCGTCAATAAGTCGCCAAAAGTCTCCAACATGTCTTAGGGTTTCGGGAATAAACGATTTATATAGAAATTCCAAAAATACACACCAACTCGTCGAGTTTTTAGACCCAACTCGACGGGGTTTTCACTTAATTAAGTACCTTTCGTTCACTCGAGCGTGCCTTTAAGGCTGAAAATGTAATTTTAAGATAATTAAGTACCTTTTGTTCATAAACCCAGACAAAATAGCCAAAAAACTATTAAGATATTATATGAAATATATGATCAAATATGTACATATCAGAATACATGTGGTTTTGAAAGGTCAACATAATGTTGGTGAATTCACAGGTTTTGTATATTACTCATTGAAAATTCTTTTTGTATATAACTTTGTTATGCTGTAAAAGTATTCCTAGGTACTATGATTTATGTAATTCTCATTCATTTTGTATACTATAAGTGTGTCTGTACCTGAAGGGTATACTTGAGGAAGTGAGTACTTTTAAGAGCAGACTAACCGAGAATGGTTTTAATATATGTTAGTTGGATATAGTCTAACCTTTTCTTATATAACTATATACTTATGACATGAATGGAGTCTCAATGCTTTATTATATAATTATAATTAATATATAATTATATTTAAATATATATTTTATTTTCTTATATAACTATATACTTATGACATGAATGGAGTCTCAATGCTTTGTTATATAATTATAATTAATATATAATTATATTTAAATAGATATTCTTAGTAAAACCAACTGGCAGAGTGGTAATATAACCATTATTCAACTGCAGTTATCCATTTGAATTCGGATGTAGTGATGGCATAATATACCATTATTATCCGTTTGAATCGAGCATAATGATGACATAATATACTACTATTATCCGTTTGAGTGGAGCGTAGTGACAATATAATATACCACTATTATCCGTTTGAGTCGAGTGTGATGACGACATAATATATTACTATTATCCGTTTGAGTCTAACGTAGTGACAACATAATATACTAATATTGTCCATTTGAGTTGAGCGCGGCGACGACATAATATAATACTATTATCCGTTTAAGTCGAGCGTAGTGACAACATAATATATTATTATTATTTGTTTGAGTTTAGTATAGTGACAACATAATATATTATTGTTATTTGTCTGGGTTTAACGTAGTGACCACATAATATATTACTATTATATGTTTGAATCGAGCGTAGTGACGTCATAATATATTCTATTATCCATTTGAGTCGAGTTTAGTGACAACATAATATATTTCTATTATCAATTTGAATTGCACATAATGACAACATAATGTAAATATTATCTATGAGTATTTGACAAAATAACATAGTGTTTTCCTAGAGAGTTTGCTAGAGTGACGACTAGGTATAATGTTATCTGAGCGATTTGGATAAAACAAAGTCTAGGTGCTAAGTTACTCTATAGATTTGGCTATATTAACTAGTATAGTATCGGTGTTTCCTGGCAACTGGCCATCGTAACAACTAGGTATGACGTTTTCTATCAGTGTGAGGCAGTATAACAACTAGGCTAATGTTATGAGCATAATTATCTAACTAATCTTATGTAATTAATAATAACTATGTAATATGTGTATTTTAACATGTGTTCACCCCCCCCCCCCCCCCCCCCAAGGAAAATAGGTTTTTTGAACTCACTTGTAGATGTGAAAACATTGTTGTAGGGTAGAATTTGGAAGTCCGGAACTCGGGAGACACTTGGGATCGGCCGGACTCGAGGGAATATATATATATATATATATATATATATATATATATATATATATATATATATATATATATATATATATATATATATATATTAAGAAATTCTTCCAAAATATAAGAAGATTTCAAAGGAACGAGATAGAAAGAATGAAATAAGGTGTGAAGAAATGAAGGGGGTTTGCAACCCTTTTATAAGAAAAAAGTTCGGAGTGCATCAAGCATGCACCCTACACGCCGCACAAATGGATGGTGTCTAAGGTGCCATGTGCCAGCTTTTGGTGGTCCATGTGTCCTTGTAGAAGCTTCTGGAAGTGCGCGCCGCACACCCACCATGCACTGTGCGCTGCGTCAAACGTTGATTTTGAAGAATCCCTAATTTCCTCATACGAGCTCCGTTTTCGACATTCTTTATATCCACACGTAGCTCTTGATAATTACTACAACTTTCCTTTAGGTTGCATGGCTAATTCTGATTTTACTTTTAGTCCTTATTTTTATACGATTTAAATGATTTTGCGAAAATCATATCTCTCTCATATGGACTCCGATTTTGGTGTTCTTTCTCAAAATTCTTATCTCGAGGATTACTATGATCCTCCTTTTTGTGACTTTAGCTAAAATTCAACCATTCTCTTCGTAGTGTTTGACGTTGAAATTTTATATGCATGGTTGATTTTTATATCATGTAAAATTCAAAACTAATTCATACAAATTCAGATTTCTATGTAATTTATATTTTTCAGGATCACGTTGACGTGTACTTTCAATATATATATATATATATATATATATATATATATATATATATATATATATATATATATATATATATATATATATGTTTTGGCACACTAATATTTACGATTGACGGATGATTTAGTTGATTTTTCCTATACGAAACTTGTATTTTGTCATAGTTTGATAAATATTATGTATTAACTCTATTATACTTGACACTTGTTACCTTCGGTGATTAACGATCAGTAACAATTTTCACAGTTGTTACATAGAGTGTTGTAAATCTACGATTTGGCTGGTAGCCTTCATTATATAGAGTTAGACCAGGGTAGGAAGGGTTGTGAGGTTGTGGGTGGACCACAACATTCATGGGATTAGGGAAGATTGTAGGAAGTTTTGGGGACGAGTGTGATGTAAGACTACGGCTGGGCCGTAACCTTCATCGGTAACAAATTTGGCTATCTAATGTTCGTGTGTTGATTGGTTATATCGACCTTTAAGGCCTGTTGGAGTAATGTTGGCGAGCGGGCTAGGATAGATTTTATCCGATAGACTCTTGGTTGGAGTCTCGTGGTGTTGTCGTGTGTAAGGTTATCAACTTCAGCAACAGGTTGGAAATTTTGTACTCTAGTTAATTGGTATGTCAGCTCGGAAACCGAGAGGTCTCTAATAGATCGAAAGTATGAAGGTTTGATTAGCGGGATGTGATTATACATTGTATGTCACCAATGATTGAGACTTGTGTTAGAAGTTTCCTTTATTTTGGGTGTAGGGTTATCAGCATCAACGAATGCTTATGCATTTTGTTTTCCGGTATCAGTGGGATAATTCAATTTCATAGGAGTTTGTTGGTCTGAGCTGCGAAATGGAGTCATTATGGTTGTGAATCAGAATGATTTCATCTGCCTGAAAGACATACATGGTCTTGAGGTTCTCGAGTTTGGGGCGGAATAGTGATGGTTACTCTTCATTGGTTAGGTTGGTATGATAATGTTTGTTTCTTCATTAGGAAAAGATATTTCTTGTAAGAATGGGATTTGATAGTAGTATTCGAAGTCGATCAACTGTAAGAGATGACTGTTCAGCCTAATTAGGAGCTCAAGATGTTCTGGCAAGGTTAACCGGTGCAACAGAGGGAATAGTAGGATATGATTTCGAGGATGAAATCTAATTTAAGTGGGGGAGAGTTGTAATACACGTTTTCTAGGATGGATCAATTTAGGGTTCAAGGAGTCAAAAGGTCTATTTTGAATAAAATCGAGTGTCTTGACGTGACCATTGAGTGGTAACAACGTGACAAGGCTAAATATGTAAATTGTGTTCGGTTCCAATCTCACAATGTGAGAACTATTGCAGCCTAAGCCCATGATCCTTTAGGGGTTCATTCATATTTAAGCCCCTCTAAGTCATTTTTAGGGTTCATTATCAACCTCCAACACCCTTTTACCCCAGAAAAACCCTAACCTTAATTCTTTGGTTGATTCTTGGCCTTTTTGGAGCATTTCTTGGCTTGAAGAAGAAGGAAAGAAGAAGAAAAATGTGCTCTATTAGTGAAGCTTACAAGGAAACATCATCATCATCATTGTCTCATCTTCATTTTGGACCTTTATAATTGGAAAAGACTCAAACTTTATAGCTTAAAGTGGTTAGATCCAAGTTATTGTCCCATTTCTTTCATGTCCAAGCAAGTTTGAAAGGAAGGAATACATAATGTTGGCACCTTTATGCTTTTAAGAGTCCCTTGAGTATGATAGTGTTCAGATCTGGGAGTTGGTTGATTATAGATCCATGCATGAGAATTTTGGGTGGAAGCCTTTTATTTTGACCTAGAATGGATGAAGGACATGCATAAGGCATGTGAAATACTCCAAAAATATAGTCCAAAAATTTCTTTTTTTAAAAATCATTTAAGAAAAACCATAATTCAACCATCATCATATAGAAAAATCATAAATCATGTATCTCAAAACATCATATCAAATACTGTATCAAAATCATGTAAAAATATCAGAGTCTGAAACATCCCAGGCTAAACTGTGGTGTGTGTCGTGCAATCATCCCGAGTCTTTCCCTTTGCTAGTGGGAGTACCTGAAACCAAAACAGAAAACCGTAAACATGAAGCTTAGTGAGCTCCCCCAAACTACCACATACCATACATATAACATATAATCATATCTTGGGGCCTGACCGTGCTACATAGAGTCTAGCTTGGCATCGGACCCTGCCTGACATTAGGCCCTATTCGACATCAGGCCCCGCCCGACATCGAGCCCAACCTGATATTAAGTAGATCTCAGCATACATATGAATATATCAACTAACATATAACATAAACAAATATACTAACATGTAAACACTTATCGGGCCCCACCCGACATCGAACCGAGATCCGGAAGCATACTAACATTCCTCGGGAACCGCCCCGACATCGAACCGGAGTCCAAAAACATACTACCGTAACATATTAGCTAGACATTCCTCGGGCTTGCCCCGGAATCGGACCTAAGTCCGGAATACTTAACACATAACAAACACATGCAAGAATCATAAAGACATCAAGCATACAAGCATACAAGCATTCCTCAGGACCGCCCCGACATTGGATCGAGATCCGAAAAAGCATATAAATCTACATTGGGCCTTGCTCGACATCGAACCGTAGTCCAGAACTACTACTATCTAAACGGGTCGGACTTGGTGCCTTAGACCCGTTCCTACTGGAGAAAAATCACCTCACAAAGCTATCTTCAAAATCTCGCGGTGAGGAATATTTGGTGGCTGCTCCAACGACTCCCCGTGTAACGACCCAATTTTCACATCAAAATTTTTTTTGTTTAAAAACGTTACTTTAGAAAATATTAATAGCTAAAACATCATTCGATCATCCATAATATAAACTGAACCATGTCCGAACACCAAAACATACAACTAATCAGAATATCAGAGTATCAATCCCAGAAAAGCTCGTAAATGCGGAAACCGAAGAGGGTGTGTGCGACATGCTGCTACCGCGCTGGCTCCTTTCCCCTAGCTGAGGAGGTACCTGAAACCAAAACTGAAACCGTAAGCACAAAGCTTAGTGAGCTCCCCCATAATATCCCATACCATACAAGCATCTAACAAATAACATGCAATTAGGAGATACGGGCCCCGCCCACACCTCACTTTCTGAGAGATACGGGCCCCGCCCACACTCGTGAAGATACGGGCCCTGCCCACACCTCACTTTTTGAGAGATACGGGCCCCGCCCACACTCGTGAAGATACGGGCCCCGCCCACACTTTGCTATTTGAGAGATACGGGCCCCGCCCACACTCGTGAAGATACGGGCCCCGCCCACACTTCGCTATTTGGGAGATACGGGCCTAGCCCACACTCCATTCTCGGAGAGATACAGGCCTCGGCCACACTCAACCGCCAACTCATATCATACAAGTATCGCACAGACAACAAGTGTAAACAATTCTATCATACTGGCATATATCATAATCAACTCAACTAATAGATGCGGGCTCGACCCACACTATAATACTAACGTCTCATCTATACGGGCCGGCCTTGGTGCCTTAGACCCGTTACTACTGGAAGGAAACTCACCTTGAAATAGCTGCTGGTCTGTGTGGGAATTGATCACCTACTACTGCGGCTGCTGCTCCGGAAACTCCCCGGCTGTAATTCCCACAATATACTTAATCATATACTGCTAACTGTCCTTTGGGTAAAAAGACCATTTTACCCCTGGTCTAGCCCTAAGTCAAATCGAAGTCAACTTTTAGTTGACCCAACTCGCCGAGTGGATCTCCACTCGCCGAGTCCCTAGCAAACTATTGTCCTGGGTCCCTGATTCTACTCGTCGAGTTAGGCTATGACTCGACGAGTTCATCTTCTAAACTGTCATTCAACTCCTTCATCCTACTCGCTGAGTTGTATGAACAACTCGTCGAGTTCATCTTCATCCGAAGAACACATATGCTAAGACTCGCCGAGTTGTATGAACAACTCGCCGAGTTTGTTCTTGATCTATGAAGATTGCCTTGGACTCGCCGAGTCAGGGCATTGACTCGCCGAGTCCTATCATGAGTGAGTTCAGCTTCCAACTCACCGAGTCACCCCCTGTGACTCACGGCTCAACTCGATACATCTTAAAGGGACCAGTTCAGTGACTCGCGACCAGACTCGTCGAGTCACATATATGACTCGCCGAGTCGCAGCCATGCATCCATCAAATACACCGATTTGCTCGATTCCAGTCCATGCCATTCACAGATCTAGGCTTCTAGGACACAATTCACACGTAAAGTTTCCAACTTTAAGTGTAGATATTCACCAATATGGATTTTAAGGCTCAAAGTGCACCAAAAGAGGTAGATCTAGGGCTTTCATGCAATTTGACCCCATAAAGGCAATAGATCCAAGCTCCAGGGACTAAATCATGCCTAGATCTAAAGGCTAACAACTTATTATCACCCACAAAGCACAAACAAGCTTGGGGAAGAGCCCAAGAAGGACTCCAATGAAGCAAAAAGGGATAACAAGCTTGAAAACAGAGGGGAAACGAGCTATACCTCAAGGAATATGTTGAAATGACACAAAGATGCCTGATCTCCTTCTCCTCTTCTTGATCTACACCTCTTTCTCCTCAAAACCTTCAAGAACACACCAAGAGCACTTCAATCTCTCAAGGAATTAAGGGAAAACGATGTTGGGGAGTTCTGGGGGGTGAATGGGGACGAGTTGGGGCGGAATGAGGGTTTAAATAGGGTGCAAACCCTTGAAACTTAGGGTTTCATCCAGCAGCGGTGACTCACCGAGTCCAGGATATGGACTCTCCGAGTCGCCCACTTAAACGTGTCCTGAGTCTCGTCCCTACTCGGCGAGTCGGACCTTATGATTCGCCGAGTCCAAGGCTAAAATAGGGCAATGCTCAAATAAAATCACATACCGGAAACCAGGTGCTACACCCCGACTATCAATATCACAATAATACTTAGCCAAGATCTAATAATCCTTCTCAGGGTAAAATGACCATTTTACCATTGGTCAAATTCAACTCCTGGTCAACCCAACTCGTCAAGTTATATGCTATCCTGTCTCATGATAAACTGAGTCAACTCGTTAAGTCCCTTCACAGACTTATCGAGTTCTATCTTGTACATAATTGGGGTAAAATGAGTCAACTTGATGTCCCTTCACAGACTCGCCGAGTTCTTCAGTTTCCTAGTCTTAATCACATCCATCTAGCTGAGTCACTGCCTAAAATCAACGGGTTCACTCAAAATCATAGATGGTTGGCGAACCACGACTCGACTCGTCGAGTCGCATGAACAACTCGTTGAGTCCCCCATATGACAAATCCATACAGTCGACTTTAATCAATTCCAAAGCTTCCAACTCACAGATCTGGACTCCTTAGGCTAGCATTACACGTAAAGTTGCTAACTCTACGTGCATGAATGATGTTATGAAGTTAAAACATCAATACCAAGAAAAACTGGAGGTCTACATCATGGAATAGGGCCATGGCTGAATAAAGGTGGAAACTTTGAGCTTCTAGAGCTCAAGAGCGCCCATATCTAAAGTCCTTACATCACCAAGAGTTCAAATCTCAGAAAGAACCTTGGAAATGGTCCAAAGGTGACAACATTCAAGCCTAGAAGAAGATCTAAGTGAAAAGAAGCCAATGTATAAGCTTTATACCTCAAAAGGGTCTGAAATGCAACACAAGTTCCAGATCTACAACCTCTTCTTGAATCACCAAGGGTTTGTTTCCTTCTTCTAGCTTCAAATCACACAAATGGCAAGAAAAAGCTCAAGAACACTCAAAGGTTGATTAGGGTTTTGAGAGTAGGGTGTGAAAGTGATGGAGGCTGGGGTAGAGGCCATATATGATGCTTAAATAGGGTGCAAACCCTAAAGATTAGGGTTTCCTCCTGGTGGCCCTATTCGTCGAGTCCAGACTCTCGACTCGTAGAGTAGTTCACTTAAATCCCGCGTCCAAACTGACATCTACTCAATGAGTTAGGGCTACCAACCCGTTGAGTAGCTCTTACAAAATGTTAAATGAATCAAATACGTACCAAGAACGGGACATTACAACATGCATGTCCATCAAGTAATCGTTTTTATGGACCTTTGGAGTCCCCTTTGGCTTCTAGAAAAGTTAGAGTGAAAGGATTAATGGATTAAGAACTTAAATCTTTGGAGTTTGGCTTCGGACTGTGCTCACGACGTGAGAATGAAAGAACCCATTTTCTGTTAAGCCTTTTGAAGCTCACAACATGACAACATGATGTTTACATCGTGACGCCAGCTCAAATGATTTTTCCAAGACTTAGTTAGCTGAGTTGGTTCGAGTCAATATGGAATCAGATTGAGTGGACTCTCATGACGTGACCAAGGGATGGTTACAACGTGAGGCTTGATTATTGGCATTGTGGATTGTTGACTTTGACTTTGACCCTTGACTTTTGGTCAAATTTCTATTTTTTTTAGAAAGACTTAAGGTTTACCTTGTGTGGATTGTTAGGATGTGTTTAGCATCCATCATTTGGGGGGTGAGAGTTATTATCTTTGGTCGGCATGATATTGTGTTGAGTTTTAGTTGGCATTGTGAGTCAGGTGAGCCTCCTCACTGTACTTGTGGGTCGAAGACATCAATACCGACCTACTAGATTATGTTTGTAGAATCTAAGAATCGAGTTTGAATATTAATCAGAGTTTGAAATCAGAATGTATAAAAGATTGAACACCAATGTAAATAAGATCTTGATTCAGCTCAATATTACGCTTTAGGTTTATAGAGTGCAAAATTAGACAAGACTGTAAAAACCTTATCTAACTCTAGTAAAGACTCCTATTTATATAAGAATAAAAGCGTACAAAAAATATACTAAGGACTAGACATCTAAGCTTCGAATAATGTGCCTTGGTAAAATAGATAACATATCATACGAAGAGTACATATAAGACTTCAACTCATTACAACCAAACTACCATTACAATGTTGTGTAGGAAGACCAGGTGGTGGACCTTGGCAATTGTATGAAAGACCTGGATATGGCTCTCGGAAAATTGTATGCAAGACTAGGGTATGGACCCTGGCAATTATATGTAGTATGCTAGTTATATTTGTGATGCTTGCATAGAAGGCTAGGAGTTGACTCTTGGCACTTATTTGTAAGACTTGGGTTTTGGCCCTTGGCTTGGCAAGGAAAGACCATGATACGACTCATGGCATGACGATAATTGTAAGACTATGGTTGTCACATAACAATCTCTATTATATGTGTGGTATTTGGTGTTTTGGGAACTCTTAAAGATTTTTGCTTACAGTTTCATGTTTATGGTTTTAGGTGCTTCCGGTTCCAAAGGGAAGGGCCTGACGTGACTGCACAGCATCCTGTAGAGTTTTTTTCTTCATCGACTATTCATGATTTTTACTCTGAGGTTTAAATGATATATTCACTTTGATTGGTTTTGGAACAACTCGTTTGTATGGTTTATTGTTTTTAAAATGAAAAATTTACTATGGATTTTTGGGATGTTACATCCTTGCTCTACAAAGCTTCTATTCTTCCTTCAAAAGCCACAAAACACCCAAAATGAGCTCAAAAGATTATAAGGAGGATAAGGTTTGCTTCTATACTCATGAAGGTGATGGAGGCTGAGGGTGGACGAAACCCTAGCCATCACATCCCTTAAATAAGGGCCAAGGCCTGAGGTCTAGGTTTTTGAGCCCCAGTCGCCACCATGCCGTGACGAGGTTCTTCCCATGCCGTGGTAATTAAATGACCGTCACACCGTGGTGCAAGCCCTACCACATCGTGGTGACGGGAAACTCCCAAACCATAATGTTTCAAAGAACTTAATGTATACCTGAAAAACCGGGTGTTACATTGTTTAAATTAATTTGCACATTTCTCTTGTTTTTTTAGATTTTTTTCAGAATATTTTGAACCTAGTTGCATGTTGGCCTAAATCAATGAGTTTGACACATTTGGGAAAAAAAGCATGGTGCTTATGGTAAAAATTTGATGACGATGAGTTGGTCTCACATAAGTGTGGGGTTATCTTATAAGGAGTAGAAGAAATAGCTTACTTGAGATGTCTATAGCCATGTCAGGGAACATAAAGAATAATGGTGATGGAATAAGGGTTTATAAGCTAGGCTAGGGTTACACATAATTACTTTAAGGAGTTTATAAAGTTGTGAGGATGATGAGTGGGGTATGAAAAAAGAATGACACAAATATTGAAATCATGGGGAAAAGAAACCAATGGCTATAACTAAGTCCATGCCATGCAAGGAGATGTATATAATATCATAAACAAGAGAAAGGGGAAATGAAATCTATAATCTAGCTAAAGACAGAAAGAGTCGGCAAAGAGGACATTGGAAATAAGTATATTAAGGAATGAAACAATCAAGTTCTAGTGAATAATGTGGATATATAAGAGGGAATATGATGATTTATTCAATAAAGGTTCTTTGATCGTGAACGATATAAATATATAAGGATTTTAAGGTAGTATTCAGACTTACAAAGAAGGATCAAAGAGGAATCCCGACTAAGATCTAGTAGCAAGGAAGCGAAAATGTATTTAAGGAAGATAGGGATGAACAAAGTTGTTAGTCGATATCAAATTACTGTAACTACATAATAGTGCTTTGGTCGGAAGGACTTATATGACTCATAATTACCCTAATGCGTAGGGAATGGAGGTCTAATACTACGATTCTAATATATAACAACAAAAATGTTGTCCAAAGCTGCTGAACTGTAAAGGTAGTAATTAAGCCATCTCCAATGCATTGAACTCTTAAAAATTCAATGGACTCCACACTACATTCAACTCTATTAAAATTTAATGGATTGCCATCACCATTTTATTATATTTTTTTTATTTAAATAATATTAATACATTAAAATAATTCAAAATTAAAAGTTAAATTTTTTATTTTGAAAATGCTTGTTTATATTTTTCTACTCATTATTTAGACAATTAAAAAGTAAATTATAAAAGAAAGTTTAATTACTTACAAAATTAAAATACACCATTTTAATTGACTAATTATCATTAAATAAAAAAAATTAAAATTATAAATAAAAAGTAAATCAAAATATAATAAATATGTTGCTTATATAAAATAAATTATATATATATATATATATATATATATATATATATATATATATATATATATATATATATATATATATATATATATATATATACACCACCGTTCAGTCCCCATTAAATTCACATTTATTGCAATGATGGATTTAATCAATTGGATAACCACATCATCACTTTTTCACCATTAAACTCCCCATTCAATCCCCATTGGGAATAACCTTAGGGTGCGTTTGGTTGGCAAGAAAATAATGGAATTCGAGGGAAAAAGATTCAAATTCCTTCGAATTCATGTGTTTGGTTGGACTTAGAAGGAGGAAAAGTATTCCTAAATGAAATAAACTTTCCACCATATTGAGGAAAGTGAATTCCTTCCAAAGCTGGATGGAAAACATTCATTCTTATCAAGAAAAGTGACAGATTACAAAAATACCCCTTTTATTTATCAAAAAACACACCACCACTACCACCATCTCCGCCGCCACCATTACCACTATCTCCATTGCCGCCACCACCATCACTGTCCCCCCCCACCAACCACCCATTACCACCGACCACGTGTCGCCTCCACCACTACCACCGCCGCCGCCATCACCAACCACCACTACTTCCGCCGCCACCACCCACCACTAGTGTTACCGTTACCTCGACCACTACCACTACCGTCACCCACCATCACCACTAGCAATGCCGCCACCACCACCTCCGCCGTCACCCACCACCATTACCAACGTCACAATCATCATCATCGCCACCACCACCACTACCAACGCCGCCATCGCCATCAAATGCTACCACTAATGTTTCCACCATCAACACCATCAACGTCATCATCACTACCACCAACCACCACTGCTACCATCATAATTACCACCTCTACCATAATCAACGTCACCACCACTATCACCACTCCCGTCGCCGCCACCACCATCGTTGCCACCTACCACTGTCGCCGCCACCATCACTGTCACCGCCACCACCCCCACAACCACTGCCACCACTGCCTAAATTTTACTTTTTTTTTTATAACTTATATAATGTATCTTTACATATAAGTTAGAAAACAAAGTAAAATTAAGAAAAACAATAAAAATGGTAATTTTATCTTTTTACATGAATTCCAATTCTATTTCCTATGAACCAAACAAAACGTAGAATTAATTTTAATTCCATTTCCTGCTAACCAAACAACATATGAAATTGGATTCAAATTCCTAACAACATATGGAATTGGATTCAAATTCCTGACAAATTTCTTTCCCAATTCCAATTCAAATTACTTCAGCAACATTTTGCGAACCAAATAACACCTTAGTTGTATTGTAAAACTTCGGGAGAGAGTTATAAATGCCACATTGTGCGCCTTCACAACTGTTTTAGAAAACCAATATTGTTACATGTTTTAGATTTCTACGAATAAGGAGAACCACCTATTTAGATGCATTAGAAAAGATAAATAAAAAACAAATATCTTCTCATGGTGTTCATCAATGGAAGAAAATATATGATAATCCCAATAAGAACATGAATGGAAGAAAATACATGATACTCCCAATAGGAACATGACTGTTGGACGGTTATAAGGGATTCTCTATGTGGACCCGACAATTCTTAACTTTTCTGGCTGCAGTGTAAAAAATTTTAATTTTTTGATTTTTTTAACTATTTTTTATATATCGGCAATACCTATTTATCCCGGCAACACCTACTATGTATTCATGCGTCCGTCTCTGACTGCCAAGATACCACCTCAGTGCTCCCCATGATCCGATGTCCAACCTCGTTCCAACACACTGGAGTCCGGCACCTCCGACCATATAGCATCTCGAATCGGGCTCGGTCAATACTAACATGATAAATATTATATATATATATATATATATATATATATATATATATATATATATATATATATATATATATATATATATATATATATATCCTTATTCCATTCTAATCTGAAGTCTATTATTGTTTCAAAATAAGTTGAATAACTTGTCCTTGTGTTCCAAGGATTTACACCACGTCAGAAACTTAACCACTTGAAGTATTTGAAATTGAGTAATGAAACTCACATAGTTTGTTGTCATTACATGACCCTATTCTATTTTATATACATTATTACAACTTCACCACTTGAAGTATTTTAAACCGAGTAAACTCACATAGTTTGTTGTCATTTCATGACCCTATTCTATTTTTTTCATACATTACTTGTTTCACTTAAACAAATTTAATCTAAAAGATCACTCATTAATGTGCATCACAACAGAAAAAAACAATAAATATCATTGAAGACATGTTCAAATAAATCATAAAAATTGACAATCGATTATTATTTACTAAAATTAATTAGTAATTTCCATGGATCACGTTTACTAAAACTATGTGAAGCGTGCCACGTTATATTGCATGCAAGTTTAACCTCACGCGCTTCCATCGCGTCTGAAAAAAAAATCTGTCTTTCGTCTCGTAAACGGACCAGACCCGATCTCTCTCTTCTCAACTCATATTCATATAATCAAATTTTGCTTTTTTTCTCCACAAAACCCTCTCTCTCTTTCTCTTTCTCTCTCGCGGAGACTGGCGTCACACTCTTTCTTTCAATTCTTTTCCCCTCCGTCTCTAATTGGGTTTCTCTCTACCTTCTCACCACTTCGCGATTCACCCTCAACAACTCCTTTCTGAACCAGGTATTATCCTACTCATGTTTCACGTTTTGCATGTTTCCATCTTCTTCACAACGATGAATCAACGCAGTTAAACACATATGTAAACTTCTCCCCCTCTGCTTCCGTTTTTTTGACTGTTTAACAACGCTATTCTTGCTTTCTGCGGTTGTAAGGTTCGAGTTTATGGATTGTATTTTGGTTCTGCTTGTGTTTGACGGCTGATTAGATGTTGCTTTGTCTGATGGATCGCATTGTGGTTTTCTATTACGCAACTTGTTGAAATGTTGGTTTGTTGTGTTTTTGTTGCGATTTTATCTCTTAATTTATTTCGAGGCTTTGGAGATGTTATTTGCTTTTTGGCTGTTTGTGATACGGTGGGATTTGTTCGATTGAGATTAATGCGGTTGTTGCTGTAAGCAAATTCGTACATGTTCTTATTCGCTCAAAGTTTTTGTTTCGTTTATCCCCTTTATGTTATGCTGGATGCTTGCTCGATTGAAGTTTGAAAATGGAGCTACTAATTTGATATTGTTTTAACCCTATATTGTTTCGTCTGATTGGAACGCATTACGATCCTTTCCTATCCAGCTTATAAAAATAGTTTTCTTGCATTGTTATTGTATATATTCTGTAAATGTTTATCAGAAATTTGGTGTTATTGTTTCCCATATGAAGGGGTTTCTTCCATCGGATTAACTTGCTTGTTACTGTTAGCTGTTTTGTAAGAAAAGAGGGGCTACTCTGAATGACGATTCTTTAGGTTATGTACTATGATTACTGTATTGAATTTGTGTTTTATTTGATAGCGTTTGCAGATAAATTCAATCAAATGGAACCCAATGAAGATTGTAGCAGTGACATGTCAGGAAAAGATCCACTCCCTTCAGAAACTTATGCATATGGTTTATATGGAGCAATAGGAACCCATTCTCGTATTGGTGATGAATACCAAACCCAAATCCCACCATTGATTACAAATCCCGAGTATCTTGATTACATAAAGAATCCCATTGAGGAAGAAATGAAAGCAGGAGTATCAAGTGAGTTCTTGATAGGATTAGATATACCAATTTTTTGGATCAAAAAAGAAAGGGAGATGAAACTAGAAGCCCAAATCGATATAAAGCAAGAGGATTCAAATTCAACATCTGATTTGGGTAGCATTAGCAATGACCTTTGTCTTGTTCCTGGCTGCTTTTTAGAAACATGGACAGAAACTGAAAAGGGTAGTTTTGTCCTAGGATTGTATATATTTGAGAAGGATTTTGTTCGATTGAAGAGGTTTATTGAGAGTAAAAACATGGGGGACATAATGGCATACTACTATGGGACATTTTATAGGTCTGATGAATATAGAAGGTGGTCAGAATCTAGGAAAAGTAGAGGGAAAAGGTGTATAATGGGAGCAAGAATTTTTACTACTTTAAGACAACAGGAGTTGCTTTCTCGTTTGATGCCAAATGTTTCTCAAGAATGCCAGAATTCCCTGTTGGAGGTATGTCATAAAAACTTACTTTACATTCATATGTTTTTATTTTCTTGAAATTACTTTTTTAAGTGGTTTGATTGGCTTGAAGATATTTAGATAAATCTAACTACATAGTAGAAGAAATTGATCTCATTAGTATACAGTGGGCTTTAGGTAAGTGTATGTCTGTTGGAATAGAATGAACAATTCTTGAAGGAATGTGATTCATTCCATTAGCTTACTAATTCATCTACTCAGTTCAAAAAAATCCATCCAAAAAGTTGAAATTATGGAGAATCCAGACCAAGGGCATCAGACCATTTTAATGGTTTTGAAACAGGAATTAGCAAAAAGATGTGGGAATTAACTTTGAGATATTTGGCATCTCCCTAAACTAATGATTTATGATACCCTTTTAAGAATAAAACTCTAGTGAAAGAAAACCCTAATAGTTCTGTTTAGTGTGCTTGTCAGTTATTTTTTGTGCTCAAATGCATGAAAATACACTTCGATAATGTAATTTTAAAGAAATAGTAAATAGTTTTGACTATTTTAAGTCTGTTCAACGTGTGAAAACAGTGCTCAACTGAAGATCTTTATTTTTATCTACTGCTGTTGGGTATAAATTATTTCTATGAATTTCTAAACAAATATATTTTTATCTTCTTTTTGTGCATCTTCCAAAGCTTTCATATTACGATTCTGTACATTAAAATCCTTTTTTTTTTTTTTTTTATCTGTTGGTTTTAAAAGGCATGCTATTCTTGCACAAAAAATTCCTAAAATCAGGATATGCACTTTGACTGAAATAACCCTTGGGTCTTCAAATGTTTGAAAAGCAAAAGACTTCATATGTTGGTTAAAAGACTACAAGAGTACAAGATATTAGTTATTGATGCATTTGGGGTCTATTTCCTTTTATACAATGATCAATGTTCCAATTTTGGAAAGTTAATGTCTGTAAAGATATCATAGGGCATTCATGTCTTTTACACACACGAGATATCACTAGCCTGTCCCACCTTTTTGGGTGACAAAAAATTGCAAATTTTGTCCCATTGAAGCCTGGTGTTTAGGGTTTATGGTTTAGGGTTAAGGGACGATTTAATAAAAACTTAGAAGTCAAGTTTCATTTAAACTTTTAAAGTACTTGACCATCTTGACCTAGTTTTTATAGGTAATAGATAAAATCAAAAAGCAGTAATTCAAGACTATTTACTTTCATAAAATTTGGTGTTGAAATATTTACTAATGATTATGTTGTAATGGGTTTTGGTTGCAGATTTGTAGGTCATTTGGAGATGGGAGAATATCACTAGAACAATACGTGTTCTCATTAAGAAGTTTAATTGGGATTAAAGCCTTTGTTGATGCCATGGCAATAGGAAAAGGCAAGCAAGATTTAACGGGCAGCAACATAGAGCCGACCAAGCAAAACCAAGCCATCCACATCCGCCCGGAAATCCCGGTCGGCAAAGCCTGTTCTTCTCTCTCATCAACCGAAATCATTCAATTCCTAACCGGCGATTACCGCTTAAGCAAAGCCCGATCCAACGACTTATTCTGGGAAGCCGTGTGGCCTCGCTTACTTGCAAACGGTTGGCATTCAGAACAACCAAACGGCTACAACTACACTGCAAATGGAAAACACAATTTGGTCTTCTTAATGCCTGGAATCAAGAAATTCTCAAGAAGATTAATCAAAGGGGAAACGTATATGGATTCGGTTACAGATGTTTTAAACAGAGTCGCTTCACACCCACAGATTCTCGAAATTGATGACGAAAACGGTGACATTGAAATGAAATTACAAGAAGAAGAAGAAGATGAAGAAGACGCATTTCTTGAAAAAAGGAAAACCCATTGTTACCTTCAACCTCGTGCCCCGAGTCTCGGAACGCTTTTATTCAAGTTTACAGTCGTCGACACGAGTTTATCCGGAAAGATTGTAAGAGTGAGAGAAATCGAACCCCGGGATTTGGATTCCGGTGAAGTATCGGAATTGGTTTCCGACGAATCAGATAGTGCCAACACCAACATGTTTCTTGCGGAACAAGAAACGGGTTGTAAGCCAAACAAGAAACTGAAAACCGGTGATGAAAATGAAAGAAAGTCACCGGAGGTTAAAAGGAAGGTGGTTTCAAAGGCTAAATTGGCCCGGAAAGCTAAACCGGAAAACAACTCCGGCCACCACAAACGTCGCCGGAGATTAACCGCATGCGCGAAAGCCGGTTCCAGCCGCGACACCGATGATTTGACGGAAAATGTTGGTTCATCCTCTCAAGCTAATAATCATAATTTGTCGTCGAATTTAAGTTTTTCATCAAAATGCAGCTCGATTGACACCGTTGATGAACACAAGATGAATTTAATTGATTTGAATGTGACTCCGGAATTCATGAATTCTGAATTTGTGCCGGAGAAGCAATTGGAAAGTTTGGTGGTTCCGAAGGTGGAGGAAAACGGTGGTGGTGGTGGTTCGAGGAGGCAGAGCACCCGGAACAGGCCACCGACTGCTAGGGCGTTGGAGGCGCTTGCTAATGGGTTCTTGACTGTTAACTGTAGGAAGAAGGGGAGAGAAGACGGAATGCAGGATTCCGGTTCCAGATCGAGGGGTTTCCGGCATTCCCGAGGTGAAATTGGGGTTGTGAGTGAGTGTAGTACTGGTGATGCTTCTTCTGTTGTGAAAGGAGATGATGAGAATGGTCCCTTCAATGGTGAAACTGCAAAATAGCAATGTACTTTGGGGAAGTTATGGAGTTGTTCTTGATGATGGTAGCGAAGATGACCCATCTGAGAAAATAGTAATGGTTGACTTTTTTTTTCTTAATGTTTGACTTGTTAAGAATCGGGTATATGTAGGTGATGTTTTTTTTTCTTTGTGGTGGTGTTGATATGAATGTTGTGCAACTATGTGGATGGATGATTGGGAGAAAGAAATTGGCATGAAGAATGGAATAATTGGACATAAATCTTTGTGGTTTTTGTAGTCGAATAAAGTATTTTTTTTTCCCGAAATCGTTAGGGAAGTATAGTATAACCTCTATAATTTATTACTCGATAAATTAATAACCTTGATAAAATTAATAATTTGTTCGCTTCCAGAACAGTACAAAATTAGACCCCAATCGATAAAGTAATAAAATAATAATTTTTTTTGAAATCCGAATGTAAATATATTGATCACAACAACGAAACTATAAATTAATAATTATTAAAATATTTTAAAATTTTAGAATTGTTAGTTAAAAATGAGTTTATAGTCATATTTATTTATTTGTTTATTTATTTTTTTGAATTTTAAATCTACATTGAGTTCATCTTTAAATCTTTTAATTGTATTTAAAAATTGAGACATAGTATTTTCATATTGCAACAAAAAATTATGAAGGTTGTACATTAATTTGAGAGTTGCTCACTAATATAAGTCAACTTTTTAAATTAATAATTTATTAAATTTTTAATATAATAATATCTTGCAAAATTAATAAAATATCTTAATCCTAAAATTTTTAATTTATAAAGGTTTTACTATAGCTAATCCACGCTCAGACCCGATTCTGATTGGGTGTGTTTCAAGTTGGAATAGATTGGAATCGAATCCGGTTATTACAATTATTATATATTTTGTAGGTATTTTTAATTCAAGGGTAGATTTGGTATTGCACAAGTCATAAGTGGGTTTTCTTATGGCCCAATGCAACTAACAGATGGAAAACGAAACAATTTTAGTTATTTTTCTAATTTAATATGTACTAAATTTTTTTAGTTTTTATAACGTTCAAATTTAGTTTTATATAGGTTCAATGATAATACTGTTTTAAAAGTTACAGAGTAAATTACAATTTTCATCCATGTGGTATGTTGTAACTTATGAATTTACGACTTGTTCCCGAGTTCTATTTAAGGAAGGAAATGAAAGGATACAGAGCGATAATGATGAGTGTCGAAGGAAAATCGTATTCCCGAATTTCATTAATGGAAGAAAAGTAAGGGAAGAAAAATGATTTTAGAACCATATTTTCCTTCCAAAACATCCTTTCAAATTGGACGGCTTTGGGAAGAAAGTGAGGGAAAAGAAAATTTTAAGTTTTATTTTCTTTTTCCTCTTAACTCGGCAACACAAAAACCTAAATTTTTCTTTTTATTTTTTTCGAACTCCGAAACATGGAATAATGAATATTTTTCTTTTCTTCCCTTTCTTTCTGTTAAAATTTTTCTTCCCTTTCCTTTATCGAATTTACAAAAAAACTCGGGAACAAGGTGTAGTCTATCACTGTATGTTTGATTTGGTGCAGAGATGGTTCTTAAGGCTAAGGAAAATGATAACATTTCGAACACCTTGCCATGTCAGATTTTGAAGTGCCACTTTATTTTTGAACATTTAGCACATAATCTTTGCATTTGTTAGATACATTTTTAAACATTTAACATAGGAAGTGGTAACATTCCTAGTATTTTTTTTCTAATTTAATTTAATTACTTTATTTTAATAATTAATATAGAAACATTTTTTGTGAATGTTTTTTTGGTGAATAAATAATAAACAAAATTTATTTTTTAAACCACAAACAATTAATATAATATTTGATAACAATATATGTTTTAAATAAGTTTGAATGTTTGATAATCAACAGTATATGTTACAAAATATTGATGTATCACTAATTTAACTTGTTTCACAAATGAAAATTTTAAATTTAATTATTTATTTGTTTTGTAATTAGTTATAACTATTATTATAAATAAATTTGTACCATTGTGATATCATTATGAAACATAATTTCACTTGATTTAGAAAAAATCTTAAAACTCAAGGGACTAAGCTTAAGTAAAGTAAAACTACAAGGACCATTCGATAAATATCCCATATTTCATGTGCTTTAAAACCGAACAACAAAGATGGCTTAATGAGCCGAACAAAATCGCCATTTTGTAGAGCAAGGTTCATTAATTGAATTCAACAAATTGAATTTTATCAAGCAAATTAGCAATCCGGATTTCAAACCACACATGGACCAATCACATTCGTTTCTCACCTTCTCTTTCTTCTCACCAAGCCTCCCATGGCGAGCTCCTTAGTGAGCGCTAGGGGGCGGTGTTCCAAGTTGCTTAACGAGTTTAGCAAGGGTATATTGCAAGCCACTCCGCTTAGCCCAAGGCTTAAACCGTAGTTTTGTCTAACACTCTCTGATGGTGTTGAAAGGTGGTGGATGTTTGTCCAAAGTAAAATGATACTTAGACTCTCATCTTCAACTTCTTTTGTTCAAATCCTAAAATCTTTCTATATTAATAAAAGAATAATTATTAATGCTACTTGTTATTTTATTATAATTTACGTTTTCTTTTCAAATTCTTGATAAAAATGATGCTTATCATTTTCTCTCTCTCTCTCTCTCTCTCTCTCTCTCTATATATATATATATATATATATATATATATATATATATATATATATATATATATATATATATATATATATATATGGTTTAGGGAATATGTGGCTGTTATGTATCTAATATTAGGTATAGAACCATCAAAAACTACATAGTTTAACAAAATGCAATCAAATCTCTCTACCATCTTTCTTCTATTCTCTATTAGACTAGATGGTAGGCTTTGTATATATTTTTGTGGAGTTTTAAAATTTTAATTTTGCACCACAAACTATGTATAAAAATACATTATCAACTACCTATAAATCTTCATATTCAAATTTAATATAGAAAACTATAGTGAAAGATTGAAATTGTTCATAAAAACCAAATAAAATTCTTCCGATAACACATCAAAAAGAACCATACAAGTACATATATGGTAGGCGTCAAAGAAAATTATGAAGTCTACTAGAGGTCTAATATAAACAACACATTCGAAATACTTAAATGTTGGAGATAAATTATGAAATAATAAATAATATGATCTCAAAAGCAATAGGAAGAAGCTAACAATGAAAAAAATTGTGTTTTTTATTCAAAATGAAGTCAATTTTGATGGTTCTATACCTAATATTACATACATGACAGCCACATATTCACTTTTCCCATATATATATATATATATATATATATATATATATATATATATATATATATATATATATATATATATATATATATATATATATATTCGTCTTAAAGAAGTTTCGGTTACAATTACCGATAATTAATTCTATTTTTATATTGAAAATCCTACAAAATCATGTTTAATTAATAACTGACTGAAAATAATTGATTAATAATTATGAGCTTTTACTATAAGAATTTACATTTACTTAAGTTTAAAACCATAAATTCAAACAAAATTTAATCCAATAGGTTTTCAAAAGATTCTATATAAAGACAACGAGTTCGTTACTGTTGTCGGTATGTGTAATTCTATACATATCACCTCAATCAAATTCTAATTTATAATTTATTACTGGGCAACTTCTCTACTTATGTGTAATTTTATTTCGTTTTTAGATTATATGGAATTGAATTAAATTTGGGTAAGGAGTTATAACTCTTAACAAGTAATTTTAGGCTTGGTTTTTTTTTTTTTAATTTTTTTATCATAACATTCTCCCTTGATTCCATGTATGAATAAAGTGGTAATAAAATCCTATGAATCATATTGATATAGGAATCAAATGATATAATTCATTTGTTGGTTGTTATTTCATTAATTACTACTTCATCAATCTTATATTCTTGTAATTCGTTTTATTTTTGTTTAAGTAGATTTGTTTTAGTTATAATTTGAATTTTAGGATTTGGTTGAGTATAGTTTGAAGGACTTAGGTCCCGTTTGATAGTTTCTGTTCGAAAAAGTGTTATATGAGAAAATTTTCTGACTGAGAAAGAAACCATATTGTTTGATTGTACATCTGATTGACTGTGCTGAATGATGAAAAATAACAATATTACCCTATTGTTCTATACTGTGATGGATGAAGTTGCTGAATAATTATAAAAACATATAAATTGGCATACAAAATCAAAATTACACAATAATCATTTTAAAATCCAAATAGAATGTGAATTAAGTTGTTTTTAGTTTATAACTCAACGTGTGATTCTTGACCTAGTTTATTTCTAATAGTGGTATGATGGATAGAATTTTTTAAAATATATTAGATGATGGTGGGGTTGTCCAAAAAAATCAATCCAATAAAAATGTATTAAAAGAATTAATTAAAAAATTAATAATCCAATAAAGTAATATTTATTGATATATAAATATTATATATTTATAAATAATATTTATTAATATATAATAATCCAATAAAAAGAATTAATCAATAAAAAAGAAATAGAAAAAATTATTTAAAAGACATTAATAATCCAATAAAATAATATTAATTAATACATAAATATTATATAGTAAAAATAATATTTATTAATATATAATAATCCAATAAAAAAGAAATTAAAAAAAATATTTCAAAAAAATTAATAATCCAAGAAAGAAAGATACACAATTGTTTTTTCCAGCCTATTCCGCCATAAATATATGATTTTGGGGCTTTCTGAGAAAGACGTATGTTACTGGAAAAGTCCTATTTTTTGTGCATATCAAACAGTCTTTTCAGTCCATTCAGCCAAGAAGATCTGTTTGGACCTGGAAGAAATATGTGTATCAAATGGGGCCTTAGAATTAAATAGATTAAAGATAAAACTGTAAAAATGGTCCATGTGGTATGCATTTTTTTTAGGTTTATGCCAAGTCTTGATTTTTTTACCTTTGTAGTCATTTAGAGCTAGTTTCTTTGTAGTTTGGTCCATTGAAAAACTAAAAAGACTAAAATACTCTTTTATTTTTATTTTTACATTTCTAATACTTATTTTTATATTTTATTAATTTAAAAACAAAATAGGAACGCTTTATCTCTCTCTCTCTCTCTGTATCTCTCTCTCTAAAAAGAACACACACACACAGTTGAAATAGGTTTTAGAACTCAAGAACTCAAGAACTCAAGACCAAAAGCATTAGATGTACACATATATTTCGTTTATGAAATCGATTTTGTATTTCGTTTATAAAATTGATTTTATATTTAGTTTGTTGGGTTTTTAGAATTTGATTTCAAAAATTAAAACACACACACACAAATAAATCAAATTTTTGGGATGAACTCATATACACAAATCAATTTTTAGAATTGATTTTTTTTTGAAAAATGATTTGAAGAACAAATGATTCATATTCGATGTCGCTTCACCTGTTACCTATGATTCCATTACCCCTGACCCAATCACCACTGTTAGCTACACTCTGTGAGTCCCCCGACCCGTCGCCACTGTCATTCGTAGCCACCACCGAACACCTTCATTCTCCACTTTTGCTGGTATGTAACAGATTTGTAGCATCAGGAGGAGCAGTTGTAGCGACCACGCTGCCAGAAATGATCCACATCACAAGGTGGGGGAACACAAAAATGGAGGGATGATCGACAAGACAACACCCATCTCCATCGTTTTTCCCTAACGATTCAGGTTTCAGAACACTACTTCAATATATGTTTCGATGACGATGAAAGATTAAATATATGCTTGGGACTTTTCCAAATTGATTTCATAATATTTGGTCCTCTACACATATAAATCGTACATGAATTACCTAGAAGACTACTCCGAATGAAGTATGGATTCCTAGAACTAAAAGAATCATACACAAAATGGGTTTTCTATCATGAGTCGTTAGAATCAAGTCCTGTTAGTTGGGTTTTCCATCATCCATAACTCATTTTCATCCAAACCAAAATTGGTTGCACCTGAAATTATAATCAAACCCAAACTAAAATCATAATCAACAAATTTAGCCACCATTGACTTTGAAGCTTATGATAATATCCCAGTTTGTCTCCTTATTTCTTGCATCTTATAATTATTGACTTCAAACTCACCATTTTCGATATTCATTGCGAACCATAAAATCATCGACTAATTTTGAACAATTTTGCATCATAATGGTGGATAGGGTTGTTATGTTAAAAAAAATATAACAAATTAGGGGAGAAGGGTAGGGATCAAAAGAAGAGGAGAGGTTAGTTTGTTTGTATGTGATGAAGAGAGAGAGAGAGAGAGAGAGAGAGAGAGAGAGAGAGAGAGAGAGAGAGAGAGAGAGAGAGAGAGAGAGAGAGAGAGAGAGAGAGAGGTGAGTCCTCTTTTGTTTATTGATTAATAAAATATAAAATATATTAAAAATGTAAAAACAAAAAAATATCATTTTAGTCTTTTTACTTTTCCAAGGGACAAAAATCACAAAGAAACCAACTTAAAAGGATCACGAAACCAAAAAAAATCGAGATATAGATTAGACCTCAGAATAATATACATACCATAGGGACCATTTTTGTCGTTTTGTCTAGATCAAAAATGTTTGAGTGTTTTAACGGGAGAATGTGAAGATGAGGGAAAAAATTTCGTTTTACTTTAGATTTAACGTGTACTTTTAACACCAAAAAATCCATGTTTTAAGGACTATATATGCAACAAATTAAGATAAGGACTTAATTCATAAAATTCAAATAAAATTATATACATGGTTTAAGAAAAGTTCCAATTGTAGTCCTTATTTGAAATTTCCTTATACGATAAACTATAAATAAGTAAAAACGGATAATAATATAAAAAATGTAAAAAGAAAAAAAAATATATTTTACAAGGGTTGGGTGTCAGATATAACTAGTGTTATACCCGTCCGGTGGCCGAGTTGATTGATGTAAAAAATTTATTTATTTTCTTTTTCATTTATAGGATCCAAATTTCACTTGTTCTCATTATAGCATTGTACTACGACAAGTCTACCAGATTATAGTTATATCATTCGTATAAATTTGTTTACTTTTTTAATAGACAGTGCATTGGGAGCAAGTATTACGACATCCTCAAATTCACGATCATTTTAAAAAATTTATTTATGCTTATTTTAAAATCAAAGTATCCATTTTAAAGAATAATATTACGGAATTTGTTCCCAGAAAATATGATAAAGATATTTTTTTATAGATGGTGTATTTTTGTTTATATTAAAACATTGGGATGTCATCGTCGATACAGAAACATAAGCATAAATGGACCTTACATTCATTTACACTAATGATTTACATATCCGTTAATCTCTCAGTGTAATGTAGCTTTGTATCGACACTTGTGATACAAATGAACCGAGTGAGTCAGGTTGGGAAACCTAGTGAGTACATAGGGTTTTCAACCCACAATAATATAATTATTAAGTTTAATCATCAAATAGTTAACCCAACTTCCCATCCCCATTACCTTCTTTATTCTTAAAGTTCTACCCTAAGAATCATCTATTTTTTATTCATTCATCCTAAGGATTGTCCTAAGGAATAGGCACGAAGTCCATCGCTGTCAGGGTTTATCCAATATGCACTAAGTCTATAGTTGCCGATGTTATCTATTAGGCACTAAATCCATAGCTGCAAACATTCATTTGTAAGGCACTAAGTCCATAGCTGCCAATGATCATCTATGGGGCACTAAATTCATAACTGCAAATATCCATTCACAAGGCACAAAGTCCATAGCTGCCAGGGTTTTTAGAGTACATTTGGTGAACACGTAGTTCAAAAACACCTACAGGTTGCCAACCTGCCTACGTTCCACTGAAATGTCTAGAATAGTCAATAGTCATCATCTATACTATGCTAGATGACTGTATCATCATTAAGGTCAAGGCTTCTTATCATCTTTCACCTCCCATCATCTATATCATCTTTCATCTCTTATCATTCATCTCATATTTCATCTACCCATCTTTACCTAATATATTTATAAGTACAAAAATTCGTATACAGTTTTAAATCAAGCAAAACATTTATAAATTTTTTATCTAACAAAGATATCAAGAACACAGATAATATGTACACATAGTACGTAATTTATATTAAATACTTAATATCTATGTGTACGATGAAAGTAACTATGCAATCACTTATTAATGTGATGACTCCAAACTCAAGCAGTGCTTCGCTTTTAACAATTTTATTTTCCTTTGAGGAAACCTAATATCATTATCATTAGATTTTAGTCTAATATTTATTGCGACTAATTATTAGTCTGGATTAATCATTAACTCAAGGTCTACAAGTGATATTGTTTGATAAGTGTTAAAAAATACTTTTCAACTACTATGTACAGATAGGGGCCATACATGAAACACCGGAGGGCAGAACCATTTTGGCATTTAAGCTGTTCTGAAATCCAACAACCATATGCGACCCTTCAAACCAGATTCTCCGTACCGTGAGCAATTAAATTATTTTATAATAACAATTTGCATAATTCATAATAATTAGCATAATTATTGTTTATAGGTTCATAATAACGACTTATAACTATAAATATAAGTTACACTGAAAACAAAATAGTGTAGCTTAACTTACTGGACTTTTAACGAAAACCAGGAAATTAAGAGCATAATTCCGACTCTAAAAAATTCTTTTGTCGGCTTTTTGATGACTCAGAGTTTCTCTATCGCACTCTAAAACTAGGAGAAATCGAACAAGAAAGAAAGAAGGATTTTAGAGAGAGTTTAGAGGAATGGAGTAAGGAAATATGAAGAATTTATCCTTTATTTATAGGGGTTTTATCATAGAATAGACCCTAGGTTTCGTATGTATCTTCCATGTACGAGCTCTATTTTCTATGTTCTTTATATCCACAAGTTGGTATTTACAAGTACTACAACTTTCATTAGACACTGTCGGCTAATTCTCAATCTATTTCGGATTTATAGTAACTGTATCGAATTTATCGCGCTCTAAGAGGGGGGCGGATTTATAGTAACTGTATCGGATTTATAGGTACTAAGTTTCGTCCATATCTTTAGCATACGTGTCATACCCTCAAATCGGAACGGCGGAAACGTTCGGGGGCGGATGACTTCATGTGGTAACGTAACAAATGAATACATAGTAAAGAAAGCAATACAACCATCATATATATAATTGAAAGTTTACATTGTTTAAAAGAGTACATGTTCAAAACCAATTACAATATGATGTCAAAATATGAATTTAAACTAGTGCCGCATCATTCCTTCTTCAAAAGCGGTCTGTTACCTGTAATTACTGAATCCCTGGGACATACAAGTAGTTTTGAAAGAGTAGATCAGCATTTAAGCTAGTGAGTTTCATAAGTATTAAATGACAATGTTTGTATGAAATGAAATGTTTTTGTTCTTGTTTGTTTGTTCCTAGAAAATCCTATATTTTCTACTAGTATAAATGTTGCCTTCTTTCAAGACCAATGTTTTGTTTCTAGAAAATGTATGTACGTATAAAATTTCCAACACGTCTGAAAAACCCCGTAAATCATTGTGTTTTTAATACTCTATGTGAGTTTTATAACCATGCCATTGACAAGGAATGCCTATACACAACGTTCTTCAGGCGTTGGAATGTTCTGATGTTTGTCACCCCAAATGGTGGACTGTAGCTAACAGTCAGGACACGGGTTGTCAAGCCCGTATAGATCTATACACAAACACCATGCTCCCCCTCCAAGGGATTCTGGTATATAATACATGACTTGAAATGTGTACTCGAACATACGTGAAGTTAATGTCTTACAAAACTTAGTATAAAACAGATTTACGTGTGAAAATGTTCGTTTGTTATTGTATATAAAAGTAGCTTCTTGAAATAGTATTTCCATGTATGTAAAAGTTCATAGTATTCTCATAAAACTATACCTATTATAGTTTCCTAAAAGTGTGTTTCGTTTGTATAGTAAACCCTTAGTGAAAATGTTCACTTGTTATGAAAAGTGTAGTTTTTGTAGTGCCAAAACCGACACACCGAAATATACTATAAGCAAACTTTCTGATTTATATAAATACATAAATCATTTCTCATTTCAAAAGATAAAATGTTGTCGTGGTATAATTTGCATATGAAAGTTTCCCTATAATAGTTATAAATCACATATGATTCCTTTGATAAAATGCGTATAGTGAAAGTTTATATAGCACACAATAATAATCGAGTGTTTTACTTGTATCCCCCCCCCCCCCCCTAAAAGCATATAAAAGTACTCATAAAACATTTAAAAGTGTGAATTATAGGGGTATGAACTCACTTGAAAGATCGGAGGTTGCGGGATGAAAACCGGATAGAATTTCGGCTCGAGAAAGTGGATTTCCTCGGGATTCTCGGGAATCTCGGGAGCACAAACGACCTTTGGGACTTGAGCAAAGTGATCGGGGGTTCGGGGTAGCACAGACACGGAAAACGAGGCAAGAACGTGAGAGAAATGAGAGAAATGGTGCATTTTCTTCGGAACCCTCGCATCCCTTTTATAGGGGCTGGGAACCGACCTCGTACGCTGGGCGTATGCGTGTACTCTGGGCGTACGCGTGCGTCATGCATGACCGAGTCCTCGACTGCCTCAGAGCTCGGATGGGACGGGGCATAGCCTCGCATAGGCGCGACATGGACGAACCGAGGCCAAGGCCTCGTGTACGCTGGGCGTAACTCGGCCCTATCTGATGACTCCCCTTCGGATAATACCAAGGGTTTTAATTAAAATTTATATTTTAATTATTTAGTAAACTTCAAAAATTCATATCTTCTTCATACGAACTCCGTTTTCGACGTTCTTTATATCCACGCGAAGGTGAGACCATACTTTACAACTTTCGTTTAGATCCCGTCGGAAAATTTTGAAATTATTTTTATTATTTATTTTTAAAAGGCCGCGGTAAGAAAATTTATTTAGAAATTCATAACTTCTTTATTTGACGTCAGTTTTTGCCAAACTTTTTACCGCTGAAATACTATTGTCGAGACCTTCGATTCTCGTTTAGGTCATTCCAACCAAAAGTCACTAGATCTTTTAGTCGTCCGTCGTTAAACGGAACTTGGAAAATTCCTAACTTTCTTATACGCAGTCGGATTTGGGCGTTCTTTTTACGTACGATCACAGTTTAATGACATCTAACATAATAGGTAATTTAATTAGTGATTTTTGGATATTTTATTTTCGAAGTTAATTTTATTACAACGAACGTGATTACAATACTTGACTTTTTAGGTCGTTTACATGTAGTTGAAATATCGGGTTGTCACATCATCCCCCTGTTAAAGGGAATTTCGTCCCGAAATTTAAAGTAAGAAAGATACAAGTGAATCAGAGAAAAAGATGTGGGTACTTTTGTTTCATCTGATCTTCGCGTTCCCATGTGAATTCAGGTCCTCGCTTGGCGTTCCAATGGACATTCACGATGGGTATGCGACTTTGTTTCGTTTGTTTGACCTCTCTGTCCATGATTTCTACCAGTTCTTCCACGAAGTTGAGGCTCTCGTTGATCTCGATCTCGTCGAGTGGGATAACAAGAGTCTCATCGGAGAGACACTTTTTCAAATTCGATACTGTAACATCCCGGAATAGCAAGAGTAGAGTTGAAGGACTAAAAGTGTTAATTTTGAAGGGCAACTTGATGAGTCCATGGATGGACTCGGCGAGTAGGGTCGCGACTTTGGTCGCGAGTCAAGTGGCCTACTCGGCGAGTCCAAAGATGGACTCGGCGAGTAGGTGCTGAGTGGAGAAAACCCTAAATCCGGGGAATGAGCCCTATTTAAAGACATTATATCCTCTCCCCAGCCTCTTTGATCCCCCTTGAAGTCCAGAAACCCTAGAAAGCCTGATTGAAGAAGATTGGAGTGCATTTGGAGCTTGGGGAAGTGTTTGTTGAAGAAATCTTGAAGGAGAAGAGGCTTGGATCAAAGGGCTTTGCTTGGATTCGAGTTTCATTGCAGTTGGGGCCTTCTTTTGAGGTAATATCTCGTTCTTGGGCTATCACTCATATGGATTCATCATTTTGGAGTTTATGGGGAGATTATCTTTGTATGTTTTAGAGTTTGGAGGATAGATCTGAGGTTGCTACCTCAGATCTGGGTTAGGGAAGGCCTAGAGAGCATTAAAGTCCCTGTGTTTAAGTGCTTAGTGAAGCTATCATGTCGCAAACCCTAGCTCTAAAGTGAATAAGGCCTAGATCTCTTTGGATTCATGTAAAGTTTGCCACTTTACGTGATGGATGGATTGTAGGAGGCTAGATCTATGTTTTGGATCAATTGCATGGCCTGGAATGCTTCTGTATGGATTTAGAGCGGTGGTACTCGGCGAGTCACATGGGTGGACTCGACGAGTTGCTTGAAGATGAGCTGGAACTCGACGAGTTGGATGAACAACTCGGCGAGTAGGTTGAAGATAGCCTTAGACTCGGCGAGTCTGTTCTTGGACTCAGCGAGTCTTGTCGAAGAGTCCCAATATTTTTCGGTGAGTCGAGGGATGACTCGGTGAGTTGGGTGCGAGTGGACTCAGAGTTGTTGGACTCGGCGAGTCTCGGGGTGACTCGGCGAGTTAGGTCGCGGATTGAGGGAACTTCTGAGCATAGGGACTCGGCGAGTCATTAGGTTGACTCAGCGAGTAGAGTCAGTCAGGGGTTGACTATGACTTTGTCCATGGTTGACCAGTTGTCTTCCAGGGGTATTTTGGTAATTAAGGGTATATATTGAGTTAAGTGTTTTGGTGTTCAGTGGAGGGGTTCGTGTTGGAGTTCGGAGCAACGGGATCTTATCCTTTCAGCCGACAGTTTCGAGGTGAGTTATCCTCACTATATCAACAGGGTCTAAGGCACCAAGGCCGGCCCTTTTATCGGATTGAGATCTGGGCATCTGTTGTTATGTTATTGCTTTGATATGTCTGCATCCTGGTAGTTAGGATGGTATTCGTTAGGGACCTGGTTAAGGTCGGTATCCTGGTATGCAGGGTGAGGCTATGCTAGTGACCGGTTAGGTCGGTATCCTGTTAGAGCATGTTGTGATATGTGATCTGCTAGATCGGTTGCCTGAATATGAATTGTTATGTGATTTCTTGTTTATGTGCACATGGTTATTTGGACTGGAGTTGGGTTGAGGTGGGTCCTACTTCGTGCTGTAGGCCAAGATACCCAGGGCGGACCGGTTATTCCGAAGGCTCAATGAGCGGTCCGGATAGGCTGTAGGCCCCACGAGGGTGGACCAGACGTGCCGAGGCTCGGAGAGTGGACCAGGCCGACTGAAGGCCCGATGCGGGCGGACCAGTCATACTGTAGACGCAGAGAGTGGACCAGGTGAATTGAAGGCCCAGTGCAGGCGGACCAACCACACTGCAGACTCGAGGGACATGATTGGACACGGAGGGTGGACCAGGTGGACTGAAGGCCCTACAAGGAGGACCAGTCCCACAGTAGACCCGATATGCATGGCTGTTCTGTGATTCGTTATGAGATAGCATGTTATGTGTATGGTATATGTGGTTGGTATTTTGGGGGTATCTAACTAAGCTTTTGGGCTTACAGTTGTGGTTTAATGTTTTTCAGGTTCTTCAGGAGACTGTGGCAAGGTGAAGGCGTGATCGTACCGCTCCTCATGATTTTGTAGCAATGAGATTCTGGGAATACTCTAAATGATTTGTTTTGGAAAACTTTTTGTAATAATTTAATGAAATCGGGTTGTTTTTGAAAAATTTAAATTGGTTGGATTTTTCGGTCGTTACAAGTTGGTATCAAAGCCAGGTTTGAGTGAATTGGAGGAACACTTGTGTGACTCCAGTCTCAAATCGAGGAGGGTTTTCAAAAGATAATTTAAAATGGTTTTCAAAATATGTAAAGGAGGACGCGGAGGTACGATCAGCCGGAGCCAATAAGTAACCCCAAAATACCATACATGATATTTGTTTTATTGAGCTTTGATAGAACAACATGCTAGAGTTAGGCTAGGGATCTTCAGGATTTCTTGATGTGTTGCCTGATTTATGATGCCTGCTAGCCTAGGGTTTTCTTGTGAGAGATTTCTAGTGTTCCTCTAGCTGTGAGGATAGAGCATTGTTATGTATGTTTTCGCTAGGGTGTTGTGGAAGTACTTCATACAAATATGGGTAGGTGTGGAAGGTAGTATGGGTCCGTAATACTGAAAGCACAGGACCCATACGCGTATCAGGGAAACCATGACCTCTAGGGTTGGGTTGAGAGTTGGTTCCCGGGATAGTGGGAAGTGTCTAAGATTTTTGGTGGTTTATTTTCAGTATGGAGATTTCAGGGCATGCTGGGAGTGGATCTGGGTCAGGATCAGGAGCAGGAGAGGGAGTTCCTGGTGGGTCCGTACCGCCCGAGGTTGTCGGTCAGATGAGTACGCACGAGTTGGATGCGAGGATTTGTGAGATCCTATATGATGAGGTTGCTGCATTGTTTCGAGCTGAGTTGCCGGAGTTGTTTGGGTCGATCAAGACCGCCATGGTGGAGTATTTTGATGAGCGCTATGCGGCTCTCACGGAGACGGCTGCCGCAGCAGCTGTAGCACCGGCAGGGGGAGGAGCTAGTAGAGGTTTTCAGTATCGGGACTTCGACAATACGAAGCCTCGCACCTTTGATGGAGTTCAGGTTTCGATCTTTCCTATGAGATGGTTATCAAACGTGGAGGGATGTTTCTTCACGTGTTCATGCCCTACTGATCAGAAGGTGAGGTGCGCTCTGAACCTGTTAAGGATCGGGGCAAAGGATTGGTGGAGGTTGACCACGGGGTTATATTCGGATGCGTAGAGGGCTGCGGTTTCTTGGGATCAGTTCAAAGAGATGTTCAGCACTCGTTATGTTCCGTAGGTCGAGAGGGAGAGGTTGGCCCAGGAATTCCTTGAGCTGAAGCAGGAGTCGGAGTCGGTGACGGAAATCACCAGGATGTTTACTAAGAGGGTGATGTTTTGCCCTGAGTTCGCTTCAGAGTAGGCTCAGATGTCCCGATATCTGAGTATGCTAAAGAGAGACATCAGATAGTTTGTGTCCGCGCAGAGGTGTGAGACCTTGTTGGAGTTGCAGGAGGCCGCCAGGCGGCGTGAGTTAGAGATTGAGTTGCAGTTGCGTGAGCTGAGGCAAGCTCCGGTTCAGTCGCAGCCGGTGACGAAACGGTCTAAGATCGTTGATTCCAGGATGGGAGATCAGGGCAGTCACATTTGTGGAAAGTGTGGGAGGGGTCACATCGGAGTTTGTCGGTCCGGTGGTACATGCCGCAAATACGGAAAGGAGGGACATTATGCGAGGGATTTTCGGCAGTCAGTGCCAGTTCGGGATTTGAGGATATGTTATCATTGTCATCAGGTTGGACACTTGAGGGTCAACTGTCCACAGCTTGCTGCAGGACCAGTGCAGGCTCCAGCACCGGCCACGTTGAGGATCACAAGTGGAGGTCAAGCTGGAGCGGAGCCCTTAAGGGCTTAGGGTCGTGCTTTTCCGCTTGCAGCGGAGGAGGTTCGCGCAGTGCCGGATGCAGCTGCGGGTATGTTTCTTTCTTGTTGTCTTGTTTATTATGATTATTGTGAAGTATCGTTTATCTGCTAGTCTCGTTGGGTGGTTTTCGTTTTGGTATCCGTTGATCCTTGAGGTTTTGGCATGGGTATGGGTTAGTATTTCGGGTATTCGCTGGTTATCTTTTGTGAGGATTATTGGTGGATGCGGCGTTGGTTTGAATGTCAGGTAGCATCTGCAGTCTGCGGAATGGATATTTGAAGATTGCGTTCCTTTCGAGCGGGATGATCGGTGTGGAAATGTGTTTTTGTGAAGGTTGCTAGTGCTAGTGGGAATCAGTTTGAGTGTAAATGTGGGTTTTGGTGCAAGGTTATCTTGGAAGGTCGGTGATAGCGACCGGGGGTTGGTAGTCAGTGCCTTAAGTGGGGGAGAATTGGAGAGTTCTCTGGAGGATCGACGAGTATAAAAGGTTGTTTACCTGCATGGAATTCAGTAGTGTCTCGGTCAGCCAAGGGCATTGGTTGGTATGAGTAAATGGCAGGCGTGCGGGGCGGGTTACAAACCAAGAGTTTGACTGTGCAGGGCTTGGGATCGGGTCGGGATCGAGTATGTATGATGGAGATAAGTTCGGAACCCTAGGGGGCTAGAACAGTATGCATGGGAGGTTTTCCCGAAGAGGTAACTCGGAATGTTGATTGCTAGTTGAGCGGTCCAGATAGACTAAAAGCCAATGGGCATACCAGACAGGCCGAAGGCTTAGTGAACGGTCCAGCTAGACTGAAGGCCCTGGAGGGCGGTCCAGGTCTGCTGAAGGTTATGAGAGTGGTCCAGTTTGACTGAAGGCCTGGTAAGGCAGTCCAGTCATGCTGAAGAGTCTGCATGTGTCGTTAGATCAGTGCGAGGTAATGGATTGAGTATGTCGCGATATGTTGGCGTTGCAAGGTCTGCCCCGGATATTGATCGCAATCAGTAGAGGTAGTCCATGGACTTGAGAGTCTTCTCGGGTGGATTCAGAGTATGTATGATGCATGGGATAGCGGTTATGCTATAAAGAGGTAGTGTAGCGTTGGGTGAGCACCGTATTACTTGTCGTGGTGACAAGGCGGTCGAGTGGTTTTCCTTGGTAAGGAAAAAGGGAGGAATGTAATTCCGAAAGGGAGTGCAAATTCGCGGAAGTGAAAGCGGCAGTGTAGAGTTATGATCAGAGTGGTCCGACGGTGGTCATTGAGCAGCATGTACGGCGGCGGTTTGGGATGACATCATGAGGGGATGTCTGCTGGGGTCGCTGAAGGGATTTCCAAGGCTGTAAGGTCAAGAGGCTCGTAAGGGATGCAGATATGGGGTTTTGGATTCCCAGCTAGATTTCGGTAAAGGATTTGTGTATCAGTGGTTCATCCTGAGGGATGTTTTGAGGGTCGTCAGAGTGATGGGTTTCCTAACCTGAGGGTGCTAGAGCTAGTTCAGCATGTGCATGCGATTGCAAGAAGAGAACTCATGGGAGTTGCTCTGAAGAATGTGTCTTTCTGTCAGCATGGTATGGATAGAGTTGGATTCGGATCGGGAATTAGGTGGTGCATATTTATTTATAGCTCATATGAGTCGAGTAATGGTTGTGATTTGGAGCAGTGTTGCATCATGAGTGGTACCCAGTTGTTGTGTTTGGTTATCAGAGGGTAAAGCTGGTGCCCGGTTTGAGACGGTGGTCAGGACATTGCAAGGAAGGAGAAAGTGAGTTCGAGTTTCGATGGGTATGCCTTGAGGGACCTGGTCCCGTTAAGGCCAGGTGGCGTGTTGTGGGAGTATTTTTTTTTTGGAGATGAGTTGTCGTAGGCTTCGAGGATGAAGCCTAATTTAAGTAGGGGAGAATTGTAACATCCCGGAAAAGCAAGAGTAGAGTTGAAGGACTAAAAGTTTTAATTTTGAAGGGAAACTCGGCAAGTCCATGGATGGACTCGGCGAGTAGGGTTGCGACTTTGGTCGCGAGTCAAGTGGCCTACTCGGCGAGTCCAAAGATGGACTCGGCGAGTAGGTGCTGAGTGGAGAAAACCCTAAATCCGGGGAATGAGCCCTATTTAAAGAACATTATATCCTCTCCCCAGCCTCTTTGATCCCCCTTGAAGTCCAGAAACCCTAGAAAGCCTGATTGAAGAAGATTGGAGTGCATTTGGAGCTTAGGGAAGTGTTTGTTGAAGAAATCTTGAAGGAGAAGAGGCTTGGATCAAAGGGATTTGCTTGGATTCGAGTTTCATTGCAGTTGGGGCATTCTTTTGAGGTAATATCTCGTTCTTGGGCTATCACTCATATGGATTCATCATTTTGGAGTTTATGGGGAGATTATCTTTGTATGTTTTAGAGTTTGGAGGATACATCTGAGGTTGCTACCGCAGATCTGGGTTGGGGAAGGCCTAGAGAGCATTAATGTCCCTGTGTTTGAGTGCTTAGTGAAGCTATCATGTCCCAAACCCTAGCTCTAAAGTGAATAAGGCCTAGATCTCTTTGGACTCACGTAAAGTTTGCCACTTTATGTGATGGATGGATTGTAGGAGGCTAGATCTATGTTTTGGATCAATTGCATGGCCTGGAATGCTTCTGTATGAATTCAGACCGGTGGTACTCGGCGAGTCACATGGGTGGACTCGACGAGTTGCTTGAAGATGAGCTGGAACTCGATGAGTTGGATGAACAACTCAGCGAGTAGGTTGAAGATAGCCTTAGACTCGACGAGTCTGTTCTTGGACTCGGCGAGTCTTGTCGAAGAGTCCCAATATTTTTCGGTGAGTCGAGGGATGACTCGGTGAGTTGGGTGCGAGTGGACTCAGAGTTGTTGGACTCGGCGAGTCTCGGGGTGACTCGGCGAGTTAGGTCGCGGATTGAGGGAAGTTTTCAGCATAGGGACTCGGCGAGTCATCAGGTTGACTCGGCGAGTAGAGTCAGTCAGGGGTTAACTATGACTTTGTCCATGGTTGACCAGTTGTCTTCCAGGGGTATTTTGGTAATTAAGGGTATATATTGAGTTGAGTGTTTTGGTGTTCAGTGGAGGAGTTCGTGTCGGAGTTCGGAGCAGCGGGATCTTATCCTTTCAGCCGGCGGTTTCGAGGTGAGTTATCCTCACTATATCAACAGGGTCTAAGGCACCAAGGCCGGCCCTTTTATCGGATTGAGATCCGGGCATCTGTTGTTATGTTATTGCTTTGATATGTCTGCATCCTGGTAGTTAGGATGGTATTCGTTAGGGACCTGGTTAAGGTCGGTATCCTGGTATGTAGGGTGAGGCTATGCTAGTGACCGGTTAGGTCGGTATCCTGTTAGAGCATGTTGTGATATGTGATCTGCTAGATCGGTTGCCTGAATATGAATTGTTATGTGATTTCTTGTTTATGTGCACATGTTTGTTTGGACTGGAGTTGGGTTGAGGTAGGTCCTGCTTCGTGCTATAGGCCAAGATACCCAGGGCGTACCGGTTATTACGAAGGCCCAGCAAGCGGTCCGGATAGGCTGTAGGCCCCATGAGGGCGGACCAGACGTGACGAGGCTCGGAGAGTGGACCAGGCCGACTGAAGGTCCGATGCGGGCGGACCAGTCATACTGTAGACTCAGAGAGTGGACCAGGTGAGTTGAAGGCCTAGTGCGGGCGGACCAACCACACTGCAAACTCGAGGGACATGATTGGACACGGAGGGTGGACCAGGTGGACTGAAGGCCCTACAAGGCGGACCAGTCCCACAATAGACCCGATATGCATGGCTGTTCTGTGATTCGTTATGAGATAGCATGTTACGTGTATGGTATATGTGGTTGGTATTTTGGGGGTATCTCACTAAGCTTTCGGGCTTACAGTTGTGGTTTAATGTTTTTCAGGTTCTTCAGGAAACTGTGGCAAGGCGAAGGCGTGATCGTACCGATCCTCATGATTTTGTAGCAATGAGATTCTGGGAATACTCTAAATGATTTGTATTGGAAACCTTTTTGTAATAATTTAATGAAATCAGGTTGTTTTTGAAAAATTTAAATTGGTTGGATTTTTCGGTCGTTACAGATACGTGGAAGGTTGGGTGTATATTACTAAGTTCCCATGGTAGATTAAGTTTGTAAGCTACAGGGCCGATTCTGGCGAGAATCTCGAAAGGCCCTATGTACCTTGGATTTAGTTTTCCACACTTTCCAAAGCGTATTTAGCCTTTCCATGGCGAAACTTTCAATAGAACACGGTCTCCTACTTGGAATTCCAAAGGTTTTTTCCGTTGGTCAGCGTAGTTTTTCTGTCGGTCTCTAGATGCTTTCAACCGTTCACGAATCTGAACGATCTTCTCTGTCGTTTCTCGTATGATTTCCGGACCGGTGAGAGTGTTTTCAGTATCTCGTCCTTTAGTTAGTTGTGTGTCGCCAACTTCGGTCCAGCACAGAGGGGATCTGCACTTACGGCCATAGAGGGCTTCAAATGGAGCAACCTTTATGCTTGTATGATAACTATTGTTGTATGAAAATTCGACAAGAGGTAAATGGATATCCCATGCCTTTCCAAAGTCAATCACACAGGCTCTCAGCATATCTTCCAAAGTTTGTATCGTTCTCTCACTTTGCCCGTCTGTTTGTGGATGGTAGGTTGTACTCATGTCTAATCTAGTCCCTAGGGAACTTTGTAGTGACTGCCAGAACCTTGATGTAAATCCACTATCTCTATCGGAGATAATGGACATCGGAACCCCATGTAATCGTACTATTTCCCTTATGTAAGTTCTTGTAAGCCTTTCCATCTTGTCAGTCTCCTTGATTGGTAGAAAATGCGCGGATTTGGTCAATCTGTCGACGATGACCCATATGGTATCAAGTCCACCCGTTGTCTTGGGCAACTTGGTTATGAAATCCATAGTAATCCATTTCCATTTCTATTCTGGTATCTCTGGTTGTTGTAGTAATCCTGAAGGTTTCTGGTACTCGACCTTAACCTTAGCGCAAGTAAGACATTTACTTACAAAGGTAGCAATATCTGCTTTCATGTTAGGCCACCAGTACAGTTTCTTAAGATCCAAATACATTTTATCTGAACCTGGGTGAATGGAATACCTCGTGTTGTGCGCTTCAGTCATGACCACATCCCTGAAACCACCATGTCTTGGTGTCCAGATACAGTCCATGAGATAATAGGCTCCGCCACCCTTGATTTCTAGATTCTTTTCCATTCCTCTCAGGGATTCACCCGTCACATGCTCGGGTTGTAAAGCTTCTAGTTGAGCCTCCTTAATTTGTGTGGATAAGTGGGAATGGATGGTCATATTCAGAGATTTAACTCTCCGAACAGTGTATTCTTTTCGACTAAGGGCGTCAGCTACTACATTGGCCTTGCCAGGGTGATAACGAATCTCACAGTCGTAATCATTGAGTAACTCGACCCATCGTCGTTGTCGCATGTTGAGCTCCTTCTGATCGAAAATGTGTTGAAGACTCTTGTGGTCGGTGTAAATAGTACTCTTTGTTCCGTACAGGTAGTGTCTCCAGATCTTTAAAGCAAATACCACTGCTCCTAACTCAAGATCGTGTGTTGTATAGTTTACTTCGTGTGTCTTAAGCTGATGGGAGGCATAAGCAATAACCTTCCCTCGTTGCATAAGAACACAACCAAGCCCTTGATTCGATGCATCACAATACACTACAAAATCTGCTATCCCTTCGGGGAGGGATAGTATTAGTGCGGTGCATAAGGCTTGTTTCAGCATTTGGAACGCCTTCTCTTGTTTTGCTTCCCAGTCAAAGACCACGCCTTTCTGGGTTAATGTAGTAAGAGGTTTCGCGATGCTAGAGAAGTTCTTTATGAATCTGCGATAGTAGCCAGCTAGACCTAGAAATTGATGAATCTATGTAGGTGTCTTTGGTGCCGACCAGTTCTTAATGGCTTTAATTTTGGAGGGGTCCACATGTATCCATTTTTCGCTAACAACGTGGCCCAAAAATTCGACTCTTCGAATCCAAAATTCACATTTAGAGAACTTCACATAGAGCTTCTTTGATCATAGTGTTTCTAAGACTCTTCGTAGGTGCTGACTATATTCTTCCTTACTTCAGGAGTAGATAAGTATATCATCGATAAATATGATGACGAACTGATCCAAGTAAGGACAACACACTCTGTTTATTAGGTCCATGAATACTGCTGGTGTGTTGGTTAATCCGAACGGTGTCACTACAAATTCGTAGTGTCCATAACGGGTTCAGAAGGCTGTCTTGGGAACATCTCCCTCTAGCACTCGTAATTGGTGATATCCGGATCGTAGATCTATCTTTGAGAAGTAGCTCGCTCCTTGAAGTTAATCAAATAGGTCGTCAATGCGGGGTAGAGGGTAACGATTCTTGACAGTGAGTTTGTTCAGCTTTCGGTAGTCGATGCACATCCGGAACGATCTGTCTTTCTTCTTCACGAACAAGACCGGTGCTCCCCAAGGTGAGAAACTTGGTCTAATGAATCCTTTTTGGTGAAGTTCGTTAAGCTGATTGGAAAGTTCTTGCATCTCTGCTGGTGCCAGACGATAAGGCGATTTTGCTACAGGGGTAGCCCCTAGAATTAAGTCGATTCTGAACTCGACTTGGCGTTGTGGTGGTAATCCCGGTAGTTCCTCTGGGAAGATATCAGGGAAATCCCGTTCCTCTGGGATGCTGTTTATATCCTTTACCTCCCGACTCGTATCGACGATGTGTGCAAGAAATGCTTGATAATCCTTCTGCAAACACTTTCGAGCTTGGATGCACGAAATGATGCGAAGGTTTGTACTTCATTTGTCGCCGTAAATCACTAATGTTTCATGGTTAGGTAGATTCAGACGAATGGCTTTTTCAAAGCACATGATGTCGGCGTGAAGAGGACTTAACCAATCCATGCCAACTATGACGTCGAAACTTTTTATTTGGACTGGCATAAGGTTGATTGGGAAAGAGTGGCCGTCTAAAGTTAATGTACAACCCACGTATATGCAATTAGTGTTTTCTGTTTTTCCATTTTCCATTTCTACAGTGAATGATTCTTCTAACATGCTAGGTTTACGTTTAAGTAAGTGAATAAAGTTTTGGCTCACAAAGCTTCTCTCTGCTCCACTATCGAATAGGATGCATCCATATGAATTCTCGAGAAGAAACGTACCAGCAACTACTATAGGATCAGCTACGGCTTCCTCGTGACCATTAGCTAATACTCGTCCCACTCCGTTGATACTTGCTGCCTTTGGGCAGTTTCTTTTGTAGTGGCCCACCTCGCCACAACCGTAGCATGCTTGGCCTACACCAGCACCGGGAACTTGAGTGATTGGCTTTACTGGGGCCTTGCAAAAACGGACAGTGTGTCCCTTTCTGTTGCAGTTGGAGCATTGCATTTACCTACAAGGTCTGTGGTGGTGGTAATTGCACTTGGTGCACTTTGGGAGGTTGCCCACATAAGGCTTTGTTGGGTAGAGATTTGTAGGAACGGTAGTAGGTACCATCGTAGTGTTTACGACAACCAGTTGTTGTTTCTTCGAGAATTCTTGGGAAGACACACCCTTCCACTTATTCCACCCTCTCTTCTTGTTGTTGTTGTTATTGTTGTTTCCCTTGTGTGATTCTGGTGTAACAGTTGTTGATTTTTGATGATTTCCATGATCAATAAGCGATTGTACTAGCTCCTTGGCACTTTCAAAAGGTTCAGGTTTTGAAGCTAACACGCTTGACTGAATTTGGGGCGACAGTCCCCAAATGTATCGCTCTATTTTCTTGCTCTCGGGAGCAATCATATCTGGGCAAAGGATTGCCAGCTCACAGAATCTATTGGTATAAGTTGCTATGTCGGTACTAATCATTCCCAGAGTCCAGAGTTCGTGCTCGAGTTTTTGAATCTCTCCTCGTGGACAGTACTCCCTCATCAACATGATTTTCAGGCTCTCCCAGCTTATTGAGTTTGCCACTATCAGGGTAAGTACCTTAACATGGCCATTCCACCAAGTTAAAGCCCTATCAGTAAGTGTGTAAGTTGCAAACTTGACTTTGCTGTGCTCTGGGCAGGAGCATATTTCAAATAATGATTCCGTTCTTTCAATCCACTGCCTTAAAATCATCACTCCGCCCGTTCCATTCAACATCCGGGGATTAGCATTCGTAAAGTCTTTATAGGTGCACTCCCGGGGTTGCCGATGACTATCGCAATGGTTGGAAGGATGTATGCCACTTCCTGAATCAGTAGTAACATGGGTATTGATCTGTGACATGGCAGCTGCTACAGCTGCGGTGACTGCTGCCTGAAACATGACAACATCAAATTGAGGAGGTGGAGGTGGTATCGGTGTTTCGTTGTTAGGGTTACGCCTGGGATTCCTACGTGGCGGCATCTTTAACTATACGTTTAAAAGTTGACGATATGGATAAGAATAAATGAATAATGAATGTGTCTCATGGACTAACTTCCCATAGTCCAACAACAAAATGAATAGTATGACTAAATGAAGATGACAACATTTGGATAATAATTTCCATATGATTAGATATCTATTAATAATACTGGGATTACAGATGTAACAAGTTCAGGAAAATGGCCTACAAGTAGGCCTTACATCAACCAAGATAGGAAATTTTTTGACAGAATCATGACTAGATCAAGACCTAACAGGTCTAAGATTTACAAAGATAGGAAATTAGACCAAAGTTTTTAGATAAACTAGGTTATATCCAAAAAATAAGTTGACGAGATTCTATCGGTGATGAGAGCTGCTAGCATGAGTCCTTGATCCTGATAGTAGACGTTCCATGTCCCTCATAAGCCTGCCAGTTCTTGCTTGCTGAGCTCGAAGTTCCCTAACTTCAGCTCGTGTTTCAGTAAGTTCCCTCTGTAGAGCTATAATGCGGTATATAGTTCTTTCGTAAGTAGACTCCAGTTGGCGAATGCGGACAGTGTTAACGCCAGAGTTGGCGTCAATCTCCAAGACTTGGTTGATAGTTGCTTGAGCCATTATTGTGTTTCGAGAAATCCTACGAACCATGATTGGTAGGACTCTGTTAGCAGAACCTCCTTCAGTGAGGTTGTAGAAACTTTGGTCTCCATTGTAGGGATTGGGATGGCCTTGTTCCTGGCTCCATGTATTCAAGTTTGTGGCCCATAGAGGTGTGGGTCCTTGAAATGCGGGACCGGGGTTTAGGTTTGGGTTTTGAGCAGCTAGGGGTAGGTTGTTGACTTCAGGCTCCGAGTCTGAACTATCGAAAAAACCCTCAGCATGGTGGTCATCCATAGGGATTGGGTGATCATCTTCTGGTTCTTCCTCTAGCCATCCAGTGTTGCCTTCTTTTGGGAAGTAGGGGTCCCCATGCGGGTGAAATCCAGTCATTTGACTATACGAGAATAGGGTTATAAGATTTGAACAAAACTTGAGACATGTAATACTAATTAATCTATTATATGCACCAAATACTCCTATAGTATTTAAATTGTATGTTTGATACTAGTGTCTATTTTTGGTAAGTTTTGACTCGTTGCTCACTACGATCATTCCTCGATATACGTTAGTCTAATTTCGGATAAACATAGTTGATCAGGCTATATTCATCCCAAATTTGATTACATATCTCGAGAACTAATCGTAGTGTCCAACTTGTCTTAATACTTTTGTATAGTTCTCTTCACGAAAATATGTCGTTGTATGTATGCATTTTGGATTTTCATGACCTAAAATAATCTATCTAAATGAAATAAGGATTTTAGGTATGAAAACTTTTGTCAGAGACTTTGAGTCCCTAAGAATTTATAGTTTGTATATCTTTTGAGGTTCGATATACTTAGTTTACTATAAACATTGCTCTGATACCAATCTATCACACCCCCAAACCGAAACGGCGGAAACGTTCGGGGGCGGATGACTTCATGTGGTAATGTAACAAATGAATACATAGTAAAGAAAGCAATACAACCATCATATATATAATTGAAATTTTACATTGTTTTAAAGAGTACATGTTCAAAACCAATTACATTATGATGTCAAAATATGAATTTAAACTAGTGCCACAACATTCCTTCTTCAAAAGCGGTCTGTTACCTGTAATTACTGAATCCCTGGGACATACAAGTAGTTTTGAAAGAGTAGATCATCATTTAAGCTGGTGAGTTTCATAAGTATTAAATGACAATGTTTGTATGAAATGAAATGTTTTTGTTCTTGTTTGTTTGTTCCTAGAAAATCCTATATTTTCTACTAGTATAAATGTAGCCTTCTTTCAAGACCAATGTTTTGTTTCTAGAAAATGTATGTACGTATAAAATTTCCAATACGTCTGAAAAACCCCGTAAATCATTGTGTTTTTAATACTCTATGTGAGTTTTATAACCATGCTATTGACAAGGAATGCCTATACACAATGTTCTTCAGGCGTTGGAATGTTCTGACGTTTGTCACCCCAAATGGTAGATTGTAGCTAACAGTCAGGGCGCGGGTTGTCAAGCCTGTATAGATCTATACACAAACACCATGCTACCCCTCCAAGGGATTCTGGTATATAATGTAGGACTTGAAATGTGTACTCGAACGTACGTGAAGTTAATGTCTCACAAAACTTAGTATAAAACAGATTTACGTGTGAAAATTTTCGTTTGTTATTGTATATAAAAGTAGCTTCTTGAAATAGTATTTCCATGTATGTAAAAGTTCGTAGTATTCTCATAAAACTATACCTATTATAGTTTCCTAAAAGTGTGTTTCATTTGTATAATAAACCCTTAGTGAAAATGTTCACTTGTTATGAAAAGTGTAGTTTTTGTAGTGCCAAAACCGACACACCGAAATATATTATAAGCAAAGTGTCTGATTTATATAAATACATAAATCATTTCTCATTTCAAAAGATAAAATGTTGTTGTGGTATAATTTGCATATGAAAGTTTCCCTATAATAGTTATAAATCACATACGATTCCTTTGATAAAACGCGTATAGTGAGAGTTTATATAACACACAATAATAATCGAGTGTTTTACTTGTATTCTCCCCCTAAAAGCATATAAAAGTACTCATCAAACATTTAAAAGTGTGAATTATAGGGGTATGAACTCACTTGAAAGATCGGAGGTTGCGGGATGAAAACCGGACAGAATTTTGGCTCAAGAAAGTGGATTTCCTTGGGATTCTCGGGAATCTCGGGAGCACAAACAACCTTCAGGACTTGAGCAAAGTGATCGGGGCTTCGGGGTAGCACGGGCACAGAAAACGAGGCAAGAACGTGAGAGAAATGAGAGAAATGGTGCATTTTCTTCGGAACCCTCGCATCCCTTTTATAGGGGCTGGGCGTACGCGTGTACGCTGGGCGTACACGTGTACGCTGGGCGTACGCGTGCGTCATGCATGACCGAGTCCTCGACTGCCTCAGAGCTCAGATGGAACGGGCCATAGCCTCGCATAGGCGCAACATGGACAAACCGAGGCCAAGGCCTCGCGTACGCTGGGCGTACGGGCTTACGCTGGGCGTAACTCGGCCCTATCTGATGACTCCCCTTTGGATAATACCAAGGGTTTTAATTAAAATTTATATTTTAATTATTTAATAAACTTCAAAAATTCATATCTTCTTTATACGAACTACGTTTTCAACGTTCTTTATATCCACGCGAAGGTGAGACCATACTCTACAACTTTCGTTTAGATCTCGTCGGCAAATTTTGAAATTGTTTTTATTATTTATTTTTAAAAGGCCGCGGTAAGAAAATTTCTTTAGAAATTCATAACTTCTTTATTTGACGTCAGTTTTTGCCAGACTTTGTACCGCTGAAATATTATTGTCGAGACCTTCGATTCTCGTTTAGGTCATTCCGGCCAAAAGTTGCTCGATCTCCGTTTCAAGTTTTTAGTCGTCTGTCGTTAAATGAAACTTGGAAAATTCCTAACTTTCTTATACGAAGTTGGATTTGGGCGTTCTTTGTACGCACGATCACGGTTTAATGACATCTAACATAATAGGTAATTTAATTAGTGATTTTTGGATATTTTATTTTCGAAGTTAATTTTATTACAACGAGCATGGTTACGATACTTGACTTTTTAGGTCGTTTACATGTAGTTGAAATATCGGGTTGTCACAATACGAGATCTATTCTCGATGTTCTATATATGCACAAGTTGATATTTACGAGTGCTACCACTTTCGTTTAGACTCAATCGGCTAATTCTCATTCTATCTCAGATTTACAAATTTGTATCGAATTCGCCACGCTTAAAGAGTAGGGACAAAATTTCGTCCATATCTTTCTCATACGAGCTCCGTTTTCGACTGTCATTTTATCGTTGAACTCCTATTAACAATATTTTCATTTATTGTTTAGATAATTTTGACTAAAAATCGACCGATCTAAAATTCGGTTTCCAAGCTCTACACGGCTACGCTAAATCTTAGAAAAATTACAACTTACTCAAATTAATTAAGATTTTAAGATTCTTTATATGCACGCTCTCGGTTTAACGACAACTATCACTTTCGCATCGATTACTAAGGCTAAACAATAATTTCTCAAAAATTTACGATTTACGATACGTAGAGCCGTGCCGATTTATCTGTGAAACATCGACGAGTCATAAATTCTTCGTTATAAGTCGTATTTCAGCATTCTTTATATATATATATATATATATATATATATATATATATATATATATATATATATATATATATATATATATATATATATATATATATGAAATCCTTGTGACATATACTATAACTTTTGTTAAGATTATATATCTTAAATAATCTTCTATCAAAAAGTCATTTTTAATGTTTATTGTCTCTAAATTGACCGATCTGAATCTGCGGGCCTTACAAGTATCTTTGTTGATTTGTTAATTATTACATCTTATAATTTATTTTAAGTGCATTGCTATTTTTGATAGAGTTTTAGAAATCAAATAGAGTAAATTATTTTCCAAATTTATGAATAAAAGAATATAAGCTATACATAATTTAATAAAATAGACAAAAATAATTACCGTTGTTGTTGATACTTTTGATGATATAAAATCAATATGTGGTCCCCATTAGAACGAATATTTGCATGAAGAAAAAAGAAAAAAAAGATTAAATTGCAAAACAATAGAATCGTACTTTACTATTTCAAATAATCCTTAAAATAATGATAGTACATTGCTACTTATGTTTAGAAATATAGGTATGATGCTATTATTTGTTTATGAAAAAAGTACACTGCTATTATTGGTTATAAAAATATAAGTAATCTTTTTTTACATGGTGTTAAATAAACAATAATTAATTGAAGCATGGATGTAAAAAAAATGAACCAGTTTTACTTTATTTTGTAGTATCATACTTTCATTTGTTCATATTATAGCATTTTACTATGACAACCCCATCCGATTTATGTAGAACCATCTAAACAGAAAATGTCAAAGTTATTGTTTAATTACATCCCAAATTCATTGTATATTGTTCGTTTTCATAAATGTCTTAACAAAGTAAATTGTTATTCTTTGGATTCCAAAACGTTTACGATAATTAACTAATAATTCATTAAACGTCACAATTTTTTGTTACAATTATCTTATCATGTTTAATGTGGTGGTAACATTTACAGTTGCAATTATACTTTAAGATAGCAAATAAACCTCCACAAGGTGCAACAACTAGCATACCATTAACCCACGATGCTCCACCACCTCTGACTGCATCACAAGGTGGTGTCATCATTCAACCTTCTCCTTTGCCACTCAGAGATGTACCGAGACCTATAATGCTTGGTGGAAACTTCCCTGCACCATATCCTCCTATTGGCGGTGGTATGCCGAACTTTATACCTAGGCCGATAATGTCGCCATCACCACAAGGGTTTAAAGGGAAAAATGTACTTACAAAGTTCACTGCTATAATTGGGAGTATTTTAAAGCTCTTATTGCGATCTTCTTTTTTCTTGAGGGCCTGAAACCATAAGAAATTAGAGAGAATAAACATGCACAATGGTATCTTTGGTACGAGGTTTTATTGTCTAGATGATGTTTATGAATATATGAATTTTTATTATCATGGACAAAAATTATTAAAATGTCATAAACAAAGTTGCAAACAACAACATAAAATAGAGTGTTTTCTTTCATATCATTAGGACACTCTACAAGGTTATGCTCTTATTAATTTCCTTACGAATGAGATGTGAGTTGTCAAACATAACCATTTCTACTCAAAATACAATTATTTCAACTTCAAATGATCAAAAATAGGTAAATGAAAAAAAACCTTATAATGATCTTCCTACTATGTAAATCCCATATACTTCCTCTTTCTTTAGTCTTGTTATCTTCCACTAACTGTCTTGACTCCTTGCTATTATTATATTGATTTAACATATGGTTAAAGTACCAAAAGGCCCTTTAAACATTCTACTTACAAAACTATTAAATACAAGTACCAAACATACCCTGCAGTTAAAAAGAGTACACAACAGCTCCCTTTAAATATTTTATGTACAAAACCCTTAAATACAAGTACATAATGCCCCTGAATTTAAAATACTTTTACCAAACACCCCCCCCCTTTCATTTTTTAGTTTTTTTCCAGTTAAATAAGAAATGATCTAAATCACTATGGTTAAGAAAAGAAGAAAAGAGAGAAACAACTAAGAACTCATATGTACATTTCCAAATTCCACTTACCTTTCCTAGTGGGTAGTCAACTTGGTCAAATCCATCTGGTAACGTAGCTAAACATTTAGAGAAAGCATAATTGAGGTCAATCATGTTGCCCAAAAACTACCACATAGCTAAACATTTGGAGGAAGCATAATTGAGGTCAATCATGTTGCCCAAAAACATTGCACCAAGGTCCAAGAATATTTAAAACTAATTCCTGTCATCTAAAAAGCCACAATCCAATGTTCTAATTCTAGATTATAGCCAAATTAATATTCATTTTTGTTTAGTCGCCAAGGAACCAATACCTTCAAAAAAGAACCAGAAGTGCATTATGTTGTGATAAATTTGTCATGCCCATAATCTACAAGTTTGGATACTCTACTTTGAACCATGACATAAAATTTACCCTTTTTAGTTAATAAAGATATGATGCGGTCAGAACTTGAGAAAAAAAAAAGAAACACCTGATCATATTCATTTTCTATAACTTCATAAAAAGAATAATTGTTTTAACAAAAAGAAACACTTGCATTTCTAACTATTTTTTTTAATTTTATATGAATGTTTTTTTTTCTTATTAAACCATTGTACTTTCAAAGTACAATGCCTAAATAAGAAAATTAAAATTAAAGAAAAAGCTCTGATTTAGAAATGAACCTTGCAATGAAAATAGAACTCCTTCCAGATTAGGACATGATGACCAATAATCAGATTTATTCATAAGTTTGATTAAAAAAAATCAAGAACCTAAAATAACAGAGTGGTTAAATTGGGGATAACATGTCTGTAGGAAATCAATATCCATTTCGCCAATTTTCTTATACATATAATCTACTTGGATTTTTCCTCATTAAGGCGATACCTACATATGAAAAAAAAAGTTTTAGAAAAATGTAAAAAGACTTGTAACGTCCCAAATTTCGAGTCCAAAAATTTCAATTTAGTTAACTGATTATGAAAACATTCATAAGGAAACTACATGAAAATATATCATTTCGTAAATCAATATATCATGTCTGAAAACCCAAATCATAAAATAGTAACATGTCAGAGTACAATCCCAGAATATCTCAAGTTTGGAAAACCAATGCGTGTGTGTATGATGTGCTGCTACCGTGCCATCTCCTTCCCCTTCGCCGAAGAGGTAACTGAAACCAAAACTGTAAACTATAAGCACGAAGTTTAGTGAGTTCCCCCATCGTACCACATACCATACAATCATGTAGCATACATACTGTCGGACAATTCTGGGGTGCCCGACCTACCCAGTACGGCCATTCTGGGGTGCCGACCTACCCGTGTCAAGCCATTCTGGGGTGACGACCTACCCGTGTCAAGCCATTATGGGGTGCTGACCTACCAATGTCAAGCCATTCTGGGGTGCTGACCTATCCGTCAGTCCTAACAACCGAACTTGGGGACTATTCCCCTCCTACTACCACTATCACATATAACATATCATTCCAGCATATAAACATATCATCATATACTGTCAGACATATCTGGGGTGCCTGACCTAACCTTTAGTCTTAACAACCGAACTCTAATACTATCACATATAACATATCATCCCAACATATAACATATCATGTAGTATCAAACTTAGATGATATCACAAAGACAATCATCTAACATACAACTCCTAATGGTGGTTCGGCATTGTGGCCATATACCTACCGCTACTGGAAGGTAACTTACCTCGTACGGGTAACTGCTGATAATCTGTGCGGGAAATCTCTACCTGCTGTTGCTTCGGAAATCCTCCAGCTATAATACCCACAAAACACTTAGTCAGAATCTGATATCTACTCTTAGGTTAAAATGACTATTTTACCCCTGACCAAGCCCAAGTCAAAGTCAAAGTCAACTGTTCCCATCCACGTCTCTACTCGTCGAGTTTAGAAATGACTCGACGAGTTCTCCTTCTATACGAGCATCGAATGAACCTTCATCCGACTCTCCGAGTTGTATGAACAACTCATCGAGTTCATCCTCATCCTATGAACCAGTCCTGTCCTCGACTCATCGAGTTGTATGAACAACTCGTCGAGTTCATCTTCAAGAGTTTGGAAATTGCCTTGGACTCGCCGAGTCTGTTCATGCACTCGCCGAGTCCTATGAACTCCAGGACTATGGCTTAGCCCAATACGTTGGGTCACTCCCCTGGACCCTCTAAAACCTTTCCAGCACTCCACTAGGTCTCTTTGACCCATAACAGAAAAGGGGAGTCTAACCTTGGACTCTCCGAGTCCTAAGAATGACTCGTCGAGTCGATACTGTCCACGTCTGTTTTCTTGATTTTTGGTGTATAACCCTTGACCAAATGATAGATCTAGGCTCCTAAGATCAATCTAGCATGTAAATTTACGAACTTTAAGTGCATGCATGGGACTATGAGCTAAAAAGACCCTAAAAGAAGCTCTTAAGTTACATGGGGCTTTCCATGGGTGCAAAGGCAGTCCCTTTCTGCCTTCTAACTCCTGAATGAGACTGGATCTGAAGCCTTAACCCCCAACCATGATTGTACTCATGGTTGGTTACCAAGAATGGCTTATACAAGCCCTAAATCTCCCCAAAAAGGGATCTAATACAAGAAGGAGCAAGGTGTCAACCTTTTACCTTCCAAGAACTCTAGATGATGCACAAGCTTGACTCCTCTGGTCTCCTCTTGGTTCCTCTAGGCTTTTCCTTCTTCTTTGAGTTCAAAATCACCAAAAAGTACCACTAATGCCTTAGCTCTTTACACAAACGGTTAGGGTTTTGGTTATACAGAGTTCTAAGGGTAATAGAGACGAAACTATTGGGTTGAATGCTTATGCGGTGTGGTTAATAGTATAGGGCCCGTACTACTAAAGACACTGGATCAGTAAGCAGCCCAAGTAAGAATCCTTTGGATATTGGAGAACAAGTAGGGTTGTGTTGTCGAGTGCGAGTATGCTCGATCGAGTCTCTGATATTTTTATGTTATATTTCAGAGGCATCATGGTTGGGACACGACACACACTTGAGAGCAGTGGGGTAAGTGACGAGGATATTCGTCGATTGATTCATGAGGAGGTGGCTGCTACCATCCGGGCTGAGATTACAGAGATGTTGGGGGACATCAAAACCACACTGATTGAGACCTTTGACGAGCGGTATGCAGCGGTGACTGAGGCTGCAGCTACTGCAGCTACTGATGTTGTTGCTGCTTCCAAACCTTAGGGAGGTGACTCGTTGTTGTTTCGATAGTTTAGAAACACGAAGCCACCAGAGTTCGATGGGACTAGGACCTAATTGCTGCGATGAGATGGATCTATGACATCGAGGGGTGTTTCTATACGTGTTCTTGTCCGGAACACTTGAGGGTGCGGTTCGCTATGAACCAGCTCCGCTTGGGAGCGAAGGATTGGTGGATGTTCGTGAAGGCGAGCTTCGCTCTGACAGAGATTTCTGAGGTGACCTGGGAGAGGTTCACCTCCATGTTAAGAGACGAGTATGTTCCCCCGGTGTAGAGGGAAGGGTTGATTCAGGAGTTCTTGACCCTTAAGCAGGGTACTGATTCTGTCACAGTCATTACCAGGAAGTTTCACGAGAGGGCGATGTTTTGCCCTAACCAATTGTCTACTGAGCAGGCTCACATGAGCCGATATCTCAATGTTCTGAGGAGAGATATTTGGGAGTTCGTGGTGAACTCGACTTACCGGACATTTGCTGAGCTCCAAGGAAATGCCTGGAAGAGGGAGATCGAGTTGGAGACTCAGGCCAGGGAGGAGGCCGAGTCCCAGAGAATAGATCGGCGGCCGACTCAGTCTCAACCGGCAGCCAAGCGGGCTAAGCCCGCTGATTTGAGATCTGGGGCGCGAAGGGCCGAACTTGTGGGAAGTGCGGCAAAAGTCACGAGGGGTCGTGCCGGGCAGGAGTATGCTATACGTGAAGGAAGGAGGGACATATTGCGAGGGATTTACCCAAGGGATTTTCGGTTTGCTTCCATTGCAACCAGACTGGCCATCAGAAGGCCGAGTGCCCTCAGCTTCAGTAGGGATCTGTGCCTGCGACAAGGACTATCGAGGTTCGGCCAGTGAAGGCCGAGGCGCCAAACGCTCGTGGGAGGGCCTTTCAGTTGACAGTGGAGGAGGTCCGCGCAGCACCCAACGTTGTGGCAGTTATGTATTCTTTTCTCTATTTATTTGAGTTTGAGATATTATGCTTATATCATGTTATGCGTAGGTACTTTTCTTGTGAATTTTGTACCTGCCTTAGTACTATTCGACTCAGGAGCGAGTTAATCTTTTGTGTCGTTAGCCTTTAGTCGTCATATCACTGTTTGTCGAGAGGCTTTGAGTCGACCTCTGCGAGTTTCTATAGCTAACGAGAGAGAAGTGTATGCCACGAAGGTGATTCGAGGATGTAGACTTGAGATCTTCGGTGTGGGGTTTCCGATCGATCTAGTCCCGATTGCGATGGGGGACATATGTGTCATAGTGGGCATGGATTGGTTGAGCCAATTTGGAGCTATTATAGACTGCGAGCGTCAGCTGGTGATGATTCGAGACCCTAGTGGGGGATTACATACGGTGTACGGTGAGGACACCCATCCCGAGTCAGCATTTTGTTCGGCTGCTAGGGCGAGACAGAGTTTACAGCAAGGCTGTAAGAGATTTGTGGCCTATGTGATGGATACACGGTGGCCGCTGGGAGGCCAAGTTTAATTGATGAGGTCCCAATTGTGTGGGAGTTCCCAGATGTTTTCCCCAGGAGTTGAAAAAGTTGACGTTCAAGAACCGTTATCCGTTACCGAGGATCGACGATGTATTCGATCAGTTGCCGGGGGCGTCTTGGTTCTCCAAGATAGAATTGAGGTCGGGATATCACGAGATGAGGGTTCAGGATGAGGACATCCAAAAGACAACGTTCAGAACTCGTTACGGGCATTACGAGTTCGTGGTGATGCCATTCGGGCTCACCAATGCACCAGCAGTGCTCATGGATCTCATGAACCGGGTGTGCAGGCTGATGTTGGATCGTTTGGTGATTGTTTTCATCGATGATATTTTGGTATATTCGAAATCCAGAGAGTAGCATGAGGAGCATTTGAGGGAAATCCTCGGAGTTCTGAGATCGGAGAGGCTTTATGCCAAATTTTCCATGTGTGATTTTTGGTTACGGGAGGTCCAATTCCTTGGGCATCTCGTTAACCAGCAGGGGATATTGGTCGATCCGGCCAAGATCGAGGCCGTGATGAGTTGGGAGATACCGAGGTCACCTACTGGGATTAGTAGTTTCTTAGGGTTGGCAGGCTATTATCAGAGATTTATCAGGGATTTCTCCAAGATCATCGTGCCACTCAGTAGGTTGACCCGGAAGGGTGTTGCTTTTTCTTGGGGTCCGGAGCAGCAGACCTCGTTCGAGACACTTCGCCAGAGATTAAGCGAAGCCCCAGTGTTGGCCCTTCCGGAAGGGATGGAGGATTTCGTGGTATATCGTGATGCATCGATATCGAGGTTGGGAGCGGTGCTTATGCAAAGGGGGCTTGTGATAGCATATGCATCGAGACAGCTAAAGCCTCATGAGTCGAGGTATCCCACTCATGATCTGGAATTGGGGGCAGTAGCGTTCGCCCTCAAGATCTAGCGTCACTATTTGTATGGGGTTCGGTGTACGATATATACAGACCACAAGAGTTTGAAGTATTTGATGGATCAGCCCAATCTGAATATGCGCCAAAGGAGATGGTTGGACGTAGTAAAGGATTACGATTGTGAGATCCTGTACCACCCGGGCAAGGCTAATGTTGTAGCCGATGCCTTGAGCCATAGGGCGGAGGAGCCCTGATACGAGACGTTTGCATGAGCTTGACAGTGATGACCCTGGTGTGGGACACCATTCGTGGGGCCCAGGTGAAAGCTGTAAGATCGAAGAACCGAAAAAGGGAGCGAGTGATCGGACAAGTATCGGAGTTCGTTACCGATAGTCGAGGACTTATGACATTCCAGGGTCGGGTTTGGGTACCGTTTGTTGGCAGAACGCGTACCATCTTGATGGAAGAGGCGCACATATCAAAGTTCTCGATCCATCCCGGGGCCACTAAGATGTATTTGGACCTGACGAAGAAGTATTTGTGGCCCTGTATGAAGAGGGATGTTGCATGGTTCATAGAGAGGTGCTTGACCTGTCGCAAGGTTAAGGCTAAGGACCAGCGTCCGCATGGTAAGTTGCAGCCGTTAGAGATTCCCGAGTGGAAGTAGGAACAGATTACCATGGATTTTATCACCAAATTGCCGAGGACTGCTAGGGGTGTCGATGCAATTTGGGTGATTGTGGATAGGTTGACGAAGAGTGCTCATTTCCTTGCCATCAGCGATAGCTCTTCTGTGGAGATGCTAGCAGAGTTGTACGTGAAGGAGGTGGTATCGCGGCATGGAGTACCGATCTCGATTGTCTCAGATCGTGATATGCGTTTCACTTCCAGATTTTGGAAGAATTTTCATGAGGAATTGGGTACGATACTGCAATTTAGTACCGCATACCACCCGCAGACCGACGGGCAGAGCGAGCGGAAGATTTAAACGCTCGAGGACATGCTTCGGGCATGTGTACTGGATTTTGATGGGAGTTGGGACACGTATTTTCCCTTGGCTGAGTTTTCGTATAACAACAGCCATCACTCGAGCATTAGTATGCCACCTTTTGAGCTATTGTATAGAAGGAGTTGTCGGACCCCCATTTGCTGGGGCGAGGTAGGGCAACGTGTGATGGGTAGTATAGAGATAGTGCTTTAGACGACAGAGCAGATACAACAGGTCAGATAGAGGTTATTGACCACTCAGAGTCGTCAGAAGAGTTATGCAGATAGGCGACAATCCGAGCTCGAGTTCCAGGTTGGTGACTTCGTGCGCCTGAAGGTATCTCCTTGGAAAGGAGTGATCCAATTCAGGAAGAGGGGCAAGTTGGGGCCCCGGTATATTGAACCGTTTAGAGTGATCGTGAGGGTGGGAAGGGTAGCGTATCGCTTGGACCTACCAGCAGGGTTGGACCAGATTCATGATACCTTCCACGTGTTGAGGAAGTGTATAGCCGACGAGTCACCAGTGGTACCACTAGAGGATATCCAGGTGGATGCGAGTCTGAATTATGCTGAGAAGCCGATCGCAATCTTGGATCGGAAGATCAAGGTTCTGAGAAACAAGGAAATACCTCTGGTTCTGGTTCAGTGGCAACATCGGAAGGGGTCCGAGACGACTTAGGAGTCAGAGTCGGAGATGCGAGGGCAATATGCATAGTTTTTCGTGGAATGATACTTCGGGGGCAAAGTCTGGTTCTAGTGGTGGAGAATTGTAACACCTCGAGATTCATGTACATTTATTCCACCCTTATTCTTTGTCAATTGGTCATGATTGGTCCTTGAGTGGAGGAAGCCTTGCAAGTGAGTACGCTGGGCATACCAGAGGGGTACACTGCGCGTACTCATGCGCTGATTTTGGACGCGGAGTCACTAGGTATGTTGGGCGTACCCATAGTTACACCAGGTGTACCCGACCCATATGCAAAACCCTAATAAGACTTGTGCACTATTTAAAGGATGCTAAGGCTCATTTCTCAGCCTCCATATCAGTGAGTAAAACCCTAAGAGAGAGCCTTCCATTGTCCTTGGTGAGTGTGTGTGTTCTTGGAGATAATAGTGCCTTGGTGGGTTATTGAAAAAGGAAGAAAGGAGCTTGTGGAGACTAAAAGCTTGAAGTGCAAGTTTGGATCGTAGATCTATAGAGAAATGAGCTGCATTTAGAGGTATAAAGTTCAAAACTTTCCTCTTCTTTTTGGTTGTTGTTGCATGTGCCATTTCTAGGGTTAAAAACCCCAAAGGTGGAGACTTTATGAGTGTAAGGTGCTCCATGGTCCGAGATCTGTTCCTTTTCAGTAGTATTTGTGGTCTAGATCCATAAAGTTCCCATCTTGGTCATTGATATGAGGTCATGCTTGAGTTCTATGCCTTCTAGGGTTAGAGTGTCACACCCCAAAACCGATGGCGGAAACATTCCTGGGCGGAGGACGTCATGTAAAGTATCACAACCAATGTACATAGTAAACATAGTAAACACAAAACATTACATTACATAGAATCATTACATTTGTTTGAAAGTAAGGTAATACATGTTTTATAGATACATTAGTTTAAGCAAAAGTAAAGACGTGACTTCCATATGCTCCCTCTTCTGCAAAATAACGCGGGAAACCTGTCTAAGGAGAACCTGAGAATACAAGCAGTTTTAAAAATATCAACATAAAGTTCGTGAGTTCATAAGCGGTTTGTTTCTGTAAAAGAATAACCTTTCTTTGGTTTTTTGAAAATGTTGTTATCCAAGAAAATCCCATATTTTCTTATAAGTAAAGTTTAGTTATCCAATTGTTACACAGTTTGGTTAACAACAGTTTGTTATCTGGTTATTACACTATCTAGTTAAGAACAAGTTCTGTTATCCCTAGAAAATCCCTTATTTTCCTTAAAAGTTTGTGGTTGGTTATCGAATCTGAATGAAATGTACATGAATCTACCATACTTGTAGTGTTTGTGTGAAGTTTCCTGAAAGCCTGGTTATCCTTGAAAGGTATGTTAGTTTTAACACGTATATAAAACTATCAAAATAGTAAACTAATTTCTAAGGTTATTAATTTACTAAGTTCTTTATTACTTAAAGGTAAATCTCCGTTATCTAAGTTTGCGAGTTCTATAACCATACGATAAACTAGATACGGCAAAGGAAGGCCAGTATCATTTATGAATTTTGTCATCGGTAAACCTGTCGGTCCTACTGTATCTAGCAGCAAGGTGCGGGGTAGTCATCCCCGTATAGATCTATACACTCAAGTCATGCTCTCCTACTAACAGATTCTGGTTACAGGGGTAGTCCTCCACTCGCGTATCTTTGTGGAGTGTTACAGAGGACGTGTCTCCAACCCTAATATTAACGAATTTACAAGTAATAAAGCGGAAAATCCTATTTTAAGTTCTAGTTACAAAGGGGATCCTCCACTCGCGTATCTCTATGGAGTGTTACAGAGGACATCTAAAGTTCTAAGATTAATGATTTTAACAGTAATGAAATGGAAAATCATTTGTGAGATGTACAATATAACATTATATAATAATACTTGCAATCAGCTTGAAAACTAACTCTTCAAGTCAAACGGTTGGTTAATACGGTTTCGATTGTAAAAAGCATACGGAAAATGAAACATTTCGACTGAAATAAATAATTTTTAGTACAAGATATTCTTGTACTTTTGCTTGTATTCCCCCCAGGAAACATTGAAAAACACGTCAAAAAGGTGTAGGGGTATGAACTCACCGGACGAGAAATGTGTCGGCTAGGATGCTAAGTGTCAGTTTTGGGCTTGAACACGTGCGAGGTTCCTATGTAATATGAAGAGATACATAATTGTATCTAATTTGACTTTGAACTACTAATTAAATAAGAATATACACTCCGAGGCGCGAAAACACTTCATTTCAAGTGTTAGGAGTGATCCGGGTTGCATCTAAGGGTGTATAAGGCCTAGATATGGAGTTTGCTCTTTAAGAGTAAACTCCTAAGGGAGATTACGGCCTAATGACCATATCCCCATGAGTTTACGTCCGTAAACTCATGGGTGGTGTGTTCTTGGATGCTAAATGGTCTTATAACACTTGTGGGATGAGGCGAGGTTCAGTTCTAAGGCATTGGAAGGGATTAAATCATCATATGAACCATTTCAAGGAGTTTACAGTTGTAAACTAGGAGTTTACAGCCGTAAACTCTCATGTACCCCTTTCTTTTTGTGTTTTGGTATCCTAGGTTAAGCATAAGTGGTTCTAGTCCAAAGTACGATCCATGGAAGGAAGTTACGGCACCATTTGACCACTATATAGGAGTTTACGGTCCAGGAATCATTCCTTGGGGGGTTTATGGCCATAATCTCCTAAGGGGGTGGTTTCTATTAAGTTTAAGGTCCCTAACACAATGGTGGTTGATTCTAGACATTGTTCCAAGGCTTAGGAGGTGTTTAAGGTGCATCTTAACACCTTAAAGGGTGTCTACAGCCTTAGAAAGGGTGTTTACGGTCCAAGCATGTTCTTGGGCCGTAAACTCATGTTTACTCCCTATATGTTAAGATTTTGGTGTTCTAAGTCCATTCATGTAAGCCCCTAAGTCATATCTAAGCTCCAGAAGTGGTTTGGAAGGGTTTTAGGGCTCCAAACCCCATTTAAGTGTGTTTACGGTTTGGGAACGTTCCTAGGCCGTAAACACAAGTTCTTGATCGTTTTTCATGTTTTAAACACGAATTTGAAAGCTAGACATGTTAAACTATAACTAGGATTGATTACTTACCAAATTGGAGCTTGAAAGAGGTGGTTTTGGCTCAATTTCGGGTTTGTAGAGAGAGAGAGAGAGAGTAGTGAGAGAGAGTGAAAAAGCTTCAAATGAAGTCCACTCACCCTTATATAGGGTTTGAGTTTGAGGCTTGGTGGATATCTACCCGCTACTGACGTTAAACGAGGCTTATAGTCGTACCCGATTACGTTGTCGTAACCCGACGTGGTTGAAACTAAAAATTCTCCAATTAAATAACGAAGGTATTTTCACGTCTTTCTAATGGGTTTGGACACTCACGAGGTCAAAATAAAAGTCTTAATTTAAATGACCTAATCCAAAAATGTTAACGGAAAAATTGAAAGACAAACGGGTTTTACTAACGGGAACGGGTTACCGTGACGGAAAATATTCGGATTGTCACATAGAGAATGAAATGTTTTGGTTTCTAGTGACATATTCAGCCATGCACAGGCTTAAAGTCATCGACTTTATTGTTTAAGAGGCTTAGAAATGGTCAGATCTAAAAATTGGACGTGGGTCTTAACTGTTTAAGACCCCAAGAGCTGAAGGACTGAAGCTGGGTATTACGCCGGGTGTAATTCCAGTATGCGCAGCGTGAGGGGTGGTGCACCCCGATCCTCTGAAGGTATCGGTTACGCCCATCATACATGTTTGGTACGCGCAACGTAACCCGAAGGGTTGACTTTTTTTGACTTTTAGGGTTTGGTCAACTTTAGGGTATTTCAGCCATGTAAGGGGTAAAATGGTCTTTTACCCTCATGAGAGTATTAATAGAAGGGATGGTCTAGCCTTGGGAAAATGTGCTAATGTCGAATACTTATTTCATATGAGTAGGCGGAGGCTAGGTCTTATCCCACGAAGTCTGAGATTTCCGAGATTTACGAGTTACCGAGCTACACGAAGTGAGTGTTCTCACTATACGTTACCTAGAGTGGTATATATGTGGATCGGAGGGTCTTATGTGTTATGTATGAGAATATGTGAATCTATGTGCTATGTGATATTTGTATGTTATATGATTGTGTAGACCGGACCGGAAGGTCCAACGATACAGACCGGACCAGAGGGTCCAATGATTTAGACCGGGCTAGAGGGCCCAACGAACGACGGGACTGGAGGGTCCTGTTGAGACACATCGACCGGAGGGTCGTACAGTAGCCTCGAGTGGCGTATGTGTTGTATATGGTATTTTGGGGAACTCACTAAGCTTTATGCTTACAGTTGTTGTGTTTTGTGTCTCAGGTACAAGCAAGGACCGTGGGAAGGCGCCGACGTGACCCGTACACATTAGAGAAAGGGTTTGATTTCTTGTGATCTTGGGAAATGTTATATTTTGATAACTATTGTTGAACAGTTTTGAGAATGTTTTTTACTTAATTTGGTTGTTGAAAAATGAAAGTTTTGTTTTGAAAATCTCGTCGTTACAAGTTGGTATCAGAGCCTTGGTTTGAGGGACCTGGATGCACCTTTGGGCGTATCTGAACTCAAACTGAGGACTTGAGAAATTTTCAACAATAAAAACTAAATTTTCTAAAAAGAGCAAGGAGTTTTGAAACAAACAGAGCATTGCAGTGTGTACGGTCATCCAGCGCCTGAACGGTGAACCCCCAAAATATCCTTACATTATGTGTTATAAGATATGCTATGTTATGTTATGTATGCTAGAGTAGGTTGGGTATTCATATTAGGACTAGAGTGGCCAGATTTGTGATGCCTTAGCCTAGGAAATTTATGGTGCTATGAGATGACTTGAGAGCGAGTAGGTAGTAGTTAAGAGCTCATGAGAGGTGTATGGGAGGGTAGCCAATGCATAGAGAGAGAGAGAGAGAGTAGAGTACTTGCGATCCGGGATCCAAGGAGGAGGACTTGGGTTGAATACTGATGCAGTGTGGTTAGTTGTATAAGGCCTGTACTACTAAAGACACCGGATCAGTAAGCAGCCTAAGTAAGAATCCTTTGGGTATTGGAGAACGAGTAGGGTTGCGTTATCGAGTGCGAGTATGCTCGATCGAGTCTCTGATATTTTTATGTTGTATTTCAGAGGCATCATGGTTGGGACACGACACGCACCTGAGAGCAGTGGGGTCAGTGACGAGGAGATTCGTCGATTGATTCATGAGGAGGTGGCTGCTTCCATTCGGACTGAGATTCCAGAGATATTCGGGGACATCAAGAGCACACTGACTGAGACCTTTGACGACCGGTATGTAGCGGTGACTGAGGCTGCAACTGCTGCATCTACTACTGCTGGTGCTGCTTCCAAACCTTAGGGAGGTGACTCGTTGTTGTTTCGAGAGTTTAGCAACACGAAGCCACCAGAGTTCGATGGGACACAGGACCCGATTGCTGCGATGAGATGGATCTATGACATCGAGGGGTGTTTCTATACGTGTTCTTGTCCAGAACACTTGAGGGTGCGGTTCGCTCTGAACCAGCTCCGCTTGGGAACGAAGGATTGGTGGAAGTTCGTGACGGCGAGCTTCACTCTGACAGAGATTTCTGAGGTGACCTGGGAGAGGTTCACCGCCATGTTCAGAGACGAGTATGTTCCCCCGGTGTAGAGGCAACGGTTGATTCAGGAGTTCTTGACCCTCAAGCAGGGTACTGATTCTGTCACAGTCATTACCAGGAAGTTTCACGAGAGGGCGATGTTTTTTCCCTGAGCAGGTGTCTACTGAGCAAGCTCGCATGAGCTGGTATCTGAGTGTTCTGAGGAGAGATATTCGGGAGTTCGTGGCTAACTCGACTTACCGGACATTTCCTGAGCTCCAAGAAAATACCCAGAAGAGGGAGATCGAGTTGGAGACTCAGGCCAGGGAGGAGGCCAAGTCCCAGAGATTGGATCGGCGGCTGACTCAGTCTCAACCGGAAGCCAAGCGGGCTAAGCTCGCTGATTTGAGATCTGGGGCCGCGAAGGGCCGCACTTTTGGGAAGTGCAGCAAGAGTCACGAGGGGTCGTGCCGGGCAGGAGTATGCTACAAGTGCAGGAAGGAGGGACATATCGCGAGGGATTGCCCCAAGGGATTTTCGGTTTGCTTCCATTGCAACCAGACCGGCCATCGGAAGGCTGAGTGCCCTCAGGTTCAGTAGGGATCTGTGCCTGCGACTAGGACTACCGAGGGTTGGCCAGTGAAGGCCGAGGCGCCAAAGGCTCGTGTGAGGGCCTTTCAGTTGACCGCGGAGGAGATCCGCACAGCACCCAACGTTGTGGTAGGTATGTATTCTTCTCTCTATTTATTTGAGTCTGAGATATTTTGCTTATATCATGTTATGCGTAGGTACTTTTCTTGTGAAATCTGTACCTGCCTTAGTGCTATTCGACTCGGGAGTGAGTCGATCTTTTGTGTCGTTAGCCTTTAGTCTTCATATCACTGTTTGTCGAGAGGCTTTGAGTCGACCTCGGCGAGTTTCTATAGCTAACGAGCGAGCTGTGTATGCCACGGAGGTGATTCGAGGATGTAGACTTGGGATCTTCAGTGTGGGATTTCCGATCGATCTATTCCCGATTGCGATGGGGGACCTATGTGTCATAGTGGGCATGGATTGGTTGAGCCAATTTGGAGCGATTATAGACTGCGAGCGTCAGCTGGTGACGATTCGAGACCCTAGTGGGGGAGTACTTACGGTGTACGGTGAGGGCACCCGTCCTGAGTCAACATTTTGTTCGGCTGCTAGGGTGAGACAGAGTTTACAGCAGGGCTGTAGTGGAAACACAAGAACTCGGATATCTAAACAGTGGGTGCAGAAGCGGTACAATCCCTTCTGAAATGCCCCATCTTGCTGCACTTATAGCAGCCCGACGATCCCAATCTACACACCCCCTTGTGTAGCCTGCCACATTTCCTACATCAGCGTTGTCTAGACTGGCCTTTCGGCCTACCATCTGATCCCTCGGGCTTCTTCCCGAAGTCCCAGTCGTATGTCCCTCCTCTACCTTCCCCTTCCGGATGTGCTCCAGCTCAATCTCCATCTCCCTTGCCCTGAAAATAATGGAATCCAGGGTAGGGCAAACTGAAAAACTAACATGCTTTCGAATGTCGGCTCACAGCATGTCATGGTAGAGGGTCCTCCTCATGCCCTCATCTCCCGCATACTGGGGCACCAGCAATGTCCTCTCCCAGATGTTGGCGGTGATCTCTACCACAGTCTCCGTAGTCTGTCTCATATCTAAAAACTCCCTGGCCAGGTGTTGAAGCCCCACAGCTGGCGTGAACTCACTCCTAAGCTGGGTCGTATAGTCCTGCCATGTCATAGCCTCAACAACCGAGGCTTCTAGAGAGTCACCAACCCACTCCCACCAACCTCTTGCTCTGTCTCTCAAGCACCATGCTGCATATCTCACCTTTAACCCCTCAGGGCTGAAGCTGGTTAAATGTGCAGACTCAATGTATGCCATCCATTTCCTGGCTGCAATGGGGTCCTTTGCCCCATGGAAATCCGACGCACCACTTCCCTTGAAGTTCTTAAAGGATAGTATGCATGATCCCGACTCACTGGTCGCCATGTCGCTCCTGAATGCCCGGAGGCGATCCTCCATCAGCTCGACAATCCCTTCCTTGATCGAACCAAAGATGAATGGGGTCGCATCAAGCATGCCTCTAGTGATCTTGGATGTGATGAACTCGCGTAGCCTTTCATCCACTGGTTCGGAACCTGAGCCCGAAACCAATCCCTCTCCTGAGCTGCCAACTTCTAGCCTCGGACGTAGTACCACTATTTTGCAATACATAATGACAATCGTCAGTGATACTGATACATCTAGAGGGATCACATCCATCACAAGTTCCCTGGTATTGCCTCAACCTTCCTCGATTCAAGTACATATACTCTGCTTTCATTAATACAGGGCCATAGTACATTCCACATCTATCCGTACTTTCCTCAAGAACTTCCTCGACTCCACCAAGTCCCTTCTACTACTACTGATCTCTGCTATTCCCATCCTAGGCTCGCCCTAGGGTACCTCTAAATCCACCCTAACTAATCCTCAGCTGTTGAAGGCCTCTTTGTAATGCCAATTAGCCATTACCTGAATACAATCACATGCGACGAGGCCCGAATAATCGTTAGAGTAAAGGGCTCATCCCTACAACGGTTAGGACTCAAATAAGAGCTGCGAAATAGGGTCAAATCCAATCCTCTAAGATTATCCAACCATGATCACATGTGACTTAAACGTATTCACCTAATAGCTAACTCCCATCACTTAGAGTCCCACAAAGCACAAAGCAAGCAACATTCAGACAAAAGGGAACGATCTCAAGCAATCCTATCCTCATAATAGGAAACTATACTAGCATACAATGCTAAGCTCATACTATCAGGCATAACTTAAACATGCTATCCTACTGCTGTCTACTAAATACTAGCATGCAATTCTCATAAGCTGAAACACATAAAGCATACACATAAGGCATCATTCCAAGATCCTTAGTCCTATTCTAGCATGTTGTTCTACTGAAGCTGATAAACATAACATAAACTTGTATGGGTACTTTGGGGAATACTTACTTGAGCTCGGCCGGTCGCACACATCACACACTTCGTTCTTTCTCAAAAATCCTTTAACTTATGAAAACCATTTCCTTGTAAAAAGCTTTTAATCCCTCAATTTGAGTCCAAACACCCCGAGGGTGTGTCCGAATCCCTCAAACCAGGGCTCTGATATCAACTTGTAACGTCCCAAATTTCGAGTCCAAAAATTTCATTTTAGTTAACTGATTATAAAAACATTCATAAGAATACTATGTGAAAATATATCATTTCGTAAATCAATATAGCATCTCTGAAAACCCAAATCATAAAATAGTAACATGTCAAAGTACAATCCCAGAATATCTCAAGTGCGGAAAAACAATGCGTGTGTGTATGATGTGCTGCTACCGTGCCATCTCCTTTCCCTTCGCTGAAGAGGTAACTGAAACCAAAACTGTAAACTGTAAGCACGAAGCTTAGTGAGTTCCCCCATCGTACCACATACCATACAATCACATAGCATACATACTGCAGGGGAATTCTGGGGTGCCTGACCTACCCAGTACGACCATTTTGGGGTGCCGACCTACCCGTGTCAAGCCATTCTGGGGTGCTGACCTACCCGTGTCAAGCCATTCTGGGGTGCTGTGACATCCCTATTTTCTCGACTAGAAAAGACCGATTTTGTTTATGCTTTATAAAAATCAGAGTACCTCTTTTAATAAAAATATTGCGTAATTTATTCCCAGAAAAACATGATAAATACGTTATCAAAGCATTTCCGAAGAAACGTATTTTATTCATTTTAAAACATTTCGGATGTCATCGTCAATAAAGAAACATAAGCATAAACAGAACTTACATTCATTTACACTAGGGATCTATATCTCCTTAATCTCTCAGTGTAATGTGACTTCATAACAACACCTGTGATACAAATAAACTGAGTGGGTCAGGTTGGGAAACATGGTGACTACATAGGGTTTTCAACCCACAATAATATAATTATTATGTTTAAACAATTAAGCAATCAACCCAATTACCCATCCTCATTATCTTCTTTATTCTTAAGGATCTACCCTAAGAATTAGCTATTCCTCGTTCATTTATTCCTAAGGGCCATCCTAAGGAATCGACACGAAGTCCATCGTTGCCACGGTTTAGACAACAGGCACTAAGTCTGCATAGTCACCAGGGGTTAGGCATCAAGTATGCATGATCACCAAGGTTTACACAATGGGCACTAAGTCTACATAGTCGCCAGGGTTTAGGCATCAAGTGTGCATGATCGCCAAGGTTTAGGCACCAATTCTGCATGGTCGCCAAGGTTTAGAGTACACCGGGTGAATAGATCGTTCGCAACACCTACAGGTTGCGAGCCTGCTAGTGTTCCACTGGACTATCTAGAATAGTCCGTGGTTGTCATCCATACTCTGCTGAATGACGGGGCCATCGTTTGGCAAAAGGCTTCTCACATCGTCCACCTCTCACCCTCACCTCTTGGTCTATAACACCTCTCAAATCATCATCAAACTCATATTCCATCTATTACATCTACCCATGTTTTACCCCAACATTATCGTAGATATAAAATACATATTCAGTTTAAATCATTTAAAACATGTATAAAATCGTTCATCCAGCATAGACAACAAGTATTCAGATAATATGCACACATAGCACGTAATTTATATAAAGTACTGCATATCTATGTGTAAGATGAAAGTAACTATGCACTCACTTGAGAAGGTGGTGACTTGGTACTTGGACAGCGCTTCGTTTACTTAAAATAATTTCCTTCGATGAAACCTAGTATTATTACCACTAGATTTTAGTCTAATATTTACCGTGACTAATTATTAGTCTTATTATTATTATTATATAAGCGTTTAAACAATACTTTCCAACCACTATGTAGAGACAGGGGCCAAACATAAAACACCGGAGGGCAGGACCATTTTGGTGTATAGCACTTCTGAAATCCAACAACCCTATGCGGCCCTTAAACCAGATTTCCCATACCGCGAGTAGTTAAAAAGATATTATAACGAAACTTATATAAGTCATAATAATAGCTCAAATATTTATTATAAATTTATAATAACAATACTAATTTTAAATATAAACTATATTTAAAATAGGGTAAGCATAACTTACTTACAAGATGATTTTAGCTAGGAGTTGGGCTCTGCAGGGGTAGAACTTCATCGCTGAATCTTTCTAAGAAAGATTCGTGCAGCGCTTCAGCGCTCACCTTACTATACTAAAACTACAGAAAGAGAAGCCGAATCACGAGGGACCGAAATGCTCGGGGGATAAGAAGAGAAATACTCTTGAATCAAGAGAATGGTGCAAGAAATATGAGAGCCCAAAGCTCTTATTTATACTAACTGAATTTTCAAAAACTACCATCTATAATTACTTAATGACCTTATAGTTATATAAACAACTAAACACCCATTTATAATACTATTTTAAATAGATTTAACGATATTTGTACTAAACTAATGTCGAAAGAACTCAACATTAGTCTTATAATGATAGCACCGTCAATACCTTTCTAATGATATATACATATGTATATATATATATATATATATATATATATATATATATATATATATATATATATATATATGTGTGTGTGTGTACGTATATACGATTTATACTTTATTTTAATACGTAAATATATTATTATAATTTGTAACTCGTTCATACGAACTCCGTTTTGATGTTATTTATATCTACGCGTAGGTGGATACATACTCTACAACTTTCGTTTAGACTTCGTCAGCTAATTTTGAATTTATTTTTAAAGTTATATTTTTAATAGGCCGGGACAGGATTGGTCCATTAAAATCTCATAACTTCTTAATCCAATGTCCATTTTCGGCCGTCTTTTTATCGTTACGCTACTAATAATGAGATATTCGATTCTCGTTTAGGTTGTGTCGGCTAAAAACCGGTCGACCTAATACTCGAACTTCGGGCTGTACAGTGTACACCGCTAAGCAGAAACTTCGAAAAATCATAACTTCTTCGTACGAAGTCATATTTGGGCGTTCTTTTTATGGATGTTCTCAGGTTAACATAATCTACGAATTTCATTTAGATTAATAAGGCTAAAAGTCTATCTATCATAAATTCACTATTTACGTCTTCGCGGTGCCGTGCCGGTTCCGTCGCTAAACTGCGACGGGTCATAACTTCTTCGTTATAACTCGGATTTCGGGGCTCTTTATATGTACAGAACCCTTGAGACATATTATAAAACTTGGTTAAGATTATTTATTCTAAATAATCTTTTGTCAAAAAGTTGTTTTCAACCCCTATTATCTTTAAATTGACTAGCCCGGATCTACGGGCGTTATAGGAACTGACCTACTCGTCGGTCCTAACAACCGAACTTGGGGACTATTCCCCTCCTACTACCACTTTCACATATAACATATCATTCCAGGATATAAACATATCATCACATACCGTCAGACATATCTTGGGTGCCTGACTTACCCTTCAGTCCTAACAACCGAACTCTAATACTATCACATATAACATATCATGCCAACATATAACATATCATGTAGTAGCAAACCTAGATGATATCACAAAGACGATCATCTAACATACAACTCCTACTGGTGGTTCGACATTGTGGCCATAGACCCATCGTTACTAGAAGGTAACTCACCTCGTACGAGTAACTGCTGATAATCTATGGGGGAAATTTCTGTCTGCTGTTGCTCCGGAAATCCTCCAGCTATAATACCTACAAAACGCACAGTCAGAATCTGATATCTACTCTTAGGGTAAAATGACTATTTTACCGCTGACTAAGCCTAAGTCATAGTCAAAGTCAAAGTCAACTGTTCCTATCCACGTCTCTACTCGTCGAGTTTAGAAATGACTCGATGAATTCTCTTTCTATACGAGCATCGAATGAACCTTCATCCGACTCACCGATTTGTATGAACAACTCATCGAGTTCATCCTCATCCTATGAACCAGTCCTATCCTCGACTCGTCAAGTTGTATGAACAACTCGTTGAGTTCATCTTCATGAGTTGGGAGATTGCCTTGGAGTCACCGAGTCTGTTCATGCACTCGCCGAGTCCTATGAACTCCAGGACAATGGCTTAGCCGAATACGTTCAGTCATTCCCCTAGACCCTCTAAAACCTTTCCAGCACTCCACTGGGTCTCTTTGACCCATAACAAAAAAGGGTAGTCTAACCTCGGACTCGTCGAGTCCTAAGAACGACTCGCTGAGTCGATACTGTCCACGTCTGTTTTCTTGATTTTTGGTGTACAACCCTTGACCAAATGATAGATCTAGGCTCCTAAGATCAATCTAGCATGTAAAGTTACGAACTTTAAGTGCATCCATGGGACTATGAGCTAAAAAGACCCTAAAAGAAGCTCTTAAGTTACATGGGGCTTTCCATGGGTGCAAAGGCAGTCCCTTTCTGCCTTCTAACTCCTGAATGAGACTGGATCTGAAGCCTTAACCCCCAACCATGCTTGCAATTATGGTTGGTTACCAATAATGGCTTATACAAGCCCTAAATCTCCCCAAAAGGGATCTTATACAAGAAGGAGCAATGTGTCAACCTTTTACCTTCCAAGAGCGGTAAATGATGCACAAGCTTGACTCCTCTGGTCTCCTCTTGATTCATCTAGGCTTTTCCTTCTTCTTTGAGTTCAAAATCACCAAAAAGTACCACTAATGCCTTAGCTCTTTACACAAACGGTTAAGGTTTTGGTTATAGAGATTTCTGAGGGCAATAGAGACGAAGGGGGCTGAATGAGACATTTAAATAGGGTGCAGGCCCCTTAGATTAGGGTTTTGTCCAGACAGTGCGGACTCGTTGAGTCTGGTCGCCGACTCGTTGAGTCGCTCACTTAACTCCCGTGTCCAATCCGCTTCGACTCGACGAGTTGGGCCACCAACCTGCCGAGTCCCAAGCCAAAATGAGAAATATACTCGAACAAAATACATACCAGGAATCGGGTGCTACAAATCTCCCCTACTTATTTTAGACTTCGTCCTCGAAGTCTGCTGCTCCTTCCTGGAAAAGCTCTGGGTAATGCTCCATCATCTCGTCTACCGACTCCAAAGTCCATTCTAAGCCCTTTCGGTGCTGCCATTGCACCTTTACCAGCTCGACCCTCTTGTTCCTCAGATCCTTTGACTTGCAGTAAAGGATCGCCACAGGCCGTTTAATGTAATTCAAGTTGTTATCGACCTGAATATCCTCTAAGGGCACCACAACTGAGTCGTCCACCAGGCACTTCTGTAGCTAGGAGACGTGGAAAGTTTTGTGGATCTGACTGAGATCGGCTGGCAGATCCAGCCTGTACACCACCTTGCCCACCTGGGCTAAAACCCTGAACGGTCCAATGTACCCGGGTCCCAACTTGCCCCGTTTCATGAAAAATGTATATATGAGAACCTGATGTTTTCACAACGTGTATATATGAGAAGTTTAGCATTATAGTTATCGAAAATACAAATGAAAAATGTTGATTTCCTCGAAAAACCTGGTTCTTTTCAATAAAAATAGTATGATTATATCGAATTATTGTACCGTCACAACGAATGATCATGAATTCCCTTGATTACTTAGATAGTACTAGATTTATTTTGTGAGTCATTATAACCATGCATGATAATGACTAGTTCGTCTGTCTTGGAATTCTTTTGAACGCCGAAATTGATCTTAAGATTTTGTCACCCTAGACTAGTCGAGTCTAAGTGTAGCGAACAGGTGAGCTGTGGGGGAGTCACCCCCGTATAGATCTATACACAAACTCTCGCTCTCCCTCTAGGTGGCTTTGATTATAGCTACAAACTACGACCGACACTAATTGGTGTTGCCCGTTATTACTCACTTAATCCAAATGAATTTGATAACCTTGATAAACGATCTGATTTTTGTTTACTTGAATAGACGGTAAACCTAACAGACATGGAGAAGAGGACCACGAGGTCCTACTAATCACGCTTGTTATATAAGGCTGTCGAGTATACGAAGGACACGTTGGCCTATTTCAAATATAATTTATTTGGACCTTAATAGCAATACTAGTGAGCCACTAAGGCCCATCAACATGCCATTGAGGGTCCCTTAAGCATGGAATTGGGTCACAGGAGGCCCAAATCACATATATTATTATTGTTAGGCCCAAAAGGCATGTTTAATGGGTCACGAAGGCCCAATAAGCATGATTTTAATCTTTAAAGCCCAACAGTTTGAATATTTACTTGTTTTAAGTATAGTATAATTGTTGGGAGTTTTGTTTGACATTTGTTGTATCGCAAAGGCACAAAGTTTGTTGATCGTTTTATAACGATATTTAGATTATGAAAATATACGTATATTTTTCATTCTAAATTCATCAGTTATAATTTGATATTTTTGACCCAAAAATCTTAATAATGAAATAATTAATTCAAAAATATGGGTTTGACCTATTCAGCCCTTCTTTAATAAAAATGACAATTTTAGTCCATTTTTATAGAAAAATAACATTTTATGTCCTTAAACTATTTTTCTTGATATTTTGGCTTAAAGACTTATTTAAATGGCGCTTTCAGCCCAAAATTTACTTTTTGGCAGTTTCAGCCCCTCCAGTAAAAAGATTTTCATTTATAGTCCAATCTTTTCTCATTTTTTACAAATTTGACCCAAAATCCAAAAACTTTGCATTTCTGATCCTATTTGGTAAAAAGGGTCATTTTAACCTCTGAAATAGATTTATTTACCTTTTTACCCACTGTTTGGAGAAACTTACCATTTCAGTCCCTTAAAACTATTTTTTTCGCATTTTGGGCCTATGAGCCGATAAGCCTAAGTTTGGCCCAATGGACTATAATTTACATTTCTAGTCCTTTGAAGAGCATAATATTTATAAAAGCTTCTATTTTAACTGTTTTGACCCTTTTGGTCCTTATAAAAACCGTGAATGACAACCTTTAACCCAACTTTTGTTTATTTGACAAAAATAGCCCAATAATGAGTTTTATGTTGTAACATGCTTATTATAACCTTAGATGATAATTTTTCTTGACTTGTTACATGTAATACATCTTAGATCACGTATAATTCCCTCCTTGAGCCATAGATCTCGAGATTTCTTTCCTTTTTGGCACATATTTACCACATAAACACATGAAATCACACATAACATACACATACACATAGATCTACACATTTTACTTGTATTCTCCCCGATAAACATATGAAAACTGAAAATAAAGGGGTATGAACTCACCTATGCTTGTTGCTTCGGTTTGAAGAAAGAAATGGAAGAATTTGATGCTATTATCGACCCAAGCAAGCTTTCTTGGGTTGATTTCGAACATAAGAAGCTTCTAAGGTGTATATCATGAAAATTGTATGAGTTAGGAAGAAGTTTTGATGAAATAGAGAAACTAGGTTATGGATCTAATCAACAACTTACCAAAGATGACGATTCTTATGGAAAAACCTCCTTGAAAAATTCCAAGATCTCAAAATTTGGATGGAGAAGAAGATGTGCTTGAGAGTGTTTGAGATGAAAGTTTGAAGAGGTGTGTGTGTTTGGTTCTTAACCGAAGGGAATAAGAAGAAGAGAGGATAGAAGTAGTGAGGTGATAGATGCATGGAAATGTGAGAATGATGCATGGAAATCCACTATGTAATAAGGAGGTGGCTAACCCTCCTTAATCCCGCTAATTTCCATTTAATTTCCCCCCCCCCTTTTTTATATATGTATATTGTTGGGTGTGGGCCAAGAATTGGGCTAGAACAAAGGAGTTGAGTAGTTTGGGCCATTAGTTGCCCTAATTTGAAATCATGGGCCCAGTTTTTAAAATAGTGAGTTTTACGGCACAATAAAGTTTATTAGTCTAGTTAAGGCCCATTAGGGTAATTTATTTCATTTTAGGCCCATTATGGCCCAAAATGCTAAATTTTATGAAAGCAGGTCCAATTAAAGCCTATTTAAGAGTTCTAAGCATAATATAGTTAAGTTGGAAGCTTATTGGCCCATTAGGCCTAATAAGGAAATCCTAGTCCTTATTGGACTTAAACCGGTATTTCTAGGGTTTCCAAATTTTGTTGTCTATTTGAGTGTTGTCTAGAGTGTTTGATGGAAATTTTGTTGTCATTGCATACACATCATACATGTTTTCCAAGTTTCATCACGTTTTTATCATTGTTTAATGTTTACAAAGCATCAGAATTCCTAGTTGTGACATCATCCCCCCGTTAGAGGTAATTTTGTCCCGCAATTCTTTTTGAAGCTAGATTTGAGAATGCGAGAATAAGTGATGGTACTTCTGCTTCATCTGGTCTTCACGTTCCCATGTGAATTCCGGTCCACGTTTCGCGTTCCATCTAACCTTCACTATTGGAATGCGACTTTGCTTAGTACGCTTCACCTCTCTGTCCATGATCTGAACAGGTTCTTCTATAAACAGGAGATTCTTGTTGATTTTGATCTCTTCCAACGGGATAACAAGAGTCTCGTTGGATAAACACTTCTTCAAATTGGAAACATGGAACACAGGGTGTACACTTGTGAGCTCAGCGGGTAGTTGTAGTCTATAAGTCACTGGAACCATTTGGGAAAGAATCTCGAAGGGTCCAATGTATCGTGGGTTTAGTTTTCCTAGTTTCCCAAAACGAATCACCCCTTTCTAGGGAGAGAATTTTAACAACACCCGATCCCCGACATGAAATTCCAAGGGCTTTTGCTGTTTATCAGCTTAGCTCTTCTGTCGGTCTTGTGATCCTTGTAGTCGAGCTCTAATTTGAATTATCTTCTCTGTGGTTTCGCGTATGATTTCCGGTCCTGTTAATGCATTGCTTAGGGTCTGTCCTCTGGCTAGCTGAGTGTCACCTACCTCAGCCCAACAAAACGGTGATCTACATTTACGCCCATATAATGCCTTGAAGGGAGCAACTTTGATGCTTGAGTGATAACTGTTGTTGTACAAGAAATCGATTAAAGGCAAGTGGGTATCCCATGACCTTCCAAAATCTATCACACATGCGTGAAGCATATCTTCAAGCATTTGAATGGTTCGCTTGCTTTGACCATCCGTTTGTGGGTGGTAAGCAGTGCTCATGTCAAGTTGTGTTCCCATAGCTTTCTGAAGTGATTGCCAAAAGCGTGAAGTAAACCTACTATCTGTATCTGAGATGATAGATGTTGGTACTCCATGGAGTCTTACGATTTCCTTGATATAGGTTCTTGTCAGTCTTTTCATCTTGTATGACTCTTTTATTGGCAGGAAATGAGCGGATTTTGTCAACCTGTGACTATTATGTAGGGTTTTGAGCAATCTAACACTTCCTAAGTGTGCATGCAACCCTAATAAACCTTGGATCTATGTTTGTCTAAATACATGCAAAATAATAATTTTCCAAGGTTCATAACCTATCTAAAATGGCATGGGGTACTTTTAAACATAAAAGAATTAGATGAGATTACATACCTTTTGAAGATGAGTTTGATTCCTAAGGAGTTTGAGGGCCAAGCACCAATAGTGTGAATGCCTCAAATGGAATCACAAATTACCACAAACTCTTGGAAAACTTTGAGAGAGTGTATACACACTATAAAAACGGCCACACACAACCACACATACTAGTTACACTAGTTTCACTAGTGGCTATTTCATGCAACATAAGCATGCTTATATATTGTACATGATTAGGGTGAAACCCTAATAACCCATGTCTTTTCCTTTCCAAGGATCCATGGGTTAAAAGCTCCATGGATCATCCATGGACTTCCATACAAGCCTAACCCATTAACAAATGAGTGTTAGCCCACACCATATAAAACCAATAGCCCACAATCTAATTAGTCTTCCTTTTAATCTCTAAATTAATTCATAATTAATTTAAGACTAAGACTAATTAAATAATATGACTTCATATTAATATATTATAACTTATAATATATTAATAATCATGTGTGTATAACTCTCATAAAATTATCCATAAATAGTTTGGATGAAATGCAACCCAAATGGACCATGCCGGGTCGGGTCAAGTATATACCAAATAAGTTATGGACTTAGACACCTTATCCAACATATTACCCATATGGTATCCAAACCATCTGTTGTCTTGGGTAGTTTGGTCACAAAGTCCATAGTAATCCTTTCCCATTTCCACTCGGGTATTACTGGTTGTTGTAATAATCCCGAGGGCTTCTGATATTCTACCTTTACTTTAGCAAAAGTGAGGCACTTGCTAACGTAAGTGGCAATTTCTACCTTCATCTTAGGCCACCAATAATGCTGCTTGATATCCAAGTACATTTTATCTGAACCTGGATGGATGGAGTATCATGTCTTGTAGGCTTCATTCATGACTACTTCTCTGAATCCCCCAAGTTTAGGGATCTAAATTTTGTTCATGAAATAATATGCTCTATCCTCCTTAACTTTGAAATTCTTTTCCATCCCACGTAGCGCTTCACCTATTCTGTTTTCTATCTTCGTAGCATCGAACTGGGATGCTTTGATTTGCGAGGACAGATGGGATTGAATGGTTATTGAAAGACTCTTCACACGATGCTTTGAGTATTCTTCTCGACTCAAGGCATCATCTACCACATTAGCCTTGCCTGGGTGGTACTTGATTTCGCATTCGTAATCGTTTAGCAGCTCAACCCATATTCGCTGCCTCATGTTTAACTCCTTTTGATTTAAAATGTGTTGGAGACTCTTGTGGTCAGTGAAAATGGTGTACTTTGTACCATAAAGGTAGTGCCTCCAAATCTTCAAGGCGAAGACCACAACTCCAAACTTGAGATTATGAGTGGTGTAATTCACCTCATGTGTCTTTAATTCTCTAGATGCATATGCAACCACCTTCCCACACTGCATGAGTACACAACCTAACCCTTGATTTGATGCATCGCAGTAAACCACAAAGTCCTCCGTTCCTTCTGGTAGTGAGAGTACCGGTGCACTACAAAGAGCTCGCTTCAGGGTTCGGAAGGCAACTTCTTGCTTCTCTATCCATTCGAATGGCACGCCCTTTTGTGTAAGCATGGTAAGTGGCTTGGCTGTTTTGGAGAAGTTCTGAATGAACCTCCTGTAATATCCTGCAAGACCTAAAAATTCACGAATTTTCGTGGGTGTCGTTGGAATTGCCCATCCTTCAATGGCTTTAACCTTAGAAGGATCCACCTGTATCCTTTCTTGACTAACAACATGACCCAAAAAGTTCACACTACGGAGCCAAAACTCACACTTAGAGAGTTTTGTGTATAAATTTTTGGTTCATAGGGTTTCCAAGATTTTCCGAAGATGTTGGCCATGCTCCTCTTCGCTTCGAGAAAAGACTAGGATATCGTCGATGAAAACAATGAAAAAATTGTCGAGGAATGGTCGGCAGATTCGATTCATCAGGTCCATGAATGCGGCAGGGGCATTCGTTAGACCGAAGGGCATTACAACAAATTCATAATGTCCGTAACGAGTTCTCAAAGCGGTTTTGGGGATATCCTCTTCCCGGACCTTGAGCTAGTGGTATCCAGATCGTAGATCTATCTTAGAGAAGTAACTTGCTCCTTGGAGATGGTCAAATAGATCATCGATTCGTGGAAGTGGATAGCGATTTTTGATAGTGAGCTTATTTAGTTCCTTGTAGTCAATACACATCCTAAAGGAACCGTCCTTTTTCTTGACGAAGAGAACCAGAGCTCCCCAAGGTGAGAAGCTGGGTCGGATAAATCCTTTGTTCAAAAGCTCACTGAGTTGGCTAGACAGTTCTTGCATCTCCATAGGAGCCAACCTATAGGGCGATTTGGCTATGGGTGTAGCTCCTGGCACAAGATCAATTCGGAACTCGACTTGTATTTCTGGGTTTATCCCCAGAAGATCTTCAGGAAAGACATCCAGGAAATCGCAAGCCATGGGGATGTCCCGAATATTGACCTCCTCCTTGGACTTATCCATTATGTGAGCCAGAAACATCTAGTCTTTCTTTTGTAGATACTTCTGTGCCTTAATGCACGAGATAAGATGAAGGTTCGTACTGGATTTGTCTTTGTATATAATTAGGGTTTCGTGATTTGGAAGGTGAAGGCGAACGACCTTCTCATGACACATAACTTCAGCATGGTGGGGGCTTAACCAGTCCATGCCGATAATCACATCAAAACTCCTAATGTTTATAGACATCAAGTTTATTTGGAAGACTTGATGATTTAAGGTCAGTATACATCCTATGTAGATTTCCCTAGTGGATTTTGTTTTCCCATCAGCCATTTCCACCATAAAGGTTTCATTAAGCTTCTGGGGTTGTTGTTTTAACAAGTGCTTGAATTTATTACTCACAAAGCTTCGTCATGCCCCGATATCAAATAGGATGCATGCATATGTGTGGTTTAGGAAAAACGTACCAGTGACAACAGTGGGATCCTGAACCGCTTCTCCTTGACCCATGGTTAGCACTCTCCCTGCTCCTCCATTCCCAGAGTTGTTGACGTTGGGGCAGTTTTGATGGAAATTCTTAGTCTTTCCACATCCATAACAGGTGTGGCTTGGCCCCGTATTGTTGTCACTGTTGTTGGTGTTGTTGTTGTTGTAGTTGCGGTTGTTGTTGTTGTTGTTTCCCTGCTGCTGGTTCTGGGGAGGATAGGTCCTGCAGTATTTTACCGTGTGACCCTTTCAATTGCAACTGGTACAATGCATCTCCATGCATTCGCCATTGTGATGGAGATTGCACTTGTTACACTTTTGGAGATTCCCGGAGTACTTCCTGGGGGCACTTGGAGTAGATGAGACTGGAGCATGTGGTGTGGAGGGAACTTGGGTGGTTACAGCATTGACTGTCACTGTCTATTGTTTCTTCGTCGATTCTGAGCCTCGTCGCCCTCTTATCTTGTTATTCTTTCCTTTCTTGTTGTTACTCTCCTTCTTGCCTTCAGTTTCCCTTGACTTCTCGCCCTTCTTGTTGTTGTGGTCATACAAATTCTTGGCCAACCTCTTGGCACTGTTGAAGGTTTTAGGATTTGCAACTATCACATTTCCTTTAATTGGGGAGGTTAACCCCTAGATGAATCGTTCGATTTTATTTCCCTCTGATGTAATCATGCCAGGGCACAATAGAGACAGTTCGCTAAACTTGGATATGTATGCATCAATGCTGGAGTTTCGGAAGGTGATATTCCATAACTCTTGCTGCATTTTCTGAATTTCGCCACGTAGGTAGTATTCGGCCATCATATTTCTTTTAACTCCGCCCATGGCATGTCATTGGCTACGGGGAGAGTCATGGCCTCTACGTGTCTATTCCACCAGTTGAGAGCTTGGTCAACGAATGTGCATGCGGAAAACTTTACTTTCATCTTCTCGAGGCATTCACATATTTCGAACACCGATTACACCTTTTCAACCCATCTCTTTAGGGTTATCATTCCTCCCGTGCCATTAAAGGTTTGTGGCTTGGCGTTGGTGAAATCTTTGTAAGAGCATGTATTGGTAGGCCCTTGATTTATTCCGTTGTTCGAACTTCCAACCCCTTGTCCATTGGCTCCACCATTGTTCCCATTGTGGATCTGTGCTAGCGCCACTGTGACTGCCGCAGATATAGCTGCTTGAAATGCAGTTGAGTTGAATTCTGGAGGTATCGGTTCAGGGTTTCTACGGGTGGGTCGTTGTGGCATCTTTCTATCATGGAGCGGAAAGATGTTGAGTGACTAAAATTTTGTGAGTTCGTGGTCCTATAAAATAGGTGTATAGCATGTACTCAAGTAGTTTCACATATTAACATACAATCATGGAAACATAACACATAAAAGATAACAACATCACAATAGAACACATATATTTTCAACTAATAATATCCATACTTTGATGCATGAAAATTTGCTCAAAAGAGCATACATAAAGGATACAAGTTCAGCAGTGTAACGACTCTATGAGTTGTGTAATAACTTAAGCATAGAGTTGATGGTACATAAGAGAACATAGTACTAGTAGGGTAAAGTTGGTCTTAACACTCTATGAAGCGCCCGACAGTGGCAGCGAGGTCATATACCGAAGTGTTGTACCAATAACTGGGCCATCTCAGTTATCTCTCCAATGACTTCATCTCTTTCCTGTTCATCTTGCACCGATCATGCTTCCATGACGAATAGCTGTTGTTGTAGAGTGGCAATCTCAGCTTCTGGAGAACGATTCTCCCTCACGGGATTCCCTGGTGAGACAGGGTGGTTCTGTTGCGTCTCGCTGGTAAGTGGCGTGATGGAGGCCTCATATGTGTCTCGTTCCTCCTCCATGTCGTCATCAGTCCCATCAAACTCGTAGTCTGTATCGTTGTATTTGTCGGGTCCAATGCCGTGTGCTGCCCCTTGTCCCTCCTCAGGGTCGTCTTCAATCATTCTGTGGGCCACCAAGACCTGGTGAAACTGAATACCCTGATGCTCCTCTTCCATGGTGACTGTGATGAGGAACCCGTAAGGAGGTATATAAACTATCATTATTCCTAAGATTTTTTAGTTGTTATATAAATTAAGGTGATGTTTTCTTCTTGGTAACAAAGGGTTATGTTTTTAAGTCTACCGACCATCGCGATTTCCCTAGGGCATGTGATAGTTATATTCCGGAGGAAATGTAGTTGATCAGGCTACATTCGCCCCTTAATGCAACTATGAATAGTCCCAGCTTAACCGAGATGCCAGGATCAACTTATTTGATTTGGTATTATGTTCTTCTTCCTATATCGCACAAGTAAAGGTGTTTTATCGTTATAAGTTATTTTTTTTTGTTCAGAATTGTTTTAGTCCATCTTTTGTTTATAGTTGCATATAAATATGTGGTTGGATATGCCAGTTCACTATAAATAGAGCTCTGATACCAACCTCTCACACCCCGAACCAGACAGCGAAAACGTCCGAGGGCTCGCGTGACTTAAATTGAAATATCATCACAATGAATATAATTAAATCATAACATAAGCATCACCATGAATTAATACATTACAACTGACATTGTTCACATCAAATACATTGTTTAAATATTACATATCAAAAGCATAAGTTGTTTGAGAGTTTTCAAAACATAACATTCTAACACAATTGGTATTGACCTTCAGTTTATCTGTTACCTGAGAATACAAGTTTTTTTTTTAAAAAAAAAATTATGTCAACATATAGAATGTTGGCGAGTTCATAAGCAGGTTTGGTATGAAAAGCTTTGTGTAGTTTATAAAACCCAGAAAATCCAATATTTTCTGAAACAATAATTGTTTATACAAAAGTGTGAAGATCCATGGGTTTATGCATGAATGATTTCAAAACGTGTATATATGAGAAGTTTTGCATTATAGTTATTGAAAGTACAAATGAAAAATATTGATTTCCCAAAAAAACCTGATGTTTTCCAATAAAAATAGTATGATTATATCGAATTATTGTATCGTCACAACGAATGATCATGAATTCCCTTGATTACTTAGATAGTATTGGATTTATTTTGTGAGTCATTATAACCATGCATGATAATGACTAGTTCTCATGTCTTAACATTCTTTTGAATGTCGAAAATTGATCTTAAGATTTTGTCATCCAAGACTGGCCGAGTATAACTGTAGCGAATAGTTGAGGTGTGGGGGAGTCACCCCCGTATAAATCTATACACAAACTCTCGCTCTCCCTCCAGGTGACTTTCATTATAGCTACAGACTACGAAGGACACTAATTGGTGTTGTCCATTATTAATCACTTAATCCAAATGAATTTGATTAACCTTCATAAACAATCTGATTTTTGTTTACTTGAATAGACGGTAAGCATAACAGACGAGGAGAAGAGGACCACGAGGTCCTACTAATCACGCTTGTTATATAAGGTTGTCGAGTATACGAAGGACACGTTGGCTTATTTCAAATATAATTTATTTGGACCTTAATAGCAATACTAGTGGGCAACTAAGGCCCATCAACATGTAGTTGCCATTGAGGGTCCCTTAAGCATGGAATTGGGTCACAGGAGGCCCAAATCACATATATTATTATTGTTAGGCCCAAAAGGCATGTTTAATGGGTCACGAAGGCCCAATAAGCATGATTTGAATCTTTAAAGCCCAACAGTTTGAATATTTACTTGTTTTAAGTATAGTATAATTGTTGGGAGTTTTGTTTGACATTTGTTGTATCGCAAAGGCACAAAGTCTGTTGATCGTTTTATAACGATATTTAGATTATGAAAATATACGTATATTTTTCATTCTAAATTCATAAGTTATAATTTGATATTTTTGACCCAAAACTCTTAATAATAAAATAATTAACTCAAAAATATGGGTTTGACCTATTCAGCCATTCTTTAATAAAAATGACAATTTTAGTCTATTTTTATAGAAAAATAACATTTTATGTCCTTCAACTATTTTTCTTGACATTTTGGATTAAAGACTTATTTAAATGGCGTTTCTAGCCCAAAATTTACTTTTTGGCACTTTCAGCTCCTCTAGTAAAAAGATTTTCATTTATAGTCCAAACTTTTCTCAATTTTTACAAATTTGATCCAAAATCCAAAAACGTTGCATTTTTTTATCCTATTTGGAAAAAAGGGTCATTTTAACCTCTGAAATAGATTTATTTACCTTTTTATCCACTGTTTGGAGAAATTTACCATTTCAGTCCCTTAAAACTATTTTTTTCGCATTTTGGGCATATGAGCCGATAAGCCTAAGTTTGGCCCAATGGACTATAATTTACATTTCTAGTCCTTTGAAGAGCATAATATTTGTAAAAGCTTCTATTTTAACTGTTTTGACCCTTTTGGTCCTTATAAAAACCGTGAATGACAACCTTTAACCCAACTTTTGTTTTTTTTTTTTGACAAAAATAGCCCAAAAATGAGTTTTATGTTGTAACATGCTTATTATAACCTTAGATGATAATTTTTCTTGGCTTGTTACATGTAATACATCCTAGATCATGTATAATTCCCTCCTTGAGCCATAGATCTTGAGATTTCTTTCCTTTTTGGCACATATTTACCACATAAACACATGAAATCACACATAACATACATATACACATAGATCTACACATTTTACTTGTATTCTCCCCCATAAACATATGAAAACTGAAAATAAAGGGGTATAAAATCACTTATGCTTGTTGTTTCGGTTTGAAGAACGAAATGGAAGAATTTGATGCTATTATCGACCCTACCAAGCTTTCTTGGGTTGATTTCGAACATAAGAAGCTTCTAAGGTGTATATCACGAAAATTGTATGAGTTAGGAAGAAGTTTTGATGAAATAGAGAAACTAGGTTATGGATCTAATCAACAACTTACCAAAGATTATGATTGTTATGGAAGAACCTCCTTGAAATATTCCATGATCTTGAAATTTGGATGGAGAAGAAGATGTGATTGAGAGTGTTTGAGATGAAAGTTTGAAGAGGTGTGTGTGTTTGGTTCTCGGCCGAAAGGAATAAGAAGAAGAGATGATAGAAGTAGTGAGGTGATAGATGCATGGAAATGTGAGAATGATGCATGGAAATCCACCATGTAATAAGGAGGTGGCTAACCCTCCTTAATCCTGATAATTTCAATTTAATTTCCCTCCAGACTTTTTTTAAATATGTATATAGTTGGGTGTGGGCCGAGAATTGGGCTAGAAAAAAGGAGTTGAGTAGTTTGGGCCATTAGTTTCGCTAGTTCAAAATCACGGGCCCAATTTTTTAAAGAGTGAGTATTACGGCCCAATAAAGCTTATTAGTCTAGTTAAGGCCCATTAGGGTAATTTATTTCATTTTAGGCCCATTGAGGCCCAAAATGTTAAATTTTATGAAAGTGGGTCCAATTAGAGCCCATTTAAGAGTTACAAGCCCAATATAGTTAAACTGGAAGCTTATTGGCCCATTAGGCCCAATAAGGAAATCCTAATCTATATTGGACTTAAGCCGGGATTTCTAGGGTTTCCACCTTTTTGTTGACTATTTGAGTGGTGTATAGAGTGTTTGATGGAAATTTTGTTGTCATTGTATAAACATCATACATGTTTTCCAAGTTTCAATCACGTTGTTATCATTGTTCAATGTTTACAAAGCATTAGAATACCTAGTTGTAACACCCCTGGACCCTCTAAAACCTTTCCAGCACTCCACTGGGTCTCTTTGATCCATAACAGAAAATGGGAGTCTAACCTCGGACTCCCCGAGTCCTAAGAACGACTCACCGAGTCGATACTGTCCAAGTCCCTTTTCTCGATTTCTAGTGTACAACCCTTGACCAAATGATAGATCTAGGCTCCTAAGATCAATCTAGCATGTAAAGTTACGAACTTTACTTGCATGCATGGGACTATTAGCTAAAGATACCCTAAAATAAGCTCTTAAATTGCTTGGGGCTTTCCATGGGTGCAAAGGCAGTCCCTTTCTGCCTTCTAACTCCTAAATGAGCCTGGATCTGAAGCCTTAACCCCCAACCATGCTTGCAATCATGGTTGGTTACCAAGAATGGCTTATACAAGCCTGAAATCTCCCCAAAAAGGGATCTAATACAAGAAGGAGAAAGGTGTCGACCTTTTACCTTCCAAGAACTGTAGATGATGCAAAAGGTTGACTCCTCTGGTCTCCTTTTGATTCATCTAGGATTTTCCTTCTTCTTTGAGTTCAAAATCACCAAAAAGTACCACTAATGCCTTATCTCTTTACACAAATGGTTAGGGTTTTGGTTATATGGAGTTCAGAGGGCAATAGAGACGAAGGGGCTGAATGAGACATTTAGATAGGGTGCAAGCCCTTTAGATTAGGGTTTTATCCGGACAGTGCGGACTTGTCGAGTCCGGTCACCTACTCGTCGAGTCGCTCACTTAACTCCTGTGTCCAATCCGCTTCAACTCTACTAGGTGGGCCACCAACTCGCCGAGTCCCAAGCCAAAATGAAAAATATACTCGAATAAAATACATACCAGGAATCGGGTGCAATAAGACTAAAATGCTCTTTTGAGAATAAAAGATAGCCTACAAATAATAAATATATATATTTTTTATCAAATTGTAACTTATATATAGAAAACCAATCACAAAGCTTCAATATCCGTTGAAGCATAGTTGAAGCCTTTAATCTTATCGGATGGCATTGGAGCCATATGGCTTGCTTCGTTTTAGAGTTTCTATTTTATGAATCCTTTCAAAACAAACACCTATTTTAGTGGAAGATTATAAAACAACCTAATTCATTGAATGACCAAACACCATTTTATTACTTTCTAACCGGTATAAGTAATGTGCCATACTCAAAATAAGAACTACATTAACATTACTACAACCTCTCTGTTGCTTTCAAAGGTTATGGTAGATGTCGCTAAAATTGGAAACTTTTCGGTTTAAGTCGTCCACTTTGAGTTTAGTTAATGGTTGAACAATAAGACACATTTAGTTGTAAATGATCTCTAGTGTGGAGTCATATGGTTTGCTCTGTTCCAAAGATTTCTGTTATGTGAATCATTTCAGAACAAATGCCTATTTTAGAGGAAGATTATAAAACATCCTAAGTCATTGAATAACCTAACACCATTTGATTATAATCTAATCGGTATTGGTAACGATCCATCCTCAAAATAAGAACTACATTAACATTACTACCACTTCTCTGTTGCTTTCAAAGGTTATGGTAGATGTCGCTAAACTTTGAAACCTTTCGGTTTAAATCGTCGACTTTGAGTTTAGTTAATGGTGCGGACAATATGGTTGAAGGCACATTTAGCTGTGAACGAGCTCTAATGTGGATCAAAAATGTACTTGATGTTTGCGTGTTACCAATTTGATAATCCTCTAAAATGTAGATCCAAGAACGCGCCAAAATAAGTTGCTCGATTCAAGTATAAGGTTGAGCAATAGCTGGATCACTACGAGTATTAGTGGAATTTTTTAGAGCTCTTAGTCGTCCATGAAGGTTTTGGTTGGGTTCCAGATATAAATTATGGTTGTGTCTCGGGTATAGATTTGGAGGTTAAGAATCCGGCTATAGGTATTTTGTATTGGAAAACATGGAGCCATTAGAAAAAAAATACATATGTGGGTGGCACCCGAAAAATAATAATTATGGTTGCACAAACGAATTATCTTATTGAGGGAACAGGGGATGCTAAAATCATGATGTAAATTGGATGGTTGTATTTGAGGTATTATTTGGATTCATTATATGTGATAATATGAAGAAAGTAAAAGAGAATTGATGGATTGGTGTATAAAGGATTGATAGTAATGTGGTTTCGTAAGAGGTAAAAAAACTAAACGACTATTCACCAGTTTAATATAAGAGAGTGAAAGATATCTGAAAAATTGACACTTCAACCGACAAGATGCTTACCCATATGCCTATTCGTGTTGCTGCTATATGTGACATAGTTTTCTTGCAGTCTCTCCCAACCACATTAGCACCTCTAATAGTGTCATCAATATTGGTAAATCACAATGGATATAGGGTTAGTGGTCATTACATATACAAACCAACCTTAAGGGCGTGTTTAGCACAAAACGTTTCAAAGCATTTGAGAGCTTCTAACTTGAAAAAACGATCCGTTTTGAACAAAAAGTATCATTTGACACTACAAGCTTTTAGCATTTAGTTTAAACAAAACACTCTAAATGCGAAAGCTACCTCACATAGCATTTAACAAAACTCTACCAGTTATTCGCTACGTGCTATGTACTACCTGCTACTAGCTAGTTTTGCCAAACACACACTAACTAAATTACTACGATTCTTATATTCACGAACATTATGAATTCTCCACGATCAATATGTTTGTCTAGAGTGATTTAGTTTTTCTAAAATGTATTTTTTTAGTTTTTGATGATATAAATGTTTCTCCTTTCAATAATTAATTAGCTTAAGTATAATTAATATTAAAAAAAACAAAAAAAAAGTAAAGTAAAAGTAATTAGATAATTTGTCAAATCAAGCACGTTATGTTGGATACATCATTAAATGGGTAACTTGTTATTTATGTACAAATCGAGACAAAAAAAGTTATTATAATTACATCGTACGTTTCGTATTAAATTAGTGTCCACTTAAGCTCCTATATATACATGTGATATTGTTTCATTTATTTCAGAATGTAAAGAAAAGCCTATATAATGGTTGCTAGACCTTTTGTATTGCTAACTTTTTTGTTTCTGGTTTGCACAATTAACATTGTTTGTGGTAGAATGCAGGTTGGTTTGAATAATACATCCTCCATTAATGTTAAATTGATCGAGTTAATTTTAAAGCTATATAAGAAGGGTACTTTTCAAGGTATCTTGCTCGCTTCAACGCTGAGTAGAGAATTGCCTCAATTATCCCAAATACTTATAAACGATGCTTGTAAGGGTTTCAATGATTCTTCAAGTGCACTTGCTGAATTCAACGGAAAATATAGACAAAATCCTATTAGTCATTGTTTGGTTACTACACAAGAAATGGCTGATGTTGCATTTAAATATAGAGGATGAAGAGGATGCACTTGTACCGAGGATGATAGCACACTTGGAGGTTGAGTATGATGCACTCTTTGATGAGGATATATATATATATATATATATATATATATATATATATATATATATATATATATATATATATATATATATATATATATATATATATATATATATATATGGGTTTAAATGATATGACTTTCAAACACAAATTTGAAACTTCAAAAATAAAAAGGGAGCAACTTGCTTGCTTACCCAAATGATCTATTTATAAGCACACACATGTATGGTTGGTCTATATATCCAACATGGATGTTTTATATTTTCTTATGTATTATATATCTAATTTTATTAATAAAAGAAAGAGTAGTATAATGTGTTCATATATTGACTTTTTTTAATAGCATTCTCTTTATCAAACTCAAATCATAAGCTTTCGGTATTAGTTTTTTTGGAACGAAAAATATAATCTACTCTTAAATCCATCTATGTTTTAAGTGGAACTTGAACCCCTCATCTTTAAAGAGCTTAAAGATTAAGGACAACATTGATATGACCTTATTTAACGATATATTTTAGGTCATTATCTTAATATATTTGATAAAAATGTTATATTTTTAGATACATGATACTTAATATGCTTGAAAATGTTCTATTATAATTAAAATGGAAGCTGTGATGCAAAAGGAAGATAGCGGAGCTAAAAAAGACACATAAAGGATGTTGTTGGACTGCTTGACCCCTCATCATTATTTTGGTCATATCTCATGACTCATAACTTCGATTAAGACGATTCAAAATGATCTGAAAACTAGAAAAAGTTATGGATGACTTTTGTGTTTTTTCCAAAATATGAAATCCAACCACCACGACATGGTGAATTGAAACTTCGCGATTGTTGAGTTGACTTGGAGAATACGAGATATCCATGAAGACCACGACGTGGTACCTGTTCACCACGTCGTGGTGACCATAATTTATAGAGGCCGAAATGAAGATAGTTAGGATTCGAAATATATTGAGTCTATAAGGGTTCGAAATCCAAGTGATTTCGACTATAGATGTATTTACAAGGCACATTTCATTTTCGATACTAGAATGTATAGACCTTGTATTTTTTTTTTTTTTTTTTTTTTTTTTTTTTTTTTTTTTTTTGAGTCTTGTAGTACCTATAAATAGGGTAAGTATTAGATTTGAGAGTAACTTTTGTGCTCTTCAAGTTAGTAAACACTCACAAACTTCTTGTACTCTTTGCAAACTAATACGAGCCAATTAGATCTTATTTCGAAGATGTATTCTTCTTGTTTTCTTTGATTGATTGCATATTCGTTACTCAATTCTAACTTGTATTAGAATTTGGCCAGTATATATATATATATATATATATATATATATATATATATATATATATATATATATATATTCCAGAAATTAGGTATTTTCTTGAAGGTGGATGTCTTAGGGCTATGATTATTCATGAGTAAAAACCCTCCAAGTGTCGATTTTGAAGCTAGAGATTCAATTGGAGCAAGGATTTGAAGATTCAAGCAGTATTTTACAGAGATTTCACTTTGAGTTTTCTTGATTATCACGTCTTGCATTCTTTTAGTGATGTTTTTTTGCTTTAGTTTACTGAATATGGTGTAAAAAACCTTTACTTTCACTAGATATTAATGAACCCTTGTTGATAAGCTTTAATTTCGTTAGTAGGATTAACTGAATTTGGTTTTTACTTGTGATCGATTGATTGCTTTACAATTCAAGTTAAAGTTATGCTGTTTATTGTTTATTGTTGAGTATTATTAGGATTAGATGATCATTCTATCTAATGTAATTGAATCATATGAATCTATGATCATTAGGTTTGTATGACTACGACTTTGGTCATAAGCATAGGGTTAGATCATATTAATTGGTGACTTGGATTGTATTAGACAGCATTAAATATTCATGCTAAGCTTAGATTGATTGTCATGATCATTAACAAGAAATCACTAGATCATATCGTTCATAGTCGAATATATTTAATGAATTATGTATTCACTATTTGCTTGATCATTATGTTAGTTGTTCGTTAACTATTAGTACACAGAAATCCGATTAAGATAACTAGTCATACTACAATCCGGTAATCAATTTATTAATACATTGCACTTCTAATAAATCAAACATAAAAACTTGGGAGATTCGTATTCTAGTGGAAGTACTTCTTATTTATTGTTTCCATTTAGTTCTTTAGTTTCATTTGATTAATAGAGAGTTAAAACTAGTTTAATTTAGTTTACACAAAAACCCCATTTTTACTTTTTCTGTTTTTAATTTAATTAAAATTTGAATTATTTGATCAATACCATTCACGTTCCCTAAGTTCGACACCCTTTCTTACCACAACTATATTAGATCACGATTAGGTACACTGCCTATTTATGTTTAAGACTACTTGAGATTAGATAGGACTTTGTAAATTAAAAAACTAGTGCAATTAAAATACGTCAAAGTTTTTGGCATCGTTGTCGGGGAATGGTTGCATTTAGTTCGGATTATTTAATTATTGATTAAACTTTGTTTAAAATTTAGTTTTTAGTTTTTGGTTGTATTTATTTTTATTTTTAAATGGATACAATTCATGCTATTCTTGAGCATGAGTTTCAGGCACGTGATGATCTATTTGATCCTGAAAAAGATTTGGGGGAGATGGAAAGGTTGCTAGAAGAAGACTTCGATGAAGAACAAAACCAAATTCAAATGCAGGAACCCAAAATTATTGTAAACGATTCCTTTGATTCCTTCCTTTGTAGACCTTTAGAAAGAAAGCACCAAAAGTATGATGCCTCTAATTGCTCACACCCAAAATTAACAACCCTATAATGAAGACAAGAGAAAGGAAAGATAAGGAAATTTCATTCATATGCCTCTTAGGAAGGTTGTGCACGAAATTTGCAAGCTAATGAGCCCTATTTATAGTTTAAGTAGCTTGCAAACAAAGCAAGATTTGAATTGATTAAATAATAGATTTAATCTCAGTTCAAATCATTTCCTTATCTAGAACCAGGAGGCTTCCAAAAACCATAGGAATCTTTCCAAAACCATCCATACCATGGATGGTTCTAGAATTTCTTTTTTTGTTCAACTATTGAACAATTACAATTCATCCATTGTACCTTTAATTAATTCTAATTAATCCCAAATTAATTCTAGATTAATCTTTATTAATAATTCATTAATTCTTATTGATTTCATATTAATTTATTAATCATATAAATTAACAAATCAATTAACTATAGATCTCATATTAATTTACTAATCACATAATAAAATAAGAAATCAACTATCTATTTCTAATGAACCTATTAATCACAAGATATATCAACATATCATTTTTCTTTCTCTTTTTTTTATAATATCATTACTATCTATTTTTGGTTATGAGGGCAACCCAAAAAGCAAGGTTGTAAAAAATGCTCGATGTTAGTTAGTCGGTAGATTGGGGTTAAGGGATTAATCAGATAGGCAAGAATTAATCATGGACCATTAATTGTTAATTCGTTGAATTTTTTTAAAAAATATGCATAATATCATAAAAAATTCGTAAATAACACTAATATTATAATAAAATACGTTAATATGATTAATACAACACTAATCATTCCTCAAATAGTTTCTATTGAGATAAAACCTCCTCAAATTGTTAAAATTTTATTATTTTCTACTACATCGCTCATTTTGTAGGCAAGGAATAATCGCTAGACACCTTTTAATCGGTCGGGTAACGCCTAGGGATTAATCGGAGATTAATCGGTACCTTGTCGGGATTCTTACAACACTCAAAAAAGAAATTTGCTTTTAATTACAAGAATATACTAATTTAAGTATGAACTTATAAATTAGACATCTTAATCCAACACTTGAAGATGGTTATGGAATTATTCTATGACAGATTAGTTTCTCCTGTCAATTTTCAGACAAGGGTGTTATACCCATTTATGGTCATTATTCTGGTATACACAAGAAATAACTTCTATCATTCTCGGTTCTTTATCTCATATTGAGTTTTATCCGATTAGAGATTTTCGAATGTATAATCGAAATGATTTAATTTGAAACTGTCACTAATCCAAGCATTCTTAACCCCGATTTTCTAACATTGTAAAGAATTAAGAACTTTTTGTTCCTATTTTCTGTGTTAAGCATATTAATGATATTATGGTTGTTGTTGAGAAAACATATTAAAGCCACTAAATACTAATCATATTTAAAAAAAAAATACTCAAACTCAAACAAGGATAAAAGCTTAAAGAAGTTTTTGTTTCCGCTTTCAAGTTACCAATCGAAGAAAGAAGGGATACAAGGATAAAATCTGAAAACAAAACAAAAGAAAAATAGACAATTAATCACTTTTTTTATATGAAAATAGAAATTATGATGTTAACACTCAACAAATATTAATGAACACCGATAATTAATCATTAGAATAAGAAACCTTAAATCCATAATGTTAATACTTAACTTAACAAACATCAGTAAACATAATGCAATAAAAAAACCACATAAAACAGAATTCAGAAACCATATAAGATTGATAAAACCTAGAAATCGGACCATGAGAAGATTTATTTTTGATAACTTAAAATGTAAACACAAATATGCCCCATTTGATACGCATCTTTACAGATCCAAACAGATCTTTCTGACTGAATGGATGAGAAAGACTGTTTGATTTGTAAAAAAAAAATGGTCTTTCCTGGTAAGATATGTCTATCCCAGAAAACTCCAAAATCGTATCTTTCTGACTGAATGGGCTGGAAAGATAAGTATTCTCCAAACCCCGCCTCTTTCTTTCTTTCTCGGATTATTAATTTTTTTAAATAACTTTTTTTAAATTGATTTTTTATTGAATTATTACTATTTTAATGTATTATTTTATATTAAGAAATATTATTTTAATATATAATATTTATGTATTAATAAATATTATTTTATTGGATTATTAGTTTTTTTTAAATAATTTTTTTAATTTCCTTTTTATGGATTAATTCTTTTTATTGGATTATTATATATTCATAAATATTATTTATAATATGTAATATTTATATATTAATAAATATTACTTTACTAGATTATTAATGTATTTTAATTAATTTTTTTAAATTCATTTTATTCGATTAGTTCTTTTTTTTTGGACAACACCACCAACATCCTAATTTATTTTAAAAAATCTCATCCATCCCACAACTATCAGACATAAACCGGGTCATTTTTCATCGTTCAGCACAGTCAGTCAGTTATACAATCAAACAACATGGTTTCTTTCCCAGTTAGAAAACTTTCACAGACAGCACTTTACCAGACAACACTTTCCCAAATAGAAACTATCAAACGGGACCTAAGTGAAATAAGAAATTACTAGAAATTGAAAAAAAAAATGTAAGAAAACCAAGTGTGAAGTTAATAATTTACAAAGTAAACACAAATAAATAAAATAAGAAACTACAAAACATTGGAAAAAAGCAAGGTTGTAAAAATCATTCGGCGGTTGACTGACAATAAACGATTAATCGGACTAGGCGGTGATCAATAGGAAATCTAAATTATTAATAAAATTATATAAAAATTAATATATCCGAAAAAATAAGTATTTGAAAATTTAAAATTTTAAAAATTTGTAATTTTGAAAATTTTAGTATAATATTTTAAAATTTGAAAACTTAAAATTTTGAAAATTTTAAATTTTGGTGTAGTATTTGAAATTTAAAAAATTTGAATTTTAAAAATATTTCCTGCCTATGACCGCTAAAGACCACCAAGTACCTTCATGCCCGAGTTTGATCAATTTTGACCAATCACCAAACACCCTAATCGTAATCGTTTAAAGGCCGCCAAGTGATTAATCACTAATTAGTCGGTCACCAAGACCGATTTCAGCAACACTAGAAAAAAGTAAGAAAACCAAGTGACAACTGAAGTGGACTAAGTCAGGAGGTAGCTGTTGAGCAATGATTTTAGAAACCATTAGAAGTTGAACTACTTTCCAGAAACTCACTCGAAGTCCGCATATTCTTTCCGGTTTCCAAAAACACACTCGAAGTCGAACTCCAAATACATGAAATTACATATGCAATTCGCTCGGGTCGTCTCATTGATTTTGAGTCCCTGTGCGAAAAATAAAACTGGGACCCTAAACATAGTTTTATATATATATATATATATATATATATATATATATATATATATATATATATATATATATATATATATATATATATATATATGTAAAAGTCATTAATATTACGATAAGTTGATAATTGTTAGAAAAAAAATGTTAATATAAAATCTAATCTTACATAGTTACAGGAATCACAATGCTCACATAACATTTTTAGAAACAACGTTTTTCACCAACTTTTCATAATAAAAACTCCCCAATATATTGGTCTCAATAGATATAATTTCCAAGCCATTAAATTTTTCGTGTGACATTATAAACTGTAAATAAGACATTAACAACGTTAATTTTGAGATATGTGTTTACGTGGATGCAACAATTACTAGAATAGTCACCAAAACTATATTCATTAATTTCATTAGGAAAACAACTAACTTTTTCATATAATTTAAAACATTAAAGGGGTTAGTAGTTTCATGCAGTAAGAACTTGTCAACCAGATAAATAAATCTCCAGGTAAAGTTTATTGGCATCATTATCTAATAGTTCATCATACTTAAGTGCGGATTCAAGATGGATAAACCACAACTTCAAATCTTTGTCATCAAATTCCTTCAATTTTTTTGAAAATAAAAAATAAAAATACTTTTTATACTTATTGTAATGTTCAAATCTTGTTTTAAAAGAATTTGTCACTTGAAATTGAAACAATCAAATACAAAAGCCTCAATACAAGTCAATCAATTTTGAATTGAAACACAACATGTGAGCATTGGATTTCTTAGAAAATTGATTCTAATTTATGAAATGAAACAATCAATCAATCAATAATATAAAACTGGATGCCAAAAACGATTATGAAATTGAATGATCTTATTGGATTTTGAAATTTACAATTTTGATTTATGAACGATTATGAAATTAAATAATCTTATTGGATTTTGAAATCTACAATTTTGATTTATGAATCAGATGGTGCAATTGATTTTGAAACAATCAGTTAGTCAATAATTAAACACACACCCTTAACGAGTTAGCGGGTTCATGAAGAGGAGTGATGCATATCGACTTCCTACTTGGATTGGTGAGAATCAGAGGGTGAACCGATTTTGACCTTCTGATTAATCATATGTAAAAATTGGGTACCTTTTACGAGATGGGCCCTATGCAGTCACCTACCTCTCACACCTTCAAAGACACCCATGAATTCACTATATCATAACCATAAATTAGATTTGGGAGTTATGGAAGACTAAGAGTTTGCATTCAAGCGTGATTGATGACTGTGTGGAAAAAGTTATAGCCTAGCGGTATTAGAAGTGTGATTGATGACTGTGTGGAAAAAGTTATAGCCTAGCGGTATTAGAAGTTAACGGAAATGTGTCTTTCAGTCAAAATTTGAGAGTTCTAGTGTCATTGGAGAAAAGGTGTAGATTTAGAAGTAGGATTATGAGTGTATGTTAGCTTTTCTTTTTTCTTTTTTTAAATGACGATTTATACTTTTTATTTTCTTAATTGGGTTTGTTTTCCAATTTTCCATGTTGATTTATTCTATTTTTCACGACTTCTGAATTTCCTGATTTCAAGCGATTCCCTTAGCAGACTATCTAAAAGTTCTGGCCCAGAGTAAATACATACCATGATACATTGATACCCATAACAGTAAACTAAATTTTATTCCCCGCAATTGATGTCTAGGGCCATGGCCCTGATCACTAAGACTTTTGGTCGGCCCTATTGACAACTTTGAAGTTTGAACTAGTAGCCTAGTCTTAAATTTTGTATAATCATATAACTATTATTGCATAAAGTTGTTACAAAAATAAGATAAATAACTTTTCTCTAAAGCGGCTAACACATATTTTAAATCCTTTGGCAAGTTGCTTTAGGAACTATTCTATTTGAACCTTCTACCATTTAGAGGACAGATATTTTCAAACATTTTGGTACAGTTAGTAATTAAATAACAAATCCAGTTACTAATTAGGGATTTATGAATCCATCCCTGTAAGAAAATTTCTACTAGTGTGGAGAGGCGATTAATTATGCTAAGTTTTTTCTTGTAGAAATCCAAAGAATTATTAATGAAATTTGGCTGTAACTTTAATTAAGCCTTTTCCTTTATTGCAAGGTGCTGAGATTAATTTATGTTGTTTGTTTCCTTCGCACTTATTAGCTTTTATATTAAAAATATTAATCTATACCACCTTCCCATGAAAAAATGATCCCTATTCCAGAAATCAAGCCAATGGAAAACTTCATGCATAAAAAACCTTAACAAATACTTAAAATAGATATTACATGCTGAATCAACTATCCAGTCAACGTTTCATGGTTTGAGCTTACACGAACCTGCTCTTCCATCTCATATCCTCCATTTCTTTTGATTATTCTTCTTTGGAACATAAGGTGGAGGCTTCAAAAGCGAAGGTGGTGGTGGTGAGAACATCCTCTTTGACTCTGGCGGTGGAGGTAAGACAGTAGTAATCAACTTGGACAATGGATGTGGATTTGGAGTTGGAGTAGGTGTTGGAGATGTTGGTGGAGCCTAAAACACCAAGTGTAGATTTAGTTATGTATATACAAATAATGCATAGAATGTATACACAAAAATATTGTAGTAAAAGATCCAACTACCCGTTATTATATAAAAAAAAGCATAATAGTTCGAAAATGTAAAAAAAAAAGAAATTACCTTACTTTCAAATAAAAACTATGTTAATCGGTTGACACGCAAAATTGGAATGTACTCATTTCATTTATATATAACACAATAATAATTCAAATAACTTTTTGAAAACCTAATGTTCTTAGTTTTCTTGAAATTAATTGATAATAAAATGAAGAGATTAAGATGATTACCAAAAATGAGTAAACAAAAAAGGAAAAAAGCAACATACCTGATATATGAGTGCCATTTCGAGTGCTGTCACAATCTCGTTCATCAATGGACGTTGTTCACGGTCTCTCTTCAAACATCGATAAGCAATTGTTGTAAATGCCTCCAAAGAATCAGGATTTATTTCATCTTTTATATTACCGTAAATAATTTCACTTACTTTGTTTTGTTTGTAACTCTTTCGAACAATTTCCGTAAAAGATTGCGCCTTATTGTGGTAGCTAATACATAACCTCCCACACAAAACTTCAAACAACACTACCCCAAATGAATAGACATCCGACTCTTTTGTAAGTAACCCTGTCTCTACGTATATCGGGTCACAATACCCAAACGTGCCTACTGTATTAGAGACAAGAAATGTGTATTGTTGGTTAGCAGGACCAAATTTGGATAAACCTAAATCCGCAATCCTCGCATTCCAATTTTCATCTAAAAGAATATTGGAGCTTTTAATATCCCGGTGCAATACTCTTTGTTGAGTCCCAGCAGGATTATGAAGGTAAGCTAGACCGCGAGCTGCCCCAATGCATATCTTCAGTCTCCGAACCCATGTTAAATCATCGCTCTTGAGATACAAGTCTAGACTTTTATTTGATGCATATTCGTATATCAGGATCTTCTCTCCACTATCATCACAAAACCCTAAGAGAGAAACAATATTATCATGTTTATAAAGAGAAAGCATAACTATCTCCTTCCAAAACTCAGGGTCTCCCTGCCCAAATGTACGATCTAAACGTTTTAAAGCAACTGTGGTTTGCCCCTTCAAGTGGACATGTAATTCGCCTTTATACACTTTTCCAAATCCGCCTCTCCCGATGCAATTGCTTTCCGCAAAATTGTTTGTTGACGATATTATGGCTTCTAGTGGTATTTTAAGGTGTTCAAACTTTTTTGTGATAGACAACATTTTGACAATGGATCAAAAAAAGAGGGAGGAGCTAACCTTCAAAGAAGTAATTAAGTTGAATGGTTTGAAAGAGATCCACATATATAGATTCTATCTTTGGGATTTGGAAGGGTTTTAATGAAGATGGTATAATATGCTATCTCTGTAACATATAGTGCGGTCCAGCTGGCATCAATAATTCTATGTCGTCTTTTTCTAAGTTTTCTCCACTTACAAAACGTTTTTTGCGGTCCCCAAACCACAAGTATACAAGTGGCCTTAATTATTGAATTTTATAAAGTTTACTTTATGTCAAATATATATATATATATATATATATATATATATATATATATATATATATATATATATAGAGGTAAAGATTCAAATGAGAACCAAAAAAGGTTAAGAACCATAATAACCTTTAATTTTATATGTTTATAAAGAGTTTAGGGGTTTAGGGTTTAGGGTGTTTATAAAGGGTTTAGGGTTTAGCATTTAGGGGTTAAGGGTTTAGGGTTTAGGGTGTTTATAAAAGGTTTAGGGTTTAGGGGTTAGGGTTTAGGGTTACCCTAAACCCTTTATAAACATCTAAAGTTAGAGGTTATTACGGTTCTTAATTTTTTTTTGTTCTCATTTGAACCACTCCTTTTATATATATATATATATATATATATATATATATATATATATATATATATATATATATATATATATATATATATATATATATATATATATATATATATATATATATATATATATATATATATATATATACACGGTAAGTTGGATGTCTTAGGACCTAGGGGTGGATTTTTTTTCCAATTTGAATGTTTTGATTAGAAAAAATGAAATTGAAATATAGTAATAAGAAAAAAAAAATGCAATCGTTTTTAGAAATTAAACTCACAAACAATGAGACATGATAGAAAATAACTTTAGCTTATCGACATGTCTACAAAGAAGTGATTATTCAAAGGGAACAAAAAGCAATATTCTTATATCTCATCCACCCAAACAAAAATTTGAAAGTTACTAAACTATTGAAAATTTGAATTGGACATTTAGTGAAAGAGACTCTACTGAACTGCAAGTAGGCATAGTTTCCAACAACAATCAACAAATATTTGGAAAGTCGGGGTAAATTAAGTTCGAGTATGATACTTACAACTAATGCCATTAAGAATAGAAATATCAATATGTTTGACTCCCTCCTCGTATACTTGTTCTATTGTGCCACCACTCCCGTCTACTCGGTATATTTCAATAACAATCATCAATCATGACGAAAATCAAGAAGGGGAAAATGTATGATAATAGAGTATAAAGATAAATTACCAAAGCAAACGACTGATTAAAGTTGTCCGGCTGTGTTCTTCCTCCAATATCTTTTTTTCCGCTAACCTCCATCTAATAAATAAAATGCTTAAATAATGTTGGGGAAGTTTGGGAATTTTGTTAGGCATGTTTATGTGGAATCAAGACAACCATATTATTAATAGATTGCTAAAACTAAAATACAAAATAGAAGAAAAAGTAACCTTCGGCTTATTTGTGTAAGAAGCAAAAATATGTGTTCAATGTTGTCGGTACCCAACTTTAGCAAGTGCTCGTATCATTGTAACAGTAATCATCACACTTTCTCATTAAGCTTTCTGAAACAACCCGTCAATTCAAATAACAGATTGATCACTAATTTTGTGTTTCAATATTATTAAGGTTATTTTGAACCCTAAACAAGTAACCCTAAAAATACCTAAAAATAAATCGATATTAACTTAAACACATTAATGAGAACTGACTGAAATCTTGAATCAACATTAATTTAATCAGGGAACAAATAAAAGAAGTTAAAAACCTAAATTTGGGGTTTACCATGAAACGATAAAATTGATTATGCAAACGGCTCCAAAATGAAACATGACAATTAGGTTTCTGCATCCAAATTGAAACCCAAATGTTGAGGTCATTTCTTGAGAGAGAAAGATGAAAAAAAAAACGTAGAAAGAAAATAGAGACAGGGATGGTTTTCGTGGAGAAGTTGCTACGGGAACGACGTCGGCATCTGATGGTATTTGGAAGCATAATGTCATAGGCAATGTTCTAAATAACGTAAGGCGTGACTTGGCAGAAATATCAAGCCTAAAGCTTTTCCGACTCTTGGCGAGTCACATCGTTTGTAAGGCGTGACTTAAGGCGGAAATTTTGTATATAATTCATATTTTTATATGTATTTTCAACTATTATTTATTTTTATATACATATATGACCCAAACGGCCGAGTCAAATCTCTAACTCTACCTGTAGCCAATGCTATAGGTTGGGAAGTTATGAAGGAACTTCTACATGCAGAGTATTGCCCTCGGGGTGAAATTCAGAAGCTGGAACATGAACTCTGGAACCTGAAGATGAAAGGTTCCGACATCGCTGCCTACACATCCAGATTTGATGACTTAGCGCTTCTTTGTCTAGGAATGGTTACCCCGGAAAGTAAGAAGATTGAGAGGTTTATCTGGGGATTAACCCAGCCAACCAAAGGGAACGTCTTAGCTGCGAAGCCGGATACATACGACAGTGCCAAATGCCTAGTGCAAATCTTGATCGACCATAGTGCGGACGTAGAGGAAGCAGCAACCACTCTTGAGCCTACAGAAAGAAGTGGTGAGAAAAGAAAGTACTGGGAGGCGGGGGAGAAATGTCAGCCTTCACAAGAGTTCTCGAAGAAACAACAGATGGTGGCGGTCCACGCTGCCACTACCCCTGCTACTGTTTCTGTTGTAGGTTTCCCAGCCCAAGCACCTATCACCGGATATGCCGGTGTTCTTCCGTGGTGTAACTAGTGAAGTTACCACCACTATATCCCCGGTCCCTGTCGTGTAAAATTTTGCAAAAATTGTGGCCAAGAGGGTCACCGTGCGCGGAGTTGCAGAACACCAACAAATCAAGCTTCTAGGGCGGGCATCAGTCAGGCCTGTTATGGTTGCGGTAAAGTCAGGCATTATAAGAGAAACTGCCCAAATACAGCAATAACTGGCAACACTGGAAGAGTCCTAGCTATAGGACAAGGGGAGGCAGCCGCCGATCCCACCGTTGCCTCAGGTATATTCGTTTTCGACAACCATTCTGTTTGCAATCCTTTTCAATTCTAGTACTGAAAGATGAACTGTTATCTATTAATTCGAACATCTTCATAAACATAGCCCTCAACTAATAACCGGAACATTTACCATCGAGATAGTTAACGGTGAGAAAGAAGGCACGTCACATTCTAAAACGCGCATCCCGAGGTACATAGAACTTTTCGAAATCCCCATTAGGATTGATCCTGTAACCTACGAACTCCGACTACCCTCAGGATTTAGTAGCATCCACCCGATATTCCACGCCTCTTTCCTTAAGAAGTGCCTACCCGATGAAACCATAACAATCCCTTTGAAGAGACCGAAATCAACGAAAGTCTAAACCTTATGGTAAGAGCCAATCGAAATCATAGAGCGAGAGATTAAATGTATGAAGCAAGTCGTCTCCCGATAAGTGAAATGTTCCACGAAATGCCATGCGAGAATCCAAATTCACTTGGAAGCGTGATGATCCGATAGAACAAAAGTATCTGTATCCTCTTTCCAATTCCGCGAGTCGCATCTAACGTTTGAATTTCAGGACGAAATTCCATCTAACGGGGGGATAATATAACAACCCAAAGTTCGTTCCATCGTCGTAACCCGATACGTCATTAAAAATCCGTTGTATTAAATTCATTCCGTTAACCTTTGCATTAAATAAATTTTATCACGACCTTTATTTCGATTTCGTAAATGTCGGAATGAGTTATAATCATTAAAAATATTTTCCATATTTGTTTGGAAAATTATTATTTCATGTAAATCGTAATTACGACAGATTTATCCCAAAAGCACCGTCTAACGACCGTATTGGGTAGAATTCCTCCGGGCCACAAACTCAACCCCTATATAAGGGATTGAGTGACATCATTTTGAGGCTTTTACTCTCTCTCTAAAAACTTTCTCTCACTACTCTCTCTCTCTCTCTAAAATCCGAAACTTAGCCAAAATCATCGAAAACAAGCTCCAAATCACTAAGGTAACTTCCTTAACTCATGAATTAGCATCTTAGACCTTCAAATTCGAGATTTTTATGAGGATTAGGACCATTAACATGATTTTACGGTCCTAGAACATCCCTAGGCCGTGAACTCATGAAAATGGGGTTTTTGTGCCATAAAACCCTTCCAAAACACTTCAAGGGTTTAGATTCGACCTAGAAACTTGCATGCATGAACCAAGGACCTCAAAATCATGGGATTTGATGTGTAACCATGAGTTTACGGCCCAAGAACCCTCTTGGACCGTAAACCCCCATGCAAGGACCTTAAACACCACTTAAGGTGTTAGTTTGCCCCTAAACACCTTCAATGAACTTCTATGGGAGTGTAGAACCTCATAAGCCTTCATGTGATGCTCCAAAACTTCATCAAATGCGATAAGCTTGAGTTTACGGACCAAGCATATGCTTGGACCGTAAACACCCATTCATGAGGAGTAAACTCATCTTCTTAGACCTTAAACTCATTTCTATGTGTTAAGATGCCACTTAAACACACCATGAGCCTTAGAAATGAGTCTAGAAGCAACCACAATCAAGTTAAGGACCTTAATTCATGCCAAAACTACCCCATGGATGTTTACGGCCATAAACCTCCCAAGAACATCTTCTTAGGCCGTAAACTCCATTATATGGTCCATATGTGAGTTTAATCCATTCCGATACCCTAGTTTTGATCCTAGCTAATCTTCCCAAGTAAAGTAAGGCCATTTAGCATCATGGAACACCCCACCCATGAGTTTACGGCCGTAAACTCATGGGGGATGGCCATTAGGACCGTAAACCCTCTTGTGAGTTTACTATTGAGGGGTAAACTCCATATCCGAGCCTTATACGTCCCTAGATGTCACCCGGGTCACTCCAAACACTTGATTTGAAGTGTTTTCACGTCTTGGAGTGTATAATCATATCTAATTAGTGATTTAAAGTCTAATTAGATACATTTTCATATCATTTCATATTACATAGGAACCTCACACGTTATTAAGCCCCGAACCGATACTTAGCATCCAATTCGACACGCTTCTCGACCGGTGAGTTCATACCCCTACCCTTTTTCAAATGTTTTTCACTGTTTTCAGGGGGGGGGGGGAATACAAGCGAAAGTACAAGGAAATCTTGTACTCCAACTTATTGTTTTCAGTTCAATTGATTTCATTCTGTATGTTCTAATATCAAAAACTGTGTTTATAAAATAGATCGAATTATGAAGTTAGCTTTCAGACTAATCATAGATTTCTTGATAAAGTGTTACAAACTAAATCATATTTGATAATCTATGAATAATTCATACTAATCATCAATCAGAACTAATACGAATACGAATGCGAATACGAATACAAATACGAATAGTAATAGGAGTAGGAGTAGGGATACGAATACGACTGCAAATACAAATACGAATACGAATGTGAATACAAATACGAATACGAATGGTAATAGGAGTAGGAGTAGGGATACGAATACGACTGCGAATACGAATACGAATATGAATGCGAATAAAAATACGAATACGAATAGTAATAGGAGTAGGAGTAGGGATACGAATACGACTGCGAATACGAATACAAATACGAATACGAATGCGAATACGAATGCGAATACGAATACGAATACGAATGATAATAGGAGTAGGAGTAGGGATACGAATACGACTGCGAATACGAATACGAATGCGAATACAAATACGAATATGAATAGTAATAGGAGTAGGAGTAGGGATACGAATACGACTGCAAATACGAATACGAATACGAATGTGAATACGAATACGAATGGGATTAGGAATAGGACTAAGAATACGAATACGAATACGAATGCGAATGCGAATACGAATAGGACCACAAATAAAATACGAATACAATGACATTTATCTAGGTACACTCCAGTGAAACACCATTAGGATATCAGAATATCTATTTAATACAATAAGTACGAATGGTAATCAATCATTACGACAAAATTCAATATCTAAACTTACTTTTAGGAAAATATAGGATTTTCCTGGGGAAACATTGAACATAACCACATTTTACAAAATACATCTTTTACATTGATAACCAACATTCAGGAAAGTATGGGACTTTTTTGGGTTCATAGTTAAACATAACCAGAACCGTGTAACCAACAATTAATCAAACATTACTTTTAAGAAAATATGGGATTTTCTTGGATAACAAACTTTTCGGAAAACCAAAGGAAACTCGTACATTTTCACAAAACAACCATCTTATGAACTCACCAGCTTTATGCTGATTTTCAAACTGCTTGTATTCTCAGGTCTACATTAGACAGGTACCTAGCGATCCTTTTGGAGAAGACGGAGTGTACAGAAGACTCGTATCTACTCTTGTTCATATATACTATGTATCACAAATGTACAACTTTACTTTTGAACAAATGTAAACTTTGATATGTAATGTAATGGTTGTTTACTTTGCTTACTATTTGCATTGGATTTGATACTCAACATGGAGTCTGCCCCGGAAATGTTTCCGCCTTAGGTTTTCGGGGTGTGACACAGTGGTATCAGAGACTAGGATTGTTTTCTATTGTACTTGATGCTTGTTAATTTTCAAAGGAAAAATTGATGTTTTGGCCTCTGACTGATGAACTCGCCAAGTCCACTGGCTGACTCGACGAGTCCACTCAGTAACAGAGTAACTCGACAAGTCAGTTCATGCACTCGACGAGTAGCAGGCTCTGGTTGCATAAATTGAAGGTTTTTGGCCATAATTGGATTAGGAACATTACCACAAACTGTTTTGAATCATAAAATCTATTTTTTCTAATATGGTAGTGATCATCCTCATCCAATTACAAGATAATTGTTAATGTTCTAAGATAATTGTTGTTTTATATGATAAAGAAAGTTTCTTGCAAATTTTTAACTTGATATTATCTTGTTTATGAGTTTAGCTAGATCAATCTTGAATTATATGATAATTTTAGTTGTTGAAAATTGATCTTAATGATTTTAGTGACCTCCATAACTTGTCCTCAAGTTATGGAAAATGAAAAGTCTCATCTTTAAAAACTCATTAAACTCATAAGTTATGAATTCCAAGAGTCATCAAAAGATAGTTGTCAAAAATTCTTATGATAGTTGTTAGTTTATATGCTAAGCCAGTTACTTGTATCATTTGATTTGAAACTATTTTTCCATATGAGTTAGTTTAGATCGTGAGTATAAAAAATTATATGATAATTTTCCTTATTAGAATTGATCTAAATGTTCTTTATTGAGTTCCATAACTTGTACTCAAGTTATGAAACATTAAAAGTTTTATCATAAATGTTTTAATGAACTCCATAACTTGTCCTCAAGTTATGGAAAATCAAGAGTCTTTTCATAAAACCAATATTAAACTCATAAGTTTTAGAATTGAAGAGTTTTGACAAGTTTCAAAACTTGCACTCAAGTTTTGTAATTTCTAAAGTCTCACTAATGAAACTTTAATTCCAAATCCTAGAGTTTTAAAAGTTAAAATTCAACCTTTATACTTTATAATATTGTAAGTTATATATATATATATATATATATATATATATATATGTGTGTGTGTGTGTGTGTATGAATGTATAAGCAAGTCAGTCTTACCGTTAGTAGGCCTCATTCACGAAGCCGATCTATAAGGGGATATAAGGTTACTGCATATAAAATGGTGGTTTAATGGGTGTCCAGTCTCACCCACCGCTTCCTTGACTGGTGGAGGGTCGTTAGCCGAATGGGTAGGATAGAACATTAATCATCCCTCATTAAAAGTATAATGATAAATATAAAGTAACTAAAATTTTATTAAATTCCTAATCTTATTTACTTTAGGAAAATGTGAAAATCGTGTTAATCCATGAAATTACACTTTACACCTTGTTAAGTCATTAGTGGAGCGTGTGTGGTTAACCGGCACACTAATTTGGGACTGACAATGTGTGGAAAATAGTAGCTTGATGTTAATCATAGATCAATGGAGCGTGTGTGGTTAACCGACACATTAATTATGTGATTTGTAACATTGGGTGTACCAAGCTAATTTTCATGGTTATTCACACGTTGTTTGTAAACCTCGGCATCGCAGTCATAAACTTGAAGGGCACAATCGAGATTTAAACATGCCATTGAAAAGTTCAATGAATCTCAAAGGATTTAGGAATTTCAATCCAATTAAAACTTAATAATACATTTCGTTTTTCTTGGTGGAAATTGGTAAATCGTCATTTACCAATCTTCAAATATTTTACAATTGGATTACAACATCCCTTTTTGCAATTGTAAAATATGGTGTTGGGTCCTAGCCTTAATATTTCGTTTTGGGTGTTATATTAAGGACTTAAATCAACTAACTTGAATTTCTCACTTTATAGATGTCTAGGTTAGACAACTACGGTCTTCCCGAATCTGTTGGAAAAGGCATTCCACATGAAAATGATATTCCACAATATCATACTTCACTTCCTCCAACTCCTCCAATTATTCTCTCTGACCTACATGTTCGAAGACTTGAAAAGTTCAAGGTCACTCAGACCCTATTAGCAAGAAAACATGAAGATGGAAGATCTGTGTGTGCACATGTCTTGGAAATGAAGTCACGCATTGACAGGCTTGGAATGTTAGGAGTTGATGTCTCAAGGAAGTTGGTTGTTGACTTGGTTCTTCAGTTACTTCCCGATGACAGACCACGACGTGAACCTTATTGATCTTACTTATTTTCTTATTACTGCTGAGTCTGCAATGATTTGGCGCACTGGTAAAGCAAATTTGATTAGAAGATCTACTTTCCAAACTTCCATGGACATTGACAATAGAAATATTGGAAGTCCAAAAAAGATTTCTCTTTCCAAGGAAAAGGGAAAGGCTAAGTCTGAGATTGTCCCGTGTACTATTCCCAAAGAGTCCATATGTTTCTATTGCCAAGAGAAAGGGCATTGGTTGCAAAGCTACCGTATCTACCTGAAGGATCATAAGAATGGTAAGGTTAAAAAGTTTGACTTTGCTTCAGGTAAGTCCACTATCTAAGTCTATTAAGTTCCTATATGTGATAAGATTACATTTTGATGTTTTGGTAGGATCAAAAGAAGCTTAAAGGAAAGGCATGCATAGTCTGATCGCGGAGAGATGGTTGATCGCATGGTTCGATGATCGGATTTTTGAGCTGCTGCTTAAGAGTTATGATAGATTGCTTAGAAATTTGTAATAACATAGTTTTCATTTGTAACTCATTGTAAGGAAAAGTTTTTCCACAAACATATAAATAAAGAAAATTTTATTTTTATCTTATTTTATATTTCCTTGCAATGGAATATGTGAAAATTGATGTTTGTATTTTTAGCAATATGGATTTGATTCTTTCGTTTGTGGTAGCCACTACTAGAAAAACAACCTTTTACGATGCACAAATGTGTGTCAAGGAAGGCCCTATCATAACGAGAGACGACACGCTTTTGCGCGTCGTCTATAGACGACGCACATTACGTATCAAGGAAGGCCCTGTCATAAAGGAAGACGACACACATTTTCGTGTCGTAACCTTATGACACGCGTGTTTATGACACATAATGCATATCAAGGAAGCCCATGTCATAAAGGAAGAAGACACACATTTTTGCCTGTCATAATTTTAAATGTTTTTAAAATTATATATTTTTGATAGATTTACTAATTTTCAATTTAAATAACACATTAAAAGTCTCATAATACAAAATAAAACACCATAAACAATAAAGATAATTCATTTCACTAATATGTCAAATACAAATAATCATTCAAATATTAACACATTGTTAATATTGCATAATATTTATTATAGAAAAAAAAACATGTACAACATTAAAAGAAACCCATGACTAAATTGTTCTTTAACAATCTCCTTTGACAATTTCCTTTCTAAAAGAATAACCATATACATGAACTTTGAGAGGCTTCAGGGCATGGAAGGATGTTGCTAGAACTGTCAGAACCTACACATGGCAAATCGGTAACTTAACATGCAATACAATAAAGAAATATTTTTAACAATTTTCTATTGTTTTGAACACCAACATGATTAGAATGTTTTGAACACCTACGAATTTCCATTTCTTTCTATTACAACATTATACTTTTATTTTATTTTTTCCTTATTATTGATGCATCATATGATAAAAAAAATCTACCCAATTCCAACGTTATACTTCCAATATTTTTCTTCTTATGACATCATACTTTGAAAGATCAACCCAATTATATCAACGAAATTGCTATAATAACTGAGTAGATTTTTCTTGGATTAATCCCTTTATTTAGAATCACACATCACAAAACAAAACCATCTCTATATCAATTAAGCTTTTTTATACTAGGTTTTGGCAGAAATGAAAATGTCAAAGCAAAAGAAACACTAGACATATCATCATCATGCAAATGAAAAAGAAAAACAGACAACACAAACCTTTGCATCAATTCAAATGCATACAGATCGGATCATTCAAAGTTGCTTGGAGGCTTCTCCTTTGAATGCTTGGAGCGGTAATGATCAACAAGCTGCTTCTCATTTGCTAACTGCACCTGAAAAGTCAAAACCCCAATGCATTTTCCATTAACTATCTTATACATTAACAAGTTATTGTCGTTTATAACTTATATTACAAGCAGTTGTCAAATAAGAAAGTCATTTTTTTCATTACATACTAATTCCGGATAAAAGGGTAAAATAGTCATTTACTATCATTCAGAACTGAATGAAACTTAAATAAGAAAGAAATGATTCTATATCTATGTGTATCATCTAATTTGTTTCAAGCTTTTGCCACAAATTACTGCTGTTCATATAGATATACTATCACTTCCAATTGTTCCAAAGCAAACTCAGATTAGAATTTAAAGCAAACTCAAATCAGAATTTAAACAAGAAAAACGACACATTATAAGTCTATATCGACTTACTATTTCTTCTAATTGTTCCAAAACAAACTTAGATCAGAATTAAAAAAAAATTCAATAAGTGTATAAACAAATTTTAAAAAAGCAACACATACACACTATATCAACATGCGTAAGTGTGTATCTTCCAATTACTTATCTCTACTACAACACCGAAAATACTACTTGCTCATGCACAGAATTGTATTTTCTAATCATACAAACAAAACAAAGATCAAAGTTCAACCAATTGTGTAATTTAAAAATAAAAAAAATTACAAAAACATGCAACCAGGGATATCAGCAGCAAGCTTAGAAGCAACAGTCCTCGGAGTACGCACAGACCAAGTCTACAAATAAAAGGTGCATCAAGTATAAAAAAGAACAGGGCAACTGATATTAACAACAAGAACTTTGATCATTAGAAAAAAAAGAGAAAGAAAAATAAAGAAGGAATAAATGGAATGGAATGACTCACTCCATTCTATTCCATTGCATATTCCAACTTTTAACTTGTTTTCTTATCATTATCAGTTGTATCTACAAAGAAGAACAAGTGAGGAGAAAGCTTAATTATATTAATAAAGAATAATCAGGAGTCTTGCGGGCTGTGTCTGGTTCAATCTGCTTTGGGGCGAGATCAAACTAAAGAAAATTTTGTTCCATGTTCTCTCCACGCATCCATGTTTCCACATCTGTAACAGTATTTTGGTGCACTACAGTAGTTTGGTCAAATGAACATTGTTACCGCATTCTTGTACTAATAAATATCACTCAAAAACTTATCAATAAACCTAATCATTATTATTAAGGAGGGGTAGAAGGAGGGAGGGGTAATCAAGTAAATAAACCTGGCACCAGTTGAAACTTATCAATAAGCCTAATCTGTGGCAGACCCTACAACACCTTAACTGGCTTTTCCAACCACATCTTGAACTTCATATCTTCCTGCCTCTCCATATTCGGTGAAGAACTCTCTTTCGAGCTGCATACAAGAAACAATACTTGGTTTTTAGTCAACAGTAACAATGTTTAGTAAGCCCTTTCTCATGAAGCTTAATAAAGGCCTCAATAACAACTCCTGTAAAAGTCAAGAAGAAAGTAATTCAAGAAATGTTAGATAATTAATGTTATGTTACTGAGTAAACATGTAGAGTTCAATACACATAGTCCAAATAGTAGCATACTCAAGTACTCAACATTTATAATTAACTTTTTAAACACAGTTTTTGAGATTATTAGGTTTAAAATGTGATAGAATATCATCTTATGACTTAGCTGTTCATCAAGTGTGAAATGTTCTCTGGTCCAAGCACAAGAAGCACCAAGTCGCCCTATCTGATTTGTAATGGTTCCTCCATACTTCTCCTTCTATTCCCATATTCTCTTTGTGAACTCTTTTCTACCTAATTCAACCCTCTTAATTCCTTCAGATTCCAACATTCTTTCAACAACCAACTGAAAACAATATATGTTAGATATATAATATATTAAATAAGTAGACTAATACAATAATCAGAAATCCATTTGTCCAAAAACTCAAACCTAAGTTACAATGCTAGCATGATCAGTTCCATGGAGCCAGAGTGTAGGTCTGCCCTTCATCCTATTTTATCTGATCATAATATCCTGGAACATAATTGCAAACATTAATGGTTTGTTTATTTACACATTGAATGAAGAAAGAATTAGGATTTTTACTGAGTTTTTATGTGAATATATGTTGTTAGTAAACATTTACCAAACCTCAAGAGTTATAAACATAGCATGTCCCATGTGCAATGAACCAGTTACGTTTGGAGGTGGCATTGTGACAACAAAGATTCACTTCCCTTATCAAAGTTTGGCTTGAAATAACCTTGGGAATACCACCTAGAAGCAATCAATGGTTAATACATAGAAATGATGATATGAGAATCATTCTTTTCAGTTAATACGAAACATGGCACATTCGATCAAAAGGAATACTAGTTGTATACGAAAAATGCTTACTTTTTTCTTGAACGGAGGGTCAATTGAATTTCATCCTTTAGTGTTAGGTCATTCGAGTTTCAATGAGTTTTAGACTTTCAGTCAATCACACATTTGAGTAATTGATTTTTAGCAAATTCCAGGCTTTCAGTGGTTGAGCCAGTTTGGTTTCCGTGATGGATTGATGGCGACTGGAATTAAGAAATCTCAACCTAAAATCAAAATTAGATGGAAGAAATCAGAAATTATAACAGAAGATGGATAAAAATCTGTGAAAAGAGTTGAAGTTAATCATTAGAAATATCAATCGAGAAGAGAACAGAGAGTCACTTCCGTTTTGGGCGTTGAATTTTTGGTCGGGCAATCTGATGAGAAGTGATTGTTTGAGATATCGATGTTAACCTTCACTTCGTTTTTTCATTCTTCTACACATTATGCAGGGCAATATGGTCATTCTCGCCCTATAAGCACAAAACCATTTGATTATGAGGAGAATCGAAGAAATGGTGAGGGAGCAAGGTCTGAATCATTTCACCACCAGTCGATCACTACCAAAAACCCTCAGACATACTAGGTTGAGAGAAAACGAGAGAAGAAGAAGCTTAGAATAAAATAAAACCCTAGCATGTCCTAGAGAGAAGGGAGGTGGTGATGCCTTAAGGTTTGTAGAGAGAAGGGAGATCTAAAGGAAAATGTGAAGAAGCAGGCACCTCAAAATTTTAGAATCGTAGAGGATTTCATTTTTCGCCTTTAAAAACGTGTGTTTGATAACAAAAATATAAAATGACATTTCTAGAGGACACACATTTAAAACAAGTGCCCTCCTTGTTTTTTTTATGGACATTAATTTTAAGGCACGCAAAAATGCGTGTGCTCTATCCTTCAAATTTTGGAAGGCTAACCTTATTTTTAAGGTCACACAAAAATGTGCATCGTAAATCAGCGAGTGTCATTGTTTGCACATCATTAAAGGGTATTTTTCTTGTAGTGACATAACTAAATTTACCAAATAAGGAAAGATTCTCATCACCCAAGGTTAAGTTAGATAGAAACTTGGGATCATGCAACTTGTATTGTATGATGAATGAGAACCTTCATCTTTTGGAAATTAGGACTAATTCCTTGTTTACATACAGAGGCGAGTTAAGTGAAGGACTAGAGGATTGGGTACACTTGGTTGTGCGCTGGTCAAGTCCACCACAAAGAAAAATAAGACTATTCATTGAAAAGTCTCATTGTATAGCAGAACGAATAAGAAGCATCAAAGTTGGAAGAAAGATAAAAGTTTCTCCAATCTGAAAAGATGGGAGAGTACTTGAGTATCGTGTTTTATGATCATCTTAATGATAACGAAAATCATATCATAATTTGATCCTCTAAGGATGCTTTAGTGCATTTTTTTGGCTAAGAAGAGGAATCATGAATTGTTGAGATGGTTAAATCAATTAAGATGAACCATACTTCGGTCCAAAATCAAATCTTAGAGTCATACTCCAAGATTGTACATTGAGTGACATATCAGAAAATGTAGAGTAAAATGTTTTGTACTCTTGTACATTTGAAATTGGTAAGTTGTAATGTTTTGGATAAAACAAAGATCAACTAAGACCGATTGTCAAAAGTGTTCTTCTTGATAAGAAATCACACTAACTCTTGAATATTTCTTTGTCAAGTAATGTTTCTTTATAAAGAGAAACTTATATGTTAAGTGGTCAGTGGGAGTCTTAAAGATCTTGAAAAATTTTAAGAACTAATCAAGAGTCAACCTATTGTTAATCACTAGCACACGCCTTGAGGTTTGTAACCTATTGTGTTGACATATTCTTGTTTCTGTGCTCATTCCAGTTAAGGTTAACTATGCACATGACTTCTATGAGTTCTCAACTATTTGCATAAGGCTAAGCACCTTGATCAGTGAAAGTTCATTGATCAGTAAGGGTGAGCTGCTCAATAACTTGGAAGACATGGTAGGCCCTTGTGCTACCGAGTGGCAAGGAATTAAGATTGAACAAGTTCAGTTTATATGGGTTTGGATTTGTCAGTAACCTTGTCTTGTGATTATGGTTTAGACAAATTCACATGGATAGAAACACATACACCATAAAAAATATAAGTGTCATAAGGTTTCTCTCCAGTTCATGAAAATGATTTTGACGAAACGCTTTCACTAAGTAGATTTTGAAGAGTTGGAAATTAAGATGTTTTCATTCTCAAATTCGATTAGGATTACGACATCCCTCTTTATAGTTAGAATTGTGAGAAATGGCAAAAGGTCTAAACATTTGAAACTTATTGTTGTAAGTTCTAAAATTATTTAGACACACATATGAGCTTTCTAATAAAAGGTGTATGAGCTTAGATGAAGGCTTATCGAAGCATCTTGTGTCAGAAATCTGAACTTTGGTAAAAAAGTCAATAAAGTATTGATTTCTAGAAGTCCAGCTGATTTCTGGATTTATGTCGGAGCTAGTGGGAGCATAAATCTTATGCAAGTAACAAAATAATTTTTATTCTAGTAGGAGAATAATTATTATGGTAAATGTTGCAAGTTAGCAATGTTAATTATAGAAAACAAAGTTTTCAATTCACAAAAGTTGCAGGGTTGAAAAGTTGTTTTGCTATAATTAAGGGAGAAGAACTTATACTTCATTTCAATTCTAAAAGTTTAGATTAAGATTTTAATTAAATTTAGTCAAGGATTTATATAAGTACCATGTTGAAATGCTTCAACATTGGAAATTGTATATATGGAAATATTATAGAAAAAGACTGGTCAAGTATCATGTCTTTATGTAAGACATTATGAATCATATCCCATATGCTTCAGATATAGGATCGATTACATATGCTATAATATTCATGAGTTCTAAATATCAAAATGCCTAGGGTATTTAGAGGACTAGAACTGGATATGACTAAAGTTATTAAACAAATGGTAAAAACAATCAAAGGTTCGCCAAAGATTGGTTGCTTGTGGATAGTTGGAAGTATAGTAATGGATGGACCATATTGACATTATTATAAATAGAAAAGATTCTATTAATAATGAGTTGTCATATGGTAAATATGGAAATGTTTCATAATAGGAGTTGGATATCAAGAATCTATGAGAAAGTTAGAAACTTTTATGCAAGAAGGATGCTCAAAGGATTGTGCATTGAATGTGAGACTTCGGATCTATGAAATTGTCTTGTAACAATCTCCAATGGAAAGTTTTGTAATTGACAAAGTCTCTGTGACTTTCGTACATAGTCCTTACAAAAGGATCAATTCATATAAGTTTAGAATCTAAAAAATTACAATAAGTGGCAAGAACTTTGTATTCTTACACTTACGATAAGGATTTGGAATTGTGAAAATGAGTATCGTTGGAAATATTTACAATTGATCTATTTCACAAAGTAAGGAGCGTAGGTAAACGTAGTGTGCACGCATGGAGCATGTGATAGCTATTGTTTTAATTCAAGCATTAGTTTATAAATCGAAACAATATACAATGACTAATGTCTAATCAATATGGGGCCATATAGGATTAGTATTATTCTTGTGTTTCACTTTGCATGTTTTGACTTCCAGAATAATCAGATTATTCAAACCATCCACAGTCGATCATACTTTGGAAGTATGTAATGAGACTAGACTATCATGAGTTGGCTTGTAGAATGTCTAAGGCGTTAGACATAGCAAAATTTTGGTACAACATTCATGAGTGCTCCTGAAATAAGATTTGAGTATTAGATTCAACCCGCACTCACCTGAATTACTTCATGGAATTTATCACAAGTAATTGTGAGACAATAATATCATATAATCTTCAAAATAAGATATGAGTTGTTGACTACGAGTTGGTTGTGCATTGATGATACGAAAATGCATCAGTAACTTAATGTTATAAAACGTATCGTAATGCATGACTTAACGAGTAGTTAGCACAAGAATATAATATCGAAGTTTATATGTTCCTTTTATCCTAAGATGATTAAAAGCGATACCTTAGGCCCCTCAATGATTCTATTATGACTATGTGTTGGGCCCGGCCATAACAATAAGTATGACTATGTTCCATGTATTTGTCCGCATAGATATGTTGAGAACAGAGGAATATGTGATCCCTTATCAGAAGGATGCGTCACTGACAAGGTCAGAGCTCAACAACGGCTTTTGAAAGCTTACGATTGCTAAGTCAGATCATAAAGTCGCATTGGCATCTATAGTTATTAGACTTATCCAAGTGGGAAACTGTTGGATTTGGTGTCTAATCCCATAACTATAACTGGCATGTACTTGACTCGATTGTAGCATGGTCCTTTTGGGTTGCCTTCACTAGTGCAATTTGATAGGATTGACTTTTACGAATAAGCTTATTTATGATTTATTAATATATTACTAGTATAATATATTAATATGAAATCATATTATTTAATTAGTATTGATCAAAAATTAATTTAGAATTAATTTTGTGATCGAAAGAGACTAATTAAATATATGGTGATTTATTGTGTAAATCAATGATTCTTATAGTGTGGGCTAATGATCCACGGTTATTTAGGATGGGCTAAAGCAATGAGATAATCCATGGAGGTTAACCCATGGATCCTAAGTAATATGAAAGGTCATTAGGGCTTACAAGGTGTAACCCTAGCATTTGCTACGCTATAAATAAACCCCTCTAGGACCAAAATCAATTGCCACATCATTCTAAGAAGGTTGATATTGATTTTGTGCTAAATAACTTATTCTCCCAAGCCTCTTCTTTTATATTGGTGTTTTTTAACCATTACAGTCATCACACTTGGGGTGCTCAAGATTTCAAAAGTCAAGAACTACAAGTCCTTCTAAGAGGTGAGTCATCTAACTAGTTGTATTGTTCATTTGAGAATTTGTATGCTAGTTAGGATATATGCTTTGGAAAATTGAAAATGCATGTATAATTAGAGAAAACATAGATCCAAAGCATTTAGGGTTGCATGTGTACCATAGGAGTGTTATAGTGCTCAAAACCCAACAAACTTGTCGAGTCCAAGAGGGATAACTCGCCAAGTAGGAATAAGATTGGATGCGGGTTAAGAAACCTACTCGACGAGTTGGTCTGGGTTTGGGAAAACCAAAATCCGGGATTTTTCACCCTATTTAAACAACTTAAATCTAGGGTTTTGGCCCTATTTCCAGCCTCCAAGCCCCAAACCCTAAAACTCAAAACCCTAATTCATTATGAGAGTTTGTGAGTCATTTTTGAGTGAGTTTGTGTGCATTGAAGCTTGAGGAGGAAAGAGAAGCTTGGGGATTCAAGAAGAGGCTCTTAGATCCAAAAATATCTTCTCATTCTCAGCATTTTCGGGTAAGCAAGTCTCCAACTTGCTCAATGATTTCTTAGATCTCTTCTAGTTTGATTTATGGGTCTTTTAACCCCATTGTCGAAAACATGATACCCTCCATGGATTGTATGCTAAGGATTCCCACTTTCCAGTAATATTTGGCCCTTAGAATCATAAAAAGGGTCTCAAACCCATTTTTGTCCAAGAAAAGGCCAAGTTCATGGAAGTAGATTTCTATATCTCGAGTTTGGGTCCATTTGAGGCATCCAAAGCTATCAGGTTTTTCAACTTTACAAAAATAGGTTATGGAAACAATATGGATCTGTATTCTGGAACCTTAGATCCAAGGAAAATTTTGTATAGTCTAGAAATGCAAGGGACTCAGCGAGTTCATAGGGGAATTCGACGAGTCCGGTCGAATTTTCCCAATGCTGTTCATGGAAGTCGGCGAGTTGAGTCATTATGTCCTGATTTAGTTTATGTAGAACTCGCCGAGTCTTTGAAGAGACTCGACGAGTTGACTCGCATTATCATGACCATGAGTAGCCAGGGAACTCGGCGAGTCGGGGGGTGACTCGACGAGTTGCATCGTGATTCAAGGTTTCTAATTAATGGAACTCGGCGAGTTGATGTACGAACTCGGTGAGTTGAGTCAACCAGGACGTGGACTTTGACCAGAATATTGACTTTGACATGGACTTTGACCAAGGTTGACCCTTGAAGGGTTATGGATTATGGAATGGATTCAAAAGGGTAGTTCCATGTAAGGGTTGGGCCCAATTTGGAAAATTGGGCCATTAATGGACTTTCATGGATTTAAAGTTTGGGCCTTGATGGGTCGAGGCTGAAACGGTCATTTCACCCCAAGAAGGATTATGGATCATGGTTTGAGATCAAATTGCTAATTAGATGATGTTTTGGGTATTGAGAGCTCGAGGAGTTTCCAAGAAAGCAACTAAGGAACTCTTGTAGTGGACTTCAGCAATATGAGGTGAGTTACCTTCCAGTAGAAGTGGGTCGAAGGCACCAATGTTGGCCCACTAGTAAGAGTTATACTAGAGATGATTGTCTTTGTGATAATTGTTTGATATGTCATTATATGTTATGTTATATGTGCTAGTATGCTATGATATTATTTGATAGTGGTAGGAGTGGTAGGATAGACCCCAATACCAGTTGATAGGGCCGAAGGGGTATGCCAGCACCCGGATAAGCTAGGTAGTATATGACTTATGTGTTTATGAGCTAGCTTGTTATATGGTAGAAGTAGGGATGAAATAGTCCCCGGTACCGGTCAAAAGGACCGAAGGGGTTGGCCAACACCTAGATATGCTAGGAAGTATGTGATTTATGTGTATATGCTAGGATACTATGTGGTAGTGGTAGGGGTGAAATAGTCCCCAATTATTATTTGAAAGAGACCGAAGGGGTAGACCAGCACCCAGATATGCTAGGCGGTTACCAATTGAAAGAGACCAAAGGGATAGGTCAGGAACCCAGATATGCCTGACAGTATGTTATTTGTACGGTATGTGGCATGATGGGGGAACTCACTAAGCTTTGGTCTTACAGTTTTTAGTTTTGGTTTCAGGTACTTTGTTTTCAAAGGAAAGTAACCAGTGATCGCAGTGCATCGCACTATGTTTTCCACGCATGAGATCTTTGTGATTACATTTTGATATTGTTTTATGATAACATGTTTTGATTATTGACACTTTGGTTTTGACATGGGATGTTATTATGGATGTTTTCTTATACTGTTGGTTTTATAATAACATAATTAAAAATGAAATTTTTGGTCTTGAGTTTTGGGATGTTTCAAGTTAGTATCAGAGCCTTAGTTTGAGGGATTCAGACACACCTTCGGGGGTGTCTGGACTCAAAGAGAGGGTTTGAAATATTTTTACAAGAAAATAATTTTTCTATAATTGAAACAAAGAGTTTTTGATAAAAAAAAACAAGGAGTGTGATGCGTGCAATCAGCCGAGCTCAAATAAGTTTTCCCCAAGATACCTATACATGTTATGTTATATTTTGATATGAATTGAGAATAAGTGAACTACATGCTAGATTAGGGATAAGGATCTAGGAAGGATGCCTTATATGCATATTGTATGTGCTTGTAGACCTGCATGCTAGTATTGATCAGGTAGTGATAGGATGGCATGTTTAGGTTATGCCTGATTGTATGAATCTTAGAATCTCATGGCAATATGGATTTCTATTAAGAGGATAGAATGGTTTGATTGTAGTATGTTGGTTAGGTTTTTCCATTGTCTGAATGTTGCTTTCTTTATGCTTTGTGGGACTCTTAGCAATGTGAGTTAGCTACTAAGTGAATATGCTAAGTCACATGTGGAACATGATGGATAATCTCATAGTTATGGACTTGGCCCTATTGTGCAACTCTCATCTAAGTATAAACGTTCTAGGGATGATTCCTTTACTCAAAGATTTATCTGATCTTTGCTACATGTGGCTATATTCATGAGGTAGCTAGTTGACATTAATGAGAATCTTTAAGTAGCTGAGGACTGGGTGAGTTCGGGAACCTAGGAAATCCCAGAATATGATTCAGTGGGTTAGAAGTGAGGTTTAGTAAGACTTGGATGCATCAGTTTGAGGAAGTTACTTGGAGGATTCGGGAGGATTGCCGAGGAAAGTATGGATAAGTATGGAAGGTAGTATTGGGGCCCTACTACTGTAATCACAGGATCCATACTCGAATCGATGAGAGTCTTGGAGAATCTGAGAAGCTTCGCGGAAGAGAATCGTTGAGTATGTTTTGACCAGTGCTTTTGTGATTTTTCAGTTTGGAGATGAGCACTCAAGGAGGTGGTTTAGGTTCGGGTTTTGGTTTGGGTTCTGATTCAGGTGCGAGTATTGAGTCAATTAGCAAGCAGATGCGAGAGTTCATCTCGTCAAAGATTACCCACAATATTTTGGAGCAGACCCCTGTGATTTTCTATTCAGTCAAGGAGGGAATCTTGGAGTTATTAGATAGTCACCTCGGGGCCTTTCGGGCCGAGATTGTTACGAGGAAATTGTAGGCTCAATTAGAGCCCAATGCTTATGGATCCCTAAGATCCTTCAGGAAGGAGGACCCCTACTGTTAACTCTGGTCATTTGGGATCGGAGGTGGGTTATGCACCCTGTCTTCAGGAGAGTCTACCACATGATTGGATCACTGTGGAGGTTTCGTGAGACATACGAGAGGAATTACCCAACATCATTAGAGTGTCACTCATATAGTGGTCGACAGACTCGAGGGGCAGACCTCAATTATACAGGAGGTTGATGGGGGTAGTCGAGGTAACTCATGAGAAGAAGATTGGTTTGGATAGACAGCTGGGGAAGAGTAAACAGGAACATGGTCTAGGTCGAAGAACTGACTAGTTGAGTGCGGCGGCAGCAAGTGCCAGAGACCCGAGAGGCCGTGGCGGTTGCACGAAGGATGAAGAGGTACAAAAGGATGTTCGTAGCAGGTTAAAGTGCGGAAGGTGCGGGTGGAAGGGTCACAACCGCCAATAATGCACGTTGGAGGTAAAATTGTGCCATCGTTGTCATCAGCCTGGTCATATCAAGGAAAATTTCCCACACATAGTGGTTAGGGCTGCTCAGGATTCATCATAGGTACTTCCAAAAGAAGTCAAGATCAAGCCGCAATAGATCATTGGTATGTAATTTGAACCCTCCTTTATGTAATGATAGTATTGTGTAATTACTCTTGATCAGTAATTGTATCTGCTTTGGATTCTTACTGAGTTTTGAGTAAGTGTATCATGCATGTGTTTGGATTATATTTTCAAGAAATGTCATATGCAATTGCATACCGTGAATTATAAGTAGTTAGTGAAAGGCCGTTCCCTTTTTGCTGATCCGAAGTGTTCAGTGTTCTCTTAGCTCGTAGTAGAGATTGGTCAAGGGTATTATGTAGAAGGGATGGAGTTAGCTTCTTCAGGGCTAGTCCAACTATATCGATGGGTCATAGTGGTTTCATCATCTGTTCTAGTATGAGCGGTGAAGGCTTATGGGGGAACTTTTGGGTTCTAGTACTACTGTTGCTAGGAGATGAGTGGTAGCAGAAGGATACAGATGTAGTCGCATGGGTTGTTTGACCATAGGATCTTACAAGGCAATGGTATTTTCACATGGGTCGTGTTTGATTAGAGTTCATTGGTTCTTCAAGGATTCATTAGCTAGAGTAAAGGTTAGGGATTCTAGTTGTCAGCATAGTAACCTAAGGGGTTGGTATAATATCATGGAAGGAGGATTGATGTAGCGGAATGGATCAGATTTCAAGAGTACTCTTCAAGATTTCATAGGATGAGTGATCTTAGGGTAGATTGGCAATTGATCTTTAGCACTGGTAAGCGTTGGATATCAGCAATTGGATTTTATAAGGTAAGAAGGATTAGGAATCCTTCAATTCTCACATGTCGTGAAGACTTCGTCGAATCTAAGCGGGGGAGAATCAATCAAGTATTCATAAGCAGAAATGGGTATGGAACTAGGATGGGTTTCACATCCATATCAGAGAGGGAGGAGGTCGAGTGGCCGTCTAGGTTGGGGATTGTGAGAGTTGGGAGTTCGGGAAATGTTCCAACATTTGGTCCACATTTTCCCTTGGCATCGGATAGTAGGCTTCGGGAAACAGGTCAGGGATTTTAGACAATACATGAGTTTAGATTGGGATATTGGATCGTGTATACTTGCAATGAAGTCCAACACTTTAGGGAAGACTCATACTTGCCAAAACTGTTACCTTTATGGATCTAGAGACCAAAGGAAGTCCAGATCTGAAGTTTCAGCTTCAGATCTTGGCTTAAATACAAAAGCCTTTCCTAAAACCCACCCAAAAAGAGATTAAAGATGAGATGAGCCAAAGAGACAACGTAATACCTTTCAGAGAGTGCCAACTGATGTATATCCTTGCTTCCCACGAGTTCCTAACTTTAATTTACTTGTTTCCCAAAGTATTCCTCACTAAGATCTCTCTTCAAATCTCTATCACACCATGGAAACACACACACACACGATTAGGGTTTAAGGGTGACAAGAAGTTGTAAAGGGGAGGCTGAGGAAGGCCAATGATCCTTTAAATAGGCTGCAAAACCCCAGGATTTAGGGTTTCATATGTCATCTCCTACTCGTCGAGTCCCTTCTTGGACTCGGCGAGTAGATCACTAAAACACGCGGACCAACCCGCTGCTACTCGACGAGTAGGGCAGCCAACTCATCGAATAGACCTTGAAATCAATAAAATTCTTAGATAAACCAATACTTGAAAATCGGGGCGTTACAATTCTCCCCCACTTGAACTAGACTTCATCCTCAAAGTTTGCCGTGGCGAATAGCTCCAGATAGTGTTGCCACATCTCTGCCTCTGGCTCCCATGTCCATTCGGATCCCCTCTAATGCTCCCAATGCACCTTCACCAAAGGTATTTCCTTGTTTCGCAGAACTTTCATCTTCCTCTCCAGAATGGCCACAGGCGTCTCCATATATTTCGGGCGCTCATCGACCTGAATATCATCCAACGACACCACTGCCTCCTGATCCATAATGCACTTTCGCAACTGTGAAACATGGAAAGTACTGTGAATTCGGCTAAGCTCCTCTGGTAGCTCTTGCATATATGCTACATTGCCAACCCTGGCAAGGATCCTGAATGGACCAATGAAACGGGGACCCAATTTCCCCCTCTTCCTGAAGCGGATCACACCCTTCCTGGGTAAGACATTCACGATTACCATGTCAACCACCTGAAAACTCTAACTCCAATCGGCATCTGTTGGCGTAACTCTTCTACCGACTCTAAGTGGTTTGCAATCGCTGCCTAATCTGTTGAATTTTCTTGGTAGTCTGCAGAACTACCTCGGTCCGTCCCATCACCCTATGTCCAACATCACCCCAAAAAACCGAGGTGCAACATCTCCGCCCATACAACAGCTCGAAAGCCGGGGCGCCAATGCTAGATTGGTAGCTGTTGTTGTAGGTGAACTCTGCAAGCAGTAGGTGGGGATCCAAACTCCCACCAAAGTCAATGACACACGCCCTCAACATATCCTCGAGGGTCTGAATGGTTTGCTCGCTATGACCAAATGCAACCATGTGCCCAGTTCCTTGTGGAACTTCTGCCAGAAACAGGCGGTATATCTAGCATCTCGGTCAGAAACAATGGAGACCGAAACCCCATGGTGAGCAATGACCTTGCGAACGTACATGCCAGCAAACTTCTCAACCGAAGAACTCTCCTGTATAGCCAAGAAATGGGAACTCTTGGTCAATCGATCTACGATGAACCATATATCATCAAACCATTTCGCCGTCCTTGGTAGTTTGGTAATGAAATCCATCGTGATCTGCTCCCATTTCCACATGGGAATCTCTAGAGGTTGCAACATACCATGCGGCCTCTGATGCTCGACCTTGATCATCTTGCAGGTCAAACACCTCTCGACATACCAAGCGATTTCTCGCTTCATACATGGCCACCAATAACTCAAACACAAGTCTCGGTACATCTTGGTTGCTCCCGGGTGAATAGAGAAGTGAGACTTATGAACCTCCTCCATCACTATTTGTCTGACCCCACCAGACATCGGAACCCATACCCGACCGCATCGAGTCAATAATCCTCGGCTATCCTGCACAAACCGGGTGTTCTCACCCTTAATCCTCTCCAACCTCCAGTTCTCCGATCGCATGCCATCAACCTGAGCATCCCTAATCAAGCTCATAAGCGGAGAATCCACGGCTATCCTCACACACACTGCTAGGGTGGAAGACCCAACTGCCTTGAGGCTCAAAGCATTCGTCACCACGTTCGCTTTACCGGGATGGTAAAGGATCTCGCAGTCAAAGTCCTTAACCACATCCAGCCACCTGCGCTGCCTCATGTTCAGGTTCGGCTGGGCCATGATGTGTCTCACACTCTTTTGATCCGTGTATATGGTACAATGGACCCCATACATATAATGTCTCCATATCTTGAGAGCGAACACCACCGCTCCCATCTCTTAATCATGAGTAGCATATCTCATCTCATGCGGCTTCAGCTGCCGTGACTCGTAGGCTATTGCCCGTCCTCTCCGCATGAGGATTCCACCAAACCTATGATGGATGCCTCACAGAACACCACAAAATCCTCTACTCCCTCTGGGAGTGTCAAAACTGGGGCCTCGCACAACCGCTGACGGAGGGTCTCAAACTCGCTCTGTTGCTCAGGGCCCTACCGGAAATCCACCCCCTTCCTCGTCAGACGAGTGAGGGGTACCGAAATCTTGGAGAAATCTCGAATAAATTGTTGGATTAATGTCTAAGTCCATAACTATAATTGGTAAGACTTGACCCGACCCAGCATGGTCCATTTGGGTTGCATGGCATCATGCACTTGGATAGACTATAATGAGAGAAATAAGACACTTATGGTTATTAATATATTATAAGTTCTAGTATATTAATAATAAGAATAATAAGATTATTTAATTAGTATTGATCAAGAGTTAATCTATAATTAATTAAGTGATCAAAAGAAGACTAATTAAATATATGGGTTGATTGTACAAATCATCCATACTTATATAGTGGGCTAATGTTCCATGGATTATCTAGTTGGGCTAAAACCCATATGATGCTCCATGGTTTTTTGTACCCATGGATCATGGGAATGAAAGGCCATGTCAATTAGGGTTTACATGGTGTAACCCTACCTATATAAGCATCTTATTCTTGACCAAAATCGGCCACAAGAGAGAGTAAGAAAGGGCTAGCCGATTTTCATGATGTGTAGAATTCTCTCAAGTTATTCCAAGTGTAATTGGTGTTGTGTGAACCATTTGAGGTGTCACACTTGGGGCAGTAGGCACTCAAGCTTCATGAAGACTTTCTACATCAAAGAGGTATGTAATCTATCTTGCTATAGTCATTGTTTTGTATGCTAGATTAGGATAATACCTTGGAAGTTCTTATTTGCATGTATAATCGAGAAAAACATAGATCCAAAGTATTTAGGGTTGCATGTACACTTAGGAGTGTTAGAATGCTCAAAACCCATCAGTGGTATCAGAGCCTAGGCCTGTTTTCTTGTTATACTTGCAAATGGAGCTGAAAAAACGAGTTTTGATGCTGTCTGCCCAGCAGACTCGCCGAGTCCAAGGCAAAAAGCATCCAACTCGCTGAGTTGGTTCGTGCACTCGACGAGTTGGACCCCCAGACAGCATAAATTCGACTTTTTTTTGGCTGGAATTGGACTAGGAACATTACCCTAAGATGTTTTTGAACTTATAAACTTGTTTTTGATGTAGTAATGTTCATGCTAATCCAATTTCAAAGATAATTGTCAATAGATTCATGTTTTGTATTAGTTTAAGGTTTAGACTAATTACATGAAAAAGTTTGATTTGAATTATCTTGTTCTTATGAGTTGCTTAGATTAATAGAAAAGTTGAGTGAAATAGTTGTTTTCAATCCAAATTAATCTAAGAGTTGATTCTAAAATGTGTTTTTGTAATTTGTCCTCAAGTTATATGAAAAATCAGATTTAAGTTTCATAAAACTCATAAAAGTTGGCAAAGGTTACAAAAATGCAAAGTCTAGTTCTAATTAAATGGTTTTATGACTCCATAACATGTCCTCAAGTTATGGAGGATCAAGAGTCTCTTCATTAAATAATAAATAAATAAATAAAATGTAACCTTAATTAATTCAATAAGTTTGAAAATAAAGAAAAGTTAATTCTTTTATTAGTTTAAAGTCTTCCATAACTTGTCCTCAAGTTATGGAACTTGAAGAGTTTTTGATTAAAACTACTTTAAACACATAAGTTATGGAATTAATTAGTTTTGAATAGTTTCAAATCTCGCCCTCAAGTTTTGGAATTTGTAAAGTTTTCTCTTATGAATACTTTAATTCCAAGTTAGCCCTTAGAATTTTAAGAGTTAAAATTCAACCCTTATACTTTATAATATTATAAGTTAATAATATATATACGTATAAGAGTAAAGTCAGTCTTACTGCTAGTACGCCTCATTCACGAAGCCGATCTATAAGGTGGGTATAAGGTTGTTGCCTATAAAATGGCAACTTAATGGGTGTCCACTCTCACCCACCGCTTGCTTGACCGGTGGAGGGTCGTTAGCCGAACGGGTTTGACAGGACTATAATTCTCCCTTCATTAAAAGTATTAATGATAAATACTAAGTAACTAAACTCTTAATAATACCCAATCTTAGTTACTAAGGAAAATGTGAATAAGGTGCTAATCCATGAAATTACAATTTGCACTTTGTTTAGTCGGTTAGTGGAGCGTGTGTGGTTAACCGGCACACTAACTCGTATTTAACAAGGTAGGCAAAGGGTAACTTAATGTTTATCATAGTATCGATGGAGCGTGTGTGGTTAACCGACACATCGATTGAGGGGTAAACACTTAAGGGTACCAAGTAATTTGCATGGTTACTTCACACCTTGTTTTGTGATCCTCGGCATCCCACTCACAAAACCTGAAGGGCACACTCGAGATTGAAACATGCCATTGAACAGTTCAATGAATCTTAAAGATCTAGGAGTTTCAAATATAATTAAAAAACTAATTATTATTTCGTTTTTCATGGTGGAAATTGGTGAATCGTCATTCACCTACGTTCAAATATTTTATAGCTTGGATTACAGCATCCCTCTTCTAAGTTATAAAATAGTTTGTTGGGTCCTAGTCTTAATATTTCATATTGGGTGTCATATTAAGGACTTTAAAATCAACTATCTTGAATATCTCCCAAAAGATGTCTGGTTTAGACATTTATGATCTTCCCAAATATCTTGAAACAAGCTTTCCTAAATGAAGATGATGTCCCTTGGAAATCATTCTTCATTCACCTCCTCCAATTATTCTCCCCAACCCACAAGTTCTTGAAAAGTTTAAGATCACTCAAGCTCAATTGGCAACGCAAGGTCTAGGTGTGGTCACGTCTTGGAGATGTAGTCACATACTAACAAGCCGGGAGATTTGGGTGTCAAAGTCTTGAGAAAGTTGGTGGTTCAATCACTTTCTAAGTCACATAGTGAGTTCCTTTGGGACACCTATGAAACAGACTATGACAAGACCCTTAATGATCTTATCTATTTGTTAAAGATCAACTTCCTTAAAACTTGATGGACATTGAAAATAGTGACACAGGAAATCCAGAAAAGCATTCTCTTCCCAATGGAAAGGGATCGGCCATAGTCAACTCGGTTGACCAAATGGTAAAGCTAAGTCTGTGATAGTCCCGTGTACCATTATCAAAGGGTCCATATGTTTATATTGCCAATGGAAGGGTCATTAGTTTCAAAGCTGCCAAATTTACCTAAGGATGTTAAAGTCAATAAGTTTGACTCTACTTCAGGTAAAGTCCACTATCTAACTCTGCTAAGTTTCTATTATGAGATTCTTGATACATGATGTGACTGGGTCACATGGTGATGTTTTAAGAATCAAAGAAAAGTGAAGAAACTTAAAGAAAGAATATGCTGAATCTGATCGCGTAGATGGATTTCTATCGCGTAGTTTGAAGATCGGATTCTTGAGCTACTTCTTAGGAGTTATGAGATGTTGCTTAGGAATAGATAACAACAAGTTTTTCATATGGATTGTAAGGATAAGTTTTTCCGCTAAAATTTTAAAATAAAAGGAAAAATGATGATTTTATTTATTTTAAAATATCCTTACAATGGCATTTGAGGAAAAATTGTTGCTTATATGATTCCATTAATAGCAAGAGTGGAAATATGAAATTGATTCTTTCATTTGTGGTAATGTCTAAATTTACCAAATAAGGAAAGATTCTCATCACCCAAGTTTCAATTGGACCGGGACTTGGAATCATGCAAGTTGTATAGCATGATGAATGAGAACTTTCAAGTATTGGAAAAATTAAGACTAATTACTTGTTCACATGGATGTGTGAGTCAAGTGAAGGACTAAGGGATCAAGTACACATGCTTGTGCACTGGTCAAGTCTACCACAAAAGATCGATAAGACTATTCGTCATAATTTACTATAGCTCAGTAAATATGGTTATACTTACAAGCTTAAATGTAATTCTGAGACACTGGAAAGAGGTTCCAACGTATGGCAGAGCGAATAAGAAGAATCAACTTAGGTAGAAAGATAAAAGTTTATCAAATCTTAAAAAGATAGGAGAGTACTTTAGTATCAGTTTTATGATCATCTTAATGATTTAGAGACCTTATCACAATTCATCCTCTAAGTGCATTCTAATAGTTAAGAAGAGGAGTGATGAATTGTTGAAGTGGATAAATCAAGAAGATGAGTCATACTTCGTTCCAATACAAGTCTTGGAGTTATACTCTAAAATTGTAACTTGAGTGACATGTCTTAAAGAAGGTTTAAAACACTTGTCAAATGTAAGAGTAAAAGTTTTCTAGTCTTGTACATTTGAAATTGGTAAGTTGTGATGTTTTGGATAAAACAAAGACCAACTAAGGCCAACTGTGTGAAGTGTTTGTCTTGATTAGAATCCGCACTATCTCTTGGATGTTTGACAAGGGAATCTTATAGGTCAAGAGGACAGTGGGAGTCTTAAAGGTCTTGAAAGTCTCAAGAGCTAATCAAGAATAAAACCTAAAGTTCTTCACTAGCACATGATTTAAGGTTTATAACCTATCGTGTTGACATATTTTGTGCCCATTCCAATTAAAGTTGGCTTTGCATATGAGTTCTTAGAGTTCTCAATTGGTTGCACAACAACTTAGAAGCAATGGCAGGCCCTTGAGCTGCCAGGTGGCAAGAAATTAAGATTGAGTTCAGACCATATGAGTTTGGATTTGTCATTATCCTTGTCTTGTGACAATGGTTTTGATAATTGACATGGATAAGAACACATACACCATTAAATCTAAGTGTCATAAGGTTTCTCTCCGATTCATGAAAATGATGGTGAAGAAACACTTTCTCTAAGTAGATTTTAGCTAGATAGCAATTGTGATATTTGCATTCTCAAAGTCGTTAGTGGAGCGTGTGTGGTTTACCGACACACTAACCTGGACTTGTGAGAAGTGGCAAAAAGGTCTAACCATTATGATTACAACATCCCTCTTCATAATTGTGTAGACACACAAGTGTGCTATCTAAGGGAAGGTGTATGATTTTAATAAGTTTTGTCAAAACAATCTGGTATCAGAAATCTGAACTGTGGTAAGAAAGTTAGTTGGTTTCTGAGAACATGTCAGAGCTAGTGGGAGCATAAGTGTTATGCTAATAATCATCATGTTAGGGGCAACATGATAATTATGATAAAGGTTTCAAGTTAGCAATGTTAATTATAGAAAACAAAAGGTTTTAATTGGGAAAAAGTTGTTTTGCTATAATTAAGGGAGAGGAAATTATACTTCATCTCAAATCTATAAGCTTAGATCGTGAGGCTTTAATCATATAGTCAAGGAAATATACATGAATTTCATGTTGGAATGGATCAACATAAGGAAATTTTGTATATGGGTCCATTATTTGCGCTCTAAAATTCGATTATGATTACGGTATCCCTTTTCATAATCTGAATTATGAGAACTTGGCAAATAGAAATGGAAATGTTATAGCAAAAGACTGGTTTAGTCTTTATGTGAGACATCATGAATCGTGTCCCATATGCTTCGGATATAGGATCAATTACATGTACTATATTCATCATTTCTAAAAAAAAAATTCCAAATGCCTGGGGCATTAAGAAGGGAAAAGGTTTAGAACTGGATATGACTAAAGGAATTAAACAATTGTCGAGGACAATCTAAGGCTTACCAAAGATTGGTTGCTCAAGGACAGTTAGAAGTGTAGTGATAATTCTGGAAGGACCATATTGACATAATCTGTAAGGAGGCAACTCTTGTTCAGAAGTGATAGTCAAAATGAATCTGGAAATGTTTCAAAGTCAGAAATTTCAATCTGTGTAAGATTAAGGAAACTTAATGAAAGAAGGATGTTTCCAAGGAGTTGATCTCCTTTTGAATACTTTGTAATGATTGTTGCCAAGTCTTTGTGAATTTGTGCATAATCGTTACAAGAGGATCAATGTGTATAAGTTTAGAATCTAAAAGATTTCAGTAAATGGCATGAATTTGGAATTCTTGCATTTGCTGTAAGTATTTGGGAGTGTGAAAAGAGAATCATTGAAGTTATGTTCAATTGATCTAGTTCACAAAGTAAAGATCATACACAAACATAGTATGCATACTTGGTGTATGGCATGACTAGTGTTTAGAAAACATAGTATACATGCTTGGAGCATGGGACAACTATTGTTTTAAATTCAAGAATAAAGTTGATAGTTGAAACAGTATACAATGAATAATGTGTAATCATATGGTGATAAATAAAAGGTGTTTTATTTATGTTCATAAGTTTTGATACCATATTGGATTCAATTATTATTGTGTTTCACTTTGCATGTTTTCACTTCCCGAATAAACTAGGTTATTCTTCCGGAATGACTAAATTATTCAAACCATCCACATTCGGTCATATGTTGGAAGTAGATATGAATTAAGACTGTCATGGGTTGGTTTGTAGAGGTCTAAGGTGTTGAAAAAAAGGGCTACAACACTCATGAGTGCTCATAAGTTCTGAGTATTGGATTCAACCCGCGCTCATTGGAATCACTTCATGGATTTTATCACGAGTGATCATGAGACGATAATATCTTATATTCTTCAAAGCTAGAGATATGAGTTGTTACTATGAGTTGGTTGTACATTGATTGCACGAAAACACATTCGGTAACTCGGTGCTATAAAACGTGCCTTTGTGTATGATTCAATAAGTAGTAGAACAAGCCATATGAGTCGAAGTTTATCCATTCCTTTTACCTTCGGGATAAAAGCAATATCTGTGGGCCCCTCGATGATTTGATGATGACAAATGGAAGTGCTCGGTCGGGCCAGGACTGATTTGATTTGTTCAATTAGTCAGTTGTCATAAATAAGAAATAGGGAAACAACAAATGGACAGAGAGAATGATTATAATCCATGTATCAGTCTATACGATATCTAGAATGGAGGAATATATGATCCCTTATCTAATGGACAAGTCATTGACAAAGGTCAGAGTTCATCTACAAGGTCAAAGTTCGACATAAGCTTTTGAGAGCTACGATTGCCGGTCGGTTCTTGAAGTCATACACAATAATAGTTTTAGACTTATCCAAGTAGGAGACTGTTGGATTAATGTCTAAGTCCATAACTATAATTGGTAAGACTTGACCCAACCCGACATAGTCCATTTGGGTTATCGCCCGTCCTCTCCGTGACTCGTAGGCTATCGCATCTCATGCGGCTTCAGCTGCCGTGACTCGTAGGCTATCGCCCGTCCTCTCCGCATGAGCATTACCCCAAACCTATGATGGATGCCTCACAGAACACCACAAAATCCTCTACTCCCTCTGGGAGTGTTAAAACTGGGGCCTCGCACAACCGCTGACGGAGGGTCTCAAACTCGCTCTGTTGCTCAGGGCCCTACCGGAAATCCACCCCCTTCCTCGTCAGACGAGTGAGGGGTACCGAAATCTTGGAGAAATCTCGAATAAATTGTTGGATTAATGTCTAAGTCCATAACTATAATTGGTAAGACTCTACCCGACCCAACATGGTCCATTTGGGTTGCATGGCATCATGCACTTGGATAGACTATAATGAGAGAAATAAGACACTTATGGTTATTAATATATTATAAGTTCTAGTATATTAATAATAAGAATAATAAGATTATTTAATTAGTATTGATCAAGAATTAATCTAGGATTAATTAAGTGATCAAAAGAAGATTAATTAAATATATGGGTTTATTGTACAAATCATCCATACTTATATAGTGGGCTAATGCTCCATAGATTATCTAGTTGGGCTAAAACCCATATGATGCTCCATGGTGTTTTGTACCCATGGATCATGGAAATGAAAGGCCATGTCAATTAGGGTTTACATGGTGTAACCCTAACTATATAAGCATCTTATTCTTGACCAAAATCGGCCACAAGAGAGAGTAAGAAAGGGCTAGCCGATTTTCATGAAGTGTAGAATTCTCTCAAGTTATTCCAAGTGTATTTGGTGTTGTGTGAACCATTTGAGGTGTCACACTTGGGGCACTAGGCACTCAAGCTTCATGAAGACTTTCTACATCAAAGAGGTATGTAATCTATCTTGCTATAGTCATTGTTTTGTATTCTAGATTAGGATAATACCTTGGAAGTTCTTATTTGCATGTATAATAGAGAAAACATAGATCCAAGGTATTTAGGGTTGCATGTACACTTAGGAGTGTTAGAATGCTCAAAACCCATCATAAATATCCGGTAGTACCCTGTTAAACCCAAAAAACTACTGATATCCGAGGGAGATCTTAGTACCTCCCACTGCATGATTGCCTCGATCTTGGCTGGGTCGACCAAAATCCCCTCCTGATTGACGAGATGTCCCAGGAAATGGACCTCTCTCAACCAAAACTCACACTTTGAGAACTTAGCATACATTTGTTCTCGTCTCAGAACTTCTAATAACTCCCTGAGGTGCTCCTTGTGTTCTCTCGGGTCTTGTAATATACCAAGATATCATCAATAAACACGATGGCCGAGCGATCAAGCATCGGTCTGCAGACCAGATTCATCAAGTCCATGAATATTGCCTATGCGTTGGTGAGCCCAAACGACATCACCACAAACTCAAAATGAGGTATCCCTGGAAACTCCTCTAGAAACACATCTGGAAACTCCCTAACTACAGGAACCTTGGATACTGAAGTCTGATCCCTGGCTCGCATATCCACTACATATGCCAGAAAACCTGCACACCCATGCTGAATATACTTTCGAGCCCTGGCAGCTGAACAGAACCCTGATACCATTCTGGCGCCCTCACCATAAACTATCAGTTCTCCGCCACTTGGGGTTCAAACTACCACTCGTTGGCCCTTGAAATCTATCATGGCACCAAATCGACTAACCTAGTCCATCCCTACAATCACGCATACTTCTCCCATGGGAACCAGAATCAGATCAATCGGAAAGGAAACTCCGAAGATTTCCAACTCGCATCCTCGGTAGACTGAAGAAGCAGAAACCCTGTGTTCGTTGGCGATAGAGACTCACAACGGACACTCTAACTCGCCCTCTAGCACACCAAACTCCCTACTAAACAAATGAGATACAAAATACCGAATTTCCCCCGAGTCAAATAGAACCAAAGCGAGCAATGAGTTCACTAAAAATGTACCTAGGCACATATATAACAGATAAGCATATCACAGATATAATAAATGAGGTAAAGGATGGAAACATACCAGTAACCAAATCCGGTGCTGCCCTGGCCTCCTCGGTCGTAAGCTGGAAGGCACGACCTTGAGCCTTTGGAGGCTATGCCTTAACTGGCCTCTCGTCTGCAATCCTCAGAGTAACCAACATTGGAGCCTATACCGGCCTGGCAGCTAAAAGATGACAATGGGCCTTCATATGGCCCACCTTCTCACAGTGATAACAAAGTCTAACTTCGGAAGCTGGAGCCTACTGTCTGCAATCCCTAGCCAAATGTCCATGCATGCCACATCAGTGGCACCCACTCCCTGATCGGTACGTCCCTAAATGAGCCTTTTCGTACTCTCCACAAGTGCGGTCTGGCTGTCCCCCAATCCTAGTATCGGTTGTGTTTGATCGCTTCGGTGTCAGATGTGATTGTGTCGGGGCCTATTGTTGCTCCCTCAACTGCAGCTTGATCTCCAACTCACGCCGCCTAGTAGCCTCCTATAACTCCAAAAGAGTATCACATCGCTAGGTAGAAACAAACTGATGAATGTTAGTTTTGAGTATGCTCAGATAACGGGTCATCTGAGCTTGCTCAGAAGCAAACTCTAGGCAGAACATCGCCCTCTCTGTGAACATGCGGGTGATCTCCATCACCGACTCCCCATCCTATCTCAAACTCAAAAACTATTGAGCCAAACGTTCCCGATCAACCCATGGAATGTAACGGGAACAGATCATGTCCCGGAACTGCTCCCAAGTAACAGCAGCTCTCTGCTCATCAGAGTACGACCCTGTCGTCAGCCTCCACCAGTCCTTGGCCCCTAGCCTGAGCAGTTTCAAGGCACACCTGGCCTTCTGGTCAGCAGGACATCAACATGTAAAAAAACATCCCTTCACAGCGGAAACCCATCTCATAGCCTTGAGAGGGTCATGAGTCCCATCGAAAGTAGGGGGCTTCGTGTTGTTGAAGTCCCTGTACTAGAAGCCCCAACCGGCTCCAACTCCACCTCTTGTTTCTGTTACAGTTGATGTAGCTGCAGCGGTAGCCGTCTCCGCAAGGGCTGCGTATCTGTCATCAAAGTACTCCATCATGGCAGACTTAATAGTCCCAAACAACTCTGGAATCTGACTCCAGACAATCTCCACCACCTCATCGCGGATGATCTCCCTGACTCGATCCTCATCCCAACACAAAACGCCTTGTAACCACCATACTGAAAATGAAATAGGAAGATATCAGATAATTCGTAGAATAATAGGGAATAAATCCCGACCAAACCCTAGGGGCTGTGACTGCCTTGCTACGCATATGGATCCTGTGCTTTCAGTAGTAGGGGACCATACTACCTTCCACACTTACCCATATTTGACTCAAGTATCACCACAACACCCTATCCATATACATAAACATATCAAACACTCAATCCTCACCCCTAGAGGAATAACTATCTCATAATTGGCCTCCGAGCCTCTCGCAACCCACCCATGAAACTTCCACCAACCCTGTAGCACTAATGTATGCTAGCCATACATAATGTTGGACCCTATAGACTTTCGAATGTCCAATCCTACCCTAAGTCCTAATCAATAAGAACAGAACATAAGGTCAAATCAAACATTCTTAGGCTATAAGATCTTAATTACATACAGTTGTGATGTATACACAAGAAACTACAGTAATGATGTCAATCTCAAATAAGGAAAACCCTAGGCTAGCAGGCATCATGTAATCAGGCAATTCTATCATGCAATTCCTAAGGATCCCTAGCCTAGTACTAGCATGCTGTTATAACATATCATATAATAAAATAATTGTATGGTATTTTGGGGTTTACTTACTGGCTCCGGTTGATCGTACACTATGCATCCTCCTTTACTTACTTCAGAAAACCATTTAGAATTTATTTTTGAAAGTACGTGCATGATTTGAGACTGGATTCACACAAGTATTCCTACAATTCACTAAAATTAAGGCTCTGATACCAACTTGTAACACCCATAAAATTCAAGCAATTTTAAACTTTTCAAAAACATTTAAAACCAATAGTTATTACAATTTTTGTTTCCAAATAGTCTATATCAGAGTTTAACAGAAATCATAACAAAATATGAGGAGCTGTACGATCACGCCTTCGCCTTGCCGCAATCCCCTGATGTAACTGAACAATAACTGAAACTGTAAGCTTGAAAGCTTAGTGAGTCCCCCAAAATATCCATACACTTAGTAATACACATAGAATCATAAACAACATACTATGGGTCCAGTCAACCATCGGGTTGGAATACAACAGGCCCACAACCAACAAGTCGGAATGCCAACATACTGTGGGTCCAATCATCCTTGGGATGGAATACCCTGGCCCACAACCAACAGGTTGGAATGCCCACATACTATGAGTCCAATCATCGTCGGGATGGAATACTCATGGCCCACAACCAACAGGTTGGAATGCCCAGGTATATTGGCCTCCACACAAAGTAGATAAGCCTCAACCGCCAAACAAACATGTGCATATATATATATATATATATATATATATATATATATATATATATATATATATATATATATATATATATATATATATATATATATATATATATATATATATAACGGATAATCGCATATCAGTCCATAGACAACAATCGATCTAGCGGATCATACGACATAGCGCATAATACCATCCTATCTACCAGGATACCCATCTAACAGATCATACCACATACTACATAATATTATCCTACCCTCTAGGATACCGATCTAACAGATCATACCACATACCACATAATATTATCCTACCCTCTAGGATACTGATGTGTGTAAAATGCACTTGTTTTATCCCTACTTTTTATTAATAAATTTAGCACACAAAGGCAGTGAACCTGTCTTTTAGTGGTATAGATTAGTAAGTAAGGTGTCGAACTCAGGGAACGGAAAATTAAACTAATAACTAATTTTAACTAAAACATTTAATAAAAGTAAGAGGGGTTTCTTCTAGTTTTGCAAGACTAGAAACTTAGGCACACTAAATTAACTAAATAACTAAAGCAAACAACTAATTCACAAAATTTGATAAAGATGTTTCTATTTAGGTTCAACCAATTCACTCCTATGGTTATTTGTATTTATGATAGAATAATTGTTATTGGCTACCAATTATAGTGGTTAGGTTCATGTTCATTACTCCCAACCCTTAGACAATTAACTAATTTAAGCGGTGATCAAGTGTTTAAACTAATTAATTCCCTAGATTAACGATTTGGATTAAATAAGATTTGTAGTGGTCAATTAAGTTACTAATTCAATTAACCTCTTGTTTGATGGTTTCTCAAACAAGCTCACACATTAATCTTCCTATTGTCTTATTAATCTTAGTTTCATAATCATTACTCCTAAGCATATGGTTTAGTGTTCACATAGACATATGAGGTTAACAACTAAGAGATGTTCATGCAGCCTAATTGTCTTCCAATTAACAGAAAATAGTAGTGATTAATTCATAAGGTTCTTTAACAAACTTAATTTAATAGATCACCAATAAACAATCAAACAAAAACTAATAATTAAACCATAGGAGTTCCTTGGTATTCCCCAAACAGAAACAAAAATGAATTTAGTTCATAGTTGCAGTAGAAACAAACACAAAAACAAGTTTTACTAGATAAAACATATTCAATTCCTAAATCTAAGTGGTAGGATTAACCTAGTTGCTTGAATTCTTCAAAAGATTGAAGCTTAGGGTTCCTCAGCGTCTTCTAGGGCTCTTAATTGCAGCTTAACCCTGAAAAATCGCCAGGAATGTTGCCCCATTGGATAAAGACTTGGTTTTTATAGATATCTCAAAACAGGGTGTTCTCGGCGAGTAGCAGGACCAACTCGTCGAGTAGGTGCATAGTTATCCGTCTTGAATCAGGAATCATAGCTATCTTCTGGAACATCTTCGTGTACTCGCCGAGTAGAGCCGTCTACTCACCGAGTAGATGGTCTTTTGTCTCTTATTTTCATCCTTTGGTCTTCAATTGCTTTCCCGTGCTCCCTTTTACTCCCAAGCATGTCTTCTGGACTGAAAACAAAATTCAAACCATTTTAAGTACCTTTTGTCCACATTGTTCACATAATTAATTAAAAATGATTGAAAATGTATACTAAATAATTAAGTAATTATGCACATATCAAAATACCCCACACTTGACTTTTGCTTGCCCCCAAGCAAAACTAAATTTTAAGCATATTAGAATCACATATAATAACTCCAATCTAACCGAGCCATTATGCCAACACCGCAACGCATGCATTTGTGTCTAAAATTTTTCCTAAGGACCCCCCATACTTCAAATACTCACAATCCTCATAAACATTCGCCCACTTACCCCGAACTATGCTCATTTTATGCAACCCTCCGAATCCATCCTCAGAAAACCTCTTACCCTCAAGGTATTTTTAATTGAGCAACCCAAGCACACATAATCTAGAATTACAACTTTTCGATACCACTATGGAGCTCTTTTGAATTCTTCACTTCCTTGATAATTTGATCTTTGATCTCTTTGAATTCACCACCTTGTATTGATTGATTTTTGGTATCTTTAACTTTTTGGATTTCTTGGAATTTTGATCTTTAGATCTTCACTTTATTTGCTCCAAAATTCTTACAGCTTTTCTAGTAATTCTCTCTTTTTTTTTTACATGTATTCCTCACTTTTCTCACTCAAATCCCTACATGCTTAAGCAGGGGCGCTCAATCTCAACATTTATTGGCTAACGATAACAATTTTCCTGGATACATTTCAGGTTTAGGCTGCTAAACGTATTGCATCCCTCAGGCTGAGCAAGGTTGTGTTTTTGTCTCATGATTTCACTGAAATAAGGAAGCCACAAATGCACTAGAACGTGTATAGGCTCAACTAAACATTTGGGTTTTCATGCAATTATCAACATAATTCTAACATGGAATCCTAATTGCTTTACCAAAATTTTCTAAATTAAATCCCAAAGTCATATTTTTGGTATGCAACAATTTTTAAAGGTAGCCTAAATTAAGATTCTAAATTTTAAATTTTCTAAAATGTGACTAAACCCCTACCCCACACTTATTTTATGCAATGCCCTCATTGCATACTATGCAAAAATAAAAATGCAAATATAGAGAGAATTGGAACAAACTCCCTTGGGGTAGCAGTCGATAGGTTGACACTCTCTTCTTCAGCTCCTTCTTCAATTGAATTTAGCCATGGGAACAGCTCATCCAAGGCACGGGTGTCATGCGTCTCGTGTGGTTGACAACTCGAAAATTCCACGGAACAAGGTCGTTAGAAAGTCTCCAATAGCAATCCCTCACAAAGAGTGTATGAATGTTGCAGTGAAAGTACTCAAAGCAATTATGGAAATCCAAAATTAGAAGGCTACTCGGCGAGTAGTACCGTGGACTCGGCGAGTAGGACTTGTTGCAGAATAAGATCGTGTAACATCGCATGTACTCGCCGAGTAGAGTTTGTGCACTCGGCGAGTAGTGAGTGTTTTTCCAAAATTGGTCTAGTTGCTGCTTCTCTCGACTTTGGTGTTGAAATCGGAAATGTAAACTGACCCTCACTCTAATTCCTTCAGCAGCAACACTCCCTATGACCCTCGACTCTCACGGACTCAATCCTAAGGACAAAACTCCATAATTGCTTGAAAATCTCTCATTCCTTTCTCGACCCTCACAAGTTAGTATGCTTCCCTATCTTCAATCCCTGAAAAATAAACAACTAACAGTGACAATAATAATCCACCCACCATAAAAATCCAAAGTGTTTAACAATTGTTTCAAACAAAACATCATAAGCATAAAACATCAAAAGAACAAACCAAATTCTTCAATCTTCATCATCCATTCCAGCTCCTCCTGCTCCACTTCCTCCCTCTCCATCTCTTCTTCTCATCCTCTCATCCCAATTCATGATATAGGGATAGCCGGGTCCAGGTCTCGGGGCAATTTGCATTTGTTGAAAGAGGTATTCGAAAGATTGATTAGTGTAGTTCACCCCTTGCCCAATATCATCCAAGTAGTGTCGGTACTCTACTTGGTTCCAACCATCATTTTCCTCCACTGGAATAACCGGTGGATCTTCCCGCACCCGTTCGCTCCTTTGTTGGACCTGCCTTCCCGGCTCCTCGGGGACTGCCGGTTCATCTTCATGTGGAATAGTGAAGGAGTTGCCAAACTTCTCAACTATCCGTGCCCTCCTATAAAGTGCAGTGTTGAATGGTGGAGGGTGGATAACCGTTAGTGCTTGAGCTTGTGGCAAATCCAAGATCCCAAATGACTTGGCCAATCGGGTAATAAACATGCCTCCATTTATCTTTGAATTGATTTTCTCTTTGACCGCCCCCTCAGCAAGGAATTTGGCAATGCAGTAAGGAAGGTTACAAAAAGCGTCAGGAGTGATGATGCTCCACAAGTAGAAGATGTCAAGGGTGGGGACTTTCTCCCCATCCTTCCGCATGTTTATTGTACTAGCCACAAACCGGTGAATGAGTCGGTGGATCGGAGAACGAATGTGGCCTTCTTGCGCGGTGGAAGGAATGTAGACTCGGTTGGAAATTGTGTTCCACCATGTAGACGCCACCACCTCCTCGGGAAGTTCTTTGTGACAATTCTCCAAGAAAGCTTCAAAATAATCCGTCATCAACATGTCTTGATCATAAACACCCAACCTCCATGAGAACTCCACCATGCTACATTGTCGCAGCTCCCTGCCCAAAGAGAAAGAGATTGTGTTAGGATTATAGAACTCACTACCACCTCGAAATGCGATGGTAGCAAAAAATTCCCAGCACAACTCAGCATAAATCGGCTCTTGGATCTTAAATAACTGCAACCACCCATCACAAGTGATGGTGGCATATCCCAAATTGCAATCCTTTACCAAGTACGGCGCGAGTTCTTCTTCCAACCCAACATTTCCCAACCACCCCCAATCCACTGCATTTGGAAGCTGAATTTCCTTCTGCCTGAGTGCCTCCAGTCTGTTTAGGGCCCTTGTTTTTGACGATTTGGAAGTAATTTGCTAAAAAGATAGCCATGGCATATCACCATGGCTTCCCCCACGCGAAGATTGACCCCTTCTTTTCATGATACCTGCATACAAACATCAACAACACAAAAACAAACAACACCCAGTAATTAAAAACAAAGAATTGGGTCTGCACTGTTACCTACTCGCCAAGTACACGACTCTACTCGGCGAGTAGTATGAACACCAAGACAGACCGAGTGCCGGATCTGTATAGACTGTCCAAAAGTCCAAATTTTTCATAGGGTTTTGTTGTAATTACTTATCTAACCATAGATCTTGAAGAAAATCCTCCTAACATTATTTAATTTGTGACTAAATCAAAACCCTAGAGTTTGAGGAAAACCCCCCAAATCCGAAATCACTTAAAATCTAGACAAATCTATGATAAAAATCAAACCTTTCATGAATTTAAAGTGTAAAGATGTTACCTTTTTGCTTGAATAGGGAGAATTGAGTAGAAACTGGAAGAAACTTGAAAATGGTTGAGAGGCTGCTGCACGGCGAGTAATGGGTTGGAATGGTGAAAACCCTTTTTTTACAGATTTATGTTTCACTCTTTTTAAACTGGCTACTCGCCGAGTAGAATGGGTCTACTCGCCGAGTACAAATGCTTTTAAACATCATCTTAGCTTAACCGGACATCTACTCGCCGAGTACACAACTCTACTCGGCGAGTAAATGTCACAGATTGAAAAATTTTGTTAATTTAGAAAAATTAATGTATTAATTCATGTTTTTAAACCATCCACCCCACACTCTAAGCATGGCTTGTCCTCAAGCAGTTATGGGCATAAAAGTAGATGATGAAAAATGAAAAAAAAACAATGAAAATAAAGAAAAGGAAAGAAAATGCAAACTTGAGACTCGGGTTGCCTCCCGAGAAGCGCTTCTTTTTATGGAGTCATTAGCTGGACTCCTCCCCTTCTACGTAGTTGCAATCCCTTCCAGCATCAACTCTTCCATTCCTTCATTCTGGGGGACTCCTTCTTCATACTTTTTTACTCTATGACCATTGACTTTGAAGGGCGTGCCATCTCTTGATAACAACTCTATAGCACTGTGTGGAAACACCGTCTTCACCAGAAAAGGACCATCCCACCTTGATTTGAGTTTGCGCGAGAAAAGCTTTAATCGTGAATTGAAAAGCAACACTTTTTGGCCTTCATGGATTTCTTTATCTTTAATCCTTTTGTCATGCCATTTCTTGGTCTTCTCTTTATAAAGCCATGAACTAGAGTATGCATCATTCCTTAATTCTTCAAGGTCATTCATTTGCATCAACTGGTTGCTCTTTAGTTCTTCCATGTCGAAGTTACACCTCTTTAAAGCCCAAAACGCCTTATGCTCTAGCTCGACCGGTAAATGGCATTGCTTTCCATAAACTAACCTATATGGTGTAGTACCAATAGGTGTTTTGAAAGCTGTACGAAAAGCCCATAACGCATCATCTAGCTTATCCGACCATTCCTTGCGGTTGCTTCCCATTGATTTCTCTAAAATTCGCTTCAAGGCTCGATTTGTCACTTTGGTTTGGTCACTAGTTTGTGGATGGTATGATGTGGAGAACTTATGGGTAACCCCATATTTCTTTAGCACCTTTTCCAATTGATCATTGGCAAAATGTGTGCCTCGGTCACTTATTAGGGCCTTCGGAATGCCAAAACGTGAAAATAGCTTCTTCAACAATCGTACCACTACCCGTCCGTCATTTGTTGGTAACGCTAGTGTCTCCGCCCATTTTGATACATAATCAACCGCTACTAGTATGTACTTGTTTCCTTTGGACATGGGAAATGGTCCCATGAAGTCAATTCCCCACACATCAAACACCTCGCACACTTGGATACTATGTTGCGGCATTTCATTTTGAGATGAAATGTTTCCCACTCTTTCACAAGCATCACATTCTTTGATAAATTGGGCTGCATCTTTAAAGATTGCAGGCCAATAAAACCCAATGTCAAAGATCTTCTTTGCAGTGTAGTGTGCTCCATGATGTCCTCCCGTGGGCCCGCTATGGCAATGATCTATTATTCTTCGGCTTTCCTTCCCGAACACACATCTTCGTATGATACCATCCGTACAGCTCCGGAAGAGGTATGGGTCGTCCCAAAAGTAATATTTTATTTCAGCAAAGAATTTCTTCTTTTGTTGACTGCTATAGTCCTTCGGGATGTATTTTGTAGCTAAATAATTAGCAATGTCTGCGAACCATGGCTCTTCTCCCACTGACACCATAATGTATTCGTCCGGAAAGTCGTCTCCATCTTTATCTCCTTGCAATTACGGGTTCTCCATCCTTGAAAAGTGGTCAGCTGCTACGTTCTCCATTCCCTTCTTGTCTCGTATCTCTATGTCGAATTCTTGAAGAAGTAGCACCCATCGTATCAGTCTTGGCTTAGCATCCTGTTTGGAAAACAAATACTTGATAGCCGAGTGGTCAATAAAAATAGTAGTTTTAGATAAAACCAAGTAAGGGAGAAATTTGTCAAAAGCATATACCACAGCTAACAACTCTTTTTCAGTGGTGGTGTAGTTTTCTTGGGCTGGGTTTAAAGTCTTGCTAGCATAATATATGGGTTGAAAGTGCTTATCAACCCTTTGACCAAGGACGACTCCTAATGCATAGTTACTAACATCACACATAATCTCAAATGGTAAGTTCCAATTTGGTGCAATAATGATCGGGGCATTAGTTAATTTTTCCTTTAAAAATTCAAATGCCTCTAAACACTCTTTAGTAAAATTAAATGGTGCATCTTTTGGTAGTAATTGTGTTAGAGGTCTAGTTATTTTGGAAAAATCTTCTATGAAACGCTGGTAAAAACCCGCGTGTCCTAGAAAACTCCTAATGCCCTTTACATTAGTTGGTGGGGGTAATTTGGCAATGGTGTCAATCTTTGCCCGATCCACTTCAATTCCCTTTTTGGAAACTTTGTGGCCAAAACTATACCCTCCTTGACCATGAAGTGACATTTTTCCCAATTGAGGACCAAGTCGGTTTTTTCACACCTAGCAAGCATTAAGTCAAGATTTGTGAGACAGTCATGGAAAGAAGATCCGAAAACGAAGAAGTCATCCATAAAAACTTCCATGAATTTTTCCACCATATCGTGGAATATAGCTATCATACACCTTTGAAAAGTCGCAGGTGCATTGCATAGCCCAAAAGGCATGCGTCTATAGGCAAAAGGCCCACTTGGGCAAGTGAATGTGGTCTTTTCTTGGTCCATTGGGTCTATGGGTATTTGAAAATAACCCGAAAATCCATCTAGAAAGCAATAATAGCTATGGACCGATAGTCTTTCTAACATTTGATCAATAAAAGGTAAGGGAAAATGGTCTTTACGAGTGGCATCGTTTAGCTTTCGATAATCGATGCACACTCTCCAACCGGTTACCGTTCGTGTCGGGATTAGCTCGTTCTTTTCGTTGGTTATGACCGTCATCCCTCCTTTCTTGGGCACTACTTGGACCGGACTCACCCATGGACTATCAGAAATGGAGTAAATGATTCCTGCATCTAAGAGTTTGACCACTTCCTTCTTGACTACTTCTTGCATGTTCGGGTTCAACCTTCCTTGGTGTTGTACCACTGGCTTTGCTCCTTCTTCTAGATTGATCTTGTGAGAGCAATAGGATGGGCTTATTCCCTTGATGTCGGTGATGCTCCATGCTATGGCCCGTTTCCGCTTCTTCAACACTTGCACGAGCTCCTCCTTTTCAGACTTGGACAGATCAGAGGCTATGATTACTGGCTTTTGATTGCCTTCTTCTAGAAAAGCATACTCCAAATGGTCTGGTAACGTTGTTAGCTCTGTTCGTTGGTTCTGAGTGATGGACTCTCCGAGTGCAGGTAAGGTACTCGGCGAGTTGGTGGCTGCATTCACGAATTCTGACTTTTCTTCAGAGGTACTCGGTGAGTAGATCGGTCCTACTCGGCGAGTAGGACCGTCAGATTGCTTCATTAGCTCTTCATACTCTAGTTCTTCCAACAGCCTTTCAATTTCCATTAAATCTTTTTCTGGATCAAATGCTTCATCTAAAGCTGTAAACTTGCTGGAATCTTCAGGTATGTCTTCCTCCAATAGTTCATCAAGCATATCTATTGAGAATTCCGTGTCGTCACTGCTCCTAGAATACTTGATAGCTTGGTCCACCCCGAATGTCACTGAATCGTCTCCAACCCGCAAGGTGAGCTTTGACTCTCTCATGTCTACTATAGCGCTGGCCGTGTTGAGTAACGGCCTTCCAAGGATGATTGGAACTTTTGGATCTGCCTCCATGTCTAGAATGATGAAATCAGTGGGAAAGACAAATTTATCCACTTTCACTAGTAAGTCTTCGCATATGCCTCTTGGGAAGGTGACTGTCTTGTTTGCCAAATGTATTGCCATGCGAATTGGCCTTGGCTCCGGGAGGTCCAGCTTCTTAAAAATGAGTATGGCATTAGGTTCACACTTGCTCCAGAATCAGCTAAGGCATGAATAGCAGCCAAGTTGCCAAATTGGCAAGGTAAAGTCAAACTCCCCGGATCACCCTTCTTCTTTGGTAGCTTATTTAGCATCGCAGCGGAGCAGTTTTCATTGAGCACTACCTTCTTCACTTCTTCCATCTTTCTTCTATTGGTGAGAAGTTCCTTAAGGAACTTTGCATATTTGGGCATTTGCATGATGACTTCAATGAAGGGTATGTTGATTTGAAGAGTCTTGATGTGGTCTAGAAACCTCTGATACTCCTCTTCCTGCTTCTCTTTCTTAGCTCGGGCTGGGTATGGCATTGGAGGCTGGTAAGGCTTTTCAGGAACCTGCTCATCGGTTTTTGATGGTGTACTCGCCGATTCCATAGGAGGTACTCAGCGAGTAGGAGTGTCATATTGTAAATTTTGGTTTTCTGCTTGCTTTTCTGCCTCATCCTTCTGTGAATCCTTGGGTGCTTCAGTCCGAATAGGTGCCAGGGGAGTGATTATCTTCCCACTTCTTGTTGTGACAATGTTTATGTGTGCGCCTCGTGGGTTATTTTCGGTTTTGCTAGGAAGTTCGCCCGGTGACCTTTGGTTAAGTTGTTGAGCAAGTTGCCCAAGCTGTGTTTCTATATTGTGGATATACGCTTGTTGGTTCCTAAGCATGGTTCTTGTTTCTTGAATTGCAGCATCATGATCACTATGCCTTTTTTCTGAAGCACCTACAAATTTAGTGAGCATATCTTCCAAGCTCGGCTTCCTTTCTTGCACCGGCTCCTCCTTTTGGTAGAACCCTCTCCCTTTTTGTCTATACTTCTCCTCCTTGGCTTTCTTGTACTCGTCATAAGGGAGCCACTCCTTCTTTTGTTTGCGCCAATCTTCATCATATCGGTCTCCACTCGAGTAACACGCTTGCGCCTTCTTGTTTCCATTCTCATCTAAATCGCAGTCTCTAGTGAGGTGAGGCCCATTGCAGTTTTCACAACCCACCCGAATAGCTTGGTTCGTTTGATCCATTTTATCCATTCTCCTATCCATGGTTTTTAGCATAGCCATGACCACGGATAAGTCTTCAGTAGCAGCATAAGCGGCTCCCCTAGTGACATCATGTCTAGGGTTATGGTATTCTCTAGAGTGTTTAGAGAATTCTTCAATCAATTCTTTAATCACCGGGGGCGGCTTCTTTGTAAGTGGGCCTTGTGAGTCGCGTAACTGCCTAGTGACATCATGTCTAGGGTTATGGTATTCTCTAGAGTGTTTAGAGAATTCTTCAATCAATTCTTTAATCACCGGGGGCGGCTTCTTTGTAAGTGGGCCTTGCGAGTCGTGAAACTGCCTAGTTGTGACATTGACTCCATCATAGAAGATGGAGACTTCTTGCTGGCTGTTTAGATCATGGTGTGGGCAATTTCTTAGCAAGCTCTTGTACCTCTCCCATGCTTTATATAGCGACTCTCCAGCTTGTTGTTCAAAGTTTGCAATGGCCTTCTTCAACTTGGCTATCTTAGAAGGTGGGAAAAAGTGATCAATGAATTCTTCCTTCATCTTGGCCCACGTAGTGACTGATCCGGGGGGAAGTGACTTGAGCTAGTCTTTGGCAGCACCCTTGAATGTTACCGGAAGCATACGAAGTATTTGAGTCTCGTGGGTTACATTTGGAATATTGAAGTAATCAGCTACATCATTGACTTCATCCAAATGCTTGTAGGCATCTTCATGATCTTTCCCATAAAAAGGTATTTCTTTGAGTGAAGCTAGGATATGACTCTTTAGCTCGAAGGTAGCAGTCGCGGGAATTGCGGGTTGCACAAGTCCCAGGTGTCACACCCCCGAACTAGACGGCGGAAACGTCCGGGGGCTGTTGTGACTCAATTGAATACCATCACAATGAATATACATGAAACATAACATTATACATCACCAAGCACTGGAATGATACAACTGGTAGTGTTTACATCCATTACATTGTTTCAAAATATTACATTCCAAAATACATTGTTCGTTGTTACTTAAACAACCGCAAAACAATCATAGAGTACAGTCCTTTCTTCACTTATCTGTTACCTGAGAATACAAGTATTTTGAAAAATGTCAACATGTGAAATGTTGGTGAGTTCATAAGTAATGTTTGAAATCCAATGTTTGTAATGTTTTGAAAAAAAACCACCAGAAAATCCGATATTTTCTGAAAATAGAATAGCGTAAAAATATGTGAAGATCCGTGAGTATGCTTGTTTGAATTCTATAGATGTAAGCGTAAGAGTTGTGAAATTCGACATGTAGTTCATAAGTGTACTTGTTGAAAACCCTAGGAAAACCCGACGTTTTCCTATCACTTTGCTTTACTTAGTTTGTGAACTATTATTTCGTTACGTTAGAGGTGTTCGTTGAGCTCCGGAGGCATTGAGTATACAGAGGGTGGTGAATTGTTGTAACGTACGTTAATGAAAACGTCCAGTTGACAACCGTGCTAGCGATCCCTTAGGTGTCACTCGTAGTTATTCACGCAACTCAATCCTCCCGGACTTGTGTAGTCCCACGACCGAGGAGAAAAAGTGAAGGTGCGAAACCCTCGGTATTTCCCTACGTCGTTCAAGACCATTGCAATTGCGAAGGGCCCGAAGCCCAACCCGAAATCGTGAGTTCCCGACTTTACTAGCAGCACTGAAGGACCCTTGGGGACCACCAGCATGTTTGCCATTGAAAGTCCTTTTACACGCGGTCGAGTCGTATTAGACCCAACTACATGTAAGCAAGTGTCCTTTGGGCCTAAAGATCATGTCATCGGGCTAGCTAGGCTCGACAAGCATGATTTGCAACTTTTGGGCCTAAGGAGTGTACGTCGATGTATTGAGTAATTCCACGAGAGTAAAGACTTCCAAGAGTTCCATATGTGTATTGAGCGTTGTAGTGTTAGTAGTTTGGATTTGTTATTGATTCGAGACCGAATCAATTCGTTTGGTAACGATTGTTGGTGATATTGTGTATTGTAATCCATCGAGAGTCATAGTGTCAATCTTTGTTCACAACGAGTGTATTTAATTATCATTGAAAATTTTCTGTTTACAACCCGTCTTTATTTTGTAAATTTACTTTTTCACCCCTTTAGGTAAAATAATTTCCGGTTTAGTCCTTAAACCATTTTTCTTGACATTTTAACACCAAAAATTATTGAAATTAACATTTTTCAGCATATTTTTCATTGAAAACAGTTTAAGTCCCTGAAATTGCAGTTTTCTCGGTTGTAACCCCTCTTTTTCGCAATTTTTACATTTTTGGCCCAAATTGGAAAATTTTTGCAACTTTGGTCCTTTTTAAATTTGAAAAGCATTTTAAACCTTTGAAAAGTACTTGTGACACTAGTGGTCAATTGTTTTACAGAAAAGCACAGTTTTGGCCCTCCAAAACAGAAAATTTCGCATAATGGGCTCTATTGGGCCGAAATTGTCATTTTTAGCCCATTAAGCTTGAAATTTATGCTTTTAATCCTCCAAATAGTATATTTTCAGAAAATACATTATGGAAACTGTTTTGACTCATCTCACCCATCATATTTCGAAATATTTCATTTTAGGCCCTTCAACTTTGTATTTTTAACATTTTGTGTCAAAAAAAATGAGTTTTTAGCCCAAAATAAGTGTTGTCAAGCCATTTGGCTATTTTTCTTGGTATACTTTGCATGTGGTAGTATATTTTATGCTAGTATAAAATATATCTCGGTTTTTAGCAATTCATAACTAGATCTAGCATCAAAATCATACAAAACATACATATAAGCATAGAAATCAACCAAAACATACACATAATGATGGATCTACACCTTTGCTTGTATTCTCCCCCACAAAAACTTATAAAAACCGAAAATAAGGGGGTATGAAGCTCACCTTGGGTGTTGATTCAGTTTTTTTGAAGAAAGGATGGAAGAAATGAAGTGATTTTTGGCCTTAGCACCCTTTTCTTGAAGATCTCGAGTTTGGTGACTTCTAAGGTGCATGATCACAAGTTGGAATAGATTTAGAAGAGATTTTTGATGAAATGAGGTAGCTAGATCATGGATTAGTCATCAACTTACCTTAGATGATGATTTTGGTGATGGATTCTCCTTGAAAGCTCCTTAAATCTCGAAATTATGGAGGAGGAATGAGAGAGTATCTTTGAGAGAAGAATGAGTGAATTTTGTGTGTGTGTTTGAATATGGCCGAGAGCAAGAGAGAGAGAGAGAGAGAGAGAGAGAGAAGAAGAGAGATGCATGAAAGGATGGTGCATGGAAGTATGGGTCTCTTGCATGGAAGTCCTTTTGTTACTAGTGAGGTGGCAAGCAAATAGTCAACTCTTCCATTTCTTCTTGGACTTGGGCCTTGGGCCGAGAGTTTGGAAGGGAAAAGGAAAAATTTGGGCTTTTTGCCCCTAAGCCCAATATTAGAGTTTGTTTGGGTATGTTTTAAGCCTAAAAGAATGTGGTAGGATTTTTGCATTTTTTGGTTGGACTAGTTTAGGTTATTCATGGATCTAAGCTTTTAATTCCTTTCATTCTAGGCCCAATATGGCCCAAAATATTGAAATAAGTAAATGTGGTTCCAATTAGAGCCCATTTAAGGGTTCTAAGCCCATGATAGTCAAATTGGAAGCTTATTGGTCCATTTAGGTCCAATAAGGAAGTCCTAGTCCAAAATGGACCTAATCAAGAACTTCTAGGGTTTCCAATTGCTTGATGTAGTGAATTGGAGTTTAGTTTTCCATTGAGTAAGCATCATACCTGCTCTTGAGTTTTTGAATTCAACATTTACTTGAGTATAGTGATTACAAGACACAAAATTTCTAGTTGTGACATCATCCCCCCGTTAGAGGGAATTTCGTCCCGAAATTCTGTTTGAAAGCTAGATTTGAGAATGCTAGAATAGGTGAGGGTACTTTTGCTTCATTTGGTCTTCGCGTTCCCACGTGAATTCTGGCCCACTCTTTGCGTTCCATCGTACTTTCACGATCGGGATGCGACTTTGCTTAGTACGCTTTACCTCCCTGTCCATGATTTCAATTGGTTCCTCAACGAACAGGAGATTCTCATTGATTTCGATTTCGTCAAGAGGAATGACGAGTGTTTCATCTGATAGACACTTCTTCAGATTAGAGACATGAAACACGGGGTGTACACCGTTTAGCTCTGCGGGTAGTTGCAGTCTGTATGCTACTGGACCAATTCGGGCGACGATTTCGAAAGGTCCAATGTATCGTGGATTTAGTTTTCCCCGCTTCCCAAAACGAATAACTCCTTTCCAGGGCGAGACTTTTAACAGTACTCGATCACCGACCTAAAATTCTAAGGGCTTTCGTCGTTTATCAGCGTAGCTCTTTTGTCGGTCACGCGATGCTTGCAATCGAGCTTTGATTTGAACGATCTTTTCCGTGGTTTCACGGATGATCTCCGGTCCCGTTAGTGCTGTGTCCGACGTATGTGTTTTTGCTAGCTGGGTGTCACCTACTTCAGCCCAACATAACGGTGATCTACATTTACGCCCGTACAGTGCTTTGAAAGGAGCCACCTTGATGCTCGAATGGTAACTATTGTTGTATGAGAACTTGATTAAGGGTAGGTGGGTATCCCAAGACTTTCCAAAGTCTGTCACACATGCGCGGAGCATATCTTCGAGCGTTTGGATGGTTCACTCGCTTTGACCATCCGTTTGTGGATGATAAGCGGTGCTCATGTCGAGGTTTGTTCCCATCACCTTATGGAGTGATTGCCAAAATCGTGATGTGAACCTACTGTCCCTATCCGAGATGATAGATGTTGGTATTCCGTGGAGTCTCACGATCTCTCGAATGTATAAACGCGTTAATATCTCCATCTTGTAAGATTCTTTAATTGGCAGGAAATGGGCAGATTTCGTCAGTCGGTCGATTATTACCCATATGGTGTCTAATCCATCCGACGTTTTGGGTAGCTTGGTCACGAAATCCATAGAAATCCCCTCCCATTTCCACTCAGGGATTGCCGGTTGCTGTAACAATCCTGAGGGTTTCTGTTATTCCACCTTTACTTTGGCGCACGTAAGGCACTTACTGACGTAGGTCGCGATTTCCGTCTTCATGTTAGGCCACCAATAGTGTTGTTTAATATCCAAATAAATCTTATTGGAACCGGGATGAATGGAGTATCGTGTCTTGTGGGCTTCCTTCATGACAACATCTCTAAACCCTCCAAGTTTAGGGACCCAAATACGGTTCATGAAATAGTATACTCCATTCTCCTTTGCCTCCAGGTTCTTTTCCATTCCGCGTAATACTTCGCTTGCTCTATTTTCCGTCTTCATGGCCTCTGACTGGACTACTGCAATTTGAGTGGCCAGGTGAGATTGAATGGTTATCGAGAGAGTTTTCGTACAACGATTAGAGTACTCCTTCTGACTTAATGCATCAGCTACCACGTTGGCCTTGCCTGGGTGGTACTTAATCTCACACTCATAATCGTTTAGCAATTCAACCCATCTTCGTTGCCTCATGTTCAACTCCTTTTGGTTCAAGATGTGTTGGAGACTCTTGTGATCCGTGAAGACGGTGCACTTTGTACCCTAAAGGTAATGCCTCCAAATCTGTAGGGCAAAGACTACAGCTCCCAACTCTAGGTCATGGGTCGTATAGTTTACTTCATGCGTCTTTAGTTGGCGGGATGCGTAGGCTATCACTCTCCCACGTTGCATGAGAACGCAACCTAAGCCCTGATTTGACGCGTCGCAGTAATCTACAAAATCTTCCGTTCCTTCAGGCAGAGATAGTACAGGTGCGCTACAGAGAGCTTGTTTCAAGGTTCGAAACGCAATCTCTTGTTTGTCTGACCATTTGAATGGTACGCCCTATTGCGTAAGCGAGGTAAGTGGTTTGGCGATCTTAGAGAAGTTTTGAATGAATCTCCTATAGTAACCTGCTAAACCCAAGAATTGACGAATTTCTGTGGGCGTTTTCGGGATTGCCCATCCTTCTACAGCTTTGACCTTAGAGGGATCCACATGGATTCCATCTTGGCTGACTACATGACCTAGGAAGTTCACACTCCGCAGCCAGAACTCACACTTGGAGAGTTTGGCATAAAGCTTTTCTGATCGCAGAGTTTCTAAGACTTGTCAAAGATGTTGGCCATGCTCTTCCTTGCTTCGAGAATAGACGAGGATGTCATCGATAAAAACAATGACAAAGTTGTCGAGGAACGGTCGGCAGATTCGATTCATTAGGTCCATAAATGCGGCAGGGGCATTCGTTAGACCGAAGGGCATTACGACAAATTCATAATGTCCGTAGCGAGTTCGGAAAGCGGTTTTTGGAATATCCTCTTCCCGGACTTTGAGTTGGTGGTATCCGGACCGTAGATCTATTTTAGAAACATAACTAGCTCCTTGGAGCTGGTCAAATAGGTCATCGATTCGTGGGAGTGGGTAGCGGTTCTTGATTGTGAGTTTATTTAACTCTCTGTAATCGATGCACATTCTAAAAGATCCGTCCTTCTTTTTGACAAAGAGCACCGGAGCTCCCCATGGCGAGTAACTAGGTCGAATAAATCCCTTGTCCAAAAGTTCGCCGAGTTGGCTGGATAATTCCTGCATCTCGGCAGGAGCTAACCGGTAGGGTGATTTAGCGAGAGGAGTTGCTCCTGGAATGAGGTCGATTCGAAACTCAACCTGTCTCTCTAGGGGTATTCCCGGAAGATCTTCAGGAAACACGTCCGGAAATTCACACGCTACGGGAATGTCTCGAACGTTAATCTCCTCCTTGGTTTTATCCACCACGTGAGCCAGGAACGCCAGATTGTTCCTTCGTAGATATTTTTGTGCCTTGATGCATGAAACGAGGCGAAGGTGTTGGGTTTTGAGCATTCTAACACTCCTAAGTGTACATGCAACCCTAAATACCTTGGATCTATGTTTTCTCTATTATACATGCAAATAAGAACATCCAAGGTATTATCCTAATCTAGCATACAAAACAATGAGTGTAACAAGGTAGAATACATACCTTTTTTATGTAGAAAGTCTTCATGAAGCTTGAGTGCCTAGCCCCAATAGTGTGGAAGCCTCAAATGGAATCACAATCATCAAAACACTTACAATAACTTGAGAGAGTTCTACACTTCATGAAATCGGCTAGCCCTTTGTTACTCTCACTAGTGGCCGATTTTTGTCAAGAATAATATCTTTATATAGTGTTACAATTAGGGTAAATCCTTAATTGTCATGGCTTTCCATTTCCTTGGATCCATGGGTTCAAATACACCTAGAGCATCCATGGACCATCCTATGGGTTTTAGCCCAACTTGATTATCCATGGAGCATTAGCCCACTATATAAGTATGGATGATTTACACAATCAACCCATATATTTAATTAGTCTTCTTTTGATCACTTAATTAATCCTAGATTAATTCTTGATCAATACTAATTAAATAATCTTATTATTGTTATTATTAATATACTAGAACTTATAATATATTAATAACCATAAGTATCTTATTTCTCTCATTATAGTCTATCCAAGTGCATGATGGTATGCAACCCAAATGGACCATGCCGGGTCGGGTCAAGTCTTACCAATTATAGTTATGGACTTAGACATTAATCCAACAGTCTCCCACTTGGATAAGTCTAAAACTATTATTGCGTATGACTTTAGGAACTAACTGACAATCGTAGCTCTCAAAAGCTTCTGTCGAACTCTGACCTTGTAGATGAACTATGACCTTGTCAATGACTTGTCCATTAGATAAGGGATCATATAATCCTCTGTTCTCATGATATCAGCCGGACAAATACATGGAACAACGTCGTACTTATTGTCCAGCAGTTTGTTTCCTGATTTTCGATTTGTTTGACAAAGAACTTAATCGAACACATCAATTCAGTTCTGACCGGCCGGTACATAGGTCACAAAAAAATCATCGAGGGGCCCAGATATCGCTTCTATTTCTAGAAGGAACAGATAAACTTCGACTCATATGCTTGTTCTACTACTTGTTGAATTGTACACAAAGGCACGTTTTATAACATCAAGTTACTGATGCGTTTACGTGCAATCAATGCACAACCAACTCATAGGTAACAACTCATATCTCTAGGTTTGAAGATTTACATGATATTACTGTCTCACGATCACTCGAGATAAATTCCATGAAGTGATGCAAGTGAGCGTGGGTTTATTCCAATACTCATAACTTACGAGCACTCATGAATGTTGTAGCAACCATTGCTATGATTAAACCCATTTAGCCATCTACAAACCCGATTCATGATAGTCTTGATTCATACCTACTTCCAACATATGAACGACTGTGGAGTGTTTAAATAACTTAGTCATTCAAAAAGAATAACCTAGCTATTTTGGAAGTCAAAACATGCAAAGTGAAACACAATAATAATCGAATCTAATATGGTCTCAGAACCCTTTTGAATATAAATGAAACCACTTTTTATTTATCACCATATTGATTACACATTATTCAATGTTTCAAATAATCAACTTAAGACTTGAATAAAAAAAAACAACAGTCGTCCCATGCTCCTAGCATGTACACTTTGTTTTCTAAACAATAGTTATGCCATACCCCAAGTATGCCCACTATGTTTGTCTATGATCCTTACATTGTGATGTAGATCAATTGAATATGATTCCAATGATACTCATTTCACAATCCCAAATTCTTATTGTAAATGTAAGAATTTCTAATTTCTACCATTTACCAAAAATCTGTTAGACTTTAAACTTATATGCAATGTTCCTCTTGTAATGATTATTCACAAAGTCACCAAAACCTTGTCACTAGTCATTACAGAGTATTCCAAAGAAGGTCAACTTCTATGGAACGAAAGTCTCATATTCAAAGTACATTGCTTTGAACATCCTTCTTGCATTAAGGTTTTGTAATCTTACATAGATTGAATAACTTCCACCTATGGAGACATTTCCATAGTCCCATTTTGAGTATCACTTCCGAACAAGAGTTACTTCTTTTCAGAAAATGTCAATATGGTCCTGATAAAATTAACACTATACTTCCAAATGTCCTTGAGCAACCAATCTTTGGCAAACCTCAGATTTTCCTCGACAATTGCTTAATCACTTTAGTCATATCCAGTTCTAGACTTTTCTCTTCTAAATGCCCTGAGCATTTGGAAAATTTAGAAAGGATGAATATTATAGCACATAAAATCGATCCTATATCTGAAGCATATGGGACACGATTCATGACGTCTCACATAAAGACATGATACTAGACCAGTCTTTTGCTACAATATTTTTTATTTGCCATGTTTTCAAAATTTAACTATGAAGAGGGATGCCGTAATCATAATCGAATTTTGAAAATGCAATATATATAGAATTTCTTCAAGTTGAACCATTCCAACACAAAATTCATATATATTCTTGACTAAAGATGATTAAAATCTCAATCTAAGCTTTAGAATTGAAATGAAGTATAATTTCCTCTTCCTTAATTATAGTAAAACAACTTTTCAACCCCTGCAACTTCACGGATTGAAACTTTGTTTTCTATAATTAACATTGCTAGCTTGCAATACTAATCATAATAATCATGCTCCCACTAACATGATGATTATCAGCATAACACTTATGCTCCCACTAGCTCTGATATATTTTTAGAAATCTGTTGGACTTCTGAAATTTAGATTCATACATCCTTTCTTAGATAGCTCACATGTGTGTCTAAACAATTTTCAGAACTATGAAAAGGGATGCCGTAATCATAGTCTCAATTGCTTAGGCATTTGCCATTTCTCACAAGTCCATGTTAGCGTGCCGGTTAACCACACGCGCTCCACTAACGACTTTTGAAAATGCAAATAACACAATTGCTATCTACGTAAAATCTACTTAGTGAAAGCGTTTCCTCACCATCATTTTCATGAATCGGAGAAAAACCTTATGACACTTAGATTTTATAGTGTATGAGTTCCTATCCATGTGAATTTGTCAAAACCATAATCACAAGATAAGGTTGGTGACAAATTCAGCCTTACATGGATTAAACTTGTTCAATCTTAGTTTCTTGTCACCTTGGTAGCACAAGGCCCACCAATGCTTCCAAGTTGAACTCTGATAACTCACATGCAAATTCAACTTATTTGAAGTAGGTACAGAAATAAGAACAATGTCAACACGATGGGTTGCAAACCTTAAGTCGTGTGCTAGTGATAAATTACAGGTTTCACTCTTGATTAAATCTTGAAACTCTTTCAGGATCTTTAAGGCTCCCACTGTCCCCTTGACATATAAGTTTTCCTAGTCAAGAACCATTCCTTGACAAAACAAATATTCAAGGGATAGTGCGGATTCTTATCAAGACTAACACTTCACACAATTGGTCTTAGTTGGTCTTTGTCTCATCCAAGACATCACAACTTACCAATCTCAAATATACAAGAGTAGAAACATTTCACACTACATTTGATAAGTGTTTTAAACCTTACTTTATGTCACTCAATGTTACAATCTTGGAGTATTACTCTAAGAATTGTTTTGGAATGAAGTATGACTCATCTCTTTGATCTTAACCAATCCAACAATTCATGACCTCTCTTCTTAGCCATAACAATGCACTAAGACGTCCTTAGAGTATGAATTTGTGATATGGTTTCTAAATCATTAAGATGATCATAAAACTGATACTAAAGTACTATCCCATCTTTTCAGATTTGAGAAACTTTTATCCTTCTGCCTAATTTGATTCTTCTTATTCGCTCTGCCATACATTGTAACTTTTCCAATGTTACTGAATTATACTTAACCTTATAAGTATAATCATATTTACTAATCTTTAGTAAATCATGACAAATCAATCTTTGTGGTGGACCTTGACCGGTGCACATCCAGTGTACCTAATTCCTTAGTCCTTCAATTGACTCACATATACATGTGATCAAAGAATTAGTCTTAATTTTTCAAAGATGAAAATTCTCATTCATCATACAATACAACTTGTATGATTCCAAGTTTCTGTCCAATTGAAACTTGGGTGATGAAAAACTTTCTTCATTTGGTAAATTCAGACACTACCACAAATGAAGGAATCAAATCCACTTTCCAATATTGCTATTATTGGAAACATATAAGCAACAATTTTCCACAGATGCCATTGTAAGGATACTTTTTTTAAAAAATAAATAAAATTAAAACCCTTTTTTTCTTCTATTTTAAAACTTTGCGGAAAAACTTATCCTTACAATCCACATGAAAACCTTGTTGTTATCTATTCACAAGCAATATATTATAACTCTTAAGCAACAGCTCAAAATTCTGATTACCGAACCATGCGATCGAAACCCATCTTCGCAATCAAAATCAGCATATACTTCTTTAAGCTTCCTATCTTTTCTTTGATTCTTAAAAGACGTCAACATGTGACCCATTCACATTATGTAATAAGAATCTCCAAAAAGAAACTTAATAGAGTTAGACAGTGGACTTTACCCGAAGTAGAGTCAAACCTCTTGACTTGATCATCCTTATGACCTTTCAGGTGAATAGGGCAGCTTCGCAACCAATGCCCCTTCCTTTGGCAACAAAACACATAGAATCTTTGGTAATGGCACATGAGACTATCTCAGACTTAGCCTTTCTCTTTACCATTTGGTCAACCGAGTTGACTATGGCCGATCCCTTTCCTTTGGGAAGAGAAATGCTTTTCTAGATATCCAAAGCTACCATTGCCAATGTCCATTTAAGATTTGGGAAGTTGATCTTCTAATAAAATTTGCTTTACCAGTGTTCCAAATCATTGCTGATTCCGCAACACAAAGCAAATAGATAAGATCATTAAGGCTCGTGTCATAGTCTGTCTCATAGTAGTCCCAAAGAGACCCGCTATGTTACTAAGAAAGTGATTGAACATCCAACTTTCACGAGACTTTGACACCCAACTATCCCGGCTTGTCAATATGTGACTACATCTACAAGATGTGACCACACCAAGATCTTTACTTGCCAATAGGGCTCGAGTGACCTTAAACTTTTCAAGAACTTATGGGGTAGGGAGAATAATTGGAGGAGGTGAAAGAAGTATGATTTCCATTGGAACATCATCTTCATTTAGGAAAGCTAGTTTCAAGAGATTTGGGAAGATCATAAATGTCTAAACCAGACATGTTTTGGGAGATATTCAAGATAGTTGATTTAAAGTCCTTAATATGACACCCAATATGAAATATTAAGGCTAGGACCCAACAAACTATTTTATAACTTAGAAGAGGGATGCCGTAATCCAAGCTATAAAATATTTGAAGGTAGGCGAATGACGATTCACCAATTTCCACCATGAAAAACGAAATAATTTATTAGGTTTTAATTGGATTTGAAATTCCTAGATCTTTTGAGATTCATTGAACTTTTCAATGGCATGTTTCAATCTCGAGTGTGCCCTCTCAAATTTTGTGACTGGGATGCCGAGGATCACAAAACAAGGTGTGAATAACCATACCAATTCACTTGGTACCCTTAATATTATCACCTAATCAATGTGCCGGTTAACCACACACGCTCCATTGATCTATGACAAACATTAAGTCACCCTTCGTGGTCCTTACTAGTCCAGGTTAGTGTGTCGGTTAACCACACACGCTCCACCAACGACTTGGTAAGGTACAAAGTGTGAATTCCATGGGCTTGCACCAAATTCACATTTTTCCTAAAGTAACTAAGATTGGGAATTATTAAGATTTTAGTTACTTAGTATTTATCATTAATACTTTTAATGAAGGGAGAATTTAAAGTCATTGTCTTACCCGTTCGGCTAACGACCCTCCACCAGTCAAGCAAGCGGTGGGTGAGAGTAGACACCCATTAAGTCGCCATTTTATAGGCAACAACCTTATACCCACCTTATAGACCGGCTTCGTGAATGAGGCCTACTAACGGTAAAACGACTTGTTCTTATACATATGTATATAATTAACCATTAATTTTACAAATAGTATAAGTGTTGAATTTTAACTCTTTAGAATTCTAAGGGCTAACTTGGAATTAAAGTATTCATAAGTGAAAACTTTTCAAATTCCAAAACTTGAGGGCAAGTTTTGAAACTATTAAAAACTAATTAATTCCATAACTTATGTGTTTAAAGTAGTTTTAATCCAAAAAACTCTTCAAGTTCCATAACTTATGGAAGACTTTAAACTAATAAAAGAATTAACTTTTCTTTATTTTATAACTTATGGAATTAATTAAGGTTACACTTTTTTTTATTAATTATTTAATGAAGAGACTCTTGAACCTCCATAACTTGAGGACAAGTTATGGAGTCATAAAACAATTTAATGAGGAAAAAGACTCTTCATTTTGTAACCTATTACAACTTTTATGAGTTTTAAGAAACTTAAATGTGACTTTTCAAGTAACTTGAGGACAAGTTACAAAAACACATTTTAGAATCAACTCTTAGATTAAAATGGATTGAAAACATATTATCACATAATTTTCTATTAATCTAAATCAACTCATAAGATCAAAATAATTCAAAAAAAAACTTTTGGATCCCATAACTTATGGAGTTTAATGTTTGTTTAATGATGAAAGTTTTCATGTTCCATAACTTAAGAACAAATTATGGAATTCTTTAAAACATTAACACCAATTTTTGTAACTCCATAAAAAACTTTGAATCAATTTTTTTAAACCTTTTGATATCCATAACTTATGGAGGTTTCAAAAAACTTTTTAGATCAAACTTTTAAAACTAATAAAATAATCATATCATTTTATCTTTTACTAAATTTGAACTAATTTAACTCATATAGCAAATGATTCAAATTTTACAAATAATTAGTTTTTCACAAAAACAAGTAATTATTTTAAAATTTGACAAACGTCAATTTTTTTTCCATTTTCCTTTTTTTTCCTTTAACTTGGAAAAAAAAACATTTGCATCAAATATAATAGAAAACAACTCATGGCTCTGATACCACTGTTGGGTATTGAGCATTCTAACACTCCTAAGTGTACATGCAACCCTAAATACCTTGGATCTATGTTTTCTCTATTATACATGCAAATAAGAACATCCAAGGTATTATCCTAATCTAGCATACAAAACAATGAGTGTAACAAGATAGAATACATACCTTTTTGATGTAGAAAGTCTTCATGAAGCTTGAGTGCCTAGCCCCAATAGTGTGGAAGCCTCAAATGGAATCACAATCATCAAAACACTTAGAATAACTTGAGAGAGTTCTACACTTCATGAAATTGGCTAGCCCTTTGTTACTCTCACTAGTGGCCGATTTTTGTCAAGAATAATATCTTTATATAGTGTTACAATTAGGGTAAATCCTTAATTGTCATGGCTTTCCATTTCCTTGGATCCATGGGTTCAAATACACCATGGAGCATCCATGGACCATCCTATGGGTTTTAGCCCAACTTGATTATCCATGGAGCATTAGCCCACTATATAAGTATGGATGATTTACACAATCAACCCATATATTTAATTAGTCTTCTTTTGATCACTTAATTAATCCTAGATTAATTCTTGATCAATACTAATTAAATAATCTTATTATTCTTATTATTAATATACTAGAACTTATAATATATTAATAACCATAAGTATCTTATTTCTCTCATTATAGTCTATCCAAGTGCATGATGGTATGCAACCCAAACAGACCATGCCGGGTCGGGTCAAGTCTTACCAATTATAGTTATGGACTTAGACATTAATCCAACAGAAGGTTCATGCTAGATTTGTCTCCGTAAATTACTAGGGTTTCGTGATTTGGAAGACGAAGACGAACGGCCTTCTCGTGGCACATAATTTCAGCATGGTGGGGGCTTAACCAGTCCATGTTGATGATCACATCGAAACTCCTAATTGACACTGGCATTAGATCTATTCGAAAGACGTGTTGATTAAGGGTTAAGGTACATCCGGTGTAGATTTCCCCAGTGGATTTGGTTTTCCCATTGGCCATTTCCACCGTATAGGTTTCATTTAGCTTTTGGGGCAGTTGTTTTAATAAATGCTTAAACTTATTGCTTACGAAACTTCGGTCCGCTCCGGTGTCAAATAAGATGCATGAATAAGTGTGGTTTAAGGGAAACGTACCGGTAACAACAGAGGGGTCTTGAATAGCCTCACCCTGACCCATGGTCAACATCCTTCCTGTTCCTCCATTTCTTAAATTGTTGCTGTTAGGACAGTCTCGACGGATGTGTCCAGTCCTCCCACACCCGAAGCAGGTGTGGCTAGGCCCTGCGTTATTGCTGCCGGCATTGATGCTGTTGTTGCTGCGATGGTTGTTGTTGTTGGTTCCCTGATTTTGGTTCTGGGGAGGGTAAGTCTTGCAGTACTTTGCAGTGTGTCCCCTTCGGTTGCAACTGGTGCACTGAAAATCCTTGCATTCTCCATTGTGATGGAAAGCGCACTTGTTGCATTTGGGAAGATTACCGGAATAAGGTCTGGAAGAATTTGAAGTGGCTGAGGTTGGAGCATGTGGTGCGGCTGGAACCGGTGCGGTAACAGCATTAACCGCCACTGTCTGCTGCTTCTTGGAGGTGTCGGGGCCCTGGCACCCCTTCCTCTTATTGTTCTTTCCCCTCTTGCCATCACCTTCCTTCGTCTTCTCAGTCTCCACTGGCTTCTCTCCCTTCTTGTTGTTATGGTCATACAGCTTCTTTGCCAATCTTTTCGCACTGTCAAATGTTTCGGGGTTTGCAGCTATCACATTCCCTTGAATTGGTGATGTTAGTCCCCAGATGAATCGCTCAATCTTCTTTCCTATGACTCTACCGCTTATTGCACAAGCTAAACAGGCGTTCTCTTTTCGGTGGTAGGGGTATAGTTTTAGATTCCCTAGCTATCCTGATCTCATCAGGACGTGTGTTAGTTATACTTTGGAGAGAGTGTAGTTGATCAGGCTACATCCACTCCTTGGTACCACTAAGAACAGTCCTGAATTTAACCGAGACACTAGTATTATTTTTGTTTGGTTCGGCGTTATGTTCCTATTCCTAATGCAAGCAAGGGTGTTTTATTTACTTGTTTTGTTCAGAGTTATGTTAGTCCCTCTTTTTGGTTTATAGTTGCATATCAATGTGTGGCTAGATATGCTAGTTCACTATAAACAAATCTCTGATACCAACCTGTCACACCCCCGAACCAGACGGCGGAAACATCCGGGGGCTGTTGTGACTCAATTGAATACCATCACAATGAATATACATGAAACATAACATTATACATCACCAAGCATTGGAATGATACAACTGGTAGCGTTTACATCCGTTACATTGTTTCAAAATATTACATTCCAAAATACATTGTTCATTGTTACTTAAACAACCGCAAAACAATCATAGAGTACAGTCCTTTCTTCACTTATTTGTTACCTGAGAATACAAGTATTTTGAAAAACGTCAACATGTGAAATGTTGGTGAGTTCATAAGTAATGTTTGAAATCCAATGTTTGTAATGATTTGAAAAAAAAACCACCAGAAAATCCGATATTTTCTGAAAATAGAATAGCGTAAAAATATGTGAAGATCCGTGAGTATGCTTGTTTGAATTCTATAGATGTAAGCGTAAGAGTTGTGAAATTCGACATGTAGTTCATAAGTGTACTTGTTGAAAACCCTAGGAAAACCCGACGTTTTCCTATCACTTTGCTTTACTTAGTTTGTGAACTGTTATTTCGTTACGTTAGAGGTGTTCGTTGAGCTCCGGAGGCATTGAGTATACAGAGGGTGGTGAATTGTTGTAACGTACGTTAATGAAAACGTCCAGTTGACAACCGTGCTAGCGATCCCTTAGGCGTCACTCGCAGTTATTCACGCAACTTAATCCTCCCGGACTTGTGTAGTCCCATGACCGAGGAGAAAAAGTGAAGGTGCGAAACCCTCGGTATTTCCCTACGTCGTTCAAGACCATTGCAATTGCGAAGGGCCCGAAGCCCAACCCGCAATCGTGAGTTCCCAACTTTACTAGCAGCAGTGAAGGACCCTTGGGGACCAGCAGCATGTTTGCCATTGAAAGTCCTTTTACACGCGGTCGAGTCGTATTAGACCCAACTACATGTAAGCAAGTGTCCTTTGGGCCTAAAGATCATGTCATCGGGCTAGCTAGGCTCGACAAGCATGATTTGCAACTTTTGGGCCTAAGGAGTGTACGTCGACGTATTGAGTAATTCCACGAGAGTAAAGAGTTCCAAGAGTTCCATATGTGTATTGAGCGTTGTAGTGTTAGTAGTTTGGATTTGTTATTGATTCGAGACCGAATCAATTCGTTTGGTAACGATTGTTGGTGATATTGTGTATTGTAATCCATCGAGAGTCGTAGTGTCAATCTTTGTTCACAACGAGTGTATTGAATTATCATTGAAAATTTTCTGTTTACAACCCCTCTTTATTTTGTAAATTTACTTTTTCACCCCTTTAGGTAAAATAATTTCCGGTTTAGTCCTTAAACCATTTTTCTTGACATTTTAACACCAAAAATTATTGAAATTAATATTTTTCAGCATATTTTTCATTGAAAACAGTTTAAGTCCCTGAAATTGCAGTTTTCTCAGTTGTAACCCCTCTTTTTCGCAATTTTTACATTTTTGGCCCAAATTGGAAAAATTTTGCAACTTTGGTCCTTTTTAAATTTGAAAAGCATTTTAAACCTTTGAAAAGTACTTGTGACACTAGTGGTCCATTGTTTTACAGAAAAACACAGTTTTGGCCCTCCAAAACAGAAAATTTCGCATAATGGGCTCTATTGGGCCGAAATTGTCATTTTTAGCCCATTAAGCTTGAAATTTATGCTTTTAATCCTCCAAATAGTATATTTTCAGAAAATACATTATGGAAACTGTTTTGACTCATCTCACCCATCATATTTCGAAATATTTCATTTTAGGCCCTTCAACTTTGTATTTTTAACATTTTGTGTCAAAAAAAATGAGTTTTTAGCCCAAAATAAGTGTTGTCAAGCCATTTGGCTATTTTTCTTGGTATACTTTGCATGTGGTAGTATATTTTATGCTAGTATAAAATATATCTCGGTTTTTAGCAATTCATAACTAGATCTAGCATCAAAATCATACAAAACATACATATAAGCATAGAAATCAACCAAAACATACACATAATGATGGATCTACACCTTTGCTTGTATTCTCCCCCACAAAAACTTATAAAAACCGAAAATAAGGGGGTATGAAGCTCACCTTGGGTGTTGATTCAGTTTTTTTGAAGAAAGGATGGAAGAAATGAAGTGATTTTTGGCCTTAGCACCCTTTTCTTGAAGATCTCGAGTTTGGTGACTTCTAAGGTGCATGATCACAAGTTGGAATAAATTTAGAAGAGATTTTTGATGAAATGAGGTAGCTAGATCATGGATTAGTCATCAACTTACCTTAGATGATGATTTTGGTGATGGATTCTCCTTGAAAGCTCCTTAAATCTCGAAATTATGGAGGAGGAATGAGAGAGTATCTTTGAGAGAAGAATGAGTGAATTTTGTGTGTGTGTTTGAATATGGCCGAGAGCAAGAGAGAGAGAGAGAGAGAGAGAGAGAGAGAGAGAAGAAGACAGATGCATGAAAGGATGGTGCATGGAAGTATGGGTCTCTTGCATGGAAGTCCTTTTGTTACTAGTGAGGTGGCAAGCAAATAGTCAACTCTTCCATTTCTTCTTGGACTTGGGCCTTGGGCCGAGAGTTTGGAAGGGAAAAGGAAAATTTTGGGCTTTTTGCCCCTATGCCCAATATTAGAGTTTGTTTGGGTATGTTTTAAGCCTAAAAGAATGTGGTAGGATTTTTTCATTTTTTGTTGGACTAGTTTAGGTTATTCATGGATCTAAGCTTTTAATTCCTTTCATTCTAGGCCCAATATGGCCCAAAATATTGAAATAAGTAAATGTGGTTCCAATTAGAGCCCATTTAAGGGTTCTAAGCCCATGATAGTCAAATTGGAAGCTTATTGGTCCATTTAGGTCCAATAAGGAAGTCCTAGTCCAAAATGGACCTAATCAAGAACTTCTAGGGTTTCCAATTGCTTGATGTAGTGAATTGGGGTTTAGTTTTCCATTGAGTAAGCATCATAACTGCTCTTGAGTTTTTGAATTCAACATTTACTTGAGTATAGTGATTACAAGACACAAAATTTCTAGTTGTGACACCGGGCCATTGTCGTCGCGCATCCTCTTCTTCCATTCTCCCATGGGGATTTCATCAATGTTAGCCATTGTGAAAGCTAACTCTTCCTCGGACTCGGTTTCGTGCTCATATGTAGGCTCCTCTTCTTCCTCGGTCTCGTACCCGATATCTTCTTGAATTGGATCTTTGATTATCAAAGAGGCACTGGATGCTCCTGATTTACTGCTCTTCTTTTTCCCAAAAACGGTCTTCAAGTTGGAAAAAGGCGACTTCTTTGGTGTACTTGAACTCTCCACATCCTTTCCTTTGTTCCTTTTCAATGCGGATCCGGGATCTTCAAAAGGGGGTACCAGTGGGGTGTTTGATGCTCTGGTCATGAAAGTCCTGAAATAAATAGAATAAAAGCGTAAAAAGAACAAAAAAATGTACTAAAAAAAATAAAAATTAACTGCTAAATAAACTGGTACTCGCCGAGTAGGTGCGATTGCACTCGGCGAGTATCAGTGAAATGTTTAAGAATTCTAAACTTAATATTAAAACTAAAACAGATGCTAAAACCTAATTACTAATTACTAAATTCCAATAAATGAACTCTATGCAAGTAAACTCACAAAAAGGATCGAAAAAAATTAGGAATTAGATTAATTATTTAGAACCGTTCCCTGGCAACGGCGCCAAAAACTTGATGTGTGTAAAATGCACTTGTTTTATCCCTACTTTTTATTAATAAATTTAGCACACAAAGGCAGTGAACCTGTCTTTTAGTGGTATATATTAGTAAGTCAGGTGTCGAACTCAGGGAACGGAAAATTAAACTAATAACTAATTTTAACTAAAACAATTAATAAAAGTAAAAGGGGTTTCTTCTCGTTTTGCGAGACTAGAAACTTTGGCACACTAAATTAACTAAATAACTAAAGCAAACAACTAATTCACCAAATTTGATAAAGATGTTTCTATTTAGGTTCAACCAATTCACTCCTATGGTTACTTGTATTTATGATAGATTAATTGTTATTGGCTACCAATTATAGTGGTTAGGTTCATGTTCATTACTCCCAACCCTTAGACAATTAACTAATTTAAGCGGCGATCAAGTGTTTAAACTAATTAATTCCCTAGATTAATGATTTGGATTAAATAAGATTTGTAGTGGTCAATTAAGTTACTAATTCAATTAACCTCTTGTTTGATGGTTTCTCAAACAAGCTCACACATTAATCTTCCTATTGTCTTATTAATCTTATTTTCATAATCATTACTCCTAAGCATATGGTTTAGTGTTCACATAGACATATGAGGTTAACAACTAAGAGATGTTCATGCAGCCTAATTGTCTTCCAATTAACAGAAAATAGTAGTGATTAATTCATAAGGTTCTTTAACAAACTTAATTTAATAGATCACTAATAAAAAATCAAACAAAAACTAATAATTAAACCATAGGAGTTCCTTGGTATTCCCCAAACAGAAACAAAAACGAATTTAGTTCATAGTTGCAGTAGAAACAAACACAAAAACAAGTTTTACTAGATCAAACATATTCAATTCCTAAATCTAACTGGTAGGATTAACCTATTTGCTTGAATTCTTCAAAAGATTGAAGCTTAGGGTTCCTCAGCGTCTTCTAGGGCTCTTAATCGCAGCTTAACCCTCAAAAATCGCCAGGAATGTTGCCCCATTGGATAAAGACTCGGTTTTTATAGATATCTCAAAACAGGGTGTACTCGGCGAGTAGCAGGACCAACTCACCGAGTAGGTTCATAGTTATCCGTCTTGAATCAGGAATCGTAGCTATCTTTTGGAACATCTTCGTGTAATCGCCGAGTAGAGTCGTCTACTCGCCGAGTAGATGGTCTTTTGTCTCTTATTTTCATCCTTTGGTCTTCAATTGCTTTCCCTTGCTCCCTTTTTACTCCCAAGCATGTCTTCTGGATTGAAAACAAAATTCAAACCATTTTAAGTACCTTTTGTCCACATTGTTCACATAATTAATTAAAAATGATTGAAAATGCATACTAAATAATTAACTAATTATGCACATATCAATACCAATCTAACAAATCATACTAGCATAACATATAACAATCTAAAGGGCCAGCCTTAGTGCCTTAGACCCTTAAGTGTAGTGAGGATAACTCACCTTGCAACTGCAGACTAGAAATAGAAAGCTCAACTCTCGGATCACCGCCACGAACTTCACCACATATATCCAACACCACAAGGTTCATAAATTCCCAGATACCCCCGAAGTCAACTAGTCAACACTTGGCCAAAGTCAAATTTAGCTGCGAGGGTCAATAGTCCATGTTGACTTTAACTCGTTGAGTGCAACCGGCCACCCACCGACTTCTTGCATAACTCGACCGCTCGCCGAGTCACCGAAGTGACTCGTTGAGTTCCTAAGGTTCACGGTCGAAACTCATTGGCCACTCTTCGGGTTTTCCCCAAGCAACTCGACAAGTTCACATGCTTCCAACGGTTGGGAAAAACCCTAACCAACTCGCCGAGCCACTCTACTGACTCGCCAAGTCTTCATCGGACTCGCCGAGTTATTCATCCAACTCGTTGAGTTTAGGACCATCTTCATATGACTCGCCGAGTCGACCTTGCGACTTGTCGAATCCCTTCAATCCTTCATCCATACAGATGCTTTTTAAGCCATGCAAAGGCTCTAGATTGTAGATCCAACCTTCCAAGGCCTTCTTATCACGTAAAGTTGCAAAATTTACGTGCATGGAAAGCTTTAAGGCCCTAAAATGACAAAACTAATCTTGCAATGAAGTCTAACACTTTAAGGAAGGCTCATACTTGCCAAAATTGTTGCCTTTATGGATCTAGAGACCAAAGGAAGTCCAGATCTGAAGTTTCAGCTTTAGATCTTGGCTCAAACACAAAAGCCTTTCCTAAAACCCACCCAAAAAGAGATTAAAGATGAGATGAGCCAAAGAGACAGCTTAATACCTTCCAGAGAATGCCAACTGATGTATATCCTTGCTCCCCACGAGTTCCTAGCTTCAATTTACTTGTTTCCCAAAGTATTCCTTACCAATATCTCTCTTCAAATATCTATCACACCACGAAAACACACATACACACACGATTAGGGTTTAAGGGTGCCAATAAGTTATAAAGGGGAGGATGGGGAAGGCCAATGATCCTATAAATAGGGTGCAAAACCCCGAGATTTAGGTTTCATATGCCAGCTCCCACTCGTTGAGTCCCTTCTTGGACTCGGTGAGTAGATCACTAAAACACGCGGACCAACCCACTGCTACTCGACGAGTAGAGTAGCCAACTCGTCGAGTAGACCTTGAAATCAATAAAATTCTCACATAAACCAATACCCGAAAATCGGGGCGTTACAAGCACGATCCACGCGGACCGTTTGTGGATCCACGGGGACGGCATGGGTCTCGCTGAATGGGTCCTTGGCCCATTTAATTACCACATCAGCCAATCTTCTTATTAATGTCTTAGCCCATGTGCACAATTTCTTAGGAGCCCAATTATGCTTTTCCAAAATCCTTCAAAGATGATCCCATGCTCCTTTAATCTTCCTTAGCTCGAGTCCTCGTCGTCTCGTCCAAAAATTAAGTCCAACGTGCTTTCTTGTTTATATTGACACCAAGTCCAATCGCGCCACTCCAAGTCCACAAGAAAATCTCAAGCCTCCAATAGTCCTGCACTCCTTCCATACCTCTAATGACAAATAGTCTTCGGTAAATCCTGCAATTAAGCTCTAAAGACTGGAAAGCACCCGATAAAGGAGAAAAATAACAAAAAGAGAAAATATGCATAGAGATATTAACAAAAATGAGATGGTTTTCACTACAAATAAAATAAAGAAAGAAGTAATAAAATGAAACTATTAAGCTCATGACTAATCGAATGGAAAAAATCTCTCTTAGTGATTTTGTTCCTAGGTTCAGATTTTTCTAGAGAGAAGGGAGAGATATATTTTAGAGAGAGAAGTAGAGAAAGGAGAAGAGTGTGGTATTGGGTTAAATGATTTAAATTGGAAAAAGAGATGGTGGGAGGGAATGATGGCCGAAATTATGAGGTGTAATGCCCTCAATTTCTCTTTTATCTTTATAAAATTTAAATACTTTTATGAAAATATCAAAAAAAAATTATAAATGCAACTTAACCTAGTTTTTATTCATAAAACCTTGATTTTTGACTTATAAGTTAATTTAAATATTAATGAATTAATTTTTATTTTCCTTCATTATATTTTCCTGAATTTAATTATTTTAAATTGATATTAGAAGATTTATAACAAAGTTTATGGAGTTTTAGTTGTTAAAGTTTATAAATTTGAGTTTTTATGGCTTTTAGGGTTTTGGGATTTAATAAATCTCTGGACATAAAAATAATTTGTATTTTTAAGACTTGAAATTATTTTCGATTCTTATAACTCTTTTACAGTTATTAATAATACTTACCACTTGTTTTTGTCGGTTTATTGGCATTTCTATGTAGTGATTAGAAATTCAAGTAAAATTGAAGAATCCAGTATACTAGTCCTAGTTTTCAACTTTAACTTAACTTCTTATGATACTACGACCTAATTTATACTGCTAGGTCAAGTGTATGATATATCTACATGAATATACAAAGATGCTCGAGTCAAGGAATGACCCGAGTTTGATAGTCAGTATAGTTAAATAGTTGTAGAATTCATGTATCAATGTGAAATCTAAGCACACTATCGCTTGTTTCTAATAGTTTCCAAGTTTCTAGTAGGTCATAAATTAGCTTCTAGTTTCTAAGTCTAGAATGTGGCGTGCCGACACATATAACTTATTTTAGTCAAATCTATAACTGGCTCAAATTTTGTCGGTTGTCACATTACGGCACCTCATGTATTAAGAAAATCTAGAATATTTTTCGATGTACTATTTTTATCCATAATGCAAGTGATATTTATGTTTTATATTGTTCAATGTATGTTCAATATTTGTGATCCAACATTCTAATATCACATAGCTCAACGTATCCCTCTTCGGCTAAGGGTGTGACAGATAGGTATAAAAGCTATTGGCTATAACGAACTAGTACTTCCTTAGGAATTACGACTATAGCCTAGGGGCTTATACTTCGATTAGGTTTGTACTAAAACCTACAAATATAATAATAATAATAATAATAATAATAATAATAATAATAATAATAATAATAATAATACTAATAATAATAATAATAATAATAATAATAATAATTATTATTATTATTATTATTATTATTATTATTATTAATTACACTACTGATAGACTACTTATTGGAGAGGTATCTAGTTTGAATTGTCACTTAGGTTAATGGATTTCAGAATGGTTGTATGCTAAAATGGTCCTACCCTCTGACACTTCTCACCTGGGCGATCCTTACTTGATAGTCTTGAAGTACAAAAAAAATAATTAATAAAACACAAAAACAAACTTTAGATTTAGAGTTATATATATAAACACAGTCCCTCGATGAGAAAACACCTAAATTTATAAAACGAAATCTATAGGAACCCAAACTGAAGAGCTTAAGTCAAATATGATATCTGAGATTAGCACAATATGTGGGCCGAACCACAACTAGGCATAGCCTATACACCTATGCTTAATTATGGTTAGACTGACATACAATTAATGTTGGATATGACAGTTGATAGACTAAACTCTCAAGAATCTCATAGAACTTAGAACCTAATGATTCACGTCATTAATATGTAGGAAAGATAGCATGGTCATCGCGCAAGAATGGCAGATCTTGGAAATAGAGTGACAAGACCGTTTCTAGAGTAATATCAAGTTGTGCCATCCCCTCTTAAGACCAAGGATACCTGTTTTTACTGAGGTTCCCATACCTCTATTTTCTTTAACCCCTTCTGAGGAACCCCACAAAGAGGACAATTCCTCAGAAGCAACTAGAGAGCCAACCGACTCGTCATAAGAGACCTACGAGGACCCTTCATAGTTCTCTGAGGAGGATGATCCTTCCGAGTAGAAAAAATTCCCCTAAGAAAGAAGTTGATTTTTCGCATTATAACAAGGACGAAAATCAATATACATTCGCTACCTATCCCTATCTCTCAACACTTCATCTAGTTCGTAGCCACATGTATCACGCGTCATATTCACACCATCAATGATGAGTTGGGAATCATCAAAAGAAGTGTCATAAGCCATTATAATATGATCCTAAGGTTAGATGAGGAGATAAGACTAGGATTTAAGCTCCAGGCACAAGTTATTGAGCAAAAGTCATTACCGCAAAGGCAAGTCCATGTGCGAAAAAGATAAGAACTCGATTTGCTTAGCAATAGCTCCCTAACCTAGTATGGCAGGCTTCCAAGTTATGCCCTAGGATCTACGAATTATAAGTTTGGTTAAGCAAGAAAGTAGTATCGTCGTTATCCCCCTAGAGATAGCCTTTTCGTACATCGAAGCTTTCCCCTCCTAACATAGAGAGTTTTGTAATATTTGTTTTTACACTAACTCGTGCGCTTAGTCATTACTACTCGTATCTCCAAAAATGCATCGTCAACTAACACTCCCTTTTCTTTTCGCTAAATATAACAGGATCCAAACATGCCTCAGAGAAGAGTCGTCAGAAAGAACCCTAGGGAATAGTCGAACCTTGATGCATCAGCTATCCACGCATTGACCGCTCAACGAGTCACTAAATCCCTAGCTAATAGGAATGTCGAATGTGGGAAAGGTAGAGGAATTGGAGGAGATAGTACATAGGGTGGTAATGGAGTCACCCATGAGCATGTACTTATAACAAATTTAGGAAATAAAAGCCCAAAACCTTCTTAGGAAATGAAGGAGTAGTAGGAATGACTCACTGGATCGAGAAGAAGGAGTCAATATTAGAGATTAGCTTCTGTGCTGAGAATTTAAAAGTTAGGTTTGCTGCATGTACCATTGAGGATACAACATTGTCACGGTGAATAACCATGTCAAAACCGTAGGAATTAGCACAACTAATGCTATATCATGGGATAAGTTGAAGAAACTACCGATTAATGAGTAATTTCCCAGAGAGGAGAAGTAAAAGCTAGAACAAGAGCTCTAGAATCTTACCATGCAAGATGACGACAATGCAGCTTATACAAGTCACTTCAATTATCTCACCATCTTTTGTCTCAGTTTCTTCACCCCATAATATAAGAAAGTAGAAAGGTACATATTGGATTTATTAGTCAAAAGTAAAATGTCAACAAAAGTGAACAGTCAACCAAGTCAACAACCACCACGACATGGAGACCTCTTGGCCACATCGTGGGCATGCACGGACAAAATAGATGGAATGCGGTACATTGCCACGTCATGGACCCTCCTTGGCCACATTGTTGAAAGGTAATGATAAAACATACATGATTTTGAACTTCACCACGTCCTGACCATTCCTTGGCTACGTCATGGTCACTGGTAGTTTTCCACAAATCTTCATTCAGTGCTTAATCCTTACAGATCAAGGCTTATAACTTCAGATCTAATCCTTCTAAATAACTCAGTGGAAAAAGTTTCCAACTTTATCCATTAGGAATTCACTCCAAGGAAAGATCTCCAACCTTAAGTCCATAAAGTACTTAATTTGACTAAAACATGCACATGGGAGCAAGAACTCTCAAACTAATCTCGTCCAATTCTTGGTAGCAAAAATGTGCATGGACATGCTCTTTTGAAGAAAGCCATGTGCAAATCTTATAGACACAAATTAAATGGCAACTACTCAATTTTATCATAACCAAGCTTCAAAATCTTATTCTCCAAGTTAAGTTATCTTGTACTCTCATATAGACTTATAATAAATGAACAAGTATTTGCAATTTTAACATAGGAGCACCATACCTTTTGAGTGAGTTTTTCATTTGTGTAGTATGGTTTCTAAAAACTAGCAAATATCTTCTCCAAAAATCAAGTTTTCACTAGTATACCTAAGAAATTTTTATCTGTTCCATAACTTGGAGCCTAATCATCAAGTGAACTCTAGATAAAAAAATACCACCTTCCTTTTCCCAGCAACAAAAAAATCTTCTCAAAAACCGGCTTTTTTGCAGAAAATTTAAACGAATAGCAGAGTGACATTTATTCTTAAATAGCTTGAATCAACACTCAAAAATCAAAAACTCATCTTAGAAATTTCTAGTTGTGAAACCAAGAAATTCTTGTAGATAAATTGAAAAATCTGAAGATAAAAGTAGCCAATTGGAGTCGTTCCCTAGAAATAATTGCTAAGATCTTCAAGGTACGGATCTGATAACTGTAGGATCTCGTTTTGACGATTGGCTTGTACGGAATAATAAGATCTTGACGATTTAACGATAACAAAAATATGAAGAACACAAAAAGTTAGGTAATCCGATACTTTATTAGAAAGAGATAAATAGTTACAAATATGACATGAATAACTCTCCTGGATGGGGAGTGACCCCATTCTACTTTCTCTAACTAAAGAACTACATTGTGGTGCACAAAAAAATCACTTGGTTCCTCTCTATTTATAGAGATAAAAAGAGAATCTTGCAAATATAGAAAGAATATTCTAATCTAGATATCACTCATAATTTGTAGAGCATTTTCATGCTCCAACAATTAATATGATTTATGATAGATAAAAATGTCCAAAATGTATGTAGTTTTTTTTCTTTTGAAAATTCTTGATTTTAGTGTCTAAAATTAAAATAAAAAAAAAACTAAGTACATGATGTAACACCCGGTTTAGAAAGTGTTCGATTGTGTCTTCGGAGGCCAAGGGTATAAGCGTAATCTAACGATTCGGTCTTTACGGGTCTCAATTTTATTTGAAAGGTTTTAAGGCTTGGGCTGTAGCTTGGAGCACAGGGCTTCATGCCACTTTTTCGTGGATATAAAGTTCGTTGGAAATGGACTTAGAACGAAGACGTTAAAGTACTCCGAAGTTGTTGGCAGAATTGGTCCCTAAATATAAAAGTTTGCATTTAAGCCCATGCATGCATGGTGGCAGCCACGTGAGTATGACCAGCATAAGTTAGGGTACGCCCATCATAAGGGTGTAAAGTGGGCGCAGGTGTTGGAGGCACATGCCCAGTGTACGCTCATAGTTTCTAAACCCTAATTTTAGGGCTATGCCATTATAAAAAGGAATAATATGCCTCATTGGTTAGCCTCCATTTCATCTTTAGACAGCCACCACAAAACCCTAATCCTCCCATGAGTGTTCTTGGAGATTTGGAGGCCATTAGAGAGCATTATGGTGTTGTGAATCCATTTTCCAAGCAAGTGAAGAGCAAAGCAACGTGGTGGTTCAAAGGAGAAGTTGTAGATCCGAGATTGTTGCTTCATTTCATATCATCTTGAGGTATAAAGTCTTAAACTTGCCTCATAAATGCTTAGATCTATTATGATGGGTTTTTGGACCTTTTTGGTCCCAAGGATGGAGCTTTATGGTTGAAATCCGATTCTTAGGCTTAGAGTTGCCACTCTTAGTGTTAAATGAGTTCCTAAGGCAGAAAGTTACCATCTTGGAGGTCTTAATGGGTTCATGCATGAGTTAAGACCATTTCCATGGAAGTAGTTTATCTTTTTGGAGTTTGAGCTTATGTGGGTCATGCAAAGCCATCAAGTAAGCAACTTTATGGTTTTAGACGTTGAAGAGGACTTGGATTTGTAATTGTAGCATCTGGAGTAGAGTATTAAGCACTTATTGGAAAAGTGGATTAACAGAGGAGTATGCTGGGGGTACATGCATGTACGCGCAATGTCCAGCCAGTACGCTTAGCGTACAAGGGAGTACACCCCGCAACTCATCAATTATGGGCTTGGAGTGTTTTGGGCCTCGGGTTGGGCCAGACAATGGACTTTGGGCCTTTGGGGTTTAGTGGACCATTAGAAGTTAGATGTTTTGGGCTAGGAATATGTTTGGGCTTTAGTATAAGGTCCATTAGAAAGGTCCAGGCCCAATTTGGAAAATTGGGCCATTGATGGTTTTTTGGACATTATAGTGTTGGGCTTTTGTTTTGGATTTGGGCCTTAGTTTTGGGATCATACTGGGCCAGGGTAGAATGGTCATTTTACCCCATGCATGGATTAGGGATTTTGGTATGGGACCCAATTGCTAATTGGGTATATTGATTGGTAGTGACAGCTCGGGAAGCTGGCGGGGCATCAGCTAAGGAATTCATGCGGGAAGCTTCTGCAGTGCAATGTGAGTCTTCTCACCATACCAATGGGTCTAAGGCACCAATGTCAGCCTATGTTATGTTATGTGGTACACTAGCTGTAGTAGGGATATGTGGTATGATAGGTAGCATTATGCTAAATGGTATGCTAGTGATTATATGCTATGTGATATGCTAGTTGTCTCTGTGATACTTGCATGGAAGACCCCGGAGGGAGCCCGTGGCAATTGGATGTAAGACCATGTAGGGTAGCCCATGACATTCCTAGGTAAAGACCACGTGGGGTAGTCCATGACACTATGGTATAAGACCCTAGGGGGAGCCCACAACATCCTTACATGTTTATGTTTGTGTTATGTGTAGATATTTTTGTGATATATGATATGTTATGTGATTATGTATGTTATTTCATGGAAGACCCCGAGCGAAGCCCGTGGCAATTAGATGTAAGACCATGTGGGGTAGCCCATGACATTCTTAGGTAAAGACCATGTGGGGTAGCCCATGGCACGTTGGATGTAAGACAATGTGGGGTAGCCCATGGCATTCCTAGGTAAAGACCATGTGCGGTAGCCCATGGCACTATGGTATAAGACCTTGGGGGAGCCTACGACATCCTTACAGGTTTATGTATACATGGATTATGTGATATAGGTAGGTTTTATAGCTAACATTTTATGTGACATGTGGATTATGTGTGTGGTATGTTCTGGGAAACTCACTAAGCTTCGTGCTTACATGTTTGATTATGGTTTCAGGTATCATCGTTTTGGAAAGGAAGGGCTCGGATTGATCGCAGTGCACACACCTATGATTTCCGCAATGAATGATTTTGGGATAAACTCTGATAAATGTTTTACTTAAGGATGATTTGAAATGTTTGAGATACATGGTATTAATGTTTTAGCTATACTAAAAATGAAAATTTTACCCTTGATTTTTGTGTCGCTACACATGAGTAATTAAGTACAATTATTATTTATATGTTCGTCTCCCTCCAACAAAGAAAGTTGTTGTATGAGTAAAATTAAAGAAATATTGGGTGTTATAGAGGTGGCAAAGGTGTTACAATCACATGTGGTTACATATAAAAGTAAATTATGAATAATGGCGGTTTATGGCGGATGTAGAGGTAGTGGCAGTGGCAGAGGTCGATTTGGTGGTGGCGATTGTGGTTGTGGAGGAGGTGGTAAGGAAGAATGTTCAACAACCTGAAATCGTTCACATTTGGTTTCTCTCTTTTTTGCACACCATATACCATCTAACCAGGATTGGTTCAAATATATTTTGAGCTCAGTGCGAGAAGAAAAAATGGCCCCATAAAGTTAAAAATATAATAAAACTTTAAAAATAGACATACCGGTTGCAAAAATCGTTAATAATATTATCAAAAGCTTGAAATATAGCCACAATGCTAACAAAAACAACTAATTTAAGGAAAAATATTTCTTTTAGTTTTTTTATACAAAATCATTAATGATACTATCAAAGATCAAATTTATTTAATATATATTTCTCTATACATAATATTGCCAAACCATTCAATATTTTTTACGACGTTAATAACTTTAAGTAATTCTTTAATAACTCCAACTTACAAATACTTCTCTATCACTTCCCTCTATAGATATAACAGTGACAATATTTGTTTATAAGATGCTATATGAAATAAATTTGGAACTTATAACATATAATTATACAATTACTTAAAAAAATCTATAAACATTTTACCTTATTGAGTGAAAATCTATAACTTAAAGCATTAAGTTTAATTCTTTTAGGGTGAAAATAACTTTAGAAATCTTATATAAAACTGAAATATCAAAAACACAAATCAAAACCAGTTCAGAAGCTCCTAGTCGCTTCAGAAATAAAAAAAAAACCCTAATATCAATTTAGAAATAAAAAATACAAATAAGAAATCAATCAAAAAAACTCTTAATACATTAAGAAATTAGAAACCAATTATGAAACTTTGAATCCATTCATAAATTAGAAACACAAATCAAAGATCAATTCAAAAACTCATAATACATTCAGAAATTAGAAACACAAATATGGAAACCAATTCAAAAAGTTCTAATCAATTAAAAAATCATAAACATAAACTGGAAATTGGTACTAAAAATCATAATCGATTTTGAAATCAGAAACAAAAATCATAAATAAAAATTAGAAGCACATACCTTTTCTGATATAATCGATTCACTTTAAAATCAACACAAGGGAAGGCCGAAGGCGAGATTGTCGAGATTCAAGAAAGTGAGAAACAGAGAAGGTGAGAATAGTTGAATAAGTTTTCTAATTTTTTTTTTATGAATGAAGGCAAGTGAGAATGACTAAAAGAGAATGATGATACTTGGATTAGTATCGATCGATCGCGTTCCTATTGTTGTAGATGACCTTAATTCCCATTTTCTTCTTCCTTGTAATGTCCCAAAAATTTTAAGGTAACAAAAATCGTTTTTAATTTAACCATAAACACCATTTAATCATTTCAATCATTTAAAAGTATACCAGAGTAAAAATAGTTATCAGGGTACAATACCAAAATCATAAAGTGCGGAAACATGGGTGGATGTGCTGCAATCAAGCCGGGCCATTCCCTCTCGAATCGGAAGTACCTAAAAACATTTTAAACATAAACCTTAAGCACAAAGTTTAGTGAGTTCCCCAAAATACCACATACCATACATATGTGCTAGCTTAAGGCTGTGTCAAGTCTATTTCAACTCATGCGTCGGCCCAAATCCGTACCAGGTCTATTTCACCCCGAGTCTATTTCAACTCATATGTCACCAGTAGGTTGTATCGAGTCTATTTCACCTCCAGTTCTATTTCACCCCACATACATATACCAAACAGGAACACATGCATACAACACATACAACATGAATCACAAAGACTACAAGCACATATAATCCCTAGTGTCCTACAATATAGTGAGCAAACTCACCTCAGTTTGCTGTCAGTCAAACAAATGCTCAGGTTTTTGAAGCGGAGAATCCTCAAGCTAACCAATCAAATAAAACCCCAATTAAAAATTGGGCCATAACCAAAACCCGGAATCTAGTTTATTTGTCCAACACCCATGGTGAAATACAATTTTACCCTTCCCATATTTGACCCAACAACTCATGGCCCAACTCCCAAAACACTTGATGCCCAAAAAGCCCAAAAAAATGTTTCATGAGTACGCCCCGTGTACTACGCGTTGATGCCTAACGTACAATCTGCCACAACATGATACCGGGGAAAACATGCATTACGCTGAGTGTACGCATATGTACGCCCAACATACCCCCTTAGTGACCATTTTCTCATTTTAGGACTTAATGCTTAAGACCAAAACATCCAAACTCATATCTAATCTCAAAACATCGACTTAAGTCATAAAGTTTCCGCCTTCATGACTTTCCATGGTTCGAAAACGTCCAAAAGCTAAAACCCTAACTTATTAATCCATTAAGACATCCTAACTCTTGCATGGAAGGGATAGGAGGTCCAAGATCACATTTTTATGGTTCCTAATAACTCCATAATATACAAAGTTTCCAACTCTATCTATTAGAATGGTCCAAACAACCAAGATCTAGTCTTTAAGTCTCTAAGGGACCAAAAGTACATCTTTTTCAACTTAATCCATTAAGTCCAAGTCTCCAACCTTCAGATCTGAATCAATATGATGTTTAGATGGATCAAGTTTTCAACTTTATGCATAACAAGGTCACAAACTTTCAAGATCTAAACTTTATGCACTAAAGTGACCAAAAGCTCATAACACCCAAAACTAGTTAGATCTAACAAATGCATCAACAAGATTCAAGCTTTATACCTCTAGAAGAAAGATCAAGGTGAACAAAGTCTGGATCTACAAGCTCCAATGCAACCAACACTTTTCCACTGAGCTCATTCTTCTCCAAGATGCACCAAGAACACTCCAAAGCACTTAAAACACCTTCTATTTGCTCACAAGGCTCAAACTAGGGTTAGGGTTTGAAGGGAGGGTGTTGCGAAAGTGGAGGCTGAGAATGAAATGGGTTTGGGGAAGTTAACAAGCTTAAATATGGCTCAAACCACGAAAATAAGGTTTGGGCACTGATTGTGTATTCCCAACATATTTCTGGTACATCAATGTACTCAGGGATACCCTAGTACACCCAGCGTACTCAAGGATACCCTAGTACGCCCAACGTACTTCCCCGTACGCCCAACATACGCGGCTTAACCCGAAACCGTCATAACTTCAAACGGTCATAACTTCTTCGTTTCAACTATGATTTCAATGATCTTTATATCCACGGAAAGGTAATGAGAAGCTCTACAATCATATCAACTCTACATTGCCTTAACACCTTCCAAACGTAAATCCTAAATTCAAAAAGATGTCTGAAACATCACTTTTTCCATTTTACCCTTTCACTCCAAAACGCAATCAAGGGCTTGGATCGCACAACCAAGATTATCACCATCTAATAGTGTCTAAACCTTATTCCATTGAAGTCCAATATCTTTACTTGATCCATTTATCGCCCACAATCCCTAAATAAGAAGCTTCTCAAAACAGAATGTTACATTCCCACTTCCCAGAATTTAAGACGAGGCGCGTTCATCTTAGAATAGGTCGGTTTGTTTATTTTTTGGGGCTATTATCAGGTTTGGCTAAATTCAGTCTAAAAGAAACACACACACACACACACACACACACACATATATATATATATATATATATATATATATATGCCAAAAATTTTGGGCCCCTTAGAGTTGTGGGCCATTGGTGGTCGTCCGGGTTATCCACCGTTAGAACTGTTTTGCATCTAACTTGTTGAAATTATTTACATATTACCTTTTAACCTACATCCAGTCGCAAAGGTAATATGTGAACAGTTTCAAAAATTGAATGATATATGAGATAAAAAAATAAAAATCGATGTGAACAAAATCTAAAATTCATGACAATCCTAATTCATTTTATTCCCTAGAAACAATCGGTTAATATACGTACCTTGTATTTTGTACATACATTAAAAAAAAAAAAAAGCTACCTTCCTCCGTAAAGATTACGAATAAAGGTAACATATAACATATCTTTTCATAATTCCCATTTTTTGGTACACATCGAGTCTTTTAATCTGCCCACGCTTTATTCTGATCATGTGCTCTCTTGAACATCTCTATAAAACGCACCAGAGTACTTATCACTGCGAAAACAAATACCATAAAGCATGAAATAGATCCACATAAATACAACTAATAAATCGAATCAATCAATTCTACACATTTTTTGTTGAATGTATTCAGATATTTAGAATGTATAATATAATGAACCCCGTGTCTTCTAGTTAAAACTCACGTGCTCTAGTTAAAACTCATCACTTAAAGCAAGGATAAATGACCTAAAATAGGCACATTTTAATATTTTCAAGCGCATATAATTAGCATGAAGTTTCTTTTATTATTTCTATAAGTGTGTAGTTTTTATTATTTACAGCAGTTGTTAACTTAAATGTAGTTTTATATGCATATAAATTTAATGATTGTAGTTTTTATTTTGTCCACACAATTCATAAAAGTTAGATAAAATTGCAAAAATGGTCTCTGTGGTATGCATTTTTTTGAGTTTTAGTTCAAATCCTAACTTTTTTGGATTAGTGGTCATTTTGGACTAGTTTATATGTAAAAATGGTCCCTGTGAAACTTGAAATGACTAAACTGTCCTCTTGATATATTTTTTATATTTTTTTCTATTTAATAATAAAATGGGGCCCACCTCTCTCTCTCTCTCTCTCTCTCTCTCTCTCTCTCTCTCTCTCTCTCTCTCTCTCTCTCTCTCTCTCTCTCTCTCTCTCTCTCTCTCTCTCTCTCTCTCTCTCTCTCTCTCTCTCTCTCTCTCTCTCTCTCTCTCTCCTTGTGAAAGTCAAACTTCCCCATTGAAGTGGTGCAAAAAATCCTTTTCCTCTAAACCGAATTGGTAGTATATTGGAAGAGTGATACAGACCGAGATGGTTGTTTGTTCTTGGACTAAGCCAGCTGCTGCCATGAAGCACCGTTCCCTCACCATTGTAAGACAGAAACCTCACCACCTCACCTCCTTTTCCCCCCCTCTCACTGATTTAATGTCAAGGATCGAAGAGGGAATCAAGAGCAGTCAAGGACTACCACCCTCGACCACCCACTGCCACCGTGATCCACCATATCTCCACCATCCAATAACCCCTGTTTTAGACAAGAGAACCCACCCAAACACCTCCTTCGACCTACCTTGTTCGTATGGTGCTCGTCGGAACAGGAAGGAAAAGAGGCAGAAAAGCAGCCATCGCCGCCCATCGTCACCACCTTCACCTAGCTGTCGCCGCTACTACTGTGTGACGTCCGACCCACCACCATCGATACCTACCTCATACCTCTCTCTCTCTCTCTCTCTCTCTATATATATATATATATATATATATATATATATATATATATATATATATATCAAAAATCACCACCAAACATAGCCCTCATTCCTCCCTACCCTCCCTCTCTTCGAGCTCACCGGAAAAGGGAGAAAACGAAGCAACAGAAGCCATCGGAGCAACCCCTGCAACCATCATCGACGTTGTTGTGAACCACTTTCGTCGTTAGTTGTTGCTTCCAAAGGTCATCTCCGACCAGCCCCGTCACCTCTTGCGACTCCTATAAGTCCGATTCTCCCCCTCATTATTGTCGTTTTCCTTTTCGATCGACCAACAGTCTTGGATGAGGAAGAACCGATCTCTGATTTCGATTCTACCTCCTCTTCTGCTGGTGTTATTGTTGTTATGCCACTTTATGAGGACTCACTTTTGCCTTCGTTATCTATACATAACGATGTTTTGGAGCTGTAATCATGTTTTTTGGTTGGAGAAGATGAACTGAGGGAGAGACCATTTTTGCAGTTTTGTCTAAAAGTTAACAAGTATTATGATGAAGTTCAAATTGGCTCAAAGTGTCAACAATGAGCGTCGAATCTTTTTTAATAAATGAAGGTTTTTTTTGCCACTTGTCACACTCTCATTTATTTTGTCACATGTCATTTTGTGGTTATTTTGAAATAATTTTTATTCCATATGTAATTTTGTGGTTTTCATATTTTATTAAATTTCATATGATATTTAAATCTTCTTTAATAAATGAAGGTTTTTTTTGCCACTTATCACACTCTCATTCATTTTGTCACATGTCATTTTGTGGTTATTTTGAATTAATTTTTTTCCATATGTAATTTTGTGGTTTTCCTATTTTATTCAATTTCATATGATATTTAAATTTAATAATAAATGCATATCAATTTCATTAATGGACTTTCCTTATAACTTCAAAATTTTAAAATAAAATCTCATTAATTTGTTTTGATTATTTTATATAAATGATTTGTTTAAATTTAAAAGAGAAAAAAAACACTTTAATTTTAGTAATTCAATATTTTTCTCATTTTTCTTATAAATTCAAATTTCTCAAATGTTTATACATATTTAATTGTTTTAAATACATCCATGTAATACATGTGGCTCACACCTAATTGCTAAGACACCAAAGAAAATCAACATGACACTAGAGCAAGGTACATATATACTCATTTGTCTAAAAAGGGCAAGTCCATCTAGATGGAATAATCTAGATATGCTCTTATAGCTCTAGTATACCTTGGTGTTTATTTGTTTTAGTATTATGTGTAGATTTGGAGTCCTCAAGTATAAGTAGGCGCTCGCCCCCTTACTTGCATTGTATTTCATCCTTTAAAGAAAAATGAGATCTTAGTTTCTTGTTGATGGATTTGAGGAACTCATGGGAGAAGTAGAGGAAATGATCTAGATGAATATCTAACACACCAAACTAGTTCTAGATTGATAACTTTTCGAGGAATAATCAATCTCATGATATTAGTCATACTTACCTATTCTCTTTATGATATTAGTGGTATTTAATTAATTTATTTATTTAACTGCTTTTAATTTAAGGTCCCCGGCCAATCCTAATCTCCGGTTGACCAACCTAATCCCCCCTATTGACTTTTGCAACTATGCTCAAGAGAATGCAAAGGATACACATATATAGTGTCTAAGATCGCTATGGACAATTGCATAAGAGTAACAGGCCTACACAATACCTACTTTATCATATGGATTTCACAACACTCTTTTATATGTTGTTATACAAACTAAGCAATCCTACATACACTTACATGCATACATTTACACCATAAGTGACAATTAAGATAATGAAACTAAAAGCTACAACATACCTTGCTCCCATGGACACCGACTGGGATCCTCCCCAAAATATAAAGGAAGTGAGTCTATATATCGACCCTGCAAAACGTTTATTCTTGTTACATAATGAACTCATCTTTTCTCTTTCTTTTCTAAATATGTTGTTAAATGTGAACCTATAAAGAAAAAGTTACTCGACTTAACGGTTTACTTCTAAGGACTCACTTTTAAGATAAAATCAAAGACCAGAACAGTAAATCAAAAGCTTCGTGTATTGATTCAAAAATATGTACCTAAAATGGATGCATAGCAGTTACAGAAAGACTTACCACGTTACTATAGAAGGAGCTAAGAGTTTGCAGTTGAGCATTGGCACTATCAAGAAAATTCTGCAAGACCTGGAAGGTGGTTGAAGAAAAATTAGTTTAGTATTTTGGAAGGAAAAAAAAAAAAAGTAAACGTATATATACGTAATACCTCTTGGTATCGACCATCATTGACTGAAGCATCAAATTCCTGCTGTACCCTTTCAACGCCTTTAAATAATGCATGCATGCCCTCCGATAGAATTTTGGTTTGTATTTTATACTTTTGATGTCGATATATAGCCAAATGGAAAAATATATATATATATATATATATATATATATATATATATATATATATATATATATATATATATATATACAAAAATACAAAAAAAATACAAGCCATCATTATGCATCCGGATTGCAAAAATAAGAAGAGTAAATTACATTTTAGTAGGATCCTTAGTATGGCTGTTTCTTGCATTTTTGGTCCCAAAATGTTTTTTTTCTTTTGTTTTGCTTTGTTTTTATTATTATTATTATTATTATTATTATTATTATTTGCAAACTTGTTCGTTAATTGAGATTCTTGATACGTATTTGGTCCTTTTTCTAAGTAAAATAGTTATTTTTTATACCAAAAGTATAGCTACTTTTTGCAATTTTAGTCCAAAAAATATAGCCATTCTATTTTGAACTTGGACCAATAATGTTATAAAAACCTAAAATAAGAAATGGAATTGCAAAAGAAACTTTTGGGGAACAAAACTGAAAGACAAAAAAAATCAACTATACTCGGAAACAAAAAATATAGTTTACTCAGGAAACAAATTCTGATACTTTTAAGGTATTCACTTTAGTGCAAATCACATAAAAACCATTGTATTTTGGCCCGGTTTAAGCTCCATATTTTATATCGTTAAAAAAAACCATCAATGTTTGCAAAATATTAAAAATAAATAAATAAATTCAATGCAACTATTGTGGCTATTGCTAGTTCAGCAAGTTACTATTATAAAGTGATTTTTTTCCACTAAAGCCACCCAACTTTAACACATTTGACCACTATATAACAACTTTTTTCGTAATTTTTTAGCTTTTCTTTTGTTAAACACAATATTTTTAGAAATTGTTTTTAATTTTCTTTTTGTTAAAATTAGAAAAAAGAGGAAAACCACAATGTGAAGATTTTTTTTTCTCCTAAAATTGTTAGTGTTAGTAAGGCTGGAGGGAGTGGTGCCACCGAAACCGCACTCCCTCCTATGCCACGTAGACGCCAACTCAGATTTGTTCTTATTTCATCAACTAGAAACCGCAATGAAAGAGTGGGAAAAAGGTTAGGAGAGAGAAAAGAAAGAAGATAATTGGTTGAGAGAAGAGAAAAAGTACAAGTAAAAGAGGAGAAAAGAGAAAAATGAGTGCAGCCATGGACTACCGCACTGCAGCCAAAACCGCAGAGAACCGCGGCCTGAGGGAGGTGTGCGCGGCTGAGGTGGCACAAACCGCGGCCCCAAACCGCAGCCACACCCTTTAGCCTAAAAGTGTGTCGGCACATAAAATTATTGAAATCGTCCTTATGGTTTGGTTAAAATTACATATTTTGTCCCTAACTTTTATTTTGCACTCGGATCGTCCCTGTGGTTTGATTTTGTTGTATTTTTCGTCCCTGTGGTTTGGTCAAAATTGCATGTTTGGTCCCTAACTTTATCTATGTAAAGGACGAAAAACGCAACAAAATCAAACCACAGGGACGAAAAATGCAACAAAATCAAACCACAGGGACGATCCGAGTACAAAAGAAAAGTTAGAGATTAAACGTATAATTTTAACCAAACTATAGAGACGATTTCATTAATTTACTCATTTTCATAGGACTACTTTTTTTAGAAAATATTTGTTGCTGCTGGCACAAAAAACCTAATTAATGCCATAGACCATTGACAGTAAAGTTCCAGGAATTCTTTTGGTGGTTGTTGCCAATAAAAGCCCGTTAGTTTGAGAATAAATAAACAACTCTTAAAAAACATTAAAAAATATATATACATCTTATCTTAAATTCTAGAAAAATTCCACATAAGCCAAAAATCCCTGGAAAAACATATTATAGGTCAAAGCTATCAAATTATAAAAATTATTATTGTGAGAACAAATGAATCATTTTTAAATAAACATACAAAAAGTACAAAAAATTTTAAAAAAAAAAAAAATCCAACAAAACAAAATACCGCCTTTAACAATTTATTTTATTTTCAACAACTTTTTATTACAAAAAAATAATAATGTGTTTAACAAAAAAATACCAAAAAAAAAAAAATTGTTATGGCGGTTAAATAAGAAAAATGTGTAGCTGGGTGATTTTATTGAAAAAAAAATAGCATCTTATCATGGTAACTTGTTGAACCGGCAATTGGGGTCATAGTGGTGGCGTTGGACTTTTTTTTTTTTTTTTTTTTTTGCAAACATGGGTTGTTTTTATAGAACCAAATAAAATTAGGAGCTTAAAACCTTATTTTAGCCAAACTACAATGGCGTTTATGTTCATTTCCCTTCAATTTACCCTATAGGCAGCTTGCAAGTGAATCAAATCCTTATCAAAGTCCAACAATTCAGGCGTTTGCTCAGCAACGACCTAATTAATTAGCAATAGTACGTAGTATGTAAGCTCACAAAATCAAAACATAATCAAAGTGACATGAAAATTTATAAGAAAATTGTAGCTAATGCTTTTTTCTGGGAATATATTCCATGAGATTAAAACATTATTAATTTTGATGATCATGAGTAACAATCAAATGCTCTTTTGAGAATTAAACATGACTTTCTGAACATAATCGGTGGATAAATAAATCTATTGTAGTCCAACATATATTTGTGTTTAATTTTCTTAAATAATAATAAAATGTCATTTTACAAGGTTTTAATTACCTTTTTCTAACCCGGTCAGTATAAGAGACAAAAACCAAACTTAAAGGCAAGAAGAAAAAAAAAAACTTGGACTGAACCTGCAACTTTTGATATATCACATGGACCATTCTTGTAATTTACTCTAATTTTAACTTTAATTAATTAATTGATATCTAGTGTGAAGACAAAATTAATACTCAAGAAAAATTATACCTTGCATAAGAAATGCAACAATGTGATCTTGTTGTTTGTTGACCGTTTTTCACCCAACTGATTAAAACTATCTAACCTAAATCTTCCCGAAGATTCTAAAACATAGATAAAAGAACGTCATAATTTCATTAAACATAAAAACAAAAATACAACCTCCAAGATATCAAGATTAAGATATTTCATCAACTTTAGCTTTACCTGTGCCTCCATTTAATGTATTCCCCATTTTAACAATTGTCTGCATTATCTTAGCCAGATCTGTTGATTCCTTAATCTAAATTATGTAAATAGAAATTAAAAATTCACAAAAACTTGATCTAAATTATGTAAATAGAAATTAAAAATTCACAAAAAACTGCAAGTATCTGCATAATCTTTATGATGAAAGTCACCTCTCTAGTAGCTTCATTGATTGTATTCAGGGTGTCTCTGAAATTGTTAACCTGCAAAAAGATTTGAAATTAAGGCAATAAAGAAAGGTAGATTGGTATAGATCCCGATAACCTAACACTGACCTACTATTTATATCTGATGTCCACCGGCCTAACTAGTAAAATGACATAAACGTCCCTAGTTACCCGTTTATTACAAAGCATTAAGAGAATACATGCAAGTCAAACTAATTAATCCCTTATAGCCAACTCTTCCTTCTAGCATATGTAAAGTATAGCATAAATGAGAAAGAAATTGTAAAAGTATTTTGTAAGAATGTTCACCCGACTCATAAAACTAATTTTGAATGCAAATACTCGTAGTTTTGTCTCTATCCTTGGGATGTTCGCACACTGCAAGAAAAACTACAAGTCCAAGTATCATAATGTGTTATGTAAGGAATTAATAATAGGAAATTTGCAAGGAATAGCAATGTACTTTACTCTTTTTAACAATATAGGCATTAACATTATTTTTTACTAATAATAGCAATGTACTTCTGTTGTTTACCCATAATAGCTATATACCTTTTTTTTTTAAACGAATATAGTGGTATGTAAAAGGTACTTTATTTTTTATCCGTAATAGCAACGTAGTTCTGTTTCTATGCCCATCATAGCAATATACATGCAATTCCATACCCTATAATAGCAGTAAGCTTAATTTTTTTTTTATCGATAATAGCAATATGGAACATGAAACTTTAAGCATTATATAAGTTTCAAGTTATGTATTGGTATTATCTCTAGCGTAAAGTAAATACATTGCAATCATGATAAAATTAAGTACACTGCTATTCCTTGTAATGTGCACTTAATTATTATATCTTTATGCAATAGTTGCAATCTACAAGTAAAAATACCTGTTCACATTGTCCTAGCATTTTCTTGTCTCCTGTATAGCTCTGAGATGTAGAAATACAATTATTGCATATGAAGTGTAAGTATACAAATTAAGGAGAGGAGAAGAACAAAGCAGAAAATACCTTTATCATCTCCATTTCTTTTTCTGTAGGACAAAATTTGATAAGATTATCAACTTGATCAAGATTCAAAGCAGAAGGATCTAATGCAAGGATGGCATTCTGAAAATCAAACACAACTTCTTATATGTTATAATCCTACATCAGACATTAAAGCAAACTATAACTTAATAAAACTAGAAATGTTTTTTATACTTCTGTGTTGGTGTCTTGAGTTTATTTTCACAATCTAGCTATAACGTGTAATTGTGGAAAAATATAACTTACTGAAAACCTTAATGTAGTGTTTATCGTTGAAAACAAACAAATAAATAAATAAAATTGTTATTTCTTTGCTACAAAGGAATGGAATGGAGCATATACCTTGAGGAACGTGATTCCTTCTCATAGGTTAATTTTCATTCCATGGGGGAGGGGTGTGTTTAACTGATTTTAAAAACATCAGTAAAATTATTTTTTCTATTTTCCAAAATGTTTTATTATAATTCTATTTCAAGATTGGTATTTAATTTTCGTTTTCATAAATACTTTTTTAATGATAAGTATCTTATTTGTGACTAGCTGAAATGCATATAGCGTATATTTTAAACAACATGAAACATGTTTATATTCAATTTATATATCTTAATTTAATTAAAGTTTATTTTTATAAAATAAGTTTTTTCTTTATTTATCAATTTAACTTTAGATAGTATTCTTATTATACATAACAACAATATGTTTGAATAATTAATTTCATTCCTACAACCCTTCGTTCCATTTCTTTATGATCCATTCCACCATATACTAAACCGGGCCTTAGATTTTTTTTTTTTTTTTTTTTTTTTTTTTTTTTATTTATGCATTATATAAACTTACAATAATATCAGGTAGAGGAATCTTCATTTTCCCAAGCATGATTTCACAATTACTTGCTCTTTCTGGATGAACCTGAAAATAATTTAAAGAAAAATCATCAAAATTACTTAGCAATGCCTGCAAAAAAGAATTTAAATGTTTTTAGTACAAAAGTGAATCAATGAGATGTTTTAACATAATATCTTATTGTTATTTTAGAGGTAGATATAAAATTGGAAGAAAAGTAAACACAAAAATGGATCTTTCCAGGGTATTAAAATACTTAAACTTTTAAATATGTCCATTTAAAGTACAAGTTGAATCCACTAACCAAATCAATGTTTTCTGGTTTGAGATTTTCAGAATGTGGCGTATCATTATCCTTGTGTATGTGTGTAAACACTGAAGCTGTTGAAAACAGACTCTCAAGCTCCATAATATCGATTTCAGGAGCCCTACAAATTAAGAAAATTAATCAATTTTTGCTAAATGAATATAAAGCAAAATATGAAACAATTTACTTGTGCATGTAGTCATTGAGATCCACATACCTTGATTGGTTCCCCTGTTTCTGAGGTGTCCATAAACCGCCCTTTGATTGTGAAGGTATCGTATCATTGCTCTTCAAAATTATAATGGATTAATAGATTAAGATGATTATACATAAAATTAGTGAATAGAAATTAAGGAAAAAAAACAAACATACTTGATATCTGAATGCAATTTCAAGCATTCTCACCACCTCTTTCATTAACGGACGTTCTTCACGGTTTCTCTTTAAACATCTATAAGCAATTTCTGTAAACGCCTTCAAAGAACTAGGATTTATTTCATCCTTAATCTTACCAAAAATAATTCCATTTAGGCTGTTCCCTTCGTAGCACCTTTTCACCAACTCAGTTAAAGGTGGGCCCATATCCTTTTGACGAATACACAACCTCCCACACAAAACTTCAAACAAAACCACACCAAAAGAGTAAACATCTGACTCCTTTGTTAATAAACCCGTCTCTACGTAAAGCGGATCACAATAACCAAGAGTGCCACAAGCTTTAGAGACAAGGAAGGAATATCGCTGGTTAGCTGGACCAAATTTAGATAGACCAAAATCTGCTATCCTGGCATTCCAATTTTCCTCTAATAGGATGTTGGCACTTTTAATATCACGGTGTAATACTCTTTCTTGGGTCCAACATCCCTATGAAGGTACGCAAGTCCACAAGCTGCACCAATACATATTTTAAGGCGTAGAATCCATGTTAGATCACTGTTGTTGAGATACATGTCAAGACTTCTCTTTGATGTGTACTCATACACAAGGATCTTCTCGCCAATATCATCACAAAACCCTACGAGAGACACAATATTATCATGTTTGTAAAGAGAAAGAATAATGATCTCTTTCCAAAACTCCGAGTCTCCTTGCCCAAATGTGCGATCTAAACGTTTTATAGCAACCATGGTATGCCGCTTTGAATGGGTGAGTTTTCCCTTATAAACTTTCCCAAATCCTCCTCTTCCGATGCAATTGTCTTCAGAAAAGTTGTTTGTTGCTGATTTTATAGCTTCTAATTGTATTTTGAGGTGTTCAAACTGTCTTAGGTCAGACATCGTTTTGATTAGTGTTAAAACTTTCAAAGATCAAAGTGCTTGAAAGAGATGATATTGCATCTATTTTAACAATATATAGAACTTTAAGATTAGATCTAAAACAGTGAGTCGCCACCTAACAAAATGAGTATTATAAAACTGGCATGTGGGTCTCTTGCCTTTGCCAGCTTGCAAAACGATTATTAATTATAAATAAATAAATAAATTAACTCTACAAATTCGATAGATTAGCTGATGCTGTAAATAACAAAGCTGTTTCTAGAAGATCTTCATTCCCATTGATCCAGTCACTGACTTGTGGCTGCAGTTTTTTGTCTCCCACTTTCTGTATCTTGCGAGATATATCATCGATAGTATTCATAGAATTTGATTTTTTTGGAACTTGGAGCTACAAGAATTTACCCCGATCCCGACGAACACCATACAGACTACATGTGTCATCACTACAGATGGGGCTATACCGAGAGTTGACCATGATGGTTTGACCTCAAAGTCTACACGGACGACTTGGCGTCAGAATAGATAAGGTGGGAAATGAAAACTATATACGTGGGTTTCTAAAATATATACCAACAACTTCCCGTTGGTGTGTTATAAAGGAGCATCCTCAGCACAAGGTTGCATTTTTTTTTTTTTCTGATTTATGTTAAATAATGAAACGACATTGTTTTTGTTTGGCTATAGCTACGACATGTGGTCGCTGTAGGGTTATATTTTAAAGAACTATACTCAATCGCACCCGTAAGGTTACCGCTTGCATGCCCAAAGTCTCTCTCTCTCTCTCTCTCTCTCTCTCTCTCTCTCTCTCTCTCTCTCTCTCTCTCTCTCTCTCTCTCTCTCTCTCTCTCTCTCTCTCTCTCTCTCTCTCTCTCTCTCTCTCTCTCTCTCTCTCTCTCTCTCTCTCTCTCTCTCTCTCTCTCTCTCTCTCTCTCTCTCTCTCTCTCTGTGTGTGTGTGTGCGCGCGCGCGCGCATGTGAAACACTACAAGGATCATACCCTGTTCTGACGACATTTTCGACACTTATGTCAACGATAAGTCGTCGGTAAAACCTATAGTTATGAATAGACGAGATATCATCTAGAAAATATTGTAACCGTTTTTCTGTTTTAGCTATACCGACGACTTTTAGTCAGTAAAGGTCAAAATTGTTGTTATATTTAAGACCTTTAGCGACCCCTTGTCATCAATATAGCTTTTTTTAATTTTTTTTCACAGATTTTGTTATATTTTTACCAAACCTGTTTTTTAAAACAAATCTAGGTATTATATATGCATAATAATGTTAAATACTAAAAGATCTACTATATACCAAATAATGTAAGCAACTCCATCAAAGTTCAAAGGGAAATCTCCAAAAAAAAAAAAGTCATAAAATTTTAATCTAATTTATGAAAAAGTTCCGAACTAATTTTTGTTTACAGAAAAACACATAATACCGGCTAAAACTTCGAAAAAACCCTTTTTAGCCGGTTTCATAGATTTAGCCGGTATTCTATCATTTTTCGTTAATATTATGACTTTTTTGAAAATTACCCGATAACCAAAATATTGAGATTTTTTTGAAAATTACTATGAAATTAATGGATATAATTATTAACAAAACATTTATAAACATAATTTTTTTTTATTATAAACAAAGAAAATACATTTGTTGCTAATTTTTAGAAATATAATGGTCGACTATGTACTTCACTATTGTTTGTTGACCACTTCAAAGTCTCTATGTTCTTCCTATGTATCGTTGCGAGTGTCAAAGTGAGAAATACTATGTTAGGCATGACCAATACAAGATTTGATAATATTTATTAATACATAATCAATAAGTGTCTACTTGCTATTACGCATGATGTTATATATTCACGTGTTATTAGAAAATATCATTACACGAACATATAGATATTTCATTATGTTCTTTAACTTAACTACCACCTAGGGATGAGCACGGTGCGGTTATTGGCAAAAACCTCACCACTAACCGCAAATGCAGTTAATCCATTTTCAAAACCGCTTTGTGCTGTTATTTTTACGGTGCGGTTAGGCGATTATTTTTGCGGTGCAGTTTTTTTTTTTTTTTTTGTTTCGGTTATTAACCGCATGGATTTGGTGCGGTTATTTTGTGTGGTTTTTAACCATACTTTGGAGTTCAAACAGTTTAAAGAATTTAAAGATATTACTTGTAATAACAAAAAAACGTAAGGTATAAGACAATTATGTCACACCCCGAAACCAACAGCGGAAATGTTCCGGGACGGAGGACGTCATGCGTAGTATCACAACCAATGTACATAGCAAGCATAGTAAACACAACCATTACATTACATAGGAATATTTACATTTGTTTGAAAGTAAGGAAATACATGTTATATATATATATATATATATATATATATATATATATATATATATATATATATATACACACACACACACACACACACATCAGTTTGAACAAAAGTAAAGACGAGATTTCTATACGCTCCGTCTTCTCCAAAAGAACGCGGGATACCTGTCTAACGAGAACCTGAGAACACAAACAGTTTTTAAAATATCAGCATAAAGTTGGTGAGTTCATAAACGGTTTGTTTCTGGTAAAAGAATAAGTTTCCTTTGGTTTTATGAAAAGTTGTTTCCCAAGAAAATCTCATATTTTCTTATAAAAGTAGTTTGGTTATTCATTTGTTAAACAGTTTGTTCATGAAAAGTAAAGTTATCCCAGGAAAAACCCTTATTTTCCTTAAGTTGGTTTGTTATCGATCCGGAATGAAGTGTACAAGTATCTACCATACTAGTAAAGTGAAGTTTCCCTGAAAACCTGGTTATCCTTGAAAAGTACGTTAGTTTTAACACGTATATAAAACTAATAAGTAGGTAGTAAACTAATTCCTAAGGGTATTACTGATACCCTCTAGTAATCAAAACAGTTATTACTTTGAGGTTAGTTCACTAGGTTTATAATTACTAAAGTAAATCTCTATTATCTAAGTTACGAGTTCCATAACCATACAATAAACTAGATATGGCTCGTAACAGGGCCAGTATCATTTTATGACTTTGTCACCCGTGGACCTGTCGGTCCCATTGTAGCTAGCAGCCAGGTGCGGGGTAGTCAGTCCCATATAGATCTATACACAAAGGTCACGTTCTCCCTCCGAGAGATTCTGGTTACAGGGGCGGTCCTCCACTCTCGTATCCCTGGGGATTGTTACCGAGGACGTGTCTCCAATCTTAAGATGAATGAATTTAAAAGTAATAATATGAAAAATCTTGTTTTATGAATGGCATGAAATCCTTTGTGAAATATAAAATATATATCATTTTATAATGAGTTTCACAATTTTTCCTTGTTTTAGTTTCGAAAACAAACTCTACAAGTTAAATGGTTGCTAATACGGTTTTCTGTGTCAAAATCATACTGAACATGTAACATCTCATACGAAATAATAAGTTTTGAGTACAAGATTCCCTTGTACTTTTGCTTGTATCCCCCCCCCACCCCCCCCCCCCCACCGATGTAACAACGTAAAAATTTGAACAATTTTTCACTTTTGTAACCCTTAAAATATCATTTGAATAAACAAATCGTTATAACAACATTGTATCAATACAAAACCCAAGATCAAAATATATATATAAAAAAATCCAGTATGCGTGTGTACGGATCATGCCGGCACCTTCCCGCGATCGTCGTTGGTACCTGAAACACATAACACATAACATTGTAAGCAGAAATGCTTAGTGAATTCCCCAAAATACCACTCTAACACATAATAGCCACTCGAGGCTGTAACTCTGTTGACCCTCAGGTCTATGTGTCTCAGTGGGGCCCTCCAGTTCCAACTCTCTATGGGCCCTCTGGCCCTAACTCTGTGGACTCGAAAGTCCTAACTCTGTGGACCCGAAGGTCCTAACTCTGTAACTCTGAATCATACATAGCACATATCACAATAAATCATATAGCATATAAATAACATGCAATTACACTGGAACATAACTCTAGAATACTTTATCACATAACTCTGTTACCACACTAGGTAAAGTATAGTGAGAAGACTCACCTCAGGCGTCTCAGTAAATCTCTGACTCGGTAGGAATACTGCCTAGTCATCGCCTATTCACATAAAATAAATACTCTTATAAATATAATTCTCAAGACTAGACTCAACCTGCCTTTGGCACTCTCAGGAGGGAAAAAAGCTATTTTACCCTCCTCTCAACAAAGTACTCAATTGACCAAACCCTAAAAGTCAACAGTCACACTTTGACCCTACTCGCCGAGTTCACTCTGGTGACTCTGCGAGTTCACACATGACCTTTAACACTTTGTCCCACTTGGCACGCCAAGTCCCTCCCTATGCTTGACAAGTCATACTAGGCATGAATCGCGGGGCCACCACAACTCAACTTGTCGAGTCTCAAGAATAACTCGGCGAGTACCGCCTTGAACTCGAGTCCTCTAACTCCCTTCTGACTCACTGAGTCATCCCCCAACTCAACAAGTCTGTTTATTGAGCAATTTACGTGAAACCCTAACCCTACTCGCCGAGTCTCAAGAACAACTCGACGAGTTCATGCCATACACAAACTCTACTGGCCCCCTGAGGTCAGATCTGTTTCCCTAAATCAAAGATATGGCCTTCCCAAGCATGAATGTCACGTAAAGCTCGAAACTTGATGCTTGTATAACAACAACAAGGCATCAAAAGGAGATTTAGTCCCAAAAATGGCAACCTAAGTCCAATAACCCCAAACTAATCCATAAAGCTCCAAGGGTTAAGGTCTCTGGACCTCTTTGAGTCCAGATCCAAGGCACAAACTCGAAGAGGGACCATTTGCTCCACATAATCACTCTCCAAAGGGGTTAGAAAACCATAAATCTATAGATCAGCACCAAAACTGAAGGAGGTTGGAACTATTAACTCAAAATGAAGTCTCTGAATCCCTGGAACTGCTAGAATCGCACCTCCCCTCTTGCTCTTGCACTTCCTTCTTGCTACACCAAGGATACAAGGATCACAAGTGTCTTCTTCTTCCTTACAACGAATTAGCTCTCTTAGGGTTCTCTCAAGGGACTGGTAGCCGAAATGAGAGGCTATAAGTGCCGTTATATAGGCTCCAAACCCGGGGATTTAGGGTTTCATTAAACAGCATGGACTCGCCGAGTCCACTCATGGACTCGCCGAGTCCAAAGCAAAACTGGATGAACAATCGCGACCCTACTCGGCGAGTCTACGCATCAACTCGCCAAGTTCCTTCCCATAATTCAAAATAATTAAATAAAATAATATATACCTAGAAACCCGGCTGTTACACCTGAAAACATGAAAAACATGGAAAATGGTGTAGGGGTATGAACTCACGAGACAAGAATATGTCGGGTAGGATGCTAAGTGTCGATTTAGGGCTTGAACACGCGTGAGGGTCCTATGTAACATGAAGTGATACATAATTGTATCTAATTAGATATGTAACCAATAATTAAGTAAGATAATACACTCTGATGCGCGAAAACACATTATCTCAAGTGTTGGAAGTGATACGGGTTGCATCTAAGGAGTGTAAGGCCTTATAAGGAGTTTAATCTTCAAGTGTAAACCCTTAGGGGTTTTTACGGCCCAAAGACCATATCCCCCATGAGTTTACGGCCGTAAACTCATGGGTGGGGTGCTTTTGGGTGCTAAGAGGTCTTATATTGCACAAGGGAAGGTTCTAGGGTTGAATAAAGGCTTAGGAAGTGATCGGGACTTGAAATGACCTTGGAAATGGAGTTTACGGTTCTTGAAAGACCCTTGTTGAGTTTACTACTGTAAACACATGAGTTTACGGCCATAAACTCATGCTTGGTTCACTTTTGCATGATTTTGTGCCTCAAATGAAGGGATACAAGGTTCTAGGCACTTAGGCGAGCTTTTGGAGGTGTTTAAGGGCATTTTAACACCTTAAAAAAAGGTGTTTACGGTTCATGTATGTTCATGGACCATAAACTCATGTTTACTACCATAAAGACATGATTTTGGGGTTCTAAGTTCATGCAAGCAAGTTTCTATGTCATAGGTAAGCATTAGAAGGGTTTTGGAGGGGTTTCGGGGCTTCAAAACCCACTTATGGGAGTTTACGGTTTTGGGAGGTGTTCCCCAACCGTAAACACAAGCTTTTGAGGCTTTTGAATGATTCAATCACGAATTTTCATGCATACTAAGCTAAACAACAAGCTAGGAAGGATTACTTACGATTTTGGAGCTTGAAAGAGGCGTTTTTTGATAAAAAATTGAGTTGTAGAAAGAGAGTAGAGAGAGAGATTTAGGAGTGGGAAAATTCTCAAATGAAGGCCCACTCATCCTTATATAGGGTTTGATTTTGCGGCCAGGTGGGGATCCACCCGATCCTGACGTTAAACAGAGTTTATGGTCGTACCCGATTACATGGTCGTAAACTAAAAACTTTTCCAAATGAATTCGAGGGTGTTTCACGTGTTTTTATTTCATTTTGACACTTCTGAAAATAAAAATAAAAACATAAATTGATTTGCCTAACCCAAAATGTTAACGGAAAAAATTAATAAAAACGAGTTTTATTAACGAAAATGGGTTACAGCAACGAAATAAATTCCAGGTTGTCACATCATCCCCCTATTAGAGGAAATTTCATCCCGAAATTTAGAATTCAGATACCAATCATGGATTTGGAAAGAGATGCGAATATTTCCGGTTCCTAGAGTCTTCGCGCTCCCAAGTGAATTCGGGTCCCCACTTGGCATTCTAGCGAACCTTCACTATTGGGATGCGGCTTTGTTTCGTACGTTTGATCTCTTGATCCATGATTTCGATTGGTTCTTCCACAAAGTTCAGATTTTCGTTGATTTCGATCTCATCAAGGGGAATCACAAGGGTTTCATCGGATAGGCACTTCTTAAGATTATAGACGTGGAAAACAGGGTGGATGTTTCCAAGTTCTTGAGGTAGTCAGAGTTTGTAGGCTACGGGACCGATCCTAGCGAGGATCTCGAAAGGTCCTATGTACCTTGGGTTCAATTTCCTGCACTTTCCAAAGCATATCATGCCTTTCCAGGTCAATATCTTCAACAAGACACGATCTCCAACCTAGAATTCCAAGGGTTTTCATCGTTTATCAGCGTAGCTCTTTTTTCTGTCTCATGAAGCTTTCAATCATTCTCAGATTTGGATGATCTTTTTGGTGGTTTCATAGATGATTTCAGGACCAGTGAGAGTGCTATAAGGGACTTGCCCTTGGCTAGTTGCATGTTGTCCTCCTTAGCCCAGCGCAGAAGGGATCCGCACCTATGGTCATAGGCAGTTCCCAACTGCGCAGCCTTGATGCTGGATAAGTCGTTGTTTGTTCCGAGGAGGTTCAACTAAGAATAATTGAGTGCCCTATGATGTATTTTCAATTGCTTGGATAATCCTCTTACTTTGTCTATGTCCTTATGGGTTGCACCCTTTGTATGAATACTTTCGGGTTCTTCGAAAAGTGATAAATTTTGAAGTTCGCATCTAATTTGTCGTTACGAGTGACGAGAGTTTTACGATAATATGATTTAAGACGATAGGGTTTGGTATAATGTAGACTCAATCGGACTAAACAGTATGTCGTCAAAGAATTGTACGTTAAGTCGGTTTGGAAGGATCGCTTTGCTAGAACATTGATGTCCCTGGGTAAATGTCTATGGTGTACGCAAACCGTGTATAATTACAACTGACCCTAGTGTATTCACTAAGTTATCATAATTTGATCATTAGGGCCTTAAACCTTTTAAAGATTTTGTGATTTAATCCGGACGAGAAAGTAATCACAATTATGACAATTATCAGGGTTTTTGAAAACATACCAAAACGTGGCAGGGTATTTTGATGCTTCCTTACTCTCGGAGGTTAGGCTCCTCCGGTTTCTTCATTTTTCTTTTCTATTAGGCAATATCTTTTCAGATGTCCCATTTCGCCACATACGCAACACACTTGGACTATGCTAGCATCTGTAGTGGAAGTGATGTGTTGGGTTGGGGTCTGTACGGAGCAAGTTTCTCGGCCACCGATAATCCTTGGACAATTTCTTTTGAAATGATCGGGTTCGCCACAATTGTGGAAAACTTGATTCATCCTACACCAGCAATCGAGGTGTTTGGTTTTACAGATGCCCTGCAGTATCGCGTGGTGTGTCCTTGCTTGTTGCAGTTCTTACAGCACTTTCCTACATGGTGAAAGTTGCATTTCTCGCGACTTGGAAGTTTTCCAGCATATTGCCGCACTGGAGTTGGCACTGGTTGGGCGGATATAGCGGTTGTAGAAGTTATATCGAGTTTTCGTTTCTTTGCAAGCTTCTGAGATGACTTGTTCTTCTTCTCGAACCAAAATTTTCGTTTGGCACTCTTAGGTTTGGGGGCTGGAATGTTCTCTAGGACAAGCCCTTGTTGATTTCCTGGTGTGTTGTTACAGCTTGAGGTGTGGAAGTTGTTCCCATTTCCATTTAGGCCGTTAGCATTAAGAACAGCTAAAGCGGCTGCTACGGCTTCCGTAACAGTAGCTTGGAACGTAGCTGAGTCCATCTGGAGGATTGGTACCTTACTGGTGGATTGGTTCTGTTTCTTTGGAGGCATGATTTGATATTTGTCAAGAAAAGAGTTTGTGAGCAACAATGGTTGTCTCCGGATGTATCCTAACTATTTGTCTATACATTGATATTTCCCGTTTTGCTACTGACTCTCTTTGATTTGACCCACATCCCCAAGGTGTGGTCTTAGCAAGGATAGAAAAGATTTGAGCACACAAAGTTCACATAAAATAGTATTAAGAACTTTTGTTTGCTCAGCCCATTAGGCTGACGGAGTAACTCTCCCATATCTTCGGCTCTAGGTGAGGTGGAGGGTTATCTATAATAGTAGCCACAGATATCAAGCTGATACGGGGTTCAACTTGACGTTCGAGAGAAATCCCTGGAATGTTTTTAGGGAAGACATTAAGAATGTTGTGGACTTCAGAAATGCTCTCGATGTCTTTAACTTTTTGCATCCTATTGACAACATGAGTCAGGAATGCATAACATTCCTTTCGTAGATGCTCCTAGGCTTTGACGTGGGAATTGATATGAAGTTGCGAACGATCTTATCACTGAAACCGGTGAGGACTCCTTCAGAGGGACGACTGAGATGAATCGCTTTCTCAACGCAAGGACATTGGCACCATGAGAGGCTCATTCGTCCTATGCCGACTAGGACATTAAAGCTTTTTATGGGTACTGATATGAAATCGATTGAGGAAAAGGAATAATCGTCTAAGGTAAGAGTACATCCTATGATACATGCTTTAACTGAAATATGATTGTTGTCATCATTACTAAAACTCGGATTACATATTTCGAATTTCCTAAGTCCTAATATTAAAGAGAAAATTTCGGCAATACAGAAAACAGAGGTGTTTACGGGAAACGGTTACTCAGAACATAAACATGAAGGCTATTCCTTAGACCAGAAAGGAAGGATGAGTAGAGCGATCCTCTAGCGACGATGGGTACTCCCCAAGTGAAATCCCAATTCGTTCAGCTATCACCATACGTCAAGCAGATGTCCTTCATACTCTAATTGGTCAGTTTAGAGTTCTGTGATCTCGACTTGGGTTGTGGCTAACTCTTGCTGTAGAGCTTCGTTGTCTCTCATAGTTATCCCGGTGTTGCTAGATGTTGTTGCCTTAGGACAGTTTCTTTTGTAATTCCCGACCACACCACAACCATAACAGGCTTGACTGACACCTGTTCCGGATGCTTGATTAGTTGGTTGGGCTGGTGCTCTGCAGCTTCGAGTAATGTGACCCTTCTTGCCACAGTTGTTGCAAATCATTCCACGACATGGGTCGGGGATACGATGGTGGTAACTACACCTGTTGAACCACCGGAGGGTACTAGTATATCCACTGGTAGGTGCTTGAGCTGTAGGAGTGGCGACAGTAGTAGTTATCACACCCCGAAACCGATGGCGGAAACGTTCCAGGGCGGAGGATGTCATGTAAAGTATCATAACCAATTTACATAGTAAGCATAGTAAACACAAAACATTACATTACATAGAACGATTACATTTGTTTGAAAGTAAGGTAATACATGTTTTATGGATACATTAGTTTAAACAAAAGTAAAGACATGACTTCCATATGCTCAGTCTTCTGTAAAAGAACGTGGGATACCTGTCTAATGTTGACCTGAGAATACAAGCAGTTTTAAAATATCAGCATAAAGCTGGTGAGTTCATAAGCGGTTTGTTTCTGTAAAAGAACAAGTTTTCTTTGGTTTTCTTAAAAAGTTGATATCCAAGAAAATCCCATATTTTCTTATAAGTAAAGTTTAGTTATCCATTTGTTACACAGTTTGGTTAAGAACAGTTTGTTATCCGGTTATCACACAATCTGGTTAAGAACAAGTTCAGTTATCCCAGAAAAAACCCTTATTTTCCTTAAAAGTTTGTGGTTGGTTATCGAATCTGAATGAAGTGTACATCAATCTACCATACTTGTAGTGTTTGTGTGAAGTTTCCTGAAAGCCTGGTTATCCTTGAAAGGTATGTTAGTTTTAACATGTACATAAAACTATCAATTAAATAGTAAACTAAGGTTATTAATTTACTAAGTTCTTTATTACTTAAAAGTAAATCTCTGTTATCTAAGTTTGCGAGTTCTATAACCATACGATAAACTAGATATGGCAAAGGAAGGCCAGTATCATTTATGACTTTTGTCACCCGTAGACCTGCCGGTCCCACTGTAGCTAGCAACAAGGTGCGGGGTAGTCAGCCTCGTATAGATCTATACACTCAAGTCACGCTCTCCTACTAAGAGATTCTGGTTACAGGGGCGGTCCTCCACTCGCGTATCTCTGTGGATTGTTACAGAGGACGTGTCTCCAACCCTAATATTAACGAATTTACAAGTAATAATGTTGAAAATCATGTTTTAAGTTCTAGTTACAAAGGTGGTCCTCCACTCGTATATCTCTGTGGAGTGTTACAGAGGACGTCTAAAGTTCTAAGATTAATGATTTTAACAGTAATGAAATGGAAAATCATTTCTGAAATATACAATATAACACTACATAATAAGATTTGCAATCAATTTGGAAAACTAACTTTGCAAGTCAAATGGTTGGTTAATATGGTTTCAATTATTAAAACATACGGAATATGAAACATTTCAAATGAAATAATAATTTTGAGTACAAGATATTCTTGTAATTTTGCTTGTATTCCCCCCCCCCCCCCCTAAAAACATGGAAAAAGGTGTAGGGGTATGAACTCACCAGACGAGAAATGTGTCGGTTAGGATGTTAAGTGTCAGTTCAGGGCTTGAACATGTGTGAGGTTCCTCTATAATATGAAGAGATACATAAGTGTATCTAATTAGACTTTTAACTACTAATTAAATAAGAATATACACTCCGAGGCGCGAAAACACTTCATTTCAAGTGTTAGGAGTGATCCGGGTTGCATCTAAGGGGGTGTAAGGCCTAGATATGGAGTTTTCTCTTCAAGAGTAAACTCCTAATGGAAATTATAGCCCATATACCATATCCCCATGAGTTTACGGTCGTAAACTCATGGGTGGTGTGTTCTTGGATGCTTAATGGTCTTATAACACTTGTGGGATGAGGCTAGGTTCAGCTCTAAGGCAAGGGAAGTGAATTTGATCAACATATGGACCATTTAAGGAGTTTACGGCCGTAAACTCTCATTTACCCTTTCTTTTTGTGTTTTGGTGATCCTAGGTTAAGCATAAGTGGTTCTAGTCCAAAGTACAACCCATGGAAGGAAGTTAGGGCACCATTTGACCACTATAGAGGAGTTTACAGCCCAGGAACCATTCTTTGGGGGGTTTACAGCCATAATATCCTAAGGAGGTGGTTTCTTTCATGTTTAAGGTCCCTAACACAATGGTGGTTGATTCTAGACATTATTCCAAGGCTTAGGATGTGTTTAAGGGGCATTTTAACACCTTAAAAGGTGTTTACGGTCCTTGAATGGGTGTTTACGGTCCAAGCATGCTCTTGGGCTGTAAACTCATGTTTAATCCCTAAATGTTAAGTTTTTGGTGTTCTAAGTCCATTCATGTAAGCCCCTAAGTCATATCTAAGCTCCAGAAGTGGTTTGGAAGGGTTTTGGGGATCCAAAATCCCATTTAAGGGTGTTTACGGTTTGGGAATGTTCTTGGACCGTAAACACAAGTTTTTGACACTATTGGATGATTTAAACACGAATTTGAAAGCTAAACATGCTAAACCATAAGCTAGGATAGATCACTTACCAAATTGGAGCTTGAAAGGGATGGTTTTGGATCAAGGTTTGGATTGTAGAGAGAGAGAGTAATGAGAGAGAGTGAAAAAGCTTCAAATGAAGTCCACTCACCCTTATATAGGGTTTGAGTTTGAGGCTCGGTGGAAATCTACCCGATACTGACGTTAAACGAGGCATATGATTGTACCCGATTTAGTTGTCGTAACCCGACGTGGTCGAAACTAAAAATTTTCCAATTAAATAACGAGGGTATTTTCACGCGTTTCTAATGGGTTTGGACACTCATGAGGTCAAAATAAAAATCTTAATTTAAATGACCTAATCAAAAATGTTAACGGAAAAATTGACATACAAACGGTTTTACTGACGGAAATGGTTTACCGTGACGGAATAAATTATGGGTTGTCACAGTAGTAGCAGTGTGGACCGCCACAATTTGTTGTTTCTTGGAGGATCCTTGCGAACTTTGAACCTTCCGCTTGTTCCAGAACCTCTTTTTACCCTTACCACACTCCTTTTGGTGTCCCTGACCACTTTCCTAATTTTGGGATTGGGTGCCACTTCCTGGCCCGCCAGATCCACCGGGGTTCATCTATGACATTGCAGCTGCCACTGTGGTAGTAACAGTTATCTGAAGCATGATAGGATCGAATTGAGGAGGAGGTGGTGGCAGAGGATTGTTGTTCTTTGAGTTAGGTCTTTTCATTGGAGGCATCTTGATCTAAAAATGACCAGGAAGGAGAGGATGGTAAGTCCTCTGGGTAGATTTAAGAGATATGAAACAAGAGATATCTCATTATGGCAGATAGAGTGTTCTACTTAGCGATAAGACAGGAAAAAGTTACTATATCAAGTAAACTATCGCTAATGAAAGAATGGGTAGCAACACATGGAATTAATTTCTACAACGTATTTGGCTCTGACTAAAATACTTCTATAGTATTTTATGTTTTATTGCGACGATGACTCGTAGTTTGGATATTTGGTAAGTTTTAGGCCTGATGTACACCACAGTCACTCCCAAGCACATGTTGGTCGTGTCTCGAATGAATATAGTTGATCAGGCTATATTGACCCTAAACACGACTACATAATTGCCTAGGTTTAACCGTAGTGTACAACACCCAATTACTTATGTTTTGTTCTACTCGTGGTTACGGTTTCTGGCTTTTAGGTATTCTTGTATACTTTTTTAAAAATACTTGTATTTTAAAGTATACTTTTAGTTCAGAGTGCTTCGGCCACTTAATGTTTATATTTATATACCATGTAAGGTTCGGTATACTTACTTCACTATAAACAAAGGCTCTGATACCAATCTATCACACCCCGAAACCGACAACGGAAACGTTCCGGGGCGGAGGACGTCATGCGTAGTATTACAACCAATGTACACAGCAAGCATAGTAAACACAACCATTACATTACATAGGAATATTTACATTTGTTTGAAAGTAAGGAAAAACATGTTTTATATATATATATATATATATATATATATATATACACACACACACACACATCAGTTTGAACAAAAGTAAAGACGAGACTTCTATACGCTCCGTCTTCTCCAAAAGAACGCGGGATACCTGTCTAACGAGCACCTGAGAACACAAGCAGTTTTTAAAATATCAGCATAAAGCTGGTGAGTTCATAAGCGGTTTGTTTCTGGTAAAGGGATAAGTTTCCTTTGGTTTTATGAAAAGTTGTTTCCCAAGAAAATCCCATATTTTCTTATAAAAGTAGTTTGGTTATTCATTTGTTAAATAGTCTATTCATGAAAAGTAAAGGCATCCCAGGAAAAACCCTTATTTTCCTTAAGTTGGTGGTTGGTTATCGATCCGGAATGAAGTGTACAAGTATCTACCATACTTGTAAAGTGAAGTTTCCTTGAAAGCCTGGTTATCCTTGAAAAGTACGTTAGTTTTAACACGTATATAAAACTAATAAGTAGGTAGTAAACTAACTCCTAAGGGTATTATTGATACCCTCTAGTAATCAAAACAGTTATTACTTTGAGGTTAGTTTACCAGGTTTATAATTACTAAAGTAGAACTCCATTATCTAAGTTGCGAGTTCCATAACCATACAATAAACTAGATATGGCTCGTAACGGGGTCAGTATCATTTTATGACTTTGTCACCCGTGGACCTGTCGGTCCCATTGTAGCTAGCAGCCAGGTGCGGGGTAGTCAGTCCCATATAGATCTATACACAAAGGTCACGTTCTCCCTCCGAGAGATTCCGGTTACAGGGGCGGTCCTCCACTCTCGTATCCCTGGGGATTGTTACCGAGGACGTGTCTCCAATCTTAAGATTAATGAATTTAAAAGTAATAATATGAAAAATCTTGTTTTATAAATGTCATGAAATCCTTTGTGAAATATAAAATATATATCATTTTATAATGAGTTTCACAAGTTTTCCTTGTTTTAGTTTTGAAAACAAACTCTACAAGTTAAATGGTTGGTAATACGGTTTTCTGTGTCAAAATCATACCGAACATGTAACATTTCATACGAAATAATAAGTTTTGAGTACAAGATTCCCTTGTACTTTTGCTTGTATCCCCCTCCCCGTTGAAAACATGAAAAACACGGAAAATGGTGTAGGGGTTTGAACTCACCAGACGAGAATGTGTCGGGTAGGATGCTAAGTGTCGTTTTACGGCTTGAACACGCGCGAGGGTCATATGAAACATGAAGTGATACATAATTGTATCCAATTAGAGAATTAACCACTAATTAAGTAAGATAATATACTCCGATGCGCGAAAACACTTTTGGGTGCTAAGAGGTCTTATATTGCACAAGGGAAGGTTCTAGGGTTGATTCAAAGGCTTAGGAAGTGATCGAGACTTGAAATGACCTTGGAAATGGAGTTTACGGTTCTTGAAAGACCCTTGGTGAGTTTACTGCCGTAAACACATGAGTTTACGGCCATAAACTCATGCTTGGTTCACTTTTGCATGATTTTGTGCCTCAAATGAAGGGATACAAGGTTCTAGGCACTTAGGCAAGCTTTTGGAGGTGTTTAAGGGCATTTTAAACACCTTAAAAAAAAGGTGTTTCTAGTTCATGAATGTTCATGGACCGTAAACTCATGTTTACTACCATAAAGACATGATTTTGGGGTTCTAAGTTCATGCATGCAAGTTTTTAAGTCATAGGTAAGCATTAGAAGGGTTTTGGAGGGGTTTCGGGGCTTCAAAACCCACTTATGGGAGTTTACGGTTTTGTGAGGAGTTCCCCAACCGTAAATACAAGCTTTTGAGGCTTTTGAATGATTCAATCACGAATTTTCATGCATACCAAGCTAAACAACAAGCTAGGAAGGATTACTTACGATTTTGGAGCTTGAAAGGGGCGTTTTTTGATCAAAAATCGAGTTGTAGAGAGAGAGAGAGAGAGAGAGTAGAGAGAGAGAGATTTAGTAGTGGGAAAAGTCTGAAATGTAGGCCCACTCATCCTTATATAGGGTTTGAGTTTGCGGCCAGGTGGGGATCCACCCGATCCCGACGTTAAACGGAGTTTATGGTCGTACTCGATTACATGGTCGTAACCCGACTTGGTCGTAAACTAAAAACTTTTCCAAATGAATTCGAGGGTGTTTCACGTGTTTTTATTTCGTATCGAAACTTATGAAAATAAAAATAAAAACATTAATTGATTTGCCTAACCCAAAACGTTAACAAAAATTTTTAATAAAAACGAGTTTTATTAACGGAAATGGGTTACAGCAACGGAATAAATACCAGGTTGTCACAAATTAGCTTAAATTACAAATAACTAATATCTTAAAAACGTTAAATCACTAGTAATTAACAATAAATATCTTAAAATTGTCAAATTTCACCATTTTCCAAAGTTAAACATAAGAAAACACTAACGCTTTTGTATATTAGAATTTTATCATTCTTTCATCCATAAAACTTGTCTTATTTTTAGTTTTTAATATATTAATAATTAATAATATAACTTGTATATAATATATGCAGTGCATTGCAGTTTTTTGTGGTTTTTGAAAACTAATAAACTCACTACACCGCAAATATGCGGTTTTTGAAAAACAAAAAACTTCACCATCGTTTTTTATTGCGGTTTCGATTAATCGGTTGTGATTAATGTGGATTTTGCGGTTAATTTTAATTGCACTGTGGTTTTTGCTCACCCCTACTACCACCTAACCTCCAAACATTCCCCGGTAACAACCATAAAATTACACACATCTATCGAGAGTGAAAAGTAAACTTTGAATGACAATTTAAATAGATAATAACTCTTCACTTGTTTCCATATAAATTATCATTCACGGTTCATTTTTCACATTTTATACATGTGTGTTAGCCAATGGTTGTTAACATGTAAGGTATGAATGTTTGTTTGTAGTTAGGTTAAGCAATAACTAAGTTCATCTTAATATCATACCCACAACAATGCATAGGAAGAACTTAGAGAGTTTGGGTGGTTAGGAAGCAATAGAGTACTTAGACCACTAATTTATTCTTAGAAATTAGCAACAAATGTATTTTCTTTTTTTATAATAAAAATAATTTTTATGTTAATAAATGACTTATTAATAATAATATCCATTAATTTCATGGTAATTTTCAAAAAATTCCCAATATTTTGGTTATTATGTAATTTATAGAAATGTCCCAAAATTTTGAGCAAACTAACGAAAAATGACAGAATACCGGCAAAATCTACGAAACCGGCCAAAAAGGGTTTTTTCGAAGTTTTAACCGGTATTCTGTGCTTTTTTGTAAATAAAATTTGGTTTGAGACTTTTTCATAAATTGGACTAAAGTTTTAGGACTTTTCTGGAGATTTCCTAAGTTCAAATTCATGATCTACATACCCAAAAAAAAAGTTTTCAGCAAACATAAAAGATCAATTACAATCTTCCTTGTTCTCATCATCATTCTCATCGGTCTTGTTGGTAGTTTTGGGGGTATTTTGTGGATGGAATTGAAATTGTGGTATTGGTGGTAGTTGAAAGTTAGGAATTATGGATGTCAATGAGTTGTTATACACATGTTGCATTTGTTGGGTTAATAAAACAACTTTGGAATTATCCCTATCTTGAGATTGGGATTTAGAAGATTTGGAATTTTTAGAATGGTGATTTGGAATTAAATTATTGTTGATGCTTGGTTTCCTTCCAACTCCGCGAACAAACCAATGTCTTTCACCGAGGCCACGAGTGAGACAATGTTCTTCATTTATGTGTTCTCCATCCCCGACCTCTTCTTGCATCTTCCTATACTACGCTTGAATCTTATCTTAAAATAAAAAAAATAAAATAAAATAAAATAAACATACATTAATTAAAACAAATAAACATACATCAAATCTAAACACTAAAATAATAATAATAATATACCTTAAAAACTATAATAATTGTAACATTCCGTTTAAATTACTTAAAATATATAATAAACCCGGAGCACCAAGATGTAAATTTATAATTTATATTATTTTATAATGGTCCTAAAACCAATATATTTAGCGGAGAGTTGCTTTCGAGGAGTCAAATGATATATTTTAGACTTTCGGGGGCAAAGTGTAATTTCGAGATGCACTTTGTAAAGATTTCTAGAAGTTAGGGTGTGTTTGGTAAGTATTGGACTTGATTTGAAAGAGATTTCAGAAGGCAAGCGCTAAATCGTACATTTTGGATTTGAATTTAGAAGGTTGTGAAGGAGAGGGACCAAAATTGCCAAATTCGTTAATAGTTTGAATGGAGTCACGGGACTTAAACCCGTGCCTTCCATTCCCGGTGACCATTGTTTCATTGAGCAACCCTAACCCTAATCTTTCCCCAGCCGCCACCATAAGAAGCTATTCCAGCCACCGCCACCGATGTCGAGTCCCGCCGTCTGCAACCTCGCCGTTGATTGTCGCTACAACAACCCCGACCGCCGGAGACGCCATGGACAACAAAAGATATGCAAGAACGGTGGAGCACGTTGCGTTCGTCGCATGTGGGTCGCAAGATACGAACAAACTGCCGGTAAGTCACCTGCTACCTCTCCCTCTCCTTTCCTTCGCTTTTCCCGGTGAGACAACGTTGTGCATGTCGGTTGCTGTCGGCGGCAGCCCTAGGGTTCTCGTGTTGCTCATTTCAGCGTCCTCATCCACCTAGTTGGTGGTTGGGAGTGGTGGTCTCGCATCATGAACAAATGGGGTTGGGTGATCGATTTTTTTTTGCTGGAAAGCAACCGCCACCACCGTTAGGTGGTGGCTGCCATTTCTTTTGTCACCACCAGCCACCGTGGGAGGGTGGTTGTGTGCATGATTTAGTGTGTGTGTGAGCCTAATTCATGAGTTTAATGTTGTATGGACATTCTTGGACAGGAAAAAACGAAGAGAACTCGTCACCGCCACCAGTTGCCGCCGTTCCGGGTGGTTGTGGACTTTCGGGTGCGTTTGGATTGATGTTTGGAGTGCTTTTGGTGTTGTGTTGGCCCAAGAACATGAACACCACCACCGTGAGGTGGTGGCTACCACCATGTGCCGCCGACGGCCACCACTAGGTTGGTTGTGTGTGTATGTGTGTTTTGTAACACCGTAAATTTTCAAGTAAATTTTTCGTTTAAAATCGTATATTTCTCTTAACATATTTCACATAAATCTCATTATTTAATTAAAAAATTACAATTCCATAATTGTTTGATTAAAATCTAGGATCTTTCAAAACATAACTCTTTCACTGGTGTTTACAATCGAGTCGATGCCTTCCCACGATCCTGAGAGAACCTGAAACATATAACACATAAGACGGTAAGCACGAAGCTTAGTGAGTTCCCCAAAATACCACACACAAATAATTAGCCACTCGAGGCTATAGCTCTGTAAGACCTTCCGGTCAATGTGTCTCAATGGGACCCTCCAGTCCCACAACTCGTTGGACCCTCTGGTCTGGTCTAAGTGAAAACCCTCCGGTCTCACTACTCGTTGAACCCTCCGGTCCGGTCTAAGTGAGGACCCTCCGGTCTAATAATTCGTTGGACCCTCTGGCCCGGTCTAAGTATATCATAATATAGCATGCAGTACATGTCACATAGAAGATGCATAACTCAAGCAATCACATAAGACCCTCTGGTCACACATAATTACCACTCTAGGTAAAGTATAGTGAGAAGACTAACCTCGACAATAAGCAAGCATCCTCGCACTCGAATCTCGATCTAGCCACCGCCTAACATATAGTATACTTATCTCAATAAATACTTGATTCTCAACTCTAAGCAACCAAATGTTATTCTTCTCTCTTTAACACTTGAATTGGGTAAAAGACCATTTTACCCCTCCATGGTCTCCATTACTCATGTTGACCAAACCCTAAAGTCAACAGAAGTCAAACTCGAGTCAACAGTCCATGTTTGACCCGACTCGTCGAGTGCACTCTTGCGACTCGTTGAGTCCCCTTGTCGATTTGACCCCCAACTCACCGAGTTATCGCACGATCAAGCGCATCGGTACAAACCCTCACCGACTCATCGAGTCAGGCCATGGACTCGGCGAGTCCCTTCGATCTGATTCCTCATTCAGAGGATTTCAAACAGATCTATCACTCCAAACACTAGATCTATCATCTCAATGCTCAATAAGCACGTAAAGCTTCGATATTTATGCTCATCCATGATGTTATTGCTTCAAAATGCTAATACAAGCCCTTCATGAATGATTAAGCCCAAAAACCCTCATATGGATGAATAAAGTTGGGACATCTAGACTCTAAGGACCTCACAAGGTCCAGATCTAAGGTCTAGACTCTTTGATAACTCATGCTACTCAAAAACCGAAACAAAAGATGGAAAAAAGACCTAAAACTCCATATATATGAGATCTATCCAAATTGAGAAGAAAGGTGTAGACTTCATACCTTCCTCAGGAGCTCTGGACAGTAAATCATTGGATCTAACAGCCTCACCTCCGGCTCCTTACTTAATAACATCATCCTCTTCTTCAAATGATGCACAAGAACCTCAATATAAGCTTCTCTATCACTCTCTAACTCAAATGACAATTAGGGTTTGCTCTCAAGGGTGTAGGGTAATTGATGAGACGAAATAGAGGCTATAAGTGTCCTTAAATATTGCCATAGGCCGGAGAATTTTAGGGTTTCCTTCAACAGCATTGACTCGGTGAGTCGACTCACAGACTCGTCGAGTCAGCTCATTAATCCATGTCATCAGCTGCGACTCTACTCGATGAGTTGAGGCACCAACTCGCCAAGTCACCCATGCAAACTTATATAGAAATTTTATACCTTGGAACTCGGATGTTACATGTTTGTATTAGTGTGTGTGTGTGTGTGTTATTTGGGTTTTTGATTTGTAATATTGTAATCGATGCGAAAATAATAAAAGAAACTCGTAACCACCACCGTGAGGTGGTGGCCGCCGCCGTTGATCGCCAGTACCTGAGGTGGTAGTGGGTGATGCCAGCCTTATGAAACCCTGATGGGCCTTATAACCTATTGAATCCCTAATTGATCTAAGGACTTTGTTTTGGGCCTATTAGGCTATGATTGGGCTGAAAACCCTAATTAGGTTTTAGAAAACCCTAATGTTGGAATTATTGGTTTGGACTTATCGGGACCCGTATTTTTGACCACTTGAGTGAAGATATGACTCAAGCTAATTTCATTGTATGTTTAGACTTAATGGATTAAGTCCTTAATGGGTTAAGCACTTAATGGGTTAAGTAGGAACACTTAACCCTAATCGTCATTTTATGTGAAAAACCCTAATTGGGTTTGGGTTATTGTTGGGTTATTTATTCGACTAATCTACTGTGGGCCTTTTTGGGCCAATTGGGAACATATTTATGGACTAAGGAAATTATTGGTCCTTCGGATAAGACCCATTAGAGAGGCTTGGGCCCAATTTGGAAAATTGGGCCATGATTGGGCCTTGAGGATTATTAGCCATTGGGCCATCAGAATGCTAATTGTTTGGACTAGAATAATTGTTTGGGCCTTAAAATAAGTCCATGTGGAGGTTTAGGACCAATTTGTAAAATTGGGCCATCTGTTGTGCCTTGGTTGACATTGGTCTTTTTAGGCCTTCAGGGTGTGAGTTTGGGCCTTGGTTTTTGTAACGTACGTGTTTCTAGGCTAGGCATTAATGATGATGTAATGGTTTAGGTTAACCTTTGTAACTCGTTTTGAAATAATAAAGATGTATTATTTGAGTGTGATGTGTTTATTGCTTAATTGTGTAACTTAATTTATTTAAGAATAAATATGAGTGTTAAAGTAAAATATTAGATAAACTCGATAACTATACCTACAGAGGTAGTTGTCGTGACAAAGATTCCGGATGTATAAATAATGCCAAAATCCGAGTTATAACGAAGAAGTTATGACCTGACGAAGTTTCGCAACATAACCGGTACAACACTATGTGACGGAAATATTGAATTTACGATAGAGCGATAATTAGCCTTAGTGATCTAAACGAAAGTCCTAGAATACGTTAAACCGAGAGCATACATAAAAAGAACGTCTAAATTTGACTTCGTATGAGGAAGTTATGATTTTTCTAACTTTCGACTTAGCAATATGCAGCCCAAAATTCGAATATGAGATCAAGTGATTTCTAGCCGAAACAATCTAAACGAGAATCGAAGATCTCGTCAGTAGCAGTCCAACGGTAAAAATACAGATGAAAACGGACGTCAGATGAAGAAGTTATGAATTTCTAATGGAGTTTTCCTGCCCCAGCCTACTAAAAATAATATAATAAAAATAAATTCAAAATTGGCCGACGAAGTCTAACCGAGAGTTGTAGAGCATAATCTCACCTACGTGTGGATATAAAGAACGTCGAAAACGGAGCTCGTATACGAGAGATGTGAATTTCTGAATTTCGGAACACAAACTTCGAGGCCTGTGTCAGAGTTCACGACGTGAAAAGGTGTTGGACGCCTTCCATAGCAAGTGGAATGATGACGAACGCAATGACCTATGCCTGACCAAACTCACGGCGTGAATCCAAATAATCAGCCCTATAAATAGAAACCAAAGGGCAGCCGATTTTGGTTGCTACTTTCTTACTCTCTCACTCCCGATACCCTCTTTAGCCCTCTTGAAGCACCCCCGAAGCCCCGGTATCATCCCGACACCCGAGGCAAGTCCCGACGATCCAAAGATCCCGAGAAGAAAAGATTTTTCGAGCTGAAGCTCTACCGGCGAGAAGCCCGGTGTGTGAAGATATCCCGGATTCATCGAAGAATTACTACTTGAAGAGTCGTAGTGTTGTCTGACAATCGTTTTATCAAGTGAGTGCATAGTCTCTTTCATAAACACGATTTTAATGTAAGTATTGTTTGAATGTATAAAATATAAGTTTTGAGAGAGTGTATAACCCCTTTCTTCTAACACATAGGTATGAAGTATCTTCTATAGAATATGTATTATGTGTATATGTATTATATGTGTATTTGGAGTGAGTAATTAATGAATATTTTATATAGGTTTTAAGTTGTATATGAATGTATAAGTATATTGTTATCTACTAAAATGTTGGGTAAAACATGGGTAGATAGTTGACTTGTGATAAAATGATGAGAGGTCTCGATGTTGTTGGTGATTCAGTCATCTAGCGGAGTTTAGATGACTACCACGAACTTTTCTAGACAGTCTAGTGGAATGCTGACAGGCTCGCCACTTGTAGGTGTTAATGAACTTGAGTGTTCATTTGTTGTACTCCATCCCCCACATTGTTGCCTTGTTTGACATATATTTCTTAGGACCCCCGAAGCATGTGTTGTCGCCCCGATGAAAATCCTTAGGCTAGGTCCCTTGTGATAATTGTTTTAGGGACATAAAGTGAGGAAAACGGGAATGGGTAATTGGGTTATCGTTGGATGATGAAATTAATATAATTATTTATTGTGGGTTTAAAACCCTATATGCTCACAAGCTCCCAAGCTTGAGCCACTCAGTTTTATTTGTATTACAGGTAGTAGCGCGGGAGCATAAGTTGGATTAATCACCAAGTTATTTTGTTTATAGGCCTGTAGATGTAAATAACCGTTGTAAGGCTTATAATGTGTCGTTTATGCTTTTGGTTTGTATCGGAACATGACATCCCGAGTTTTGTTATATATGAAACTACATTTCTTTAACAAATGCTTTGATAAACTTTATTCTATCATATTGTGTTTTTGGAACAAATTCTACAACTCTTTTAATCAAAGGATTAATCTGAATTTTTTTAAAAGCATAAATTAAAGCGGTCTTTTCTAGCCGTGAATTTAGGGATGTCACAGTTTTGAACCAAGCTAGGTTAGGGGTAAAATGGTCCATTTACCCTAAGTGTAGATTATGGTTGTGTATTGGTACCTAATTATTAATTGTGTGTCGTTTTGATGATTGACAGTTTGGGAACCTGTCAACCCGCAGCTAGAGTTTATCCGCGGGACTACAGTAGTGCAAGGTGAATCTCCTCATGTGACAACCGGAAAACTTCTGGTCAAAGTCAAAGTCAAGTCAAGGTCAATGGACCATCTGGTCAACTCAACTAGTGCTTATATGTTAGGATATTCTTTATGTTTCCTAATGTTCAACTATAATCTAATGAAAAGTAACACTTGAAAGTCTCAAAAGTTCAAAATGTAAAACCCTAATTTGATTTAGGGAAGTAACAGCTCTTTAAAGCACTATTGACTTCCCTTCGGGGGTGTATAACACTCAAAATAGAATGTATCTAAGTCTAAGGACCTTGCACTACGAAGAAAACACTAATAAAGGCTCTCGGCAAAGTCTCTCCCAATCTCCCCTACTGTATCTCTCTCTCTCTCTCTCTCTCTCTCCTAATCTCCAAGGAAATGAAGTCTTTTCTCAAATCTCTCCAAGGAATATCAAATCTCTCCTAAATCACTCCAATAATATGGAATCTCTCCCAAATCTCTCCAAGAATGTGAAATCTCTCCCAGTATGTGAAATATCTCCCAAATCTATCCCAGTATGTGAAATCTCTCCCAAATTTCCCTAAATATCTTCCTTAGTCGAAAACAACCCAAAACCGGAGGAGAGAACACAAAAGGACCCTCTTGGTCTGGAGCCCTCTTGGTCCTGAAACTCTTAGTCTGGAACCCTCTTGGTCTAGAATGCCTTTTAAGGAACCAAGAGGACTCGCTAGTTCGGAATTTCCCCCTAGCTTCAGACCGTCTCGCATGACACCGGAAAATCTCGCATAGGGCTGCTCCGGGAACGCCTACACTCGCTTCGGAAGCCTCGGTCCGGACCTGCTGGCGACTTCGCCTGCGAGAAAGTGCTTCGGAAGTTACTGTGGACTCTGGAATTTGGAGGAGAGCTTCGGAACTCACCCAGCACCTTCGGAAATTGTGATACAACTTCAAATTTTTCCCTAGAGTGCCGGAATTCACTATTTAGCCCCGGATTTTGGACTATTCCGGACTATTTCAGCATTTTAAGGTATTTTGAGGTTGGGAATCACACCAAACGCATGTTTTTCTTAACTAAGACCACTAAGACCCCCATTTTATACCAAAATCAATTATTTTAATATATTAATATAAAATAGAACCCAATATTTTAAGGAGATTTTAAGCAAATAAAGGGGTTTGACTTTATGATGGGATGTCGATTCCTCATTTCCCATATAACTCCCATATCAACACACATTATCCATAAGAAAAGGAACCTTACCCACAAGTTTTCTATGCATCAATTCACTCCCTTATCCCCCCCCCCCCCCCTTCAGATACGTAAATCTCTTTTCTCCCTTATCCCACTTCTCAATTTCTCATCCAGTAAACTCCCAAGAATTCTCTCAAACTCCTTCAAGACTCAAGCTTCATTCCTTCAAGGAAAATTTCCAGAATCTTTGGTAAGTGTTCATCCTCCTTGAATAGTGATTTTTCCTCACCATTCCTAAGATTTCACTATACTTACACCTAAATTTATTCTTAGAATTTTTTTGAAATTCAAAGAACACTTCCAAGTGCTAGAACTTGAAAACTCCTTACATTTCTTCAAATCACCCAACATGCTCAACCAAGTTAAGCTTCATACCCCCACCTTTTTCCTTAGTTTTTGTTGATTTTGGGGGAGAGTACAAGTCACCTCTTGTTCTAAATTCTTGAATGATTACATGTGTACGTGTGTTTAATATGTGTGTTGAAATATTATTTGTTTTATTTTTTTTATAACTCTCTGTGAACGTGAAGTCTCACAGAACCCATGAAAATAAATAATATTCTAATCATTATGTGAGTAATACAATTTACAAAATGAGCCTCCCAAGTTTTTGGGGGTGGTTAACATGCATCCTTGTATCCATGCTCTTCATATTTAGAGATGAAAGTTGTTGAAATAGACCTTGAAAGGTTGACACTAAGTCTAGAAATTTCGAAATTTGAGCTTGATGTTCCATAAATGACTTTTTGCAAACTGTTAAGGGGTTCGTTATAAAAATTGGATATAAGTGTTCTTACCTAGAATATATGCAAATAGAAAATTTATGACATGAAATTTTGTATGTCATAAAGCTACTATCATAATTTCACAGAAGTCATTAGTTTCACACAAATCATGACTTAACATTTTCCCGGTAAATGGGGTCTCACTTAGTAATATATAGAGAGGAGAGCCATTTTATCTGAAATCGTTAATATTGAATTGATTTGATAAATACTTAGAGCGGATCATTTTCAATAAATAAAACAAAACGGAATATCTAGTCAACAAGTACAACTAGTATTCATTATTTGATAAATAATGATTTTCACCGCTTTGCGTGAAACTATAAGTATTCTAGTCAGATGAAATCTTCACAGTACATATATTATATACAGTATTGTACACCTTAAGTCCTGTAAGAGTTATAACTAGAGTCTCCTGGAGGGAGAGCAGGAAATTGTGTATAGATCTATACGGGGTTACCACCCCGCACCTTCGTTGTTCGCTACAGCTAGACCGGCCAGTCTAGGGTGAAAAATGTCTTGAACAAAACCGACGCCTGAAGAACGTCATAACATGCAATCTGTCATATTAGTATGGTTATAACAACTCACTAGAATATATCAAAAATGTTATTATACAGATTTCATCTTCGGTTAAAAATCAATTATTCTGACTACCTCAATGAGACTTTTTCGCACCCGTGTTATGTTATTACCAAAATTAGTATTTTAAACATCAGAAAATATAGGATTTTCTGGAGAAATGATTCGTATGATTTTGGAAAATAATGAATTAAGACAGACATGCAACTGTACTCGATTTGAAACAAGAACTACAACCATTTGATAAGAAAATATTGGATTTTCTGGATTTTTAAACTATCATCAAACTTTTTATACTCAAATACTTATAAACTCACCAACATATTTTATGTTGACGCTTTTCAAATGACTTGTATTCTTAGGTAATTAATAAGAAGGTTATGGATTGCGGACTCAAGCTTCTTTTGTTGTATTTTGGGAAATTTGCTTACTTATGTTTCGTTTGTGTACACTTGGAAACATAAACATGATGTAAAACAATGTAATCTTGTCATATTTATGTATTTTGTTTGGATTTGCTATGTTTCAATTATATGCAATTGTTATGATACTACACAATGAAGTCACCTGCCTCAGGACGTTTCCGCCGTTCTGGTCTGGAGGTGTGACCGATTGGTATCAAAGCATTGTTTATAGTGAACTAGTATATCTAACCATACAAGATATACAACTATAAATACAATGGGACTAGAACACTCTGACCAAAAAGTAAATATGCTTTCTAGGATTATATCATGACAAGAACAAACAATATAACTTAAAGGTTGAATACTACAGTCAAACTTAGACAATATGTAATCATATATAGGATAAATATAACCTGATCAACTATATTTATTCTAGATATGACCAACATGTGTTTGGGAGTGGTAGTAGTGTTGCAACAAACCTAAAGCCTCCCAACTCATCATCCAAAAGTTTTAAGAACCAAACCTAAAATTATTAAAATACTATAGGAGTATTTTGGCATCTTATCTATTTTCTTGTACTCATATATTCTCGCACAGACTTTATGGTAGGCTTTCACCTCCCTGGCAACCCATACTTTCCCAATCCAGGGAATAGGGGTTGGATTGTGTCACACCCCGAAAACCGAAGGCGGAATACATTTCCGGGGTTGACTACCGTGTTGAGTATCAAATCCAATGTACATAGTAAGCAAAGTAAAACAATCATTACATTACATAATAACAGTTTTACAGTTGTTTCAAAAGTAAAGTTTGTACAGTTGTGATACATAGTATATATAGACAAAATGTAATGGGTCTTCATGTACACCGTCTTCATGCAAAAGGATCTTCAGGTACCTGTTCTAACGCTGACCTGAGAACACAAGTGGTTTGAAAATCAGCATAAAGCTGGTGAGTTCATAAGCGGTTTTGTTTTACGGAAATGTATCGGTTTCCTTTCTGTTTCTGAAATGTTATGTACTCCAAGAAAATCTCGTATTTTCTTAAAAGTTGGTTATTGTTTCACAAATGTAAAGTATAGTAAGTTTGTACACTGAAAACATATTTACTCATGTGAAAATGTGTAGTTGGTTATCTGACTAGTTATACTGTTCTGTTTACTTATCAGGTATTACCAGGAAAGTCCCATACTTTCCTTATTGTATGTTACAAATTGTAAAAGATGTAATGTTATCCATTCTATGACTCTTTCTAGTTATGTAAGTGTTACCCAGGAAAGCCCCATGCTTTCCTGCATGTATGTATCTTATGTAAACGATGTGAAAGATGTAAGAAATATAATCGTGATTTGATTCCATGTTTTCCCAGGAAGGTCCCGTACCTTCCTGAATGTTAGTTACAGTAAGTAAAAGATGTAAAAGGTGTAAACGATGTGAAAGATGTATGAAGAAATCCATTATTACTGTAAGTAAATCTCTGTTATCCTGATTGCGAGTTCCATAACCATACGATAGACTGAAACCTGTGGCAATAAGTAGTCCACATGTGGCAATAAGTCGTCCACATACTTATGACTTTCGTCACCCTTGAACCATTTCGGTTCGGCCGTAGCTAGCAGCCAGGTGTGGGGTAGTCAGCCCCGTATAGATCTATACACTCAAGTCACGCTCTCTAAATACCAGAGATTCTGGTTATGGGTGTAGTCCTCCACTCGCGTAATCCAGGTGGAGTGTTCTCCGAGGACGTGTCTCCAATCATACCGGAATAACAAATTTACTAGTAATAATATGAAAATCCTCCACTCGCGTGTGTGCGTGGAGTGTTACCGAGGACAAAATAGTGTACAGGTATTATATTCAAATGTTTTAATGTCATGCTTTTAACTGATAAAATGTGGAAAACCCTTTGTGAAATACGTGTAAAACATACTAGTTTAAAGGCTTATTTCACAAATATATGTTACATAATCTGTATGTTCGATTTGTTATCGGTTGTATTTATCAGTTATAAAAGCATAAGAATATGAAACACACATTTGAAAACATGTTATGAGTACAAGAATTCCCTTGTACTTTGCTTGTGCTCCCCCCTAAAAACAGTGAAAACAGTGAAAAGGGGTAGGGGTATGAACTCACCGGACTCGGAAACGTGTCGGTTTTGAATGCTAGACGTCGGTTCGGGGTTTGATTACTCGCGATGACCCTATGTAAAATGATATAATGTCCATATATATACAATTAGAGATACATTCACTAATCATATGGAACATTGCACTCCAAATGAGGTTAAACACCTCAAAACGAGTGTTTGGAGTGACCCGGGTGACATCTTCGGACTTGTAATGAAACAACCCAAAAATACGACCCAAAAATTTTCGTTTTTAATACCATCAAGTATAATCAGAGTATCATATAAATAAACCATGCGTGATATGCCCCAAAATATAATAAAGTACTGTGCGGAAACTGTAACATACTATATCCAAAAACAACAACTAAATCAAATCCAGACTAAAGCTGAAACGGTGGTGTGTGCGATGCCGTCATCCAGAGCTCTTCCCTTTGCTTGCGGAAGTACCTGAAACCAAAACTGAAACTTTAAGCATGAAGCTTAGTGAGCTCCCCCAACTTACCACATACCATACAACAACATATAAACACATATTGGGCCTTGCCCACTGCATCGGGTCGGGGCCCGGAAACTGCATCGGACCGAAGTCCGGAACTGACTGGGACCTTGTCCCCTGCATCGGACCGAAGTCCGGAACTAACTGCATCGGACCGAAGTCCGGAACTGACTGCATCGGACCGAAGTCCGGAACTAACTGCATCGGACCGAAGTCCGGAACTGACTGCATCGGACCGAAGTCCGGAACTGACTGCACATAGCATAGCATATCATAACAATTTATACTGCATACTGCATCGGGCCGTGGCCCGGAACATAAACACATACACATAGCACATAAAACATGTCTGAACCACGAAGGCATCAAACATACTAACTACTACACCGGACCGAAGTCCGGGACTACTGCTAACTGAACGGGCCGGCATTGTGGCCTTAGACCCGTCCCTACTGGAAGGAAACTCACCTCGTAAGCTAGCAGATGAGTGTGCGGCTCGGAAAGCTAACGGCTGCTGCTCCTGAATCTCCTCGGCTACAAATCCATAAACACACTCAATCAATCACTAGCACTACACTCAGGGTAAAATGACTCTTTTACCCTTGGTCAAAGTTGACTTACTCAGGGCTGACTCGCCGAGTCGGGATATCCGACTCGCCGAGTCCTAGACTCTCCGCTCAACTCTTACATGCTGTTACTCGTCGAGTGTGGCATCGACTCGACGAGTACCCTTTGGATCCAAGAACTCAGATGATCTTCATCCGACTCGCCGAGTCAGATGAACAGACTCGACGAGTTGTTCTTAATCCTCAAGGAGATTGCCTTGGACTCGCCGAGTTGTATGAACAAACTCGCCGAGTCCCTCCATCACTGAGTCTACTCTTAACTCGCTGAGTCCACTCCCTAACTCACCTCGTCCACTCGACACTGAAGAAACTGAAGAACTCGGGACTCGCGACCTGACTTGTCGAGTCGTTCTTCCGACTCGGCGAGTCGCCGCCATGCAACATATTTTTACTCGATTTCTCTTGAATCCAACACATGCAAATGATAGATCTAGGTCCATTAAGCTGTTTTACCACGTAAAGTTTCCAACTTTACGTGCACAACCACATGAATGAGGGAAATAAGACTAAAATATGCACAATAAGGGTAGTTCCATGGCTAATAAGCAATGTAACTCCAAAAAGACAGTGGATCTGGACTCTACAACACTCCAACACTCAGATCCAAAGGTATTTTGGCTTAATAACACATTCAAGCAAGCATAAAGCTTGGAACAAGCATCAAATAGCCCTTAAAAGAGCTCTAATGGAAGTTTAAGCATGAAACCAGAAGAGAACTCTGAAAATACCTCAATAAGTTCACACTTGATCTTGGATCTTGGCACTAGAACTCGTTTCCTTGCTTCCTTCTTCTTCTCCTCTTCACCCCTTCACAAAATGGAACAAGATCACTTATAAGCTCACAAGAGGGAGGTTTAGGGTTTCTCACAGTGCTCTCAGGGGGAAAGTGACGAGATGGAGGCTATAATGGGGGTTTAAATAGTGAGCAAACCCGGGGAGTTAGGGTTTCACCCAGACGGACGGACTCGCCGAGTCCGGGGCATGGACTCGCCGAGTCGCCGGCTCCCGCGTGCACAAGATGCGCGACCCGACTCGGCGAGTCAGGCTAGAACTCGCCGAGCCCCTCTTGAAAACTTAACCCAATTCAAATTAATTAACATACCGGAAACGGGTCGTTACAATTCTCCCCCACTTGCTTCAGACTTCATCCTCGAAGTCTGCTACAGCTGGATCTGCGAATAACTCCGGGTAGTGCGTTCTCATTTCTTCTTCAGCCTCCCATGTCCATTCAGACCCCTTCCGATGCTGCCACTGCACCTTTACCAGCTGAATTACCTTGTTCCTCAAGGTCTTGGTCTTTCGTTCCAAAATTGCTATCGGCTTCTCGATATAATTCAAGCCGCTATCGACCTGGATATCCTCCAAGGGAACGATCGCTGTCTCGTCCACTAAACACTTCCTCAACTGCGACACATGGAAGGTGTTGTGTATCAAACTGAGCTCCTCAGGAAGATCTAACCGGTAAGCAACCCGACCCACCCGGGCCAAAACCCTGAAAGGACCAATAAATCTGGGGCCCAATTTGCCCCTCTTCCGGAACCTGATGACACCTTTCCAAGGTGAGACTTTCAGAAGAACCATGTCTCCTACCTGGAACTCCAAGTTTGAACGCCTCTTGTCGGCGTAGCTCTTCTGTCGACTCTGCGCAGTCTGCAGTCTACTACGGACATGCTGGATCAGTTCCGTCGTCTTGAGCACCACTTCAGTGCTCCCCATAACCCGCTGACCAACCTCGCCCCAACAAATCGGGGTCCTGCACTTCCTGCCATATAACATCTCAAAAGGAGGTCGATCAATGCTCGCATGATAGCTGTTGTTATACGAGAATTCCGCTAAGGGAAGATACGTATCCCAACAGCCCCCAAAATCCAGAACGCATGCCCTAAGCATGTCCTCGAGAGTCTGAATCGTCCTCTCGCTCTGCCCGTCAGTCTGAGGATGAAAAGCGGTGCTGAAATGGAGACGAGTACCCATCTCGTCGTGAAACCGCTTCCAGAATCTGGACGTGAAGCGAACATCTCGGTCCGACACTACCGATACCGGCACTCCATGACGTGCCACAATCTCTCGCACATAGATATCGGCTAACCTTTCCGCCGATATACTCTCCTGGATCGGAATAAAATGGGCACTCTTCGTCAACCGATCCACCACTACCCATATCGAATCTACTCCACGTGCGGTCCTGGGAAGTTTGGTGATAAAATCCATGGTGATGTCCTCCCATTTCCACACGGGAATATCCAACGGCTGCATCTTGCCGTGAGGTCTCTGGTGCTCTGCCTTGACCTTCCAGCAGGTCAAGCACCTCTCAACGTACCAAGCGACGTCCCGCTTCATGCAGGGCCACCAAAAATCAGGTCGAAGATCTCGATACATCTTCGTCGCCCCTGGATGGATAGAAAATCGAGACTTATGAGCCTCGTCCATCAATACCTGTCGTACCCCACCCCAGTACGGTACCCACACCCTACCATGAAGCGTCATCAAACCCCGACTGTCGTAGTCGAACGAAGCTACTCGACCCACTATCCTCTCGCACTTCTGCCTCTCCTCCTTGAGACCCTCCATCTGGGCCTCCTTGATCCGCTCCAACAAAGGAGTGATTACCGTCATCCTCATACACAAATCCCTGATAGGGGCCGCCGACACCTTACGGCTCAGGGCATCGGCCACCACGTTGGCCTTCCCTGGATGATACAGGATCTCACAGTCATAGTCCTTCAGCACGTCCAACCATCTCCTCTGTCTCATATTCAAACTCGGCTGATCCATAAGGTATCGTAAACTCTTGTGGTCCGTGTAGATAGTACAGCGGACCCCATACAGGTAATGCCTCCAAATCTTGAGGGCAAATACAACTGCCCCCAGCTCCAAGTCGTGGGTAGGATAATTAGCCTCGTGAGGCTTCAACTGTCTCGAGGCATAAGCCACCACATGACCTCGCTGCATCAACACTGCTCCCATACCTGAGATCGAAGCATCACAATAGACCACGAAATCCTCAACACCCTCTGGCAAGGTAAGGATCGGAGCCTCGCACAATCTCTGCCTGAGAGTCTCGAACGCCGCCTGCTGCTCAGGCCCCTAACGAAAAACTACCGACTTCTTGGTTAGTCGGGTGAGCGGCACTGCTATCTTGGAGAAATCCTGAATAAACCTCCGATAATACCCTGCCAATCCTAGGAAGCTCTGAATCTCAGATGGAGACCTCGGGACCTCCCACTGCATCACGGCCTCAATCTTGGCCGGGTCAACCAAAATACCCTTCTGATTAACGAGATGCCCAAGAAACTGCACCTCGCGTAACCAGAACTCGCACTTGGAGAACTTAGCGAACAGTCTCTCCCTCCTCAAAGTCTCCAACACCTCCCGCAGGTGCTCCTCGTGCTGTCCCTGCGTCTTGGAATACACCAAGATGTCATCGATGAACACTATCACTGACCGATCCAGCATCGGTCTACACACGCGGTTCATGAGATCCATGAACGCGGCTGGGGCATTGGTGAGCCCAAATGGCATCACCACAAACTCATAATGACCATACCGGGTCCTGAAAGCAGTCTTCTGTACATCCTCATCCCTGACCCTCATTTGGTGGTAACCGGAGCGTAGGTCGATCTTGGAGAACCAAGACGCTCCCTGGAGCTGATCAAACAAGTCATCTATGCTCGGAAGTGGGTAACGGTTCTTCACCGTTACCTTGTTCAACTCCCGGTAGTCAATACACATCCGATGCGACCCGTCTTTCTTCCTCACAAATAAGATCGGCGCTCCCCAAGGCGAACTGCTCGGTCGAATGAAACCCTTGTCTAATAGCTCCTGAAGCTGTGTAGACAACTCCTGCATCTCAGGGGGAGCAAGTCGATATGGTGCTTTGGCTATCGGAGCCGCACCAGGAACCAGGTCGATCCTGAACTCAACCTGCCTCTCAGGAGGTATCCCCGGCAAATCCTCGGGAAACACATCCGGGTAATCTCGAACAATAGGAACATCATCGATCGTCATCTTGCCCTTATCTCGGGCATCCAAGACGTAGGCTACATAACCGGCGCAACCCTGCTGAACGTAGCGCCTCGCCCTAGCGGCAGAGCAGAAGGTCAATCCTCGCTGGGGCCTCTAGCCCTGAACCACTATCTCTCCCCCACTGGGAGTGCGAACCCTCACTAGCTGAAGCTCACAATCAATCACCGCCCCATTGGGGCTTAGCCAATCCATTCCCACAATAACTTTATTCCCGCGCAGGGGAATCGGAACCAAATCCACTGAAAACTGCTCCTCAAATATCTGAAGGGAACACCCTCTATATACTTTGTCGACCCTCACGGTCCTATCATCTGCTATCTCAACCTCTAACGGACAATCCAGTTCCCCCGGAGCTCTGCTAAATCTCTTGCTAAGCGCAAGCGATACAAATGATCGGGTGGCCCCCGAGTCAAACAATACCAAAGCAGGGATGCCGTTCACCGAGAACGACCCTAAATAAAGCGTACCATCAAATAATATTCAAACGATATATTAATAATTAAGAGATGAAAGAAATATACATACCCGTCACCACATCAGGAGTCGCTCGCGCCTCCTCTGCTGTCATCTGAAATGCCCTGCTCTTCGCCACCGGCGCATCAGCTCGGCCCTGACGGCCATCTGTGATCCTCAAAGTAGCAGGGGCGGGTGCATGCACCTTCCCTGCTGCAGCTAAACTGGGACACTGGGACCTTTTGTGTCCCCTCTGATTGCACTGAAAGCAAATCAGATCCGATGCTGTAACCGTAGTGGCAGGGGCCGTACAATCCCTACTCATATGCCCGGTCCGACCGCACTTGTAGCAGCCGGAACTCCCTGCCTTGCACGCCCCCCTCGTGCAACCTCCCACACTTGCCACATCGACCGTGGCTCTGCTGACCCCTGGACCTGTGATCTGAAACCTTGGGCTTTTTGCCCACACTGCCTGCACCCGAAACCGCCTCCGGTTTCCTCTTCCTCTCCATCTCGAGATCAATCTCCCTCTCTCTGGCTCTAGCAATCATGTCGTCCAGTGTTTTGCAACTGGACCGGCTCACAAACATACGAATGTCGCTCCGCAACATCTCGTGATAACTGGCCTTCTTCATCTCCTCGTCTGCTGCATACTGAGGAACAAGAAAGGCCCGCTCCCTGAACTTGGCGGTGATCTCCGCCACTGTCTCGGTAGTCTGGGTAAGATCCTGGAACTCCCTGGCTAAGTGTTGCACCTCAATGACCGGTGCGAACTCCGCTCTGAACCTGGTAGAGAAATCAGCCCAGGTCATGGCATCCAATGCCGCATCATCCCCGATGGTATGTCCCACCTCCTCCCACCAGTCACGTGCCCTGTCCTTCAGGAGACAGGACGCCAATCTGACCTTGTCCCCCTCGGGACATCTGCTAGTGCGGAATGCGTTGGCCACATCCGCCAACCACCTGGTACTCGCTATGGGGTCCCGTGCCCCGTGGTAGTCAGGAGCCCCGCATGCCCTGAACTCCCTGAAAGTGAGTGTGCGCGACCCCATCACGGCCGCCATCTCAGTACGGAAGGTACTCAGTCTCTCATCCATCATCTCCAAAATGCCCTCCTTGATCGAACCGAAGATCACAGGAGTCTGCTCACGTATGATGCGAGTAATCTCAGAAGAAAGGAACTCTCTGGTCTGCTCATCCATCTGTCCGACCTCCGGGTCGGATCCCGATCCTGATCCTCCTCCGGCATCTGAACTGCCGGCTGCTGGCCTCGGACGCAAAACTACCATTCTGAAACATATCATAACAACATCAGAACATTGAAATATTTCAAGGGATCATGATACGACTACTAGCTTCCTGGTCTAATCTTGGCCTTCCTTGATTCGAGTACGGATCCTCTGCTTCCAGTAGTATGGGCCCCTACTACCTTCCACATCTATCCATACTTTCCTCAAGAACTGCCTCGACTTCCCCAAGTCACTTCTACCGCTGCTATTCTCTGCTACTCTCACCCTAGGCTTGCCCTAGAGAAAACTCGAGCTCAATACGACTGGTCCTCAGCTGCTGTAGGTCTCCTTGCACTGCCAGTTAGCCATCACCTAAACACCATCACATGTGATGAGGATCGGATAATCCTTCAAGTAAAAGATCCGTCCCTACAACGGTTGGACTCAAACAAGAGCTGCGCAGTAGGGCCAGTTCCAGCACTCTGGGATTATTCAAACCTGATTACATGTGGTGTGACGTGTCCACCTAATGGCTAACTCCCATTACTCGGAATCCCACTAAGCACAAAGCAAGCAGCATTCGGACAAGGGAAACAGACTCACGCAAGCTATCCTTATAACAAGAAACTGCACTAGCATAGGATGCTAAGCTCATACTATCAGGCATAACCTAAACAGGCTATCCTACTGCTGTCTACTCAATTCTAGCATGCAATATTCATAGAGCTGTAACACATAAGCAGGCACATAAGGCGTTCTCTCTACACCCTTCGTCCTATTCTAGCATGCTGTTCTACTAAACTGAAATTGAACAAATAACTTGTATGGGTAATTTGGGAGTACTTACTTGAGCTCGGTTGACCGCATGCACACACCTCTTTCTTAAAACAATTCTTTTCCTTCTAAGTGTTTTCAAAATTCTTTTGTAAAAACATTTTATTAAAAATCTTTTATTTCCCTTTAGTTTGATTTCAGATACACCCGAGAGTGTATCCGAATCCCTCAAACCAGGGCTCTGATACCAACTTGAAACAACCCAAAAATACGACCCAAAAATTTTCGTTTTTAATACCATCAACTATAATCAGAGTATCATATAAATAAACCATGCGTGATATGCCCCAAAATATAATAAAGTACTGTGCGGAAACTGTAACATACTATATCTAAAAACAACAACTAAATCAAATCCAGACTAAAGCTGAAACGGTGGTGTGTGCGATGCCGTCATCCAGAGCTCTTCCCTTTGCTTGCGGAAGTACCTGAAACCAAAACTGAAACTGTAAGCACGAAGCTTAGTGAGCTCCCCCAACTTACCACATACCATACAACAACATATAAACACATATTGGGCCTTGCCCACTGCATCGGGCCGGGGCCCGGAAACTGCATCGGACCGAAGTCCGGAACTGACTGGGACCTTGTCCCCTGCATCGGACCGAAGTCCGGAACTAACTGCATCGGACCGAAGTCCGGAACTGACTGCATCGGACCGAAGTCCGGAACTAACTGCATCGGACCGAAGTCCGGAACTGATTGCATCGGACCGAAGTCCGGAACTGACTGCACATAGCATAGCATATCATAACAATTTATACTGCATACTGCATCGGGCCGTGGCCCGGAACATAAACACATACACATAGCACATAAAACATGTCTGAACCACGAAGGCATCAAACATACTAACTACTACACCGGACCGAAGTCCGGGACTACTGCTAACTGAACGGGCCGGCATTGTGGCCTTAGACCCGTCCCTACTGGAAGGAAACTCACCTCGTAAGCTAGCGGATGAGTGTGCGGCTCGGAAAGCTAACGGCTGCTGCTCCTGAATCTCCTCGGCTACAAATCCATAAACACACTCAATCAATCACTAGCACTACACTCAGGGTAAAATGACTCTTTTACCCTTGGTCAAAGTTGACTTACTCAGGGCTGACTCGCCGAGTCGGGATATCCGACTCGCCGAGTCCTAGACTCTCCGCTCAACTCTTACATGCTGTTACTCGTCGAGTGTGGCATCGACTCGACGAGTACCCTCTGGATCCAAGAACTCAGATGATCTTCATCCGACTCGCCGAGTCAGATGAACAGACTCGACGAGTTGTTCTTAATCCTCAAGGAGATTGCCTTGGACTCGCCGAGTTGTATGAACAAACTCGCCGAGTCCCTCCATCACTGAGTCTACTCTTAACTCGCTGAGTCCACTCCCTAACTCACCTCGTCCACTCGACACTGAAGAAACTGAAGAACTCGGGACTCGCGACCTGACTTGTCGAGTCGTTCTTCCGACTCGGCGAGTCGCCGCCATGCAACATATTTTTACTCGATTTCTCTTGAATCCAACACATGCAAATGATAGATCTAGGTCCATTAAGCTGTTTTACCACGTAAAGTTTCCAACTTTACGTGCACAACCACATGAATGAGGGAAATAAGACTAAAATATGCACAATAAGGGTAGATCCATGGCTAATAAGCAATGTAACTCCAAAAAGACAGTGGATCTGGACTCTACAACACTCCAACACTCAGATCCAAAGGTATTTTGGCTTAATAACACATTCAAGCAAGCATAAAGATTGGAACAAGCATCAAATAGCCCTTAAAAGAGCTCTAATGGAAGTTTAAGCATGAAACCAGAAGAGAACTCCGAAAATACCTCAATAAGTTCACACTTGATCTTGGATCTTGGCACTAGAACTCGTTTCCTTGCTTCCTTCTTCTTCTCCTTCTTCACCCCTTCACAAAATGGAACAAGATCACTTATAAGCTCACAAGAGGGAGGTTTAGGGTTTCTCACAGTGCTCTCAGGGGGAAAGTGACGAGATGGAGGCTATAATGGGGGTTTAAATAGTGAGCAAACCCGGGGAGTTAGGGTTTCACCCAGACGGACGGACTCGCCGAGTCCGGGGCATGGACTCGCCGAGTCGCCGGCTCCCGCGTGCACAAGATGCGCGACCCGACTCGGCGAGTCAGGCTAGAACTCGCCGAGTCCCTCTTGAAAACTTAACCCAATTCAAATTAATTAACATACCGGAAACGGGTCGTTACAATTCTCCCCCACTTGCTTCAGACTTCGTCCTCGAAGTCTGCTACAGCTGGATCTGCAAATAACTCCGGGTAGTGCGTTCTCATTTCTTCTTCAGCCTCCCATGTCCATTTAGACCCCTTCCGATGCTGCCACTGCACCTTTACCAGCTGAATTACCTTGTTCCTCAAGGTCTTGGTCTTTCGTTCCAAAATTGCTATCGGCTTCTCGATATAATTCAAGCCGCTATCGACCTGGATATCCTCCAAGGGAACGATCGCTGTCTCGTCCACTAAACACTTCCTCAACTGCGACACATGGAAGGTGTTGTGTATCAAACTGAGCTCCTCAGGAAGATCTAACCGGTAAGCAACCCGACCCACCCGGGCCAAAACCCTGAAAGGACCAATAAATCTGGGGCCCAATTTGCCCCTCTTCCGGAACCTGATGACACCTTTCCAAGGTGAGACTTTCAGAAGAACCATGTCTCCTACCTGGAACTCCAAGTCTGAACGCCTCTTGTCGGCGTAGCTCTTCTGTCGACTCTGCGCAGTCTGCAGTCTACTACGGACCTGCTGGATCAGTTCCGTCGTCTTGAGCACCACTTCAGTGCTCCCCATAACCCGCTGACCGACCTCGCCCCAACAAATCGGGGTCCTGCACTTCCTACCATATAACATCTCAAAAGGAGGTCGATCAATGCTCGCATGATAGCTGTTGTTATACGAGAATTCCGCTAAGGGAAGATACGTATCCCAACAGCCCCCAAAATCCAGAACGCATGCCCTAAGCATGTCCTCGAGAGTCTGAATCGTCCTCTCGCTCTGCCCGTCAGTCTGAGGATGAAAAGCGGTGCTAAAATGGAGACGAGTACCCATCTCGTCGTGAAACCGCTTCCAGAATCTGGACGTGAAGCGAACATCTCGGTCCGACACTACCGATACCGGCACTCCATGACGTGCCACAATCTCTCGCACATAGATATCGGCTAACCTTTCCGCCGATATACTCTCCTGGATCGGAATAAAATGGGCACTCTTCGTCAACCGATCCACCACTACCCATATCGAATCTACTCCACGTGCGGTCCTGGGAAGTTTGGTGATAAAATCCATGGTGATGTCCTCCCATTTCCACACGGGAATATCCAACGGCTGCATCTTGCCGTGAGGTCTCTGGTGCTCCGCCTTGACCTTCCGGCAGGTCAAGCACCTCTCAACGTACCAAGCGACGTCCCGCTTCATGCAGGGCCACCAAAAATCAGGTCGAAGATCTCGATACATCTTCGTCGCCCCTGGATGGATAGAAAATCGAGACTTATGAGCCTCGTCCATCAATACCTGCCGTACCCCACCCCAGTACGGTACCCACACCCTACCATGAAGCGTCATCAAACCCCGACTGTCGTAGTCGAACGAAGCTACTCGACCCACTATCCTCTCGCACTTCTGCCTCTCCTCCTTGAGACCCTCCATCTGGGCCTCCTTGATCCGCTCCAACAAAGGAGTGATTACCGTCATCCTCATACACAAATCCCTGATAGGGGCCGCCGACACCTTACGGCTCAGGGCATCGGCCACCACGTTGGCCTTCCCTGGATGATACAGGATCTCACAGTCATAGTCCTTCAGCACGTCCAACCATCTCCTCTGTCTCATATTCAAACTCGGCTGATCCATAAGGTATCGTAAACTCTTGTGGTCCGTGTAGATAGTACAGCGGACCCCATACAGGTAATGCCTCCAAATCTTGAGGGCAAATACAACTGCCCCCAGCTCCAAGTCGTGGGTAGGATAATTAGCCTCGTGAGGCTTCAACTGTCTCGAGGCATAAGCCACCACATGACCTCGCTGCATCAACACTGCTCCCATACCTGAGATCGAAGCATCACAATAGACCACGAAATCCTCAACACCCTCTGGCAAGGTAAGGATCGGAGCCTCGCACAATCTCTGCCTGAGAGTCTCGAACGCCGCCTGCTGCTCAGGCCCCTAACGAAAAACTACCGACTTCTTGGTTAGTCGGGTGAGCGGCACTGCTATCTTGGAGAAATCCTGAATAAACCTCCGATAATACCCTGCCAATCCTAGGAAGCTCCGAATCTCAGATGGAGACCTCGGGACCTCCCACTGCATCACGGCCTCAATCTTGGCCGGGTCAACCAAAATACCCTTCTGATTAACGAGATGCCCAAGAAACTGCACCTCGCGTAACCAGAACTCGCACTTGGAGAACTTAGCGAACAGTCTCTCCCTCCTCAAAGTCTCCAACACCTCCCGCAGGTGCTCCTCGTGCTGTCCCTGCGTCTTGGAATATACCAAGATGTCATCGATGAACACTATCACTGACCGATCCAGCATCGGTCTACACACGCGGTTCATGAGATCCATGAACGCGGCTGGGGCATTGGTGAGCCCAAATGGCATCACCACAAACTCATAATGACCATACCGGGTCCTGAAAGCAGTCTTCTGTACATCCTCATCCCTGACCCTCATTTGGTGGTAACCGGAGCGTAGGTCGATCTTGGAGAACCAAGACGCTCCCTGGAGCTGATCAAACAAGTCATCTATGCTCGGAAGTGGGTAACGGTTCTTCACCGTTACCTTGTTCAACTCCCGGTAGTCAATACACATCCGATGCGACCCGTCTTTCTTCCTCACAAATAAGATCGGCGCTCCCCAAGGCGAACTGCTCGGTCGAATGAAACCCTTGTCTAATAGCTCCTGAAGCTGTGTAGACAACTCCTGCATCTCAGGGGGAGCAAGTCGATATGGTGCTTTGGCTATCGGAGCCGCACCAGGAACCAGGTCGATCCTGAACTCAACCTGCCTCTCAGGAGGTATCCCCGGCAAATCCTCGGGAAACACATCTGGGTAATCTCGAACAATAGGAACATCATCGATCGTCGTCTTGCCCTTATCCCGGGCATCCAAGACGTAGGCTACATAACCGGCGCAACCCTGCTGAACGTAGCGCCTCGCCCTAGCGGCAGAGCAGAAGTTCAATCCTCGCTGGGGCCTCTCGCCCTGAACCACTATCTCTCCCCCACTGGGAGTGCGAACCCTCACTAGCTGAAGCTCACAATCAATCACCGCCCCATTGGGGCTTAGCCAATCCATTCCCACAATAACTTTATTCCCGCGCAGGGGAATCGGAACCAAATCCACTGAAAACTGCTCCTCAAATATCTGAAGGGAACACCCTCTATATACTTTGTCGACCCTCACGGTCCTATCATCTGCTATCTCAACCTCTAACGGACAATCCAGTTCCCCCGGAGCTCTGCTAAATCTCTTGCTAAGCGCAAGCGATACAAATGATCGGGTGGCCCCCGAGTCAAACAATACCAAAGCAGGGATGCCGTTCACCGAGAACGACCCTAAATAAAGCGTACCATCAAATAATATTCAAACGATATATTAATAATTAAGAGATGAAAGAAATATACATACCCGTCACCACATCAGGAGTCGCTCGCGCCTCCTCTGCTGTCATCTGAAATGCCCTGCTCTTCGCCACCGGCGCATCAGCTCGGCCCTGACGGCCATCTGTGATCCTCAAAGTAGCAGGGGCGGGTGCATGCACCTTCCCTGCTGCAGCTAAACTGGGACACTGGGACCTTTTGTGTCCCCTCTGATTGCACTGAAAGCAAATCAGATCCGATGCTGTAACCGTAGTGGCAGGGGCCGTACAATCCCTACTCATATGCCCGGTCCGACCGCACTTGTAGCAGCCGGAACTCCCTGCCTTGCACGCCCCCCTCGTGCAACCTCCCACACTTGCCACATCGACCGTGGCTCTGCTGACCCCTGGACCTGTGATCTGAAACCTTGGGCTTTTTGCCCACACTGCCTGCACCCGAAACCGCCTCCGGTTTCCTCTTCCTCTCCATCTCGAGATCAATCTCCCTCTCTCTGGCTCTAGCAATCATGTCGTCCAGTGTTTTGCAACTGGACCGGCTCACAAACATACGAATGTCGCTCCGCAACATCTCGTGATAACTGGCCTTCTTCATCTCCTCGTCTGCTGCATACTGAGGAACAAGAAAGGCCCGCTCCCTGAACTTGGCGGTGATCTCCGCCACTGTCTCGGTAGTCTGGGTAAGATCCTGGAACTCCCTGGCTAACTGTTGCACCTCAATGACCGGTGCGAACTCCGCTCTGAACCTGGTAGAGAAATCAGCCCAGGTCATGGCATCCAATGCCGCATCATCCCCGATGGTATGTCCCACCTCCTCCCACCAGTCACGTGCCCTGTCCTTCAGGAGACAGGACGCCAATCTGACCTTGTCCCCCTCGGGACATCTGCTAGTGCGGAATGCGTTGGCCACATCCGCCAACCACCTGGTACTCGCTATGGGGTCCCGTGCCCCGTGGTAGTCAGGAGCCCCGCATGCCCTGAACTCCCTGAAAGTGAGTGTGCGCGACCCCATCACGGACGCCATCTCAGTACGGAAGGTACTCAGTCTCTCATCCATCATCTCCAAAATGCCCTCCTTGATCGAACCGAAGATCACAGGAGTTTGCTCAAGTATGATGCGAGTAATCTCAGAAGAAAGGAACTCTCTGGTCTGCTCATCCATCTGTCCGACCTCCGGGTCGGATCCCGATCCTGATCCTCCTCCGGCATCTGAACTGCCGGCTGCTGGCCTCGGACGCAAAACTACCATTCTGAAACATATCATAACAACATCAGAACATTGAAATATTTCAAGGGATCATGATACGACTACTAGCTTCCTGGTCTAATCTTGGCCTTCCTTGATTCGAGTACGGATCCTCTGCTTCCAGTAGTATGGGCCCCTACTACCTTCCACATCTATCCATACTTTCCTCAAGAACTGCCTCGACTTCCCCAAGTCACTTCTACCGCTGCTATTCTCTGCTACTCTCACCCTAGGCTTGCCCTAGAGAAAACTCGAGCTCAATACGACTGGTCCTCAGCTGCTGTAGGTCTCCTTGCACTGCCAGTTAGCCATCACCTAAACACCATCACATGTGATGAGGATCGGATAATCCTTCAAGTAAAAGATCCGTCCCTACAACGGTTGGACTCAAACAAGAGCTGCGCAGTAGGGCCAGTTCCAGCACTCTGGGATTATTCAAACCTGATTACATGTGGTGTGACGTGTCCACCTAATGGCTAACTCCCATTACTCGGAATCCCACTAAGCACAAAGCAAGCAACATTCGGACAAGGGAAACAGACTCACGCAAGCTATCCTTATAACAAGAAACTGCACTAGTATAGGATGCTAAGCTCATACTATCAGGCATAACCTAAACAGGCTATCCTACTGCTGTCTACTCAATTCTAGCATGCAATATTCATAGAGCTGTAACACATAAGCAGGCACATAAGGCGTTCTCTCTACACCCTTCGTCCTATTCTAGCATGCTGTTCTACTAAACTGAAATTGAACAAATAACTTGTATGGGTAATTTGGGAGTACTTACTTGAGCTCGGTTGACCGCATGCACACACCTCTTTCTTAAAACAATTCTTTTCCTTCTAAGTGTTTTCAAAATTCTTTTGTAAAAACATTTTATTAAAAATCTTTTATTTCCCTTTAGTTTGAGTTCAGATACACCCGAGAGTGTATCCGAATCCCTCAAACCAGGGCTCTGATACCAACTTGAAACAACCCAAAAATACGACCCAAAAATTTTCGTTTTTAATACCATCAACTATAATCAGAGTATCATATAAATAAACCATGCGTGATATGCCCCAAAATATAATAAAGTACTGTGCGGAAACTGTAACATACTATATCCAAAAACAACAACTAAATCAAATCCAGACTAAAGCTGAAACGGTAGTGTGTGCGATGCCGTCATCCAGAGCTCTTCCCTTTGCTTGCGGAAGTACCTGAAACCAAAACTGAAACTCTAAGCACGAAGCTTAATGAGCTCCCCCAACTTACCACATACCATACAACAACATATAAACACATATTGGGCCTTGCCCACTGCATCGGGCCGGGGCCCGGAAACTGCATCGGACTGAAGTCCGGAACTGACTGGGACCTTGTCCCCTGCATCGGACCGAAGTCCGGAACTAACTGCATCGGACCGAAGTCCGGAACTGACTGCATCGGACCGAAGTCCGGAACTAACTGCATCGGACCGAAGTCCGGAACTGACTGCATCGGACCGAAGTCCGGAACTGACTGCATCGGACCGAAGTCCGGAACTGACTGCACATAGCATAGCATATCATAACAATTTATACTGCATACTGCATCGGGCCGTGGCCCGGAACATAAACACATACACATAGCACATAAAACATGTCTGAACCACGAAGGCATCAAACATACTAACTACTACATCGGACCGAAGTCCGGGACTACTGCTAACTGAACGGGCCGGCATTGTGGCCTTAGACCCGTCCCTACTGGAAGGAAACTCACCTCGTAAGCTAGCGGATGAGTGTGCGGCTCGGAAAGCTAACGGCTGCTGCTCCTGAATCTCCTCGGCTACAAATCCATAAACACACTCAATCAATCACTAGCACTACACTCAGGGTAAAATGACTCTTTTACCCTTGGTCAAAGTTGACTTACTTAGGGCTGACTCGCCGAGTCGGGATATCCGACTCGCCGAGTCCTAGACTCTCCGCTCAACTCTTACATGCTGTTACTCGTCGAGTGTGGCATCGACTCGACGAGTACCCTCTGGATCCAAGAACTCAGATGATCTTCATCCGACTCGCCGAGTCAGATGAACAGACTCGACGAGTTGTTCTTAATCCTCAAGGAGATTGCCTTGGACTCGCCGAGTTGTATGAACAAACTCGCCGAGTCCCTCCATCACTGAGTCTACTCTTAACTCGCTGAGTCCACTCCCTAACTCACCTCGTCCACTCGACACTGAAGAAACTGAAGAACTCGGGACTCGCGACCTGACTCGTCGAGTCGTTCTTCCGACTCGGCGAGTCGCCGCCATGCAACATATTTTTACTCGATTTCTCTTGAATCCAACACATGCAAATGATAGATCTAGGTCCATTAAGCTGTTTTACCACGTAAAGTTTCCAACTTTACGTGCACAACCACATGAATGAGGGAAATAAGACTAAAATATGCACAATAAGGGTAGATCCATGGCTAATAAGCAATGTAACTCCAAAAAGATAGTGGATCTGGACTCTACAACACTCCAACACTCAGATCCAAAGGTATTTTGGCTTAATAACACATTCAAGCAAGCATAAAGCTTGGAACAAGCATCAAATAGCCCTTAAAAGAGCTCTAATGGAAGTTTAAGCATGAAACCAGAAGAGAACTCCGAAAATACCTCAATAAGTTCATACTTGATCTTGGATCTTGGCACTAGAACTCGTTTCCTTGCTTCCTTCTTCTTCTCCTTCTTCACCCCTTCACAAAATGGAACAAGATCACTTATAAGCTCACAAGAGGGAGGTTTAGGGTTTCTCACAGTGCTCTCAGGGGGAAAGTGACGAGATGGAGGCTATAATGGGGGTTTAAATAGTGAGCAAACCCGGGGAGTTAGGGTTTCACCCAGACGGACGGACTCGCCGAGTCCGGGGCATGGACTCGCCGAGTCGCCAGCTCCCGCGTGCACAAGATGCACGACCCGACTCGGCGAGTCAGGCTAGAACTCGCCGAGTCCCTCTTGAAAACTTAACCCAATTCAAATTAATTAACATACCGGAAACGGGTCGTTACATGTAATGGCACTAGGGACTTGGGACTAGAGTTTACTCTCCATAAGCAAACATTTAAATGAGTTTACAACCATGAAACACACTCACACATGAGTTTACGACCGTAAACTCATGTTGGTGTGGTTTTGAGTGTTTAAGGGCTCAAATGGACATAGAGGATGCTAGAATGGATTATCTAAATTGCCTTGGAACATTTGGAATGAGTTTAAATCATCAAAATGATTATTTTATGGGAGTTTACGGCCCAGTATAGGCTCCTGGCCATAAACTCCTTAATCTTCATGAAAATGATGCTTAATGTTGTTAAAACAAATCACATGTGATTACTAGAATTATTCCAAGACCTTACATGAGTTTTATGGGACATTTGAGGGGTGTTATGGAGTTTACGGCCCATGAGACCCTCCTCATGGCCGTAAACTCTAATGTAGGGTCATACAAAGTGTTTCAAGGTCTAAAACTTGCATAGAAGGGCTTCTAAAATTCATCTAAAGGCTTTAGGGGTGTTTAGTTTGCATTCTAACACCAAAAGTTTTGGAGTTTACGGCCCAAGAACAAGCCTTGGCCGTAAACCCTTATAAGTCCCACAAATGATGTGTTTTAGGCCCTTAAAGCATTTTTGGTTGGTCCCTTGATTTATTCCCAGGCTTTTGGTGGTGTTGGATGGCTTTCTAACACTTTAGAATTGGTTTTATGTCACATTTTGGGGAGTTTACGGCCCAAGCACTATCCTTGGCCGTAAACTCACATAAGTCCCATAAAATTCATGTTTCAAGTGTCCAAATGCTAAAACCAAGGTCCTACAGTTCATATCTAAGCCATAGGAGTGATTTGGAAAGGTTTTGGGGCATGAAAAACCCCTTTTACTTGAGTTTACGGCCTAAGCTTATGCCTTGGCCGTAAACTCCTTTAAATGGCTCAAAATCATAGTTTTAAATGTTCTAAGTCCATATCTTGAAGTCCCATAGCCATATCTAAAGTCCAATTGAGTTTAGGAAGGAGTTTAAGGGCTTAAAACCCCATTAAATGGAGTTTACGGCCCAAGCTTGCTCCTTGGCCGTAAAATCATGTTCTTGGACCTAAAACTCAATTATTTCATCAATTTTGAAGGCTAAAGGTGTTGAATAACATGTTGGGGAGGTTACCTTAAGGATTTGAAGCCTTAAACTTGTGATTTGGATCTTAATTCTAGCTTGAGGAGAGAGGTTGTAAGAGTTTAGTGAGAAACTTTCCAAAAGGCTTCAAATGAAGTCTTAAACACATTTATATAGTGTTCAAGTTTTGGACACGGTGGAATTTTACCCGATACCGGCGCTAGACGGAGTTTTTGGTCGTACCCGATTAAGTTACCGTAACCCGATACGGTAAATTCTAGAATTATTCCGATCACCTAAGTTGGGTGTTAAATTGATTTCTAAATGTATTAAGACACCTATTAAGTCATTTTAAATGTGTACTAATTAATGACTTAATTAAATGGAGAAATCGGAAATCGGAAATCGGAACGACGATCGGTTGCGTGAAAGAGTTACATTAAAATGATGCGGAAATTTCGGGTTGTTACATTATCCCCCCGTTAGAGGGAATTTCGTCCCGAAATTCAAGTTTAGAACATAAGACAAGATACAAATCATGGATAAGAAAAGAGTTGTGGATACTTCTGTTTCATGGAGTCTTCCCGTTCCCAAGTGAATTCCGGTCCCCGCTTGGCATTCCAGCGAACCTTCACTAACAGGATGCGACTTTGTTTTGTACGTTTGACTTCTTGATCCATGATTTCGATCGGTTCCTCCACAAAGTTGAGGTTTTCATTGATCTCGATCTCGTCTAAGGGAATTGTTAGGGTTTCATCGGATAGGCACTTTTTAAGATTTGAAACATGAAAGACAGGATGAATGTTACTGAGTTCGTGAGGTAAATGAAGTTTATAGGCAACCGGACCAATCCTGGAGAGGATTTCAAAGGGTCCAATATACCTCGGATTAAGTTTCCCACGCTTGCCAAAGCGTACAGTGCCTTTCCAGGGCGAGACTTTTAACAGGACACGGTCTCCAACCTGGAATTCTAGTGGTTTCCTACGATTATCAGCGTAACTCTTCTGACGATCACGTGAGGCTTTCAGTCGGTTACGGATTTGAATGATCTTTTCGGTGGTTTCGTGGATGATTTCAGGACCAGTGAGAGCACTGTCGGGGACTCGACTCCTGGCTAACTGTGTATCCCCCACCTCGGCCCAGCACAGAGGGGATCTGCACTTACGACCGTATAGGGCTTCGAACGGAGCAGCCCTAATGCTGGTATGGTAACTGTTGTTGTACGAGAACTCGATCAAGGATAGATTTGTATCCCACGACTTTCCAAAGTCAATGACACATGCCCGAAGCATGTCCTCCAGGGTTTGGATTGTTCTCTCACTCTGTCCATCGGTCTGAGGATGATACGCCGTGCTCATATCTAGTTTGGTTCCAAGGGCTTTCTGAAGAGATTGCCAGAATCTGGAGGTAAACCTACTATCTCGATCAGAGATAATGGAAACAGGTACACCGTGAAGACGTACTACCTCCTGGATGTAGATTCGCGCGAGTCTCTCCATCTTGTATGATTCTTTGATTGGGATGAAGTGAGCGGATTTTGTCAAACGATCGACAATTACCCAAATGGTATCGTGTCCACTAGAACACTTGGGTAGTTTGGTGATGAAGTCCATGGTAATCATCTCCCATTTCCACTCGGGAATCTCGGGTTGTTGGAGCAGACCTGAAGGTTTCTGATGTTCGACTTTGACTTTGGCGCAAGTCAGACACTTGCCCACAAATGTAGCTATATCAGCTTTCATGTTTGGCCACCAGTATTGTTTCTTTAGATCCAGATACATCTTGTCCGAACCTGGGTGAACAGAGTATTTGGTTCTATGTGCTTCCTCCATGACTATTTCCCTGAATCCTCCGGATTTGGGAATCCAGATTCGATTCATGAAACAGTGAACTCCGTCACCTCTAATCTCAAGTTTCTTTTCCATTCCTCTCAAGGTTTCATCTGACACGTTTTCAGGTTTGAGGGCCGCATACTGAGCTTCTCGGATTTGCGTAGGTAAGTTGGAATGGATGGTCATCGTCTGGTTCTTCACTTTGTGGCTTGTACTATCCTTTCGGCTAAGGGCATCTGCTACCACATTGGCCTTACCGGGGTGGTAATGGATTTCACACTCATAGTCACTGAGTAATTCTACCCATCGCCGTTGCCTCATATTTATGTATTTTTGATTAAAGATGTGCTGCAGACTCTTGTGATCAGTGAAGATTGTGCACTTGGTTCCGTAGAGATAATGTCTCCAAATCTTCAATGCGAAGACTACTGCTCCTAGCTCCAAGTCGTGTGTGGTATAGTTGATCTCGTGTGCTTTTAGCTATCTAGAGGCATAGGCAATCACCTTTCCTCTTTGCATAAGCACACAGCCTAATCCTTGATTAGACGCATCGCAATAGACAACGAAGTCCTCTGTCCCTTCAGGTAGAGACAGAACAGGCGCGCTGCATAAGGCTCTCTTCAACGTTTGGAATGCAGTTTCTTGCTTATCACTCCAACAAAAGGGTACACCTTTCTGTGTTAGAGTGGTTAAAGGTTTGGCGATTTTGGAAAAATTCTGAATGAATCGTCGATAGTAGCCGGCTAGGCCCAAGAATTGACGAATTTCCGTGGGCGTTTTCGGTGCCGACCAACTCTCTATCGCTTTAATCTTGGAAGGATCTACATGAATACCCTCCTCGCTTACTACATGACCGAGGAAAGTTACCTTTCGTAACCAGAATTCACATTTGGAAAATTTTGCGTAAAGCTTTTCGGATCTAAGAGTTTCTTACACTAGCCTCAAGTGCTGTTTATGGTCTTCTTCACTTCGGGAGTAAACGAGGATATCATCAATGAACACGATAACGAATTTGTCTAGGAAGAGACGGCACACCCGGTTCATCAGGTCCATGAACACAGCAGGTGCATTGGTTAGACCGAAGGGCATCACTACAAACTCGTAGTGTCCATACCGAGTCCTAAAAGCTGTCTTGGGAACATCATTCTCCTGGACTCGTAACTGATGGTACCCCGACCGAAGGTCTATCTTAGAGAAATAACTGGCTCCCTGGAGTTGATCGAAGAGGTCGTCTATTCTTGGAAGAGGATATCGGTTCTTAACGGTTAACTTGTTCAACTCACGATAGTCGATACACATCCGAAAGGATCCATCTTTCTTTTTGACAAACAGAATCGGAGCTCCCCAGGGTGAGGAACTCGGCCTAATGAATCCTTTACTGAGTAACTCATTGAGTTGACTGGATAACTCCTGCATTTCTGCGGGAGCTAAGCGATACGGGGATTTTGCTACGGGAGTAGCTCCAGGAATTAGGTCAATACGGAACTCGACCTGACGTTCGGGAGGAATCCCTGGAAGTTCTTCGGGAAACACATCGGGAAAGTTATAGACTTCGGGAATGCTCGCGAGGTCTCTAACTTCTTGTTTCTCGTTGATCACATGAGCTAAGAATGCAACACACTCCTTTCGAAGGAGTTTTCGAGCTTTGATGCAAGAAATGATATGAAGGTTGGAACTGGGTTTATCGCCATAGATTATGAGAGTTTAATTCGAAGGAAGATTGAGACGGATAGCCTTTTCGTAACAAAGAATGTCAGCATGATTGGGACTCAACCAATCCATGCCAACGATAACATCAAAGCTCTTAATGGAAACGGGCATGAGGTCTATAGGAAATGAGTGATCATTTAGGGTAAGCGTACAACCTATGAATACGTCGTTAGCGCTTTCTTTCTCACCATTAGCCATCTCGACGGTAAACGTTTCAGTTAGTGGTTGAGGATTTGGTTTTAGATTATGTTTGAATGCATGACTAACAAAACTCCTTTCAGCACCCGAATCGAAAAGAATACTAGCATGTGAATTGTCGAGAAGGAACGTACCCGAAACAACAGTGGGATCAGCAACTGCTTCCTCCCGTCCCATGGTTAGGATCCTTCCAGTGTTACCAGCAGTTGACTTCTTGGGACAATCCCTTTTAAAGTGCCCAACTTCGCCACAGTTGTAGCAGGCTTGACTGACACCTGCTCCCGATGATTGGTTGGCTGATTGAGTAGGGGTTCTGCAGTACCAAACTGTGTGCCCTTTCTTACCACAGTTGGTGCAAGACAATTCTCGACAGGGACCAGGATGATGATGGTATTTACACTTGTCACATAGAGGGAGGTTACCAGCATATTTACCGGTAGGAGTTGAGGCTGTGGATCCCATGGCAGAAACAGCAACAACAGGAGTAGCAGTAGCAGCATGGACTGCTACCGTCTGTTGTTTCTTAGATGATCCTTGAGAAGATTAACCTTTCTTCTTTTTCCAGAACTTCCTCTTTTCACCACTCCTTTGAGTCGGCTCAGAAGTGGTAGTGATTTCCTTGACATCGTCGTTATGATCAATCAGAATTTGTGCTAAGGTCTTGGCACTATCATAGGTATCCGGACGAGCAGCCAAAACATGACTCTTTATCGGTTGAGATAATCCCCAAACGAACCTTTCGATCTTTTTGTTTTCAGGAGTGACTAACCCCGGGCAGAGAAGTGCAAGATCATCAAATCGGGAAGTATATGCAGCAATGTTGGAACCTTTCATCTTCAGGTTCCAGAGCTCGTGTTCTAATTTCTGCATTTCACCACGGGGGCAATACTCAGCAATGAGAAGTTCCTTCATGGCTTCCCAGCCCATGGAATTGGCTACGGGTAAGGTTAGAGATTTGACTCGGCCATTCCACCAAGTCAAAGCTTTATCCGCGAAGGTACAGGCTGCAAATTTGACCTTATCGGATTCTGCGCAAGTACAGATTTCAAAGATGGACTCGATTTTCTCGAACCATCGAGATAAAGAAATGACACCTCCAGTGCCATTAAAGGATGTTGGTTTCGCATTCATGAAATCCTTATAGGAACCCCCTCTTTGGTGTCCCTGGCTACCCTCAGGGTTTTGAGATTGAGTACCACCACCTGAACCACTAGGGTTCATTTGTGACATAGCTGCTACCATTGCAGCTGTCATCATTGTCTGGACTGATGCTAAGTCAAACTGAGGAGGAGGTGGCGGCGAAGAAGGATTGTCGTTGTTCTTTGAGCTAGGTCTCTTTCGGGGAGGCATCTTGATCTAATAAGATCAAGAAAGAGAGGATGGTAAGTCCTCTACATTGAATCGACAGATATGAAAGTTATATGATTCGAGTAAGCGATAAAGCAGGAAAGAGTTATCGAATAGATAATTTATCGCTAAGAGTGATCACAGAGAACTACTCGAATGAGGGTTATTACAGAGGATCGAGGTCGAGAAATACTCCCATAGTATTTCATGAGTTGTTTACGACAATGATTCGATGTTTGGGATATTAGGGTAAATTTTAGGCATGTCACATACCACAGTCACTCCCAAGCACATGTTGGCCGTGTCTCGAATGAATATAGTTGGCCAGGCCATATTGACCCTAGACACGACTACATAACTGTCCAGGTTTAACCGTAGTACACAACACCCATTTACTTATGTTCTGTTCTACTTGTGGTTACGGATGGCGATGGTTCGGTATACTTGTATATTTTTGAAAATACTTATATTTTGAAGATACTTTTAATTCAGAGCACTTAGGCCCTTTAGTGTTTATAGTTTTATACCATGTAAGGTTTGGTATACTTTATTCACTATAAACAAGGGCTCTGATACCAATCTGTCACACCCCGAAAACCGAAGGCGGAATACATTTTCGGGGTTGACTACCGTGTTGAGTATCAAATCCAATGTACATAGTAAGCAAAGTAAAACAAGCATTACATTACATAATAACAGTTTTACAGTTGTTTCAAAAGTAAAGTTTGTACAGTTGTGATACATAGTATATATAGACAAAATGTAACGGGTCTTCATGTACACCGTCTTCATGCAAAAGGATCTTCAGGTACCTGTTCTAACGCTGACCTGAGAACACAAGCGGTTTGAAAATCAGCATAAAGCTGGTGAGTTCATAAGCGGTTTTGTTTTACGGAAATGTATCGATTTCCTTTCTGTTTCTGAAATGTTATGTACTCCAAGAAAATCTCGTATTTTCTTAAAAGTTGGTTATTGTTTCACAAATGTAAAGTATAGTAAGTTTGTACACTGAAAACATATTTACTCATGTGAAAATGTGTAGTTGGTTATCTGACTAGTTATACTGTTCTGTTTACTTATCAGGTATTACCAGGAAAGTCCCATACTTTCCTTATTGTATGTTACAAATTGTAAAAGATGTAATGTTATCCATTCTATGACTCTTTCTAGTTATGTAAGTGTTACCCAGGAAAGCCCCATGCTTTCCTGCATGTATGTATCTTATGTAAACGATGTGAAAGATGTAGGAAATGTAATCGCGATTTGATTCCATGTTTTCCCAGGAAGGTCCCGTACCTTCCTGAATGTTAGTTACAGTAAGTAAAAGATGTAAAAGGTGTAAACGATGTGAAAGATGTATGAAGAAATCCATTATTACTGTAAGTAAATCTCTGTTATCCTAATTGCGAGTTCCATAACCATACAATAGACTGAAACCTGTGGCAATAAGTAGTCCACATGTGGCAATAAGTCGTCCACATACTTATGACTTTCGTCACCCTTGAACCATTTCGGCTCGGCCGTAGCTAGCAGCCAGGTGTGGGGTAGTCAGCCCCGTATAGATCTATACACTCAAGTCACGCTCTCTAAATACCAGAGATTCTGGTTATGGGTGTAGTCCTCCACTCGCGTAATCCAGGTGGAGTGTTCTCCGAGGACGTGTCTCCAATCATACCGGAATAACAAATTTACTAGTAATAATATGAAAATCCTCAACTTGCGTGTGTGCGTGGAGTGTTACCGAGGACAAAACAGTGTACAGGTATTATATTCAAATGTTTTAATGTCATGCTTTTAACTGATAAAATGTGGAAAACCCTTTGTGAAATACGTGTAAAACATACTAGTTTAAAGGCTTATTTCACAAATATATGTTACATAATCTGTATGTTCGATCTGTTATCGGTTGTATTTATCAATTATAAAAGCATAAGAATATGAAACACACATTTGAAAACATGTTATGAGTACAAGAATTCCCTTGTACTTTGCTTGTGCTCCCCCCTGAAAACAGTGAAAAGGGGTAGGGGTATGAACTCACCGGACTCGGAAACGTGTCGGTTTTGAATGCTAGACGTCGGTTCGGGGTTTGATTACTCACGATGACCCTATGTAAAATGATATAATGTCCATATATATACAATTAGAGATACGTTCACTAATCATATGGAACATTGCACTCCAAATGAGGTTAAACACCTCAAAACGAGTGTTTGGAGTGACCCGGGTGACATCTTCGGACTTGTAATGGCACTAGGGACTTGGGACTAGAGTTTACTCTCCATAAGCAAACATTTAAATTAGTTTACAACCATGAAACACACTCACACATGAGTTTACGGCCGTAAACTCATGTTGGTGTGGTTTTGAGGGTTTAAGGGCTCAAATGGACATAGAGGATGCTAGAATGGATTATCTAAATTGCCTTGGAACACTTGGAATGAGTTTAAATCATCAAAATGATTATTTTATGGGAGTTTACGGCCCAGTATAGGCTCCTGGCCATAAACTCCTTAATCTTCATGAAAATGATGCTTAATGTTGTTAAAACAAATCACATGTGATTACTAGAATTATTCCAAGACCTTACATGAGTTTTATGGGACATTTGAGGGGTGTTATGGAGTTTACGGCCCATAAGACCCTCCTCATGGCCGTAAACTCTAATGTAGGGTCATACAAAGTGTTTCAAGGTCTAAAACTTGCATAGAAGGGCTTCTAAAATTCATCTAAAGGCTTTAGGGGTGTTTAGTTTGCATTCTAACACCAAAAGTTTTGGAGTTTACGGCCCAAGAACAAGCCTTGCCGTAAACCCTTATAAGTCCCACAAATGATGTGTTTTAGGCCCTTAAAGCATTTTTGGTTGGTCCCTTGATTTATTCCCAGGCTTTTGGTGGTGTTGGATGGCTTTCTAACACTTTAGAATTGGTTTTATGTCACATTTTGGGGAGTTTACGGCCCAAGCACTATCCTTGGCCGTAAACTCACATAAGTCCCATAAAATTCATGTTTCAAGTGTCCAAATGCTAAAACCAAGGTCCTACAGTTCATATCTAAGCCATAGGAGTGATTTGGAAGGGTTTTGGGGCATGAAAAACCCCTTTTGCTTGAGTTTACGACCTAAGCTTATGCCTTGGCCGTAAAATCCTTTAAATGGCTCAAAATCATAGTTTTAAATGTTCTAAGTCCATATCTTGAAGTCCCATAGCCATATCTAAAGTCCAATTGAGTTTAGGAAGGAGTTTAAGGGCTTAAAACCCCATTAAATGGAGTTTACGGCCCAAGCTTGCTCCTTGGCCGTAAACTCATGTTCTTGGACCTAAAACTCAATTATTTCATCCATTTTGAAGGCTAAAGGTGTTGAATAACATGTTGGGGAGGTTACCTTAAGGATTTGAAGCCTTAAACTTGTGATTTGGAACTTAATTCTAGCTTGAGGAGAGAGGTTGTAAGAGTTTAGTGAGAAACTTGCCAAAAGGCTTCAAATGAAGTCTTAAACACGTTTATATAGTGTTCAAGTTTTGGACACGGTGGAATTTTACCCGATACCGGCGCTAGACGGAGTTTTTGGTCGTACCCGATTAAGTTACCGTAACCCGATACGGTAAATTCTAGAATTATTCCGATCACCTAAGTTGGGTGTTAAATTGATTTCTAAATGTATTAAGACACCCATTAAGTCATTTTAAATGTGTACTAATTAATGACTTAATTATACGGAGAAATCGGAAATCGGAAATCGGAACGACGATCGGTTGCGTGAAAGAGTTGCATTAAAATGATGCGGAAATTTCGGGTTGTTACAGATTGAGGAAGACCCAGAAGAAGACCCCGGGGAACCCATGGAAGATCCCGAAGAGCTGGTAGAGTTTGAGGAGGAAGACATCGACGAAGAGATCGAGGAAGATGATGAAGAAGAGATGGAGGAGGACGATGAATCAAAAGCTGAGTCTGGAGTTATCAACCCTCCCTACATGACAAGGGTACCGCCGTATAGATGGGGCTACAATGGCCCTACACCTCCTTGGGCTGACACTATTGAGAGATGGGGTCGATGCCAGGGTGAACAACCACCATTTAGGATGAATCGAGATTACTACAACCTTCAGCATGGAGGACCAGCGGATCGCGCACTGCCTGTCGTGGTCAGATGTGTTAGAGACATTGGCGACCAAACTCAAGATACCGCCGACCGGGTAATGCAAATGAGGGCAGCTATGCAGATCACGGATGCTCGCACGCGAGACCTCGAACGAGACTTCTATCCAATGGAACGGCTCGTAGAAGATCTTACCACTGCACAAGCAGAGGTCAGAGAATACCAGGAGTGACACCTTGCTTTGCAGGAGCATGTATGGATCACCGAACGTAGGTTAGCCGAGCTCCAGGGCGCATCTACCTCACCGTCAGCACCACCCGACCCTACTCTTTGTGATTAGTACTATTCTATTTGCCACCATATCGATCTTCCTTTTGTGTATTTTCTTATATATTACCGATGATATAACTAAGTAATTTCACTATCTATGTAGTCGTGATTCTGGTAGGTTCTATTTCATTACAAGTATTGTAAGCCTTATGAAGGAAATTTTTCCATGTACTTGGCAGGTTATTAACAATGAAAAACGAATATGTATTACCTATTGTGTACTTTATCCCTATCATTACATGTTGAATTTATACACACACTTATTCGTAAACACCCAATAACCAGTACTATTATATAATCAACAAATCATGAAACAAAATGCAAGGAATACTCATTGTCCTTTTGATCTATGAAAGAAAGATGCTGAGGAGACCGATCCGAAAGAACAACAACACAACACCACCACTACAGCCCCCGCCAGAGATGAACCCTGTAGCCTTTCAAGCGGCAGTATCGGCAGCAGTAACAGTGGCGTTAGCTCACATCCAGAGCGGAAACAATGGTGGAAATGGTCAAGGGACGGGAAGCTCCCATCAAGGGATGAACCAATGGCCTATAAGGGTCTGTACCTACAAGGACTTTACCAATGCAAGACCCCGCACGTTCAATGGGACTGGAGGAGTTATCGCTTTAAAATGATGGATCGAGAAGGTAGAGTTGGTGTTCGAGATATGTGAATGTCTGGAAGGGAGCAAAGTCAAGTTTGCGGCCTACACCTTCGTCAATCAGGCATTGTCATGGTGGAACGGTCACATTGAGGCCATGACACTCCCCGTTGACGCGATGTCCTGGGAAGAACTCAAAGAGATGTTAATCGCCGAGTATTGTCCCTGAGGGGAAGTACAAAAACTTGAACCAGAACTATGGAACCTGACGGTGCAGAACTCGGACATTGATGCATATATCCCAAGGTTTAACGAACTTGCGTTGTTTTGCCCTGGTATGATCACGTCCGAGGGAAAGAAAGTCGAACAATTCATCTGGGGATTGACGCCTCCTATTCAGGGCAACGTGATTTCCTCAAGACCCGAGACCTGCAACAGTGCAAAGCGCCTGGCCAAGAAGTTGTATGATCACAATGATAAGAAAACTACTAAAACAACCAAGGGAGAAAGCAAGCAAGGAGGAGGAAACAAGAAGAATTGGGGAAACAAGTGAAAGGGATGGCAGGATGCAGGGTCATCTAAGAAACCACAGACAGTAGCAATCCATTTCGCTAACGCTCCAGCTGCACCAACCCCAGCCGCCCCTGCCTCAACCACAACAATACCAGCAAAGCCCCAACAACAAAACAAGGATTTCCATTTCGCTAACGCTGGTTCCAATCCCAAATGTGACAAGTGTAACTATCACAACTACAGGGCATGCAAGGATTTCCAATGCACCAACTACAACCAAAAATGGCATACTATCTGGTATTTCAAGATGCCCCAACAACAAAACAAGCAGCCCAATGACAACAATGTCGGAGCCAGTCGCGCATGTTATGGATGTGGGGAAACCAGCCATTTAAAACGCAACTTCCCCAAGAACAACAATCAGAATGCAGGAAGGGTCTTAACCATGGGGCAAGGAGAAGCTGTCCAAGATCCAACAGTGGTGACTAGTACGTTTCCCCTCAACAACTCTTATGTGTGCGTTTCATTTGATAGTGGTGTCGAACGAAGCTTTGTAAGAAATAAATTTAAGCACTTATTAAATCAAAACCCACACAAATTGAACGAAGCTTATACGGTCGAGATGGCCAACGGTAAAACAGAATCAACCAATGATGTCTACGTAGGGTGCACACTAACATTAAATAATCACTCTTTCCCAATCAGTTTGATGCCCGTTAATATTAGGAGTTTTGATGTGATTGTCGACATGGATTGGTTAAGCCCCCACCATGCTGAAATTATGTGCCACGAGAAGGTCGTTCGCCTTCACCTACCCAATAATGAAACTCTCGCGGTTTACAGCGATAAACCTAGCTCAAACCTCCGTCTCATTTCTTGTAGGCAAGCACAAAAGTGCCTGCAAAAGAAGAATCATGCCTTTCTTTCCCATGTTGTGGATAAAACGAAGTAGGAGAAAAGCATCAATGATATTCCCAAAGTATGCAACATTCCCGACATATTTCCTGAGGAATTACCTGGAATACCTCTTGAGCGCCAGGTCGAGTTCCGAATCGATCTTGTACCTGGAGCCACTCCAATCGCCAAATCCCCATACCGATTAGCCCCTACCGAGATGCAAGAGTTATCCAGTCAACTAAGTGAGCTTCTCGACAAAGTATTCATCAGACCAAGCTTTTCACCTTGGGGAGCTCCGGTTCTGTTTCTTAAGAAGAAAGACGGAACTTTTAGAATGTGTATAGATTATTGAGAATTGAATAAGCTCACCGTCAAGAATCGATACCCACTCCCTCGAATCGATGATTTATTCGATCAACTCCAAGGAGCCAGTTACTTTTCTAAAATACATCTGAGATCCGGATACCATCAGCTAAGAGTCCGAAAGGAGGATATCCCAAAGACCGCTTTTTGAACCCGTTACGGACACTTCGAGTTCGTAGTCATGCCCTTCGGTCTCTCCAATGCACCGGTAGCCTTCATGGATTTGATGAATAGAGTCTGCCGGCCATTTCTTGATCACTTTGTGATTGTTTTTATCGATGATATACTTTTTTACTCTAAGAGCAGGGAAGAACACAGTCCACATTTAGGACAAATTTTGGGAACATTGAGAATGGAAAAGCTTTACGCAAAGTTATCAAAATGCGAATTCTGGATTCGTAGAGTGGAATTTTTGGGTCACATAGTCAGCGAAGAGGGAATACATGTGGAACCTACCAAGATCAAAGCTATAGAGGGTTGGACAACCCCAAGAACCACAACCGAAATCCGACAATTCTTAAGCCTCGCCGAATATTACCGAAGATTCATCCCAAATTTCTCCAGAATCACCAAGCCCCTCACCGCTATCACTCAGAAGAGTGCGCCTTTCTACTGGACCAAAAAGCAAGAAGTTGCCTTCCAAACCTTGAAACAATCCCTCTGCAGTGCTCCAGTTTTGTCATTTTCAGAAGGAACAGAGGACTTTGTGGTATGCTGCGATGCTTCTATCCAAGGGTTAGGTTGCATGCCCATGTAGCGAGGAAAGGTGATAGCATATGCCTCAAGGCAACTAAAGACCCGCGAAGTAAACTACACCACCCACGACCTCGAGCTGGGAGCTGTGGTCTTCGCTTTGAAGATTTGGAGGCACTACCTATATGGTACAAAGTGCACTATTTTCACAAATCACAAGAGCCTCCATCATATCCTGAATCAAAAACAATTGAACATGAGGCAACGAAGATGGGTCGAACTGCTAAACGACTACGAGTGCGAAATCAAGTACCATTCAGGCAAAGCAAACGTAGTAGTCGATGCCTTAAGTCGAAAGGAATACTCGGGTCGCCGAGTAAAGACATTGACAATGACCATCCATTCTCATCTATCCTCGCAAATCAAAGAAGCCCAGCAAGAAACCTTGAAACCAAGAAACGTCACCAATGAAGCATTGCGAGGAATGGAAAAGAATCTGTTGGTTAAAGAAGATGGAGCCTATTACCTTATGGACCGAATTTGGACACCGAAATTCAGTGGATTTCGGGACGTGATAATGAATGAGGCCCACAAAACTAAGTACTCGATCCATTCAGGTTCCGACAAGATGTACTTGGATATCAAGCAATATTATTGGTGGCCGAATATGAAAGCATAAATTGCTACTTACGTTGGCAAGTGTCTCACTTATGCCAAGGTTAAAGTGGAGTATCAGGAGCCCTCGAGCCTACTTCAGCAACCCCAAATACGCGAGTGGAAATGGGAGAGGATAACAATGGATTTTAAAACCAAGTTACCCAAAACAACAGACAGTCTGGATGCTATCTGGGTGATCGTTGACCAATTCACAAAACCCGCCCATTTCCTGCCAATAAAAGAGACATACAAGATGGAAAGACTAACTCGAATATACCTGAAGGAAGTGGTAAGACTTCACGGAGTCCCCATATCTATCATATCAGATCGGGATAGTAGATTCACCTCTTATTTTTGGCAGTCACTCCAGAAAGCCTTAGGAACTCGACTAGATATGAGCACTGCCTACCACCCCCAGACAGATAGCCAAAGTGAGCGGACACTTCAGACTTTAGAGGACATGTTCTGAGCATGTGTAATAGATTTTGGAAGAGCATGGGATACCCACTTGCCCCTAGTTGAATTTTCATACAACAACAGCTACCACACAAGCATAGGAGTCACCCCCTTTGAGGCCTTGTATGGCCGGAAGTGCAGATCGTCCTTTTATTGGGCCGAAGTGGGTGACACCCAACTGGAAAGAGGGCGATTACCGGATAGCACCCTCACAGGACTTGGGATCATCCGAGAAACAACCAAGAAAATCGCCTAAATCAGGTCCCGACTCCAACTGTCCCGGGATAGACAGAAAAGTTACGCAGACAAAAGACGAAAGTCGTTGGAGTTCCAGGTGAGAGATCGTGTGTTACTAAAAGTCTCTCGTTGGAAAGGGATGGTCTGTTTCGGGAAGTAGGTCAAGTTAAACCCGTGATACATCGGGCCATTCGAGATTCTTGCCCGAATTGGTCTAGTTGCCTATAGGTTGCAGCTACCCTCCGAGCTCAACAACGTGCATCCCGTGTTTCACGTATCCAATTTGAAGAAGTGCCTATTGGATGAAACCCTTGTGATTCCTTTAGAAGAGACTGAGATAAACTAGAACCTTTTGTTCATTGAAGAACCAATTGAAATCATGGATAGAGAAGTGAGGTGTACCAAGCAAAGTCGCATACCAATCGTAAAAGTTTGTTGGAGTGCCAAACGTGGACCTGAGTTCACTTGGGAACGCGAAGATCAAATGATACAAAAGTACCACCACCTATTCACGAACCCTTGAAAGCTACTTCAAAGCAAAATTTCAGGACGAAATTCCCTCAAGCGGTGGATGATATGACAACCGGCAAACTTATGGTCAAAATCAAAGTCAATTCAAGGTCAATGGACCATCTGGTCAACTCAACTAGTGCTTATATGTTAGGATATTCTTTATGTTTCCTAATGTTCAACTATTATTCCTAATGAAAAGTAACACTTGAAAGTCTCAAAAGTTCAAAATTTAAAACCCTAATTTGATTTAGGGAAGTAACAGCTCTTTAAAGCATTATTGAGTTCCCTTCGGGGGTGTATAACACTCACAATAGAATGTATCTAAGTCTAAGGACCTTGCACTATGAAGAAAAACTCTAATAAAGTCTCTCGACAAAGTCTCTCCCAGTCTCTCCTACTATATATCTCTCTCTCCCAAATCTCACCAATAAAATGAAGTCTTTTCTCAAATCTTTCCAAGGAAATGAAGTCTTTTCTCAAATCTCTCCAAGGAATATCAAATATCTACTAAATCTCTCCAAAAATATTGAATCTCTCCCAAATCTCTCCAAGTATGTGAAATCTCTCCCAATATGTGAAATCTCTTCTAGTATGTGAAATCTCTCCCAAATCTCCCTAAATATCTTCCTTAGTCAAAAACAGCCCAAAACCGGAGGAGAGAACCCAAAAGGACCCTCTTGGTCCGGACTCCTCTTGGTCAAGAACCCTCTTGGTCCTGAACCTCTTAGTCTGGAACCCTCTTGGTCCGGAATGCCTTCTAAGGAACCAAGAGGACTTGCTAGTTCTGAATTTTCCCCTAGCTTCAGACCTTCTCGCATGACACTGGAAAATCTCGCATAGGGCTGCTCCGGAAACGCCTACACCTGCTTCGGAAGCCTCGGTCTGGACCTGTTGGCGACTTTGCCTCCGAGAAAGTGCTCTGGAAGTTAGTGTAGACTCCGGAATTTGGAGGAGAGCTTCGGAACTCACCCAGCACCTCCGGAAATTGTGATACAACTTCAAATTTTTCCCTAGAGTGCCGAAATTCACTATTTAGCCCCGGATTTTGGACTATTCCGGACTTTTTTACAATATTAAGGGATTTTGAGGTCGGGAATCACACCAAACTCGTGTTTTTCTTAACTAAGACCCCCATTTTATACCAAAATCAATTATTTTAATATACTAATATAAAATAGAAACCAAGATTTTAAGGAGATTTTAAGCAAATAAAGGGGTTTGACTTTATGATGGGATGTCGATTCCTCATTTCCCATGTAAATCCCATATAAACACACATTATCCATAAGAAAAGGAACTTTACCCACCAGTTTTCTATGCAAGTGTCAATTCACTCCCTTATCCTCCCCTTCATATACGTAAATATCTTTTCTCCCTTATCCGACTTCTCACTTCCTCATCCATTAAACTCCCAAGAATTCTCTCAAACTCCTTCAAGACTCAAGCTTCATTCCTTCAAGGAAAATTTCCAGAATCTTTGGTAAGTGTTCATCCTCCTTGAATAGTGATTTTTCCTCACCATTCCTAAGATTTCACTATACTTACACCTAAATTTCTTCTTAGAATTTTTTCGAAATTCAAAGAACACATCCAAGTGTTGGAACTTGGAAACTCCTTACACTTCTTCAAATCACCCAACAAGCTAAACCAAGGTGAGCTTCATACCCCACCTTTTTCCTTAGTTTTTGTTGATTTTGGGGGAGAGTACAAGTCACCTCTTGTTCTAAATTCTTGAATGATTTCATGTGTACGTGTGTTTAATATGTGTGTTGAAATATTATTATTTTTATTTTTTTATAACTCTCTGTGAACGTGAAGTCTTACAAAACCCATGAAAATAAATAATATTTTAATCATTATATGAGTAATACAATTTACAAAAGGAGCCTCCCAAGTTTTGGGGGGTGTTTAACATGCATCCTTGTATCTATGCTCTTCATATTTAGAGATGAAAGTTGTTGAAATAGACCTTGAAAGGTTGACACTAAGTCTAGAAATTTCAAAATTTGAACTTGATGTTCCATAAATGACTTTTTGCAAACTGTTAAGGGTTGTTTATAAAAATTGGATATAAGTGATCTCACCTAGAATATATGCAAATAGAACCTTTGTGACATGAAATTTTGTATGTCATAAAGCTACTGTCATAATTTCACAGAAGTCAAAAGTTTCACACAACTCATAACTTAACATTTTCTCGGTAAATGGGGTCTCACTTAGTAATATATAGAGAGGAGAGCCATTTTAGCCTACATCGTTAATATTGAATTGATTTGATAAATACTTAGAGCGGAATTTTCAATAAACGAAAGGAAACGGAATATCTAGTCAACAAGTACAACTAGTATTCATAATTTGATAAATAATGATTTTCAATGCTTTGCGTGAAACTATAAGTATTCTAGTCAGATGAAATCTTCACAGTACATATATTATATACAATATTGTACACCTTAAGTCCTGTAAGAGTTATAACTAGAGTCTCCTAGAGGGAGAGCGGGAATTTATGTATAGATCTATACGGGGTTGACACCCCGTACCTTCGATGTTCGCTACAGCTAGAGCGGCCAGTCTAGGGTGACAAATGTCTTGAACAAAACCGACGCCTGAAGAATGTCATAACATGCACTCCGCCATATTAGTATGGTTATAACGACTCACTAGAATATATCAAAAATGTTATTATACAGATTTCATCTTCGGTTAACAATCAACTGTTCTGACTACCTCAATGAGACTTTTTTGCACCCGTGTTATGTTATTACCAAAATTAGTATTTTAAACATCAGAAAATATAGGATTTTCTGGAGAAATGATTCGTATGATTTTGGAAAACAATGAATTAAGACACACATGCAACTATACTCGATTTGAAACAAGAACTACAACCATTTGATAAGAAAATATTGGATTTTCTGGATTTTTAAACTATCATCAAACTTTTTATACTCAACTACTTATGAACTCACCAACATATTTTATGTTGACGCTTTTCAAACGACTTGTATTCTCAGGAAATCAATAAGCAGGTTATGGATTGCGGACTCAAGCTTCTTTTGCTGTATTTTGCGAAATTTGCTTACTGATGTTTCTTTTGTGTACACTTGAAAACATAAACATGATGTAAAACAATGTAAGCATCTCATATTTATGTATGTTTTTTTGGATTTTCTATGTTTCAGTTATATGCAATTGTTATGATACTAAACAATGAAGTCACCCGCCTCGGACGTTTCCTCCGTTCTGGTTTGGGGGTGTAACACATCACCATATCAATAGGTTGAAGGCATCAAGGTCGGCCCATTTTGTATTATCTGGTACACTAGTTGATCTAGATATGTGGTATGCCAGTTGGTTAAATTTATATGCTATGTTGTTTGTCTATGTGATATTTGCATGAAAGACCATGGGGGATCCTGTGGCACTTGGATGTAAGACCATGTGGGGGAGCCCATGGCTGCCCAGCAGGGAAAGATCATGGGGGAGCCCATGGGACTTGGATGTAAGACCATGTGGGGGAGCCCATGGCTTTCTAGTAGGGAAAGACCATAGGGGAGCCCATGACACTTAGGTGTAAGACCATGTGGGGGAGCCCATGGCATCCTTATGCAGGGATATATGGTAGAGATAGCTTTTATAGCTAATGATATGTGGTACAGATAACTTTTATAGCTAATGTTATGTGGTAGGGATAGCTTTTACAACTAACAAGATATGTGGTATGTGGTAGAGATAGCTTGTATAGCTAATATGATATGTGTTATGTGGTTAAAATAGCTTTTATAGCTAATAAGATATGTTGATTGTGTGTGGGGTATGCTCTCGGGAACTCACTAAGTTTCGTGCTTACAAGTTTGTTTATGGTTTCAGGTATCATTGTTTTGGAAAGGAAGGGCTCAGCTTGATCGCAGTGCACACACCTGTGTTTCCGCAATATATGATTTTGGGACGAAATCTGATTAATGTTTTTAATTAATCATGTTTTTGGAATGTTTGGATTTAAATACATATAAGTTTGACTGTATTGAAAAATGAAATTTTTACCATTGATTTTTAGGTCGGTACAATAATAATAATAACAACAATAACAATAATAATAATAATAATAATAATAATAATAATAATAATAATAATAATAATAACAAAAACAACAACAACAACATATTAACATCGTTTATTACTTACCCAATTTGTTTGTGCTTATGGCGTACACCAACATCAACCTTCCTTGAAATGCATTTGCCTCCGGCCGTTAATACGTTGCGGGCTTTCTCCTTTTTTAACCTATAATAAGACAAAAACAATTAATATATATATATATATATATATATATATATATATATATATATATATATATATATGTGTGTGTGTGTGTGTGTGTGTGTGTGTGTGTGTTTTAATAAAAAAATTATATAATATGAATAAATTTAATTACCTCCTCACAACGTCTGTATGCATATGACCGACTACCATGCGCACTTGTATATGGAAGTTTGTCCCTACATTCTTTACCTTTTTCCGACTCATTCCTATAACCCTCGTTCAAAAAAAAGAAGGTCAATCATGTTCCAAGCTTCATCGTCCATTTCTTCTGGTGGATTTTCCCTTGTGCCTTCCATATCATCATATATGTCAGCTTCATCAAAATAGTTTTCCAATTCATGTTTGTGCTCTTTATAAGCACTTTGGTAGTCGTCATATACAGCCGCTCGAACGGCTTCCCACAAACTTGTATCCCTATACATGTCAAGATCAAAATATGTTTGCAATAAAAAAGAAAATTAGTATAAAAAATATTTAAAAAGTATAAAATTTTTTACATATAAAAATTATTGTGTACTTACTTCTGTCTCAGGATACATAGCATTTTTGTGTTTGAAAGGAACACGCTGCCAAGACCTATAAAGGAGTTGTATATATTCTACCACAAACTTTGAGATAAAGCTTGTTGACATTTTTCCATTTGTCCCAACAAATCGATATGTCCTCCTGTCAACATCAACTCGCACAGGTAAAGGATATTCACCGGTGGCCAAAAACTTTTTATGCATATTCAAACTTCTTTCTTTGCCACACACTTTCTTCGGGTTTGCTATATTGACACATAAAATTGGAAATTTAGAAAATTATAACTTTAAAAATATATTTAATATACTTAACAATTTCATGTAACTTACAAGATTCACAACCCGCTGGTATCTTGTATGTGCCCCCGTGTGGAGGCCTTTCCCCGTCGTGTAATACCTGTCTTTCGTAACCATGTATCGCTTTAGAAAATATAGAATGATATGAGGCAAGTAGGATAAATAGAGCATGGAGTTACTTTAAATTGAGAAATGCTATTTTGAAAAATATAATTAAGTAATGTTGTAGAACTTGTTGAGAGGATTATGTGAATATAAAGATCGTCGAAAACGGAGTTCGTATGAGAAAATTATGGCCGTTTGAAGTTGAGACGAAAGTACGATGCTATTTTGAGAAATTTGACGGAAGTCAAGGTCAAAAATCAACCTCTTGAATCCCATGACGAGGATGAATGTTTTCCATGATGTGGCATTGAGTATGACACGACGTGACAGTCAGCATGTCACGATGTGAAATAAGATGAGTCATTGAGACATGTGGCTAGAGAGTGCGACACTCGGTGAAATTAGGGTTTAATTAATCATCACAACGTGACACATGTATGGTCACGACATGAATCATCCCTGGGTATAAAAACAAGTGTTTTGTGTCATTTGGAGAGTTTTTGACATGTGATTGGAGATGATGCTTGGGAACCGTTCTAGAGAGGTTATACCGAAGATGTTATATTATTGTATAGGTGAAACGGGGCCGAGTACGAGATTCATTGAGGTATCTTTTACACTGTTAATTTTTTATTTTGATATGTAATATTTATTGAGATATATTAGACTCGATTATGGGTTACGGGCATTCGTGATATGACGTTGTTATGAACCCGTTATGTGAGATTTAGCTAACAACTTACGAGTTAAGCCTATTGTGATTATATTATGATATTTGATTAGTTTGGTGACAAGAGGTCCCGAAGGGTAACTAGTAGTTAGTTACGACAAGTTTTGAGAAACTTGTTATTTAATGATTAGGTGCTACCATGTGACGAGCTGATAGGAAGAGAAGGATTAAAATTAGAATTAGAATAAGTATGTTGAATAACTAGGTGAGTAACACTACACTATCATCTACTGATGTGCTATCTGTGATATACATTATATGATTTAAATGATTAATTATTAATGAGTAATCGATTGATAATTGATAGATTGATTATTCTGAGAGAATAATATATGATTAAAAGATTGATCTTGATTGAGAAACGAATTATTAATAGAAAGATAACTTATAAATGAGAGATAAATCTTTGATACGATAGATTATAATTGGGAGATGGATTACATTAAAGATATAGCATTTCTGAGTAATTGTGATATTAGATTTGTGATATATGTGATATTTATGATACATGTGATATGCAATGTATGATTATATATAGATCTAGATAATTGATTATTGTTGAGAAATTATTCATTATTATGAGTTAAATCATTATTGAGAAATACATTATATGTGAGATTTAGCTAATGACTTACGGGTTAAGCCTATTGTGATTATATTATGATATTTGATTAGTTTGATGACAAGAGGTCTCGAAGGGTAACTAGTAGTGAGTTATGATAAGTTTTGAGACACTTGTTATTTAATGATTAGGTGTTACCATGTGACGAGTTGATAGGAAGAGAAGGATTAAAATCAGAATTAGAATAAGTATGTTGAATAACTAGGTGAGTAACACTACACTATGATCTATTGATGTGTTATCTGTGATATACATTATATGATTTAAATGATTAATTATTAATGAGTAATCGATTGATAGTTGATAGGTTGATTATTCTGAGAGAATAATATATGATTAAAAGATTGATCTTGATTGAGAAACGAATTATTAATAGAAAGATAACTCATAAATGAGAGATAAATCTTTGATACGATAGATTATAATTGGGAGATGGATTACATTAAAAGATATATCATTTCTGAGTAATTGTGATATTAGATTTGTGATATATGTGATATTTATGATACATGTGATATGCAATGTATGATTATATATAGATCTAGATAATTGATTATTGTTGAGAAATTATTCATTATTATGAGTTAAATCATTATTGAGAAATACATTATAATGAAAAATTAATTCTGATTCACAAATAGATCACGATCGAGTGATAGATTTTGATAGAGAGATTAATTCCCATTCAGAGAGTAAATAATAGTAAAGAGAGTGATTAATTTTAATAGAAAGATTATGATAGATAGAGAGATAAAGAGAGAGATAGAGAGAGAGAGGGAGAGAGAGAGAGAGAGAGAGAGAGAGATTATGATTGAAAGATAAATCATTGTTGAGAATTAGATCGCTAATTGAGAATAGATCATTGATTTAGAGGTAGATTATGAATGAGGAATAGATTATTACTTAAAGATTGGTTATGACAACACCTCGAATTGAAATAAATTAATGGCTACATATATATGCTAGAAAATAAGTTATTATGTGATTTATATGATTTATCTAATTATGTTAGTATAGTCGTTATTCACTAAGCCATGATGCTTATGTTATTATGATGATTTGTTTTGCACGTTTATATTTGTGACACCCGGTCCGATCATGTACTTGAGGCCAATACGATCCTTGTGATAACTACTTCTATTCCAAAATGATAATGTACACCAAAAATGTTGTAAATTTTTAAATGAGAAATGAAATTTTTGGGGTGTATTTGGTATAAAATCTTGGGTGTTACATGCTGTCTCTTCCATGCCCCCTTGCAACATGTATTTCCATATGTTTAACAAATATTATAAATGTACAACATCATCATTAATGAATTCATCATCTGTTTAACAAATATTACAAAATATACTAAACGTACTTTGAACAAAACTAATAAACAATTTTAAGCTATCAAAATGTATAATAACTGTAACATATCGTCAATTAGAATCATCACTAGAACAATATACATGTACAACATCATCATTAATGAATTCGTCATCATTTCTAAAATCATCATCATTATGTATCACCACCATCATCATCCTCATTAATGAAATCGCCAACGTTTATAGTAGGAGGCACACTTGATTCACCATCGTCATCAATGTCTAAAGAGTATATATCACCATCGTCATCAGAGTACGTATCACCACCAACATCGCGTAAGTCGACAACCAAGGAAAAATCATTTAATCAAGTGTTGTTCATGACATCTATCTCATTAACACTGATACTTGGATGATCCAAAAAATTTTATGACGAACATCTTCCACAACTCTCCAATTATTGTTTCGAGTAGGATCTTAGAGATAAAACACTTGTTTAGCTTGTGTGGCTAAGATGTATTGTTGATCATCATACCATGTCTTACCATCATACCATTCATGATTGGTATATCGAACAACCATATTATTTTTGGCATCAATAATTAAAATTCCATTACTTCATGACGCATTGATCCATTTACCACGAAGGAGTACAATGGAATAATCATGTAAACGATGCAACTCTATGATGACCTCTAATTAACCATAGAATGGTGTATCGTCAACTCCTAATGTAAGAATACCATTATTTTTGAGTAGTGTGTTGAAGATCACAACTAAGCACAACAAATCGAACACCATTTACTATGCAGGCATTATAAGAATATGCATTTAACGGACCATGTGTCAATGCCTTTAATTTGTTAGTACAGTCTGAAGGCAGATCTTTTTGGAGACGACAAATTTGTAAGGAAATATAATATTGTATGTTTAAGTAATAATATAAATTAGTTTTACACTATAAATTTATAAGGTATTTACCTTTCTCTTCAACCATGAAGGGAATTCTGTTTTCAATCACTTTTGGGAAATTCTGATTTGAATACGTTGGATGTAGGACAAAACAATTAGAATAGTTTGGAGATATCATAACACTTTCAAAAAAGTAGCTAATAGATCACAAAACCTACGATTATAGCCTTTCATCTCATCTTCGTTGCAATTGTTTAGTACAAACCAATACAATGATTTTTTGGCCTCTTTACAAAGTTCAATTAGCTTCTTAGTGGAAATTGGTAGACATTGTGATGAGAACACATAAAATTGCCTCTTTGGAAGGCCAAGATCATCATTTCTATCAACACGATTAAATTTGGTTTGCATACCCTCAAGATACATAGAGCAGAATGTCAAAGCTTCACCCACAGCAGAATCATCTATAATTGAACCTTTTGGCTTTGATTTGTTTTTGACATAATTTGTGACATCCTTATTTTTTACGGCCATTTTAAAACTTTTTATTTATGCTTTTTTTTTTTTTTAAATCGTTTATATATAAATGTAGACTTTTTCCCACAAAAGTATTTCTAAAGAAAAGTTTTCCATTAATTCATTAAAACTTGGGATGGCATAAGTGATACAAAACATAAGCATAAACAGGTTTTATAGTGTCTTAGACTAATAGTATACATCTACTTGAATCTCTCATCATTCATGTACCTTTGTATCGCTACATGTGATACAAAGAAGCTGAGTGGGTCAGGTTGGGAAACCTGATGAGTACATAGTGATTTCAATCCCACAATGTTATAGTGTATATATATATATATATATATATATATATATATATATATATATATATATATATATATATATATATGTATATCTTAAAACCCGTAATATACAAATTGACCTCGTATAAGCAATCTACCCTCTCCCATAAATCCTCACACTTTAATCATATACAACGACATAATCCATACTCTCGGATCAAGAAATGAATGGCTTTACCTAATCTATACTCTTGGATCAAGAATAAATGACTATATCTAATACATACTTTTGGATCAAGAATGAAGGACTATGTCTAATCTATACTCTCGGATCAATGACAAATGACTATGTCCAATCCATACACTCGGACCAGTGATAAATGAGTATGCCTAATCCATTCTCTCAGACTAAGGATGTATGACTATGCTTAATCCATACTCTCTGACTAGGGACAGTCACACCCCCAAAACAGAATGGTGAAAACGTCTTGGGATGGATAACTTCATGTACAATATTATAATAAATGAATAATAGTGATCAAAGCCATACAACCATTGCATTGATAATTGAAAAGTTTACATAATACAAAAAACATTGTTTACTTGTTAACTACATATGTTCAAAAATTAATAACGTGACGCGGTGATGCCCCATCCTCAAAACCCTTTTGGTTACTTGTTTACTGATTTTCTGAAAATACAAGTGGTTTTGAAAAAGTATCAACAATTAAGTTGTGAGTTCATAAGAGTTTTGTATGCGAAAAATCATTAATTTTTCCTTGTATGAATGATAGAGTGTGCTTACAGAAAATCCAATATTTTCTTTAAAAATGAGTTGTAAGTCTTAAACCCAAGACCGAAATGTAAGTAGTGATGTACTGGAAAGTAATATTATGAAGTTTTATCTTTATATAAAACTAATTGATTGTATGTTAACCCCATAAACGAAATGTATTGTTAATACCCCATGTGAGTTATTATGACCATGCTAATGACTAGTGGCCTGCTATGATGTTCTTCAGGCCTCGGAATGTTAGACATTTGTCACCCTAGACCTGTCGGTCTAATTGTTGTTAATAGTTTGTGTGCGGGGTTGTCAATCTCGTAGAGATCTATACACAAGTGTCACACTCTCTTACTGAGACTTTGGTTATAATTCAGGATTTTAGTGTGTACTCTAATAGGTACGGTGAAGCTAATGCCTCACAAAATTGTATTAACATGTTTACGTCTAGTGTAATGAAACCCTTGCTAAGTATTACCCTTCCATAGGGCCATATAGTGTAAGTATATTGATACCTTTAAATAAGTATATGATTCATCCAAAATGATATTGTAGTATTAGTGATTCCCAAACTATACCAATTATAGTATATTATGAATGTTTTGTTAAATCCATTTATATAAACATTTATATAAATACGTAATAGTTATATTGTCTAGATGTTTTTAAAATATTATATCATACAAATTTACATCTAACACAAGTATGAGGAATTTGTATGAAAAGTCCATTTCTAGCTTTTGCCCATTTTTAACGATATTTACCGATAACTAGGAAAATATAGCTTGTTAAAACTTGTTTCTATCCTTTTGGGATTTTAACTCAAAATAGCTTCATATGTTTTAAAACCATATATTTTTAGTTAAAACTCACAAAATGATGTCATAAACTTGTTGTGCCCATTTTTGTTTGAAAAATCCATTTTTACATAAAATGAGTTATTCTTGAGTTTTCTTTTTGTAAAACTAACTCCTTGATATTTTGTCATGTTTCAAGATGTGTGTAAATGAGATGAATCTAACATGAAAATGTGTAGAAACACTAGATTAACAAGAAAAACTTACCAAAGTTCTAAGAACAAACTTGGAGAATTTAAACTTGGAAGATTTGGACTTGCTTCTTTGAGAGGAAATGAAGAACTTTGAAGATGGTGAGGGTTTGGGGTTTTTCGGTCGTAGTTAAAAAGGGAGGGGTGAAGTGATGTTTGCTTTGTTATTTGTTGGATAAAACTTTGATACATGCTGGATAATATTTTGTATTGGAAAAGATGAAACCATCTTGTCACGAAGTCAACTATTTCTTCTTTTCTTTCCCATAAAAAACCTCATAAAGCCATCGAAATCACGTGGTGATTTCGTTGTAGTTCCACCGAGATCACCTAGTGATTTCGGTCCGGGTACCACCGAGTTCACAAGGTGATTTCAGTCTATGTACCAACCGATATCACATGGTGATTTCGGTCCAAGTTCCAACCGATTTCACAATGTTTTAGGTCCTAGAGTGAGAACCCTAAAAGCAAGGTATAAGATTCACTTTTTTGTTGGTGAAAGGTAAATCACAATATTCCACAAACAAATAATGTTACATGGTCTTTGAACCTAAACACTAGGTTATGATTTATGAAATTCTCACTTAGTTATTGCTATAACTCCTTCCACCATCAACGCACAAGAAGATAGATCACAATATTTTCATAGCAAGGATGATAATGCTTTGAAAGACTTAAATATCATATATAAATTCTTACTTGATAATATTAAGGTGTGAAAGATAAATCACAATTACCCAAATTTCGATACAGTTCGGATATTTGTTATTTGTTTTATTTGAAAAAACCCATTCAACACCCCTAATCACATCCTTACTACTAGTACTAGGAACTTGATATTTGTGAAAGTATATCCAAAACAAAAGGTTTCAAATTTTGAAAGAAAAATCAAACAATATTTAGGTTGGTGGTAAATAGTTTGGTAAAAGCTTGAACCATATAGTGTGACCAAAACTACATTTCTACTGTCAAACAACATGAAATCCTCAAGAATCCAAGCTCTTCTGTTACAATAATTGTGTTCTAAATTACTATATCTTCTTCTAATAACAACCAACCAATTTGGATGTGTATGATCTTATAAGAGCAATTAATATCCTACATAACCCACCCCCCTCTCCAGTATCTCCATAAGTGCTACAGGGGTGAACAATTTACCTCGGTCAAAAATGATATCAAATGTTTTCATGTTCTGATTCTGATTTTAATTCCTGTTTTGTACAGAGATTTTTGAATGACTCGTTATCAAAAATTCTAGGAGAAATGTGATATGCCAGAATGGTATTATTTACAGCTTGGCTTCCAATTTACTCCCTGTTCTTGATGTTCTTCCCTTTAAAGCCTTGACGATTGATGGCTTCACGTGCATTTTGGACTAAAAACACGAGTTCTTTTACATCTTGAAAGCTGAACTCAATCACTTTTTTTATGGAAATCATAATCTCTTTGTTTGGAGATTCTTGTGTGATTGAAGTAGCAGCAGCTTTGTATGAATTCTGTGTGTTTGTTGAAGCTTCCATTGCAAGATTCACATCCCCCGTCTGCAGATTAGTTTCAAGAATCAGAATTTTTGGTTTGTGGATTCCAATGGAATTGGAATTCGAGATTCCATTCCTTTCCTCATTCCATTGAGAGAGTATTATTAATAATCAACTTACAAAGTCAAGCAGCCTGAGAAAGTTTGCTTCGTTTCTAGCAACAAGATGGTGTCCAGGGTGTGCAATGCTCTTATTAGACAACACACTCTTATCCATTGTTGCTTGATTGTTTAAGTTATCAACATCAGATGCAGAAGATGATGGTGATTCACCTGAAAATCACACAATTATTCTCTCGTATATATAATAACTATTTCAAAATTCAAAATTCTTCACTTTTTTATATAACATCTTACTTTCAATTATAGCAATGTCTAACAAACACAAAGCAATTTTCACTGCTATAATTGAGTACTATGAACTTTTAAGAAAAGGTTATAATAATTAATAAAAAAGTACCTTGATTAACCATTTGTAAACTTGTTTGTAGATCCTGCCTAGTGATTGAACTCTTGCAATAGACTATTCTCATATATGCCACCTCCATACATTTATAGGCCAATGCTGCAGCTGCCATTTCTTTTTGTTTCTCATATTCTTGAGCACAATTCCTGAAATAATAAAATCACCACTTTTCATTTACAAAATGAACCAACTAATTGCAATGTGTAAAGAAATTTAACTTTTACTTACTTGCTAAGTTTGGCAGAAGTAGTGTAAATATTTACTGGATCGACTCCTTTTGATTTATTGAAGTCAATGCTGCAGGATTCTAGAAGAGAAGCAGCATAAAGAAACTTCAATGCAGAGTCAAAGTATGCATCGTTACATTCATAATCAAATCCAGAAATCTGCATGAAGAAAAAGAAAAGATAGATAAGAATAAGAGAGTGTATAAAATCAACAGAATTGAACAAGAAATACAAACCTTTATACGATCAGCATAGTCCTTTGACTCCTCTGCTCTTTTGAAAGCAGTCAAAGCAGTTTGACTGGATGCATACTCCTTCACAAAGCCTATAACACCAAGATCCTTCATTGTCCCACATTCATTCACAGCACTTTTGACATTCAAATTACCCCCCTCTACTTTCTGCTCTACTTCATTTAAGTCCTTTTTCTTTGATATGTCGCCTGAAAATACCTTTTTTGGATCTTTTTTTACTTCTGAACTACCTATAGCACCCAACTTTGCTTCAGATCCACCATGACTCATCATCATCAATGATGTTGGTTTCTCTTTCTCATCTCCTATGATGCCACCTGTCCGTTTTCTAGAAATCTTCTTGCCAAAAATATCCTTATCATCATTACTGATTTTAGTATTTGAATATTCAGGGTTCATAGAAGATCTGCAACGGTCAACATCCACTTCAACCTTCCTCATTTTATTAGGAAATGGTTCTTGCTTGGTCAACTCGGTCAATGGTTCTGACCCTTTGACTTTTACTCTTTGGAAACTACATTTTTTATCTTTTTCCCTAGACTTTGGTAAAGATTCCTTCCCAGAACTCTGTGGAATCATAACATCATTAGCATTGTCTTCCATAATCTTGAAGACTTCTTTTTGTTTCAGTTCAGCTTTGCCACCAAATCTTTGACTTGAATCAATGACAGATATACCCTTTGTGTTGTTATCTTCCCTGGGGAGCAACTTTCTTGGAATTTGAGTCCCCTTACCACTTTTTCTTGAAATAGTTCTAACAGAAGGTGAAAGATTGGCATGACTAAGAGCCCTAATAGGAGATGACGAAACTGACCCTACTGGAGACCCTTTTTGCAAACTAACCCTTCTACAAGAATCTGAAACCTTTGAAGAGCTTGAAGTGGCAGCAATTTCCAAATTCTTTCTTGAAGTAACCTTTTCTCTATGTTTATCCAGTTTTCTGTCAACTGAATTCTCTTTACTCCCTGGCAAGATGATTTTCATTGTTTTTCCTTTGAGGGTAGATCTGTCATTTTCTTTAACTACAGTGGAATCGTTTATCTCATAGTTGGAACTCTTTAATCTCTTTTCTTTTCTTCCTATTCTATCGTTATTACCTTCACTAGGCTGACTCTCCTCCCAGTCTTTCAATTTTCTCTTTTTTGCATGCATTACCACTTTTTCAGTACCCAATAATTTACTTTTCATGGAAAGCTCGGTACTTTCTGGCTGTCTCTTGACTGAAATTACTAAATTGTCCTTGTAACCATCAGTATTAGGTGCAGCTTCAGTCTTGAGATTACTTGAAGTTACATGGTCATACGGGTCGGATCCGGTTTTGCTTTTTAGCTTTTTTGGCTTCAGATCACCACCTGAAAGTGTATTTCATATGGACAAATCAGTAAATTCACATATAATTATCACCATTAGCAACATAACATGTACTTCAAGTTCAAACATAACCTTCATTCACATCCTTCTCATTTACTTTAGCAGCATGCCTTCCCATTGCAAAGTTGTTTGACTTATTGACCATGTTTTTCTCTTGGTTTGCTTCACTTAAACTTTTTCTTTTTTGTGACAAATGTGAAATGCCTTCAGGTCTTGAAATATTCTTCTTTAAAGGCATGGCCTCTGAATTAACATTTGAGTTTATTTGGTCAGAATATCTGATATTCTCTGAAGCTAATCCAGATATAACCCCACTACCATTGTATTGAAGAGGGTTTTGGTTTTGATTTTGATTCTGAGACATCATCAAGTGAATGTTCATTTCCTGAACTGCCCTTGTGGTTTCATCCTCACTGATATCACAACTGTTCCTTCCAGGCCTACACAATCAAAAACCAAATCCTCAAGACATGCAATGTTTTTCATGAGAAAGTTATTAAGTGAGGTCTGAATAAATGATGCTTATAGAATATCTGAGAAACTGATGGCATAAATGAGGACAATTTTGTAAAATGTTAGGACTTAATGGGTAAAGTATTCTTTCCCTTTTTTATCAGGTGATGGATTAAGAATGTTTCTTTTTTGACTGAACAAACCATCTTAATGACAGTAAATGACCTTTTTGCCCTTTTGTCTAAAAATGATGCAAAAAAGAAACAACCATACATATATCTAAATGAACTAAGTCTTGTATCCACTTAAGTCAAAAAGAAACACACGTTTTCTCTATTAAGTCATTCTTTCTGCATTTATGTCAAAAAGAAACACTCATGTACATGCAATTGTGCCTAATAATGAGCACAACAGCAAAATGGTCATTTACTCAGATTATTCAGTCCAAAGAAGAAAGCCTTTATGCAAATCTTTGCCCTTATTATGTTCCATTAAGTCAAAAAGAAACATCAACAAGAAAATTATGTAAAGGACTTAAGAAAACTACTTACAGCCAACTTGTCATGCTACACAGCCACTTATCAGGTAGATTCTCAGGCTCAATACCAATTGGCAAAAGGCGCCACTTCTCACAACGATCACATCCTACCCAATTGTCTGAAGGAGCTGCTGCTGGAGCAACTTGTATTGCTGACTCAGCAGGAAGTCCATTGACTGGAATGTGTCTTTCTTCTTGTCTTTGGGTATTATCGTCATTTACCCTCATGTCAAGTATATCTTTATAGCTATTACGTACCTTCACAATATCCTTTTGGGCACTCTTATTATCTTTCATTGCTCCAGTTTGAATGCTACCCATTAACTTACTTTTTCTTTCCAATGGCAATTTGGTAATAGAATGAGTTGGTTTGACTTCATGTGGTTCACGGGTCATAGCCTTAAGACCAACTTTCTTTTCGACATTTTTCTCACCAGGGTCGTTTTTACAAACTGAATTGACTATTTTACCCTTGGTCCTGTCACTTCCCTTTGTATCAAGTGAAAACTTTTTGGTTTTGGTTTTGGTTTTGGTTTTGGTTTCCTCACTTGAACTATGAATGACATCATGATCCTGGCCACATGCTGAATCAGACTCCTTACAATCAGAGCCAAAGAACCGATCTTTGAACCATTCTTTGTTTGTTTCCCTTTTCTTTACAGGTACATCTTTCGTAGCTGCTCCATTTTCTTTACAAAGTAAAGATTTGGATGACAGATTCACTTTTAAATCAGTTGTTGAACACTGTTTACTGTTAAAAGATTCTTTCCCTGAAAATGGAGCCTTCTCAGCCTCAAAGCCTCTACTTTCATTGTATTTCATTCCATTCATTTCACTTTTGTCTTGTGAACTTACTTCCTTACCTTCCATTGGCTTCCCTTCTACAAGGATAGAAGATGAATCATCCACAAAACTAGACAAGCATATTTTTCTACCTATAACAGGAGGCTTAGGCTTATTTTCAACTTTTTTCAAACAAAGAAGGCTCTCATTTAGTGGTGAGAGCAGCCGGTTTCCAGGAACAATGACAGAAGTCATATCCTACCAACAAAAAGAAAAAAAAAATAAGGAAATATAAACATAAGAAATAACAAAATTACAAAAAGTAGGAGAAACTTACACGTAGTATTGTGTCAGGAGAATCAAGAGGGATATGATGAGATTCAGTTAATGGGCAATCACTATCCTCATGATCATGATGATCATTGCCCATTGATGAAGATGGAGAAGAGAGACCCAAACCACTATAAATTGCAGCATTCTTTCTTGCAGATTTATCAGAACTTACTTTAATTCGTACCTTTAATGACCTTTGTTCACTTGGATTTGCTGAATTACTTGTAGTGGTTTCATTTTTAGAAACATGAAATGAAGAGGTAGCAGGTGGTCTAACAGCCAGGACAGGTTTTGTGGGTATGATTGCATTCACAGGAGCACTCTGAATGGATTGAATAACAAAAGTACAAAACCCACAAATGTTAAGTGAAAATAATTTTTTTATCGATCAATATAATGAGCAAATAGAATCCCATCTACCTCCAAACACGATTTGTTGAAATTTTGAACTGTTTGAGGTGTCTTGATATGAGAATGGACAGTTGGAACCTGTTTGTGTGAGGGTAAAAACGACCCATACCCACCAAATTTTGGCCCTGTCAAGAAATTTGTTATAGAGTTGTCCCATCATTTTTCAGATAGGATAAGAAAGCAGTTATGCTCTTCTTTTGGGTAGAAAAGTTGTATTATCGGCTTCTTACCCAATATTTCTGCAGACATCCCACCTTCAAAATCTTTCTGAAAATGACCCAGCACATTTTGCAGCCTTTGATCCTAGAAGAAGTAGAATTTTAAATGTTACTAGTGATAAGTATCAAAAGTTGATTAATCATGGTGAGCATACAACAGTTGCACATACAAGTTTATACAGAATTAAAGATCAAGATAAGTATCATACATAAGGCGAGACCTTGTAATTTTGAATTAATAGAGTAAAGTGTCACACAAACAAGATTCAATTCATAAGAAATTCCCAAGTGAGTGAAATTCATCTTCAGAGAAGTGGAATAAGATTCAGAGTAAAATGCACCATCAAGAACAGGCAACAGAACTATAGAAGTCAAATTATTGGGTAATGATATACAAGTACATTTGGAAAAAAACTATCCACATTCCACAACTTCCATTTAGTTCAAGTTCAAATAAATGTTACTTTTTACATTTTCTCATTGGTTATATTCAGTTCTCAGAGTCAAAATTTCTGCAGGAATTGAAGAATGGCACAAAGTGGTTACTCTTTAGAACACTCAATTCCAAGAACTACTAACAAACAGAAATCCAATCAACAAAACTTCATTTCCATTGGTTTTCTTTCAATTGGGGCCTAGCAAACCAGTCTGATAAATCCCCAAAATGACAGAAAGAAAAGGAATTTCACTCAATTGATCATCCATCATTTACTGCTTAGTCCATTAATCACGACAAAGTACCTATTAAAGTTTCTATTCCAATAATATATTAGCAATTAATTAGATTGGTGATGCAAAAAATTTAGAATTTTATAGACCCAACACAAGAAAAAAACTCTTACAATGTAAGAGAGAGCTGTATCAGGGTCAATGATTGCGTCATTGTCGTCAAAACAAGCCTCTCCTTCTTCAAGCTCAGTCTCTTCCATCTCTTCTCGATAACCCTAACCCTAACCCTAACCCTAATTTCCCCCAAAAACCCTAACGATGATCCTAAAGTCCAACATAATTGATCACACAACACACATTACTACAAATTACTTTGAAAGTGCAAATTAGACCAAACGAACAAGTTTAAAAACTAGAAAAACCACAACGGAATTTCTCTCAAACTGATCACAAACCCTCAAAGAACCCTTTTTTTGATCAAAACAACAAGAACACAAAGAACAATTTACGTATATGTATATGTGACGTATATATAAGCGCGAAATCCAATCCCCTTTTTAGGAGCAGTGTTCGACGAACAACCCAGAAAAGAGATGAATCAATATGCGCAATCGATCGAAATTTTGATTTTTTTGATTCCGGAAATTGATTTTCGTTTTTATTACATTTGAGATGATACAGAGTGAAAAGAGGGGGAGGGTGTTTTGTGGTTTTCATATATTTTCTATTTCTTTTTGGGCTTTTCTTTTAATTTCCCTTCGTGAATTCTATTTGGGCCAAATTCACAAGATTCTAAACACATGATGCGTTATATATTCGTATATATAATATAATTTTATAAAAAAGGATGACAATTAAATATCTAATTGTCATTTTAGCAAACACAAAAACAAATTTTATTAAGTAAATAATAGCTATTTATATCACGTAATTATTACTTATAAAGTGATAAGATCCATGTGTCATATATTTCTTTATATTTTTCGAAACATTAGGATTTACCTTTTTATATTGGTCACTATTAATAGTTATGTTTTATGTTTTCTAATGATAAATAAAAATAAATATGGATCCAAACTTATTTAATAAGAGAATGTTCTAATGTTTTGGCTACAAGACATCGCACATGCAATCCCAACTTGAAAGCAATTTGCATGCATGTAAATTAAAGGTAAATGTCATCTTAAACGTTTAAGTCAATCCATCCTATAATACATAAGGCATACATAACATATGAAATATCACAACAAATAAAATTACTAACCTTTTATGGAAAAATATATTGTAACAGAAGACAATTGCAAATGAAGTACACACAATTACATCAAACGAAGTTCACACAATTACATCGTGACAATTCAAAATTATACCTTCCATGATCAACTTTCCTTCTTGGTATCATGATTTTAAACAACTCGAATCGGTTTGTTAGTGTATAGTAATATAACTGTCGTTTAATTCCACATAACCATGTCTTGAACCAAGGGCAGAACCAGGGGATTTTATGGGTAACCGGTGCTACCTTTTCAATTTTCAGGCGTTAAAAAAATTGGAAAATTTTCGGCGTGTTACCCCTAAATTTATGTGTGCCGGTGTGGTACTTCTTAGACTTTTTCCTAGTTCTGTCACTATCTTAAACTTATTTGGTTTTACATATACCGTTCATAAATACCATTTATAACCCTTGATTTTGCATAAAAAGTGAATACACAATAATTGCATTCCTAAGCACGATTAAACTTGCAACAAATAAGTTGGATAGAAGGGCAAGACATCAACGCAAAATAATTACAATCATATGTCATAATGATATCCGTACGTATAACTAAAAATAACCATTGCACTAGACATTATGATATCTAAGCATTTTTTCATACTCTTATAACATTATATAATAGTTGGTATCTTCTCTCTCGTTTTTATCAATCATCCTTTATAAAATTAGTTAGGTTAGTGGATACCTAATAATAACTAGTCGTATACTCATCCGATGGATGGATTGACCGATGTAAAAACGACTTTTGTATACTTGACAAAAGAAAATTGTGGGAACCTAATTTCAATCCAAAAGAATATTAAATGTAAACCAGTATCAACATAAATTCATTTAAATAAACACGATACTCGAAAATGAATGCAAGATCCAAAACATGAAAAGACATTAGAATGATGGACTAATTTTACTTTCTTTTATAACATCCTACTTTCATTTATTCCAATAATAGTGTTTTACTTTCTTTTATAGTATTATACTTTCATTTGTTCCCATAATAGCATTGTGCTATGACAAATCTACCCGATTGTTGTTATATCATTCACATAAAGTTGGTGTTTTTTTTGTAGAAAATGCATTGAGAGCAACGTATATTCGTTTCATGATTTGTTGATTATATAAGTACCACAATTAATCGGAAGTACCTTATTTTCTTTTTTCGATTTCAGATTTAACTCAAGTAAAGAAATACCAACATATTGTATACTCGATAATTGCTATTTATTTATATCTATATATCTATATATCTATATCTATATCATATCATATCATATCATCATATCATATCATATCATCATATCATATCATATCATATCATATCATACTGTATTATAAATGAAGCATTTTTCCTTTCACCACATTTATTTGAAACTCCCATGCATTTTTTCTTTCACCACATTCATTTGAAACTCTCATGATTTTTCAATTTCTTTCTAATAATAATTATAAGTTGGTTAACAAAGTTAAATAAATATCAAATCTAAAGTGTAATCATATATAAACTAAATCTCAATATTAAAATAATATATTTACTTATTTTTTTAACTTTTAATATATTATACTTAATTTATTAGTTTTAATATAGTATCGGATGTAAACCATTATCATTTTAAAGATAAAACTTTGGAACAATTTGTATAATATACTTAAATTATTAATTTAAAGATAACATTACAGGGTCAAGTTAAATATAAATTTTAGTTTAACTTAAGCAACTCAAAAAATATTTTTGTAAATAGTTAAAAGTGATAAGTTGTAGTATCTTTCTAATAATGATTATAAGTTGGTTAATAAAGTTAAATAAATATTAAACCTAAAATGTAATCATAAATAAACTAAATTTAATTTTAAAATAATATCTTTACTTCTACTTATAAAGTTATGTCTTTAACTTTTAATATAGGGTTTAGGTCATTTTTGGTCACTTAACTTTTGGTTTTGTGCTCATTTGGTCAACACTTTTTAAGTTTTAAAAGGTCATCAAACTATTGGTTTTGTGCTCATTTAGTCACTTAACTTTTGGTTTGGTCACATTTAGTCACCTAACTTTTAAAATTATGCTCATTTAGTCACTAAACTTTTAAATTTTTTCAAAAGTTTAGTGACTAAATGAGCATAATTTTAAAAGTTAGGTGACTAAATCAGCACAAATCTAAAAGTTAAGTGACTAAGTGTGATCAAACCAAAAGTTAAGTGACCAAATGAGCACAAAGTCAAAAGTTTGATGACCTTTTAAAACTTAAAAAGAGTTAAGTAACCAAATGAGCACAAAACCAAAAGTTAAGTGACCAAAAATAACCTAAACCCTTTAATATATTATACTTAATTTATTAGATTTAAAATGTTATTGTATGTAACCATTATCAGTTTAAAGCTACAACTTTTGAACAGGTTGGACAAAATACTTAAATTATTATAAATATAACATTACAGTATCAACTTAAATATAAATTCCAGTTCGACTTAAAAAACCAAAGAATATTTTGTAAATAGTTAAAAGTGATAAATTGTGGTGATAAATGGCAAAACTAAATTATAATCTCAATTTAACTAAAATATTTTCTAGAAATATTTTTATAATCATTAAAAGTTTTAAAATAAATAGCTTAAAATAACTTACAATAATAATAGTTAAAAATAACTCTATATAAATGATTATATTGTTACCTTTAAAATAAAAAAACAATATTTGGTGTTTTAAAAAATTATAATGATAGAAATTAAAACATTAAGCAAATAAATTTTAAAAAATTAATTAATAATAACAACAACTATATATAACATTAAACCATATATTATATTTAATTGTATTCATTTGTAACTTGCTGGTAGAAGTCATTCAAACGATTAACTAAACTACAATATTAAAATCTCATATTATATTTCTATTTATAAAATTATGATTTTAATTTTTTAACATATTATAGTTAACTTATTAGTTTAAATATGTTGTCATATATGAACAATTATCATTTTAAAGTCACAATATTTGTATAGTTTATGAGTTGATGCAAAATAGTTAAATTATTAATTTCAATATAATATTAAACAATTAATTTAAATAAATTTCAGTTAAACTTGAAAAATCAATAGACTGTTTTATAAATAATTAAAGATTATATATATATATATATATATATATATATATATATATATATATATATATATATATATATAGTTTTATATATATATATATATATATATATATAATATTATTTTTAACTATTCTTATTGTAACCTATTTATTTGAAAACTGTTAATGATTATAAAAACTAGTTTATTTATTTATTATTTTTTTTTTTGTTAATTTAGGATTACAATTTAATACTACTTTCTCTAAAAACAAAAACAATGTTTTTTTGTTTTAAATAACTACAATCATAGAAATTAACAATAATCATCAAATAAATTTTAAAAACATTAAATTTCTGAAAACCAAATTAAAATAATTAAGAGTTTCGAAATATGTTATTTTAAATAACTTACAACAATAATACTTAGGAGTAAAATTATATATAAAAATTATATTGTTGTCTTTAAAATAAAAACAATGTTTGATGTTTTAAATAATTACAATGATAGAATTTAAAATCCTAAGCAAATAAACTTTTTAAAATTAATTAATCATAACAACAACTATAAATATCATTAAATCATATATTATATTTAATTTTATTTATATGTCACCTGTAGATAGACGTCATTAATACACTTATGATTATACAATTTTAAAAGATATCTACATTATCATATAATTCAAAACAAACAATGTTTATACCAACTTATTATAAGATTTATTATATAAAAGTTAATAACAATGTCATTGATATATTTAAAAAATATATATTTGTAAAAATTTCAAATATATTATTATATTATGCGCAAGGCGCGTGTATTCTTCTAGTATACTTATAAAGGAAGCTTTTTTTTTTCTTTCACCACATTCATTTGAAACTCTCATGTATTTTTTCTTTCACTATATTCATTTGAAACTACCATGACTTTTCAATTTCTTTCTAATAATGATTATAAGTTGGTTAATAAGGTTAAATAAATATCAACCTAAAGTGTAATCATATAAAAACTAAATTTCAATATTAAAAAATATATTTACTTCTACTTATAAAGTTAAGTTTTTTTAAACTTTTAAAATATTATACTTAATATATTAGTTTTAATATATTGTTGGATGTAAACCATTATCATTTTAAAATTACAACTTTTTAACAATTTGTATAAAATACTTAAATTATTAATTTAAATATAACATTAATGGGTCAACTAAAATATAAATATTAGTTTAACTTAAACAACAAAAAGAATAATTTGTAAATAGTTAAAAGTGACAAATTGTAGTGTCTTTCTAATAATGATTATAAGTTGGTTAATAAGGTTAAATAAATATTAAACCTAAAATGTAATCATAAATAAACTAAATTTCAATATAAAAATAATATATTTTACTTCTACTTACAAAGTCATGTTAGTCTTTAACTTTTAACATATTGTACTCAATTTATTATATTTAATATGTTTGTAAATCATTATCAGTTTAAAACTACAATTTTTGAAAAGTTTGAACAAAATACTTAAATTGTTAATTTAAATATAACATTACAATATCAACTTAAATATAAATTTCAATTCCACTTAAAAAAAACCCAAAAAATATTTTTTGAATAGTTAAAAATGATAAATTGTAGTGCTAAATACAAAAACTAGATTGTAATCTGAATTTAACTAAAATATTTCCTAAGATATTTTTATAAGGGCTTAAGTCATTTTTGGTTGCTTAACTTTTACTTTTATGCTCATTTGGTCAATTAACTCTTTTTAAGTTTTAAAATGTCATCAAACTTTTGGCTTTGTGCTCATTTAGTCACTTAACTTTTAAAATTATGCTCATTTAGTCACTAAACTTTTAAATTTTTTCAAAAATTTAATGACTAAATGAGCACAATTTTAAAAGTTAGGTGACTAAATGAGCATAAATCTAAAAGTTAAGTAGCTTAAAATAACTTACAATAACAATAGATAAATATAACTTTATATAAATGATTAGATTGTTACATTTAAAATTAAAAAACAATGTTTGATTTTTAAATAATTATAATAATTGAAATTAAAACGTTAAGCAAATAAATTTAAAAAAATAATTAACAATAACAAAAACTATAAATAACATTAAACCTTATATTATATTTAATTTTGTTCATGAGTAACTCACGCGTAGAAGTCATTCAAACGATTGAGATTATCCAATTATAATAGATGTATATATTATTATATAATTCAGAATAGTCAATATATTATATTAATTTAGTGTACAAATTATTATATCAAATTTAACAACAATGTTATTGTTAATTCATGAATACCTCGCGAATAGATGTCATTCAAACGATTATGCAATTATAATAGACGTATATATTATCATATAATTTAGAATAATCAATATATTATATTAACTTAGTATACGAATTATTATATCAAATTTAACAGCAATGTTATATATATATATATATATATATATATATATATAATCAATATTGTATCGGATCGTGATAGCCGTTTCACCTCGAGGTTTTGAAAAAGTCTACAAGAGAAAATCGGTACCAAGTTGTGTTTAATTACAACTTTCCATCCGCAGACTGATGGTCAGAGCGAACGGACGATACAAACACTTGAAGATATGCTGAAAGCATGTACCCTGGAATTCCTAGGTAACTGGTATGAATATTTACCTTTGGTAGAATTTTCCTACAATAATAGTTTTCACTCGAGCATAAAGATGAAACCTTATCAAGCTTTGTACGGGCAAAAGTGTCGTATCCCATCTTGTTGGCTTGAGGCTGGGGAAAAGCAGTTTGTGGGACCGAAGATAGTCCATCAAACCACTGAAAAGTTGAAAATAATTAGGGAAAGAATGTTAGCAGCTCAGGATCATCAAAAGAGTTATGCTGACAACAAGCGAAGACCGATGACTTTTGAAGTTGGAGATTCGGTTTTGCTTAAAGTCTCGCCTCGGAAGGGACTTATAAGATTTGGTAAAAGGGGAAAATTAAGTCCAAGGTTTATTGGACCGTTTAAAGTTCTCCAGAGGATTGGGAACCAAGCTTACAAGGTCGAACTACCAGAAGAACTGAATGAAATTCATAACACTTTCCATGTGTGTTATTTGAGGAAGTTCACGGGAGAAGTTCCCGACATGATTCCACTTTCGGAGTTGAGAATCGATGAGAACAAAAGGTTGATTGAAGAACCAGAGGCAATCGTTGACCGAAAGACTAAGAAGTTGTGACGCAAGATGGTCGAGTTAGTGCTTGTCCGATAGAAACACACTAATGAGACAAATCTCACCTGGGAGACGGAGAGTGACATGATTAGTTACTATCCTCATTTGTTTGTTGATGTGTGATTTCGGTGACGGAATCATTCTAAGGTGGAGAGAGTTGTAACGCCTGTGTTTCTGGGCTTGTCATTAATGTTGATATAATAGTCTAGGTTAACCTTTGTAACCCGTTTTAAAATAATAGAAGTGTGTTATTTGTGTATTATGTGTTTTGTGCTTAATTATGTGTCTTAATTTAATTAAGAATAAAAATAAGCGTCGTTTATGGTGTATGGAGATAAACGCAGAGTAAATTCTGGAATCATTTCATTGATGAAAGCTAGAAAGTGTTTGGCCAAAGGATGTACATCGTATCTAGCATTTGTGATAGATGCTAAGAAGGAGAAACTGGCGATGCAAAGCATTCATGTCGTATGTGATTATACGGAAGTATTTCCCGAAGATCTTCCCGGATTACCGCCTGATAGACAAGTGGAATTTAGAATAGACTTGTTATCAGGGACGACGCCAATAGCAAAAGCACCTTACCGATTAGCACCGACAGAGATGAAGGAGCTGATGATGCAACTTCAGGAGTTATTGGACAAAGGTTTCATTAGACCTAGTCCATCACCCTGGGGAGCTCCGGTGTTATTCGTTAAGAAGAAAGATGGAAGTATGAGAACGTGCATCGATTACAGAGAGCTGAATAAGGCAACAATAAAGAATAGATATCTGTTGTCGAGGATTGATCACCTGTTCGATCAACTTCAAGGTTCGAGCTATTTCTCGAAGATCGATCTTAGGTCAGGATATCATCAGCTGAAAGTAAGAGAGCAGGATATAAAGAAGACTGCATTCAGAACACGATATGGGCACTACGAGTTTTTGGTTATGTCGTTTAGACTAACCAATGCTCCAGCAACATTCATGGATTTAATGAACAGGGTTTGTAATCCATTCCTAGATAAATCTGTGATAGTGTTCATAGATGACATTCTGATTTACTCTAAAAGCCAAGAGGAGCATGGCAGACACTTGCGAGAAGTGTTGGAAGTCTTGAAGAAGGAGAAGCTATATGGGAAGTTCTCCAAATGTGATTTTTGGATTCTAGAAGTCCAATTCTTGGGTCACGTGGTCAACCAAGAAGGGATAATGGTTAATCCAGCGAAAAGTCCCACGGAGATCCGAAGCTTTTCAGGATTAGTCGGATACTACCGAAGGTTTATCCAAGGCTTTTCTTCGATCGCTAGTCCATTAACATCTTTGACCCACAAAGGAGCTACTTATGCTTGGAACGATAAGCATAAAGAAGCATTCGAGAAGCTAAAGAAGAAACTATGCGAGGCACCGATACTTTCTCTACTCGATGGAGTTGAAGGCTTCGTTGTTTATAGTGATGCATCTGGTGTTAGATTGGGTTGTGTTTTGACCGAAAGAGACAAGATGATCGCATATGTGTCTCGACAATTGAAAGAGCATGAAAGGAACTACCCGACTCATGATTTGGAGTTGGCAGCAGTAGTTTTCACTTTGAAAATATGGAGGCATTACCTCTATGGCACGAAGTGCAAACTTTTCACTAATCATAAGAGTCTCCAATATCTCTTTGGTTAGAAGGAATTGAATATGAGGCAACGATGCTGGCTAGAATTACTTAAGGACTATGACTATGAGATACTTTACCACCCTGGTAAAGCTAATGTTGTTGCTGATGCTCTCAGTCGGAAAGTCAATCTTGAAAGAAAAAGGCCAAGAGCGTTGAGAATTGAAGTTGTCTCGACCATTGTGGAAAGTATAAAGAAAGCTCAAGAGGACGCTTCTGAGAAGAATGACCGAAAGGAGAAACGTTTGGGCAAAACTTTGGTGTTCGGTATAAACAGTCATGGAGTGAAGGTGTTCCAAGATCGGATTTGGATACCTAAGACAGGAGGAGTTAGAGATCTTCTGATGGAAGAAGCTCACAAGACCATGTACTAGATTCATCCCGGTAGAACTAAAATGTATAGGGACCTGAAACCCTAGTACTGGTGGCTGACGATGAAGCTTGATTTTGCAAAGTATGTGGCCGAGTGTGTGACTTGTGCTAGAGTCAAGACACAACATCAGAAATCGTATGGGAGGTTAGAACCATTGCATGTGCCTATGTGTAAGTGGGGAGACATTACTATGGATTTTGTCACTAAACTGCCCAGAACAAAGAATGGTCATGACATGATTTGGGTGGTCATTGATCGATTCACTAAGAGTGCGCATTTCATAGCAGCCAAGGAGAAATGGTCTATGGAAAAGCTTGCGAATTCTTACGTGAAGGAAATTGTGAGGCTTCACGGTGTTTCGTTAACGATTGTATCGGATCGTGATAGTCATTTCACGTCGAGGTTTTGGAAAAGTCTACAAGAGGAAATGGGTACAAAGTTGTGTTTAATTACAACTTTGCATCCGCAGACTGATGGTCAGAGCGAACGGACGATACAAACACTTGAAGATATGCTGAGAGCATGTACCCTGGAATTCCTAGGTAACTGGTATGAACATTTACCTTTGGTAGAATTTTCCTACAGTAATAGTTTTCACTCGAGCATGAAGATGACACCTTATCAAGCTTTGTACGGACAGAAGTGTCGTATGCCGTCTTGTTGGCTTGAGGCTGGGGAAAAGCAGTTTGTGGGACCGGAGATAGTCCATCAAACTGCTGAAAAGTTGAAAATAATTAGGGAAAGAATGTTAGCAGCTCAGGATCCTCAAAAGAGCTATGCTGCAACAAGCGAAGACCGATGACTTTTGAAGTTGGAGATTCGGTTTTGCTTAAAGTCTCGCCTCGGAAGGGACTTATAAGATTTGGTAAAAGGGGAAAATTAAGTCCAAGGTTTATTGGACTGTTTAAAGTTCTTCAGAGGATTGGGAACCAATCTTACAAGCTCGAACTACCAGAAGAACTGAATGGAATTCATAACACTTTCCATGTGTGTTATTTGAGGAAGTTCACGGGAGAAGTTCCCGACATGATTCCACTTTCGGAGTTGAGAATCGATGAGAACAAAAGGTTGATTGAAGAACCAGATTCAATCGTTGATCGGAAGACTAAGAAGTTGTGACGCAAGATGGTCGAGTTAGTGTTTGTCCGATGGAAACACACTAATGGGACAAATCTCACCTGGGAGACGGAGAGTGACATGATGAGTCGCTATCCTCATTTGTTTGTTGATGTGTGATTCCGGGGACCGAATCATTCTAAGGTGGAGAGAATTGTAACGCCTGTGTTTCTGGGCTTGTCATTAATGTTGATATAATAGTCCAGGTTAACCTTTGTAACCCGTTTTAAAATAATAGAAGTGTGTTATTTGTGTATTATGTGTTTTGTGCTTAATTATGTGTCTTAATTTAATTAAAAATAAAAATAAGCATCAAAATGAAATGTTAGATAAGCTCGATATCTATGGATAATGTTGTAGTAGTTGAAATGAGGTTTCCGAATATATTAAGAATGTCGAAATCCGAGTTATAGCAAAGAAGTTATGATTGGTCGAAGTTTCTCAACAGAACCGGCAACGCTGAACGACGTAAAAAGTGAAACTTACATTAGAGCGATATTTAGCCTTAATAATCTAAACGAAAGTCATAGATTTCGTTAAACCAAGAGTCAATCGTTGACCAAAAGACTAAGAAGTTGTGATGCAAGATGGTCGAGTTAGTGCTTGTCCGATGGAAACACACTAATGGGACAAATCTCACCTGGGAGACGGAGAGTGACATGATGAGTCGCTATCCTCATTTGTTTGTTGTTGTGTGATTCCGGGGACGAAATCATTCTAAGGTGGAGAGAATTGTAACGCCTATGTTTCTGGGCCTGTCATTAATGTTGATATAATAGTCCAGGTTAACCTTTGTAACCCGTTTTAAAATAATAGAAGTGTGTTATTTGTGTATTATGTGTTTTGTGCTTAATTATGTGTCGTAATTTAATTATGTGACAATCGTCAATCTAGAGTCAAGTCAAGTCATCAAGTCAAATCGGTCGACTCGATTAAACATTGTGTATTAGGGTTTGTGTTATGTACATACTGTATGACTTGCTATATTAATGGGAAAACATTACTTGGGAATAGTCTTGTGTTAAAATTTCCAGAGCCTTAGTGTTAGTCAATGAACTAAACTGATAAAACCATGTTGCATACTCATCGGGAGTGTGTAGGATTCCTAATCATGACTTAACGGGGCTCAAGAACCTTGCGTTGCGGAGCCAAAAACTCACAATGGTCACACATGGAACCTCTCTCAATCGTTTTCACTCTATCTCTCTCTATGTCAAATCTCTCTCAAATCTCTCCAAGTATGTGAAATCTCTCTCAAATATCTCTTTGTATGAGAAATCTCTCCAAGAATGTCAAATCTCTCCCAAATCTCTCCAAGTATGTGAAATCTCTCTCAAATATCTCTTTGTATGAGAAATCTCTCCAAGAATGTCACATTTCTCCTAAATCTCTCCAAGTATGTGAAATCTCTCCCAAATCTCTCTCAAAAGTTCCCGTAACTTTTTAGAATCATTCGGGCCATTCCGACCCTTAACTGGGTCAAAAACAGCTCAAAACGGAGTGAAAACGAGTAAAATAGGCTTTAGGAACCGAAACCAAGAAGAGAGGCCTCTCGGGCCGAAACTCGTGAGGACAGAGCCTCTGTTCTCGGTCTCTGTCCCTTCTCGGTCCCCATGCCCGCCTCTCGGCTTCCTTCCTTCCTCTCAGCTCTCTGTCTCTTCGCGCCTCTCTGTTCTCTCTTCCTTCCTCTCGGTCTCAGTTATCTCTTCTCCCACCTCTCGGTCTCTGTCTCCTTCTCTCCTCTCTGTCTCTTCGCGCCTCTCTGTTCTCTCTTCCCTCCTCTCGGTCTCTGTTCTCTCTTCTCCCACCTCTCAGTCTCTGCTCCCTCTCTTCTCTTCTCTCGTTTTCTCCTCCCCTCTCGGTTTCTGCCCTCTCTCCTCTCGGTTTCAGCATCAGAAGACCGAAACTCGGGCAGATTTCGGAATTTTGTTACTTTTAGCCCCTTTTTGATATTTTTAACATTTTAAGCCCGTTTTTCGTGATTTTAAAGCGGGATTTTCTCCAGAAATTATATTTTAACATAATAAACCCTAAATATTCATAATTTAAACATATTTTGATGAAAATCATTATCTAAATAATAAAGATCTAATGGGGGATTTATTTAAGGTGGAGTGTTGACCTTGCCTTAACTTATGTCACAAGCAACCACCCCACACCCACTCTATGACCAGCCACACCTCCCCACCTTACCTAGGTCACTTCAATGTCCCTTACACTCAATTGCCACTCATTCCCACGTTTTTAGAGCTGGAACAAACATCCTCTCTCCTCATTTCTCTCATTTGCTCTCCTTTCACTAAGTATCAAACACCACTTTTCTCTCAAACTTTTTCTCCACCAAATTCGAGATTCAAGGCTGATTTTCAAGTGTTCTTCCACTCTTAGTAAGTATAATTCATCCTCCTTATGATTATTTCACTTCATTCTACTCAAATCATTAATTGCTTACACAAACTCCATAAGTATGATGTTAGATTCTCGAAAATCTTCTAGGCATCTCCAAGTGTTCTTGAGTTAAACACTTCCATTCTTCAACAATCATCTACTAAAATCACTTAAGGTGAGTTCATACCCCTACATTTTCATGTTTTCTCAAGTTTTTAAGGGGGGGAATACAAGTTAAAACACCAAGAACATAACTAAAATTTTCTAACAGCATTCATCAGAAAAGTTCAACTCCATTCACGGACTGTTTTGGGCATCTTAAACATTTTTGTTTTCAAAAATGTACAAGGTGCAAATAGTTCAAGTTCTTAGCTTTAAAATGACTACTTGCACATCTCCATACGATTTTTCTACAATTTTTTGGTGATTTTTACAAAATTGCCTATCATTTCAAACAACAATCCGGACCAGTCTGTGATTATGGACTTTTTAACCCAAGTTGAAGGTCATTAAAAATCGTGATAAAAATTATGAGTCAACTAGACACATTTTGTGAACTCTCAGAATTTACGGATCTAGTTTTCGACTTCGTATGATTTTTCTATGATTTTTCCAAAACAGTGCAGAATGGCTAAAGTTAGCCAACAACATGTAAATATCATAACACTTTGTATTATGTTGATCAAAGTGTATAATCATAAGTTCTAATTATTGAATGTGTTTCTTTGTTAGTTTATCACCATGAACTGAAACTAAGTCATTCATAATAAATATTATTCATTCATTTTAGAACACGTATATTAAACTATAAAAAGTATAGTTTAATGAATTCATAACACTAATACATTTCCATAAAAGAGTTCTTACATGTTACAAACGTTTTAGATAAACCATAATAGGTATAGTTTATGATATACTACATAACACACTCGTACTAAAAGGGTACATTCATACAGAAAAGATTTACACTCACACACATTATACGTAAACTTGTTACCCTAAATTGTGAGACAATCTCTCTTTCCGTACGTCCGAGTGCGGAATATAATTCCTGGTAGTTATAATTAGAGTCTCCTGGAGGGAGAACGTGATACTTGTATATAGATCTATATTGGGTTTGACACCCCACACCTTGCTGCTAGCTACAGTGGGACCTGCAGGTCTACAGGTGACAAATGTCATTTCATTTTCGCGACGCCTGAGAAACGTCGTGGTAGGTTCACATAGTCATAGTATGATTATAGCGACTCACATAGGGAGATAACAATTCATAAAGTTTACAGGATTTCATAAAACCTAAGTAGGTTTTAGGTTGATTTAAATTCACTTTTTATATCAATTCAAACTCATGATATTTCTACTAAGTAAGAATGATTTCTTATACATTTTGGTCTTTGGTCATAATGCTACATTATACGGATTTTAAGGAAAATATCGGATTTTTCTGAAACAAACGCGACATTTACATGAGAAAGACTTCTATTAAGTTTTATAGCAAAAATTTATGAACTCACCAACCTTTGTGTTGACACTTTTCAAACAACTTGTAATCTCAGGAAATTACTAAACAGGTAATCAAGTGCTTTTGAGGATGGGACATTAAGGCGTCAAACTTTTCATATTTTGTCAACATATTGTAATTGATTTTGAAACATGTAATTCATACAAGTGATGTAACTTTTTCAATTATATATATGTTGGTTGTGTTTGCTTAAATTACTATTGAAATTGTGGTTATGATACTATACATGAAGTCCTCAACCCCCGGACGTTTCCGCCATCCTTGGTTTGGGGGTGTGACAAATTAAGAATAAAAATAAGCGTCAAAATGAAATGTTAGATAAGCTCGATATCTATGGATAATGTTGTAGTAGTTGAAATGAGGTTTCCGAATATATAAAGAATGCCGAAATCCGAGTTATAGCGAAGAAGTTATGACCTGTCGAAGTTTCGCGACAGAACCGGCAACGCTGAACGACGTAAAAAGTGAAATTTACGTTAGAGTGATATTTAGCCTTAATAATCTAAACGAAAGTCATAGATTTCATTAAACCAAGAGCGTGCATAAAAAGAATGCCCAAATCGGACTTCGTATGAGGAAGTTATGATTTTTCGAAGTTTCGACTTAGTAGTATGCAGCCCGAATACTCGATTTGAGATCGAGCGGTTTTTAGCCGAAACAATCTAAACGAGAATCAAATATCTCGTTAATTGTAGTGAAACGATGAAAAGATAGGCGAAAACGGACGTCAGATGAAGAAGTTATGATTTTATAACAGAGTTTTCATGTCCCGGCCTACTAAAAATAAATAATAAAAATAAATTCTAAATTAACCGACGAAGTCTAAACGAAAGTTGTAGAGCGTAGTCTCACCTACGCGTGGATATAAAGAACATCGAAAACGGAGTTCGTATGAAGAAGATATGAATTTTCGAAGTTTATTAAATAATTAAAAATTAAATTTAATTATTAAATCCGACATTATCCGAAGGGGAGTCACCGGACTTATTCGGGTTACGCCCAACGTAGGGCTGTACGCCCAGCGTACAGTGAAGCATGACACGCCTCACACTCAATTTCTTCGGATACGTAAGCAATGACGATTTCAGAGGCAGTACGCCCCGCGTAAGGAAGTACGCCCAACGTACTGCGAGGCCTCAACCTCCTATAAAAGGGTTGCGAGGGCAGCCGACTCCATTTGCCAAATTCTCTTCTCTTTCTCCCGTTTTGCATTGTTTTGCGTGCCAGAAGTATCCTGAAGCCCCGATATTATTCCCGAGCCCCGAAGCAAGTTCCGAAGCCTCGGAGATCCCGAGAAGTGCAATTCCCGAGCCGAAGCTCTCCTCACGAGAAGCCCGGTTTTTGTGAAGATCTTCCAGATCTACTGAAGAATACTACTTCTACAAGTCGTAGTGTTGTCCGATCATCTTCTGATCAAGTGAGTGTGTAGTTACCTTCTTCAAACGCATAATTATGAAGTATTTTATACGAAATACATGTTATGTGTATATTTGGTTGTTATATGCATGAATGTATATTCACTTTCTTCTATCTCATAGATCCGATTTATTCTCTATGAAATACGTGTTATGTGTGTGTGCCTCATCTGTTATGTGGAATATGTATTGATTGAACATGCTATATAGGTTTTAAACTATGTATAAAAATATATATTTTTATCTACTAATATGTTGGGTAGAACATGGGTAGATAGTTGATGTGTGATAAACATATGAGAGGCCTCGATGTTGTTGTTGTTGACCTAGTCATCTAGCGGAATATGGATGACGACCACAGACTCTTTCTAGACAGTCTTGTGGAACGCTAGCAGGTTCATAACCTTTAGGTGTTGTGAACGATGTGTTCACCGGTGTACTCTATCCCCCTCATGGTTGCCTTTAGGATATCTATTGTTGAGGAAACCCCTTAGCAGTAATGTCCGTCGCGATGAAAATCCTAGATTAGGTCCCTTGAGATAGATGTTGTTTTAGGGACGTAAAGTGAGGATAACGGGAATGGGTAATCGGGTTGTTGTTGGTTGGTGAAATTAAATATAATTTATTTATTGTGGGTTGAGAACCCTATATGCTCACCAGGCTCCCAAGCCTGACCCATCTCAGTCTTATTTCCATTACAGGAAGTGGCACGAGGACATAAGATGGATGAATCATCAAGTTGTTTTGTTTACAAGTTTGTATATGTATATATTTGTTGAATGACTTGTAATTTTATCGTTTATGCTTTACGGTCTGTAACGGAACATGACATCTCGAGTTTTGATTATATAATGAAAATGCATCTCTTGATGAAATGCTTTGATAAATATTATTTTATCATATTTTGTTTTTGGAACAAATTTCGCAACTCTTTTAAATCAAAAGGATTTACTCTGAAATTATTTTAAAGAAGCATAAATGAAATTGGTCTTTTCTGGCCGAGATTTTGGGGATGTCACAGTTGGTATCAGAGCATTAGTTCAAGCGAACTAGGAATTTGTAGGATTTCTAGACTTAAACTTAGAATGCTAAGTGGAGATTGTGAGATGTGTGTCTGTTATAATATAGACACGAGAACTAGTTTATTTTAGGAAAGTTGCCTAAAATGCTTTTATGTGATAAATGTTATATGTTGCCATATATGATATTATTTGTTCGGATCTATGGTCTGTTGCCGACCGGATCTGGAAACCTTATGTGTGTAGGATTCTAAGCGTATGTCTACAGTATTAGAACTAACATGTAAACGTTTCGGAGTAATAAAGATGATTTGAATATCTATCGTGAATGAGGATCTAATTTCACCTTATTCGGTGTGTAGATCAAAAATTGTGAGAACAAGTAGTGGCATTGGAAACGCGGATGAAAACAGGAATCAACCGCCAATGATTGAGCAAATACCTGTTGTAGCAACAACACCATAACCAATAATAATGGTTGGGGTGCAAGCCATGATTCGGGCTATGTTAGCCGAAGAAAGGGATGAGATGCGACAGATGCTGCATGATAATAGGGACGAACCTATCATACCTATTGAGGAACCTGAATTGATTCCCGAGCAATCGGAGGCAGGGAAGAATAGTTGCATTATGAGACAAGTTGGGACTCAAGGAGAACGAAGGAACGACCCAAAAAGGAGAAACAACAAGGATGAGCGAATGTACAAGAATTTCTTGGGCGCCAAGCTGCCAAGTCTTTCTGGAAGCCCGAAGCCTGTTGAGATTATGGATTGGATCTCCGAAATGGAGATGGTATTTGAAAGTTGCGACTGTAGCAACAAACTGAAGACTGTCTTTGCAGTTAGACAACTGAAGACTGGAGTCTTGAGTTGGTGGAAGTTGTTGGCAGATACTATGCCACGAGGAGAAGCCCTGAAAATGTCATGGGAGGAGTTCTTGGAACAACTAAGGGTGCAGTACTGTTCAGAGATAGATATGATTGTTCCAAAACTTGAAGAAGGGGAGGATAAGTATAGATGACTATGCTACTGCATTCACTGAGAAAATGAAGTTATTTCCGTACCTAGTGCCAACAGAACTCTCCAAGATTGAGAGGTTTGCTAATGGACTGCCTGCTGACTTTGGTCCGACAGTCAAGATGGCAACTATTCTGAAAATAGTTGTTCGAGCAGCTAAGAATGTGGAGGCCCAGCAGAAAGAAAAGGGTCTGGAGAGGATAGAGGTTGGTGAAAAGAGGAAGCTCGATGGAACTTCAGGGTCCAACAAGAAAAACAAGTTCTTGAAGTCTGCTTCAAGGGGAGGTGGAGGTGAAGCCAAGTGGTGTGACAAATGTAAGAAGAAGCATCATGGAAAATGTGAGGTAGTGGCCACATGCTACAAACGTGGAAAGCCAGGGCATTATGCCAATGAATGCACCCTCTCTAAGAAAGTTTACTATGGCTGTGGTGAGGAGGGACACATGTCGAGGGACTGCCCAAAGAAGAAGGAGGCAGCTAAACCCAACATTCCGCCAAAGCCGAAGGCGAGAGCATTCCAGATGACACTGGAAGCTGCTAATGATGAAGCTGATGTCGCTTCAGGTACCTTTCTCGTAAACAAATTGTCTGCCCAAATTTTATTTGATTCTGGAGCCAATTACTCCTTTATTTCGCATGAATTTGGTAGAAAACTAGCTTTGCCTGTTGATAGACTAGATAATGCCTTATTAGTCGAAGTTGCTAGTGGCAAGTTTGTACCTGTTAGCCATCGCATGAAAAACATCTTAATTGACTTGAATGGGAATAAATTCCACGAGGAATTATTGCCTATTGAACTAAATGGTTTCGACATCGTACTGGGAATGGATTGGCTTAGCACCAATGACGCCGAGATATTGTGCAAGAAGAAGATAGTCGAAGTAAACCCATCTGGGAAAGAGTCGTTTATGGTGTATGGAGATAAACGCAGAGTAAATTCCGGAATCATTTCATTGATGAAAGCCAGAAAGTGTTTGGCCAAAGGATGTACATCGTATCTAGCATTTGTGATAGATGCTAAGAAGGAGAAACTGGCGATGCAAAGCAATCATGTCGTATGTGATTATCCAGAAGTATTTCCCGAAGATCTTCCCGGATTACCGCCTGATAGACAAGTGGAATTTAGAATAGACTTGTTACCAGGGACGACGCCAATAGCAAAAGCACCTTACCGATTAGCACCGACAGAGATGAAGGAGCTGATGATGCAACTTCAGGAGTTATTGGACAAAGGTTTCATTAGACCTAGTCCATCACCCTGGGGAGCTCCGGTGTTACTCGTTAAGAAGAAAGATGGAAGTATGAGAACGTGCATCGATTACAGAGATCTGAATAAGGCAACAATAAAGAATAGATATCCGTTGTCGAGGATTGATCACCTGTTCGATCAACTTCAAGGTTCGAGCTATTTCTCGAAGATCGATCTTAGGTCAGGATATCATCAGCTGAAAGTAAGAGAGCAGGATATAAAGAAGACTGCATTCAGAACACGATATGGGCACTACGAGTTTTTGGTTATGTCGTTTGGACTAACCAATGCTCCAGCAGCATTCATTGATTTCATGAACAGGGTTTGTAATCCGTTCCTAGATAAATCTGTGATAGTGTTCATAGATGACATTTTGATTTACTCGAAAAGCCAAGAGGAGCATGGCAGACACTTGCGAAAAGTCTTGGTAGTCTTGAAGAAGGAGAAGTTATATGCGAAGTTCTCCAAATGTGATTTTTGGATTCTAGAAGTCCAATTCTTGGGTCACGTGGTCAACCAAGAAGATATAATGGTTAATCCAGCGAAGATCAAAGCTGTGATGAAGTGGGAACAACCGAAAAGTCCCACGAAGATCCGAAGCTTTTCAGGATTAATCGGATACTACCGAAGGTTTATCCAAGGCTTTTCTTCGATCGCTAGTCCATTAACATCTTTGACCCACAAAGGAGCTACTTATGCTTGGAACGATATGCATAAAGAAGCATTCGAGAAGCTAAAGAAGAAACAATGCGAGGCACCGATATTTTCTCTACCCGATGGAGTTGAAGACTTCGCTTTTTATAGGGATGCATCTGGTGTTAGATTGGGTTACGTTTTGACCCAAAGAAACAAGGTGATCGCATATGTGTCTCGACAATTGAAAGAGCATGAAAGGAACTACCTGACTAATGATTTGGAGTTGGCAGCGGTAGTTTTCACTTTGAAAATATGGAGGCATTACCTCTATGGCACGAAGTGCAAACTTTTCACTAATCATAAGAGTCTCCAATATCTCTTTGGTAAGAAGGAATTGAATATGAGGCAATGATGCTGGCTAGAATTACTTAAGGACTATGACTATGAGATACTTTACCACCCTGGTAAAGCTAATGTTGTTGCTGATGCTCTCAGTCAGAAAGTCAATCTTGAAAGAAAAAGGCCAAGAGTGTTGAGAATTGAAGTTGTCTCGACCATTGTGGAAAGTATAAAGAAAGCTCAAGAGGATGCTTTTGAGAAGAATGACCGAAAGGAGAAACGTTTGGGCAAAACTTTGGTGTTCGGTATAAACAGTCATGGAGTGAAGGTGTTCCAAGATCGGATTTGGATACCTAAGACAGGAGGAGTCAGAGATCTTCTGATGGAAGAAGCTCACAAGACCATGTACTAGATTCATCCCGGTAGAACTAAAATGTATAGGGACCTGAAACCCTAGTACTGGTGGCCGACGATGAAGCTTGATTTTGCAAAGTATGTGGCCGAGTGTGTGACTTGTGCGAGAATCAAGACACAACATCAGAAATCGTACGGGAGTTTAGAACCATTGTCTGTGCCTATGTGTAAGTGGGAAGACATTGCTATGGATTTTGTCACTAAACTGCCCAGAACAAAGAATGGTCATGACATGATTTGGGTGGTCATTGATCGATTCACTAAGAGTGCGCGTGTCATAGCAGCCAAGGAGAAATGGTCTATGGAAAAGCTTGCGAATTCTTACGTGAAGGAAATTGTGAGGCTTCACGGTGTTCCGTTAACGATTGTATCGGATCGTGATAGCCGTTTCACCTTGAGGTTTTTGAAAAGTCTACAAGAGGAAATGGGTACCAAGTTGTGTTTTAGTACAACTTTCCATCCGCAGACTGATAGTCAGAGCCAACAGACGATACAAACACTTGAAGATATGCTGAAAGCATGTACCGTAGAATTCCTAGGTAACTGGGATGAACATTTACCTTTGGTAGAATTTTCCTACAATAATAGTTTTCACTCGAGCATAAAGATGACACCTTATCAAGCTTTGTACGGACAGAAGTGTCGTATGCCGTCTTGTTGGCTTGAGGCTGGGTAAAAGCAGTTTGTGGGACCGGAAATAGTCCATCAAACTGCTGAAAAGTTGAAAATAATTAGGGAAAGAATGTTAGCAGCTCAGGATCGTCAAAAGAGCTATGCTGACAACAAGCGAAGACCGATGACTTTTGAAGTTGGAGATTCGGTTTTGATTAAAGTCTCTCCTCGGAAGGGACTTATAAGATTTGGTAAAAGGGGAAAATTAAGTCCAAGGTTTATTGGACCGTTTAAAGTTCTTCAAAGGATTGGGAACCAAGCTTACAAGCTCGAACTACCAGAAGAACTGAATGGAATTCATAACACTTTCCATGTGTATTATTTGAGGAAGTTCACGAGAGAAGTTCCCGACATGATTCCACTTTCGGAGTTGAGAATCGATGAGAACAAAAGGTTGATTGAAGAACCAGAGTCAATCGTTGATCGGAAGACTAAGAAGTTGTGACGCAAGATGGTCGAGTTAGTGTTTGTCCGATGGAAACACACTAATGGGACAAATCTCACATGGGAGACGGAGAGTGACATGATGAGTCGCTATCCTCATTTGTTTGTTGATGTGTGATTCCGGGGACCGAATCATTCTAAGGTGGAGAGAATTGTAACGCCTGTGTTTCTGGGCTTGTCATTAATGTTGATATAATAGTCCAGGTTAACCTTTGTAACCCGTTTTAAAATAATAGAAGTGTGTTATTTGTGTATTATGTGTTTTGTGCTTAATTATGTGTCTTAATTTAATTAAAAATAAAAATAAGCATCAAAATGAAATGTTAGATAAGCTCTATATCTATGGATAATGTTGTAGTAGTTGAAATGAGGTTTCCGAATATATTAAGAATGCCGAAATCCGAGTTATAGCGAAGAAGTTATGATCGGTCGAAGTTTCGCAACAGAACCGGCGACGCTGAACGATGTAAAAAGTGAAATTTACGTTAGAGCGATATTTAGCCTTAATAATCTAAACGAAAGTCATAGATTTCATTAAACCAAGAGCGTGCATTAAAAGAACGCCCAAATCGGACTTCGTATGAGGAAGTTATGATTTTTCGAAGTTTCGACTAAGTAGTATGCAGCCCGAATACTCGATTTGAGATCGAGCGGTTTTTAGCCGAAACAATCTAAACGAGAATCGAATATCTCGGTAATTGTAGTGAAACGATGAAAAGATAGGCGAAAACGGACGTCAGATGAAGAAGTTATGATTTTATAACGGAGTTTTCATGTCCCGGCCTACTAAAAATAAATAATAAAAATAAATTCTAAATTAACCGACGAAGTCTAAACGAAAGTTGTAGAGCGTAGTCTCACCTACGCGTGGATATAAAGAACGTCGAAAACGGAGTTCGTATGAAGAAGATATGAATTTTTGAAGTTTATTAAATAATTAAAAAATAAATTTAATTATTAAATCTGACATTATCCGAAGGGAAGTCACCGGACTTATCCGGGTTACGCCCAGCGTATAGTAAAGCATGACACGCCTCACACTCGAGTTCTTTGGATACGTAAGCAATGACAATTTCGGAGGCAGTACGCCCCGCGTAAGGCAGTACGCCCCACGTAAGGCAGTACGCCCAGCGTACTGCGAGGCCTCAACCTCCTATAAAAGGGTTGCGAGGGCAGTCGACTCCATTTGCCAAATTCTCTTCTCTTTCTCCCGTTTTGCATCGTTTTATGTGCCAGAAGTATCGTGAAGCCTCGGTATTATTCTCGAGCCCCGAAGCAAGTCCGAAGCCCCGAAGATCCCGAGAAGTGCAATTCCCGAGCCGAAGCTCTGCCCGCGAGAAGCCCGGTTTTTGTGAAGATCTTCCAGATCTACTGAACTACTTCTACAAGTCATAGTGTTGTTCGATCATTTTCTGATCAAGTGAGTGTGTAGTTACCTTCTTCTAACGCATAATTATGAAGTATTTTATACGAAATACGTGTTATGTGTATATTTGGTTGTTGTATGCGTGAATTGATGGGTTTTGTACATAAGAACATTCCTAAGTGCGCATACAAACCCTAATGCTTGGATCTAGGTTTCTCAATTAATCATGCTTTGAATCCAAGGCTTCTAATGACTTATTAGGTGTAAGAACAACACAAAATCAGATCTAGAAACATACCTTTTGATTCTCTTGTTTGATCTTGTTGTCTTGGAGCTCTAGAGTCACAATTGTCACTCCTCTAATGGCTTAGAAACACCAACTAGCAAAGAGGATGATTTGAGAGGAGAGGGGATGGAATTCGACCAGAGTATCCTTACTTTAGAAGATGTGTCGAATTCCTTCAGCCATAGGGTCAATTTATACTTGTAGACTCCTTAAGGGTTACAGCTTAAACCCTAGTTGGATAATCATATCTTAGAGTCATCCAAATCCTTATCAAAGATAGCCTTGGACGAATTTAGGGCTTATCCTAGCCTAGAATTCGTTCAACCCTTTATCCAATAAGGATTTACAGTCTAAAGTTTAACTATCAAGCAATTGACAGTTTATACCCTCTTATTTAATTAATCTCCTTAAGTCACCAAATTAATACTAATTAATCTATGACTTATATTAATCAAATAACTATATTATTATTCCTTATATTATTCTCATAATATATTAATAATATCTATTCTCTCATAGTAAATCATCCTACCAAGTTTCTATGGTGAAGGCAACCCAAAAGAACCATGCACAATCGGGTCAAATACTTACCTAATATAGTTGCAGCCTTAGACACTATTCCAACAGTCTCCCACTTGGATAAGTCTAGTAACTATATGCGCAGGTACATTCCGATTTGCAATCGTAGCTCTCAAAGACGCTGCCAAACTCTAATCTAATCAATCTTGTCCTTTAGATAAGGGATCATACAGTCCTCCGTTAGATATCATGCTGACAATACTATGGAATAGTCAGTCCAGCATTTGGTTTCTCAATTTCCGATTTATTTGACATAGAATTTAATCGAACACATCAATTCAGTTCTGACCGGGCCCGACACATAAGTCAAATCAAATCATCGAGCGGCCGAGATATCGCTTTTTCCTTCTTAGGATAAAAGTTACAGATAAACTTCAACTTATATGCATTTACTTATTCATTAACCAACTACACACAACAATGCGTTTTATAACATCGAGTTACCAATGCGTTTTCGCATTATCAATGTACAATCAATTAACCAATAACAAACCACATATCTAGGTTTTAAGACTATATGATATTATCGTTTTGCGATCACCCATTTACTATCACATTCCATAAGGTGGTTCCAGCAAGCGCGGGTTTGTTCCAATGCTAAAACCTAGTTCATAAGCACTCATGAACGTTGCAACAATCTTTTGCTATGTCTAACACCATTTAGACACTCTACACACCTATTCATGACAATCTTCATTCATATCTACTTCCGACATATGAACGATTGTGGACTATTTGAACAATTCGATTATTCTTAATAAACTCAATTATTCTGGAAGTCAAAACATGCAAAGTGAAACAATAGTTAAACAATTAACATAAGATAGTAACATTACTTATAAATAAAACTCCTTTATTTAATCATCAAATGTTAATTACATTTATCTATTACACGTTTCTAATACTATCTAATCTATGCTAATATCATCCTTCAGCCCAATACTCCTAGCATGCTTCAAATGCTTAACCCTACTCAGTCCCTTCGTAAGCGGATCTGTTGGGTTATCTTCTGATGATATCCTCTTCACTACGAGCTGTCCTTCTTCTACACGATGTCTAATAAAGTGATATTTTCTGTCGATATGTCGTGATCTACCATGATCTCTCGGTTCCTTGGTCAAGGCAACCGCACCTTCATTATCACAGAAAATCTCCATGGGCTCCTTTATGGCAGGTATAACTCCAAGATCACCAATGAAGTTCTTTAGCCATATTGCCTCCTTCGATGCTTTGTTCGCTGCGATGTACTCTGATTCGCACGTTGAATCAGCTACGGTTTCCTGCTTGGAACTCTTCCAAGTTACTGCTCCTCCATTCAGGGTAAAGACCCAGCCCGACTGCGAATGGGAGTTGTCCTTGTCAGTCTGAAAACTAGTGTTACTATACCCTCGCACCTTCAAGTCATCACTCCCTCCAAGGACTAAGAACCATTCCTTCGTCCTCCGAAGGTACTTAAGGATATTCTTCACCGCAACCCAATGGGCTCTGCCTGGATTCCCCTAATATCTACTAACCATGCTCAAAGAAAAGGCTACATCAGGGCGAGTACAAGTCATAGCGTACATGATTGAGCCAACTGCGGAAGCGTATGGAACTCAGCTCATTTCAGCTATCTCGGCTTGGGTACTCGGACTTTGAGTCTTACTCAACTTGGCATTGCTTTGTATCGGTAATTCTCCCTTCTTCGAGTCTTCCATACTAAAATGTTTTAGTACCTTCTCTAAGTAAGTGTTCTGACTAAGTCCTATTAGTCTCTTACTTCTTTCTCTTACTATCCTTATTCCTAAAATATAGGAAGCCTCTCCGAGGTCCTTCATAGCGAAGCACTTCCCGAGCCAGGACTTAACTTCCTGCAGAGTCGGGATGTCGTTTCCTATGAGTAATATGTCATCGACATATAGAACGAGGAAGCTTACTACACTCCCACTGGCTTTGACATATACACACGACTCATCTTCGCTTCGTACAAATCTAAACTCTTTGACTTTCTCATCGAAGCAAAGATTCCATCTGTGAGACGCTTTCTTTAGTCCATAAATGGACTTCTCAAGCTTACACAATCTATTCGGATGCTTCAGATCCACAAACCCCTCTGGCTGAGCCATGTAAACATCCTCAGCCAACTTTCCGTTAAGGAAAGCGGTCTTGACATCCATTTGCCAAATCTCATAATCATGAAATGCGACAATAGCTAGCATCACTCTAATAGATTTTATCTTTGCAACTGGTGAGAAGGTCTCTTTATAGTCAACTCCGGGAGTTTGAGTAAAGCCCTTCGCAACTAATCGCGCTTTATACGTGTGTACCTTTCCATCCATTTCGGTCTTCTTCTTAAAGATCCATTTGCACCCAACGGTCTTACGTCCAGGCACATTATCAACCAAATTCCAAACTTGGTTATCATACATGGATTGGATCTCGCTATCCATTGCCTCTTTCCATTTCGCAGACTCCGGGCCTGCCATGGCTTCCTTATAGCTATTAGGTTCATCAAGATTTATTAGTGTACTATCACTAATATACGTGTCCCCTTTGGTAGTAATATGAAACCCATACAACTGGGGTTGAAACCTAACTCTCTCGGAACGTCTAAGAGGTAATGATATGTCAATTGGTTCAACCGGAGTTTCCTCCTCGGGTTGAGCGCCAACGGTTGAGGTTCCTTCATCTATTGACTCTTGAATCTCTTCAAGATCGATTTGCCTCCCACTGTCTCCTTGGCCTATGAGTTCTCGCTCTCGGAAAACTCCTCTCCTCGCAACAAAGACAACATTGTCCTTCGGTCTATAGAAGAGATATCCAAAGGATTTCTGCGGGTAGCCGATGAAAATACATCGCTCACTATGAGGTTCAAGCTTGTCGTGAGTATCTCATCTTACGAAAGCCTCGCAACCCCAAACCTTGATATGTGACAACGAGGGAGCTTTCCCCGTCCACATCTCGTGAGGTGTTTTGGTAACCTTCTTAGTAGGGACTCGGTTATGGATATGGGCGACAGTCTCTAAGGCATACCCCCAAAAAGAGATAGATAGCGAAGCACGACTCATCATAGAGTGAACCATATCCAACAAAGTTCGATTACGCCTTTCTGCCACACCATTCAATTGTGGTGTCCTAGGTGGCGTCAATTGTGAAACTATTCCACACTCCTTGAGATAATCGTGGAATTCAAGACTTAGGTACTCTCCTCCTCGATCGGATCGAAGCATCTTGATCTTCCTGCCCAATTGATTCTCCACTTCATTCTTGAACTCTTTGAACTTTTCAAAAGTTTCTGACTTTTGCTTGATTAAGTAGATATACCCATATCTACTATAGTCATCGGTAAATGTCACGTAGAAGTGGTTACCATCCTTCGTGGTAGATCTAAACGGTCCACACACATCGGTATGTATGAGGTCCAATAGACCCTCACCCTTTTCGCACGTTCCAGCGAAGGGTGATTTAGTCATCTTTCCAAGTAAACAAGACTCGCATGTGTCATTTTCCCTAAGGTCGAATGACTCCAACACTCTATCCTTTTGGAGTTGGGCTATGCGTTTCTTGTTGACATGTCCAAGACGACAATGCCATAAGGATGCCTTATCCATACTATTGGAATAATCCAAGTACAAAACATCATTTCCTAAGTTATCAACAATCATAACAGTTTCATAAATTCCATTACATGGTATAGCTTCAAAGTAAAAGACACCATTTAGATAAGCTAAAATAGAACCATTCTCATTATTAAAAGAAAATCTAAAACCTCATCTAAACAAACCATGAAAAGAACTGATGTTTCTAGCTATTTTTGGCGAATAGCAACAATTGTTTATATCTAAAGATAAACTATTCCTAAGCACTAAAGAATACACTCCAATCTTGGTCACATGCGACGATCTTCTGTTCCCCATGATTAGATTTATTCTTCCATGCTCCACGTCTCTACTTCTTCTTAGTCCCTGCACATTAGAACAAATGTGGTAACCATAACCGGTATCAAGAACCCAAGAATTATTGTGGGAATCATTAGATTTAATTGTATATATACGAAAGATGGCTTGATCTTTCCTTCCTTGATGGCTTGCAGGTATTCCGGGCAGCTTCTCTTCCAATGTCCTATCTTGTGGCAGTGGTGGCACTCTGCCTCCTTCGGGTTGGAGCAGGGTTTAGTGGGATCAACTTTGGTCCCACTAGAAGAGGCACCATCTCGGGCTTTCACCTTGCGATGGTTCTTTGACAAAGCCTTCCTCTTCTTTCCCTTTCCTTGTCCAATTGCCAAGACAGGAGCAGCGGGCGGATTGGGAGTTGGTGCAACAGACTTGTCCTTGAAGTTGCTCTCAGCGACCCTCAAGAGACCTTGGAATTTGCTTAGGGTGACCTCTTCTTTGTTCATGTGATAGGTCATCCTAAATTGATTGTAGCTTGGAGGCAAAGAGTGAAGCACCATGTCGATCGCCAAGTCTTCCCCAAAGTCAACATTTAACTTGCGAAGGCGGTCGACATACCTTTGCATCTTTTGCAAGTGCACGGTAAGAGACTCTCCATGACCCATTTTAGCGGAAATCATGTTCGTGAAAATCTCATAACGGTCTTGTCTCGCGTTTTGATGGTATCACTCCAATAAGTCTTGATGCATTTCGTACGGATACATGTTCTCGTAGGACTTTTGGAATTCGGAGTTCATAGTCGCGATCATGATGCAATGCACTTTCGTTGCATCACGCTCGTGAGTTTCGAAAGCGGTGATTTCGGCGGAGGTAGCAATTTCGGGGTTGATTTTCGCGAGCTTCTCATCGAGGACATACTCCTTATCCTCATAGCGAGAAATCGTGCGAATGTATCTTATCCATTCGCTAAATTTCGTTCCATCAAAGGTGACCTTTTGACAAAGTCTCATCAAAGTGAAAGAACTCGTAGCAGCATTGTTGGCGTTCGACATCTATAAATAGAAAGGACAAAGATAGATTAGAATATGAATCCCTAATATTCACCCAATAAGAAATTAGGGCTAGGATCCAACAACAATATTTACACATTAGAAAAGGGATGCCGTAATCTAACATCCAAAACAATTTGAAGGTAAGTAAATGACGATTCACTAATTCTCCACCATGAAAAACATAACTTTAAGTCCTAAATGTATTGAGAATTCCTAGGTTCGGATGAGATTCATTGAAACTTTTCAATGGCATGTTTAAATCTCGATATGCCCCTCTTGTTTGTGATTGGGATACCGAGGATCACAAAGCGGGTGTGAATTACCATGCAAATTCACATGGTGCCTTCATTGTAACGATCACCTATTCGATGTGCCGGTAAACCACACACACTCCATCGAACTATGATAAACAATGAATCACCCTTTGCCACCTTCACTTAGAACTAATTAGTGTGCCGGTAAACCACACACGCTCCACTAACTTCTTAGCAAGGTGCAAAGTGTAATTTCATGGGATTGCATCAATTCAGGTTTCCTAAAGTATCTAAGATTGGGAAATTTTAATAAAACATGTAGTTACTTTGTATTTCTTATTATACTTTTAATGAGAGGATGAGGTTACCCTATCCTACCCGTTCGGCTAAGGACCCCCACCAATCAAGCGAGCGGTGGGTGTGAATGTACACCCTTTAAGCGCCATTTTATAGGCCGCAACCTTATACCCACCTTATAGACCAGCTTCGTGAATGAGGCCTACTAACGGTAAGACTAGCATTTAAGTTATATATATATATATATATATATATATATATATATATATATATATATATATTAAACTTGTAATATTATATTAGTATAGGGTTGTATTTTTACCTTGTAAAATTCTAGGGTTTGAAATTTAAATTGTCTAAATTAAACTTTTAATCACAAAACATAAATTTCAAAACTTGAGGACTAGTTTTAAACATTTAAAACATAAAGGATTAAATAACAAATAATCTAAATCACATAATTATCCATATTTAATTAATAATTATCATATAAGGAAATCAAATATTTTATTAATTGATAATTATCTTCAATTAGATCAAAAATATAGTCATATATATCGCAAAATTGGATTAGGGTTGATCTAATATGATTAAGGTAAATTTCCATAAGATAAATATGAAAAAATCCCGTTCTTGGCTAATCCTGACGCTCGGACTCGCCGAGTACCCATACTGGACTCGCCGAGTCAGGCCCACTCACCGAGTCCACTATGGGACTCGCCGAGTCCATGACTCAGAAACATAAAAATCGAATTTTTCAGTTACGATACAAACATTCAAGCATCAATTTAATAGAAACCAATCAAGGCTCTGATACCACTGATGGGTTTTGTACATAAGAACATTCCTAAGTGCGCATACAAACCCTAATGCTTGGATCTAGGTTTCTCAATTAAACATGCTTTGAATCCAAGGCTTCTAATGACTTATTAGGTGTAAGAACAACACAAAATCAGATCTAGAAACATAACTTTTGATTCTCTTGTTTGATCTTGTTGTCTTGGAGCTCTAAAGTCACAATTGTCACTCCTCTAATGGCTTACAAACACCAACTAGCAAAGAGGATGATTTGAGAGGAGAGGGGATGGAATTCGACCAGAGTATCCTCACTTTAGAAGATGTGTTGAATTCCTTCAGCCATAGGGTCTATTTATACTTGTAGACTCCTTAAGGGTTACAGCTTAAACCCTAGTTGGATAATCATCTCTTAGAGTCATCCAAATCCTTACCAAAGATAGCCTTGGACGAATTTAGGGCTTATCCTAGCCTAGAATTCGTTCAACCCTTTATCCAATAAGGATTTACAGTCTAAAGTTTAACTATCAAGCAATTGACAGTTTATACCCTCTTATTTAATTAATCTCCTTAAGTCACCAAATTAATACTAATTAATCTATAACTTACATTAATCAAATAACTATATTATTATTCCTTATATTATTCTCATAATATATTAATAATATCTATTCTCTCATAATAAATCATCTTACCAAGTTGCTATGGTGAAGGCAACCCAAAAGGACCATGAACAATCGGGTCAAATACTTACCTAATATAGTTGCAGCCTTAGACACTATTCCAGCATGAATGTATATTCACTTTCTTCTATCTCATAGATCCGATTTATTCTCTATGAAATATGTGTTATGTGTGTGTGCCTCATCTGTTATGTGGAATATGTATTGATTGAACATGCTATACAGGTTTTAAACTATGTATAAAAATATATATTTTTATCTACTAATATGTTGGGTAGAACATGGGTAGATAGTTGATGTGTGATAAACAGATGAGAGGCCTCGATGTTGTTGTTGTTGACCTAGTCATCTAGCGGAGTATGGATGACGACCACAGACTCTTTCTAGATAGTCTTGTGGAACGCTAGCAGGTTCATAACCTCTAGGTGTTGTGAACGATGTGTTCACCGGTGTACTCTATCCTCCTCATGGTTGCCTTTAGGATATCTATTGTTGAGGAAACCCCTTAGCAGTAATGTCCGTCGTGATGAAAATCCTAGATTAGGTCCCTTGAGATAGATGTTGTTTTAGGGACGTAAAGTGAGGATAATGGAAATGGGTAATCGGGTTATTGTTGGTTGGTGAAATTAAATATAATTTATTTATTGTGGGTTGAAAACCCTATATGCTCACCAGGCTCCCAAGCCTGACCCACTCAATCTTATTTGCATTACAGGAAGTGGCGCGAGGGCATAAGATGGATGAATCATCAAGTTGTTTTGCTTACAAGTCTGTATATGTATATATTTGTTGAATGACTTGTAATGTTATCGTTTATGCTTTATGGTCTGTATCGGAACATGAAATCTCGAGTTTTGATTATATAATGAAAATGCATCTCCTGATGAAATGCTTTGATAAATATTAATTTATCATATTTTGTTTTGGGAACAAATTCCGCAACTCTTTTAAATCAAAAGGATTTACTCTGAAATTATTTTAAAGAAGTATAAATGAAATCGGTCTTTTCTGGACGAGATTTTAGGGATGTCACAAAAACACAGTCCCAAAATTTTCTTTTTTTAAAATAGATAAAACAGTATTTCCAAATATCATCCATACATCTCAAATAACCAATGTATCAAATGTCATAAAATCATAGTAAAACATCATATGCAGAAACCTAATGGTGTGTACGATGCAGTCAACCCGAGCTCTTCCCTTTGCAACCAGAAGTACTTGAAACATAAGCTAAAAACAGTAAGCACAAAGCATAGTGAGTTCCCCAAACTACCTCATAATCGAGATTAAACATGCCATTGAAAGGTTCAATGAATCTCAAAAGATCTAGGAATTTCATTTAAAACCTAATTCATTTTAAATTTCGTTTTCAAGATGGAATTGGTAAATCGTCATTTACATACCTTCAAATAATTTTCAATTGGATTACGACATCCCTCTTCCGAATTGTGATTATTGTGATGGGTCCTAGGCTTAATATTTCATTTAGGTGTTATATTAAGGATTGTATCAACTAACTTGAATTTCTCCCTTTTATAGATGTCTAGTTCGGACAACTATAGTTTTCCTCAATCCTTTGGAAAAAGGCTTTCCTTCTGAAGATGATCTTCCACGTGTCGATCAAGGTGAAAGATTAATCCTTCCTTCATGCATTGGTGGAACCAGAAATCATACTTCTCTTCCTCTAGCTCGTCTAGTGATTCTCCCTGCCCACATTTTTGTCGACTTGAAAAGTTCAAGGTCACTCAAGCCCTATTGGCAAGCAAACACCAAGATGGAAGGTTTGTATGTGCACATGTCTTGAAGATAAAGTCATGAATTTATAGAATAGGGATGTTGGGTGTCGTTTTCCCAAGGAAGTTGGTTGTTGATTTGGTTCTTCAGTCACTCCCCGAGTCATATAGTTAGTTTATTAAAGATCACTATGTGACTAACAACGATGTGAACCTTATTGATCTGACATATTTGCTAATTGCTGATGAAGCAGCACTGCTTTGGCGCACTAGTCAAGAAATTTTGATTGGTAGATCTACATCCAAAATTTCCATGGAAATTGGTGATGGCAAAGGTGATAGTCCAGAAATGGTTTCTCCTCCTAAGGGGGGAGAAATCAGCCATAGTCGAAAAGTCTGATCATAAGATAAAGGCGAATTCCAAGATAGCCCCATGTGTCATTCCCAAAGAGTACATATGTTTCTATTGGCAAGAGAAAGGGCATTGGAGGCGAAGCTACCGTATCTACCTGAGAGATTGCAAGGATAGTAAAGTCAAACTGTATGACTCTACTTTAGGTAAATCCACTATCTAACTCTATTAAGTTCCTATTCATAGACTCTTAATACATGATGTGATAAAATTACATTTTGATTTTTTGTAGGATCGAAGAAAATGAAGGGGGCTTAAAATAAGAGTAAGCTAAGTCTGATCATGAACAGATGGATTTTAATTACATGGTTCAATGATCGGATTTTTTGAGTTGCTACTTAGGAGTTATGATAGATTGCTTAGGAATATTTAGAAACATAGTTTTCATTTGTATTTGCATTGTAAGGATAAGTTTTTTTTTTTCACATTTTTATAAATAAAGTAAAATTTGATTTTGTCATATTTTATGTATCCTTGCAATGACATTTGTGAAAATTTGTGTTTATATTTGTACTAATAGCAATGTTGAAAAAGGATTTGATTCTTAGTTATATCTCTTGTGGTAATGTCATAATTTACCAAGTGAGGAAGGATTCTCATCGCCCAAGTCTCAGTTTGACACAAACTTGGAATCATACGATTTGAATTGTGTAATGTATGAGAATCTTGATCATTGGGAAATTGGGACTCATTCCTTATTCATATATGTATGCGATTCAATTGAATGACTAAGGGATCTAGTACACATTGATGTGGACTAGTCACATACACCATAAAAGACGATAAGTCTATTCGTCATGATTTACTGATAGTTCAGTAAATTTGGTTATGCTTACAAGTTTAAGTTTAATTCTAATACCTTGAAAAGTTTCAAAGTATAGCAGAACGAATAAGAAGAATCAATTAGGTAGAAAGATAAATTTTCTCCGATCTGAAAGGAAAGGAGAGTACTTTGGTATAGTGTTTTATGATCATCCTAATGATTGTGGAACCATGTCACAATTGATCCTCTAAGGACACCTTAGTGCATTTACATGACTAAGAAGAAGTATTGGGAACTGTTGAAATGGTTAAATCAAAAGGATAATTTGTACTTCATTCCAAAAACAAGTTTTAGAGTTACTCCAAGTTGTACCTTGAGTAACATATTGTAAGTAGATTTATAATACCTCATGAAATGTGGAGTATAAATGTTTCCTACTCTTGCACATTCAAAATTGGTAGTTGTGATGTTTTGGCTAAAACAAAGACCAACTAAGACCAATTATATGAAGTGTTTCTTGATAAGAACTCACACTAACTCTTGAATATTTGTTTGGCAATGAATGTTCCTTGACAAACAATCTTATATGTCAAGAGGTCAGTGGGAGTCTTAATGGTCTTGAATAGTTTCAAGAACTAATCAAGAATAAACCTTTTAGTTATCACTAGCACACAAGTGAGGTTGATGACATATCGTGTTGACATATTCATGTTTCTGTGTCATTCCAGTTATGTTAATTATGCATGTGAGTTCTATGAGTTCCCATTTGATTATATAAGGTAAACGCCTTGATCAGTGAAAGTACATTGATTAGTGTGGGTGAGCTACTAAATAACTTGGAAGCAATGGTAGGCCCTTGTGCTGCCAGATGGCAATAAATTAAGAATAAGCAGGTTCAGTCCATATGAGTTTGGATTTATCATAAACCTTGTCTTATGATAGTGGTTAGAAATGACTAATTCACATGGAGAGGAACACATACACCATAAAATCTAAGTGACAAAAGGTTTCTCTCTACTTCATGAAAATGGTTGTGAGGAAACACTTTTGCTAGTAGATTTTAAATATTGATTAATATCATTAGAGTTAGTAGTTATGGTAATTACATTCTCAAATTCGAGTATGATTACAACATCCCATTTCATAGTTCGCATTATGAGAAATGACAAATAGTTTGAACATTTGGGAGTTATCACTATAAGTTCTGAAAGGGTTTAGACACACACATAAGCTATCTAATGAATGGTGTATGAGCTTGAGAAACCTAAATAAAGAATTATCGAAGCACCAGGTATTAGAAATCTAAACTTTGGTAAGAAAGTCAATAGGTATTGATTTCTAGAAGTCCATTTGATTTCTGAGTACACGTCAAAGCTAGTGAGAGCATAATTGTTATGCTGGTAAGAACATAACTGTTATGCTAGTGGGAGCGTGATTATTATGTTAAGTGTTGCAAGTGAGCAATGCTATTTATAGGAAGCAAAGTTCTAAATTTGCAAAGTTGCGGAATTTGGAAATTGTTTCGCTATAGTAAGTCTTAAGGGAGAGGGCATTAATATTTCATTTCGAATCTAAAAGGTTTAGATTGAAATTTTAATAGAACTTAGTCATGAACATATATGAATGTTTTTTTGAAACGTTTCAACATAGGAAATTCTATACATGGAAATATTATAGCAAAAGACTGGTCTAGTATCATGTATTTATGTAAAACATTATGAATCATATCCTATATGCTTCGGGTATAGGATCGACTGCATATGCTATAATATTCACCTATTCTGGTTTTTCCAAATGCCTAGAGCATTAAAAGGTAAAAAGGACCAAAACCGGATATGACTAAAGTTGTTAAACAACTGTCAAGGATAATCTATGGTTTACCAAAGATTGGTTGCTTGGGATAATTGGAAGTATGGTAATGAATGGACCATATTGATATAATTCTGAATAGATAGGATTCTATTAAGAATGGACAGTCATATGGCAATTCTGAAAAAGTTTCCATAATGGGAGTTAGATGTTAAGAATCTATGTGTAAGCTAGAAACTTTTATGCATGAAGGATGTTCAAGGAATGTACCTTGAATGTGAGACTTGATCTCCATGGAATTGTTCTGTAACAAATCTCTAGTAGAACATTTTGTAATATCATTGGCCAAGTCTTAGGTGCTGTTTGTTTTTTGGAAAAAATCTCTTCAAACCTCTTACTGCTGCGTGGCGCAGCACACGCGCAACACTTTTCATCTCGCAGTTGTTTGTTTTTTAGAAGTCTTTTGAGTCAAAAACCTCTGCGCAGGCTCTGTTTGGCGCAGCATTTGTACTGCCTCTTCTAACCTCTTCCAACCTCTTCTTCTTCTTTTTTTATTGCTGAAATTTTGATTATATGTTATTAAAATTTTATTTCACATTTTTTTTCTGTTTTTTTCGTTTATTCTTATTGAATTTATTTTTCATTTTTTTATATTCAATAATGATAATTTCTTGATGAAATATCATTATTTTTTACTAAAATATCTGTTGGGCTAGAAATTATTTTTGAAGATTGCGTCTTTTGGGCTCGTTAAGCATAAGCCTTTTAGTATTCCGGTTGGGGCCTGTTCAGCCGTGAACCTTTTATGTTTTGTATATAAGTTTACGCTTGCATGCATATTAGGTCAAGGTTTTTAGAGATCTGAAAATAGCGATACATCTAGACGATAACAGGTTTCTTTGATCGTTCCTGTAACCTTCCAATCCTCTACAGTTGATGTTCATAATCGAGCTCTTCTGAGGATTTTGTTTAATCATTCGACACATTTGATTCCATCTTGACTTATTCTTTTTATTGCATTCATATTGTTTATGTTTATATACTTGTTCAAGATCTAATCGATCTTTATAGATTAAAGGTAAGTTTAATCTCATCAATTGGTATCAGAGCAGGAGGCTGTGTAATCGATACACATCTTTTCTGTGAAAAAGATTTCCATTAGGGTTTTTCCGCAATTATCAATATTTATTGAGCCGTCATCTCTCTATTGACGTATCTTGATATTTATTGTTTTGCCCTAATCTGCTTTATTACAAGTCTGATCTTTGAACAGGTTTTTACGATCATAATGGACGCGACGCAATCAAACCTTATTAATATTTCCAATAGCATTGGTTCGACGACAAAGATTCCTATCTTATACACCCATGACTATGAAGTATGGGCGCATCACTTTGAAGACTACGTGATTGGATCGGAGGATAATGGGTATCTCATATGGGAAGCCATCACCAATGGACCGTTTTCTCATTCTGCATCGTCCAGAATCATCAAGACACAAAAGGAGTACAATGATCTACTAAAGGACGTGAAGGATATTGCACAAGATGAAAAGGATAAATTCCAGTGCAATATCAAGGCATTAAGGTTGATCAGATTCGCCCTTTAGTCCGACACATTCAGGTTGGTTAGCTCATGCACGACGGCAAAGGAAGTTTGGGATAGACTTCGTGAACTGTATTCTACAGACGAGGATCTTGAACATTCTATTCAAACTTTGCTTTTATCTGAGTTTGGAGAATTCAGGCAAGGAGCCGAAGAAACGGTGACCCAGACGTTTGATCGTTTTAATCATCTTCTCAGCAAGATGATTAAACACGATATTGAAAGGAAGCTTATCGAACAGAAGGTTACTTTCTTGAACGGATTGAGGTCTGAATGGAGAGCAGTAGTTTCCACAGTCAAAGCTCATGAGCAGTTTAAATCATACTCTTTGGCGAAACTGGTGGGTATTCTTAAGTCCCAAGAGAAGATTGTGGTGCAAGAAAAGAACGTCGTTACTAGTCTTGGTTCGTTGGCCCTCCTATCTAAAAGTAAAGTTGTGATGGAGGATGAAGACCTCAACCTGGAGGAATATGATCTCACATCTGAGGATTATGCCATGATGGTGTCCAATCCCAAGAGGTTCATAAAGAAGAGATTGCCCAGCAACAAAAACTGAAACTGGCAGGGGAGTTACAGCTCTGAAAAGGTGAACAATGAACCGAAGGCTGAGGAGCACAAGAAGGAACCGAAGGTGGATGGCGATTCCGGAGTAAGCTGTTTCTACTGTGGTGGGAAAAACCACTATGCCAAGGACTGTGTCCTTAAGAAGATGGCTGAAAAAGATGATGGAAATGATGAGGAAGCTGTGTTGTAGAAAAGATTGGACGAGTTGAGAAAGAAGAAGTCTACCGCTAACCCTTCTATTAATGCTCTTATTGTGTAGGGTTCGGTTAAAGGTGACGAGTTCAGTAGCACGGAAGTTTGGTCTACCGACTCAGAAGACGATGAAGTGAGGAAGCCTACCCATGGAAAGGCTTATGTGGCTAAGGAGGAAAGCAGTGGAGGAAGGTGCTTCATGGTGACTGACGTATCTCAAATAAGGGGATACAACACTGATGGAGGAAGCGATCGACCGAAGGTACAGGAGGATATGTGTTTTGCGGCCAAACCACTTAGCCAACAGTTCAGTGAGCTCGATGAACTGATAAAGAAGGTACAATCTGTTTTTGTTTCATCCAAAGTACCATCAACCTCATATGAGAAAGAACTAAAAAATGTTAATACAAGAATTTCTCATCTAGATAGTAGCTTAACCCAAACTCGGGTCACCAATTCTAACCTAACTGATCAATTGAGCAGGGTAGCATCGAAAAGTGAGGAGCGGAGAATGTGGATCGAGTTAAAGGAGTCGGAATTAGTTAAAGTTAGAGACGAAAACATTTATTTGCAAAGAGACAATTTAAAATTGTTAAAACAGCGGAATGTTTTTTGTTTAATTGCTAAACGTTTATACTCAAATATTACTCAGCTTCACTTGGATTGTGAAATAGGCCAAAAGATCCACCGCATGATTTTGCCCTTCCTAGAGTTTAAGGAAGATGAAATCGATGCCGAAGCCTACAATTGTGAGAGTGTGATATCATCTGATGATGTCAATCCGACCTACATGTATGGACTGGACAAAATTGAGTCCTTCATTAAATCCAAAGACCACAAGGACATGCTTAAAATTTTTTTGGATGAAAATGACAGACTTAAACTGAGAACCGAAACCATGCAAAAATTTGACTCTTTAAACGCCAACGTAAGCTCAGAAAACAAAATTGATGTTGAAAATGCATCTGAGCTTAACGAGGACGAAAACATGAGTGAAATTTCTGTAGAGGACACGGTTGACTGCTCAGAATTTATTAAAACCGAACCTGAAAACCACAAGAATCTTATTTCTGAAAATTCAGTGGAGTTCGCTCGGTTGTCCCATCAAAAGTCCCCATTATTAGTTGAGAAAGCGGTTGTGTATCAAAAGGTCAGGACCACTCCGAATCAAGTATACAAGGTGACAGGAGTTACCGAACATCAAACAGCTGAACTCACAGCTATTGTAAACGAAGACAATGCTGATGGCTGCGATGAGTACTTCTGGGAAGCTCCAATAGATAATGCAAACGAAACTATTGGTTTATTTTTGGGCTGACGCTATTTCGGCTGCTTGTTTTACACAGAACAGGTCCTATCTCAACAAGAGGTTCAAGCTCACTCCATATGAGATACTGAACAACAGAAAGCCCAATGTGAAATTTTTCCATGTGTTCGGCTCAAGGTGTTTCATCTTTAATTCTAAAGAACACCGCAACAAGTTTGATGTCAAAGCCGACGAGGGAATTTTTCTGGGTTACTCTCTCACATCCAAGGCGTACAGGGTCCTAAACAAGCGTTCGAGAAGGATTGAAGAAACATACTATGTGACCTTTGACGATACCTATGTCAAGAAGCTACAGGCCAAAGAAGACACTGCAGGGGAAATCTTTCCTCTAACTAACAAGGTCACAGTTTCGGTCGCCAATTTATACGAGACATTTCTGGAGCTCTTTGACGAACCAGAGAAAGCTTCACTCTCCGAAGCAGGTGCAGCAGACAACAAAGTTGATCATATGAAGCAGATTGTCGAAGATGCTGCAAGAAGAATGCATGAAGAAGGATCAACCACTAATGACTCGCCTTCCAACAACGCTCAAGTCGAGGGGGAGCCAAGCTCTCAAGTCGAGGGGGAGCCAAGCTCACAAGTCGAGGGGGAGCCAAGCTCACAAGTCCAGGGGAAACTAAATTCTACCACTCCAACCGAAGGTCTTTCACCAACCGAAGATGATTCTCCAACAGAAGATACCTCTCCAACCGAAGATGCCTCAACGCCTGGAAGCTCAGTACCACAAGAAACACCTGAACCTCATGCCTCTCAAAGCTCATCAATTGAGGACGAACATGATGATCTGACACTCGATTACGATAGCCAATCTGAGCCAGAAGAAATGATCAATGCTGAACTAGATCCAACCTTTAATCCGAATTACCCTCCTCTTATCAAATGGACCAGAGATCATCCTGTCTCTCAAGTAGTTGGCGATGTTTCTGAAAAGGTTCTGACCCGATCACAACTGAAGGCAAAACAGACATCCTTATTTTCAAAGGTTGAGTTTTGTATGTTTAACTCATTCGTATCAAAGGTTGAACCAAAGACAGTTAATACTGCCCTAGATCACTCTGATTGGGTTCAAGCAATGCAAGACGAACTGAACGAATTTGAAAGGAACAAAGTCTGGCGCCTCATTCCAACTCCTCCAAATGCTTCGGTTGTTGGTCTCAAATGGGTTTTTAGGAACAAAATGGACAAGGAAGGTAATGTTATAAGGAACAAGGCTCGTCTGGTGGTAAAGGGATACTGTCAGGAGGAAGGGATAGACTATGAAGAGACTTTCGCTCCAGTAGCTAGGCTAGAATCTGTTAGAATATTTCTGGCTTATGCTGCTCACAAGAACTTTGAGGTTTTCCAAATGGACGTCAAGTGTGCATTTCTCAATGGAGAACTCGAAGAAACTGTGTACGTGGAGCAACCTCCTAGGTTCGTGAACGAAAAGCATCCAAATCATTGCTATATTCTGGATAAAGCTATGTACGGCCTCAAGCAAGCTCCGAGGGCCTGGTATGAAACGCTTACAAAATTTTTAAAGATGTCTAAATTTAAACAAGGTTCGGTTGACCCAACCTTCTTTCGCAAAAAGGAAGGTAACCACCTTATGATAGTTCAAATTTATGTCGATGACATCATCTTTGGCTCCACGAATCCCAACTTAACAGCTGAATTCAGAAAGCTGATGGAGACTAAATTTGAAATGAGCTCAATGGGTCCTATTAACTTTTTCCTTGGTTTAAACATAAGATAGGGACCCGAAGGCATCTTTATTAATCAGGAAGCTTACACGAATACTCTCCTAGCAAAGTTTGGTATGATGGGAGACACAAAAGTCAAAGTCCCAATGGCATTCGGCACCAAGCTTACCCCATCCCTAGACAAACCGGCTGTCGATATCACGCTCTATCGTCAAATGATTGGCTCACTGATGTATCTAACTGCTAGTAGACCTGATATCATGTTTTCTGTGTGTTATTGTGCTCGATTTCAGGCAAACCCACGCGAACCTCACATGCTTGCAGTGAAGAACATCTTACGCTATCTCAAGCGAACCACCTCCTTAGGTCTATGGTATCCATCCAACTCAGGCTTCTTTGTTCAAGCCTATTCTGATGCTGACCTTGGAGGATGTGGACTCGACCGTAAAAGCACAACTGGTGGTTGTCAATTTCTTGACGGGAAGTTAGTTAGCTGGCAATCCAAGAAACAAACGTGCGTGTCGTTGTCTACTGCCGAAGCGGAATACATTACAGCTGCATCCTGCACATCACAAGTGATTTGGATCCAAAGTCAACTTCGAGACTATGGACTCAATATGAAGAAGATCCCACTATATTGTGACTCTGAAAGTGCAATTAGGATCTGTCATAACCCAGTGCAACACTCCAAAACCAAACACATAGCACTGAGGTATCACTTCATCAAAGATCACGTGGAAGATGGAAACGTCGAAGTTCACTTCGTAAGAACCACTGATCAACTGGCTGACGTCTTTATAAAAGCTCTTCCTGAAGCATCATTCTATAAAATATTGCAAGGACTAGGTATGATGGAATCAGAGTTAGTACCTCACACTACCGCTCAAACTCAAACGTAAGAACCGAAACCAACCGAACGTTCGGGTTCGGTTCAACTATCTGACTCACTCATTACTTCTTGTACAATTTTTGTTTTTCCTCGTGTTAAAATTACTTTTTCTTGTTTGCCTAAATTTCTTGGTTCCTCAAAATTTTATTGAACCGAAACCAACCGAAGGTTCGGGTTCGGTTTTTCAAAATTTTATTGAACCGAAACCAACCGAAGGTTCGGGTTCGGTTTTTCAAAATTTTCTAGAACCGAAACCAACCGAAGGTTCGGGTTCGGTTTTTCAAAATTTTCAACAACCGAAACCAACTAAATGTTCGGGTTCGGTTTTCCTTTTGTCTAATTTTAAAGTTTTTTTTATGTCTAATTTTTTTTAAGTCTTATTCTTTTTCTTTTCCTCTTTCAAATTTTTTTTAATCTCAAAAACTCCAAAAATATTTTTTTATTTTATTTTTTGTGTGTTCGTGTTCGTTTATGGGGATAAATTTGATGAAATACCTAAGTGTCCCTAGAAGCATGCTGTTGTATGTGTCTCAAGCCTCATAAGATTTTGAATAATGGCCTTCATGACCTGGTATACACAAACCTTGTCTTCCCAATAAGGCCAACTCATTTATTCTAATCGTGAGCTACGTCACTCTTTTCTCACATGAGTTAAGAGTTTCCTACTTGGTCCTTCTTTTCGCAGCAGAGGTACTTCGTTCTCTTACACCATCTCCACATTACTTCTCCACTACACTCATTCCATCATAGTAACCCTTGAGACTCTCAGAAATTACCACTGAGGTTTATGGTTACACAACATCTGTGTTTATGATCTTAGTATTGTGTCACTATGAGCTAAGTGAAACCCAAAATTCCACACCTAATGAATTGACAGTGAACAATTAAGTTGCTCAAGTTTTCACTAAAGGATTGACGAAAGTACCCTATTAAAATCTCCAATTTTATGTGATTCCTATGAAATTGTTAAAACCCATAACATTTCTTCCCTTGGGATCTAGTTCTTATTTTTCTTTCTGAGATTTTATTTTCAAGCCACTCTTCTTTAGCCTAATTAAAAGAAGCCTTTCAACATTTCTTAATAAATGGTTGATCGTAATTTAACGGGAATCCTTTTAAACCTTAAGTTCTCTCTTGTCCTGTGGCATTAAATGTACGTGTGGAAATAGTAACGGCTTGTCCCTATGAAACGACGCTTGTTGGGCGGCGTGATCCTAGGAACCTGACACTCTCTCTCCTACGTGATCATCGCACGCCCCAACTGTCATCCATCTATCACTCAACAACTCGGTTCAAATTTCCATAAGAGATTTGAAACGATTTCTCTCTCTCCTATCACCCACTATAAATAGCCCACTACACCACCTTTTACCTCTTTACCACCTTCAAAATTTCCAGAGCGCAAATACTCCCAAACAGTTTCCTTCATACCTGCAAAACAAATGGCTGATTCCTCTTCTGTTCATGCTACCTCACAGATCCTTCCCATTCGCCCACAACAATGTCTGGTCATTGATCTTAACCCACTTGCGTACGACTCCTATATGTCGCCGGTCATAGAGTGTTTGAAGTATTCCCAACTTGTTCCGGCTCTCTCCAGAATCGAATCTGTGCCGATGGTGGCCCTATCGCAGGTCTACGCGACTGCATACTACGACAAGGCCGTCGACCGGGTCTTTTTCGAGATTGGAGAACACAAAACCTCAGTCTCTCGCCAACGTTTCTGCACCTTGCTAGGGTTTGCTGTTGACCCTTCAAGAGTTCATCCGGAGTCGATTTAGATTGGTCATCTGTATAACATGTTTTACAACATGGGATACACAGAAGTTCTTACCTCTGTCGCAAGGTTCAAAAAGTCATGCTTGCCGCCACAGTGGAACAGTCTATTTACAGTCCTTTTCAAGGGCTTGTCGGAAAGAAGCTCAGGATCAGATGGTGCAAGTCGTCTCTTCCTCTCCATCATGTACGTGGTTTACAATGGGATTAACCTGGACTATGGGTTTGTCCTATGGCAACAACTTATTCAAAGCCTCTCCTCTTCATCCCAACACTCTGAGGTATCGTTGGCCCGATTCTGGATCCTGATTACAAAATGGGCCATGGATAGATTTAATGTTTCTACTGCTGATGGTGCATCGATGTCTTCTGTTGGTACTTTCCATACCAAGAAGATCATCATCTCAGATGCATCAAAATTCTCCTTCATTGGCTCTATCCCGGAGTCAATGTATGGTGACGTGCCCTATGACAGCAGGTTGATTCGGAAGCTCAAGGAGCTAAGGCCATCTGGTCCAAGGGAACTTACCCCGGATATGCTCAGGTCAATTCACGATGCAGACAAACCGGTAAGCAGGGGCAAAAAGGAAGAAAAGGGAAGCAAACATCCAAAGCTCCAAAGGGACCTTCTCCTAAAAAGCGGAAACAACCGAAAGCCGCACAATCCCCACCGCCGAAGAGGAGGAAGACCCAACCGAAGCGAAAGCTTGTAATTCCCTCTTCTTCGAGTGACTCTGAGGGTGAGAGTTCGGGTTCTGACGACTCTCAAGGAGATGCATCTCCTCAATGAGGCAACACACCACCTCGGTCCCCTACCCCAGAGATGGAACTTCCAATTTCCCCAATTCCTTCCCCTCCACCAATCTTTACAACTACAACCGAATCACCACACGTAACCGAACCACCTCAAACCAAAACCCAAACAACCGAAACTACCCATACTCAACCACCAACCAAAATTCTACCAACACCCACTCAACCTGATCCTTCCAAACCCACAACACCCCCAACTTCACCACCCCCTTCATCTCCTGAAAATGCCTCTGAGGGCGAAAACCCTTATCTTGGTGGTGAAAATATGATCTTTGATTCGGTCTACTATAGTCCGTTTCAAGTTCAAAGTGACGAGGAGGATGATGCTCCAGTAACAAAGAAGCATCTCAAAGAGCTCAACGAGAAGATTGACCTACTTCTCGCATCCTCTTCCAACCACCAGTCCTCTCTTTCTGAAGCTACCCTTCAGAAAATTGTTGATGCCTTCTCCAGGGCTCAACATGATTCGGTGGCCTCAGCAATTGCTGCGATTGAAGCCTCTACCAGAGTCTGTGGGGCTGCGACCAAAAAAGTCGATAAACTATTTTCTGACGCTTCTACCCTGCTGCAGTCCCTGCAGGAAAGTGCCAATGCCACCAAGACATCTTTGGAACCAATTATTCAACAATTGGCCAACTTTGTCTCATCGGAGTTTCCTTCGTTCGCTACTCTCCGTCAAAACATATGCGACGACAACTCGGCCCTTCGTGCCTCCATTGATGCTCGCCTCGCCAAGCTACAAGAGGATCTTGCAACCGAGCGTTCGTTAATGGACGATCTGGCAACCAAAACAACCGCCCTTGAGGTCAAGACAACTCAACTCTCCCAATCCCAACAACAACTGGAAGATCTTCGATCCGAAAGGGAGGTGATCAAGACGTGTGTTTCGGATGTCCACGCTGCTATATCCAACATTCTGGAAGCACACGATCCCATCTTAAACTTTTCGGTGAGGCGTTCCCTTGCTGAAAAACTCTCTCCAGCCATCGATCTTCTTAACAAAGTAGAAGGGCTCCCAAGTTTCGTGTCCATTCCGAAACAAGGGGGAGATGAGAAGACAGGATCAAAACCACCTCCTTCCTCCAAAGCTACTCACACGACTGAACCATCTCCGACTGATCAAGCTTTAGGCTCGGGTGTGAAGGAAAAAGGCAAAAACATAGCTGAGGAAGAAGATGAAGAAGGCGACAAGGAGACCATTGATGACATTTTAAAAAGAAAGAACAGTCGCAAGGTTGATGAAAATGCCAGTCGTGTGGCGCGAGAGGCTGAAGAAGCCGAACGCAAACAAAAAGAACCCCACGATCTCCTTGAGAGCCGAAAGACTCTCTTCCCTGCCTAGACCAGGGAACATTTGATTAAAGAGGCCATTGAAACTCCTAGCATTTTATGGCTCGAGCCGGTTATCTCGTTCGACTGCAACAACACTGTCGATTCGCAGTTCGATATGCCGCTGACTTGAAAGGCGTTCATCTTCCACGTCTTGTCAAACATCTTTGAAGTCCCTCACCCGAACGCTGAGCTTGACAGGGAGCTCATTGACTTCTATCTGGCGGCTGCTCGTCCACAATTCCTTACTTGGAGCGCCCAGAAGATTGTAAACGTTCGGGTGCTGAAACCTTATATTGAAGGTCGTTTTATAAATGTTCGTTCAAGTTGATTCGGGGATCTGCAAGAACTGCTCATCTTATCTCCCGGCAGATCTACCGAATCTAAATCCTCATGATTGGATTGTCCTGTATAATATCCTTTTGACTAATGAAGCTGAATATGGTCCCATTCTAGACCATGTCAAAAGGATGTTAGCCTGCTACATCATGGAGGTTGCCCTAATGGATCAGGAGGTCGCCACAGTCTTCAAGAAGAAACCAAAGATTGCTCCTGTGGGATCGGCCAGTGATCTCAACCAAATGCTATTGGGCAGGATCGACCCGAGACGCAACTCGGTTATGTTCACTAGAGCGGAAGGACAGAAATGTCTCTTCGCTTTAGCTGACAAGCATCTTTACACCACAACTTGTTTGGAGCATGTGTTGTTCATTATCAAACGGTGTAAAGAGAACTCAGCTGATGACATCAAGTACTTTGAAGATATGATTAATTGGTACATCCGGTTTAGACAGACCATTCTCTCCATCACCAAATGTCTGTTTAGTACCGTGAAGAAGAAGGTGCCTGCTTCAGCTGCTGGCCCAAGTAACTGATGAAGGTCTCGCTCCAAATTGACGCAAAGGGGGAGATTGTTGGGCTAGAAATTATTTTTGAAGATTGCGTCTTTTGGGCTCGTTAAGCATAAGCCTTTTAGTATTCCGGTTGGGGCCTGTCCAGCCGTGAACCTTTTATGTTTTGTATATAAGTTTACGCTTGCATGCATATTAGGTCAAGGTTTTTAGAGATCTGAAAATAGCGATACATCTAGACGATAACAGGTTTCTTTGATCGTTCCTGTAACCTTCCAATCCTCTACAGTTGATGTTCATAATCGAGCTCTTCTGAGGATTTTGTTTAATCATTCGACACATTTGATTCCATCTTGACTTATTCTTTTTATTGCATTCATATTGTTTATGTTTATATACTTGTTCAAGATCTAATCGATCTTTATAGATTAAAGGTTAGTTTAATCTCATCAATATCTTTATTTTTTGTTGAAATATCATTCTTTTTTACTGAAATATCATTAATTTTTACCGAAATGTTATACATTATTAAATTTTACGTATTAAAAAGCTATTTTCGGTTTATAAAATTAGTTTATTTTAATTTTTTAATATCTGCAGCAGTATGCAGATGTTAAAAAACAAACACACTTTTTATTATAGTCTGCAGCCGTTTGGTCCACCTCTTTTACTGCAGAGGGTTGCAGAGGTAGTCTGCAGACTTCATGAATTTTTACTTCAGAAAATCAAACAGCGCCTTAGTGAACTTGGTGCATCGACATTACAAAAGGAACATTGCATGTTCATTTAGATTTAACAAGATTCATGTAGTGGCATGAATTTGGTATTCTTACACTTGTGACAAGGATTAGGGAATTGTGAAATGAGCATCATTGGAAGTGTGTTCAATTAATCTATTTCACAAAGAAAGGGCCATAGATAAACATAGTGTGCACGCTTGGAGCATGGGATAACTATTGTTTTAATTCAAGTATTAAGTTGATTGATCGAAACATTATACAATGAGTAAGGTCTAATTAATATGGTGATTAAATAAAAAAGTGTTTTATTTATCTTCAAAAGTTTGAGACCATATTGGATTAGGTTATTCTTGTGTTTCACTTCGCATGTTTTACTTCCCGAATAACTAGGTTATTCAAACATCCACAATCGATTATACTTTGGAAGTAAGTAGTGAATTAAGACTGTCATGAATGTGAATGTATATTGTCTAAAGGGCCAATGTTTGCTGCAATGTTCATGAGTACTCCTGAAATTGGAATTTGAGTATTGGATTAAACCCACGCTCATCTGAATCACTTCATGGATTTTATCATGAGTGATTGTGAGATGATAATATCTTATATTCTTGAAACGGAGACATATAGTTGTTGTTTACAAATCGGTTGTGTATTGGTAATATGTAAACACATCAGTAACTTGATGTTATAAAACATATTATTGTGTGTGATTTGATGAGTAAATAGTACAAGCATATGAGTCGAAGCTTATCCATTCCTTTTACCCAAATGGGATAAAAGAGATATATGTGGTCCCTTCGATGATTTAGTGATGACAACCTAAGCTCTTGACTAAGCCTGAACTAAGTTGATGTGTTTAATTGTAGTCTGAGTCAGTGGTCATAAATCGAAAGTCGGGAAACAAACCTTGTATAGAGAGAATGATTATAATTCATGTCTTATGTCCATATGATATCTTGTAGAATAAAGGAATATTTAATCACTTATCTAAAGGACGTGTTACTGATAAGATCAGAGTTCGACAACGGCTTTTGAAAGCTACAATTGCTAGTCAAATTCTAAAGTCATACTTGCAATAATAAGTATTAGACTTATCCAAGTAGAAGACTGTTAGATTAGGTGTCTAATCCCATACCTATATTTGGTAAGTACCTGATTTGATTTTTAGCATGGTCCTTTTGGGTTGCCTTCACTCATGCAACTTGATAGGATAACTAGTGGATATATATATATATATATATATATATATATATATATATATATATATATATATAGAGAGAGAGAGAGAGAGAGAGAGTAGGATTTATTATATGAATAATAAATTGGTACTCAAAATGATTTTATTAGTATATTATAAGATTAATATATTATGTGGAAATCATATTATTAATTAGCAGTTAATCAAAAATTAATTTGATATTAATTGTGGGATTAAAGGAACTAAATAATGGAGGGACTGTTTTGCAAATCATTGATAGTTACAAGATTGGACTGATGGACTCCATAGAGTGGAGTGGACAAAATTTATGGGTAATCCCATAGGATTTCGTCCAAAGGCTCTAAAGAGGGACTTCATGGGCTACTTGTTCCTTAAGCAAGGAATTAGGGTTTCCTTCAGAAACCATAGTAGCTTACTCAACTATATAAACCCTCCAAACACTTGGAATTTCGGTCTATGTATTCCAGATAGAAACCCTGGCCGATTTCTTGTATCTCATTGTCATTCTTGTTGTGTTGAGTGTTTGTGACTCCATTAGAGGTGTAATACTTGGGGCACTAAGCTTTCAATAGTCAAGGTGGCTCTTGTTATTACTACATAACAAGTGAGGTAATGATCTAACCCTAATTTTATACATGATTTTGAAAATTGTATGCTAATCTATAGGGTTATTGCTTTGGTGTTCACATTTATATGTTCAATAGAGAAAAACTTAGATTCAAATCGAGGCCACCTTTCCAAGGCGACACCTTCTAAAGAACCATATCTCCCACCTGGAACTCCAAGTCTGACAGGCGCCTTTCAGCATAACTCTTCTGCCGACTCTAAGCTGACATGTGCCTTTCAGCATAACTCTTCTGCCGATTCCAAGCTGTCTGGAGCCTGCTCCAAACCTGCTGAATTAGCTTAGTGGTCTTAAGCACCACCTCGGTGCTCCCCATGACCCGCTGACTGACCTCGCCCCAACAAATCGGGCCATGCACATCCTCCTAGTTGATAAAGTATCTCACAATCATAATCCTTCACCACTTCCAGCCAACAACGTTGCCTCATATTCAGGTTTGGTTGATCCGTCAAATACCTCAGGCTCTTGTGGTCTGTGTAGATAGTAAAACGATCCCTATCTTGAGGGAGAAAAAACGCCCCCAAATCCAAATCGTGTGTCGGGTAGTTCGCCTTATGAGGCTTCAACTGCCTTGAAGTGTAAGCGATCACGCGACCCCGCTGCATCAACACTGATCCCAAACCCATGATTGAGGCATCACAATCAACTACAAAATCATCAACACCCTCGGGTAGGGTCATAATTGCCGCCTTGCATAATTGTTGCCAAAGTGTCTCTAAAGTTGTTTGCTACTCTAGCCCCCAGCGAAATGTCACCGACTTCTTGGTCAGTCGGGTCAATGGAACAGTGATCTTGGAGAAATCCTGGATGAATCTCTGATAGTAACCCGCCAGACCAAGAGAACTCTGAATCTCTGATGGAGACCTCGGAACCTCCTACTGCATCATGACCTCAACCTTGGCCGGATCGACTAGAATACTTTTATGGTTAAGAAGTTGCCCCAGAAACTGCACCTCGTGCAACCAAAATCACACTTGGAGAACTCTACAAAAATCTCTCCCTCCTAATTGTGTTCAACACTTCCCTCAAGTGCTCCTTGTGCTGCTCCTGAGTCTTGGAATATATTAATATATCATCAGTAAAGACTATCACAGATTGATCCACAATCGGTCTACACACGCGGTTCATGAGATCCATGAACACGACAGGAGCATTGGTGAGCCCAAATGGCATCACCACGAATCATAATGACCATATCGAGTCCGGAAAGTTATCTTCTGCACATCCTCATCCTGGACCCGCATCTGATGATAACCTGATCACATATCAATCTTGGAGAACCAAGATACACCCTGAAGCTGGTAAAAAAGATCATCAAGAGAAACTCCCTAGTTTTCTCATTGAGTAGGATTATGATCGAGAATTCAACGAGTAATCTCCGAGGAGAGAAATCCCTAGTCTGCTCATTGAGCTACCTGGCTCTGGATCCCGAGCCTGAACTCTTCCCAGCATCATAACTACCAAATAGTTTGCCTTGCAATACCACCATAGTGAAAATAGACCACAAGAAATATCAGAATATGCATCAAAATATATCGGGGCATCACAACCCTACAAGCTTCCTGATTTTATCGCAACCCTCCTTGATTCGAGTACATATCCTATACTTCCAATAGTACGAGCCCATACTACTTTCCACATTTATACGTACTTTCCTCAAGAATTGATTTGACTCAACTAGGTTACTCTAAATCCATCTATCCTTCCCACATAGATAAGGCTCCCAACACTAGATCTCCTCCTAGGTTTTCCTAGGGCAACTCCACGCCACTCTCCACCATCAGATGCAAAAGGAATTCCTACTATCTCCTTCTAACTAACTCACAAATACTATTACATATCACTAAAACTAGATAATTCTTTGAATGAGAGGTCTCACACGACAACGGTTTGACTCAAACAAGAGTTGTGCAATAGAGTGTTAAAACCTAACCTTATGGAATTATTTAGTTCCCATGATATCTAATTTAGCGTATTCATTTATTAGTTAGTTGAAGCTAGTTAGAACTCCTAGAAGCACAAAGCAAGCAACATTCGAGCATCAAGTATCAGAATCAAGCATAACCTAATCAGGCCATCCTATCACTAACCGATCAGTACTAGCATGAAACTCTACAAGCTTATACAACAGACATTCAAATGCATCTCTCCTAGCATTCTATCATGCAAAATTGAGCAGGTCCTTAGCCCTAACTAGCATGCGATTCACATAATTTAAGCATATCTAATAACATGTATGGGTAATTTGGGAAAACTTACTTGAGCTCGGTCGATTGCATGTACTACACCTTTTATCTCTTTTAGAAATCCTTTTTATAAAATGTTTTTCTGTTGAAAATTCTACCAAGTCCTTAGTTTGAGTTCAGACACCCGAGAGTGTGCCCGAATCCCTCAAACCAAGGCTCATACCAACTTGTAACATCCTAAAATACGGTCCCAAAAAACTCATTTTTTAAAATAGATAAAATAGTATTTAAAAATATCACCCATACATCTCAAATAAGCAATGTACCAAATGTCATAAAAATCAGAGTAAACATCATATGCGGAACCTTAATGGTGTGTACGATGCAGTCAACCCAAGCTCTTCCCTTTACAACTAGAAGTACCTGAAACATAAACTAAAAACAGTAAGCACAAAGCTTAGCGAGTTCCCCAAACTACCTGACACCATACATAATAAATCATACACAGGGCCCTAGACCGACATCGGCCCTCTCCCGATATCGGGCCCCACCCAATATCGAACCTCACTCGGTATACATATTTGTTCTTCTCAGGCCTCGCCTATCACTAGGCCTTGCCCGCATTACACATACAATCAATATCACATAATCATGCTAACACATATAATGATCATAAGCACTAGCATATGTTCTAGTCCTCAGGCCTCGCCTACATCGAGCCCCGCTTGGTATACATAGCACCAAATAACACATGCAAGGGTCATGCAGATTCCTAACATCCTAACATAATCAATAAGGGGCGGTGTTGGTGCCTTAGACCCGCCCAACCCAGTAAGGAAACTCACCTCAAATGTTGAATCTTACAGAAAGAAATCCTTGGCTGCTGCCCTAATGACTCCTCAAGCTATCAGTGAAAAAAAAAATAACACCCCACTCAACATTTGGGTCTCAATTAATTTACAATACGCCATACTTAGGGTAAAATAAACATTTTACCCCTAGCCTAATTTGATCCATAACTAAGGCTTAAATCCACAATATCAAAGGCCCAATACTAAATAATCTTCCAAAACCACTAGTAGCCCTCTCATGGCCCAGTTTTCCAAAATGGGCCCAAACCACATAAAGTCATTGACTTGGTGACTTTACATTCCCCAAATGAACCCAAAATACAAATATAACATTCTACTTCCATGGAAATGGCCCTAACTCATGCATGGATGGATCTCAACCTCAAAAATGACAACTTTATGACTCAAGGACCCAAATAACACTAAGAGTGGAAACTCTAAGTTTAAAAAATGATGTGGACTCATAAGATCTCATCAATGGGACCAAAAGGGTCCATAAGCCCAAACCAAAAGATATCTAAGCTAATAAGCATCAAGTTCAAGACTTTATACCTTAAATGAGTGCCAAAAGATTATAAGGTTTTGGATCTATAAGCCTTCACTCCTTCAATGAAGCTTCAAGAATGGACACCTTCCTTCAAAACACCAAAATACTCATCCTAATGGCCTTGTAAACTCCAAAATCAAGCAAGATGGGATTAGGGTCGAATATAGGGAAAAAGGGGACAATGAAGCTGGTGAAATGAGGGTTTCAAGCACATAAGGGTGCTTAAATAGTGGCCAACCCATAAAACTAAGGTTTTCATTAATCGTTGCGTACGCCCTGCATACGAATCCAGGACCCCGACCAAACCCTCGTACGAGTACGCTAAGCGTACCGCTAGGTACTCCCTGTGCGCTCGCTTCATCACATGTACTTTAAGTGTACTTTGTTGTACGCTCCGCGTACAACACAAGGGTCAAATTGGGACAATTTAAATATGCAAGGTTAAAAGAGGAATTTATCAAGATTCAAGCATTACAATTGTTGGGTTTTGAGCATTCTAACACTCCTAAGGTGTTCATGTAACCCTAAATACCTTTGATATATGTTTTCACTAATTATACATGTAATGGTGTTTCCAAGGTATTAAACCTATGACTAGCATACAACTGTCATATACCATACAAGAATCTAGTTAGGATAACATACCTTATAGTGGAGATTGAAGTCTTGATGTATCTAGCCTTAAGATCTTAGCCCCAATAGTGTGGAAGCCTCAAGTGGAATCACACATCATCATCAACAACTTGGAAGAACTTGAGAGAATATGAAGCTCACTAAAATCGGCCAACTTTTCTTTCAGACACACTAGTGCCAATTTTGTGAGCCAAGGACCCCTTTATATATTATGGATGATTAGGGTTACATCCATGTAAACCCTAATACCCATGACCTTTCATTTTCATAGGATCCATGGGTTAAAAGCTTCATGGACTACCCATGGACTTCTATCCCATCCTAAATAAACCTTGGCCCATTCCACACACACACACACACACACATATATATATATATATATATATATATATATATATATATATATATATATATATATATATAAGAGTCCATATTTAATTAGCCTCTTTTTATCACTAAATTAATTCCAAATTAATTATTGATCAATACTAATTAAATAATATGATTTCATATTAATATATTATAACTTATAATATATTAATAAATCAGAAATATCCTTTTTCTCATAAGTTTATCCATACAAATTGTTCCGGTGAAGTGCAACCCAAATGGACCATACCGGGTCGGGTCAAGTCATACCAATTATAGTTATGGACTTAGACACTAATCCAACAACAATTCTCCCCCACTTGAATCAGACTTTGTCCTCAAAGTCCTTTGCCCCAAACAACTCTGAATAATGCTCTCCAATCTCCTCCTCGGGCTCTTAAGTCTACTCTGACCCCTTGCGGTGCTGCCATTGCATCTTCGCCAGCTCTATGAATTTGTTCCTCAAGGTCTTTGTCTTATGATCCAAAATTGTTATTGGTCTCTCGATATAATTCAGGTGGTCATCCACCTGAATATCCTCCAATGGTACAACTGCAAAATCATCCACTAAACACTTCCACAACTGAGAGACATGAAATATACTGTCCGACTAAGCTCGGTTGGAAGATCTAGACAATAAGCAACTCGACCCACCATATCTAAATCCCTGAAGGGACCAATATACCTAGGGCCCAGCTTGCCCCGCTTCCTGAACCGGATGACACCTTTCCAAGGCGACACCTTCAGGAGAACCATATCTCCCACCTGGAACTCCAAGTGTGGCCGACGCCTTTCAGCATAACTCTTTTGCCGAGTCTGAGCTATCTGGAGCTTGCTTCGAACCTGATGAGTCAACTCAGTGGTCTTGAGCACCACCTCGGTGCTCATATTGACCCACTAACCGACCTCACCCCAGCAAATCGGGGTCCTGCACTTCCTTCCGTAGAGGATCGCAAAAGAAGGTCGATCGATGCTAGCGTGATAATTGTTGTTTTACGAAAATTCTGCTAACAGAAGATACGTATCTAAACTCTCACCGAAATCTAATACGCATGCACGGAACATATCCTCAAGAGTTTGAATAGTTAGTTCAATCTGACCATCGATATGTGGATAAAATGTTTTATTGAAAAGGAGACAAGTGCCCATCTTGTCATGAAATCACTTCCAAAATCTGGAAGTAAAATGAACATCCCTATCCAAAACCACTGATACCGACACCCCATGACGTGCCATCACCTCCCAGACATAAATTTCAGCCAAATTCATTGCATATATGCTCTCCTAGATCGGAATGAAATGCGCGCTCTTGGTCAAACGATCCATGATGAACCAGATGGAATCCACTTCGCTCGTGGTCCTGGGAAGCTTTGTGATGAAATCCTAGGTGATGTCTTCCCACTTCCATATGAGAATCTCCAACAGTTGCATCTTTTCGTGAGGTCGCTGATGTTTGGTGTTGACCTTCCTGCAGGTCAAGCACCGCTCCACATACCATGCTACATCTCGCTTCATGAAGGGCCACCAATAATCAGGACGAAAATACATATACAACTTCGTCGCCTCAGGATGGATGGAGAACCTCGACTTGTGGGCCTCCTCCATCAGCATCTAGGGCACACCGCCCCAATAGGGAACCCAGAACCTCCGATGGAGGGTCAATAATCTGTGGCTATCGAAATCGAAGGAAGCCACCTGACCCAATTTGTGCTCACTCTTTCGGTGCTCTTCCTTCATAGCCTCGACCCGAGCCTCGCGAATGCACTCCAACAATGGAGTAATCACTGTCATCATCAAGCATATATATCTGATCAGAGTCGCGACCACCTTGCGGCTGAGAGCATCGACCACCACATTGGCCTTCCTCGGGTGATAAATGATCTCACAATCATAATCCTTCACCACTTCCAACCAACGACGTTTCCTCATATTTAGGTTTCGCTGATCCGTCAAATACCTCAGGCTCTTGTGGTCTATGTAGATAGTACAATGACCCCCATCTTGAGGGCGCAAAAAACGGACCCCAACTCCAAATCGTATGTCGGGTAGTTCGCCTTATGAGGCTTCAACTGCCTTAAAGCATAAACATTCACGTGGCCCCGCTGCATCAACACTGCTCCTAAACCCGTGATTGAGGCATCAAAATAAATTACAAAATCATCAACACCCTCGAGTAGGGTAAGAATCAGCACCTTGCATAACCACTACCTAAGACTTTCAAAACCTACCTGCTGTTCTGGCCCCCAGCGAAATGTCACCAACTTCTTGGTTATTCGGGTCAATAGAACAGTGATCTTGGAGAAATCCTGGATGAATCTCCGAAAGTAACCCGCAAGACCAAGAAAACTCTTAATCTCAGATGGAGACATCGGAACCTCCCACTGCATCTCGTCCTCAACCTTGGCCGGATAAAATAGAATACCCTTCTGGTTGACAAGATGCCCCAGAAACTGCACCTCATGCAATCAAAACTCACATTTGGAGAACTTTTCAAAAAATCTCTCCCTCCTAATTATCTCCAACACTTTCTTCAAGTGCTCATTGTGCTGCTCCTGAGTATTGGAATAGACCAAGATATCATCAATAAAGACTATCACAGATTGATCTAGCATCGGTTTGCGCACACAGTTCATGAGATCCATGAACATGGCAAGAGCATTGGTGAGCCCAAATGACATCACCATGAATCGTAATGACCATATCGAGTCTGGAAAGCAATCTTCTGCACATCCTCATCCCAGACCCGCATTTGATGATAACACGATTGCAGATCAATATTGGAGAGCCAATATGCACCTTGAAGATGGTCAAGAATATCATTAATCCTCGATAGGGGATAACGGTTCTTCATTGTTACCTTATTCAACTCCTGGTAGTCGATACACATATGATGAGACCCATCCTTCTTCTTCACAAATAAAATTAGGGCACCCCAAGGAGAACTAATCGGCCTAATAAACCCCTTGTCTAACAGCTCCAGTAGCTGTGTAGACAACTCCTTAATCTCGGGAGGATCCAACCGATATAGTGCTTTGGCTATCGGAGCCGCACTTGGAACCAAATCAATCATGAACTCCACCTGCCTCTCCGGAGGTACCTCTAGAAAATCCTCTAAGAATACATCCGGATATTCTCACATGATTGACACATCCTCCACGGTTGCCTTACCGTTATCCCAGGTATCCATGACATAGGCGACGAAACCCGAGCAATCCTGATGAAGGTAGCGTTTGGCCCTCGCTGCAAAACACATAACTGGCCCTTGTTGCGGTCTCTCACACAGAATCACCAACTCTCCCCCACTCGGGGTATGAACCCGTAGTAACTGTTGCTCACAGTCAATCACTGCCCAATTATGTCTCAACCAATCCATGCCCACGATGACCTTGTTCCCACGTAGAGGAATGGGAACTAGATCTACCGGATACCGCTCACTGAACAAATGGAGAGTACAATCTCGATGAACTCTCGCAACCCTAACCGTCCTATCATTAGGAATCTCCATATCAAGAGGACGATCCATCTCCCCCGAAGCTCCAACAAATCTCTTGCTATGCACAAGCAACACAAAACATCGGGTAGCCCCCGAATCAAATAATACCAAAGCAGAGATATTGTTTACAAGGAACGATCCTTAAATAAAACACATAAAGATGATGTAAGACCCGATTTCTGATACTTATTTAAATTCAAGTTAATTCATGTTTTTTTGCTGGGACTCGGTGAGTTGGAGGCCCAACTCGTCAAGTAGATTCGACTTTGATCAGAAGGATAAGTGACCTACTCGACGAGTCAGGAGACCGACTCGACGAGTAGGTCTGTCTGGACAAAACCCTAGTATTTAGGGTTTACACCCTATTTAAACAACTTATCTTGCCTCAAACCAGCCTCCATCATGCCTCCTAACCCAGAGAAACCCTAACTCGAAATCCTAATCCTCAACCCAGCCGAATGTTGACTTTGACCAAGGTTTTAACCTTGACTTTGACTTGGACTTGAGTTGACCCTTACAAATCAGCTTGATAAGATGCTAGTATTCTTCTTGTAATAAAAGAATCTCTTAAACTATTAAGACAAAGAAACTAGTTTTCCTTAATTAAGAGTATTCAAGTATAATTTTCATCTTTATGTTCTTAACTCTTTAAGAGACAAAAACTAGAGAGAATATGGATATGGGAAGCCACAAATTCCGTGGTTTTCACTAGCCAAATGAGAAGAATGGAAGACTTCATAGAGCCAACACATTACCCATAAGGTCTTAACACTTTTAGACATGTCATGCTTCTTTATTATATTTTAATGTCATGCTTCTAAAGCATGTACCCTAGATTAAAATAAGTTAAAGACCATGTCTCTATTCTCTAGCCATGCTTACAAAGTAAAAGGCAATTTTATTAAAAATATAAACCCTTATCTTTTTAGCTAAAAGACAAAAGTCTTTTTAGTCCAAAAAGATGTACATGACTTAATAAATCATAACTGATGATATATTATGACACTTAACATTGAAAATTAATATTTCAATGGAATAAATAATTTCCAATTAATTAAAAGATTAATATTTATTTATCAAGAATCAATTTACTATAAATAATGTATTTGCATCAAGTTATTGTTAGTGTGACCCTTTAGGATCATATATTATCTAGCCATATCATTCTATAATAACTCTTGGGCACATAGATCTTTCAATCTCCCTATAACACTTGTTCCAGGTATTATTTAATTTATCTAGTTTTGGGGTTTGTACATGGACTCAGCGAGTTGGGGAGCTCCAACGTGGCGAGTAGAAGTTATTATGAGGACGCGAATTTTCAATCCTACTCGACGAGTCAAAAGGCCCCAACTCACTGAGTAGGCGATGTAAAGGAAAACTCTAATTTTTAGGGTTTGCACCTTATTTAAAGAACATAATATACCTCTTGTGGCCTCCCTTACCACCTTGTTAGCTAGAGAAAACCCTAGTTGCACCTTGCTCTTTCTTGAGTGAGAGAAAGAGCTTTTGTGGACAATTTTGGTGTGTTTTTGAAGGAGTTTAGAGCTTGAAGAAGAAGGAGCAAGGACAGGAGTAGTAGATCCGACATCTAATTTGTATTGATGAACATATTGAGGTATAAAGTCATCACCTTGTTCTCTAGTTGCTTAGATCCATTTTAATGGAAGTAAATGGCCATTTTTGGTGCAAAATGGGGTCATTCTTGGATCTGGACTTATCACAAGGATATGGATCCAAATATGGACCTCTCTAGGTCCCTAATTCCATAAAGTTTCTCACTCGATCCAACTTAGGCCCTTTCCATGCACTAAAGCCATGTAGGAAGCTTAGTTTTGATGATATGATATTGTAGGACCTTGCATGCAAGTAAAGTTTGCAACATTATGTGGTATCTGCACTAGGGGGATTGGATCTGATGTTTTGGAACCTTAGATCCCATTGAAAATGGCTGAACATAAAAGTGGCTGAAGGAAATCGTTGAGTCCCTTAATTGACTCGACAAGTCGGGGTAGGGTTTGCCCGTTTTTGAGTTTTGTTGAGTGCAGTGAAGGATTGGGGTTTCGGTCTAAATGGACTTTAGGTTTTCTGTAGATTTGATGAACTCGACGAGTCACTAAGGTGACTCGGGATTATGTGGAATGGACTCGGGAGGAACTCGACGAGTTGTTGGATGCACTCAGTGAGTTGAGGTCAACATTGACTATTGATCTTGACTGTTGACCTGAATTTGACCAGGGTTGACCAGAGTTGACTTTGAGGGTATTTATAGGATTGTGACAAATTAATCACATACTGATTATAGGCAGTTGAGGAGGAGTAGTGCGTGGGATATATATGATATTAGCTTATCAGTCCAACATTCGTGAGGTGAGTCTTCTCACCATACCAATGGGTTTAAGGCACCAAGGTCGACCCTTTTTATGATATGTGGATTGTCGATTGATTATGTGTTATGTTAGTATGACATTATATGGAAGACCCAGGGGGTTCTCGTGGAAGTAGGCTAAGAACACGTAGGGGTTCCCATGGCATTTGGTATAAGACATTGGAGGGTTTCCATGGCATCCTAGTATATTTGCATGATTAGTTGTATGATACTTTCTTGGTAGGAAGACCATGTGGGGGTTCCCATGGTAGATAGACCATGTGGGGGTTCCCATGGTAGAAAGACCATGTGGGGGTTCCCATGGTAGGAAGACCACGCGGGGGTTCCTATGGCAGGTAGTAAGACCACGTGGGGGTTCCAGTGGCACTAGGTGTAAGACCTAGAGGGTTTCCATGGCGTCCTTATATGTTGTATGCATGGCTTATGTGATTATGTAGCTTTTATAGCTAATGTGATATGTGTTATGTGGATTGTGTGTGGGGTATGCTTTGGGGAACTCACTAAGGATTAGCTTACAGTTTGTGGATTTGTTTCAGGTACATCTGAGCCCAAGGGAAAGGGCAAGGCTTGATAGCGAGGCGTGCGCTCTCTCACAGGTGTTTTTACGGGACACTCTGATAATTTGAAATAAAATTGTACTTGATATGAATTTTGAAAACAATTGTATTTGGGATTTCATGGTGCGTCGAAGGTATCTTGGTTAATTAAAAAAAAAATAAAAAAGATTTCTTTTGAAAATTGGTTTGTTACACTCCGACTTGCACAAGACTCGTCATAGATTGGTATAGACAGTGGTGAATGTCTAGCAACATTTTATTACCCCAATAATATATTACTTAATGTCATTCTATCAACATCCAATTCCCACAAGCTCCAAGCTTCAATTGATGTATTAATGTAAGTATATCATTATTCCTTTGATAGAAACATCCTATTGAACATGAGACTTGGATCACATCAATCTCATTTGGAGTTCAACTTTGGGTAATGCACGTTAAATGTCTAACTCTCAACACATAAAAGGAACAAATCTCATCTTTACTACATAAGCCTCTTGCATAGTTCACACCATACCTAAAATGGATTTTATAATTGTCTGGTTAAGGACAAACTGTTGACCATATCAAAGCACAACACTCTTTATACTTAAGTTCCACTATGTATCTAAGGTGATAAGGATACAAAGTCCATGCATTTTAATCAAATATCACTCATAATTGCGATCAATGAGTTGATCTTGATGCGAGTCTATTCAATACTAGTTCTCTGAAAAGCACCTATGAAACTTGGTTACAACCACTTTCCAACTTTCATCTAGTGAGAGTCAACAAATCCAATTCGTATTAGTCTTACTTCATAACTGCTCCCACAATTATAACCATCAACTTTTCGAATAATAATATTATTCATGGATTAAACATGTTAATATAGAACACACCAAGTATTAATGTGACGATCATATCCTAATATATAAAAACATTATGTTATAGTTGTTATAGTGTTCCAATATCCAAAGACTAAATCCAAATCAAAATCTCATTTATAGAATAATAAGGTCATATAGCTAAAGTGTGACTACTCATAATTTGCTTAAAAAGAAAGACTTTATTAATGGGTTTAACTACATTTAATTTGTGTGAATTCTATTAATACTATCATCTCCATAGTTGACTTTACTCTAGGTATAGTTAAATATATTGTAGTTTATGATTGGTTTTCTTTCGTGACATAGAGTCTCTTGACTTGATTAATTATACTCTCAATGTCACAAAGATTTCTATGTGATCTTTGAATGGCAGAAATCAACGTAGCTTTTTAATGAGCTCATTCATCCAATCATATTTTACTTAAACTTCTAAAGTAGTGTATTCTTATTTTGTAGTAGGTTGTGTCATTAAGTTTTACTTGGACGTCATTCCAACTAAACTTACTCTTCATTCCACAATGAATTCGTAATCCAATTATAATTCATAATTATCTATATTTGTTTAGAAATCAGTATCATATTTAGTTATTTACATGAAGATTTTATGCTAAACTAATTATCTCATATGCATTCTCTTAGTTTTGCTTAAGTACTCTTAGAATGTTCTCATAGTCATTCAGTGACTTAACCATGTATTCAATTTGTATCTCATGATATGACATAAATGATGGATTCATTTGCCAAGAAAATATAATATAAATCATTTCATCTAGCTCAAACCTATATGGTAGGTCCTTTTGAGACAGACTCAAAAAGGTGTCGTGTGGCAATGCCAAGAATCCTCCAAATGAATATTGTATCTTGACCTCTTTCAAGATATTTTTAATTCATGCAAAAGACTTTAAAACTTTCAACATTCATATTTATATATCTCTATAAATTTTACATTCCAGTAATGTATATTGTTACTCCTAAGTCTTTCATTTTAGAAATACTTTCCAAGTCAAAGTGAAAACGACCTTGCATAGTCAGAGTGTTATTTCAAATAATTAATTATGTATTATTCATATGAGATTATGAATATCACTATCCTCGTACTAGTTCTTAGTAAACACACATGTTCTTTTCATTTTGATATAAAAGCATACCTTGTATCTTAATATTAAAATGACTATTCCAACCTTGAGATGTTTGTTTTATATTCACAAGTGGATCTTAAGCATTACAGATTTAGTTAGATAACATGGATTAAGAAAAACTCTAGGTTAAGCTATATAGATATATTCTAGCAAATGTCTATTAAGAAAACCAGTATTTCTTGAAATCTATTTGCTATGTCACATATTAGGAATAGGAAGTAGTAGTAAATAATATCCTTGTTGATCTAATCATAGCTACCTATGAAGTGGTTTGATTATAGTCAATATCATGATTATGATAAGGACCATAGTCAATTATAAAGTATGATAAAATCCTTTAATGATAAGTCTTGCTAAATATGTATGATATCGACGTATATATTCTTTCTAAAAGAATCTCTTACTCCTTCTAGCCTTGATATAGTGAGGAAGATTAATCAAGCCCATACTTAATTATTATACATAAATTATATATCAATATTCATGACTCTAAGTAATTTATCAAATTCAAGATTATATAGCATCTTGGTAGTTGATGGATTTTGCAGAACCCATCAAGAAGAACTCACCAATGAGATATTACATATTTCTCAAGTTAATGATGATTTCTACCATCAATATGATCAATTTGTATTTATGAATAACTATTATTCAAGTTCAACAATTCCTTGTTGAAACTAGTGCCAACAATTACTACATAAGGCTATGGTTCTTGAGCTTCTTCAAGTTCCATGTGCCTTGTCAATAGAAGCTTGCTTTCTGTTGACTCATCATTCCGAAGAATAAGAGAACTTATTCTTTGTGGGTTTGTATATAATAATCTAAATGCCCTTTTAGAATATTCTATAGATATGTATTTTTTTGGTGTTTGTATTGAAGATACAATTAATAATGATTAATATATAATCCCAAGATCATGAAGGAAAATAGTTTCTACCAATTAGAAAGTAAACTTTACCTGGTAAGGTCTAATTCATCCTTTATTATCACTTCAAGCTTTAGATGGTGTTACTGGATTGTATCTTAAATTTATGTTTGAAACAAATGAAGTCATACATCACAAACTATAGTTCCTTAAAAATTATTTCCTCTACATATTAGTGAAATTTTGATTAGGAATCTTTTATATATAAATAAGATTCACATATGTTAAATAAACTATATTATTTGCCTTCAAATATCCATTTTTTGAAGTTGGAATATGTGTATTTCCTTTATATAATAAAGATACCAATGTATTAGATAACTTTGATTCAAAACAACTTTAAGTCAAAAGTGTTTATATATAGAACATTATCATTATAAAAATGATCAAGTAAATAATCAATCACTTAAATAAAACAACTAAGACATAAATATTTAGAAATGCTAAATTTAAAAATTACATTTTTCCAAAACAAACATTGTTTTATATGTCACAACTAGCATTTTTGCTAGGAAATTCTACTCTCATGCAATCATTCAACCAGTATAATGATTGGTACTCTAAGTAAATATCATACTTTATACTCATTCAAATACATCTCTCATGTTCAACTAAGAGTTTCAAACTACAAAAATCCCGATTCAAGTTTGTTATGGACTATGAATTCTTTATTGGACCTAATGGGCCAATAAACCCTTAACTTAATTCTTTAAGCTAAGAGTCTTAAGTTGGGCCCTATTTGAACTCACATTAATTAAGATATAGTATTTTGGGCTTTAATGGGTCTAGAATGATGCATCTTATTTATAATGGGCCTTATTGGACCATAGCAACTCCAATTAACCCTAATGGACCTAAAACACATCCCTTTATCTTATGTTGGGCCGTAAGTACTTCCAAGGGCCCAATGGGCCGAAAATTTATAATTAGACTTCATAAAATCGAGCAAGGCCAAGGTTGGGCTCAAAACCATTTCATTTTCATTTCTCTTAGCCCATTCTCGGCCCAACATCAATTAAAACAACAAAAAAAATGAAGAAAACAAGATTATTGTAAGCTTGCCACCTAAGTTTTATCTAATGGTAGTATAGGCAAAGAAACTCACATATAACCAAGCATCTACACCCTTAACCATTATATATTAACCTCTTGATCCTCTCTCTTCCCTCTCTTTTGACGATGGCCGAGAATCACAACTCCTCTCACCATCTTCACCTTCTTCAAACACTCCTCCATCCACCTTCCTCAAGAAAATCGTGAGTATAAGGAAGATCTTCAAGAGAATCACTCCAAGCTTCATTTTGTGGTAAGATCTTGCAAATCCAAGTGTCATACTTCATCTTTAAGCTCATTTACTCCTCTTACACCCATGTGTTCGTGAATCATACTCTTATAGCACCCTAGAGCTCGAAAATCATCTCCATAACACATCTAGGGCCGAGATCTCTTCACTTCTTCATCATAACCGACTTCCAAACCCCAAGGTGAGTTCATACCCCATTTTTTTTGTTTTTACTTGTTTTTAGGGGATAATACAAGTTGATTTGTGTAGATCTATGTGTATATGCATAATTATGTGTGATTTCCTTGAAACATTTGGTGATTATGTGTGATTTCTTCACTAATCTACAAATATGTTAAGAAACTTGAGGTGTATCACTTGGATCTTTATATGAATCTTGAGAGAAGTATGTTTTATCAAACATAATACATGTAAACTAGTATATACTGGATTTATACACTTGATATAGCAAAAATGAGTGTTGTGGTTAGAGATCTATAAACTAAACTCACAAAACAGTATTTGACAGAAACGTTTTGGTCCAATCTCGGGCTGTTTTGACCATTCAAATGGAAGTATTTTTCAAAACTGTTTTACATGGATAAAATTCAGTTTTATACCTTTAAAATGACTACTCGCACGTTTTCATACGAGTTTTATACAATTTTTGGCGAATTTTACAAAACTGCCTATCATATTTGAAATAATTTCGGACCAACCTGTGAAGATGAGTAATTTCACACTAGTTTGAGGCCATCAAAAATTATGAGAAAAATGTTTTAACAAAGTAGATAAGATTTCCAAACTTCCTGAATTTACAGATCCAAATTTCGACTTACGATGAATTTTCTACAAATTTTCTAAAAACTAGGTCGGAAAAACCAAAAACCAGAAAAATGTGCATTTTCACAAAAATCAAGCAAAAATGATATTTTTGACAAAAATGAGTTTATAAATGTTATTTTTACCACAAAGTAGCCATCAACACAAGTTTTTAACAAAATTGGAGATCAAAGTGTTATTCTTACAAAAATTGGGCCTAATTGTAAATTTTATGCTTATTGGGACAAGAATGTCATTTTTACAAAAAGGAGGGCTTTTTATATCAACTTTGTAAATAATCAAGCTAAAATAAACAAAACAATAATAAACGGGTTAAAAATGATATTCATATCCTTATTGGGCCTGGAAATAATAGACACGTATAGTGAGCCTTAGTGTCCCACTTACATGTTTATTGGGCCTGAGAATGGATTTTATACGCGTTCTTCGTTTTATGCTATTTTAGTGAATACTTGAACTAAAATCAATGATAAACCAACAAATGGATTTAATTTGATCATTTTATAGGTTATTGGGCCTTAGTGACCCATTTCTATGTGTGATAGGTCCTGTATACTATTTGCATGTTTATTGGGCCTTATTGACCCATTAACATGTGCGATGGACCTTGGATACTATTTATGTGCTACTTGGGCCGGTAAATACTTTATATGTGAATTGATCCTTAGTTGTCGTTCCATATATATTTCGGGCCCATGTTATATAATCTCATTCCATTTGGGCCTTGAAATGATTTACATGTTTAGCGACGCCTTCGTGGTTCACTTACATGGATCATTGGTCCTAGAATGAGTTTATACATTTTTCTTCGCGTAAATTCGATTAAGGATCTAGCGAGTTTTTATCGGTTGGCACCTATTAAGTGTACGATCGTAGCCTGTAGTTATAACCAGAGTCTCCTGGAGGGAGAACGGGGATTTGTGTATAGATCTATATGGGGATGACACCCCACACCTGAGCTGTTCGCTACAGTTAGACTAGGCCAGTCTAGGGTGACAAAAGCCTTATTCTATTTATCCGTCGGTGTCCAACGACGCCAAGACAGGCGAAATTGTCATTATTTAGTATGGTTATGACGGCTCGCTTAGAGGAATTAACGTTATGAAGTTTACGGAAGACATCTTTTTTTTTGGCAACGTCGGGTTGTCTGGAAACATTCTATTTATGTGCTCTTACATTCTCTACATTCTCTTTACCTTTTTAGTCAAATAAACAATAACATACATGCATTAATACAAGATCTAACACAAACACACTAAACAATTTTTCAAAAAATATCGGATTTTCTGGTGGTTTTCAAAGTTATACAAATCATTTTCACAAACATGCTTATGAACTCACCAACATTTTTATGTTGACCGTTTTCAAAATAACTTGTATTCTCAGGATACTGTTGAAGCAGGATGAATGAAACAAACTAATGGATATTGTGTGATATTTTGTTTCATCATACTCTTACTATTTTGGTATGTAATATTCAAATACATTACTCGATGTAAACAATGAATGTTGTAATGTTACATGTGTGATGATGATGATGTTATGTTTCAATTATATTCACTGTAATGATATTTCAAGATGAAGTCACGCGCAAGCCCTCGGACGTTTCCGCCGTCTGGTTCGGGGGTGTGACAGATTGGTATCAGAGCATTATTTATAGTGAACTAGCATATCTAATCATACAGGATATGCAACTATAAATACAATGGGACTAAACAACTCTGAACATAATAATTAAAATACATACCTTTATGTGCATTTTAGAATAATAACACAACAAGAATAGTAAAAGTATTTGGAGGATTTGAACATCGCTATTAAACTCGGGCAGTTATGTAGTCGTATTGGGGGTGAATGTAACCTGATCAACTACATTCATTCAAAATACGACCAACATGTGTTCGGGAGTAATTGTGATGGACAATGAATCAAAAACTTACCATTTAATTATCCAAAGAGCTTATAGAACAAAACCTAAACAAAATTAAATTACTATAGGAGTAATTCGTATGCTATTTGTTTCTAGTATTTATACCCCCTTCGTGCAATACACTATAGACGTGTATCATTAGCCAGGAAAACCCTATCTCCATAGTTAGGGAATAGCAGGGTGGCTAGACTCAGAGGAAGAACTAGAGGAGGAATACGAAGTAGAACTTGCAGGTGAACCCGTCGAGTCAATAGTGGACCTAGAAGAGGAAGAGCCATAGGGAAATGATGATGATGACTCGGATACAGAATCCGATGACATCAATCCTCCATGTAAAGCCGAAGTACCGACATATCGTGTGGGCCCCGGTGGCCCCATGCCCCCTTAGGCACACGGTATTTGGAATAGAGTCACCAGCAGGGGATTCGACCACACTATTGTAGGAACCGAGGTCTCTTCAATCTTAGTCATAGAGGACCAGCTGACCGGGCCCTCCCAGTCATGGTCCGGCGCACCCAAGGTATTGATAACCGCGCTCAGGACACCCCAAATCGAACGAAACAAATGCGGTTTGCTATTGAGAGAGACAAGATACAAACAAAGGAAGTGAATGGAGACTCCCAAGCGAGTCAGTTAGTCTGAGAGGTACACCTACGAGATACCGAGCAACAAGTAGCTCGTCTCCGAGGCGCATCCACTTCATCAGCACCACCACCAGACACTCTTTGCCACAATTAGGATCAGCCTTTTCCACTTCCCCCTACTATCTGACATGACTCTCTTTCGTGTACTAAGATGGTACTTACCACTGGAGCAATTATGTGCTAACTTTATTTCATATTACTACATAGACTCAATTATATGCACAAGCGAACCCTCAAAACCGCTAGGTACTTAAGGGTCTCGAAACCAAAACAACTTATATACTCTAAGGATAGACGTGACGATCGTGCCAAATCTGTGATTACCTATTACCGCAAATACATCATACGGATGTAGATGGAAGCAGTGAGAATTATGCGACATGATGCAGAATTTATAGAGTACAACCAGGAATGATGATCATTACTTACGATCTGGATTATCAATGTGAAGAAGGAAAATGCCATCCCGCAAGAATAACAAGTGCACCCGCGAGACACCGCTCCTGCAAATGGACTCTGCTACATTCCAAGCTGTTGTAACAGCGACAGTAACCGTTGCGATGGCACAAATCAATGCAAACAACCCTAATGGAGGCGGGAACAACATTGATAACTCCAGCCAAAGGAACGAACATGGAAACCAACAAGTGACAACCTATCAAGGAACTCCAAACCCCAAGCTTAAGATCAGGAAGCTGAGGTCTGGAAGTAAGAGAAAGGGGCAACACACTCAAGGGTTCTCAAGGAAGAAACATGTTGATGTTGTTCATGCGACCATGACCCCTATTATACCAGCACCAACAAGACAATATGCTGGAAGCCTTCCAAAATGCAACCAGTGCAAACTCCATCATAATGGAGCCTGCCGAGAGATGTATTGTAACAAATGCAACCGAAAGAATCACACCGCCAAATTCTGTAGAACTTATCCATGTTATAATTGTCAGCCAAATGAAAACGACAACAATCGCAACAACCCTAACAACAACACCAATGATGAGACCAGTTACACCTGCTATAGGTGTGGAGGAACCGGAAACTTCAGGCGCAATTGCCCCAAGGATAACCATCAAGGAGCAGAAGGATCAGAAATGGTCCTGACCTGGGGACAAGGCGAAGCAGTCCAAGACCCGACGGTTGTTATTGGTACGTTCCCACTTAACAACTCTTTCGCTTACCCATTATTCAATAGTGAAGTTGGGTGAAGCAGCGTTAGTAACAAATTTGAGCACTTACTAAAACAACAACCTCGAAAGCTAAACTAAGCCTTTACGGTGGATGTGACTAATGGGAAAAACCAAATTAACATAGGATATTTATGGGGAGTACACCTTAACACTAAACAACCATTCATTACAAATAGATTTGATGCCAGTAAATATTAGGAGTTTTTGATGTGATAATCGGCATGGTTGGGTTAAGCCCCCATCGTGCTGATATTATGTGTCGCGAGAAGGCCGTTTTCCTTCACTTTCCTGATCACAAAACTCTAATAACCCATGGTGATAAACCTAACATCAATCCTCATCCTATCTCGTGCATCAAGGCACAAAAGTGCCTGCACCAGAAGAACTACGTTTTCCTTGCTCATATTGTGGACAAGATCGAGGAAGAAGTAAGCATACAATGTATTCCGGTAGCATGCAATTTTCCGAATGTATTTTCCGAAGAACATCTGGGAATACCTCCAGAAAGACAGGTCGAATTTCAAATCGACCTAATACTAGGACCCACATCAATTGCCAATTCACCCTATAGGTTAGTTTCCGCCAAAATTCGTGAGTTATCCAGTCAATTGAGAAGAATTGTTGCGCAAAGGATTCATCGGACCAAGCTTCTCACCCTGGAAAGCTCCGGTCTTGCTCTTCAAGAAGATGAATCCTCCAGAATGTGCATCAATTTTAGGAAATTGAATAAGTTCACTATCAAAAACCGATACCCACTCCCTCAGACTGACGATCTATTTGGCCAGCGCCAAGGAGCTAGTTACTTCTCTAAAATAGATCTAAGAACCGATTATCACCAACTTCTAGTCCGAAAATACGACATTCCAAAAACTGCCTTCCGAACTCGTCCCGACCATTTCAAATTCATTGTGACACCCTTCGGTCTAATGAATGCTCCCATGCTATTCATGGACCCTATGAACCAAGTTTTCTCAACCACTCCTAGTCAGCCTTTTCATTATTTTCATCAATAACATACTCGTCTGCTCACGAAGCAAGAACAAAACACTGTCAACATCTGCAACCAGCCTTGAAAGCATCAAGCCGGAGAATATCGCGAAAAAAGCACTACATGGATGGATAAAACCCCCGAAGTCAAAAGACAAAGCTTATTATTATAAGAGTTGAGTTGGGCGCTACCCGGGTGATCGTCGATAGGTTAACCCAATCTGCCCATTTTCTGCTAATACAGATCGTGAGACTCCATGAAGTATCAGTATCTACAATCTTGGCTTGAGATAACGGGATTACTTCAAGACTTTGATAGTCATTTCAGAAGACTATAGGAACATAACTAAGTATTAGCGTTGCTTACCACCCTCAAACCAATAGTCAAAGTGAACGAACCATTCAACCACTCGAAGTTATGCTACAAGTTTGGGTGTCTGAATTCAGTAAGTCAGGGGATACCCAGTTTCCCTTGATTGAATTCTCATACAATAACAACTATCGCACGAGCATCAAGATTGCTCCTTTAAACAACAGAGAAAATAATCCAAATCAAAGCTTGACTTCAAACATCGCGAGGCCGACATAAGAGCTATTCTGACAAGAGGTGTAAGCCATTAGGATGTCGAGTCGGGGATCGCATGTTATTAAAGGAATCTCCTTGGAAAGGAATGATTCGCTTCAGGAGCCAAGAAAACCAAACCCACGATCCATCGGACTCTTTGAGATCCTTTCTTGAATTGGTCCAAAGACTTATAGGCTGCAACTACTAGTAGAGCTTAGCAACGTAGACCCTGTGTTCTGCGTCTCGAATCTGAAAAAGTGCTTATCAGGCAAAACTCTTATCATTCCTTTATAAGGGATCGAAATAAACAAGAATCTCCTGTTCGTCAAAGAACCAGTCAATGTATTGGATAAGGAAGTAAAGTGTACAAAACAAAGCCGCATTCCGATTGTCAAGGTTCGATGTGATGCCAAGTGTGGATCGGAATTCACATGGGAATGTGAAGACCAGATGAAGCAGAAGTTCCCTCCCCTATTCTCTCCTTCATGAACCAATCCTTCAAAAGAATTTCGGGACAAAATTCCCTCTAATGGGGTGATGATGTCACAACTAGCATTTTTGCTAGGAAATTCTACTCTCATGCAATCATTCAACCAGTATAATGATTGGTACTCTAAGTAAATATCATACTTTATACTCATTCAAATACATCTCTCATGTTCAACAAAGAGTTTGAAACTCTAAAAATCCCGATTCAAGTTTGTTATGGACTATGAATTCTTTATTGGACCTAATGGGCCAATAAACCCTTAACTTAATTCTTTAAGCTAAAAGTCTTAAGTTGGGCCCTATTTGAACTCACATTCATTAAGATATAGTATTTTCGGCTTTAATGGGTCTAGAATGATCCATCTTATTTATAATGGGCCTTATTGGACCATAGCAACTCCAATTAACCCTAATGGACCTAAAACCCATCCCTTTATCTTATGTTGGGCCGTAAGTACTTCCAAGGGCCCAATGGGCCGAAAATTTATAATTAGACTTCGTAAAATCGAGCAAGGCCAAGGTTGGGCTCAAAACCATTTCATTTTCATTTCTCTTAGCCCATTCTCAGCCCAACATCAATTAAAACAAAAAAAAATGAAGAAAACAAGATTATTGTAAGCTTGCCACCTAAGTTTTATCTAATGGTAGTATAGGCAAAGAAACTCACATATAACCAAGCATCTACACCCTTAACCATTATATATTAACCTCTTGATCCTCTCTCTTCCCTCTCTTTTGATGATGGCCGAGAATCACAACTCCTCTCACCATCTTCACCTTCTTCAAACACTCCTCCATCCACCTTCCTCAAGAAAACCGTGAGTATAAGGAAGATCTTCAAGAGAATCACTCCAAGCTTCATTTTGTGGTAAGATCTTGCAAATCCAAGTGTCATACTTCATATTTAAGCTCATTTACTCCTCTTACACCCATGTGTTCGTGAATCATACTCTTATAGCACCCTAGAGCTCGAAAATCATCTCCATAACACATCTAGGGCCGAGATCGCTTCACTTCTTCATCATAACCGACTTCCAAACCCCAAGGTGAGTTCATACCCCTTTTTTTTTGGTTTTTACTTGTTTTTAGGGGAGAATACAAGTTTATTTGTGTAGATCTATGTGTATATGCATGATTATGTGTGATTTCCTTGAAACATTTGGTGATTATGTGTGATTTCTTCACTAATCTACAAATATGTTAAGAAACTTGAAGTGTATCACTTGGATCTTTATATGAATCTTGAGAGAAGTATGTTTTATCAAACATAATACATGTAAACTAGTATATACTGGATTTATACACTTGATATAGCAAAAATGAGTGTTGTGGTTAGAGATCTATAAACTAAACTCACAAAACAACATTTGACAGAAACGTTTTGGTCCAATCTCGGGCAGTTTTGACCATTCAAATGGAAGTATTTTTCAAAACTGTTTTACATGGATAAATTTCAGGTTTATACCTTTAAAATGACTACTCGCACGTTTTCATACGATTTTTCTACAATTTTTGGCGAATTTTACAAAACTGCCTATCATATTTGAAATAATTTCGGACCAACCTGTGAAGATGAGTAATTTCACACTAGTTTGAGGCCATCAAAAATTATGAGAAAATTGTTTTAACAAAGTAGACAAGATTTCCAAACTTCCAGAATTTACGGATCCAAATTTCTACTTACGATGAATTTTCTACAAATTTTCTAAAAACTAGGTCGGAAAAACCAAAAACCAGAAAAATGTGCATTTTCACAAAAATCAAGCAAAAATGATATTTTTGACAAAAATGAGTTTATAAATGTTATTTTTACCACAAATTAGTCATCAACACAAGTTTTTAACAAAATTGGAGATTAAAGTGTTATTCTTACAAAAATTGGGCCTAATTGTAAATATTATGCTTATTGGGACAAGAATGTCATTTTTACAAAAAGGAGGGCTTTTTATATCAACTTTGTAAATAATCAAGCTAAAATAAACAAAACAATAATAAACGGGTTAAAAATGATATTCATATCCTTATTGGGCCTGGAAATAATAGACACGTATAGTGAGCCTTAGTGGCCCACTTACATGTTTATTGGGCCTGAGAATGGATTTTATACGCGTTCTTCGTTTTAGACTATTTTAGTGAATACTTGAACTAAAATCAATGATAAACCAACAAATGGAATTAATTTGATCATTTTCTAGGTTATTGGGCCTTAGTGACCCATTTCTATGTGTGATAGGTCCTGTATACTATTTGCATGTTTATTGGGCCTTATTGACCCATTAACATGTGCGACGGACCTTGGATACTATTTCTGTGCTACTTGGGCCTGTAAATACTTTATATGTGAATTGATCCTTAGTTGTCGCTCCATATATATTTCAGGCCCATGTTATATAATCTCATTCCATTTGGGCCTTGAAATGATTTACATGTTTAGCGACGCCTTCGTGGTTCACTTACATGGATCATTGGTCCTAGAGTGAGTTTATACATTTTTCTTCGCGTAAATTCGATTAAGGATCTAGCGAGTTTTTATCAGTTGGCACCTATTAAGTGTACGATCGTAGCCTATAGTTATAACCAGAGTCTCCTGGAGGGAGAACGGGGATTTGTGTATAGATCTATACGGGGATGACACCCCACACCTGAGCTGTTCGCTACAGTTAGACTAGGCCAGTCTAGGGTGACAAAAACCTTATTCTATTTATCCGTCGGTGTCCAACGACACCAAGACAGGCGAAATTGTCATTATTTAGTATGGTTATGACGGCTGGCTTAGAGGAATTAACGTTATGAAGTTTACGGAAGACATCTTTTTTTTTTGGCAACGTCGGGTTGTCTGGAAACATTCTCTTTACGTGCTCTTACATTCTCTACATTCTCTTTACCTTTTTAGTTAAATAAACAATAACATACATGCATTAATACAAGATCTAACACAAACACACTAAACAATTTTTCAGAAAATATCGGATTTTCTGGTGGTTTTCAAAGTTATACAAATCATTTTCACAAACATGCTTATGAACTCACCAACATTTTTATGTTGACCGTTTTCAAAATAACTTGTATTCTCAGGATACTGTTGAAGCAGGATGAACGAAACAAACTAACTGATATTGTGTGTTATTTTGTTTCATCATACCCTTACTATTTTGGCATGTAATATTCAAATACATTACTCGATGTAAACAATGAATGTTGTAATATTACATGTGTGATGATGATGATGTTATGTTTCAATTATATTCACTGTAATGATATTTCAAGATGAAGTCATGCGCAAGCCCTCGGACGTTTCCGTCGTCTGGTTCGGGGGTGTGACATTATATAACAAGTAATTTATGTTCTAAGCCTATATAATGAACTAAACTTCGAGAGTGTAGTTCCAAATTGCATGCTCTTAGCTAGTTACTCTTCTATAAATATCTGCAAGCAAGTTACAAACATTATATATTGACATTTAAGTACCAGGTACTTAAGTGTTATATGAAAAGTATAATCTCTATCTAGTAGATACCTGAAGTACTAGTCTCTTTCAGACTTTCTTTTAAGATAAGAGAAACAGCTACATTTCTGTTATCTAATTTGTCTACAAAGAAACAAGATCCATCTATGTGGGCCTTCTCGGATTTCTTTGGCTTAAAGTGTCCAAACCATAAAACATGGGACTCTTAGATCATACAAAGTGACTCTTTTTAGCCTTGCATTATTCCATTATTTAAACAAGTTTAAAAACAAATATCACTGTATTTATTGGCATATTACTTAACCTGTTATATCATCAGATCTATTTCTAAATTATCCAAGACTTCATGGAAGTCAATAATAACTTTTCCTAGTGTGATATTAGAAGCATCTTGAGAATTACAATGATGCCTTTACTAGGTATCATGTTCAGGTCCATTGCTCAAACCAAGTTGTTTAGGACAAGGACCTTTTATTGTATACAATTTTACATCTCTCATGAGATTGTCTCTCAAGACATGAACCCATTCATTGAAGTTGTATCTATTGAATGTTATTATTTTATCAAGTCATTTTAAGAAAATAACTATTCATGGTTATGAAGGTGGATTATATATTTACAAAAATTGAACAAAATTCATTTAGTATTTTCAATATTTAATCTTTAATAACTAATAACATTTTAGTTTCCAAAAACATTAATTATCAAAGTCTAGGATCCACTTTGCAAAACAAATAAATGGTTAGGTGACCTTTATCCCATTCATTTGAATTCAACCCGGTAGATATCGATTATCAATTATATCTTACTATATAATTCCTAGATTTATAGGATCACTAATAACACTTAGTTAGACATGTTTGATCCATTTATTAGGTGACCTTTATCACAAATGATTTCCGATCAAATCATCGAATTTGAAAATAATGTGTAATCGACCTATAACTTGGTCATAGAAATCGCGAATACACCCAGGCTATCAAAAGATAATACTAAGTGGTTAGGTGATCTTTATCCCACTAGTACATACAAGAGATGTGCAAGTGTTCTTCAAAATGGATTGCATAGATTTGAGGTTTCTAAAGGGTCTTTGATGTTTTCATAATTCTAGTTTAAAAGCATATTATATCATGGTTATTGCATGCATCCAATAAACGATGGTATACTTTTAAAAAATCTTATTTTATGTAAAATCACATTTTAAAAATGTTCTTCAATAAAACTCAGTTTTATAAAATTGACGCAATAAAATTTTAATAGAGAGTATTAAGTCCGAAATTTGAGCGCCTTATGTCACAACCCCAAACCGAGATAGCGGAAACATTCGGGGGTGAAGGATGTCATGTACAACATCATAACAATGCATAATAGTAAAACAAGAAACAACATCCGTTACATTAATAAAATAGTTAATACATGTGTGTTCTTTGTAAAGTAAAATGACACCAAAAATTTAAAGCAAAAATTAAAGACGAGTCTGAACATGCTCCGTCTTCTCAAAAACTTGTGCTCGAGTACCTGTCTAATGGTTTCCTGAGAATAAAAGTTATTTTGAAAGAGAGTATCAACATTTAAGTTGGTGAGTGTATAAGTATTTTTGTGTCAAGTGTTTGCATTTGTTTCATGAAAATGTTTGTATTTTTATAGTAAAAATGTTTGCATCTGACTAGTGAAAATGTTTGTATCTTTCCCAGAAAATCCTATATTTTATGCATTAAATGAAAGTAGTCTTCTACCAAGACTCAACTGTTTGTATGAATCGTTTCCTTGAAAGTAACGTAAAATGTATTTTTGTACTTGAAATAGTATAAATGTATGTTTTTCATATTTGTAAAACTATCTTTACTCGAATATACTATGCATTTCTCATGTGAGAATATCACTGTATGAATGTAATGCTAAAAATGAAGATTTACAGTAGTTTGGTATGAAATAGAGTACTGATGCATTAACTACCTTGACAACCAATTGGTTAATTAGGGTTAAATGTGATAAGGTTGTAACCATTCTCGATAGACTAGTATAAAACACGACGTTCTTCAGGCGTCGAAAATGGTATGACATTTGTCACCCATAGACCTGTAGGTGCCACTGTAGCTAGCATCAAGGTGCAGGATGGTCAATCCCATATAGATCTATACACAAACTCATGCTCTCCCTCCAAGAGACTCTGGTTACAAAACATGACATAGAAAGTGTATTGATATGCCATGAAATAGTATCTCACATTTTAGTTATCTTGTTCTTGTTATAGTATGTAAGTTCCTTCTTGTTCTTGTAAATGAATAGTATTCTTTGTAAATGAATAGTAATAGTATGTATGTAATGACTCATGTATTGTTTCTCTGTTCTAGAGATAGTATGTAATGATCGTCTAAACTATACCTGTTATAGATTACTATAACTGCTACTAATTTGTAGAAAAGACTCAATTGACCAACATATGCAACTAAGTTGAGTATGTTCCTTGAAAATAACGAGGTTTAATATTCAAGTATATATTTAGCAAGTATAACTATGATTTAGCCGACAGTCGGACTAATGATCCTACCCTAATCCCGCAACCAAACAAGGAATAAGAGTTACAATATTTAGTAATAGTCCTATGTCTGTTAACGCATACTTATACATAAATATGTACATGAATATGATTTTGATATAAATATCAAATCTAAAAATAGTTTTAAAAGAGTTTTAAAGTGATTTTAACAACATTTGAGCATAAGAATTCCTTTTGTCTGTTTGTTTCCACATGTAAATGATTAACACAAATATATTGTCTTCTACTTGTATTCTCCCCCTAAAAGCATTTAAAAGACTAAATTGTAAGGGTATGAACTCACCTTTTGAGAGTGATTCAATAGAGGGTTCAATATAGGTTGATTGATTCCACAAGCTAGCTCCCGGGACAAAACAAGTCAAAAGAAGAGTTAGAACTTAAATCAAGAGGTTGTTGGGTGTTTACAGCCAACCTTCAGTGTTCACGGCTACAAAGGGTTTTCAGCCTTTGTAGATCAAGCATTTTCGGTCGTAAATTCAGGAATAAATAATGATTGATTGCGAAGGGAAGAACACTAGATATTCTTAATAAGGTCCGGAGGTGGATTGGATGATCTTTGAAAGATAGATGAGAGAAAAACTTTGTTTTCGGTTGAAGACTTTGAGAGAAAAGGGCTTGAGTTTACGTCCAGAAGAGTAGAAATGATCAGATTTCTGGTCAAACATATATATATATATATATATATATATATATGTATATATATATATATGTATATATATATGTATATATATATATGTATGTATATATATATATATATATATATATATATATATATATATATATATATATATATATATATATATATAGAAGAGGGAGGGTTTGTGGTCCGAGGGTTTACTGTCATGCGAAGGTTTCCGGTTCTCGGGTGAAGACTCCTCAGTTCCAAATGTTTTCCCTCTAAAACACACAACACTCAAGAATACTAGGTTTATACACATATAACTCATTAATCTAACTCTATTTAAGATAAATAAAGAAATAATTTTGACCTTTATTGGATGATTTTGACTTTAGTTGACCAAATTTGACTTTTACAAGAGAGGAATTACGGGTTGTCACATCGTCCCCCTGTTAAAGGGAATTTCATCCCAAAATTTAAACTAAGAAGTACACATGGATTAAAGGAAAATATAAGGATACTTAAGTTTCATTTGATCCTCCCGCTCTCAAGTGAATTCGGGTCCCCGCTTTACATTCTAGCGAGCCTTCACTATCGGAATACGACTTTTCTTGGTTTATTTGACTTCCATATCCATGATTTCTAAGGGTTCTTCCATGAAGTTGAGGATCTCATTTATCTAGATTTCCTCGAGATAGATAACAAGAGTCTAGACAGATAGACACCTCTTTAGGTTCGGCATGTGGAAAGGAAGGTGTACATTGTTAAGTTCTTGAGGTACTTTGAGTTTGTAATCTACTGGGCCGATTTGTGCGAGAATCTCGAAAGGCCCAATGTACCTTGGATTCAGTTTTCCATGCTTTCCGAAGCATATTACGCCCTTCCATGGCTCTGATACCACTATTGGGTTTTGGTATACTACAAAATCCTATGGTGTACATACAACCCTAAATACCTTGGATCTGTGTTTTCACTAATTATACATGCAAATGGTTTCCAAACTATTAATCTTACAACTAGCACGCATTTAACATAGACCATATAAGATACAAGTTAGCAAAACATACCTTTTGATGGAGCTTGAAGTCTTGGTGTATTTGGCCTTAAAGAGCTTAGCCCCAATAGTGTGGAAGCCTCAAAGGGAATCACAACACACCATGGACAAAGGATGAACTTGAGAGAGAATTCCATGCACAAAAAAGACACCATGAACTCCAAGAAGATACAAGTGGCGATTTCGGGCGATGAAGTATCTATTTATATGTGGGATTTCTAGGGCCATCGATATAACCCAAATCCACACCCATGGGTTTTATGATCAATGGTTCATGTGGCCCAACACTTTATGTATCCATACATAAACTTGGTCCAACATGGATCATAAGCCCAACACATATAAATATAACTAATTATCATAATTAGTCCCCATAGATTTAATTCATCTCTTTTGACCCCTAAATTAATTACAAATTAATTCTTGATCAATACTAATTAAAACATATGATTTCATATTAATATATTATAACTTATAATATATTAATAAACCATAAATAACCTTCTCTCAAAAAGCCATCCTAAAAAATTGTCCTGATGATATGCAACCCAAATGGACCATGCTACTCTCTGGTCGAATACATACCGACAATAGTTATGGGCTTAGACACCTAATCCAATAGTCTCCCACTTGGATAAGTCTAAAACTATTATTCAAATATGACTCCAAGATCCCAACTAGCAATCGTAGCTCTTAAAAGAGGATGTCGAATTCTAAAAAAATCAATGACATGTCCATTAGATAAGGTTTCATATATTACTCCATTCTAGATATCATATGGACTGAGACATAGATTATAATCATTCTATCTGTCCATTTTTTGTTTCCCGATTTCTGATTTATGACGACTGACTAATTAAACAAATCAAATCAGTCCAGGCCTGGCCGAGCACTTATGTTTGTCATCACCAAATCATTAAGGGGCCCACATATATCGCTTTTATCCCTCCAAGGGTCAGACGAATGGATAAACTTTGACTCATATGCTTGTTCTAATACTTGTTGAGTCATACACAAAGGCATGTTTTATAACATCGAGTTACCAAATGGGTTTTCGTGCAATCAATGTATAACCAACTCACTGGAAACAAGTCATATCTCTAGGTTTCTAGAATATAAGATGTTATCCTCTCATGATCACTAGTGATAAAATCCATGAAGTGATTCAAATGAGCATGGGTTGAATCCAATACTCGAATCCCTATTCCAGGAGTACTCATGAATGTTGTAGTAACTCTTACTATGTCCACTACCTTGGACATCTACAAACTCGATTCATGACAATCTTGACTTAATACCTACTTCCAATGTATTATCGACTATGGATGGTTTGAATAACTTAGTCATTCGGAAAGAATAACCTAGTTATTCTGTAAGTCAAAACATGCAAAGTGAAACACAAGAATAATAATAATCCTCTATGGTCCCAAGCACATTTGAGAGTAAATAGAACACCTTTTATTTAAACACCATATTGATTACTCATTATTCATTATATGATGTTTCAAATAATCAAATTTATACTTGAATCAAAACAATAGTCATGCCATGCTCCAAGCATGCACACTATGTTTGTCTATGATCCTTACTTTGTGAAACAGACCAATGAATATGATTCCAATGATGCTCATTTCACAATCCCAAATCTTTATCGTAAATGTAAGAATTCCAAATTCCTACCATTTAACAAAATCTGTTAGATTCTAAGCTTATATGCATTGATCTTCTCATAATGACTATGCACAAAGTCACAAAGACTTGTCAACAGACATTACAAAGCATTCCAATGGAGATCAATTCCATGGAAACGAAGTCTCAAATTCAAAGTACATTACTTTGAACATCCTTCTTGCATTAAGCTTTCTAATCTTACACAGATTTGAAAGAACAACTTCCACATATGGAAACCTTTCTAGATTCCCATTTTGACTATCACTTCTGAACAAGAGTTACCTCTTTTCAAAATATGTCAATATGGTCCTTCCAAAATTAACACTTATACTTCTAACTGTCCATGAGCAACCAATCTTTGGTAAACCTCATATTGTCCTCGAAATTGCTTAATCATTTAGTCATAACCAATTCTAGATCTTTTCTCCTCTTAATGCCTTAGGCATTCGGAAAATTTAGAAAGGATATATGTTACAACACATGCAATCGATCCTATATCCGAAGCATATGGGACACGATTCATGATGTCTCACATAAAGACGTGATCATAGACCAGTCTTTTGCTGCAATATTTTTTATTTTCCATGTTTTCAAAATTTTACTATGAAGAGGGATGTCGTAATCATAATCCAATTTTGAGAACGCAATATATAGAATTTCTTTATGTTGAACCATTCCAACACAAAATTCATATATATATATATATATATATATATATATATATATATATATATATATATATATATATATATATATATATATATATCCCTAACTAAAGATGATCAAAATCATTTGCTTAGTCATTTAGTCATAACCAACTCTAGATCTTTTCTCCTCTTAACGCCTTAGGCATTCGGAAAATTTAGAAAGGATATATATTATAGCACATGAAATCGATCCTATATCCGAAGCATATGGGACACGATTCATGATGTATTACATAAAGACATGATCATAGACCAGTCTTTTGCTACAATATTTTTTATTTTCCATGTTTTCAAAATTTTACTATGAAGAAGGATGACATAATCATAATCCAATTTTGAGAACGCAATATATACATAATTTTTTTATGTTGAACCATTCCAACACAAAATTCATATATATATATATATATATATATATATATATATATATATATATATATATATATATATATATATATATATATATATATATCCCTAACTAAAGATGATCAAAATCTCAATCTAAGCTTTTAGAATTGAAATGAAGTATAATTTCCTCTCCCTTAATTATAGCAAAAGAACTTTTCCCAATTAAAACCCTTTTGTTTTCTATAATTAACACTTAACATAATAATCATGCTCCCACTAACATGATAAGTATTAGCATAATACTTATGCTCCCAATAGCTTTGACATGTATCCAGAAATTAGTTGGACTTCTAGAAATCAATACTTTATTGACTCTCTTACCAATGTTCAGATTTCTTATACTAGATGCTTTGATAAAACTTTATCAAAATCATACACATTTCCTTAGATAACTCACCTGTGTGTCTAAACAATTTATAGAACTATGAAAAGGGATGCCGTAATCATAGTCTCAATTGTTTAGACCTTTTCCATTTCTCACAAGTCTATGTTAGTGTGTCGGTTAACCACACACGCTCCACTAACGATTTTGGGAATGAAAATATCACAATTTCTATCTACTTAAAATCTACTTAGTGAAAGCGTTTCCTCACCATCATTTTCATGAATGGAGAGAAACCTTATGACACTTAAATTTTATGGTGTATGAGTTCCTACCCATATGAATTTGTCAAAACCATAATCATAAAAGAAGGTTAGTGACAAATCCAAACTCATATGGACTAAACTTGTGCAACCGTAATTTCTTGCCACTTGGCAGCACAAAGGCCTACCATTGCTTCCTGGTTGTTATCCAAACAATTGAGAACACATAGAACTCACATGCATAGTCAAATTTAACTGGAATGAGCACATAAATAAGAATATGTCAACACGATGGGTTACAAAACTCAAGTCGTGTGCTAGTGATAAACAATAGGTTTCACCCTTGATTAGTTTTTGAAACTTTCAAGACCTTTAAGACTCCCAATATCCTCTTGACATATAAGATTCTCTTATCAAGAACCATTCCTTGACAAACAAATATTTAAGAATTAGTGCAGATTCTTATCAAGAAAAACACTTCACACAATTGGTCTTAGTTGGTCTTTATCTTATCCAAGACATCACAACTTGCCAATTTTAAATGTACAATAATAAGAAACATCTCATTCTACATTTGACAAGTGTTTTAAACCTTCTTAAGATTTTTGTCACTCAAATTACAATCTTGGATATGACTCTAAGACTTGTTATGGAATGAAGTATGATTCATCTTTTTGATTTTAACCATTTCAACAATCCACAATTTCTCTTCTTGGCCAAACAAATGCACTAAGATGTCCTTTAGAGAATGTATTGTGATATGGTTTCATAATCACTAAAATATTCATAAAATAAGATACTCAAGTACTCTCTTATCTTTTCAGATTGGAGAAACTTTTATCTTTCTGCCTTATTTGTTTCTTCTTATTCATTCTGCCTAACCTTGATACTTTACCAATGTTTCAGAATTATACTTAAACTTGTAAGTATAATCATATTTACTAAGCTTTAGTAAATCATGACGAATAGTCTCATCATTCTTTGAGGTGGACCTGACCAGTGTACACTCTAGTGTACCCGATCCCCTAATCCTTCACTTGACTCACATATACATGTGAACAATGAATTAGTCCTAATTTCCCAAAGATGAAAATTCTCATTCATCATACAATAAAAATCGCATGATTCTGAGTTTCTATCCAACTGAAATTTGAGTGATGAGAATATTTCCTTATTTGGTAAATTATAACACTTCCATAAACAAAAGAATCAAATCCATTTTTCCAATATTGCTATCAATGGAACCCTATAAACAATAATTTTTCACAAATGCCATTGTAAGGATAAATAAAATCAAAATTTTCTTTTATTTTAAAACTTGCGGAAAAACTTATCCTTACAATGCAAATACATATGAAAATTATGTTGTTATGCATTCCTAAGCAATCTGTCATAACTCTTAAGCAACAACTTAAAATTCTGATCACCGATCCATGCGATCGAAATTCATCTTCGCGATCAGAATCAGCATATACTTCCTTTAAGCTTACTCTCTTTCTTTGATTCTTAAAACATCAACATGTGATTTGGTCACATCATGTAATAAGAATCTCGAAATAGGAACTTAATAGAGTTAGATTGTGGATTTTACCCGAAGTAGAGTCAAACCTTTTTGACTTTTCCATCCTTATGATTTTTCAAGTAAATAGGCAGTTTTGCAACCAATGCCCCTTCCTTTGGCAATAGAAACATATGGACTCTTTGGGAATGGTACTCGAGTCTATCTCATACTTAGCCTTTCTCTTTACCATTTGGTCAACCGAGTTGACTATGGCTGATCTCATTCCATTGGGAAGAGAACGTTTTTCTGGATTTCCAATGTTACCATTGTCAATGTCCATGAAAGTTTGGGAAGTAGATCTTCCATTCAAATTTGCTTCACCAGTGCTCAAAATCATTGCTGACTCAGCAGCACCAAGAAAATAGGTAAGATCATTAAGGGTCAAGTCATGGTCTGTCACATAGTAGTCCCAAAAGAACTTACTATGTGACTTAGAAAGTGATTGAACATCCAAATTTCTCAATACTTTGACACCCAACTCTCTAGGATTTTCAATATGTGACTTCATCTCCAAGATGTGATCATACATAGATCTTGCTTGCCAATAGGGCTTGAGTGACCTTGAACTTGTGGGTTAGGGAGAATAATTGGAGGGGTTGGAGGAAGTGAAGTTCCAAGAGATCTGGGAAGATCATAGATGTCTAAACTAAACATCTACAAAGGGAGATATTTAAGTTAGCTGATTTATAAGTCCTTAATATAACACCCAATATGAAACATTAAGGCTAGGACCCAACACAATATTTTATAACTTGGAAGAGGGATGCCGTAATCCAAGCTATAAGATATTTGAAGGTAGGAAAATGAAGATTCACCAATTTCCACCATGAAAAATGAAATAATTTATTACGTTTTAATTGGATTTGAAATTCCTAGATCTTTTGAGATTCATTGAACTTTTCAATGGCATGTTTCAATCTCGATTGTGCCTTCTCAAAGTTTGTGAATGGGATGCTGAGGATCATAAAACAAGGTGTGAATAACCATGCAAATTGACTTGGTACCCTTAATATTATTACCAAATCGATGTGCCAGTTACCCACATGCACTTCACAGATCTATGATAAACATTAAGTCACCCTTTTCCACTCTTACCAATCCATGTTAGTGTGCCGGTTACCCACAAATGCTCCACCAATGACTTGGTAAGGTACAAAGTGTAATTTCATTGGTTAGCACGAAATTCACATTTTCCTAAGTAACTAAGATTGGGATTTTAATAAGACTTTAGTTACTTAGTATTTATCATTATACTTTTAATGAAGGGAGAATTATAGTCCTGTCAAACCCGTTTGGCTAACGACCCTCCACCAGTTAAGGAAGTGGTGGGTGAGAGTGGATACCCATTAAACTGCCATTTTATTGGCAGTAACCTTATACCCCCTTAAAGACCGGCTTCGTGAATGAGGCCTACTAACGGTAAGACTAACTTTGTTCTTATACATATATATAAGTATTAAGTATTAATATTATAATAGTATAAGAGTTGAATTTTAACTGTTAAAACTCTAAGGGCTAACTTGGAACTAAAGTATTCATGCGAGCAAACTTTATAAATTCCAAAACTTGAGGACAAGTTTTGAATAATTCAAAAACTTATGGTTTTCATAACATGTGAGTTTTTAAAGTGGTTTAATGGAAAAACTCTTCAAGTTCCATAACTTCTAGACAAGTTATGGAAGACTTTAAAAGCATTTAAAAAATGTGACTCTTCATTTTTCATAACTTATGGAAATTTTATGATTTTTAAAATTCATAAATGTGACTTCTCATGTAACTTGAGGACAAGTTCCAAAAACACATATTATGAACAACTTCTAGATTAATTTGGATTGAAAACAAATATCACATAATTTTTTCTATTAATCTAAACTAACCCATAAACAAAAACAATTCATATCAACAATTTTCAAGAACTTGGCTAATCACATAAATTAAAATAAATATTGAAACATTGACAATTATCCTTTATTTAGATGAGAATAAACATTACCATAGTATCAAAAACAAAATTTATGAAAAAAAACACTTTGTGGTAATGATTATAATCCAAAACAGGCCAAAAAACTCGAAGATATGCTGTTAGAGGGTCCAACTCGTTGAGTGAATGAACCAACTCGACGAGTTGGATGAATTTGTTCATGGACTCGTCGAGTCCATCACTGGACTCGTCAAGTTTGCTATCCACACAACAAAAAATTCAATTTTTTCAGTTTTTTCCAGCAACTTGCACCAAGTATAATTGAAAACAACCCATGGATCTGATACCGCTATTGGGTTTTGGTATACTCCAACATCCTATGGTGCACATACAACCCTAAATACCTTGGATATATGTTTTCACTAATTATACATGCAAATGGTTTCCAAGGTATTAATCTTACAACTAGCATGCATTTAACATAAACCATATAAGACACTAGTTAGCATACCATTCCTTTTAATGGAGCTTGAAGTCTTGGTGTATTTGGCTTTAAAGAGCTTAGCCCCAATAGTGTGGAAGCCTCAAATGGAATCACAACACACCATGGACAAAGGATGAACTTGAGAGAGAATTCCATGCACACAAAAGACACCATGAACTCTAAGAAGACACAAGTGGTGATTTTGGGCAATGAAGTATCTATTTATATGTGGGATTTCTAGGGCCATGGATATAACCCAAATCCATACCCATGGGTTTTATGATCCATGGTTCATGTGGCCCAACTCTTTATGTATCCATACATAAACTTGGTCCAACATGGATCATAAGCCCAACATATATAAATATAACTAGTTATCATAATTTGTCCCCATAGATTTAATTAGTCTCTTTTGACCACTAAATTAATTCCAAATTAATTCTTGATCAATACTAATTAAAACATATGATTTCATATTAATATATTATAATTTATAATATATTAATAAACCATAAATAACCTTCTCTCAAAAAGCCATCCTAACAAATTATCCTGATGACATGCAACCCAAATGGACCATGCTACTCTCGGGTCAAATACATACCAATAATAGTTATGGGCTTAGACACCTAATCCAACATTTTCGTCGTTTATATGTGTAGCTTTTCTGTATGTCTCGCGAGGCTTTCAGTCGATCCCTAATTTGTACGATCTTCTATGTAGTCTCTCGGATAATTTCTGGACCGGTGAGAGTGTTGTCAGGGATTTCCCCTTTAGCTAACTGAGTATCACCCACTTCAACCCAACATAGAGGTGATATGCACTTACAGCCATAGAGGGCTTCATATGGAGCAGCCGTTATGCTAATGTGATAACTGTTATTGTAGGAGAACTCGACAAAGGGTAAGTGAGTATCCCATGCCTTTCCAAAGTCTATCCCATAGGCTCACAACATATCCTCTAGAGTTTGAATAGTCCTCTCACTCTGTCCGTTAGTTTGCGAATGGTAGGCTATACTCATATCCAACCTAGTTCCTAGTGCCTTCTGTAGCAACTTCCAGAACCTCAAGGAGAATCTGCTGTCGCTATCAGAGATAATAGATATGGGCACCCCATGCGGTCGTACTATCTCTCTAAGGTATGTTCTAGTCAATTTCTCCAATTTTCCAGTTTCCTTAGTTAGTAGTAAGTGCGCGGATTTGGTTAACCGGTCCACAATCACCCAAATGGTATCAAGACCAACATTTGTCTTAGGCAACTTAGTTAGGAAGTCTATTGTAATCCGCTCCCACGTCTACTCAGGTTTCTCTGGTTGTTGTAGTAAACCGAAGGGCTTTTGATACTCTACCTTAACTTTAGCGCAAGTAAGACTTGCCCACGAAGGTAGCAACCCTTGCTTTCATGTTAGGCTACAAATATAGCTTTTTGAGATCCATATACATTTTATCTGAACTTGGGTGAACGAAGTTTTGATTATTGTGCATTTCGTTCATGATCACGTATCTGAATCCACTGAGTTTCAGTGTCCAGATCCGATCCATGAGGTATAAGGCTCCGTCACCCTTAGGTTCTAAGTTCTTATCCATCCCTCTCAGGGATTTACCTGCCACATTATCAGGTTTTAAGGCTTCCTGCTGAGCCTCCTTAATTTGTGTGGACAGATATGAATGGATTGTCATAGTCAATGCCTTGACCCTACGACCTGAGTACTCTTTCCGACTTAGGGCGTCAGCTACCACATTGGCTTTACCGGGATGATAGCAAATTTCACATTCATAGTTATTTAGTAGCTCGACCCACCGTTGTTGTCTCATGTTGAGCTCCTTCTGATCGAATATATGTTGAAGGCTTTTGTGGTCTGTAAAGATAGTGCTTTTCATAGCATACAGGTAGTGTCTCCAAATATTCAGAGCAAATAACACTGCTCCTAACTCAAGATCATGTGTAGTGTAATTTACTTTGTGTGTCTTAAGCTGTCTTGAGGCATAAGCAATGAACTTTCCCCGTTGCATAAGAACACAGTCAAGCCCTTGGTTGGATGCATTACAGTAAACCACAAAATATTCTATCCCTTCTTGAAGGGATAATATCGGTGTGTTGCATAAGGCTTGCTTCATTATTTGGAATACCTTTTCTTGGTTCTCTTCCCAGTCAAAGGTCACACCCTTCTGGGTCAAAGTGGTAAGTGGTTTCGCAATCCTTGAGAAATTATGTATAAATCTGCGATAGTAGCCAATGAAGCCTATGAATTTACGTATTTTCGTATGCGTCCTTGGTGCTGACCAGTTCTCGATGGCTTTGATTTTGGAAGGATCCACGTGAATTCCCTCTTCGCTGACCATGTGAACCAAGAATTCGACTCTTCGAATCCAAAATTCGCATTTAGAGAACTTTGCATAAAGCTTCTCTGCTCGTAGTGTTTCCAAGACCTGTCGTAAGTGTTGACTATGCTCCTCCTTACCGCGTGAGTAGATAAGTATGCCATCGATGAACACTATCACGAAATTATCCAAGTAAGGACAACACACTCGGTTCATCAAGTCTATAAACATTGTGGGTGCATTAGTTAATCCGAAAGGCATCAGTGCGAACTCGTAGTGACAATAACGAGTTCTGAATGTTGTTTTGGGAACATCTTCCTCTAAAAATCGTAGCTGGTGATACCCGAATCTTAAGTCAATATTTGAAAAGTAGCTTTCTCCTTGAAGTTGTTCGAACAAGTCGTCTATCCGCGGAAGAGGGTACTGGTTCTTAACGGTCAGTTTGTTTAGCTCGCGATAGTCGATGCACATACGGAACAATCCACCTTTCTTCTTCACGAACAAGACCGATGCTCCCCAGGGTGAGAAGCTTGGTCTAATAAATCCTTTGCTGAGGAGTTCGTTCAGTTGACTGGATAGTTCCTGCATCTCAGCTGGTGCTAGTCGGTAAGGAGATTTGGCTACAGGGGTCGCTCCTGGAATTAAGTCGATTCGGAACTCAACTTGATGTTGTGGAGGTAATCTTGGCAGATCTTCTAGAAAGATGTTAGGAAACTCGTGGACTTCAGGGATATCCTTAATGTCATTCACCTTTTGGTTCACATCAACCATGTGAGCAAGGAACACATGATATTCCTTTCGTAAGTACTTCTGGGCTTGAATAATTATGATGATTCGGATGTTCGTGCCTAGTTTTTCTCCATAGATAACTAGGGCTTCATTATTCCGTAGATTAACACAAACGACTTTCTCAAAACACAGGATGTCAGCACGATGAAGACTCAACCAATCCATGCCGATAATGACGTCGAAACTTTGAATCGAGATAGGAAGGAGGTCAATTTGAAATGAATAACTATCTAGAGAGAGGGTACATCATGTATATATCGTGCTCTCCATTTTCCCGTTAGCCATTTCTACAGTAAACATTTCTTTTAGTGCTTGTGGTTGATGTTTAAGTGAGTGTGCAAATTTTGATTTACGAAACTCATCTCCGCTCTACTATCAAATAGTATGCATGCATATGATTTATTGAAAAGATGACTTGGTGAGTATGTTGGGTGTACTGGGATGTATGTCGCGCGTACTCATGCGCTTAATTCATATGCGTGTTCATATGGGGTACGTTGGGCGTACCCAAGGTTACGTCAGGCGTAACCGTAACAGAAGTAAAACCCTAAATTATGGCCTTGCACTATAAAAGGAACATGTAGTCCCTTGCCCTAGCCACCATACACCCTTGAGAGAACCCTTAGAGAGATGAGATTCGTGCTTTAGCTTGTGTGTGAGTTTTTGAGCTTGAAGTTGTCTTTTCAAGGTGAAGAAGGAGAAGAGGGAGCCATTGTTGGAGCTAGAAGTTGAAGAACGAGTATAGATCCGAGTTCTACAGTGGTTGGAGATCCTTCCTGAGGTAAAAAGCTCAAAGCTTTCCTTGTTCTTCATAATTTTTGCTTGTTGGACCATTTGTTGATGGTTTTGGTTCAAAGTTGGAGACTTTATGTGCAAAGAGTCTCCATAAGCTTAGATCTGACCTTTTCTAGTGTAAAATGTGTTGAGGAGTCATAAAAATCGAGTCTTGGATGTGGATCTTGTGGCATGCATGAGTTATAGTCTCATTATGGAAAGAGGAAAGGTGTTTTGAGCTCAAAGTGATATTTACAGCCATGCAAAGACTTAAAGGTTTCAACTTTATGGTTTAAGACATATTAGAGGGGTCATATCTGAAGTTTGGATGCAAGTCTTAAGCATGTAAGACCTGAATATGCTGAACAAAGAAACTGGGCATTATGCTGGGTGAAATCCCAGTACGCGCCGCGTAAGGGGTTGCGTACCCCGTTTCTGGAAGGTAAGAGTACGCCCTGTGTACACCCGTGTACTACTTGCTGTTGACTTTTGTTGACTTTTAAGGTTTTAGTCAACATGTGGACTTTTGGGTCAGGGAGGGGTAAAATGGTGTTTTACCCTTCTGATGAATTTTAGAAGGAATATAGTATAGCCTTTAGAGCCGTTAATGATTTAGAATGATTATTTGATGTGATTAGGCGAGGCTAGGTCAAGGTTACGAGATTCAGAAATATCGAGCACGAGAGACTTAGACATCATACGAGGTGAGTCTTCTCACTATATTGTACATGGAAGGGTACCTATGTGTGCCCGGAAGGTCTGGTATGCTATAAGATATATGCATTGTATGTTATAAGTTGCCTGTTTGTATGCTATGCTTGATTTGGGCTGGAAGGCATTATGTTATGGGCCGGAAGGCATTATGATGTAGACCGGAAGGTCAGGGAGTTATGGACCGGAAGGTCGACAAGGGTGGGACCGGAAGGTTTACCGGGCCGGGACGGAAGTCCCCTGAGACACATGGACCAGAAGGTCATGGCTCGGAAGGGCGTATGTATGTAAGTGGTATATCGGGGAACTCACTAAGCATTTATGCTTACATTTGTTGTGTTATGTGTTTCAGGTACTAGCGAGGACCGTGGGAAGGCGCCGACATGACTCGTACACACACACGCAATCAGATTTGGATTTATTTGATCTTGGGATTTGACACGTTTTTTATTATGATTATGATACATGGGATTTTTTTATGGTTTGATTTGGATGAAAACATGTTTTTAAGAAATGAAAATTTGTTTTGAAAAATTACATTGTTACAAGTTGGTATCAGAGCCTTGGTTTGAGGGACTCGGATGCACCTTTGGGCGTATCTGAACTCAAATTGAGGATTTGAGAAATTTTCAACAATAAAAACTAAATTTTCTAAAAGAGCAAAGAGTTTTGAAACAAACGGAGCAGAGCAGTGTGTACGGTCAGTCAGCACCCGAACGGTGAATCCCCAAAATACCCTTACAATATGTGTTATGAAATATGCTATGCTATGTTATGCATGCTAGAGTAGGCTGGGTATTCATATTAGAACTAGAGTGGCCTGATTTGTGATGACTTAGCCTAGGAGAATCCTGCTACTATGAGATGCCTTGAGAGCGAGTAGGTAGTTAATGCATAGCGAGAATAGAGTACTTGCGATCCGGGATCCAAGGAGGAGGACTTAGGGTGAATGCTGAGGCAGTGTAGTCAGTAGTATAGGGCCCGTACTACTGAAGACACCAGATCAGTGAGCAGCCTAGGTAAGAATCCTTTGGGTATTGGAGGGCGAGTAGGGTTGCGTTATCGAGTGCGAGTATGCTCGATTGAGTCTCTGATATTTTTATCTTGTATTTTAGAGGCATCATGGTTGGGACACGACACACACCTGAGATCAGTGGGGTCAGTGATGAGGAGATTCGTCGATTGATTCATGAGGAGGTGGTTGTTGCCATCCAGGCTGAGATTCCAGAGATGTTTGGGGACATCAAGACCACACTGATTGAGACCATCGATGAGCGGTATGCAGCAGTGACTGAGGTTGCAGCTGCTGTAGATACCGCAGCTATTGCTGCTGCCAAACCTCAGGGAGGTGACTCGTTGTTGTTTCGGGAGTTCAAGAACACGAAGCCACCAAAGTTCGATGGGATGCAGGACCTGATAGCGGCGATGAGGTGGATCTCTAACATTGAGGGATGTTTCTATACGTGTTCTTGTCCAGAACACTTGAGGGTGCGGTTCGCTTTGAACCAGCTTCAATTGGGAGCGAAGGATTGGTGGAAGTTCGTGACGGCGAGCTTCACTCTAGCAGAGATTTCTGAGGTGACCTGGGAGAGGTTCATCTCCATATTCAGGGATGAGTATGCTCCCCCGATGGATAGGGAACGGCTGGTTCAGGAGTTCTTGACCCTCTAACAGGGTAATAATTTAGGTACTGTGGTTACCCAGAAGTTTCATGAGAGGGCGATGTTCTGCCCTACGCAAGTGTCAACGGAGCAGGCACGGATGAGCCGGTATTTGGGCATTTTGCTGAGGGACATTTGAGAGTTCATGTTAAACTCGACGTACCGTACTTTTGCTGAGCTTCAGGCAAATGCCCGGAAGGGGGAGATCGAGTTAGAGACTTAGGCTAGGGAGGAGGCCGAGTCTCAGAGGATGGATCAACAGCTGGCTCAGTCTTAGCCGACAGCCAAGCGGGCCAAGCGCGCTGATTTGAGGACTGGAGACCAGAAGGGCTGCACTTGCGGGAAGTGCGGCAAGGGTCATGAGGGAGCTTGTCGATCGGGTGCTTGCTACAAATGTGTCAAGGAGGGGAATATCGCTAAGGATTGCCCCAAGGGATTTATGGTTTGCTTTCATTGCAACCAGAGTGGCCATCGGAAGGTTGAATGTTCGCAGTTGCATCAGGGGACAACACAGGGATCTGCACCTGCTGCTAAGGTTACCGAGGTTCCATCGGTAAAGGCTGAGGCTCCGAAGGCTCGTGGGAGAGCTTTCCAGTTGACAGCGGAGGAGGTCTGCGCAGCACCCAACATTGTGGCTGATATGTATTCTTCTCTCTATTTATTTAAGTCTGAGATATTATGCTTATATTATGTTATGCGTAGGTATTTTTCTTGTGAATTATGTGCCCGCCTTAGTGTTATTTGACTCGGGAGTGAGTTGGTCTTTTGTGTCGTTAGCCTTCAGTCATCATATCAATATTTTGTCGAGAGGCCATGAGTCGACCTCACTGAGTTTCTATAGATAACGAGTGAGCAGTGTATGCCACGGATGTGATTCGAGGATGTATCCTTGAGATCTTCGGTGTGGAGTTCCCGATAGATCTGGTCCCGATTGCGATGGGGGATGTATGTGTTATAGTGGGCATGGATTGGTTGAGCTGATTTGGAGCTGTTATAGATTGTGAGCGTCAGTTGGTGACGATACGAGACCCTAGTGGGGGAGTACTTACGGTGTACAGTGAGGGTACGCGTCCTGAGTTAGCATTTTGTTCGGCAGCTAGGGCGAGGCAAAGTTTACAGCAGGGCTGTATGGGATTTGTGGCTTATGTGATGGACACACGAGTGGCTGCTGGGAGGCCAAGTTCGACTGATGAGGTCCCAATTGTGTGGGAGTTCCCTGACGTCTTCCACGAGGAGTTCCCGGGTGTGCCTCCCAAGAGGCAAGTGGAGTTTCGTATCGACTTGGTGCCCAGGGCGACACCTATTGCCAATGCAACGTATCGCCTTGCGCCATCCGAGATGTAGGAGTTATCCTCGCAACTTCAGGAGCTGTTAGGAAAGGGGTTTATTAGACCGAGTAGCTCACCTTGGGGAGCACCGATCCTTTTGGTCATGAAGAAGGATGGTTCACACCGGATGTGTATTGATTACCGGGAGTTGAACAATCCGACGGTCAAGAACCGTTATCAGTTACCGAGGATTGACGATTTGTTTGATTAGTTGCAGGGAGCGTCTTGGTTCTCCAAGATATACATGAGGTCGGGTTATCATCAGATGAGGGTTCGGGATGAAGATATCCAGAAGATAGCGTTCAGAACTCGTTATGGGCATTACGAGTTCGTGGTGATGCCTTTTGGGCTCACCAATGCACCAACTGCATTCATGGATCTCATGAACAGGGTGTGCAGACCGATGCTGGATCGATCAATGATTGTTTTCATCGATGATATATTGGTATATTCAAAATCCAGAAAGCAACATGAGGATCATTTGAGGGAAATCCTCGAAGTTCTGAGATCGGAGAGGCTTTACGCCAAATTCTCCAAGTGTGATTTTTGGTTACGGGAGGTCCAGTTCCTAGGGCATCTCGTTAACCAGCAGGGGATATTGGTCGATCCGGAAAAGATTGAGGCTGTGATGAGTTGGGAAGTGCCGAGTTCACCTTATGAGATCAGGAGTTTATTTGGATTAGAAGGCTACTATCATAGATTTATCAGGGATTTCTCCAAGATCATCGTGCCACTCACCAAGTTGACCCGGAAGGGTGTTGCATTTTCTTGGGGTCCGGAGCAGCAGACCTCGTTCGAGACACTTCGCCAGAAATTATGCGAAGCCCCGATGTTAGCCCTTCCGGAAGGGATGAAAGATTTCATGGTATATTGTGATGCATCGATATCCGGATTGGGAGCGGTGCTTATGCAGAGGGGGCATGTGATACCATATGCATCGGGGAAGCTTAAGCCTCATGAGTCGAGGTATCCCACTCATGATCTGGAATTGGGAGCGGTAGTGTTTGCCCTCAAGATCTGGCATCACTATTTGTATAGGGTTCGGTGTACGATATACACGGACCACAAGAGCTTGAAGTATTTGATGGATCAGCCCAATCTGAATATGCGCTAGAGGAGATGGTTGGATGTAGTAAAGGATTATGATTGTGAGATCATGTACTACCCGGAAAAGGCTAATGTGGTTGCTGATGCCCTGAGCCATAGGGCGGAGGGCGCCCTGATTCGAGACATTTGCATGAGATTGACAGTGATGACTCCGGTATGGGATGCCATTCGAGGGGTCCAGGCAGAGGCTGTGAGACCGGAGAACCGCAAGAGAGAGTAAGTGATCGGGCACGTATCAGACTTTGTTACCGATAGTCGAGGACTTATGACCTTTTGGGGTCGGGTTTGGGTACCATTTGTGGGTGGAACGCGTACAGTCTTGATGGAGGAGGCGCATAAATCAAAGTTCTCGATCCACCCTGGGGCCACTAAGATGTATTTGGACCTGAAGAAGGAGTATTGGTGGCCCTGTATGAAGAGGGATGTTGCATGGTTCGTGGAGAGGTGCTTGACCTGTCGCAAGGTTAAGGACGAGCACCAACGTCTGCATGGTAAGTTGCAACCGTTAGAGATTCCCGAGTGGATGTGGGAACAGATCATCATGGATTTTATCACAAAATTGCCGAGGACTACCAGGGGTGTTGATGCGATTTGGGTGATTGTGGACCGGTTGACGAAGAGCGCTCACTTTCTTGCTATCAGTGAGAGCTCTTCTGCTAAAAAGTTAGCAGAGTTATACATGAGGGAGGTGTTATCGCGACATGGAGTTCCGATCTCGATTTTTTCAGACTGAGATGTGCGTTTTACTTCCAGATTTTGGAAGAAGTTTCACGAGGAGTTGGGTACGAGGCTGCATTTCAGTACCGCATACCACCCACAGACCGACGGGCAGAGCGAGCGGACTATTCAGATGCTCGAGGACATGCTTCGGGGATGTGTATTGGATTTAGGCGGAAGTTGGGACACGTATTTGCCCTTGGCTGAGTTTTCCTATAACAACAGCCATCACTCGAGCATTGGTATGCCACCTTTTGAGCTGTTGTACGGAAGGAGGTGTCTTATCCCCATTTGCTGGGGCGAGATAGGGCAGTGTGTGATGGGTAGTACAGAGATAGTGATTCAGACGGCATAGCATATACAACAGGTCTGGCAGAGGTTATTGACCACTCAGAGTCGCCAGAAGAGTTACGCGGATAGGCGATGATCCGAGCTCGAATTTTAGGTCGATGATTTCGTGCTCCTGATGGTATCTCCTTGGAAAGGAGTGATCTGATTTAGGAAGAGGGGCAAGCTGGGAACCCGATATATTAGGCCATTTAGAGTGATCACGAGGGTGGGTAGGGTAGCCTATCGCTTGGAGCTACCTGCGGAGTTGGACCAGATTCATGATACCTTCCACGTGTCGCAGCTGAGAAAGTGTATTACCAATGAGTCGACAGTTGTACCCTTAGAGGATATCCAGGTGGATGCAAGCCTGAATTATGCATAAAAACCAATTACGATTCAAGATCGGAAGATCAAGGTTCTAAGGAACAAGGAGATACCATTGGTGCAGGTTCAATGGCAGCATCGGAAGGGGTCCGAGCTGACGTGGGAATTAGAGTCAGAAATGCAGGTGCAACATTCAGAATTGTTCTCGCTATAAGACTTCGAGGGCGAATTCTGGTTCAAGTGGGGGGGAATTGTAACAAACCGAATTCCAGGTTAGCTTTATGGACCTTCTATTTTGGAGAGTTGGCTTTTTAGTCCCTTGAAGTTGAAAAGATGATTTGGTGAGTATGTTGGGTGTACTGGGATGTACGTCGCGCAGTACTCATGCGCTTAATTCATATGCGTGTTCATCCGGGTACGCTGGGCGTACCCAAGGTTACGTCAAGCGTAACTGTCACAGAAGTAAAACCCTAAATTGTGGCCTTGCACTATAAAAGGAACATGTAGTCCCTTGCCCTAGCCACCATACACCCTTGAGAGAACCCTTAGAGAGATGAGATTAGTGCTTTAGCTTGTGTGTGAGTTTTTGAGCTTGAAGTTGTCTTTTCAAGGTGAAGAAGGAGAAGAGGGAGCCATTGTTGGAGCTAGAAGTTGAAGAACGAGTATAGATCCGAGTTCTACAGTGGTTGGATATCCTTCTTGAGGTAAAAAGCTCAAAGCTTTCCTTGTTCTTCATAAGTTTTGCTTGTTGGACCATTTGTTAGGGTTTTGGTTCAAAGTTGGAGACTTTATGTGCAAAGAGTCTCCATAAGCTTAGATCTGACCTTTTCTAGTGTAAAATGTGTTGAGGAGTCATAAAAATCGAGTCTTGGATGTGGATCTTGTGGCATGCATGAGTTAAAGTCTCATTATGTAAAGATGAAAGGTGTTTTGAGCTCAAAGTGATCTTTACAGCCATGCAAAGGCTTAAACGTTCCAACTTTATGGTTTAAGACATTAGAGGGGTCAGATCTGAAGTTTGGATGCAAGTCTTAGCCATTTATGACCTAAATATGCTGAACAAAGAAACTGGGCATTACACTTGGCGTAATCCCAGTACGTGCCGCGTAAAGGGTTGCGTACCCCGTTTCTGGAAGGCAAGAGTATGCCCCGCGTACAGGAGCTGGTACGCCCCGTGTAATGCCTGCTGTTGACTTTTAGGGTTTTAGTCAACATGTGGACTTTTAGGTCAGGGAGGGGTAAAATGGTGTTTTACCCTTCTGATGAATTTTAGAAGGAATCTAGTATAGCCTTGAGATCTGTTAATGATTTAGAATGATTATTTGATGTGATTAGGCGAGGCTAGGTCGAGGTTACGAGATTCAGAAATATCGAGCACGAGAGACTTAGACATCATACGAGGTGAGTCTTCTCACTATACTGTACCTGGAAGGGTACCTATGTGTGACCGGAAGGTCTGGGATGCTATAAGATATATGCATTGTATATTATAAGTTGCCTGTTTGTATGCGATATGTATGCTATGCTTGATTTGGGATGGAAGGCATTATGTTATGGGCCGGAAGGCATTATGATGTAGACCGGAAGGTCAGGGAGTTATGGACTGGAAGGTCGACAAGGGTGGGACCGGAAGGTTTACCGGGCCGGGACGGAAGTCCCCTGAGACACATGGACCAGAAGTTCATGGCTCGGAAGGGCGTATGTGTGTAAGTGGTATATTGGGGAACTCACTAAGCATTTATGCTTACAGTTGTGTTATGTGTTTCAGGTACTAGCGAGGACCGTGGGAAGGCGCTGACATGACTCGTACACACACACGCAGTTAGATTTGGATTTATTTGATCTTGGGATTCGACACGTTTTGTATTATGATTATGATACATGGGATTTTTTTATGGTTTGATTTGGATGAAAACATGTTTTTAAGAAATGAAAAATTCTTTTGAAAAATTGCGTACTACTTTACTGATGTAGGGATAATAGGGTCATTGCGGCATGAACAACCACAACCTGCTGTTTCTTGGTAGATTTCTACATCGATTGATTCTTCTTGTTGTCCCACAACTTCCTCTTGTTAGTGTTTGTTTTGTCCGGTTCTGAGACAACAGTAGTTGTGGCTTGTAGATGGACTCCATGGTCGAGAAGCCTCTTTGCCAATCGCTTGGCATTGTCGAACATAGAGGGGTTCGAAGACAATATGTTCCCCTGAAATGGAGGTAGCATTCCCCAGATGTACCTCTCGATCTTTCTGCTCTCCGTGGGGACCATTCCTGGACATAAAGCCACCAGATCACAGAACCTAGTCATGTAGGCTACTATGTCCGAACCTTTCATTTTGAGGCTCCAAAGTTCCTGTTAAAGTTTTTGAAATTCTCCCCTCAGGCAGTACTCCCCTGTCATAAGATCTTCCAGTGTATCCTAGCCCATCGTGTTAGCCACTACGAGAGTAAGTGACTTAACATGGCCATTCCTCCATGTGACGTTTCTATCGGAAAAGGTGAAAGCACCAAATTTTACTTTGCTTCCTTCTGGGCAAGAGCAGATCTCGAAGTCCTTATATGAACACTCCCTAGGGTGTCCATGACTATCACCTTGGGTAGAGTTAATACCCTCTCCACTCCCGCTAGTACCGCTAGCATTGATTTGAATTAAGGCTGCCGTTACATCCGCAATCACTGCAGCTTGAAACACCACATGATCAAATTGAGGTGGAGGTTGTGGTTGCGGTTGAGTTATTGGCGGATTGCTCCTATTTGATTTTTGGGGAGGCATCTTCCAACTAAAAGTTTACAAAGATGAAGATAATTGTAAGAATTCAATAGTGAGTATAATGACTAAGCCACACTCCTCCCCACCATACCTTATCACTTCCTTGTACTTTTTACCTCTCTCATAAGTTATTCCCACGTTTTTAGAGCTGGACATTCATTCTCTCTCCTCATTCTCACTCACTTGCTTTCATTTCACAAAAAAATAAACAGTTTTGTCTCTCAATCCTCTCACCAAAATTTCGAAATTCAAAGTAGTTTGAAAACCATGGGACTCACATCCTGTACTAAGTACAAGACAGTTTGATATACGTGAAAATATAATTTGAAAACCATGGGACTACCATCCCGTACTAGATACAATATAGTTTGATATTCATGGAAACATGGATTGAAAACCATGGAACTACCGTCCCATATTAGATACAGTATAGTTTAATATTCATGGAAGTATAGTTTGGAAACCATGGGACTACCGTCCCGTACTAGATACAGTATAGTTTAATATTCATGGAAGTATAGTTTGGAAACCATGGCACCACCGTCCCGTACTAGATACAATATAGTTTGATATTCGTTGAAATATAGATTGGAAACCATGGGACTTCCATCCCGTACTAGGTATAGATTCAAAACCATGAGATTATCATCTTGTATTAGATATAGTTTCAAAACCTTGGGACTACCATACCGTATAAGATATAGGTTGAAATCATGGGATTATTATCCCGTACTAGATATAAGATAAAGACCCTGGGACTACCATTCTGCATTGGATATAAGACCAATAGACTGAGAACCATGGGACCATCATCCCGTACTAGATATGGAAACTATAGATAGAAGGTAGATATGGAATCGAAACATAGTCAAAACCAAACCCAAAACGATACTGTGAATAAACTTATATTAATACATGTTGTGAGTCGGGTAACCATGCTGATACGACAACGAGACCTCCTTGACACTTGTCAGATGTCGAATGATATCCAAAAATTTGTCACCGCAGGCGTGCCCGCCTAACTGTAGCTAGCAATTAAGGCGTGGGTCCCGAATAGATCTATTCACAAATTCCTCGCTCTCCCTCCAGGAGACTCTGGTTACACTTCCGGGGAGGATTTACTGATCATCCATAAAGGGTAGTGACTAACTCACAGACTAGTACTAAACTATTCACAAGGTTCTCATACGATATCAAACATACAAAAGATTGTGAAACGTAATACAGCGAATATAGATACATACAATGAAACTATCTGGCAATACATTTAAATGATACGGAGATAAACTGAATCAGACATAGTTTATCTAATAACTTTATATACATATTAGTACATGATACAACAGACACTAAAGAACCCCAAATTATTCCCATAATAATTTGATTAGTTTGGTTATTTTGTTAACTAAAATCCATTTAGTTGTAATTGATAAATCATTCCTTATGCTCAGCATAATACATAAGGAGTAAAAGTGTTTATAAGTTTGCCAGATATTATTTGAAACATATCAATATTATGATTTGAAAATAGTTATAGTTTGCTTGTATTCCCCCCCTAAAAACATTGAAAAATACATAAAAGGTGTAGGGGTATGAACTCACCGGACGAGAAATGTGATGATTTCGGATGCTAAACGTTGGTCCGGGGCTTGCAAATGCACGAGGTTCCTAAGTATAATGTAAAGATACACATTTGTATCTAATTCGGACTTAGATTGATTATTTGATAGGGATAATTGCTTCTAGTCGCGAAAACACCCCAATACAAGTGTTTGGAGGGACCCGAGTGACATTTAGGGACACATATAGTTAGGATATTGAATTGGGACTTCAAAAGAATACTCCTTAGGGAGTTTACGGCCCTAATGACCCTCTCCCCATGAGTTTACGACCGTAAACTCATGGTGGGGTAGTTTATGGTGTAAAATGGCTTCAAACACTTAGGGAATAATTTCTAGGTTTGGTTTAAGGGCTTGGGATAATTTTTAAAGACCAAATAGACACATTTAAGGGAGTTTACGGCCTAGCATAGGTCTCATGGCCGTAAACTCCTATAAACCCATGAAAAATTATGTTTTTGGATTCCAAACAAATCGCATGTGATTGCTAAAATTATTTCAAGGCCTTATATGAGATTTTATGGGACTTTTGAGGGGGTTTTGGAGTTTACGGCGCATGAGACCCCCCTCATGGCCGTAAACTCTCTTAGAGAGGGATTCCTTGTGTTTTAAGGCCAAAAACTTGTTTGTAACACTTCTAAAAATTATTCTAAGGCTTTAGGGGTGTTAAAGTGGCATTTCTAACACCTTTGAAGGAGTTTACACCCCAAAATGAAGGGTTTACGGCCCAAGCATAAGTCTTGTCCGTAAACTCTCAATTATCCCTCAAATAATATGTTTCAACTGTCCCAAGGCTAAAACCAATTATTCTAAAATTCATATCTAAGCCTTATTAGTGTTTTGGAAGGGTTTAAGGTCACAAAAACCCCATATATATGAGTTTACGGCCCAAGCATATGCCTTGGCCGTAAAATCCTTCAATTCCATCAAAATCCATGTTTAAAATGTTCTAAGTCCATTCCATGAAGTCCTTTAGCCATATCTAAAGTCTAGTTGTGGTTTTGGAAGGGTTTTAGGGCTTAAAAACCCCTTAACTATGTGTTTACTGCCTAAGCTTCAACCAAGACCATAAACTCACATTCAAGGCCTTAAATCATGATTAAATAACGAATTTGGAAGCCAAATATGCTATACATTAAGGTTAGGAAGGTACCTTAGGGATTTGAGGCCTTAAAATTGAGTTTTGGACCCTTAAACTTTAGATTTAAAGAGAGAGTAGAGAGAGAGAGAGAGAGAAAAAGCTTCAAATGAAAGGTTTAACACGTTTATATAGGTTGCAAAACTTGGACACGGTGGAATTCTACCCAATATCGGCTTTAAACGAGGCTTTAGGTCGCACCCGATTAAGTTTCCGTCACCGGGCGGGGACGTTTTTAAAACATATGAAATAAATATTTCGGGCTAATTACATGAGTTCCTAAGGGGTTTGGACACTCTTTAGCATCAATTAAACATATAAGTTTAATTAACTTTACCCAAAAACAACATCGGAACGTTTCGATATACGGCGAGTTATACGGGTAGAATGGGTTTTCGGCGATGGAAAACTTCGGGTTGTTACACAACCCCTGACAGACTCTAGTCGCCGAGTCAACCCGATGACTCGCCAAGTCCCTATGCTCAGAACTTTCCTTAATCCGCGACCCAACTCGCCGAGTCACCCTGAGACTCTCCGAGTCCAACAACTCTGAGTCCACTCGCACCCAACTCACCGAGTCATCCCTTGACTCACCGATTCTCGACTCAACCAGAAAATATTGGGACTCTTCGACAAGACTCACCGAGTCCAAGAACAGACTCGCCGAGTCTAAGGCTATCTTCAACCTACTCGCCGAGTTGTTCATCCAACTCGTCGAGTTCTAGCTCATCTTCAAACAACTCGTCGAGTCCACCCATGTGACTCGCCGAGTACCACCGGTCTGAATCCATACAGAAGCATTCCAGGCCGTGCAATTGATCCAAAACATAGATCTAGCCTCCTACAATCCATCTATCATGTAAAGTGGCAAACTTTACGTGAATCCAAGGAGATCTAGGCCTTATTCACTTTAGAGCTAGGGTTTGGGACATGATGGCTTCACTAAGCAGTCAAACACAGGGACTTTAATGCTCTCTAGGCCTTCCCCATCCCAGATCTAAGGTAGCAACCTCAGATCTAACCTCCAAACTCTAAAACATACAAAGATAAGCTCCCCATAAACCCCAAAATGATGAATCCATATGATTGATGGCCCAAGAACGAGATATTACCTCAAAAGAATGCCCCAACTGCAATGAAACTCGAATCCAAGCAAAGCCCCTTGATCCAAGCCTCTTCTCCTTCAAGATTTCTTCAACAAACACCTCCCCAAGCTCCAAATGCACTCCAATCTTCCACAATCACGCTTTCTAGGGTTTCTAGACTTCAAGGGGGATCAAAGAGGCTGGAGAGAGGATATAATGTTCTTTAAATAGGGCTCATTCCCCGGATTTAGCATTTTCTCCACTCAGCACCTACTCACCGAGTCCATCTTTGGACTCGCTGAGTAGGCCACTTGACTCGCGACCAAAGTCACGACCCTACTCGCCGAGTCCATCCATGGACTCACCGAGTTGCCCTTCAAAATTTACACTTTTAGTCCTTCAACTCTACTCTTGCTATTCCAGGATGTTACAACGGAGCTCGCTACCTCATGAACCAGATCTAGACACTAAAGTTCGGTGGGTTCCAAGAGGTTGTCATGAACGAAGCACACAAGACACGATATTCCATCCATCCAGGTTCGGATAAGATGTAACTAGACCTCAAGAAGTTGTACTGGTGGCCGAACATGAAAGCTGAGATTGCTACCTATGTGGGCAAGTGTCTGACTTGCGCCAAGGTCAAGATAGAATACCAGAAGCCATCGGGACTACTACAACAGCTGGAGATACCTAAGTGGAAGTGGGAACAGAAAACCATGGACTTCATAACCAAACTGCCTAAGACATCGGGTGGGCTTGCCACAATATGGGTAATCGTAGACAGATTAACCAAGTCTGCACACTTCCTACCAATAAAGGAAACCAATAAGTTGGAGAAGTTAACCAGGACATACATCAGGGAGATTGTGCGACTACATGGTGTACCATTATCCATTATCTCTGACCGAGATATTAGATTTACCTCATGATTTTGGTAGTCCTTACAGAAATCTCTAGGAACTAGGCTAGATATGAGTACGACCTACCATCCGCAAACCGACGGGCAGAGCGAGCGTACTATACAGACATTATAAGACATGTTGAGAGCCTGTGTGATAGACTTTGGTAAGGCATGGGATACTCATTTACCGCTTATCAAATTTTCCTATAATAACAGTTATCACACCAGCATTGGAGTCGCTCCATTCGAAGCTCTCTACGGTTGCAAGTGTAGATCACCTCTTTGTTGGTCCAAAGTGGGGGATACTCAGCTAGCTAGGGGGCAAGTCCCTGATAGCACCCTTAGTGAGCCTGAAATCATAAGGGAGACCATAAAAAAGATTGTTCAAATTCGGGAAAGACTGAAGGCGTCTCGTGATCGACAAAAGAGTTACATAGACAAGCGGCGCAAACCCTTGGAATTCCAAGTCAGAGATTGGGTACTACTAAAAGTTTCCCCTTGGAAAGGAATGATACATTTTGGTAAGCGTGGGAAACTAAACCCGAGGTACATCGGACCGTTTGAAATCCTTGCCAGGATTGGTCCTGTGGCGTACAAACTCCGATTACCACAAGAACTTAGTAACGTACACCCTACCTTCCACGTATCAAACTTGAAAAAGTGCCTAGCAGATGAGACACTTGTGATACCTCTCGACGAAATCGAAGTTAACGAAAATCTCCACTTCGTGGAGGAACCAGTCGAAATCATGGATCAAGAGATCAAGCGAACAAAACAGAGTCGTACTCCCATTGTAAAGATCCACTGGAACGCTAAACGGGGACCTGAGTTCACCTGGGAACGCGAAGATCGAATGAAACAAAAATACCCGCATGTCTTTCTAAACTCTTGAAGTCCCATTCAAAACGTAAATTTCGGGATGAAATTCCATCTAATAGGGGGATGATGTGACAATAGTCAATTTCGGGTCAAGTCAAAGTCAAACAAAGTCAAAAAGACAAATCGGACAGCTTAATTAGCCCTTGCGTATTAGGGTTTATGTTGTGTATTTACTAACCAACCTGCTATTTTAATGACAAAACATCATTTGGAAAATCCACGTGATTGAATTTTTCCTAAGCCTTAAATGTGGTAAACAATGAACCAAAGCGATAAAACACTAATGCATACTCATCGGGAGTGTGTAAGACACTAAAACATGGCTTAATGAGGTTTACGAACCTTGCATTTCAAAGCCGGACACTAAAAAAGGTCACAAACGAAACCTCTCTCAATCGTTTTCACTCTGTCTCTTTCCATTTGAAATCACTCTCAAATCTCTCTCAATAGTGCCCGTAACTTTTTGAAGTCATTCGGGTCATTCCGACCCTTAACCGGGTAAAAAATCGTTTAAAACGGAGTTAGAACGGGTAAAATACCCAAAAAGACCGGAAACCCTCTATATAGGACCGAAGCCTATTAGGGACCGAAACCAAGAGGACAGAACACCAAAGCTGCTGAAGTGAAAGTCCTCTCGGGGGTCCGAACCTCGCACAAGACCGAACCCGAATGTCCTCTCGGGACCGAACCTCACAAACAGGAGACCGAACCCTTCGGTCCATTTCACCTTCACCCCATTTCGCTCCATCTTCCCTTTCGGACCGAACCTCCACTTCGCTTCAGGCTACTTTCGGTCCATTTCGGTTTCAGGCCTAGCATCAGGATGATTGAACCTCGGCCAGGACCGAGAGGCCTCACATAAAACTAAGTTTTTCCCGGTTTTCGACTACGACTTCATTTTAGCTTCGTTTTTCATCGTTTTAACGTGGGATTTTCACCCAAAACTTTATTTTAACATATAAGGCCCCCTAATTAATGATTAATCACGTTTTTGGGGATAAAACCTTGTCCAAGAAGAGTGGGTGAAGTACAAAGGTTGAGTGTTGACTTTTCTTTGTATTATGACACAAGCAATCACCATACTCACTCCATGACTAACCTACACTCCTCCCCACTATACCTTATCACTTCCTTGTACTTTTTACCTCTCTCACAAGTTATTCCCACGTTTTTAGAGTTTGACATTCATCCTCTCTCCTCATTCTCACTCAATTGTTTTCATTTCACCAAAAATTAAACACTTTTCTCTCTCAATCCTCTCACTAAAATTTCCAGATTCAAGGGCCTTCTTCTAAGTTTTCTCCCACTTTTGGTAAGTATATTCATCCTCCACCTAATTATTTCACTTCCTCTTACTCCAAATCATAGATTTCTTACACAAATTCCATCACATTAGTGTTAGATCTTCAAACCTTCAAGGCATTTTCTTAGTGTTATTGAGTGGAATACTAAATTTCTCCATCATCCATCTACTGAAATCACTCAAGGTGAGTTCATACCCCTACATTTTCATATTTTTCTTATGTTTTAAGGGGGAGAATACAAGTTAAATCATCAAGAACAAAACTAAATGTTTCTAACAGCTTACATCAGAAAAGTTGGACTCTATTCACAGACTGTTTTGGTCAACTAAAACGTTTTTTTTCCCAAAAATGTACAAGGAGAAATTAGTTCATGCTCTTAGCTTTACAATTGTTATTTGCACATCTCCATACGATTTTTCTACAATTTATGGTGATTTTTGTAAAACTGCCTATCGTTTCAAGAACCAATCCGGACCAGTCTGTGTTTATGGATGTTTTCACCTAAGTTGGAGGTCACTAAAAATCATGGAAAATTTTATGAACAAACTAGACTCATTAAAAAAACTCCCATAATTTACGAATTCTGATTTGGATCTATTATGAAGTTTTTATAAACTTTCTAATAACAGTGATTGAAGCTGTTACTAACAGAAAAATGCTAACATATTATTATCACCTTGTAACACGTTGAGAAAGGTGTATATCTTTATGTGGATGTATGTTATTACAAATGAATGATATTTTATCTTGGTTTATGAACATGCATCATTTAATAAGTGCATTTTGATACATACATACATATATATATATATATATATATATATATATATATATATATATATATATATATGAAATATAAAGGATAACACGATTGTTATAATCAAAGTACATCTATTTTACTCAAACAATTGAATGAACTACGTTGAATATAGTTTATGTACGTTACCATCACTACCCTTGTTTTGATAAACTATAATAGGTATGGTTTACGATACATTACATAACACACTCATACAAAAAGTGTACATTTATACAATAAGGAATTTTCATGACATTACACGTAAATTTGTTATAGACTTTGTGAGATATTCGCTTCACACTTACCATTAAGTCCTGTATTGTAACTAGAGTCTCCTGGAGGGAGAGCGTGTGTGACAACCTGAAATTTTCCATTCTAATCAAACCATTTCAATCCAATAGAAGTAGAGCAGTTACAGTAAAAATTCAGACTTAGAATATAAGTTTGGCAGTTTAAGGGTTTTACACCTAAAGAGATATTAGGAGAGTGGGTTGCACTAGGATTTTGTGCAACACTGTAATTCCATTACCCTAGATCATTAGAATCCATTCTGAGAATAGAAATATTTTCTGCCAAAAATCTCAGGACTATAAATAGAATTCTGAACCAAATTGGTTCATTAGTTGAATTCCATTTAGAGAAAAACCAATTTCTCTCTCACGGATCTTCGGGTTTTCATCCCAAATTGTGAGTCTGCTTCCCTAGATGTGTTTTAATACTTGTTATATGCTTAATAACATTATTTACATGTCCAAAACACAAGATCCGGGAGTTTACGGCCCAAGAACGTTCTTGGGGTGTAAACTCCAAAACAAGGCCTAAAGGCCATCTAGTCCCAATTCCTTGTTAGGCAACTAGTTAAGGACTTTATGTATGAACATTAGAGGCTAGAAATCAATCAAAACCATATAGTTTTAAGAGTTTACGGCCAAGGATATACGCTTGGGCCGTAAACCCCTTTTTCAAGGGCTAAAAGTGCCCTAATCACTCCCAAAGGCTTGGACTCTATTTTTGGCAAATACCTTAATGTGTTTAGGACCTAGGAAACATAAGAAAAGCACAAGTATTGAAGAGTTTACAGGCACGAGTGGTTCTTGGGCCGTAAACTCCCATAAAAGGGTCAAAGGACACCCTAAACACTTCCTTAGGCCATGAGACAATTTGGGCATGTACCTAGATGAGTTATGGACTAGCTAAAACATTTAGAACCCCATGTGTGAGGGAGTTTACGGCCCAAAAGGTTCTATGGCCGTAAAATCCAAGAAATGGTACCAAATGGTGCCATAAACTCTTCCAAAGCCAAGTTCAAAAGCCTAGAATTGTTCCTAGTTATTATAGAGACTTGAAAGCACCATAATCACCCCCCAAGGGAGTTTACGGCCGTAAACTCCAAGGGAAAAGGGTCTTTGGGCCGTAAACTCCCCAAAGGGGTCAATATGGTGCCCAAATACTTGTATAAGCCTTGAATAAATTCCCACTAGAGTTGTAGTAATTGTAAGCATCATTTCAAGACTTGGTTGAGGGTTTACGGCTAGGAGCTTACTCCCCTGGGCAGTAAACTCCAATGAATATGGTCTTTTGACCTTAAACTCCAATTAGGGGCATTGCACTCCTTTGTTGCAACCCTTTAGCCTCCTAGCACTTGACCAAAGGTGTTATCCTCGCGCTTAAATGTTATTACTTGTATAATTAGAGTTATAATCACTAATTATTTATATACATATGTTTTCATATGTAATTAGGATCATTGTGTGTGTCTAAGTCTCCACTTGACACCAAGCACTTGTTCAATCCTTCAGTATGATAACAGTCTGTGAAATTCCAGTCACATACTGCAGGTGAGTTCATACCCCTTAACTAACGTTTTAAACTATTATTAAATGTTTTATGGGGGGGGGGGGGGGATACAAGTAGAAACATGCTTATTATGTCAATCACAAGTGATTTGTAAGTAGGATTATATTTACTTATTACATCAATCACATGTGATTTATATACTGCATTCAAATGATTTGGCTACTCGTTAGCCGTTTTACCAAACCGTTTCCTTCAAATGACTTTTATAAACATTTTATATGTTTTAAACTACTTATTACACTATACATCTTACTTTGTACATTACCTTTCAAACTTATTTACAACTGCGTTTCAAACAAATGTTTCCTTATACTTAAAACTGTTTTATCAAACTTATGCCTTCAAATTGTTTTATAGATTGACATCAAGTCGATCTTTCTTGAAATAATATTTATGTTTCCAATGTCTTACAAAACTTATTTATGCTTTTATATTATAAATTGCATGCCTCTATATGTATAGTTATATAAGAAATGTTTAAAAGACTTAGGAAGGCTATCCACCCTATTTCCTTTTCGTGCCTTGAGATGTGGTCTGGTGGGATATCGGGTAATCGTCCGAAAGTTGTTTAAATGTTAGTTATATATATCATGTGTACATATATAGTCATAAAAGGTCCCTCCAGTTCAACATATACCCTTGGGTAGCAAGGGTATACATCCATTTCCATACTTACCAGATAGATTACTAGTAAACTACCATATGGGTAGTTTAGGAAGATACTAGAATAATTACTAGAACGCGATATCATACAATGAGTCAGTTCATTCATGAGTCAATACTTTCTAGAACTTTTCAGTACATTACATATATAACTATACTAGGACGAGAACATATACAACTATATTAGGACAAGAACATATACAGCTATACTAGAATGATTACATTACTATACTTTCTAGATAGAGAGAACACACATTACAGCTAGCACACGTAGAACATTACAGTACACTACTGTACTATTACATGATCACACTTACTTGAGTACAATTACATGATCACACTTACATGAGTACACTTACATATACATAGAATAGACGTCACTAGGGGCTATAGCACGGAACCAGTTCAGGATCTAACTATACTGATGAATCACACCAAATTGTGATAGTTATATCGAGTATACATGATCATTAGTAATGTGGATGCTCACGGCTTGCATTCATGCAGGGGTCGTGGGTAGGTCCCAAAATCCCTTTGATAGGGGAGCGTATAGTCTGGGATCTAGACATCACATTATACCTTATCCCTCAAATAAGGCAGTTGAGTATCGATGTAGTTATTTATATCAAATACTACAGTACTTGGAAGTATTACCCTAGATTTAAGGTAATAGGTACGGTTGTAGTTCGGCACTACACCATAGTACTACATTGATTTTTCCATTACATATTTTTAGTGATAACCTCACTTAAACATTAATGTACAAACTATATTTTTGGATAATGATAGTTATACTTTGGAAAATACATCCTCTTACAAGAGACACACACACACAGAGAACAGTTAGGTCTTGGTAGAAGACACCTTCATATACTAGAAGGAATCATCGGGATTCTAGGGTTTTTCAAACACTTACAATCCATATACACTTACAAATTCTTACATACAAATTAAGACACTAAATACTTATGATCTCACCAGCTTCAAAGCTGATACTCGCTTTCAAAATTACTTGTATCCTCAGGTCATCATAGACAGGTACCGATGCAAGGAGAAAGGAAGATGGAGCTTGTTCAAGACTTATCTTTCATTTTGATTTATGCTTTAGTGTTTATGAAAATTTGATAGAACATATTTGTATAATAATTATATTATTAATGCAATGGATGATGTTGTTGCTTGTTTACTACTTTACGTTGTTGTTGATATTGTACATGACGTCCTCCGCCCCAGAACGTTTCCGTCGTTCTTGGTTTTGGGGTGTGACAGCGTGATAGTTGTATATAGATCTATATTGGGTTTGACAAACCCACACCTTAACTGCATGCAACAGTTAGACCGGCAGGTCTAGGGTGACAAATGTCATAAACATTTCCGACGCCTGAAGAACGTCGTTTCAGGCCAACTAGGTCATAACATGGTTATAATGAACTCACAGAAAGTATTCAGAAACATAAGAATTTATGGGAATTTCATTTAATTCAAAAGCTTTTATGTCGATTTAAACACATATCATTTTCTATTAGTAAGAGAGGTTACTTATACATTTTGGTCTTCGGTTATAAGACTACATTACACAATTTTAAGGAGAATATCGGATTTTTCTGAAACAAACATGACATTTACAAGGGAAAGACTTTTATCAAGTTTGAAAGCAAAAGCTTATGAACTCACCAAGCTTTGTGTTGACACTTTTTCAAACAACTTGTATTCTCAGGAAATCACATAAGGTATCAAAGAGCATTTTAAGGATAGGACGTTAAGGCGTCGACATTTCATGTTTTGTCAACATATAGTTATTGATTTGGAAACATGTAACTCATACAATGATGTAACTCTTTCATTTATATATATGTTGGTTGTGTTTGGTTAACACGATTGCAATTGTGGTTATGATACCATACATGAAGTCGTCCACCCCTAGACGTTTCAGCCATCCTTGGTTTGGGGGTGTGACATTGTAAAACTATCTTTACTCGAAAATAGTATGCATTTCTCATGTGAGAATATCACTGTATGAATGTAATGGAAAAAATGAAGATTTATAGTAGTAAGGTATGAAATACACTACTGCTGCATTAACTACCTTGAAAACCAACTAGTTAATTAAGGTTAAATGTGATAAGGTTGTAACCATGCTCGATAGAGTAGTATAAAACACTACATTCTTCAGGCGTCGAAAATGGTATGACATTTATCACCCGTAGACCTGTAGGTCCCACTGTAGCTAGCATCAAGGTGCGAGATGGTCAATCCCATATAGATCTATACACAAACTCACGCTCTCCCTCCATGAGACTCTGGTTACAAAACGTGAATAGCAAGTGTATTGATATGCCATGAAATAGTATCTCACATTTTAGTTATCTTGTTCTTGTTATAGTATGTAAGTTCCTTCTTGTTCTTGTAAATGAATAGTAATAGTATGTACGTATTGAATCATGTATTGTTTCTCTGTTCTAGCAATAGTATGTAGTGATCGTCTAAACTATACCTGTTATAGATAACTATATATTTGTTTGAACTGCTACTGATTTGTAGAAAAGACTCAATTGACCAACATATGCAACTGAGTTGAGTATATTCCTTGAAAATAATGAGGTTTAATATTCAAGCATATATTTAGCAATTATAACTATAATTTAGCCAACAGTCGGACTAGTGATCCTACCCTAATCCCACAACCAAACAAGGAACAAGATTCACAGTATTTAGCAATAGTCCTAAGTCCGTTAAAGCATACTTGTACATAAATATGTACACAAATATGATTTTGATATAAATACAAACCCAAAAATAGTTTTAAAGTGATTTTAACAACATTTGAGCATAAGAATTCCTTTTGTTTGTTTGTTTCCACATGTAAATGATTAACACAAATATATTGTCTTCTACTTGTATTCTCCCCCTAAAAGCATTTAAAAGAGTAAACGTGGGTATGAACTAACCATTTAGGAGTGATTCAATAAAGGGTTCGATATAGGTTGATTGATTCCACAAGCTAGCTCCCGGGACAAAACAAGTCAAAAGAAGAGTTAGAATTGAAATCAAGAGGCTGATGGGTGTTTACGGCCAACCTTTGGTGTTCACAGCCGCAAAGGGTTTTCGGCCTCTGAATATCAAGCGTTTTCAGCCATAAATTCAGGAATGAAGAGTGATTGATTGCGAAGTGAAGAACACTAGATGTTCTTAATAATAACCGGAGGTGGATTAGATGATCTTTGGATGATAGATGAGATAAAAACTTGGTTTTTGGTTGAATACTTTGAGAGAAAAGGGCTTGAGTTTTCGGCCAGAAGAGTAGAAGTGATCAAATTTATGGTCAAACATATATACAAGGGAGGGTTTGCGGTCTGAAGGAGTTCACAGTACAAAATAGTTCACAACCGAGAATGAAAGAAGCGTACGACCACGAAGGCTCGTTTGCGGTTTGAGGGTTTACTGCCCGACGAGTGTTTGTGGTTCTCAGGTGAAGGCTCCTCGATTCCAAATGATTTCCCTCCACAACACACAACACTCAAGAATACTAGGTTTATACACCTATAACTCATTAATCTAACTCTATTTAAGATAAATAAAGAAATAAGTTTGACCTTTATTGGATAATTTTGACTTTATGTGACCAAATTTGACTTTTACAAGATAGAACTTATGGGTTGTCACACTTTAGAACATTTGTAAACCTTTTAATAAAAATTCATTTTATAAAACGTGGTTTTGGAATTTGATAAGCTTACAAATATCTATTTTAAACTTATATAATTTTATTACCAAAAATTTACATGTTACTAGTTTTAACAATAAAGTTTGTTTTGTTCTAAAACTATTTTTACCATCTTATGATAAAAGATAAATTTCATTATAACCAAGAGTTAGCAATTTATTTTTTATTTTAAAATTGAAACCTGAGCAGGTAAATGAACAACTCGTTCATCCGAACCTAGATTTGGCCTTGATATTTGAGATGTAATTGAGATTAAAAAATCCCTTGACATACGTGGTCGCCAACAGAGATCAAACAAACTGAAATACCCAAAACTATAACAGAAAAGGGTACAAAAGATCTGACCTAACACAGGTCCGAATGTTCATCTGTTGCTCTCCTTATACCCACCTGATGCATCGGGTCTTCTCCATCTCCCATGGCTTTGCCCAAAAGCTTTACTACAACAAGTTTGCCATCAGGTAATTATCATTTGTAGACAGTTCCATAGCCTCTTTCTCGCAGTTCTTCAATGAATGAGTTTGTCATTTTCGTGATTTCTGAATATCTGTATCTATTTGGAGTTATAACTCTGTAGTCCCTTATGAATATTTCTATTTGCTGATTTCTAGAGGTTCCCTGTTGTCCAAATTACCAGATGCTACATTAGGTTGGGAATCATGAAATCTAAGACATTATTGTCGTATGTGGAGATTCTTACCAATAATTGAGGTTTTCTATGTGGTCTGATGAGACCTCGATTTTTCCAACTTTTTATTTGAAAGAACATCACCAACAACATGATTAGGATTCCTACAATGGCACTTGATATGCCTGCACATAATATTTACATGATGGTCAATGAGGATAATTTGTCTTCGGATCAGGTTATGGATCAGTGATAAGACAAGCAACGCCAATGGAAGACACTTAATATGATGCAAAATGAAATAGGATTGATTATAAATACCTAAGAAAAATGTGAATCTACAAGATTGCAAATCACGTACCTCTACTTCTGTTTGAAATTTTGCAAGACAACGAGAAATTGCCACTATCACAATAATAAGCAAACAATACACTGATTGCACTCAACGTTTTTAGCTATCCATCTTAAATCAAAACCAGCCATCAAATGAGTTTTTTGAGATGGATTCTTGTAAGCAAATCCACAAAGAAGAAGCAGAACTCTGAACGGGAAGAGAAACTATCCAGTATTTGGTATCCATTGTTGCTTAAAATTCTTAAGATCGACAACGGAGGTTCCCGATTGTTGAATTGAATTTTGGTTTGTGATGTGTGTAAAATGCACTTGTTTTATCCCTACTTTTTATTAATAAATTTAGCACACAAAGGCAGTGAACCTGTCTTTTAGTGGTATAGATTAGTAAGTAAGGTGTCGAACTCAAGGAACGGAAAATTAAACTAATAACTAATTTTAACTAAAACAATTAATAAAAGTAAAAGGGTTTCTTCTAGTTTTGCAAGACTAGAAACTTAGACACACTTAATTAACTAAATAACTAAAGCAAACAACTAATTCACCAAATTTGATAAAGATGTTTCTATTTAGGTTCAACCAATTCACTCATATTGTTATTTGTATTTATGATAGATTAATTGTTATTGGCTACCAATTATAGTGGTTAGGCTCATGTTCATTACTCCTAACCCTTAGACAATTAACTAATTTAAGCGGTGATCAAGTGTTTAAACTAATTAATTCCCTAGATTAATGATTTAGATTAAATAAGATTTGTAGTTGTCAATTAAGTAACTAATTCAATTAACCTCTTGTTTGATGGTTTCTCAAACAAGCTCACACATTAATCTTCCTATTGTCTTATTAATCTTAGTTTCATAATCATTACTCCTAAGCATATGGTTTAGTGTTCACATAGACATATGAGGTTAACAACTAAGAGATGTTCATGCAGCCTAATTGTCTTCCAATTAACAGAAAATAGTAGTGATTAATGCATAAGGTTCTTTAACAAACTTAATTTAATAGATCCCAATAAACAATCAAACAAAAACTAAGAATTAAACCATAGGAGTTCCTTGGTATTCCCCAAACAGAAACAAAAACGTATTTAGTTCATAGTTGTAGTAAGTACAAACACAAAAACAACTTTAACTAGATCAAACATATTCAACTCCTAAATCTAAGTGGTAGGATTAACCTAGTTGCTTGAATTCTTCAAAAGATTGAAGATTAGAATTCCTCAGCGTCTTCTAGGGCTCTTAATCGCAGCTTGACCTTGAAAAATCACCAGGAAAGTTCTCCCATGAGATAAAGACTCGGTTTTTATAGATATCTCAAAACAGGGTGTACTCGACGAGTAGCAGGACCAACTCGCCGAGTAGCTGTATAGTTATCCGTCTTGAATCAGGAATCATAGCTATCTTCTAGAATGTTCTTATGAACTCGCCGAGTAGTCTGGTGTACTCGCCGAGTAGATGATCTTTTGTCCCTCATCTTCATTCTTTGGTCTTCAATTTCTTTCCCTTGCTCCCTTTCACTCCCAAGCATGTCTTCTGGACTAAAAACAAAATTCAAACCATTTTAAGTACATTTTGTCCACATTATTCACATAATTAATTAAAAATGATTAAAAATGCATACTAAATAATTAACTAATTATGCACATATCAAAATACCCCACACTTGAGTTTTGCGTGCCCCCAAGCAATACTAAATTTTAAGCATATTAGAATCACATGTAATAACTCCAATCTAACCCAACCATTATGCCGAGAAGGCAACGCATGCATTTGTGTCTAAAATTTTCCTAAGGACCCCCATACTCTAAATACTCACAATCCTCATAAACATTCGCCCACTCACCCCGAACTATGCTCATTTTATGTAACCCTCCGACTCCATCCTCAGAAAACCTCTTACCCTCAAGGTGTTTTTAGTTGAGCAACCCAAGCATACATAATCTAGACAATTACAATTTATGATACCACATTGGAGCTCTTTTGAATTCTTCACTTCCTTTATAATTTGATCTTTGATCTCTTTGAATTCACCACCTTGTATTGATTGATTTTTGGTATCTTCAACTTTTTAGATTTCTTGGAATTTTGATCTTTAGATCTTCACTTTATTTGCTCCAAAATTCTTACAAATTTTCTTGTAATTCTCTCTTTTTTGTTTTTTACATGTATTTCTCACTTTTTTCACTCAAATCCCTACATGCTTAAGCAGGGGCGCCCAACCTCAACCTTTATTGGCTAACGATAACAATTTTCCTGGATACATTTCAGGTTTATGCTGCTAAACATATTGCATCCCTCAGGCTAAGCGAGGTCGTGTTTTTGTCTCATGATTTCACTGAAATAAGGAAGCCACAAATGCACTAGAACGTGTATAGGCTCAACTAAACATTTGGGTTTTCATGCAATTATCAACATAATTCTAACATGGAATCCTAATTTGCTTTTACCAAAATTTTCTAAATTAAATCCCTAAGTCATATTTTTGGTATGCAACAATTTTAAAATTAGCCTAAATTAAGATTCTAAATTTTCTAAAATGTAACTAACCCCCTACCCCACACTTATTTTATGCAATGCCCTCATTGCATACTATGCAAAAATAAAAATGCAAGTATAGAGAAAGTTGGAACAAACTCCCCTGGGGTAGCAGTCGATAGGTTGACACCCTCTTCTTTAGCTCCTTATTTTCTCGACTTTAGCCATGGGAACAGCTCATCCATGACACGGGTGTCATGCGTCTTGTGTGGTTGACAGCTCGAAAATTCCATGGAACAAGGTCGTTAGAAAGTCTCCAGTAGCAATCCCTCATAAAAAGTGTATGAATGTTGCAGTGAAAGTGCTCAAAGCAATTCTGGGAATCAAAAATGAGCAGGCTACTCGGCGAGTAGTAGCATGGACTCGGCGAGTACGCCTTGATTCAGAATGATATCATGTAACATCTCATGTACTCGCCGAGTAGAGTTTGTGCACTCGGCGAGTAGTAGCTGTTTTTCCAAAATTGATCTAACTGATGCTTCTCTCGACTTTGTTGTTGAAATCGAAAATGCAAACTGACCCTCACTCTAATTCCTTCAGCAGCAACACTCCCTATGACCCTCGACTCTCACGGACTCAATACTAAGGACAAAACTCCATAATTTTCTTGAAAATATCTCATTCCTTTCTTGACCCTCACAAGTTAGTATGCTTCCTTATCTTCTATCCCTGAAAAATAAACAACTAACAGTGGCAATAATAATCAACCCACCATAAAAATCCAAAGTGTTTAACAATTGTTTAAAACAAAACATCATCAGCATAAAACATAAAAAGAACAAAACAAATTCTTCAATCTTCATCATCCATTCCAGCTCCTCCCGCTCCACTTCCTCCTTCTCAATCTCTTCTCCTCATCCTCTCATCCGAATTCATGATATATCGATAGCCGGGTCCGGGTCTCAGGGCAATGTGCATTTGTTGAAAAGGTATTCAAAAGATTGATTAGTGTAATTCACCCCTTGCCCAATATCATCCAAGTAGTGTCGGTACTCCACTTGGTTCCATCCATCATTGTCCTACACCGGAATAACCAGTGGATCTTCCCGCACCCGCTCACTTCGTTGTCGGACCCGCCTTCCCGGTTCCTTGGGGACTGCCGGCTCGTCTTCATGTGGAATAGTGAAGGAGTCGCCAAACTTCTTGACTATCCGTGCCCTTCGATATAGTGCAGTGTTGAATGGTGGGGGGTGGATAACCGTGAGTGCTTGAGCTTGTGGCATATCCAGGACCCCAAATGACTTGGCCAGCCGAGTGATAAACATGCCTCCATTTATTTTTGAATTGATTTTCTTTTTGACCGCCCCTTCAGCAAGGAATTTTGCAATGCAGTAGGGAAGGTTACAAAAAGCGTCAGGAGTGATGATGCTCCATAAGTAGAAGATGTCAAGGGTTGGGACCTTGTCCCAATCCTTCTGCGTGTTTATTGTACTAGCCACAAACCGGTGAATGAGTTGGTGGATCGGATAGCGAATGTGGCCTTCTTGAGCGGTGGAAGGGATATAGACCCGGTTAGCAATCGTGTTCCACCATGTAGAAGCTATCACCTCCTCGGGAAGTTCTTTGTGACAATTCTCCATGAAGGCTTCAAAGTAGTTCATCATCATCAAGTCTTGATCATAAATACCTAACCTCCATGAGAACTCAACCATGTTGCATTGCCGCAGCTCCCCACCTAAAGAAAAAGAGATTGTGTTAGGATTATAGTACTCACTACCACCTCGAAATGCGATGGTAGCAAAAAATTCCTAGCACAACTCGACATAAACCGGCTCTTGGATCTTGAATAACTGCAACCACCCATCACATGTGATGGTGGCATACCCCAAATTGAAATCCTTTACCAAGTACGTTGCGAGTTCCTCTTCCAATCCAAAATTTCCCAACCACCCCCAATCCACTGCGTTTGGAAGGTGAATTTCCTTCTGCCTGAGTGCCTCCAGTCTATTTAGGGCCCTTGTTTTTGACGACTTGGATGTGATTTGTTGAAAAGAAATCCATGGCATATCACATTGGCTTCCCCCACACCAAGACTGACCCCTTCTTGCCATGATAGCTACATACAAACATCAAGAACACACAAACAAACAACACACAGTAATTAAAAACGAAGAAATTGGGTCTGCATTCTCACCTACTCGCCGAGTACACAACCTACTCGACGAGTAGGATGAACACCAAGACAGCTCGAGTGCCGGATCTATGTAGACTGTCCAAAAGTCCAAATTTTTCATAGGGTTTTGTTGTAATAACTTATCTAACCATAGATCTTGAAGAAAATCCTCCTAACATTATCTAATTTGTGACTAAATCAAAACCCTAGAATTTGAGGAAAACCCCCCAAATCCAAAATCACTCAAAATCTGGACAAATCTATGATAAAAATCGAACCTTTCATGAGTTTAAAGTGTAAGATGTTACCTTTTTTCTTGAATAGTGAGAATTGAGTAGAAAATTGAAGAAACTCGAAAGAAACTTGTGGATGCTTGAGAAGTTGCTGCACGGCGAGTTATGGGGTTGGAATGGTGAAAACCCTCTTTTTTACAAATTTATGTTTCACCCTTTTTAAACTTGCTACTCGCCGAGTAGAAATGCCTTTTAACCTTATATCAGCCTAACCGGGCATCTACTCGCCGAGTATACGTGCCTACTCGGCGAGTAAATGTCACAGATTGAAAAAATTGTGTAAATTTAGAAAAATTAATGTATTATTTCATGTTTTTAAACCATCCACCCCACGCTATAGGCATGGCTTGTCCTCAAGCAGTTATGTGCATAAAAGTAGATGAAGAAAAATGAAAAAATAATGAAAATAAAGAAAAGGAAATAAAGTGCAAACTTGAGACTCGGGTTGCCTCCTGAGAAGCACTTCTTTTTATGGAGTAATTAGCTGGACTCCTCCCCTTCTACGTAGTTGCAATCCCTTCCAGCAGCAACTCTTCCATTCCTTCATTCCGAGGGACTCCTTCTTCATACTTTTTGACTCTATGACCATTGACCTTGAAGGGCGTGCCATCTCTTGATAATAGCTCTATAGCACCATGTGGAAACACCGTCTTCACCAGAAAAGGACCATCCCACCTTGATTTGAGTTTTCCCGAGAAAAGCTATAATCGTGAATTGAAAAGCAACACTTTTTGGCCTTCATGGATTTCTTTATCTTTAATCCTTTTGTCATGCCATTTCTTGTTCTTCTCTTTATAAAGCCATGAACTAGAGTATGCATCATTCCTTAGCTCTTCAAGGGCATTCATTTGCATCAACCGGTTGCTCTTTAGTTCTTCCATGTCGAAGTTACACCTCTTTAAAGCCCAAAACGCCTTATGCTCTAGCTCTACCGTTAAATGCATTGCTTTCCATAAACTAACCTATATGGTGTAGTACCAATAGGTGTTTTGAAAGCTATACGAAAAGCCCATAATGCATCATCTAGCTTATCCGACCATTCCTTGCGGTTGCTTCCCACCGATTTCACTAAAATTCGCTTTAAGGCTCGATTTCTCACTTCGGTTTGTCCACTAGTTTGTGGATGGTATGATGTGGAAAACTTATGGGTAACCCCATATTTCTTTAACACCTTTTCCAATTGATCATCGGCAAAATGCGTGCCTCGGTCACTTATTAGGACCTTCGGAACGCCAAAACGTGAAAATAGTTTCTTCAAGAATCGCACCACTACCCGTCCGTCATTTGTTTGTAACGCTTGTGCCTCCGCCCATTTTGATACATAATTAACCGCTACTAATATGTATTTGTTTCCTTTGGACATGGGAAATGGTCCCATGAAGTCAATTCCCCACACATCAAACACCTCGCACACTTGGATACTATATTGTGGCATTTCATTTCGAGATGAAATGTTTCCCACTCTTTGACAAGCATCACATTCTTTAACAAATTGGGATGCATCTTTAAAGATTGTGGGCCAATAAAACCCAATGTCAAAGATCTTCTTTGCGGTGTAGTGTGCTCCATGATGTCCTCCCGTGGGCCCGCTATGACAATGCTCTAGTATTTTCCGGCTTTCCTTCCCGAATACACATCTTTGTATGATACCATCCGCACAGCTCCGGAAGAGGTATGGGTCGTCCCAAAAGTAATATTTTAATTCAACAAAGAATTTCTTCTTTTGTTGACTGCTATAGTCTTTCAGGATGTATTTTGTAGCTAAATAATTAGCTATGTCTGCGAACCATGGCTCTTCTCCCACTGACACCATAATGTATTCGTCCGGAAAGTCGTCTCCATCTTTATCTTCTTGCAATTGCGGGTTCTCCAGCCTTGACAAGTGGTCAGCTGCTACATTCTCCATTCACTTCTTTTCTCATATCTCAATGTCGAATTCTTGAAGAAGTATCACCCATTGTATCAGTCTTGGCTTAGCATCCTGTTTGGAAAACAAATACTTGATAGCCGAGTGGTCAGTAAAAACAGTAGTTTTAGATAAAACCAAGTAAGGGCGGAATTTGTCAAAAGCATACACCACAGCTAATAACTCTTTTTTAGTGGTGGTGTAGTTTTCTTAGGCTGGGTTGAGAGTCTTGCTAGCATAATATATGGGTTGAAAGTGCTTATCAACCCTTTGACGAAGGACAACTCCTAATGCATAGTCACTAGCATCACACATAATCTCAAAGGGTAAGTTCCAATTTGGTGCAATAATGATCGGGGCATTAGTTAATTTTTCCTTTAAAAATTCAAATGCCTCTAAACAGTCTTTAGTAAAATTAAATGGTGCATCTTTTAGTAGTAATTGTGTTAGAGGTCTAGTTATTTTGGAAAAATCTTTTATGAAACGCCGGTAAAAACCCGCGTGTCCTAGAAAACTCCTAATGCCCTTCACATTAGTTGGTGGGGGTAATTTGGCAATGGTGTCAATCTTTGCACGATCCACTTCAATTCCCTTTTTGGAAACTTTATGGCCCAAAACTATACCCTCCTTGACCATGAAGTGACATTTTTCCCAATTGAGGACCAAGTCGGTTTTTTCACACCTAGCAAGCATTGAGTCAAGATTTGTGAGACAATCATGGAAAGAAGATCTAAAAACAGAAAAGTCATCCATAAAAACTTCCATGAATTTTTCCACCATATCGTGGAATATAGCTGTCATACAACTTTGAAAAGTCGCGGGTGCATTGCATAGCCCAAAAGGCATGCGTCTATAGGCAAAAGTCCCACTTGGGCAAGTGAATGTGGTCTTTTCTTGGTCCATTGGGTCTATGGGTATTTGAAAATAACCCAAGAATCCATCTAGAAAGAAATAATAGCTATGGCCCGATAGTCTTTCTAACATTTGATCAATAAAAGGTAAGGGAAAATGGTCTTTCCGAGTGGCATCGTTTAACTTTCGATAATCGATGCACACTCTCCAACCGGTTACCGTTCGTGTCAGGATTAGCTCGTTGTTTTCGTTGGTTATCACCGTCATCCCTCCTTTCTTGGGCACCACTTGGACCAGACTCACCCATGGAATATCGGAAATGGAGTAAATGATTCCTGCATCTAAGAGTTTGACCACTTCCTTCTTGACTACTTCTTGCATGTTCGGGTTCAACCTTCTTTGGTGTTGTACAACCGGCTTTGCTCCTTCTTCCAGATTGATCTTGTGGGAGAAATAGGATGGGCATATTCCCTTGACGTCAGTGATGCTCCATGCTATGGCCCGTTTCCGCTTCTTCAACACTTGCATGAGCTCTTCCTTTTCAGACTTGGACAGATCAGAGGCTATGATTACTGGCTTTTGATTGCCTTCTTCAAGAAAAGCATACTCCAAATGGTCTGGTAAAGTTTTGAGCTCCGTTCCTTTGTTCCGACTGATGGACTCGCCGAGTGCAGGTAAGGTACTCAGCGAGTTGGTGGCTGCATTCACGACTTCTGACTTTTCTTCAGAGGAAGTCGGCGAGTAGATCGGTCCTACTCGGCGAGTAGGACTGTCAGTTTGCTTCATTAACTCTTCATACTCTACTTCTTCCAACAGTCTTTCAATTTCCATTAAATCTTTTTCTGGATCAAATGCATCATCATAGGCTGTAAACTTGCTGGAATCTTTAGTTATGTCTTCCTCCAATAATTCGTCAAGCATATCTATTGAGAATGTCGTGTCGTCACTGCTCCTAGAATACTTCATAGCTTGATCTATGCCGAATGTAACTGAATCTTCTCCGACCTGCAAGGTGACCTTTGAGTCTCTCATGTCTACTATAGCGCTTGCCGTGTTGAGGAAGGGCCTTCCAAGGATGATTGGAACTTGTGGATCCACCTCCATGTCTAGAATGATGAAATCAGCAGGAAAGACAAATTTATCCACTTTCACTAGTAAGTCTTCGCATATGCCTCTTGGGAGGGTGACTGTCTTGTTTGCCAAGTGTATTTCCATGTGAATTGGCCTTGGCTCCGGGAGGTCCAGCTTCTTAAAGAATGAGTACGACATTAGGTTCACACTTGCTCCCGAATCAGCTAAGGCATGAATAGCAGCCAAGTTGCCAAATTGGCAAGGTAAAGTCAAACTCCCCGGATCACCCTTCTTCTTTGGTAGCTTATTTAGCATCGCAGCAGAGCAGTTTTCATTGAGTACTACCTTCTTCACTTCTTCCATCTTCCTTCTATCGGTGAGAAGTTCCTTAAGGAACTTTGCATATTTGGGAATTTTCATGACGGCTTCAATGAAGGGTATGTTGATTTTAAGAGTCTTGATGTAGTCTAGAAACTTCTGATACTCCTCTTCCTGCTTCTCCTTCTTAGCTCCGGCTGGGTATGGCATTAGAGGCTGGTAAGGCTTTTCAGGAACCTGCTCATTGGTTTTTAATGGTGTACTCGCCGAGTCCATATGAGGTACTCGGCGAGTAGGACTGTCAGATTGTATATTTTGGTTTTCTGCTTGCTTTTCTGCCTCCTTCTTCTGTGAATCCTAGGGTGCTTCAGTCCGAATAGGTGCCAGGGGAGTGATTATCTTCCCACTTCTTGTTGTGACAATGTTTATGTGCGCGCCTCGTGGGTTATTTTCAGTTTTGCTAGGAAGTTCGCCCGGTGACCTTTGGTTAATTTGTTGAGCAAGTTGCCCAAGCTGTGTTTCTATATTGTGGATAGATGCTTGTTGGTTCCTAAGCATGGTTCTTGTTTCTTGAATTGTAGCATCATGATCGCTATGCCTTTTTTCTGAAGCAGCTACAAATTTAGTGAGCATTTCTTCCAAGCTTGGCTTCCTTTCTTGCACCAGCTCCTCCTTTTGGTAGAACCCTCTCCCTTTTGTCTATACTTATCCTCCTTGGCTTTCTTGTACTCTTCATAAGGGAGCCACTCTTTCTTTTGTTTGCGCCAATCTTCATCATATTGGTCTCCACTTGAGTAACACGCTTGCGCCTTCTTGTTTCCATTCTCATCTAAATCGCAGTCTCTAGTGAGGTGAGGCCAATTGCAGTTTTCACAACCCACCCGAATAGCATGGATCGTTTGATCCATTTTATCCATTCTCCTATCCATGGTTTTTAGCATAGCCATGACCGCAGATAAGTCTTCAGTAGAAGCATAAGCGGCTCCCCTAGTGACATCATGTCTAGGGTTATGGTATTCTCTAGAGTGTTTAGAGAATAATTCAATCAATTCTTTAATCACCGGGGGCGACTTCTTTGTAAGTGGGCTTTGTGAGTCTAGTAACTGCCTGGTTGTGACATTGACTCCATCATAGAAGATGGAGACTTCTTGCTGGCTGTTTAGATCATGGTGTGGGCAATTTCTTAGTAAGCTCTTGTACCTCTCCCATGCTTCATATAGCGACTCTCCAGCTTGTTGTTCAAAGTTTGCAATGGCCTTCTTCAACTTGGCTATCTTAGAAGGTGGGCAAAAGTGATCAATGAATTCTTCCTTCATCTTGGCCCAAGTAGTGACTGATCCGGGGGGAAGTGACTTGAGCCAGTCTTTTGCAGCACCCTTGAATGTCACCGGAAGCATACGAAGTAGTTGAGTCTCGCGGGTTACATTTGGAATATTGAAGTAATCAGCTACATCATTGAATTCATCCAAATGCTTGTAGGCATCTTCATGATCTTTTCCATAAAAAGGTATTTCTTTGAGTGAAGCTAGGATATGACCCTTTAGCTCGAAGGTAGCAGTCGCGGGAATTGCGGGTTGCACAAGTCCCGTGCCAGTGTCGTCGCGCATCCTCTTCTTCCATTCTCCCATGGGGATTTCATCAATGTTAGCCATTGTGAAAGCTAACTCTTCCTCGGACTCGGTTTCGTGCTCGTATGTAGGCTCCTCTTCTTCCTTGGTCTCGTACTCGATATCTTTTTGAATTGGATCTTCAATTATCAAAGATGCACTGGATGCTCCTGATTTACTGCTCTTCTTTTTCCCAAAAACAGTCTTCAAATTGGACAAAGGCGACTTCTTTGGTGTACTTGAACTCTCCACGTCCTTTCCTTTGTTCCTTTTCAATGCGGATTCGGGATCTTCAAACGGGGGTACCAGTGGGGTGTTTGATCCTCTGGTCATGAAAGTCCTGAAATAAATAGAATAAAAGCGTAAAAAGAACAAGAAAAAATGTACTAAAAAAATGAAAATTAACTGCTAAATATACTAGTACTCGCCGAGTAGGTGCAACTGCACTCGACGAGTATCAGTGTGATTTTGAAAAATTTTAAACTTAATATTAAAACTAAAAGAGATGCTAAAACCTAATTACTAAATACTAAATTGCAATAAATGAACTCTATGCAAGTAAACTCACAAAAAGGATCGAAAAAAATTAGGAATTGGATTAATTATTTAGAACCATTCACCAGTAACGGCCCCAAAAACTTGATGTGTGTAAAATGCACTTGTTTTATCCCTACTTTTTATTAATAAATTTAGCACACAAAGGCAATGAACCTGTCTTTTAGTGGTATAGATTAGTAAGTAAGGTGTCGAACTCAAGGAACGGAAAATTAAACTAATAACTAATTTTAACTAAAACAATTAATAAAAGTAAAAGGGTTTCTTCTAGTTTTGCAAGACTAGAAACTTAGACACACTTAATTAACTAAATAACTAAAGCAAACAACTAATTCACCAAATTTGTTAAAGATGTTTCTATTTAGGTTCAACCAATTCACTCATATGGTTATTTGTATTTATGATAGATTAATTGTTATTGGCTACCAATTATAGTGGTTAGGTTCATGTTCATTACTCCTAACCCTTAGACAATTACCTAATTTAAGCGGTGATCAAGTATTTAAACTAATTAATTCCCTAGATTACTGATTTAGATTAAATAAGATTTGTAGTGGTCAATTAAGTTACTAATTTAATTAACCTCTTGTTTGATGGTTTCTCAAACAAGCTCACACATTAATCTTTCTATTGTCTTATTAATCTTAGTTTCATAATCATTACTCCTAAGCATATGGTTTAGTGTTCACATAGACATATGAGGTTAACAACTAAGAGATGTTCATGCAGCCTAATTGTCTTCCAATTAACAGAAAATAGTAGTGATTAATGCATAAGGTTCTTTAACAAACTTAATTTAATAGATCACCAATAAACAATCAAACAAAAACTAAGAATTAAACCATAGGAGTTCCTTGGTATTCCCCAAACAGAAACAAAAACGTATTTAGTTCATAGTTGTAGTAAGTACAAACACAAAAACAACTTTAACTAGATCAAACATATTCAACTCCTAAATCTAAGTGGTAGGATTAACCTAGTTGCTTGAATTCTTCAAAAGATTGAAGATTAGAATTCCTCAGCGTCTTCTAGGGCTCTTAATCGCAGCTTGACCTTCAAAAATAACCAGGAAAGTTCTCCCATTGGATAAAGACTCGGTTTTTATAGATATCTCAAAACAGGGTGTACTCGACGAATAGCAGGACCAACTCGCTGAGTAGCTGCATAGTTATCCGTCTTGAATCAGGAATCATAGCTATCTTCTGGAATGTTCTTATGAACTCACCGAGTAGTCTCATGTACTCACCGAGTAGATGATCTTTTGTCGCTCATCTTCATTCTTTGGTCTTCAATTGCTTTCCCTTGCTCCCTTTCACTCCCAAGCATGTCTTCTTGACTAAAAACAAAATTCAAACCATTTTAAGTACATTTTGTCCACATTATTCACATAATTAATTAAAAATGATTAAAAATGCATACTAAATAATTAACTAATTATGCACATATCAGTTTGCAACAGAAAATCAAAAGGGGGAAAGTTAACAAGATCTATCCTCCAAATAGAAGTTGAGAAATTCATGAGACAGATTGATTTCGTATTGAAAACATCCATGAAGTCAACTTTAGAAGCAGTAATAATCATATCGAGAGTGCTAGATTTAGATTCGCTTTCTATTCAAGCATGTTCAATTTTTTTGTAGGACACGGTCCTAATTTTTACATAGGAACCACCAAATCATTCAAAACTAGAAAAAACTATGTGAAGAAACGAAAAATAAATTGATTACCTAGCTCTCTAACACAGAAGTTTCAAAGGTGATGACAAGATGCAATCGGGAAGCTAATGGAGCAAAGTTACAATTCTTCGTTTGTGTGTTTTTCGATTTATCTGTGGGGAATCAGAAACAAACGAGAATCAAGATTTTCATTCCTAATATTGAGACTTGAGAGTATAATACTGAATTAGGGCTTTTCTGACAATTTCAACATTGAGTGGGAGATATGGTGGTTCCAATGGGTAAATGTAAGTGAGGTGAGTCCGATCGAGTTGGATTAAGGTAGAGGGGAATTAGATTCTCCAATAAGGTGAGGTAAGTAGGAGGTTGCCGACGAGGTGAGGCGAGACTCATCAAGGTCGCCACCGTTATTAAGCGTTCTTGCCATCGTGTGGAATGAGGATACTGGATGAGATTTTGTGAAAAAAAAAAGCCCTAGAATTGATGTCGTTTTGTGATGATGATAATGGACATAGAAAACAAGTCAATTCACTACATAAATAGTGTAGCGCATATAACTGAGGAACAACTGGTGTTAGGGTTTCAATTGTTGAAGGCGTAATGTAAATATGTATATACTCAAATGTCTCAATCAACAATAGAGAATGGAGGATGGTGTTCCTGTTGCCTTGATCGGTGTCAACGAATGGGGAAGAATCGGTGGCAGCGGTCGGAGTGCAAGGGAAAGAAGCAAGCAACACTCGATGTAGGGAGGCGGACGAAGACCGGAGAAGATTTTTTTGGTAAAAGAACACACCTAGAGCTAAATAGGGGAAACAAGGAAGGAAGGCGGGCTTTCTAATTTTTTTGATTTTCTTTTTCTTGCTGCTAGTTGCTGAAGAGCATGTTTGTAAAATTATAAAGTGAAATTTCTAGAGGACACACGTTTAACATAAGTGCCCTCCATGTGTTTTTATTTTGTCAGACACTAATTTTAGGGCACGCAAAAATGCAAGACCTAAATTCTTCAAATTTCTAAAGATCTGACATTATTTATAGGGCACACCCTTTTGCGTACCATTAATCAATGTGTGTCGTAAAAACCGTGTCATTAAAGGTCTATTTTCTAGTAGCGTATAACTATAATTTAGCCGACAGTTGGATTAGTGATCCTACCCCAATCCCACAACCAAAGTAGGAACAAGATTCACAGTATTTAGCAATAGTCCTAAGTCTGTTAAAGCATACTTATACATAAATATGTACACAAATATGATTTTGATATAAATAGAAATCCAAAAATAGTTTTGAAGTGATTTTAACAACATTTGAGCATAATAATTTCTTTTGTTTGTTTGTTTCCACATGTAAATGATTAATACAAATATATAGTCTTCTACTTGTATTCTCCCACTAAAAGCATTTAAAAGAGTAAACTGTATGGGTATGAACTAACCATTTGGGAGTGATTCAATAAAGGGTCCGATATAGGTTGATTGATTCCACAAGCTAGCTGTCGGGACAAAACAAGTCAAAAGAAGAGTTAGAACTGAAATCAAGAGGCTGATGGGTGTTTACGGCCAGCCTTTGGTGTTCATGGCCGCAAAGGGTTTTCGGCCTCTGAATATCAAGCGTTTGCGGCCATAAATTCAGGAATGAAGAGTGATTGATTGTGAAGTGAAGAACACTAGATGTTCTTAATAAGAACTGGAGGTGGATTAGATGATCTTTGGATGATAGATGAGAGAAAAACTTGGTTTTTGGTTGAAGACTTTGAGAGAAAAGGGCTTGAGTTTTCGGCCAGAAGAGTAGAAGTGATCAGATTTCTGGTCAAACATATATATAAGGGAGGGTTTGGGGTCTGAAAGAGTTCACAGTACAAAATGGTTCACGGCCAAGAATGAAAGAAGCGTACAGCCACGAAGGCTCGTTTGCGGTTTGAGGGTTTACTGCCCGACGAGGGTTTGTGGTTCTCAGGTGAAGGCTCCTCCGTTCCAAATGATTTCCCTCCATAACACACAACACTCAAGAATACTAGTTGTATACACCTATAACTCATTAATCTAACTCTATTTAAGATAAATAAAGAAATAAGTTTGACCTTTATTGGATAATTTTGACTTTATGTGACCAAATTTGACTTTTACAAGATAGAAATTATGGGTTGTCACACTTTAGAACATTTGTAAACCTTTTGATAAAAAGTCCTTTGATAAAACATGGTTTTGGAATTTGATAAGCTTATAATTTTAATCCCAAAATTTTACATGTTACTAGTTTTAACAATAAAGTTTGTTTTATTCTAAAACTATTTTTACCATCTTATGGTAAAAGATAAATTTCATTAAAACCAAACTCCTTTGTGATGTTTATTTATGTTGAAATATTATTTTCATTTGAAAAATCAATTTATCAACCATAACATAGTAATAATAACATAAATACAAATCAACACAAACATGTTATAAACATATGTGCATAAACCAAGCCCTAAACTAGTAATATTATTGTGAGCCATCATAAAAATCCAAGTCCATTCCTAAAGGGGAATAAGAAACATTTATCTTGTAAAGTCTTTTTAAGCTCCCACTTGCTTCAACACCTTATAGAAAATTTACAAAAATAATTTTATAAAGTTTGAGAAAGTTTAATAAAATCAAGTTTATAAACTTTTGATATTCAAAATGGCCACCATCTTCATTTTTGTTACATTTAAAAAAAAAAAAACAAAGTTTTTATTTATTTAAAACAAGGTTTGTAAATAAACTTTAATAAAACCCCCTTTTATAAAACAAGGTTTGGAGTTTGATAAGCTTACAAATATCTATTTTGAACTTATACAATTTTAATCCCAATAACCTGTTACTAGTTTTAACGATAAAAATTATTTTATTTTAAAACTATTTTTACCATCTTATGTTAAAAGGTAAATTTCATAAAAACCAAACTCCTTTGTGTTTTTTATTTATGTTCAAATATTATTTTGCATTTGAAAAGTCAATTTATGAACCATAACATAAAAATAATAACATAAATATAAAACAACATAAGCATGTTATAAACATATGTGCCACCATCTTCACTCTTGTTATATTTTTAAATAAATAAACTATTTCTAAAATTAATCTATTACTTACAAAAATTAACAAATGAAAATTATCTATTTAATTATTATATATCATATGAATAAATAAATAATTACAACCATTTTAAATAAATCAGCACATGCAACAACACAAATGTCCATGGCTAGTTTATGCACATCATACACATTTATATACTTAAATTTATATAAAACAATTTTTTGTTTTTCTACGAAAACTCTTATGACTAAAAAGATGCATGTAAACTTTTAGTCAAAAATAACAATTATAAACATTTTAAAGTTGTCATAGAAAATTTGTATGGATTTTTATTGAAAAGAGAAAACCATACATGTTTTCCAAAAACAAAGATTTTGTAAACTTAAAAAATAATTTAACTAATCTTGAAAAAATGTATAAAGTCATTAGGCCTTAGAGTAATCCAATGTATGAGGAAAGAAAGAGGCTAAGTGGTTTTTTACTCCAAGTACAAATAGAAGATCTATGGGTGTGGATGGGAAGGAATAACAATAGTCAAAACCAAAACTTTCTAATCTCATCCTTTGAGAGGCACTTTGTATTATGCTTTCGAGCTGATAGATTTGATGAACATGAACACTATCTCATCGAAGTAGAAATTCCAATTTCCAATCCTGTTGATCTCTTGTACATTGCAAATGAGTTAAAGAGTAGAATTTCCTCCAAGGAATCAATGAAGCCTGCTCTCATACCAATCTGAACGTTTCTTCAAAGAATCTCCTTTGAAATGTGTAACATTCCAAAATATGAGATTAAAAATTTCATTTTTAAAACAACCAAAACACCCATTTAACAATACTAAAACGCTTAGAGGTATTTCATATTAAAAACAATTATCATAGTATAATCCCAAAATCTCAAGGTTTCAAGAAATACGAGTGTAAGTGTTGTGAGCAAGTCAGACCCTTCCCTTTTTAACTGGAAGTACCTGAAACCATAAACAACAACTATAAGCAAAAATCTTAGTGAGTTCCCCAAAATACCACATACCATACATGACATACAAGCCATAGATATTATACATATCAAACATGCGATAGGAGATGTTATGTGCCAACCATAGTCCTGCATTATGCCACAAGCTGTATCATGGTCTTTCATTGCCAAGAAGGGGACCATAAGACTGGGTTTTATAGACAAGTTCTAGGAGCCACCTCCTAGTCTTCCACGCAAGTATCATAAACAATATTATCATACAATCTACAACTAACTATTTACTTAACTTCCATGGTCGAACCCTGGTCTTGCATACAGTTTGGCAAGGAGCCACCTCTAGGTCTCTAATACAAATGCCAAGGGTCATCCCTTGGGCTTCCTATTGATGGGTTTTGAGCATTCTAACACTTCCTAAGTGTACATGCAACCCTAATAACCTTGAATCTATGTTTTGTCTATATACATGCAAATTTCTTTTTCAAGGTTATTTCCTAACTAGCATGACATGGGAATATATGAAACATAAAAACTAGTAGAAAAACATACCTTGTTGTTGCTTGGATTCCTTTGAGACTTTGTGAGTCTAGCACCCCAAATGTTGAGCCTCAAATGCTTCACACAACACCACAAAACTTGGAATAACTTGAGAGAATACTTCTAGCACTCAAAATCGGTTATGCCCTCTCTAGTAACCTCCTAGGTCCGATTTTACTAGCCAAAGGGTTCCTTTTATAGTGGTGTCACCATTAGGGTTTCATTAAGAAGACCCATAATTGTCATGACTCTTCATTTCTCATAACCCATGGGTTTGTAACTCCCATGGACTATCTATGGAGCCCCAAATGATTACATCCATAACCCATAAACCATGGATCATTAATCCACCATAAAAGAATTGATGATTATCATAATCAACCCTATCTATTTAATTAGACTCACTTTGATCACCAAATTAATACTAGATTAATACTTGATCAATACTAATTAAATAACACTATTATTAATATATTAGAACTTATAATATATTAATAATCATAAATGCCATATTCTCTCATTTAGTCTATCCAAGTATTGCAATGCCATGCAACCCAAATGGACCATGCCGGGTCGGATCAAGTACATACCAAATAAAGTTATGGACTTAGACACTATATCTAATAGTCTCCCACTTGGATAAGTCGAATAACTATATTTGCAAATATGACTTCAAAATCTGACTAGCAATCGTATCTCTTTCAAAGTCTCTCGGAAATGAGATGATGATGATACGCCATTTAAGATAAGTGATCATATAATCCTCTGCTCTCATGATATCAGTCGGACAAACACATAGAACATGGTCATACTTATTGTCCAGCATTTCTTTCTCGATCTCCGATTTGTTTCGACATAGGACTAAATTGAACACATCAATTAGGTTCTGACTGGGCCCGGTACATAGGTCAAGGCCAAATCATCGAGGGGCCCAGATATCGCTTCTATTTCTAGAAGGAACAGATAAACTTCGATTGATATGCTTGTACTAACTACTTGTTGAATTACTCACAAAGGCACGTTTTATAACATCGAGTTACCAATGCGTTTTTGTACAATCAATGAATAACCAACTCATAGTCAACAACTCATATCTCTAGGTTTGAAGATTTATATGATATTACCATCTCACGATCACTCGATATAAATTACATGAAGTGATACAAGTGAGTGTGAGTTGAATCCAATACTCAGACCTTATGAGTACTCATGAATGTTGTAGCAACCATTGCATTGTCCAAAGCACTTTAGACAAATCGTACAAGCCAAATTCATGACAGTCTTAAATCAATACTTACTTCCAAAGTTTGACTGACTGTGGATGGTTTGAATAATATGATATATATACCATAACATAATTATTCTGGAAGTAAAAACATGCAAAATTGAAACATAGTATACAATTAACACAAGATAGTAACACCTTACTCATAAATAAATAACAACTTTTATTTATCATCAAATGTCAATTACATTTTACAAGTTTCAGGAATCTAATTATTGAAACTAATATCATCTTTCATCCCAATGCACCTTGCATGCTTTAAATGCTTAACCCTGCTCAGTCCCTTTGTGAAGGAATCTGTCGGGTTCTGATCTGATGATACTCTCTTTGCCACGAGGAGTCCTTCTTCTATTCTATGTCTGATGAAATGGTATTTTCTGTCAATGTGCCTACATCTCCCGTGATCTCTTGGTTCCTTCACCAAAGCAACCGCACTTTCACTGTGACAGAAAACTTCCATTGGCTCCTTTATAGCTGGTACAACTCCAAGGTCTCCGATGAAGTTCTTTAGCCATATCGCCTCTTTTGCTGCCTTGCTTGCTGCTATGTACTCTGATTCACAAGTCGAATTAGCTACTATCTCCTGCTTGGAACTTTTCCAATTAATGGCTCCTCCATTTAGGATAAAGACCCAGCCTGACTGAGAGCGAAAAATATCCCTATCAGTTTGAAAGCTAGCATCACTATATCCTTCCACTCTCAAGTCATCACTGCCTCCGAGCGTAAGGACCCATCCCTTAGTCCTCCGCAAATACTTGAGAATGTTCTTTACCGTTGTCCAGTGTGCCTTGCCAGGGTTCCCTTGATATCTACTGACCATGCTCAAAGCAAAGGCCACATCAGGCCGAGTACAAGTCATAGCATACATGATCGAGCCCACAGTAGAAGCATATGGTATCTGACTCATTTCAGCTATCTCAGCCTCTGTGCTTGGACTCTGAGTCTTATTTAGCTTGTCATTACTCTGGATTGGTAACTCTCCTTTCTTGGAATCTTGCATACTGAACCTCTTCAGTACCTTATCCACATAAGTACTTTGACTAAGTCCAATTAGTCTCTTACTCCTATCTCTCAATATCCTTATCCCTAGGATATAAGCAGCTTCCCCAAGGTCCTTCATAGCAAAACACTTCCCAAGCCAGGCCTGAACCTCCTCCAAAGTTTGGATGTCGTTTCCTATGAGAAGTATGTCATCCACATACAACACCAAGAAGCTAACTATGCTCCCACTAGCCCTGACATATACACAAGACTCATCCTCACTCCTAGAAAAGCCAAACTCTTTAACTTTCTCATCAAAGCAAAGATTCCACCTGCGAGATGCTTGTTTCAATCCATAAATGTATTTTTCAAGCTTACACACTCTATTAGGGTATTTTGAATTGACAAAACCCTCTGGTTGATCCATGTAAACATCCTCAGCCAACTTCCCATTAAGGAAAGCAGTTTTGACATCCATTTGCCATATTTCATAGTCATGAAATGCAACTATGGCTAACAACACTCTAATAGACTTAATCTTAGCTACTGGTGAGAAGGTCTCATCATAATCAACTCCCGGAGTTTGAGTAAAGCCCTTTGCAACCAGTCGCGCTTTATAAGTGTGTACTTGCCCATCCATGTCGGTTTTCTTCTTGAAGATCCATTTGCACCCAACTGTCTTACGACCTGGTACATTGTCAACCAAGTTCCAAACTTGATTGTCATACATGGACTGAATCTCGCTGTCCATAGCCTCCTTCCGTTTCACAGACTCAGGGCCTGCCATGGCTTCCTTATAATTATTAGGTTCATCCAAATCTATCAGCATACTATCACTGATAAATGTATCACCTTCAGTGGTGATGTGATAACCATAATAAAAATCAGGTGTGTTCCTCACCCTAGTGGAACGTCTTGGAGGTACAGGCTCATCTATCGGCTCAACAAGAGTTTCCTCCTCTGGTTTGTTGACAGTATTAGAGGTTCCTTCACCACTGACTCTTGAAGTTCTTCAAGGTCAATTTGCCTCCCACTGTCCCCTTGGCTTATGAGTTCTCTCTCACGAAAGACTCCTCTTCTTGCTACAAAGACCACATTATCATTGGGTCTGTAGAAGAGGTAACCAAAGGATCTATGTGGGTAGCCGATGAAAATACACCTCTCGCTTCGGGGCTCGAGGTTGTCATGAGTCTCACGCCTCACAAAAGCTTCACAACCCTAAATCTTGATGTGGTCGAAATTGGGCACTTCCCCAGTCCACATCTCATGAGGAGTTTTGGCAACCTTTTTAGTAGGGACTAGATTAAGGATATGGGCGGCAGTCTCTAAGGCATACCCCCAAAAAGAGATTGGTAGCGAAGCTCGACTCATCATGGAACGAACCATATCGAACAGGGTTCGATTGCGCCTCTCAGCCACACCATTCAACCGTGGTGTCCTGGGAGGTGTCAATTGCGAGACAATCCCACATTCCTTCAGATAGTCAAGGAAATCAATGCTAAGATACTCTCTTCCCCGATCGGATCGGAGCATCTTGATGTTCCTGCCCAATTGATTCTCAACTTCCTGCTTAAACTCTTTGAACTTTTCAAAGGTTTCTGACTTATGCTTGATTAAGTAAATATATCCATATCTACTGTAATCATCAGTAAAAGTCACATAATAATGATTAGCATCTCTTGTAGCAACTTTGAAGGGCCCACACACATCCGTGTGTACAAGGTCCAACAAACCTTCACCCCTATCACAAGCACCTGTGAAGGGTGACTTTGTCATTTTTCCAAGTAAACAAGACTCGCAACTATCATCTGACTTGAGGTCAAATGATTCCAAGGCCCCAGCCTTTTGGAGTTGGCCTATGTGCTTCTTATTAACATGTCCAAGACGACAATGCCACAAGGATGGTTTATCCAAGCTATCAGAAGAATCAATATACAACACATTATTTCCTAGATTTTCTACAACATTCACGGCTTCATATACACCATCACAAGGTATTACTTTAAAGTAAAAATACATTATTGTAATAAACATTAATAGCACCATTTTTATTATCAAATGAAAATGTAAAACCTTGTTTGTACAAGCCATGAAATGAAATAATATTTCTCGCCATTTCAGGCGAGTAACAACACTTATTCAAATCTAACATTAACCCATTATTAAGCAATAAAGAATAAACTCCTATCTTGGTAACAGGTGATGCTTTCCTGTTGCCCATGACTAAGTTTATCTTCCCGTGCTCTACTTGCTCACTTCTTCTTAGTGCCTGCAAATCAGTACAAATGTGAATACCACACCCTCTATCAAGCACCCAAGTATTAGCATTAGATGAGTTGTTAGACAATATTGTGTAAATACCTGCATGGGTGGGTTTAACCTTCCCATCCTTTACATCTTGCAAATATTTAGCGCAACTTTGCTTGAAGTGTCCCTTATCTTGGCAATAGAAGCACTGTGCTTCCTTTGGGTTCGAAGAAGGAGTAATGGGACCTTTCTTTGTCCCACTTGAAGAGGAACCATCAAGAGTCTTACCCTTGGTACCCTTTGAAGGGCTTTTCCTCTTCTTACCCTTCCCTTGCCCAATTGCAAGAACAGGGGCTGTTAAAGGAGTAGAAGTAGCAACCGCTTTACCCATAAGGCCATTTTCAGCTATCCTTAAGAGTCCTTGAAGTTTGCTAAGTGTGACTTCCTCCTTATTCATATGATAAGTCATTCGAAACTGATCATAACTAGAAGGTAAGGAATGGAAAATGATATCAATCACCAATTCCTCAGGGAAGTCAACATTGAGCTTTAGCAACCGGTCAACGAACCTCTGCATCTTCTGCAAGTGACCGGTGATGGGTTCACCATCCTTCATCCTTGCGGTTATCATGGAGGAAATGATTTCATAACTCTCTTGACGCGCGCTCTGATGGTACCTTTCCATCAGATCTAGGTGCATCTCATAAGGGTAGAAATCTTCATAAGATTTTTGGAGTTCCGGAGTCATTGTGGCCATCATGATGTAGGACACCTTGGTGACATCCTTCTCATGTGCAATGAGCTCCGCAAGCTCTTCTGGAGTAGCAGTGGCTTCATTAACAACCTTAAGCTCCCTGTCAAGGACATATTCTTTGTCCTCATAGCGGGTAATCATCCTGATGTTTCTGATCCACTCATTGATGTTGGATCCATCAAAGATGACCCTACCACACAAGTTCATTAAGGAAAAGGAGCCTGTAGGGTTTGAGCCAACAACATTATTGGAAGACATCTGGAATAGAAGGAAGATAAGTTTCATTAGATTAAGAGTCCTTAATAAGTCACCCAAATGAAATATTAAGGCTAGGATCCAACAAACTATTTATAGGTGGAAGAGGGATGCCGTAATCCACACTATAAAATATTTGAATGTAGGTAAATGACGTTTACCAATTTCCACCATAAGAACAAAATATTTTATTATTAGGTTTTATTGGTTTTCGAAACTCCTAGATCTTTTGAGATACATTGAACTTTTCAATGACATGTTTGAATCTCGAATGTGCCCTCTTAAGTTTGTGACTGGGATACCGAGGATCACAAACAAGGTGTGAACAAGCATACAAATTGACTTGGTACCCTTAACAATATTACCTGATCGATGTGCCTGTTAACCACACACGCTCCACCAATCTATAATAAAGTTAAGTTACACTTTGCCACTCTTACTAGTCCATGTTAGTGTGCCGGTTAACCACACACGCTCCACTAACGACTTGGTAAGGTACAAAGTGTAATTTTATGGGCTAGCACCAATTTCATATTTTCCTAAAGTAACTAAGATTGGGAATTTATAATGTATAGTTACTTTATAATTCATTATACTTTTAATGAGAATTTAAAATCGTATACTACCCGTTCGGCTAACGACCCTCCACCGATCAAGGAAGCGGTGGGTGAGAGTGGACACCCATTAAGTCACCATTTTATAGGCAACAACCATATACCCCCTTATAGACCGGCTTCGTGAATAAGGCCTACTAATGGTAATAACGACATATTCTTATATATATCTATATAATAAAATTATAATAATAGTATAAGGGTTGATTTTTAAACCTTTTAAAAATCTAAGGTTTAATTTGGAATTAAAGTATTAGAGTGTAAGACTTTTCAAATTCCATAACTTAACGGCAACAATTGAAACTATTCCATGTCTCTTCAATTTTGTAACTTATGAGTTTTAATGGTTCATAAAAATGAAGACTCTTCATTTTCTGAAACCACTTTAGTTCTTTAAACACAAATTAAAGAAGTGACCTTTTGTTATCCATAACTTGAGGACAAGTTATGGACACCATCAATACAATTAAGATCAAGAATTAAACACACATGGTGGTTACACATAATTCCTATGATCTTCTAAAAACTCATAAGAACACATATTCATGTCAAGCAATTTCAAGAAATCATATAAACATATATAATACTTTGAAATTGTTAAAAGTCATGTAAAATGGGTTAACATAATCATTATCATTTTGAAAAACAGATTTTACAAGTCCAAAACAGATTGGGATAATGATTCTAATCAATTTCCAGCAACAAAAACTCGAAAAATCTGCCCAGCTCGATCCTACTCGCCGAGTGCATTATCCTACTCAGCGAGTAGGATGAATTTGTTCATGGACTCGGCGAGTCCTCCCCATGGACTCGGCGAGTACAGTCGTCAGAATGTAGAATTTTCATTTTTCAAGCAGTTTTGCATCAAGTATACAGAAAACAAACCTGGCTCTGATACCACTGATGGGTTTTGAGCATTCTAACACTTCCTAAGTGTACATCCAACCCTAATAACCTTGAATCTATGTTTTCTCTATATACATGCAAATTTCTTTTTCAAGGTTATTTCCTAACTAGCATGGCATGGGAATATATGAAACATAAAAACTAGTAGAAAAACATACCTTGTTGTTGCTTGGATTCCTTTGAGACTTTGTGAGCCTAGCACCCCAAATGTTGTGCCTCAAATTCTTCACACAACACCACAAAACTTGGAATAACTTGAGAGAATACTTCTAGCACTCAAAATTGGTTATGCCCTCTCTAGTAACCTCCTAGGTCTGATTTTACTAGCCAAAGGGTTCCTTTTATAGTGGTGTCACAATTAGGGTTTCATTAAGAAGACCCATAATTGTCATGACTCTTCATTTCTCATGACCCATGGGTTTGTAACTCCCATGGACTATCCATGGAGCCCCAAATGATTACATCCATAACCCATAAACCATGGATCATTAATCCACCATAAAAAAATTGATGATTATCATAATCAACCATATCTATTTAATTAGTCTCACTTTGATCACCAAATTAATACTAGATTAATACTTGATCAATACTAATTAAATAACACTATTATTAATATATTAGAACTTATAATATATTAATAATCATAAGTGCCATATTCTCTCATTTAATCTATCCAAGTATTGTAATGCCATGCAACCCAAATGGACCATGCCGGGTCGGATCAAGTACATACCAAATAAAGTTATGGACTTAGACACTATATCCAACACCTATAAGATAAACCAAATGGGTCGGCATTGGTACCTTCGGCCCATAGTACAGTGAGGAGACTTACCTTGATCTGCTGCGAATCAGATAACACTCGGCTGCTGAACCAAAAGTTCAACACAAACAACAAATAAATCCCAATTAATAATTATTCCATAATCCATTAACCATGGTCTCAACTCATAGGTCCTAACTCCTAGGGTAAAAGACCATTTTACCCTTTCCTTAATGGGCCCAACCAAAACCTAGCCCAAGGCCCACTAATGGTCCAACATCACTGTTGAGACCGAATGTAGTTGTGAGTTGTGGAAGTCTGTCTAGATAAGTTTTACTGTCGAAAGCTAGTTTGTATGTTTTGTATAAGGGCAAAGTTTGTGTTGAAGCTGTAATGTTTTTAGTCCCTTATATTTTTTTGTATGCTTTTTTTCCCATAAATGTAGGATGGGTACTAGAGTTAGAGGAGTTCTTAGAGTCTTCGACTTGTACTCTCTATTTTTCTTTGTATCATGTTAAAGTGTAATCGAGCCATACAGATCATATTTACATTGCGTGTTCTTAATTCATTCTAAACTTTGATTTGTTTTCATGTACTCGATCATTAACAACTACAACTCGCATCAGAGCAGGATTAATTCTGATTTGATCAAATTTTCTTAAGTTTTCAAAAGGTTTTGAATCTCATTCTAGATTCAAAATTTTCTACTCTTTTGATTCTAAAAATCATCACACGTCATGCGTTTTGATTCGATTTTGCGTTTTTTTTGTTAAATCGAGTATCCGGTATTTGATTTCTAGAAGTTTTATCGATTAGATTTCAAATTTTGATGCTTTTCTCAAAAATCTTTCGTACATCAATGGAGAATTTTAACATGAAGACCATGACCTCATATTCTCATCTTCTCGGTTCATCCACAAAGAATCCTATGTTAATTCCTGAGTTCTACGATCAATGGGTTGATCGAATGGAGTACTATCTAAACGGAATCGATGAAGATCTCTCAAAATGTAATGCTGATTGAGTTCGTTCTTCGTGTAAAATTCCATTAATAATAATTAAAATAATAATAATAATAATAATAATAATAATAATAATAATAATAATAATAATAATAATAATAATAATAATAAATAAATAAATAAATAAATACTCCATGAAACTCGAGATGTATTTTATATATCATTTTGGACTTGAATTGTAATGAAATCTAGAAGCTAGGGTCTGTATGGTAAGTTGTGGGATTGAATTGAAAGGAATAGAGGGGGAGGGGGAGGAATTGTCAAATATTATGGAGTTTGAAAATGGAAGGATCTAATACCTATCACCTCCTTTTTCCCCTGCATTACCGAAAACTATAACCCTAAACATCTTCCCAACCGCCACCCTTGTTTCCCCAACCTCCAGCCATCATCGCCATCTCCCTCGTCGCCTCCTTGCAACACCGAGCTCCTCCTTCGTTGTGCCACTTCCATTGAAGACGAAGGCCGCTGTCGGATGCCATGACAGTGGATGATCAAAAAAAGCAAGTTGGTGACCTTTGGCTGCTGCTTACAACCACCAACATTCCTTGCTGCCAATGAGAGAATTGATTGACGAGGGCGAGAATGTCGTGATCAGGAGATGACGATGATGCAATATTCTCCGGTTGAAAGTAAGTTGCGACCGCCTTCCTGTCTTCGCTCTGTCGCGCCTGGTCCGACAAGAGCCACCGACGTCCACTGTCGTCGCCATGCGACTCTTGTATTTTCGGCTGCTCCGGTCATTGTTTTCCACCTCGAAGAAGGCTGATGAGTTTGTATTTGCATGAGTGGTGTGTGTGTGTGTCTTGGTTCCCCTAAAAATCTAAGAGAACCACCATGGCCGCCAACCATGGTGGTTGCCGCCCGTTTGATAACCGATTCTGCCACCACCAGCCACTGTGTGTGATGGTTGTGTGTGTAAGAGAGAGAAAGAGATAGATAGAAAGATATATATATATATATATATATATATATATATATATATATATATATATATATATATACTTTATGTGTGTAATGTAGTTTGTGAGTGTATTTTATTGGATGATGTTGTATGGACCTTGCTTGGCCGTAAAACCGAATAAAAACCACCACCACCACCACCACCGTGAGGTAGTAGCTGCCACCTCTTGCCGCCGTTGACCACCGTTTTTGGTGGTTGTATTGGGCTTTTTCCGTGTTATTTTTGTATTAGTGTGTGTATGTGTGTGTTGTAAGAAATTATATGTGTATTGGATTGTTGGAATTATTACTCAAACCACCGTCGTGTGCGGGTGGCTGCCACCTCCTGCCGCCATCGACCGCCGCTAACCACCATTACTTGAGGTGGCAGTGGTTGGTGCCCAATTTATTAATTATATATTTATTTAATTAGATAATCATTTAACTTTAGGAGTTGGAAACCATAATTAGGGTTTAGAAAACACTAATTTGGATTTGGTCGGGACCCGCATTAAAACTATTAATTAAACCTATAAAAATAACTTAATAATTCTCCATAATTAACTTGATGCAATATTGGACGTATTGGATTAAGTACTTAATAGGTTTATTGAGGAACACTAACCCAAGTTATCATTTTATGTAAAATCCCTAGAATGGAGGACTATTTTGGGCAATAATCGGGCTTGTATTTGGGTTGTTGATTGGATTATTGTTTCACCCGAGAACGACTAAGTCAAACCTTAATCAGTCATACCATTAAGTGATTAAGTCCTTAATGTGTTAAGTGTTCTTACTTAACCCTAATCGTCATTTTATGTAAAACCCTAATCGTCATTTCATGTGAGAGTGTCACTGTTGCAAGTGACTATAACCTATGATCGGGTATCGACTCAAGTATCATCCTGTAGGTGTTTGGAAGTGAGTTGAAGATGGTAGAGTCATGGATTAATGCAATGGTTATTTATGCATATATCGGGGTGAGTTTCACCTTACTATACCCGTAGGTCGAAGGCACCAATGCTGGCCCACTAGTTTTGGCTATCTGATACATCTGTATCCTAATATATAGGATGATGCTATGATTGATGATTTGTTAGGCTTGTATAAATATTATATGTGCTAGATAGCTATTGATATCTATGTGATGATTATGTGATTGCGGGTGGGTTGAGGTGGTCCTGCTGTGTGCTGAAGGCCAACAGACCTATGACGACCCGGATAAACTAAAGGACCACGAGGCGTACCAGTCAGGACAAACGCCTAGAGAACAGTCCAGATAGGCCGAAGGCCTGGTGAGGCTGTCCAAACATGCTGAAGGTTCTGAGAGTGGTCCAGATATGTTGAAGGCCCGGTGAGGCGATTCAGTCATGTTGAAGACTCTGTATGCATTATGTTAGATCTATGTCTTGATATTGAGTGTGTTGCTATGTTGTAGTGATGAGTTAGATATGTATCCTATTATTGAGTATGTTGCTTTGTGTTAATAACACGTAGAAATGTATGTTATCTGTGTTTGATGGTTATCATTTATGGAGTGCCCTTAGGGATTTTCGTTGGTCATGTAGGATAGCCTGAGAACTCTTGGTCTAGGTTCTCTTGCTTATTCCTTGTTCAGTTGTGCATCTAGAGTAGGACCATCTGTTCGGCTTACTATCTCACCATTGGTTACTCATGGTTATGCATTCTATGGGGGTTAGCTGGTAGTGGGACTATATGTTGTGAGAGGATTAGTAGGTTGTAGTGAGTTGTATGGTTGTTGTTTGCCTATATTATGTGCCTACTTGATATTGATTGTTTATATGTCGATATATTGTTTTTGGTTGGGTTGAGGCGGTCCTGCTTTGTGCGTTAGGCCAAGATACTTGGTGCGGGTCGGCTATAAGCCGTAGGCACGGAGGATTGGGAGGAGCGGTAGGGTTGAGGCAGTAGGCCAACAAACCCTGGGTATACCAACTCAATGGTTTATTGGACCCGACATATTGGTATTCCAGACGGAGGTTGATTGGGCTAATATGCTTATGATACGAGGGTATTCTATCCCAAGGATCACTGGACCCATCGTGGACATGCTTTATATTCTAGCCTGAGGCTGATTGGGCCAGACATGAGTATTTGTGTTTATGCTTGTTTAATGTGGTGGTATTTTGGGGGAAACTCACTAAGATTTGTGCTTACAATTTTGTTTATGGTTTTAGGTTCTTCAGATGATCTGAGTGGCAAGGCAAAGGCGTGACCATGCTCATCCTTGGTTTAGAATAGATTGGATCTTGGGAAACTTTGATTTTCAGATAATGTTTGAGAACACTATTTTTGTAAACATTTTATTAGTAAAAGGATTGTTTTGAAAAAGATTAAATTTGTTGACTTTTTTGGGATGTTACACTCCGAATGGATTGCAAAATGTTGGATCTTCTGCTAACAATCAAGATGTTGCACAACAAGTAATGAAACTGAAGAAAAACGAGAAAAGATGCTTGCGTGAACTCCATGGAGCTCTTTCGCCAGTGATTTACAACTACATTCATAGTTGTAAGACATCAAAAGAGATTTGGAACACACTGAAGGAGAAGTACCAAGGAAGTGAGAAAACAAAGACAAGATCGGTTAAGTAGTGTCTGTTGGAGTTGGGAGAGTTTAAGCAGAAGGAAGGAGAAACCATTGAGCTCTATTACGACCGTCTGAATGAATTCATATACAAATGTAACAGATATGGTGTTACAAGATCTACAATGGAGTTCAATTTTAACTTTCATCATGGGACTTCGCAAAGAATAGCGAAATGCCCGCTTAATGATAAAAACTCAGCAAAGCTTCGACTACTTTTATCTAAATGATATCTATAATGTGTTAAACGCACATGAAAATGAAGTTAATGAGATTACTGAGGAAACAAGGAATAGTTTGGGTGGTCCTTTGGCACTGATGTCAAAGGTTGATGGAAGAGAGGTTGAGAAAGAATCTGCTGAAAAAGAGAGTTCGGAAGATGAATGATTAATCATGAATTCCGTGACGAATCCGTGGCGTTCTATTCGAATAACCATGTGAAGAAGTTCTTTAAAAAACATTTAATACAATGTGGAGAACTAGTGAGGTGAAAGGAAGTTATTCTGGGAAGAATGTGAATGAAGAGAAGAAGGTTGAGAAGAAAGAAGTGAAGAGTGAGGATGCGAAGGATGAGAAAAAGCTTAAAGGAGATTCTGGATGCGACTGCCATTATTGTTATGGAGCGAATCATATGGCAAGTGACGGCATGCTTAGGAAGATGGATGAGAAGAAGAATAGAGTAAAGGATGACGCCTACTATGTACAAAGGCTTAACGAGGTCAGAGCGAAGACTTAGGGAATGTCTCTGGTTGCAAAGGGTATCTATTATGAGGATGGGACGTATCAAATATGGTTGTCAGGATTACATGACGACGAGTTGCGAAAGCTAACTCATGGAGCAATGTTCGCAAGCTTTGAGGAAGAAAATGAGGAGAAGGTCATAGGTAGGTGCTTCATTTCTACCACTGCTCATAAGTCACCCTTGACTTCGTAGGTCATATATCTTTTTCAATCTTTTAATATTACTTCTAGTGCATATGATTCAATTTTATCTAAGTTTGATGAAGCTATTACTTATGTTAATGATTTTCTTATTTATGTTAGTAGTGATGCCAAAAAGTTCAATTCTCAACCACTAGAAACTCAGAAGTGTTTGGAGTCTAAGAAATCTAAGATAGATTAGTTAGATTTGCAATTAACTCATGTAATGTGTGACAGAGATTCTCTCAGAACTGATATCAATAATTCACACAAACAACGAAATATATTGTAATACAGCTAACTGATTGTATGGAAAATTAACTGCCTTGCATCATCCATTTGACGTTAGCAAAGAACAGCATATGAAGCTTTTGCCCTTTTTAGCTTTTGAAAGGGAGAAAATTAATTATATTTCCTATGACTGTGAAAAGAAAATATATGAGTTTGACAAGGTTCCAATAGATTCATATGCATATGGTGTTGTTAGAATTAATGAATGTCTAGATGCGAAAGATCTTGTTGATATTGTAAATGAGACATTAACCAAAAATGAACAAATAAAATTTTTGAAAAGAAGTGAGAATTTGACATCTAACTCTCAAAGCAATTTTGCTAATATTGAAGATGATTCTAATGATATTAATGAAATCGAGGAGGGGGAAGTTGTTGACTGTTCCCAGTTATCTATCATTAATGTCCCTTCAATGGCTAAGGGCAAAGAAATTTGTACTGATTCTTCAGTTAAAGTTGACACTGATAAACCCTCATCTTTGAAAGTTCATGATCTTGACAACATAACTATCGAAGATAGTCAAACAGACAGTGATGATGATGATGATGATGTTCCAAATGAAACAACCATACCCAGGGTTGTTGTCGATCAGGTTTATGGAAAAACTGCAAAGTTTGACAAAGTTATGAAAGAAAAAGGTCCTCATTATCTTGAATCAAATTCGATTGTGTATCCCAACTTCAAATGCATAGATGAAGTTATCTTTCCTAATCAAGTGTTTGTTACATCAGGAAATGGTGATAAAGTTAAACTTGAAATAAGTAAAATTGTTGAAGAAGATAACAAGAGAGCTTCAAAAGAAGGATTTTTCTCAAACTAAAGCACATTTAAAAATAACCTCAACAAGAACTCATTCACTTTTCAAAGACAAAAACCACAAAGAAATTAGGTAGTCAAAACTGAAAAATCAAAAGTTGAAAAACAAGCAAATGATAATGTTTCTTAAAATCAAAATCTAATGTTCAAAGTTTCAAAGAACAAATTGAAAAGATTTCAAAAGAAAATGGGATTTCAATGAAAAAATCTAGAAACAAGGTTTATTGGCAAAACATTGAGTCTCGAAAGAAACAAAATGTTTTGTTAACTAAATCATCTGAAAAGAAAGAGTCTAAACCAGTTCAGACATCTTCTCAGCACAAGCATTTTACTAAGAAAACACCCACTCAAACTCAAAAAGATTTGTCAAAAAGTCAACCACATGATGATTTTTCGAAAGGTAAAACAAAAGTTTCGAAGTTAAATCCAAAACCAAAATTTCAAAAGTCAAATAATGAGAATTTTGTGAAATCTCAACCATCAAGGAATTATGTTTCTAATCAACGTGCAAGGTTTTCACAAAATCATTCTTAATGAAAAGATCTTTGATTTAATGTACCAAGGATTTTTTAATCAATTTCCAAGTCCAAAACAATTTTCAAATGCACCACAAACTTTTCATCAATCCAATGTTGGTTATCAAAAACATTTTCAAAATCAGTTTCAACCACCAGTAAAACCTGTGTTCACAAACCAAAAATTTAAAAGAATAAATGTAAATGAAAAGAGAAATGTGACTTTCAAAGCCAAACAACTAAAATTTCCCAATAATCATTCGAAATAAACATCTAAAGCTTCGTATGTCAAAGGAAAGAGTGATGTGAAAATTTTCAATCACTAGCTGGAAGGAAAAGGAAATTCATTTCAAACTAAGAAATATTCTCAAGAACAAATCAAGGATGATTATGAGAAGTACTTGAATGAATCTTCTAATGGTAGTTCTTCGTCAAAGGAGTCAAATTCTTCTTCTTGACAATGGAGAGTTATTCCACAAGCGAAGGTCAATGAGAAAAGAACTAAGGAGAAAAAGGCTAAAGTCAGTGTTAACTCTAAATCATCGAGTGAGTACATTTTTGTGTCTTTAACTAATGAAGTGGATCTACTTGATAGTTTAAAATACAAAGTTCGTAATTTGGTTTTAGGTTCATCATTTCACCATGTTTCTCAATCTAATCACCTAGGACCCAAAAAGCCTTGGGGATCTAAATTTTCCATTGATTGCAGGTTTTATGTGACGAACAATATGATGAGAAATGGTATATCGATAGTGGTTGCTCTCGTCACATGACTGGAAGGAAGGAAAATTTGAGAGATTGTCGAATCTTGGAAAATGCAGGAGTTGTTAAATTTGGGAAAAACAACAAGTGTCATGTTAGAGGTTATGGGAAAGTTACGAATGGTAAATTTATTGTTAATAGGGTTGCATATGTTGCAGGTCTTCAACACAACTTAAATACTGTTTCACAACTAGTTGTGGGCACTGGTAATCATGTTGTTTTTGATGAAGAAGGAAGTGTGATTTTGAACAAAGAAACAAAAGAAGTTCTTCTCAAGTCTAAACGAAAAGGTGATATGGTTAACCTAGACATCAAATCATTTGTTGGTGTTTCCCTCTGTGTGATTACTTTTGAAAGCTTCATCTGACATTAGTTGGCTCTGGCATCGAAGAATATCTCATCTGAATTTTCGGAATTTAAATAAACTGGTGGTAAATGATCTTGTTCATGGTTTACCTGTCTTAAAATTTGACAATGATACATTATGTGCAGCTTGTGAACAGGGAACGCAGCATAGGCAAGGTCTTCCAATTTCATTGATTCAAAGATTGTTAAACCTTGGAACTTCTTCATATGGACATGTGTGAACCTTCGACTATTGAAACTCTCAACAAGAAGAGGTACATGTTAGTCATTGTTGATGATTTTTCACGGTTTACTTGGGTATATTTTCTACGACTGAAATCAAAAACAACTCAAGCAATGATCGACTATATCAAGCATATTGAAATGAGTTTGAAGAAAAGGTTGGAAAGATCAGAGCGACTATGGGTCGGAGTTCAAGAACAATGTTCTTGATTCATTCTTAACTGACAAAGGAATTTCGGATAAGTTTCCTTCTCCTAACACACCTCAACAAAATGGCATTGTCGAACGGAGGAATAAATCTCTTTGTGAAGAAGCAAGAACAATGCTTACATATGCGAATTTTCCATAGTATCTCTTGGCTGAAGTAGTTTCAACGACTTGTTTTACTCAAAATTGATCATTCATTCATCGTCGATTTAATAAATCCCCATATGAAACCATTAACAATAGGAAACCAAATGTCGAAATTTTCCATGTTTTGGTTGCAGGTGCTTCATTATGAATCTCAAGGATAACATTTCAAAATTTTAGTCCAAGGCTGATGAAGGGATACTTTTGGGATATTCTCACAATTCTATTGCATATAGGGTGTTAAACAAACGAACCAGGAAAATCGAAGAAACTTTTAATCTTACCTTTGATGATTACTATGTCAAAAGGGTCGAAAAATGTTTTGAACAAAAACCAATCATTAATGAATCAAATGATGAATCTCAAAGTCCGATTTCGTTAGATTTTGATAATGATTTAACTTTGGTGTTCCTGATAGAGTTATCGATGCAGAAACTAATGCTGATGTTAATCAAGTACCTGAAGCATCAAAGCACTCTGATGATTTGGCTATCATCTAGGATAATGCTGCTTTGAGTTCATCAACAAATTCTAGAAATGAATAACGAAAGTTTTCCATTATTACCCAATGCTCAAGTGGAGAAGGAGCACTTAAATTCGACCAATGAGGTTGAGGGGGAGCATACTTTCGAGGGGTAGCAAGGTCAAATGAATGTTGATGTTGAGGGGGAGCATCCTGATGTTGATTCAATTGTTGAGGGGGAGCAAATTGGATCTCACATGAATAATTTGACTATAAAAAAAGACATTTTTCACGATACAACTAATCATGTGTCCAATACAGGTGACGGTTCAGAAACGGATGAAACATTCGAAGATGCACCATTAGATTTTCATCCTGCATATCCACCGATTGAAAGATGGACACGAAGTCATCCACAAGAAAAAATTCTTGGGGATCGTCAAGCTGTAGTGTTAACTAGAGCTCAGCTATGTGCGAAGAATGAGGTACTTAATGCTCATCAAGAATTTTGTAGGTTTAATGTGTTTATTTCCAAAATTGAACCAATGTCAGTAAAGATTGCTATGGAAGATCCTGATTGGATTGTTTATGTAACACCCAAAGTTTTAAACGCCAAGAAAGGAAAGAAAGCCCTAATTTTAAGGGTCGACTTGGCGAGTCGAAGGAGGGACTCGGCGAGTCCGAGCGGGATTCGGGTCAAGGTGTAAGTGGCCAACTCGACGAGTCGGCCAAGTGGACTCGGCGAGTCCGGTTTGTGCGAGGAAAACCCTAAATCCGGGACTTTGGGCGCTATTTAAGCTTCTTATTCTCTCCATTAGGGTTCCTTATAGCATCCCTCATTCAGAAAATGAAGCCTAAGCCTCCATTGTTGTGCATCCAAGCTTCCAAGCCATTTTTGTGTGATTTGAAGGAGGAAGAGGGAAGGAATTCAGTGAAGCTTCAAGGATTGGCTTCAGATCTGGAGTTTGTGGAGTCTTTCTGAGGTATTGAAGGTATTAAGTCATTTCCTTCCCTTAGATCTATTTTTGGTTGTGAGTTTTGGGCTTTTTAAGCCATGATTAGCCACCCTTATGGGTTAGAAGCCAGATCTGGAGTTGCTACTTCAAATCCAAGTGTGTTATGGTTGGAGAAGCAAAAAGTATTAGCCCTTGAGTCGATTTTGAAGCCCCTTGGCCTTAAGCCCTAGTTTTTGGCATATTTTGCCTAGATCTCCTTGTCTACACGTAAAGTTTGCAACTCTACGTGAGGAATAGGCTTGGGAAGGGTAGATCTACAGTTTGGAGTCCATGCATGACTCAAAACTCCTCTGCATGTAAAGAGAACTGAAGGGACTCGACGAGTCCTTTGAGTGGACTGGGCGAGTAGCATGAAGTTGTGGAGAAACTCGACGAGTGGGATGAACAACTCGTCGAGTCATATGAAGATTGCCTTGTACTCGGAGAGTCTGTTCTTGGACTTGGCGAGTCAGGTCGCGAAACCCTAAACCCTTCAAGTTGAGACTCGAATCAGTGAGTCGGGTGGAGACTCGGTGAGTTGGACAGGTCAGGACTTAGAAATCGGCAGACTCGGCGAGTCGAGTCGCGAATGGAAGGAATCTGATCATTTTGAACTCTGTAAGTCAGTAGGGTGACTTGGCAAGTAGGGTTGACCTGGAAGGTTGACTTTGACCAGGACTTTGACCTTGACCAGGGTTGACTTGGTTGTCTTTCGGGGGTCAGTTAGACTCAGTGTTGGATTGATATTGGTAGTTCAGGGAGCAAGGGGAGCAGGAGTTCATTTAGTTGCTGGGCAGCAGCTAGTGAGATCATCAGGAAGTTCAATCAGTACAGGTGAGTTTCCCTTTGTGTGAATGGGTCTAAGGCCAGAATGTCGGCCCATGTAGTTATGAGTAGAAGACCCGGGGGTTAGCCCTAGGCACAGTATGCTAGTCTGATTTTCAGGACGAGGTCCAATAATAGCGGGCGGGTGCCCAAGGATTTGTTTATATGATATTTTTATACTTGTTGTCTGTGTGATACATGTATGTGCCTGGTAGGGAGGTAAGTGTGGGCGAGGTCCCGTATCTCACCAATAGCAGAGTGTTGATGGGGTTCCACATCTCAATAGTCGCATAACAGGGGCGAGGCCCAAGTTAGGGAAGGAGTGAGGGTGGGCTAGGCCCGTATCTCACTACCACTAGGAGTGTGGACGGGGTTCCATGACTCATTAGTAGCAGTACATGGGCGAGGCCCAGGATAGGCGAGGCCTTAGGACAGAACCAGTTGTATGTGTTTAGTTATGTGTTGTGATATGTTTATGTGATATTAATTGTTGGCGGGCGAGGACCTATAACAGGCGGTGCCTAAGTAAAACAGATTTGTATCCGAGCAGGGCTCGAAGCCAGGCGGGGCCTGGAGCGGCAGGGCCGTTGTAGCGGGCGAGGCCCAAGGTAGGGGCGAGGCCAAAGATAGCGGGCGTAGCCCAGTATGTGCAGTATGTGGTTATGCATGGTATGTGGTAGGGTGGGGAACTCACTAAGCTTCGTGCTTACGGTTTTCAGTTTTGGTTTCAGGTACTTCCGGTAGCGGAGGGAAGAGCTCGGGGTGATCGCATGGCACACACCATAGATTAGACAATCTGGGAATGTTTACTCTTATAATAAACATGTGTTTTGAAAACTTATACTCATATTATGTTTTGGAATGATGATTTTACTTTAAGTAATGATTTATTAAAAGAAATTTTTGGTCTTAAATTTTGGGTCGTTACAGTTTCTATGCAATCCGAATTGGCTGAATTTGAACGCAACAAGGTTTAGAGGCTTTTTCCGAAACCTCAAGATACTTCGATCATAGGTCTTAAATAGATTTTTAAAAATAAAACTAATAAAGAAGGGAAAATAGTGAGAAATAAGGCTAGGCTAGTTGTAAAAGGTTATTCGCAACAAGAAGGTATCGATTATGAAGAAACCTTTTCGTTTGTTTCAAAACTCGAAATTTTTATGGACTTAAACAAGCACCACATGCCTGGTATGTCACTCTTACTAATTTCTTAAAATCATCAAAATTTAAACAAGGATCAGTTGATCCCACTCTCTTTCCTAAGAAAGTTGGGAATCATCTTATGCTTGTTCAAATTTATGTTGACAACATTATGTTTGGCCTTACTCATCCTAATATGTCGAATGAGTTTGAAAACATGATGAAAAGTCAGTTTGAGATGTGCATGATGGGCGAAATTAACAATTTCTTAAATATTCGACAAAGCAAAGAAGGTATCTTTATCAATCAATAGAAGTACTCTCGAAATCTACTTGACAAGTTTAGGATGACGAATAACTCCAAGTTGTGAGTTCTGATGGTAGTTAGTACAAGACTTGGTCCTTCGTTAAATAAGCCGACTGTTGATCTCACATTGTACTGAAGCATGTGAGGTTCGTTACTATACCTAACATCTAGTCAACCTGATATTTTGTTTGATGTGTGCAATTGTGCTAGGTACCAATCGAATCCCAGGGAACCTCATCTAACAGTTGTCAAGAACATTTTTCATTATTTCAAAGGCATGGTTTCATTAGGATTGTGGTATCCTTTGAAAATATACAAGTATATTTAGATGCAAACTTGGGTGGTTGTCAACTTGATCGTGAAAGCACAAGTGGCGGGTGTCAATTATTGGATGGGAAGCTTGTGAGCTGGCAATAAAAGAAACAAACATGTGTTTTGATTTTCACAGTAGAAGCAGAATATGTTGTTGTTGCAACTTGCACTTCTCAGATTATATGGATTTAAAGTTAGCTTCAAGATTATGCAATAAATATGAAGAAGATTCCATTATATTGCGACTCTCAAAGGGCAATTAAAATCTACCACAACCCAGTGCAACAGTCGAAGACCAAACACATTGCACTTCACTATCACTTCATTAAAGATCATGTTGATGATGGCAACATTGAAGTTTACTTTGTAAAGAAAACATATCAGCTTGCTGACATCTTTACCAAATCATTGGATGAGAAGACATTTCTAAGGATTTTGAAGGGCTTAGGCATGGTTGATGCGATTGTTGTTCTTGGTCTGAATTTGTTATAGAATCAAGTCTTGTCGAAACATTCTTGAATAATCCAGACGTTATTGTTCACGGTTCAATGTTCGGCATGCTTTGTTTTCGAAAGTCATCTAACCGATTGAGACATTGCTTTGTTACTTTAGCAAGTTTACGTTGGTAATTTACACTTTGCATGTCTAGTTTATTTTTCGTAACAAAAACCAAAAAGCAACAATAACATTTTCTTCATTCTTTTTATTTCAATTCAAAAATCAAAAATATTAAAAACATTTTCTTATTGTTGTTATTTTCTTTTTCTTTTAAAGCCAAAAATATTTTTTTGTTTTGTTTTGTTAAATTGTTTTGTGAAGCTTGCTAGTGAAGACCTCTGGTGGTACATGCTTTGTAGCTTTAGGGAAAGGTATAACATCGATACTTTGGGCTAGATAGGTATCCCTAGAGGCATGTTGCAGCATGTTGTCCCAAGCCTCCACGACTCAATGTGTTTCAAAGCCTTAATGGATTTCTCATCACAAGGACTCCTTCCTAATCAGGCTATATGCACATTAGTCACTGAGCTACCTTACTATTCTTAATTGATTTAAGAGTTTCCTGCTTGGTCCAATTATAGCAAAGGTACATTTCGATTCTCAAACAAATCTTTTTCACCCTAAAGCTCTTTCACGATCACACACAATGACACATACCCAAGACATCGCTGGTCAAAACCAACCGAGTTATAGGTATGTAACCAATCTGTGTTTAGGATCTGGATTCATGAGACCGTGATGAAGGTGAAACCCATCATTTAAAAACCTATAAGTAATTGATCGTGAAAATTTGTTCAAGAATTTAACGATACATTTGTTTCAGTACTTCAATTCGATATTCAAAATCATATTCTTTTTTTTAGTGGTCTTGCTAAAATGGTCGTCACCTATAACATTTTTACCCAACAAGATCCATCACTTATTTTTTGGAATATGATTTCTGTTTGAATATCAATTTGATATTTTGTTACTTGATATACTTTCCAAAGCATAATTGTCACTGACTACATTGGTCACACAATTAATTTTGTTTAAAAATTCTCACACTTCTGTTAAGTTGTCACATGTAACAAAATTTGTGCCTACCCACGAAACCTATTAAAAGATGCCCTTCGATACTCCTCTATGAGTATTTGATTATAATTCACAGTAAACCACACAATTGGTTCCACATCTCTCTGTTGGATAAGGTGTCTATGTCCATAACTATTTCTGCTATGTACTTGACCCGACCCGGTATGGTCTATTTGGGTTGCATGGCACCATGCAATTTGATAGACTAAATGAGAGAAATAACACTTGGAGATTATTAATATATTATAAGTTCTAATATATTAATAATATTATTTGATAAGTTTGATCAAGAATTAATTTAAATTAATTAAGTGGTCAAAAGATAACTAATTAAATATATGGGTTGATTATGCAAATCATCTATATCTTGTATAGTGGGCTAAGAGGCTCCATGGATTATCAAGTTGGGTTCCACCCATAGGATGCTCCATGGGAGTTACAAACCTGTGGGTCATGGAAATGAAGAGTCATGACACATTAGGGTTTACATGGTGTAACCCTAGATGTGTCAACACCATATAAGAATCCCATTCTCCACCAAAATCGGCAACACAAAACAAACAAGAGGGCTAGGCCGATTTCAAGAAGTGTGCATTCTCTCAAAAGTCTTTCCAAGAGCATTTGGTGTTGTGTGAAGAATTTGAGGCATCACACTTGGGGTGCTAGGCTCACAAGGTTTCAAGGAACATAAGCAACAAGAAGGTAAGTAATTCTATCTTTCATTCATGTTAAAAATTGTTCCCCATGTATGCTAGATAGGAATATAGCCTTGGAATTCAACTTTGCATGATAATTAGACAAACATAGATCCAAGGTTATTAGGGTTGCATGTACACTTAGGAAGTGTTAGAATGCTCAAAACCCATCAGTGGTATCAGAGCCTAGGCTTGTTTGTTTGTTATTTGTGCTAAAAAGTTGAAAAAACTCAAAAAACTTGTTGTCTGCCTGCTGAACTCGCCGAATCCATAGGGGGGACTCACCAAGTTCACTTGTATCTTCAACCTACTCGTCGAGTAGGTTCATGCACTCGGCGAGTAGGAGCCACATGGTGCAGATTTTCGACTTTAGTTGCTGGAAATGGGCTAGAAACATTACCCTAAACTGTTTTGGTACTTGAAAACTTGTTTTAGATAGTGTAATGTCTTTGCTAATTCATTTACAACAACTAGTTATCAAAATTACAAAGTTTTAAGTGTAATTTTGATTTATGAAAGTGTTCATATTCATGTTCTTGTTCTTATGATGTTTAGATGATCATTGGAATTATTTGTAACCTATGTGGTAGATTAATTCTTGATCATAATGTGTTTTAATGGAGTCCATAAGTTGTCCTCAAGTTATGGAAAACCAAAAGTCACTTGAATTAAAACCATTAAAAGAACACAAGAGTTAGAAAAATGAAGAGTTTTCATTTTTATTACTCTATTAAACTCATAAGTTACAAGAAATGAAAAGTTTTGAAGGTTTACAAAACTTGCCCTCAAGTTTTGTAACAAGTAAAGTCTTGTTAAAACTTTAGTTCCAGCCCTTAGAATTTTAAAAGTTAAAATTCAATCCTTATACTTATATTATTATAATTTAATAATTATATATATATATATGTGTGTGTATATATATATATATATATATATATATATATATATATATATATATATATATATATATATATATATGTATAAGAACAAAGTCGTCTTACCGCTAGTACGCCTCATTCACGAAGCCGGTCTATAAGGTGGGTATAAGGTTGTTGCCTATAAAATGGCAACTTAATGGGTGTCCACTCTCACCCACCGCTTGCTTGACTGGTAGAGGGTTGTTAGCCGAACAGGTAAGACAAGGACTTATAACTTCTCATTAAAAGTATGATGAATATTATAATTTAACTAAATGTTTATTAAATTCCCAATCTTAGTTACTTTAGGAAAAATGTGAATAAGGTGCTAATCCATGAAATTATACTTTACACTTTGTTTAAGTCGTTGGTGGAGCGTGTGTGGTTAACCGGCACACTAACTTGGACTTAACAAGGTACGTAAAGGGTGACTTAAGGTTTATTATAGTATCGGTGGAGCATGTGTGGTTTACCGGCACATCGATTGAGTGATAAACTTTAAGGGTACCAAGTGATTTGCATGGTTACTTCACACCTCATTTTGTGATCCTCGGTATCCCAGTCACAAAACTTGGAGGGCACACTCGAGATTGAAACATGCCTTTGAAAAGTTCATTGAATCTCAAAGAATCTAGGAATTTCTAAGAACCAATCAAAAACCTAATATTTAATATTTCGGTTTTCGTGGTGGAAATTGGTGAATCGTCATTCACCTACCTTTCAAATATGTTATAGCTTGGATTGCGGCATACCTCTTCTAAGTTATAATATATTGTGATTGGATCCTAGCCTTAATATTATATTTGGGTGTTGTATTAAGGACTCTCTTAATATCTAAACTAATCTTGTCCTCTTCCTTCAGATGTCTTCAAACAATGCTGCTTTTGGCTCTAATCCAAATGGCTCCTTTACCCTTATGAACTTGTGTGGGAAAGTCACTTTTGATGGATCCAACTTCAATGAGTGGATCAGAAACATCAGGATGATTACCCGCTACGAGGATAAAGAATATGTCCTTGACAAGGAGCTTAGGGAGATTGATGAGACCACTGCAACTCCTTAGGAGATCGCTGATTTTCAGGCACATGAAAGGGATGCTACGAAAGTGGCATGCATCATGATGGCCACGATGACAGCGGAACTCCAAAAGTCCTATGAGGATTTCTACCCTTATGAAATGCACCAAGATCTAATGGAAAGATACCATCAAACTTCACGACAAGAGAGGTATGAAATTATCTGCTCCATGATAACAACCTTGATGAAGGACGGGGAATCCATCACGAGCCACATGTAGAAAATGCAAAGGTATGTGGATCGATTGTTGAAGCTTAATGTGAACTTCCCTAAGGAGCTTGCAATAGATATCGTTTTGCACTCCTTACCATCGTGCTATGATCAATTCTCCATGACATATCACATGAATCAGGAAGAGGTCACACTCAGCAAACTTCAGGGACTTCTCAAGACCGCTGAAACAAGTCTTAAGGGGAAGTCGGTTGTTAACACTCCTACTCCAAACTCCACTCCAGTTTTGGCAATCGGGAAAAGTCGAGGGAAGAAGAGAAAGAGTTCTTCGAAGGGTACCAAGTCTCGGACCCTTGATGGCTCTTCTTCAAGTGGAACCAAGAAAGGTTTCGTCACTCCTTCTTCTGACCCAAAAGAGGCTGAATGCTTCTATTGCCATGAAAAATCACATTGGAAGCGGAACTGGCCAAAATACCAGCAAGATGTAAAGGATGGGAAAGTTAAACCCAACCATCCAGGTATTTACACTATCATTTCTAATAACTCACCCCATTCTAAATCTTGGGTCCTTGATACCGGTTGTGGTATTCATATTTGTTGTGACTTGCAGGGACTAAGAAGAAGTGAGAATGTGGAGCAAGGAAGAATAAACTTAATCATGGGGAATAGGAAAGTTACACCTGTCACCAAGATTGGAGTTTATACTTTGTCGCTAAGTAGTGGGTTAAATTATGATTTGAATAAATGTTGTTATTCGCCAGAAATGGCAAGAAATATTATTTCCTTTCATGCATTGTATAAACAAGGTTTCACCTTTTCATTTGATAATGAAGTTGGTTCGATTAATGCTTTCTTTAATAATGTTCTTTATTTTTAAGCATTACCTTGTGATGGTGTGTATGAAGTTGTATCTGTTGTAGATAACTTAGGAAATAATGTTTTGTGTATTGATTATCCTAATAATAATAACTTGGATAAAGCATCATTATGGCATTGTCGTCTTGGACATATAAGCAAGAAACGCATAGGCCAACTCCAAAATGATGGAGTCTTGGAGTCGTTTGACCTAAAGTCAAATGATAGTTGCGAATCATGCTTACTTAGAAAAATGACAAACTCACCCTTCACAGGCTCGTGTGAGAGGGGTGAAGGTTTGTTGGACCTTGTACACACGGATGTGTGTGGACCATTCAAACATGCCACAAGGGATGCTAATCGTTATTATTTGACTTTTACTGATGATTACAGTAGATATGGATATGTCTACTTAATCAAGCATAAGTAGAGACTTTCGAAAGGTTTAAGGAATTTAAACAGGAAGTCGAGAATCAATTGGGCAGGAACATTAAGATGCTTCGATCCGATCGTGGTGGTGAGTATCTTAGTTCAGAGTTCCTTGACTATCTAAGGGAATGTGGGATTGTCTCACAATTGACACCTCCCAGGACACCACAGTTGAATGGTGTGGCTGAGAGGCGTAATCGAACCTTATTAGACATGGTTCGTTCCATGATGAGTTGAGCTTCGCTACCAATCTCATTCTGGGGGTATGCATTAGAGACTGCTGCCCATATCCTTAATCTAGTCCATACAAAGAAAGTTGCCAAAACTCCTCACGAGATGTGGACTGGTAAAGTACCCAAACTAGACCACATCAAGATTAGGGGTTTCAAGGCTTTCGTGAGACACGAGACTCATGATAAGCTCGAACCTCGAAGCGAGAGGTGTATTTTCATCGGCTACCCATAGCAATCCTTTGGTTACCTCTTCTACAGACCTAGTGATAATGTGGTCTTTGTAGCAAGAAGAGAAGTCTTTCGAGAAAGAGAGTTTATAAGCCAAGGAGACAGTAGGAGGCAAATTGATCTTGAAAAAATTCATGAGTCAAGTGGTGAAGGAACTTCAAATACTAGCCCTCAACTTGAGGAGGAAACTCCTATTGAGCCAATTGACGAATTTGTACCTCTGAGGCGTTCCATGAGAGTTAGGAGTGCACCTGAGCATTACTATGGTTTCCATATTACTACAGAAGGTGAGACACTTATTAGTGATGGGATACTAGTAGGTCTGGATGACCCTAACAGCTACGAGGAAGTCATGGCAGGCCCTGAGTCTGCTAAATGGAAAGAGGCTATGGATAGCGAGATACAATCCATGTTTGACAATCAAGTTTGGAACTTGGTTAAGAATGTACCAGGTCGTAAGACTGTAGGGTGCAAGTGGATCTTCAAGAAGAAGACCGACATGGATGGTAATGTACACACTTATAAGGCTCGACTGGTCGCAAAGCGCTTCTCTCAAATTCCTGGAGTGGATTATGATGAGACCTTTTCTCCAGTAGCCAAGATTAAGTCTATTAGGGTTATGTTAGCCATAGCTGCATTTCATGACTATGAAATTTGGCAAATGGATGTCAAAACCGCTTTCCTTAATGGAAAGTTGGCTGAAGATGTTTACATGAGTCAACTAGAAGGTTTTGTCAGCAACGAGTACCCTAATAGAGTGTGTAAGCTTGAGAAATCCATTTATGGATTAAATCAAGCACCTCGCAGATGGAATCTTTGCTTTGATGAAAAGGTCAAGGAATTTGGCTTTTCTAGGAGTGAAGATGAATCTTGTGTGTATGTCAAGGCTATTGGAGTATAGTTAGCTTTTTGGTATTGTATGTGGATGACATACTACTCATAGGAGAGTTACCCATCCAGAGTAACGCCAGATTAAGTAAGACACAAAGCCCTAGCACTGAGGATGAGATAGCAGAAATGAGTCGAATACCTTATGCTTCGGTTGTAGGATCGATCATGTATGCTATGACGTGTACTCAACCTGATGTAGCCTTTGCCCTGAGCATGGTTAGCAGGTTTCAGGGGAACCCTGGCAAGGCACAATGGACTGCGGTAAAGAATATCTGCAAGTACCTACGAAGAACTAAGACTGGGTCCTTACCCTCGGTGGGAGTGATGACTTGAGAGTTGTAGGGTATAGTGATGCTAGCTTCCAGATTGATAGGGATAATTTCCGCTCTCAGTCGGGCTGGGCCTTTACCCTAAATGGAGGAGCAATTTCTTGGAAGAGTTCCAAGAAAGAGACAGTGGCCGATTCAACTTGTGAATCAGAGTATATTACAGCAAGCGAGGCGGAAAAGGAGGCGATATGGCTGAAGAACTTCATTGGAGACCTTGGAGTTGTACCATCTATTAAAGAGCCAATGGAAATTTTCTGTGATAGTGAAAGCGTTGTTGCCTTAGCCAAGGAACCAAGCGATCACGGGAGATCCAGAAACATCGACAAAAAATACCATTTTATCAGACATCGAATAGAAGAAGGACTCCTCGTGGCAAAGAGGGTATCATTAGATGAGAACCCAGCAGATCCCCTCACGAAGGGACTGACTCGGGTTAAGCATCTCCAGCATGCTCGGAGCATAGGGCTGAAGGATGACATTAGATTTAGTAGTTAGATAACCTCAAAATTTGTAAAGTGTAATTGACATTAGATGATGAATAAAAGGTGTTTTATTTATGAGTAAAGTGTTGCTATCTCTTGTTGATCGTTTACTATATTTCTTTTGCATGTTTTGACTTCCAGAATAATATTTTTTGGTATAACATATTATTCAAACCTCCACAGTCGGAAGTAGGTATGAATCAAGATTGTCATGATTGGTTGCAGAGGTCTACGGTGTTGGACAAGTCTACAACAATCATGAGTGCTCATAAGTTCTGAGCATTGGACACAACCCACGCTCACTGGAATCACTTCATGGAATTCTATCTCGAGTGATCGTGAGACGGTAATATCATATAAGTCTTCAAACCTAGAGATATGATTTCTTACTTACAAGTTGGTTATGCATTGATTGTACGAAAACGCATTGGTAACTCGATGTCATAAAACGTGCTTTTGTGTATAATTCAACGAGTGGTAGAACAAACATATGAGTCGATGTTTATCTATTCCTTCTTGGATTAGAAGCTGATATCTGGGCCCCTCAATGATTTTGTTTTGACCTATGTACCGGGCCCGGTCAGAACTAAGTTGATGTGTTCAATTAAGTTCTTTGTCAAACAAATCAGAAATCGGGAAACAAACTGCTGGACAATAAGTAACACATTGTTCCATGTATTTGTCCGACTGATATCTAGAACAGAGGATTATATGATCACTTATCTTAAATGGCGTACCATCATCTTCTCAGTTCCGAGAAACCTTGAAGAGAGCTACGATCGCCGATTGGTTCCTAAAGTCATACTTGCAGTAATAGTTATTAGAATTATCCAAGTGGGAGACTGTTGGATAAGGTGTCTAAGTCCATAACTATTTCTGGTATGTACTTGACCCGACTCGGCATGGTTCATTTGGGTTGCATGGCACCATGCAATTGGATAGACTAAATGAGAGAAATAACACTTGGAGATTATTAATATATTATAAGTTCTAATATATTAATAATATTATTTGATTAGTTTGATCAAGAATTAATTTAGAATTAATTAATTGATCAAAAGATAACTAATTAAATATATGGGTTGATTATGTAAATCATCCATATCTTGTATAGTGGGCTAAGAGGCTCCATGGATTATCAAGTTGGGTTCCACCCATTGGATGCTGCATGGGAGTTACAAACCCATGGGTCATGGAAATGAAGAGTCATGACACATTAGGGTTTACATGGTGTAACCCTAGATGTGTCAACACTATATAAGAATCCCATTCTCCACCAAAATCGGCGACACAAAACAAACAAGAGGGCTAGGCCGATTTCAAGAAGTGTGCATTCTCTCAAAAGTCTTTCCAAGAGCATTTGGTGTTGTGTGAAGCATTTGAGCCATCACACTTGGGGTGCTAGGCTCACAAGGTTTCAAGGAACATAAGCAACAACAAGGTAAGTTATTCTATCTTTCATTCAAGTTAAAAATTGTTCCCCATGTATGCTAGATAGGAATATAGCCTTGGAATTCAACTTTGCATGATAATTAGACAAACAAAGATCCAAGGTTATTAGGGTTGCATGTACACTTAGGAAGTGTTAGAATGCTCAAAACCCATTAGTGGTATCAGAGCCTAGGCTTGTTTGTTTGTTATTTGTGCTAAAAAGGAGAAAAAACTCGAAAAACATGTTGTCTGCCTGCTGAACTCGCCGAGTCCATAGGGGGACTCACCAAGTTCACTTGTATCTTCAACCAACTCGTCGAGTAGGTTCATGCACTCGGCGAGTAGGAGCCACATGGTGCAGATTTTCGACTTTAGTTGCTGGAAATGGACTAGAAACATTACCCTAAACTGTTTTCGACTTTAGTTGTAGCATGTTGTCCCAAGCCTCCACGACTCAATGTGTTTCAAAGCCTTAATGGATTTCTCATCACAAGGACTCCTTCCTAATCAGGCTATATGCACATTAGTCACTGAGCTACCTTACTATTCTTAATTGAGTTAAGAGTTTCCTGCTTGGTCCAATTATAGCAAAGGTACATTTCGATTCTCAAACAAATCTTTTTCACCCTAAAGCTCTTTCACGATCACACACAATGACACATACCCAAGACATCGCTGGTCAAAACCAACCGAGTTATAGGTATGTAACCAATCTGTGTTTAGGATCTGGATTCATGAGACCGTGATGAAGGTGAAACCCATCATTTAAAAACCTATAAGTAATTGATCGTGAAAATTTGTTCAAGAATTTAACGATACATTTGTTTCAGTACTTCAATTCGATATTCAAAATCATATTCTTTTTTTTAGTGGTCTTGCTAAAATGGTCGTCACCTATAACATTTTTACCCAACAAGATCCATCACTTATTTTTTGGAATATGATTTCTGTTTGAATATCAATTTGATATTTTGTTACTTGATATACTTTCCAAAGCATAATTGTCACTGACTACATTGGTCACACAATTAATTTTGTTTAAAAATTCTCACACTTCTGTTAAGTTGTCACATGTAACAAAATTTGTGCCTACCCACGAAACCTATTAAAAGATGCCCTTCGATACTCCTCTATGAGTATTTGATTATAATTCACAGTAAACCACACAATTGGTTCCACATCTCTCTGTTGGATAAGGTGTCTAAGTCCATAACTATTTCTGCTATGTACTTGACCCGACCCGGTCTGGTCCATTTGGGTTGCATGGCACCATGCAATTTGATAGACTAAATGAGAGAAATAACACTTGGAGATTATTAATATATTATAAGTTCTAATATATTAATAATATTATTTGATAAGTTTGATCAAGAATTAATTTAAATTAATTAAGTGGTCAAAAGATAACTAATTAAATATATGGGTTGATTATGCAAATCATCTATATCTTGTATAGTGGGCTAAGAGGCTCCATGGATTATCAAGTTGGGTTCCACCCATAAGATGCTCCATGGGAGTTACAAACCCGTGGGTCATGGAAATGAAGAGTCATGACACATTAGGGTTTACATGGTGTAACCCTAGATGTGTCAACACCATATAAGAATCCCATTCTCCACCAAAATCGGCAACACAAAACAAACAAGAGGGCTAGGCCGATTTCAAGAAGTGTGCATTCTCTCAAAAGTCCTTCCAAGAGCATTTGGTGTTGTGTGAAGCATTTGAGGCATCACACTTGGGGTGCTAGGCTCACATGGTTTCAAGGAACATAAGCAACAACAAGGTAAGTTATTCTATCATTCATTCAAGTTAAAAATTCTTCCCCATGTATGCTAGATAGGAATATAGCCTTGGAATTCAACTTTGCATGATAATTAGACAAACATAGATCCAAGGTTATTAGGGTTGCATGTACACTTACAAAGTGTTAAAATGCTCAAAACCCATCACTCTCTTCACATGACCGAAGTGATCTTTGCCCGAGATCTAACTGCTTTTATGTCGATTTATCATTAACATTACCAAACCAACTTTTATTTTTCCTATTTCTTATCTTATTCTTTGGCACACATATGCACTCATGTAATCCTTGAGGTTCTGAGTAATACCAACTCAGGATGATGATTTTTCATGTCTGGCATATGACTTCATTTTTCAATCCAAATGCAAAAGAGATCAACCTCCATGTCGAAGGGTTCATGATGGTTCTCATCCTATTGGGGCAAGTGAACAGAATGATTGATGTGATGTTTTGGTTTACGTATGATTTTCAAGGAAAAAGTGATAATCACTTTTAAGATGTGGCTACTTTTACGACTATTGGTCTGGTTTTCAAGGAGACATGTAGCCTGCATTCAATGGTTAACCACTTCAAATTCAAATTGGGGTTTACATATAAAAGGGTTGAGTCATCTCTTTACAACTTTACACGGTCAAAATTTTCCCAATTTTTTTTTTACTTTTACATTATGTTCTCTCAAAAAGTCTCATACCCTAACAATGGCGACTCCAAATGTGCATGTTGATCTTTCTCCGACCACCAATGACAACACTTCTCAACCATTACTAAAGATTTAAAGCCCTAACTACCAAGTTCAACCAGATGTTTCACAGTATCCTGAAGAATTAAAGATGCTCATTGTTTCTTTGAACAACTCTATTTTGTCTACAACAATGTCGACCTATTTTTCTGTACCAATGACCTGGTTGTCGCTTTCTGGTTCTACTGCGGTCTTTAACAAGACGATCAATGTGGTTAATTTTCAGTTAACCAATGAGAAGAAGTTCAAGCTAACCAAGAAGATGTTTTCACAAATCTTGAATATCCCTAATGTCGAACCTTTCTATGAACTATCGAATGAACAGGTGCTTCACATGTTCAAAGAAATGGGTCATCAAACACTTCTAACAAAGATAAGTGATTTCAAGAAATCTTCTTTGCCTTGCATTTGGAATTTTCCTTTGATGCCTGACGGGTCAAAGCGTTAGCTTGGATAAGGCAAACTTAGAAATTTATGCCATGGTAGTAGGCCTTTACTATGAGTTACAGGTTGATTATCCAACCCATTTGTGGGAAGAATTTGCAAAAAGTATTGGAAACATGAATGTGGTGAATGGAATTTCTTGTGCTCGTTACTGGAGCCTAATTCCAAAGTTTTGCATATGAAAAGGAAGGTAATGATGTTCCTAATGATCAAAACCGGCTGAATTTTCTCTGTATCAATATCCAAAGACGGTGGAGGATAATCTGGATGTGTTTCCATCGATTGCATGTATCCCCGATGCTATGCTTCGAAAGGTTGATCTTGTTCATCCGATTCGTATTGCTTACTTACAAGCAATCAATCCTTCGATTGAGATTGGAGTTCTATTAGCAAAGCGTGATAAAGTCAAAAGGAGCAAACATTCGAAGAAAGATACTAAGGCGAGTACATCGAAGCATGTTACTGAGTCTACACCAAAGAAAGTTTCGAAAGCTCGTGTTTCAAAACCTGGTCCGGTTCCTATTCCAAAAGATGTTTTTCAGCATATGCCTTCTCAAACAACAAATGTTGTTTTGCCTTAGAAGACGGGTGTTCTCAAAAGGTTAAATAAAATGGCTCACGGACCTTGTCAATCTCTAGAACATGGTCTAGTTCATCGTGACATTCCTGATAAGTCTCTTTCATCACCATACGGACTTTTATTTCAAAGGTTAAAAAGATCAAAAATTCGTAATTAAATCGAAAAGGAGTACTTATTCGTGAGATTCCAGCTCCTGTGTCTTCGGATTTCAAGAAAAAAAGGGCTTGTGATTTGGTAAAGAAGATTAAAAAGAATCAAAAGAAGATCGAAGAGTCTATTGATGAAGTTGTGGTGGAAACGGATGTCGAAGAAGATATTACTCCATCTCCGATTCGACATGATGATATGGGCTTACCATCACCAACGAGGGGCTCACTAGTCAATTCGACTATCAAGGTGACTGGTAGTCCTGGTGGCAATGTGGAAACATCTTTTATGGATACAAAAATCAATCAAGGTGATCATGAGAAACAATCCACTCCTAAGCAGACTATTGTCACACCACCCGAAGTTTCAAATGTCGAATCCGTTTCTGAGGAGGTTCGAACTTCGGACATCCCTGCGCACATATCTGATATGAATGCAAATGTCAACATGGGTGATGGAGTGTCGAACAAAGAAGCTCAAGGTAACTCTACCATTATCATTTCTTATTCTTTCGATACATCTACCATTGATAGCACTACTTCTCTACCACCATTTCATTCTTCCATTTCTACTACATCGCCACAATCCACAAATTCACCCACTTTTGAAAATATTATGAATCAACCCATCACTTCTTTATTTCCATCACAATCCATGGAAGGCCCAACATCTATACCAGAAGATGATACCACAGAATATGGTGATTTTATGGGATCTTTTGCTGAAATTCAATTTGATCCAGAAGAGAACATACCAAATCATATGTTAATGTCTGCTAAACAGTTCAATATTCTTAACATGAAGCTTAACTCATTATTGCAAATTCAAGAAGATGTTGGGGGTCGAAATACTATCTCTGGTATCGAATTCTATGTGATGCTTAAAGCTCAGGAGCTTAGACTGCAAGAAGCGATTGATCGTGTGGATCAGAATAATGAGTTAACGATGAAATTTCAATCTTCTTCTTTTTCTAATGCATTAAAGGAGTTGTGAAATGTTGTAATGGAAAGGGATGTGTTATTTATCCAGGATGTGAAGACTATTTGTGAAAATGTTAACAAGAAAATTGAGGAACTAAAGGTAGATATGGTGAATGAGATTCTAGCTCTAGATCACAATTATTCAACTCTTCACACAAAAATGGATATAATTATTGATGTTGTCACCAAAGTAGTTGCCTAGTATAATTCCTTACTCCCCGACGTTGATAACAAAGTTGAGGTTGATGCTCAAAGTTTTGGAAGAATCGAAGAGACGTTGGGTAATCTCAAGGACTTAATTTCCACATTTGGGTCTTCATGATCATCTTTACTCACTCTGAAATCCTTATCTCAAAAATTTATGTCTTTGGAGTTGACAATCAAAGCTGAGATGGCTCCATTTCTCAAGTTCATTAATTTGATGCCATCTGATGCCCCACCTGTTCGCATAGGGGTGCAAGGGGGATAAAAGGATGGTGATGGCATGGGCTCAAAAACTGGTTTGGGAGGAAGTGGTTTACGGAAAGGTGACGGTGATGCAAAAGTAGTTGGAAAGGTTGTGTCGACTCAAATTCCCACTTCATTGCCAAAGACATCATCTACAACTGCTTCAACAACAAACACAACTCGAGGCCCAAAAAAAACCAAAGGCCCATTCAAATTCTTGAGGCCCAACCATAACTCAAGAAGATAATTCATAGCCCAAAGAAACAACCCAACCCAACCCAACTTAAGCCCATTCCAAAAGAGACCAAGTCCAAAACGCCTAAAGACCCACGAACCAGACGAATGCATGGCGTTCATCGGCTGAACTCATGGCGTGCGTCGCTACTCAAACATCGATGCTTCCATCCGGAACATGCTGCACCCTACAGGGGTACACACGGTGTTCCTGACAACTTCCAAATTCTTAATCCAATGGCTTAATCCCTTTAGCCAAATGTCAAAAATCTCATAATATCTCAATATGAGCGACTTAATTCATAAAGTCGAAGGCTTTAAGCCTTTTCATGGCTTAATTCATAGGTCAGTTAGTAATGAAGTCCAATAACCAAAGATGAACTCTAAAGGTCAAAATCACTCTAAAATGTCTTAAAAACTTCATAATACCTTAAGACCTCAATCAAAACTTCCAGATCTTATTCAAAGGGACTTCTTAAGTCATAAAGTTCCCGACTTTATGTCTTAGCATGACTTAGTGGGACCCAAATCAAATCCCTAAGTCCCAAGCTTCACCAAAATACTACCAAATCATGCATGAAAGTTTTATACTCATCAAGATCCAAACTTTATGACTCCATAACCCCAACAAAGACCAAATATGAAGCTCATAGGTTCTAGAGTAACTTCTACTCACAAGAACCACCACAAAGGGATCAAAACCATAACATAATACCACTTACCTAGATAATATGGAAAAAGTCACCAAGCTTGAGACTTTATACCTCCAGAAGATAAATCTAGGTGTACAAGGCATAGATCAAAAATTTGTAAGTCAAGCAATGACTCTTCAAGAAGTTCCTTCTTCCTTCTCAATCACCAAAAACACAGAAAATCACAATGAAGCTCAAGAAACACTCAAATGGAGGCTAGGGTTTCGTTCTTGGGGTTAGAGAGGATGGAGGTTGAAGAAAATGAGGGTTGGAGCTGTGTTAAGGTCTTTAAATAGGGTCCAAGACCAAAAATTAGGGTTTTAGTCTAGCCTAACAACCACACCACGTTACCCTGGGGAATGCAGGGCGTTGCCAAATTCTCCCACGACTAAATTCCCATGTACGCCATGTGTACTACCCTTGTACGCCATGCGTACCCGGTTTTGTCCAAAACCCTTATAACTTCAAATGATCATAACTTTTGCATCCCTTATCCGTTTTTGACGTTCTTTATATCCACAGAAAGGTAAGGAGAGGCCCTACACTTCTATCAATTCACCTTTGCTAAAGAACTCCCCACACAAAAACCCAAAATCTATAAAGGACCAAGTTATCAAATTACGATTATACCCTTAGGCTCCGAAACACAAATGAACACTCGAATCTCTTAATCTATTACTCCCCCCAACCAAAAAGGGCCAACACCCTCCTTCCCAAACACCCTAAGCCTTATGATAATTGGGCCTTGATACCAAATTATGAAACGATTCGAAACTGAGTGTTACAAATCTCCCCTACTTAAATTAGATTTCGTCATCAAAATCATTCCTCATCGTTCCCTACCCCTAATAGCTTGAACAATACAGTTGTATCCCTACACACGCAAACAGCCTTCCTAAAGGCAACCAAACCCAACCTTAGTAGAACTCTCCAAAACAGATGAAGACAAAACCATAATCCCATGCAAAAAACCACTTCTACCTTCTCCGTAACCTGAATCTCAAATTGGTCTAACTCCTCGACAAACTGCCCATACTGAACCACTACTATGCCAAATCCTCATTAAATTCCAGACCAAAAAAACGCTTCTAACCCTTGATTATCTTAATGCTTCCAACGGGAACAAAATCACTGACCATTTATTGCTACAAAAGGCTTATACTTGACAGAAGGCTCAGATAATCATTCGAGTAGAAGACTCATCCCTATAATGGTTAGACTAAGATAAGATTTGCACAATAGGGTCAAATCATTTACACTAAGATTATTCGATCCAAGCTGCAAGTGTCTTACCATGTCTTCCGAATAACAAACGACTCCACACACGAGTCCCAAAATCATTAATACAACCTTGACTTATCTCGATGTCCAATAGCTACTTTCCAAAAACAGTTGGGACCTCCTAGTCCTAACTTGTCTACCAGCTAACTGAAAAACCAAATTTCCACCCAATTGCTGAGTCAAAAGACATACACAGTCGCCCCATGCAACTTCCGAAAGAAAGCCTCATCTGGAAACAATTATCCAAGATATCTCATCACTTATGGCTGCAACTGCTCATATCATCCCAACAAACTTGACGCCACCAAATCCATTGCTAAAAGTGAATGCTAAACAACCAATTATAGCCTTATATCATAACCGGCGTCCAACGACCCACCACTTCCTTATTCCATGCATGTTATGGTCTTTCCACAACCTTACTAACTGACCTACTCTGGTCTAATCCAACTTAAGAAATCCATAACCAATCATGGAATTGCCACGCCGTCACGACTACATAAGGACCGATGAATGCTACGGGCCACCATGCAGTTTTGAAACACTACCACTCCGACTGCATGCCTAGTGAATGATATGGGCCACCCCACAATCTTACGATACTCTCACACCAATTGCCAACCTAATGAACGCTACAGGCCACCCCTCAGTCTTACAACACTCCTACACTATCTGCCAACCTAGTGAGTGCTACGTGTCATCCTGTAGTCTTACAACACTCCTATATATTTGCCAACCTAGTGAATGCTACTGGCCACCTATAGTCTTATAGTACTCCTATCTATCTTCCAACCTAGTGAATGATATGGGCCACCCCGCAGTCTTACAACACTCCTATCTATCTTCCAACCTAGTGAATGCTACGGACCACCCCGCAGTCTTACAACACTTCTATCTTATCATGGCCACTGCCCATGGTCTTACTGATTATCTATCAATCCATCCAAATCTTGCTATCATTACCAGTAAGACACCAATCAATTGTTGGAAACTTCCTGAACTCCTAACTTACACAATCCTCAACCTAAACGGCTGCGTGGGCCGCCTTCCTTCCTGATGGGGTTGTGAAACTCATCGTAGTTTCACACCTGATTCTGCTTCCAAAAACCTGAACGGTTCTCCCCCACTTGGATTCATCTAGCTCTCCTAGCCTACGAAGATTAAAGAATTCCTAATCCATCTTACCCCTTATGATTGAATTGTTGACAACCTGTGCTTACCAATGCTAGTGTTCCATCACTTGCCAAACCCAAAGACCACAAAACACTTGAAGACCATATGAACACTCCCTGAAATCACATAAAAACTGACAACCCCAACTACTTCTACATCCCCCAAATATTGAAATCCTAAATGTTGGTGACAAGAACAAAACCCTAGCAATCGATTAATTCCTTTGGCACTCCCAGTAGCCAACGAAGCTCATACGACTGCCACCACTATCTTCTTGCTAACGCTCATTACCTAGCAGCGGTAGTGATTGAACCCAAAAGTTCTTCCACATACGATTGTCGATCCCACCATATCAAATGTTAAAACCACTTAAACTTGACTATACTTGAGAACTTACATGCTGATCCTGCCTAGATACCTCCCAAACGATACCCCTAGACTAATCCCGATAAAGAACCAGAACAACAACCAAACACATTGAAACCCGCTCAACAAGATACAACCCTTTACTGACCCACTAATGATTCATGCCTTGCAAATGGCATATAATAAGTCTTGATGATACTACCCAAAAAATTAATGGAGAATCTAACTAAGGATAATGCTTACCCAAACCGATAAAAACTTCCAAGCAATATACATACTGATAATAACCAAGGAGAAGCAAAAAGGCAACATACCTACAATATCACATGTTGGAGTCCTGACCTCCCCTTCCTGACACTGCAATACTCGGATCCTCTCTGCTAGGGTTCTTGTCCTGCCCTCACGACCATTAGTGATCCTCATAGTAACCAAAGCAGGTGCACTCACTGATCCTCCTCTCAGCCTCGGATAGTCGGCCTTCTTGTGGCCTAATTGGTTACACTGAAAACATAATGAGCTTGCTCCTTGAGGACAATCTATGCTGACATGACCAATCCTGCTACACTTGTAATAGCACATACCCTTAGAAAGACAAACCCCGTCATGCAGTTTCTCACACGTGCTGCACTTACCCTGACCCTACTGGCCCCTTAATCATTGATCCGAAATCTTGGGTCTCTTCGCGGGACCCTCCACTGTCTGCACCTGATATGGCCTCCTCTTCCCTAGGCGCTCCAAATCGATCTCCCGCTCATGGGCTTTAGAAATCATATCATTTAGGTTATTGCACCCTGATATACTCACAAACTCCCTGATATCATCCCTCAACATATCCTGATACCTTACCTTCTTCATTTCCTCATCCACTTCATACTCTGGGACTAATAATGTCACACCCCAAAACCACAAACGACGGAAACGTTCAGGGGTGGAGGACGTCATGTACAGTATCACAACAGTGTAATATAATAAACAAGCAACAACATCATCCATTGCATTATAAGTAGAGTTTTAATACATGTGTGTTCTTTCTTAATGTACAACAATAAAATGAATAATCAAAATAAGGCGATTCTTGTCTGTGCTCCATCTTCTCGATAACCTAGCCATCTCACCTGTCTAACTGATGACCTGAGAATACAAGTTATTTTGAAAGAGAGTATCAACTTTAAAGCTGGTGAATTCATAAGTATTTAAGGTGTCATTGTCTGGCTTATGAAAATCTATTATGAAGGCCATGTAAACCTTTAATGAAAATGTTGATGTAAGTATGAAAAACCCTAGAAAATCCCTTGCTTTCTATAAGTATGAAATGTAGTCTTCTACCAAGACCCGAATGTTTTGTTATGATAATGTAGTCTTCTACCAAGACCCGAATGTTTTGTTATGATAATGTAGTCTTCTACCAAGACCCGAATGTTTTGTTATGATAATGTAGTCTTCTACCAAGACCCGAATGTTTTGTTATGATAATGTAGTCTTCTACCAAGACCCGAATGTTTCATTATGATAATGTAGTCTTCTACCAAGACCCGAATGTTTTGTTATGATAATGTAGTCTTCTACCAAGACCCGTATGTTTTGTTAGTAAAATGATAGTTTTTCCTTCAATTGTTTAGTACTAAAATACTTAGTCTAACTCATCATTTATGTGAAAGTATCACAAAATAAAGTAAACAGGAAAATGTACTACTGTAAGTTTTGTCACCAGGTACTAGGACTAACAAAACTTCGCGTTAAGCGAAATATGTAACCTAATGAACATCCGAAGATTGTCCAGAACAAGTATTAATGTAAGTGTCATCGCTGGGTACTAGGAGTAACACAACATCGCAATAAGCGAAAAGTATAACCTAATGAACATCCGAAGATTGTCCAATTGTCCTCTGTAGCAGCAGCAGGTGGGGGGAAGGGTTAGTCCCCATTGATCTACCTAATATAAGTAGTAACCTTAGACCTCCGTAGATGGTCATCGACCACTGGTGCTAATCAGTGGGGTTCGGAATGGTAAGTCCCGCCGAGCTATCCCATTGAACTGAGATAGGAAAGATAATTTACACAGTAAGTACTAATAAATCATCCTTGTAGTCCTAAGCACAAGTATCCAGGTAAGTGAATACAGGATAATACACCTATGTAACAGTGTTCCTGTATGATATTCATGTAAGTGTGTTCGTGTAACAGGTAAGTATATGTAAACATATTCATGTATCATGTAATCCTAAGTAAGTGTACTCATGTATCATGTAAGGTATTGGTATAAACTCATGAATGAACTGACTCTTGTGTGATTCCTTGTAATAGGAGTAATGTTTTATATCTTCAAATTATCCCTATAATAATTTACTGAACTATAATTGGTTGATCATGTAGGTTTATACACTCTTACTACTCAAGGGTGTGGGAAGAAAATGAAAGATGTAAACTATAACATCAATACATATATAAGAATATAAGTGTATATGCATAGTTTAGTTCAAGAATGTAAAATGGTTTTGTAATACATCTTATGGGTTTTGAACAATAATTAACAATGACTTGATGTCATTTTTAATATACATTTCAAAGGTAAAACATTTGATAATAATATGTTTTTAAGATTTAAAACCATTTCATGCATCACATTTTGTAGTATGTGAAATCTGTTAAATGACAAACACAGTTATAAAATACATAACAATGATTTAATAACATGTTTGTTTCCACTTGTATTCCCCCCCCCCCTCCCCTTTAAAGCATTTAAAATCATTTAAAACATTGATTAGGGGTATGAACTCACCTGTAGTTGGTGATTGGGATGAACTGAACGGTATAGGATTGCTAGGTGTCAAGCGAGGACTTGTACACACACTACGATCCTAATGAACATATAATCACACATATATGCACTCAATTAGTCTCAAATCACTAATTGATAATGTTAAGACATCCTAGACATAATAAACACTTTATATAAGTGTTTTAAGCCCTAAGGATTGCATCTAAGCTAATGTGGGACTAGGCACTTGTGTTTTAGGGTTCCAAAGGACCCTATATGTGAGTTTACTCCCCATATACCATCACACATGGAGTTTACGGTTGTAAACTCTTGAGTTTACGGCCGTAAACTCCCAACCATGGGGGTTTGGTGTGTTTTGAAGTCCCTAATGATTCCTAGAATTATTCCAACTTGGTGGCTAAGTCCTTGGAAGGGTTTAAGGTCTAGAAACACTCCAATTAGGAGTTTACGGCCCTAAGGCCATTCCCCTTAGAGTTTATGGCCGTAAACTCTAAGTATGGTGTGTTTTTGATGCTTTCAAGTCTCTTGCACATGTGCTATAGGTTCTAGGCTTTTGTTCCAAGCATATGAAGACATTAGGCACACTTTGGTGCCATTCTTTCATGTTTACGGCCCAAGAGCAAAGCCTTGGCTGTAAACTCACTTTGATAAGTGATTTTGATGTGCTTTGGTCCTTAGATTAAGTGGGAAACAATTCCATGTAAAGGTCTAGGGCTTTAGGTGTCTTAATAACACCCTTTAGTCCATTTCTATGGAGTTTACGGCCTAAGATACACTTGGGCCGTGAACTCCCATGTGTTGGTGTTTCTTGATTGTTTTCTTGTCCCTAATACACATAAAAATGAGTCTAAGGCAGTAGCATAACACAAGGGTCGGTCTCGGCTTTGTTTCGGGAGTTTACCTCCCAAGAACACCTTGGGGAGTAAACTCCTAAATCTAATGATTTAGCCTTCTAAATCATGTTATAACTACATATAATGCTTTCTAACACTACTAGAAAGAGGTACTCACGATTTGGAATAAAAACCCGAAGATCCGTGAGAGAGAGAAAATGGCTTTTCTCTAGTTGGAAATGCGAATAATGAATGAATTTGGTTCAGAATTCTATTTATAGTCCTGAGATATTTTTGGCAGAAAATATTTTTATTCCTGAAATGACCTCTAATATAATAGAGTGATGGAACAATGGAGTTGCACTAAACCCTAGTGCATCCACTCTCCTGACATTTCCTGAAGTGTAAACCCTGAATTACTCAAACTTACACGAGGAAGTCTGAAAATTAACTGTGACTGCTATAACTTCTATTGAAGTGATATAGTTTGTACAGAATGGAAATTTCGGATTGTCACAAATAAATCCCTTTCTCAAAACTTGGAAGTGATCTCCTCCGGGCAGGCGCAGATCTCAAAGACTGCTTCTGTCTTTTCAATCCACTGCCTTAGGACCATAACCCCACCAGTTCCATTGAAGTTTCGGGGTTTAGCATTTGTAAAGTCCTTGTAGGTGCATTCCTGGGGTTGGCCATGGCTCTCGCCGTGGTTGGATGGATGTGCACCTGTTCCCGATCCACTAGGGACAGGAGTATTGATGGCTGACACGGCAGCTGCTATTGCTGCCGTGAAGGCTGCTTGGAACATCGAAGTGTCGAAAGGAGGAGGTGGTGGTATTGGTGTTTTGTTATTAGGGTTACGCCTTGGAATTCTACGAGGCGCCATCTTTTGACTATACAATTAAAAGATGACAATACGATAAGAATAAATTGTGACAACTGTCAAATTTCGGTCAAGTCAAAGTCAACTAAAGTCAACAAGTCAAACCGTTTGACTCAATTTGCCCTTGGGTACTAAAATTTACACTATGAAACTTCTACATAACTCTCTATTCTAATGAGAAATCATAAAGTAAAAAGTGCGAACACCTAGATCTCCTTAACCTAAAACTGTGGTATGTGGCGAGCCAAACCGATAAAACAATGTTGCATACTCATCGGGAGTGTGTAAGATTCTTAAACAAGGCTTAACAGGGTTTACGAACCGTGCATTGCGAAGCCGGACACTCACAAATGCCACACTCGAAACCTCTCTCAATCGTTTTCACTCTATCTCTCTCTAAGTATGTGAAACTCCTCCCAAAACTCTCTTTGAATGATAAATCCCTCTAAGTATGTGAAATCTCTCCCAAACCTCTCTAAGTATGAGAAATCTCTCCAAGAATGTCAAATCTCTCCCAAATCTCTCCAAGTATGTGAAATCTCTCTCAAATATCTCTTTGTATGAGAAATCTCTCCAAGAATGTCAAATCTCTCCCAAATCTCTCCAAGTATGTGAAATCTCTCTCAAATATCTCTTTGTATGAGAAATCTCTCCAAGAATGTCAAATCTCTCCCAAATCTCTCCAAGTATGTGAAATCTCTCCCAAATCTCTCTCAAAAGTTCCCGTAACTTTTTAGAATCATTCGGGTCATTCCGACCCTTAACCGGGTCAAAAACGGCTTAAAACCGGGCGAAAACGAGAAAAATAGGCTTTAGGAACCGAAACCAAGAAGAGAGGCCTCTTAGGACCAGAACCGAGCCTCTGTTGGCTGAGGCATGCGAGATCGAGCCTCGGTCTCTGCCCCTCTCGGTCTCTGCTTCTTCTCTCCTCTCTGTTCTCTTCTCTTCTCTCGGTCTCTGTCGCCTTCTCTCGGTCTCGGTCGCCTTCTCTCGGTCGCTTCTTCACTCTCTGTCTCTACCCGCCTCTCGGTCTCTGTCTCTACCCGCCTCTCGGTCTCTGCTCTCTCTTCCCGCCTCTCGGTCTCTGCTCCTTCTCTCCTCTCTGTCTCTTCGCGCCTCTTTGTTCTCTCTTCCCCCCTCTCGGTTCCTGCCCTCTCTCTTCTCCCCTCTCGGTTCCTACTCTCCTTCTTCTTCCCTCTCGTTTTCTACCCTCCCTCCTCTCGGTTTCAGCATCAGAAGGCCGAACCTCGGCCAGAATTCAGAATTTGGTCACTTTTAGCCCATTTTTGATATTTTTAACATTTTAAGCCCGTTTTTCGTGATTTTAAAGCGGGATTTTCTCCAGAAATTATATTTTAACATAATAAACTCTAAATATTCATAATTTAAACATATTTTGATGAAAATCATTATCAAAATAATAAAAATCAAATGGGTGAATTATTAAAGGTGGAGTGTTGACTTTGCCTTATCTAATGTCACAAGCAACCACCCCACACCCACTTTATGACCAGCCATACCTCCCCACCTTACCTAAGTCACTTCAATGTCCCTTACACTCAAATTACACTCATTCCCACGTTTTTAGAGCTGGAACAAACATCCTCTCTCCTCATTTCTCTCATTTGCTCTCATTTCACTAAGTATCAAACACCACTTTTCTCTCAAACTTTTTCCACTCCAATTCCGAGATTCAAGGCTGATTTTCAAGTGTTCTTCCACTCTTAGTAAGTATAATTCATCCTCCTTATGATTATTTCACTTCATTCTACTCAAATCATGGATATCTTACACAAACTCCATCATATTTGCGTTAGAGCTTCGAATCTTCAAGTGATTCTTCAAGTGTTCTTGGGTTGAACACTTCTCTTCTTAAACACTTATCTACTGAAATCACTCAAGGTGAGTTCATACCCCTACATTTTCATGTTTTCTCAAGTTTTCAGGGGGGAATACAAGTTAAAACACCAAGAACATAACTAAAATTTTCTAACAGCCTTCATCAGAAAATTTCAACTCCATTCACGGACTGTTTTGGGCATCTTAAACATTTTTGTTTTTAAAATTGTACAAGGTGTAAATAGTTCAAGTTCTTAGATTTAAAATGGCTACTTGCATATCTCCATACGGTTTTTCTACAATTAATGGTGATTTTTACAAAACTGCCTATCATTTCAAACAACAATCCGGACCAGTCTGTGATTATGGACTTTTTCACCCAAGTTGGAGGTCATTAAAAATCGTGATAAAAATTATGAGTAAACTAGACAAATTTTGTGAACACTCAGAATTTACGGATCTAGTTTTTGACTTCGTATGATGTTTCTATGATTTTTCCAAAAAGGGCAGAATGGCTAAATTTAGCAAACAGCATGTAAATATCATAACACTTTGTATTATGTTGAGCAAAGTGTATAATCCTAAGTTCTAATTATTGAATGTGTTTCCTTGTTAGTTTGTCATCATGAATTGAAACTAAGTCATTCATAATAAATATTGATTATTCATTTTAGAACACGTATATTAAACTATAAAAGTATAGTTTAATAAATTCATAACACTAATACATTTCCATAAAAGAGTTCATACATATTACATACATTTTAGATAACCTATAATAGGTATAGTTTATGATACATCACTCAACACACTCATACAGAAAGAGTACATTCATACAGAAAAGATTTATATTCACACACATTTCACGTAAACTTGTTATCCTATATTGTGAGACTCTTTCTCTCTCTCCCCCCCCCCCCCCCCGTACGTCCGAGTGCGGGATATAATTCCTGGTAGTTATAATCAGAATCTCCTTGAGGGAGAACGTGATACTTGTATATAGATCTATATTGGGTTTGGCACCCCACACCTTGCTGCTAGCTACAGTGGGACCTGCAGGTCTACAGGTGACAAATGTCATTTCAGTTTTCGCGACGCCTGAGAACATCGTGGCAGGTTCACATAGTCATAGTATGATTATAGCGACTCACATAGGATATAACAATCCATAAGTTTACGGGATTTTATTTTTAAAACCTAAATGACTTTTATGTCGATTTAAAATCACTTTTTATCTCTATGAGTACATATTTTACTGTACACTTTTGGTTTTGGTAGTTACGACTACACATCATTTGAAACCACATTTATACCTTTAAGTATGGTCAATACTTGTTATTACTCGGTCCTCTAATTTAGGACTACATATATATATATATATATATATATATATATATATATATATATATATATATATATATATATATATATATAATGTATTAACAAACATGAGAACATACATAAATTTCATTTAGTTCAAACGCGTCCATGTCCATTTAAATACATAACATTTTCTATTAATAAGAAAGGTTACTTATACATTTTGGGTCTTCAGTCATAAGACTACATTACACAGATTATAAAGAAAATATCGGATTTTCTGGATACATATTCTAACGCTTTTACAAGGAAAACGATTTACTTCTCTAACGAAATCTCTTATGAACTCACCAACCTTTGTGTTGACACTTTTCAAAACTACTTGTATTCTCAGGAATTCAGTGAAAACATGAAATCAACAACGTTTTGAGGATGGGACGATAAATCGTCAAACAGTTCATTTTGTATCATAATGTAATTGATGTGAATCATGTATACATGTGCTTTGATGTAACGTTTTCAATTATATTTGTGTTGGTTGTATTTACTTTGAGCACTATTATACTCATTCTTGTGATACTCTACATGAAGTCCTCCACCCCCGGACGTTTCCGCCATCCTTGGTTTGGGGGTGTGACAGATTGGTATCAGAGCATTGTTTATAGTGAACTCAGTATATCAAACCACATAAGATATTCAAACTATAAATGCATTGGGACTAAGTCTCTGATTTAAAGTTTCAAAACAACTATACTTTTAGAAATAAATAGTTTCTTATTAAAGGTAGACATGCATACATACATATTAAGGTCAGCACCACTCTAGAATAAAACAAAAGTAATGATTGTAGAATATCACAAGTAAGCTCGGGGATGTATGGTCAGTCTTGGGAATGGCATAGCCTGATCAACTATGCTGGTCCGAGGAGTGATTAGCACATGCCCAAGAATAGTTGTGATATGGAAACAAGTCTAAAACTTACCAACACTACCACAATGAGAACATTAGAGCAGAACATGAGTTTAAAATACTATAAGAGTATTTTGTAATATCATAACTTATATGAAAACTAAATAGATCCTTATTAATAGGTCTATAGTCCCTAAGTGGATACTTTAAGGTTATATATAACTTAGAAATTATAGACTTAGAATTTGTGGTCATTACTTTACTTCCTTTTCCTTGTTTGGATGTGGACCTAGAGTGGGATCACTTATTCAAAGGTCTATCGTATCTTGTTATATGTAATTAGTATGCACTATGTCATTATAAAAGTAACTAATAAGGATCACCCCCTATAAGTAATTGAGAATAGAGTTAGACACATAGTACTTATCTCCTCCACTCCAATTCTCGCAAATACAGCATAGCAAAATCCTACTTGCCGGACGACCCTTACTTTCCTAATCCGAACTCGAGGAATGGTGAATGGTTATGAGAAGAATCATAAGCGGGACCGGAGGTAATCAATCCTCCATGCATAGCAAGGGTTCCGCGAACCGTTTCGACTATATCGAACCTGTACCCCTTTGGACAATCGTGATCGAGGGTTGAACGTCGACAACAATGACAACAACCACCATGTGGAGACCAACGAGGGTGCTATGACCTCAACCATGGGGGACGGATGGACAAAGCCCTCCCAGCAAGGACCCGGCGGATCGCGATCATCGGGGGTTAAAACAGGAAGACTACAATCTGAGTTCAGAAAACTGCGCACTACTATAGACCCCACCATCTCATGTACCGGTGACTCAGAATTATACTACTATTCCCGAGACCAACTCTCTTTTTAGGACCTTATCGCCACTCGTGAAGAGGAAAGAGAGTAAAAGGGTAGGACACACAACATTCAAAGAAAGGATGATTGTAGCCAAGCGTTGATTGGCAAAGCTACAAAGCTACATCGACCTTGCCTCAGGTATCACAAGGGATGGATCATCGTAAGTAGAGTTCATACCGCTCACCAGACCCGGTAAATTAGCTTTATAAGTATGCGCTGGTGCTACTCTATTGTAAGTAAAATCACGACACTACAAATTAAGTGGTCATACTAATCGAGAAATCTATCTACTATCAAAACCCGCCCATGCACAAATGTAAAGAAGACTTGCATCGAGGTCGAAATTTTCACTAAAATCATGATTACTAAAGTCATATTAACAAGATGGGCTTAGGATGTTCCTAACAGACTCGAAGGACTATCTAGCCTTAATTATATAACTAAGCATACATCAATAGGTCGTGATAAGGACCTAGCTTGGGTCAAGTATAAGGTTTCGCTTGGATACAGAGCTACTAAAATACATGAGTTTATTATACAAAGAATCTCGTTATAAATTGTTTTCAGAACACCCTAAACAACCGAACTTTGATACAAATCGATATGAGATAAACTTAGTTAGAAAACTCGCGACATATAGCCATTCTAAAAACTCATTATCGTCTCACCTTTAAACATTTGTTGAGAAGTTTCGTCTTCATAGACCTATGGAGTGCGAACGTTCCAGCACTAATGCACCGGATCCCATCAAAATTCCTCAGCCAAGTGTGTTCGGACAAACATGATTCTAAGAGGAGTAAAGCTTAACGTTCGTATGAAACCTACTCCTACCTACTACCATAACTCCATCTCGGGAGCGTTAGCAGAAACACTAAGAATAGTACAGTAATGTGCAAAAATTTATATGCGTAAATATAAATTGTAAGGATGCACTTAAGACAATCATTTCCACTAACGAAGTCGTTTTTCGTCATGAAACAGAACTATGTCTTCACCAAGAGGCAACAAACCCACTAGCAAGGCGCCAACACTGCAGATAGATGCTGCTACTTTTCAGGCTGCAGTCACGGCAGCCGTGGCAGTCGTCATGGCGCAATTCAATACTAACAACGTCAGCAAGGGTGGAAGCGGTACTAACAATACAAATTATGGTAACAATCAGGGACACCAATGGGTACCTACCAATAAAAATACCTCAGGCTACGAACCTACGAACAAGAAGAGAAAGTTTTAGGACATGAAAGAGCGCCACCAATCTAAAGGATACACTAAAAGACAACAACCTAGGGCCGCCCCTACCATTACAACAGCAGTCATGACACATGCCTCGACACTAGCCACGCAGTCTGCCACCCAAATGTATGCCAGACCATATGAGGGATCACTCCCAAAGTGCAACAAATGTGGCTTTCATCACCATGGGGCTTTCCGGGAGATGCACTGTAAAAACTGCAACAGGAAAGGGCATACCGTCCGTTTCTGTAGGGCCTCGGCCCATCACCTCCCTTCAATCACCTGCACCAAGGTAGGCCCAGTATGCTACCTATGTGGTGAAACGGGACACTTCAAGAGAGAATGTCCAACTGAGAAGAACAACGAAGGAACAGGAGGAATGTGATGAACACACCAACAGGAGCAGCAAGGGAACCATGTTAGGACTTTTGTAATGTTCCCAACGACAAAACGTTTAAGTACTATATGTTTGTAATGAATTTGGTACGCTTCTAAAGTAAACCTTCCTTCTAAAAAGTAGCTAAAATATTTTCTCTCTCATACAAATCAAACCAAAGACATTCATATGTGACCTTAGGAGCATTACTTGTAAGTTGTGATGACCTTGTCCATACATCGGGGTTAATTTAGAATCAAAATACTAAAGTCTTGAAACAGATAATTCCATCCTGACTCCGATTCCATGTCTAGTATTAGGGGTTGAGTGGGGTCACCCACTCGACGATTACACGATATCAATTTACATACGACGATCATATACCGCTCGATCATGAGGAGACCTGTCAGGAATCATGATATCAAGAATCATTACTGGCTATTGAAAAACACACCCACTACTAGTGCTAGACACTGTGGTATGAATCTTCTGCAATAATCATAACATTTAACAAAACGGAACACGCAGAAAAGAAATACAGGATACTCTATCACTCTAGTGATCTCTTCCTTCGAATACAACTTATCTCATGTTATCTAAAAAGATATTGTTGTCGTTATCCAATTTTGATTGATATAGCCCTCGTTTTCCCGATTTAACGACTACAAAAGGGCCCTTCGCCAAACCCCCCGAATATCGAAACTATCGTCTCTCATAAACATCCAGCACGGACCTTTGGGTCATCTCTCGCTGTGGAACTCCAAAACACGAACCAGAGGAGTGTCATACTTCCCGAAGCCTTATCACATGTATTTACAGGAGACCTTCGGGATTGTCACGCATGTATCAGACAAGATTCAAGCATAGAAGCTTGGGACAGATATGGTACGAGTCCTGCCATGAGCTTCGGGCTAAGGTTGCCCAGAAGGACGAGTAAATGTCCTACCATTCAAAAAGTCCTAGTCGCGTGAACCAAACCCACATACTTCCTACCGAGCTACAAGAGCTGTCAGGGAAAACCTGTCGAACTACTCAACAATGAAATTGAAGAACCAAGCTTCTCACCCTGAAAAGCTCCAGTCTTATTCTTCAAATTAGAAATACAAATTGCTCATAGTTCCATCGATTTCAGAGGCCCCGATAACATCTCCAATAGAAACCTTTACTATCTGCCTTGCATAGACGAATAGGCCGACCAACCGCAAGGAATGAGGTACCCTTCAGGATTTGGACCTGAAATCAGAATATCACCAGTCACGAGTATTGAAGAAGGATGTCCGAGAACAATCCTCCAATTTCGATGCAGACGCTGAAAGTTCGTAGTGATAACCCTCGGTTAGGACCAAGCCCACTCGTAGGATTCATGAACATAATAAATAGGATATGCCATTCTTGCTAGGATCAGTTCATCATCGTCATTACACATGACTTACTTATCTACCCTCGTGGTAAGAAGGAAACCAAGGAGAGCAGCTACAACAAACCACATAAGCAATATGATCAGAGAAGTATTACCCAAAGTTCTCTAGATACGAGTTTTGGAATTGAGGAGTTCAATTCTCAAGACACATCGTTATCAAGGTGGAAATTCATAAGGACCCTTTCAATTGATCAAAATCGTTGAGAAACAGTCAGCACCGAAGGCGTTAGCAGAAACACGCCAAGATTCTGGGTCTCGCTAACCTACCGTCTTAATTCCTTTGGAACTTCTCGAAAAATACGAACCCCCCTCCCAACTTTGACCCCAAAGGGAGCAACCCTTGACGGGAAGAGAAGCAAGAAGAAGAAACCTTTAGAACTCTATTATAACCGACCAAATTCCTCTAGAAACACTCACTCTGGGAAGGCTTGTACGCTTCGGAAAGCGTGGAAAGCCAATACCCCAAATAATTGTGTCTTTCGAGATTCTTGTCAGAATCAGCCCTGTAACTCGCTAGTTCAATCTACTCCCACGAGCTTAGTAAAGTACACTCTACCCAACACGTCCCAAATTTACAAGAAGTATCTATCCAACGAGACTCTTGCAATTCCCCTCGACGAGATCGAGTTCCACAAGAGCCTCACCTTCTTGGAAGAACCATGGTGACCATGGATCGAGGTCAAGCGGATGAAACAACGCGACTTCCCATTAGTGAAAGTTCGTTGGAATACTAACCAAGGACCTAGAGTCACATGGGAGCACGTGAGTCAGTCAATTAGGAAGTATCCTCACTTCTCGGCTTGATTATTCAGGCCTACTCCTTGCCTAAATTCAAATTTCGGGACGAAATTCCCTCTAACGGGAGGATGATGTGACAACTGTCAAATTTCGGTCAAGTCAAAGTCAACTAAATTCAACAAGTCAAACTGTTTGACTCAATTTGCCCTTGGGTACTAAAATTTACACTATGAAACTTCTACATAACTCTCTATTCTAATGAGAAATCATAAAGTAAAAAGTGCGAACACCTAGATCTCCTTAACCTAAAATTATGGTACGTGGCGAGCCAAACCGATAAAACAATGTTGCATACTCATCGGGAGTGTGTAAGATTCTTAAACAAGGCTTAACAGGGTTTACGAACCGTGCATTGCGAAGCCGGACACTCACAAATGCCACACTCGAAACCTCTCTCAATCGTTTTCACTCTATCTCTCTCTATTTGAAATCTCTCTAAGTATGTGAAACTCCTCCCAAAACTCTCTTTGAATGAGAAATCCCTCTAAGTATGTGAAATCTCTTCCAAACCTCTCTAAGTATGAGAAATCTCTCCAAGAATGTCAAATCTCTCCCAAATCTCTCCAAGTATGTGAAATCTCTCTCAAATATCTCTTTGTATGAGAAATCTCTCCAAGAATGTCAAATCTCTCCCAAATCTCTCCAAGTATGTGAAATCTCTCTCAAATATCTCTTTGTATGAGAAATCTCTCCAAGAATGTCAAATCTCTCCCAAATCTCTCCAAGTATGTGAAATCTCTCCCAAATCTCTCTCAAAAGTTCCCGTAACTTTTTAGAATCATTCGAGTCATTCCGACCCTTAACCGGGTCAAAAACGGCTTAAAACCGGACGAAAACGAGAAAAATAGGCTTTAGGAACCGAAACCAAGAAGAGAGGCCTCTTAGGACCAGAACCGAGCCTCTGTTGGCTGAGGCATGCGAGACCGAGCCTCGGTCTCTGCTCCTTCTCTCCTCTCTGTTCTCTTCTCTTCTCTCGGTCTCTGTCGCCTTCTCTCGGTCGCTTCTTCACTCTCTGTCTCTACCCGCCTCTCGGTCTCTGTCTCTACCCGCCTCTCGGTCTTTGCTCTCTCTTCCCGCCTCTCGGTCTCTGCTCTCTCTTCCCTCCTCTCGGTCTCTGCTCCTTCTCTCCTCTCTGTCTCTTCGCGCCTCTCTGTTCTCTCCTCCCCCCTCTCGGTTCCTGCCCTCTCTCTTCTCCCCTCTCGGTTCCTACTCTCCTTCTTCTTCCCTCTCGGTTTCTACCCTCCCTCCTCTCGGTTTCAGCATCAGAAGGCCGAACCTCGGCCAGAATTCGGAATTTGGTCACTTTTAGCCCATTTTTGATATTTTTAACATTTTAAGCCTGTTTTTCGTGATTTTAAAGCGGTATTTTCTCCAGAAATTATATTTTAACATAATAAACTCTAAATATTCATAATTTAAACATATTTTGATGAAAATCATTATCAAAATAATAAAAATCAAATGGGTGAATTATTAAAGGTGGAGTGTTGACTTTGCCTTATCTAATGTCACAAGCAACCACCCCACACCCACTTTATGACCAGCCATACCTCCCCACCTTACCTAAGTCACTTCAATGTCCCTTACACTCAAATTACACTCATTCCTACGTTTTTAGAGCTGGAACAAACATCCTCTCTCCTCATTTCTCTCATTTGCTCTCATTTCACTAAGTATCAAACACCACTTTTCTCTCAAACTTTTTCCACTCCAATTCCGAGATTCAAGGCTGATTTTCAAGTGTTCTTCCACTCTTAGTAAGTATAATTCATCCTCCTTATGACTATTTCACTTCATTCTACTCAAATCATGGATATCTTACACAAACTCCATCATATTTGCGTTAGAGCTTCGAATCTTCAAGTGATTCTTCAAGTGTTCTTGGGTTGAACACTTCTCTTCTTCAACACTTATCTACTGAAATCACTCAAGGTGAGTTCATACCCCTACATTTTCATGTTTTCTCAAGTTTTCAGGGGGGGAATACAAGTTAAAACACCAAGAACATAACTAAAATGTTCTAACAGCCTTCATCAGAAAATTTCAACTCCATTCACGGACTGTTTTGGGCATCTTAAACATTTTTTTTTTAAAACTGTACAAGGTGTAAATAGTTCAAGTTCTTAGCTTTAAAATGGCTACTTGCACATCTCCATACGGTTTTTCTACAATTTATGGTGATTTTTACAAAACTGCCTATCATTTCAAACAACAATCCGGACCAGTCTGTGATTATGGACTTTTCACCCAAGTTGGAGGTCATTAAAAATCGTGATAAAAATTATGAGTAAACTAGACACATTTTGTGAACTCTCAGAATTTACGGATCTAGTTTTCGACTTCGTATGATTTTTCTATGATTTTTCCAAAAAGGGCAGAATGGCTAAAGTTAGCCAACAGCATGTAAATATCATAACACTTTGTATTATGTTGAGCAAAGTGTATAATCCTAAGTTCTAATTATTGAATGTGTTTCCTTGTTAGTTTGTCATCATGAACTGAAACTAAGTCATTCATAATAAATATTGATTATTCATTTTAGAACACGTATATTAAACTATAAAAGTATAGTTTAATAAATTCATAACACTAATACATTTCCATAAAAGAGTTCATACATATTACATACATTTTAGATAAACTATAATAGGTATAGTTTATGATACATCACTCAACACACTCGTACAGAAAGAGTACATTCATACAGAAAAGATTTATATTCACACACATTTCACGTAAACTTGTTATCCTATATTGTGAGACTCTCTCTCTCTCTCTCTCTCTCTCTCTCTCCCCGTACGTCCGAGTGCGGGATATAATTCCTGGTAGTTATAATCAGAATCTCCTTGAGGGAGAACGTGATACTTGTATATAGATCTATATTGGGTTTGGCACCCCACACCTTGCTGCTAGCTACAGTGGGACCTGCAGGTCTACGGGTGACAAATGTCATTTTAGTTTTCGCGATGCCTGAGAACGTCGTGGCAGGTTCACATAGTCATAGTATGATTATAGCGACTCACATAGGATATAACAATCCATAAGTTTACGGGATTTTATTTTTTAAACCTAAATAAGTTTTATGTCAATTTAAAATCACTTTTTATCTCTATGAGTACATATTTTACTGTACACTTTTGGTTTTGGTAGTTACGACTACACATCATTTGAAACCACATTTATACCTTTAAGTATGGTCAATACTTGTTATTACTCGGTCCTCTAATTTAGGACTACATATATATAATGTATTAACAAACATGAGAACATACAGAAATTTCATTTAGTTCAAACGCATCCATGTCCATTTAAATACATAACATTTTCTATTAATAAGAAAGGTTACTTATACATTTTGGGTCTTCAGTCATAAGACTACATTACACAGATTATAAAGAAAATATCGGATTTTCTGGATACATATTCTAACGCTTTTACAAGGAAAACGATTTACTTCTCTAACGAAATCTCTTATGAACTCACCAACCTTTGTGTTGGCACTTTTCAAAACTACTTGTATTCTCAGGAATTCAGTGAATACAGGAAATCAACAACGTTTTGAGGATGGGACGATAAATCGTCAAACAGTTCATTTTATATCATAATGTAATTGATGTGAATCATGTATACATGTGCTTTGATGTAACGTTTTCAATTATATTTGTGTTGGTTGTATTTACTTTGAGCACTATTATACTCATTGTTGTGATACTCTACATGAAGTCCTCCACCCCCGGACATTTCCGCCATCCTTGGTTTGGGGGTGTGACATAAATGAATAAGGAGAGTGAGTCATGGACTAACTCTCCATAGTCCAACAGCACAATTTAATGACACGTTTGAATTAGGATCTAGTATCGAATGGTGAAATCATTTCTATAATAATGTCCATACGATTTGGTATTTGTCAAAAATACTGGAATTATAGATGTATCGTGTTCTGGAAAAAGTGTCCTAGGAGTAGGCCTTACATCAACCATTGATTGGAAAGTTTTGATAGGAAAACGACTTAATCAAGACCTAACGACTTAATCAAGACCTAAGAGATCCAAGATTTACAACGATAGTAAATTAGACCAGAGTTTTACATAAACTAGGTTATATCTGAAGGAGGAGTCGATGAAATTCTATCGGTGACGAGAACTACTAGAAAAGTATTCAGTTGAGTGATCATTCGAAGGGATTGGGTGATAATTCTCTGGCTCCTCTCCGAGCCATCCAAAATTGTTGTGATTAGGGTAGTACGAGTTGTCGTGGGGATGGAATCCAACCATGATATCTATGCGAGATAAGGGATATAAGAAATAACTAAATAGATGAACTAACTAAGATAATTATAAGTTGACCTTTATCAGTTGCTTCAATACTAGTTTAGTGCATACCAGTTATATGTAGTTAAGATAGGATAGACCTTCGAATAAGTGACCCTAACCCTAAGCCCCCAACCTAACGAGGACAGGACATAAGGCAAAGATTCACAGATTCTAAGTCTATGACATCCTAGTACATATAACCTTAGTGTATCCACTAAGAAACTATTGACATATTAATAAAGATCTATTTAGGTCTCAAATAAGTAATTACAGTAAGACCAAATACCCCCATGGTATTTCTTTGTGGTTGTGTTGGTAAGTTTTTAGAGTTGTTGCCACATCACAACCATTCTTGGGCACATGCTAATCACTCCTCGGACCAGCATAGTTGATCAGGCTATGCCACTCCCAAGACTGACCATACATCCCCAAGCTTACTTGTGATATTCAACAATCTTAATTTTTTTGTTCTTCTCATTGCGACATTGATTTTAGTATGAATGCATGCACGTATACTTACTTAAATATTTTATCATTCAAAAGTATAAACTCTTAGCTAGAGTGTTTTAATCCCAATGTATTTATAGTTAGTATATCTTTTATGGGTTGATATACTATAAACAATGCTCTAACTCTTAGCGACATTGATTTTAGTATGAATGCATGCACGGCGGAAACGTTCTGGGGCGGAGGACGTCATGTACAGTATCACAACAATGCAAAGTAGTAAACAAGCAACAACATCATCCATTGCATTATTAGTATAATTTTACTTACAAGTGTATTCTTTCATAGTAATAACAACATAATGAATACTCAAAATAAAAGACATGTCTTGACTGCTCCGTCTTCTCTAAACCTTGCATTGGTACCTGTCTATTTGTGACCTGAGAATACAAGTTATTTTGAAAGCGAGTATCAGCTTTAAAGCTGGTGAATTCATAAGTATTTAATGTCGTTATCCAAATAAGTATAAATGAAAAGTCTTATAAGTAAAAGTGTAAACGTTTGAATTTCCTAGAAAATCCCATATTTCCTATTAGTATAAAAAGGTAGTCTTTTACCAAGACTTGAATGTTTTGAAAGTAACAAAGATGGTTTTTCCCTTGCATGACTACTATTAACAATATATATAGTCTACCTCATCGTTTATGTGAATGTGTCACAAAATAAAAGTAATAGGGAAAATATAGCCATGTAAGTATTATCCTTTTGTATTAGAATAAACCCGACATCGCGACATCACGCAACAGGGTGTAGGAATGGTTAGTCCCATAAAGGTACCCTAGTATAAGTATTAACCGTAGGCATCTATAGATTTTCATTACCTCTGTTGCCAACAGTTGGGCGTCGGAATGGTTAGTCCCGTCTAGTATCCTTTTGTACTAGGATAGACAGAACTAATCTACACGTATAATATGTAATAGTATCTCATCATATAGTATGTAGGTACAAGTATCCATGTAAGTGTATCCAAGTAATGTATCTCTTCATTTAGCATTTAGTATAGACACATGTATGAACTGACTCTAGTGTAATTCCTCGTAATAGGAATAGCAAGTAGTATCTCCTAACTATACCTATAATAGTTACTAGCAATGTACAAGTATCAACGAAGGTACTGAACTGACTGAGGAAAACTTTTATTTCTACATATGTATATATGATATATAACTAATATTTAGAGGACATTCGGACGGATAACCGATACCCCATAGCCACATCCCAACGAGGAAAAGGAAATAGAGTGAGTGAGCCTTCCTAAGTCCTTTAAACATTACTTATATAACTATACATATATTGGCATGCATTTGATAATATATAAAAGCATAAAAGGAGTATTGTAACACCTGTGAAAAAGATTAATATCTAAGAAAAGATCGACTTGATGTCAATTTATAAAACAGTTTGAAAGTATTTTGTTTGAATAAAAAGTTTAAGTATAAAGAAAACCTTTGTTTGAAATACATTTGTAACAGAGTTTGAAAAGAAACATATAGTGTATAAAGCAGTTTGATAAAGATTTTTAAACATATAAATCGTTTAAGGAAAACATTTGAAGAAATTTGTTTGGTAAAACAGCTAACGTATAGTAAATCCATTTGCATGTTAGTTAGTAACCACATGCGATTGATATAATAACTAGCATGATTCAACTTGTATTCCCCCTCCCCCCTGGATAAAGCATTTAAAAACATTTAGAAACATTTAAAATGTTAATTCAAGGGGTATGAACTCACCTGTAGTCAGCGGATCAGAAGGAAGTGTTAGACAAGTGCTTGGTGTCAAGTGAAGACTTAGACACACGCAATGATCCTAATTACATATGAAGACATATGTATATAAACAATTAGTGATTATACCACTAATTAAACATGTATAAACATCCTATTGCAACTAAAACACTTTGGTCAAGTGCTAGGAGGCTATCGGGTTGCAACAAGGGAGTGCAAGGCCTCATACGGGAGTTTATGGTCCAATGACCATGTTTGCTAGAGTTTACGGCCCAAGGGAGTTTACTCCTAGCGGTAAACTCTCAATTGGTCACCAAAAGGGTCTTAAAACTCTAAGGGCTTAAATGGTTAAGTGCTCGAAAGCTTTAAACAAGTGTTTGGGTGGGTTGAAGGTCCTAAAATGACCTTGTATGGTGTTTACGGTCCTAGGACCACTTCCCCATGATTTTACGGCCGTAAACTCATGGTAAGAAGTACCATTTCGTGAATTTTGGTCCTTAGGTCAATGGTGTAAGGTTCTATGTCACTAACCAAGGCTTACTAAGGTGTTAGGGTGTCATTTACACCCTTAAAAGGGGTTTACGGCCCAAGAACATGTCTTGTCCCTAAACTCCTTGAATCCCATGATTTCTTATGTTTTCTAATCTATAAATATGATAAACCTAGTGTACCATGAGTTGGATCAAGAGTACTTACGATCTAGGATCTTGAATGGTCGGTTTTGGCCAAGAACACTAGTGTGTGTTCTTGGTGAAACTTGAAGATGTACAAAATGGAATGATTTCATGGATGAAATCATCTAAGATTACTAGATCATGCAAGATATCAACTAGTTAAGACAATAAGCTTACGAGTTTTGAAGATTAGGGACAAAGATCGGGATGATACTTGAGAGGATTTGGGCCAAATGGAAGGAAGGAATGAACAAATAACCACCTCTTCATCATATAAGCAAGAGTTTACGGCCTACATGGAGTTTACGGTTGTAAACTCCCATGTGTTGGCCGTGAACTCCTTGCAGGGGTGTTTAAGGTCATTTCCTTGAGCTGTAACTTCAGCCGATAAACCCCAATACTTATTCCTCAAGTGTACAAGCCTCTGAACACTCAAATACACTCCTAATTGTGCTAAAAGATAGCATAAATGAGTTTGACTTTTAATTAAGTGTTAGACTGTACTGGATGGAAATTTTCGGGTTGTCACAGCCTCCACCTGAGTGCTCATCCCTAATTGAAATACAATCATGCAAATAATCAGAATTTACTCAACAATTCTCATCCCATAATCAGAACCTACTCAAGAATTCTCATCCCACATGCTTCCTAGATTCTCCAAGACTCTCCCAATTCGAGTATGCATCCTATACTTTCAGTAATACAAGCCTAATACTACCTTCCACACATATCTATATTTTCCTCAAGAATCATCCTGAATACTCTAAGTCACCCTCTCAACCGATGCACCTTTATATCGCTAAATAGCGCCACTAAACCCACTGAAACATTTCCTAGGCTCTCCTAGGTCCCCAACCTCACCATGCCCTCAGCTGCTGAAAGTCTCTCAACGACGTCAACTAATTACCTCATAAATATAGTCACATGTAACAGAGATCAAATAATCCTTCGAGTAAAAGACTTTACCCTAGAACGGTCAGACTCAGACAAGAGCTATGCAATAGGGTTCGATCTATCACTATGAGATTATCTAACTTATCCCACATGTAACTTAGCAAATTCACTTAGTAGTTGATTCACATCACTAAGAGTCCCACAAAGCACAAAGAAAGCAATATTCGAGCAACATAAACTGTAACCAGCATACACTAATCAAGCCATTCTACCTACTTATCTGAAAACCATACCAGCATACAATTCTAAAATCTCATATCATCAGGCATATAAAGGCATCTCTCCTATCATAACACCCTGAGCAGATCCTTAGCCCTAATCTAGCATGAAATTCTCATAATCATATCATATATCATAATATACATGTATTGGTATTCTAGGAACCACTTACTTTAGTTCGGCCTATTGCATGCATCACACCCATTTCTTTAATTAGAAACCCTTTTAATAAAACATTTATTTTATGAACATTTTCCCAAACCCTCAGTTTGAGTCCAGGCATACCCGAGAGTATGTCTGAATCTCTCAAACCAAGGCTCTGATACCAATTTGCAACATTCGAAAATATGAAAGTAAAAATTTCATTTTTAAAACAACCAAAACACCCATTTAACATTAATAAAATGCTTAGAGGTGTTTCATATTAAAACAATTATCATGTACAATCATAAAATCTCAAGGTTGTGGAAATATGGGTGTATGCGCTGCAATCAAGCTGGGCCCTTCCCTTTCAAACCGAAAGTACCTAAAACCATAAACAACAAATGTAAGCAAAAAGCTTAGTGAGTTCCCCAAAATACCACATACCATACATAACATACGAGCCATACATATCATACATATCAAACATGCGATAGGAGATGCTATGTGCCGACTATAGTCTTGACATTATGCCACAAGTCGTATCATGGTCTTTCCTTGCCTGGCCGGGGACCAAAACCCTGAGTCCTACAGACAAGTGACAAGAGCCACCTCTTGGTCTTCCATACGAGTATCAAAAATACAACTAGCATACAATCTACAACTAACTATCTACTTAACTTCTTGGGTTCAAACCCTATTCTTTTATAGAGTTTTGCCATGAGCCACCTCCGGGTCTTTCACATCAATGCCAAGGGCCACCCCTTGGTCTTCCTATAACATAAACCAAATGGGTTGGTATTGGTGCCTTTGACCCATAGTACAGTGAGGAGACTCACCTCAGTCCGCTACTAATCAGATAACACTCGACTGCCGAACCAGAAATTCCACGCTAACAACAAATAAATCCCAATTAATAATTATGCGATAATCCATTAAACGTTGTCTCAAATAGATATTTGATAGCCCAATGAAACAACCCAGCCCAACTGAAGCCCATTCCAAAAGAGTCCAAGTCCAAACATCCCAAAAACCCACTAACTAAAGGAATGCATGACATTCATCGGCTAAACACATGGTGTTCGTCGTTGCTCAAACATTGGGGCTCCCAGTTGAAACACACTGTGCCCCACAGGGGTACACACGAGTTTCCGACAACTTCCAACTTCTTAATCCAATGGCTTAATCCCTTAATCCAAATGTCTAAAATCTCATAATAGCTCAATATAAGCTACTTAATTCATAAAGTCGAAGGCTTTAATCCTTTGCATGGCTTAATGAAGCCTAATCACCAAAGATGAACTTAAAATCACTCCAAAATGTCTTAAAAACTTTTTAATACTTAAGACCTCAATCCAAACTTCTAGATCTGATTTAAAGGGACTTCTTAAGCCATAATGTTCCTGACTTTATGAATTAGCATGACTTAATGAGACCCAAATCAAAACCCTAAATCCCAAGATTCACCAAAAGACTACCAAATCATGCATGGAAGGTTTATACTCATCAAAATCCAAACTTTATGACTTCATAAACCCAACAAAGACCAAATATGAAGCTCAGAGGTTCTAGAGTAACTTCTACTCACAAGAACCACTAGAAAGGGACCAAAACCATAAAAAAAAAAAATATCACTTAGCTAGATCTATATGAAAGAGTTATCAATGTTGAGACTTTATACCTCCAGAAGACAGATCTAAGTGTATAAGGTGTGGATCCAAAAGCTCTAAGTCAAGCAATGACTCTTTAAGAAGTTCCTTCTCCTTCTCAAGCACCAAAAACACAAAAATTCACAATGAAGCTCAAGAAACACTCAAATTGAGGCTAGGGTTTCGTTCTTAGGGTTATAGAGGATGGAGGCTGAAGAAAATGTGGGTTGGAGGTGAGTTAAGGTCTTTAAATAGGGTCCAAGACCCCAAACTAGGGTTTTAATCTGGCCTGACGAACGCACTGCATTCCTTTGGGGAATGCAGGATGTTCCCAAATACTCCAACATCCAAATTCCCATGTACGCCATGCGTACCACCCTTGTACGCCATGTGTACCCGGTTTTGTCCAAAACCCTTCTAATTTCAAATGATCATAATTTTTGCACCCTGTATCCGTTTTTGACGTTCTTTATATCTACGAAAAGGTAACGAGAAGCCCTACACTTCTATCAACTCACCTTTGACAAAGAACTTCCTAAAAAGAAACCTAAAATTCATAAAGGACCGAGTTATCAAATTACGACTACACCATTGGGCTCTGAAACACAAGCGAACACTCGGATCACTTAATCTATAAATCCACACATCTAAACAGGGCCAACACCCTCCTTCCCTAAGGTCGTAAGCCTTATGATAATCAGGCCCCGATCTCGAATTATGAAACGATTTAAAACCGAGTGTTACAAAATGGCATCAATTCTTATGGGATAAACTCTCTCATTCCTCTTCTATACTTTGAAGATATGGATTCTCTCATTGGAGGAATTGAAGAACGAGAATATGGCATCGCTGACAGTCTTGAATTTGGAGTTGTTTAAGGACTCAAAGATATAGAAGAGAAGCACTTTTTCAGGCTAAGCCAGAAGCATTGTTGCTCTAATCGCTTCTTGATAGCATCATGAACATTGCTCTAGACTCTCATGAAGCGGTTGCAACTAAGTTGGAAATTATGAAGCAAGTTAAATGGATTTTTGTTGTCAGAAGATTCTTCTAAAGGACAATTGATTTCATGAACAACTATCAAGATATCTAAAGCATAAGTTAGGGGATTGATGCACCTAAAAGTGACCCTCTGCAGAAGTGTATCAATAGATGATGACCGAAGTGTTGTGTTATCCGAAGTAAAGTGTCATTCGAAGAAGAACATCAGAGGAAGTTGACTTTAGTGTTTTGTCTTTTGTATAAGCAATTATTAACTGTCAGTTCGTAAAGATGTTCGGTCATCAACTACTTCAGTAGATCTTAACTATATATTGTGTTAGATGTTATTTATGAGATTATCATTTTTGCATGTCTATAAAAGACGAACCGGGATAAGATTCTTCTTACACCTTTCATCGTCATTCTTTAAAATATTCACTAAAATGTAAGATTGCTCTTTGTTTATCATGTTTATCTATTTACACATTTGGTCTTTCATTATCATTCTATATATTAGTTGTCAAGTTTATATCTTTCGCAACTACTTTATCATTAATTATGATTTATCCTAGTTTATAACATAGTCTTTTTCCACTTTGTCATAGCTACAAATTAGAACGTTCTGATGGATGACAAATCATGATAATGCTAGCTTGAATACATACATTACACCAAATGCACCACACAATAATTTTAAGATATAATGTGCCCAAATATATGAAGATTATAAATAAATTTATACTTATAAAATAAAGGGCTAAAGATGTAATAGATGTAATATCGAAATATTAACAAATTATATTTATTATAATTAATGTTTTAAAAACCGGATTTTTGGTTGAACCGGTCTGGTGACCGATTTCCGGTTCAACCGGTTCATCATCGAATCGACCAAGAATTTTTCTACATTTGGCGGTAGTGTGCATCGGCCTTCGAGTTGTATAAATTCCGAAACTATTCAATTTTCTTTAGAACGATACAACCCGGTTTTTGAAGAAACTGTCCAGTTGGATTCGGTTTAGAAATTGACATAAAATTGATCATTATTAAATCATTCTCGTATCTGGTTCTCGATCCAACCACTTCGGTTCGATCTGTCGGTTTGAACCGATTTTTAAAACACTTATAATAATAATCGTAACATAGATTTATGAAGTAGCCACCAAATTGTTACGAAAGATGTGAGACCACGCAAAAATAAATTAAAATATAATATAAACATTATCTATGTGGTATACCAATATAAAAGAAATATAATTCTTATATATATTAAAGTTGGACCATTATTAAGAATAGTAAATTAGGTAGTCTTTTGTTTAATATAATTTCAGGATTTATTTTAGGGAAATCTCCAATAAAGTCTTAAAATTTTGGCCCGGTTTACGTTTTAGTCCTAAACTAATTTTTGTTTACGAAAAAGTCTTAAAAACCGGCAAAAGTATGCATTTTGACCCCTTTTGACCGGTTGGAACCGACAACAAATTAATTTGGGACTATTTCATAAACTAACCAAAAATATTGGGACTATTTCAGAAAATGATCTAAAATATTAGGATTTTTTCTGCAAAAAAAATATTAGGACTTTTCTGCTAACAAAAACCTTATTATTATTATTATTATTATTATTATTATTATTATTATTATTATTATTATTATTATTATTATTATAAACAAGTATACTAATTTTTAAATTCATTATTATTAATATTTTTAATAATACATATAAATACACTTAAATAAAAATATATTAAAGAAATTATTTAAAGGTGAAGGTGGTGGTGATGGTAATGCTTTAAGCATTGAAATCACTGCTTGTATGTCCTCACTTTGTATATGATCATTTTACATTTTTTATTATTGTTTTCAATTCAAAATATTAACACTTAACAATTTAAAAGAAGTTGCATATTTGTAAAATTATGTATAAATAGTTTAAGATAAAAGGATTTCTCACTTTGTATATAAAATTTCTTAAGGTAGAATGATTTCTTTTCAAATCCAACAGATCCACAATAAATATTTACATTGCTGGCCCATATCAAAATTTGAAAATATTAATTAAAATATCTTATTTAATAGAAAGGAATATGATTTATTTTGCTTTATCACACTATATCTGCTATGTTTCCAAAAAAAACACAAGGATAAAGTAATGAAAAAAAGCAACACACATGTTGGTAATTCAAATATACTTACACACAAGACACACACGCATATCACATGCTCACTATTTGTAAACAATTTGAAAAATCAGTAGATTCTTAAATTGTTAAATGTTAATATTCTGAATTAAAAACAATAATAACAAATGTGAAATGACCATATACAAAGTTAGAATATACAAACAGACATTCATGATTTCAAAGCTTAAAGCATTACCATCCGCTCAACCTTCACCTTTATAAAATGTCTTTAATATTTTTTTAATTTAAATGTATTTATATGTATTATTAATAATATTAATAATAACAAATTTAAAAATTAGTATACTTATTATATTTTTAATATAATAATAATAAAGTTTTTGTTTTGCAGAAAAACCCTAATATTTTTTGTTTTTGCAAAAAGTCCCAATATTTTGGATCAATTTATGAAAGAGTCCTAAATTAATTTGTTACCGGTTCCAACCAATCAAAAATGGTCAAAATACAAACTTTTGCCGGTTTTTGGGATTTTTTCGTAAACAAAAATTAGTTTAGAACTAAAACATAAACCGAGCTAAAATTTTAGGACATTATTGGAGATTTCCCTTTATTTTATAGTCAATTAAATAAGTATTAAATGGATTATTAAAAAATATTAAAAGATTATTTAAAAAAGTAATAATAATGGAAAGATATGTTGACAAGCAAAATAGTCAGAGAAAATTGTAAATGCATAGTCAATTGACTCTATAATAGATGTGCCATTACCAACAAGTTGAAATCCAGCATCATGTCTAGCCCAATGGTCAAATATATCCTTGGTTCAAAGGTCAAAGATCAATGGTCATCCTTCTCTCACTATCTTTAAAAAACCTCAATTTTTATTATAAAATTAAATTCAATATTGGTATAAATATATATTACTAATGTAGACTATGACTAAAATATCTATTCAATACATTTTATTTCAAGATTTTTGTAGCTATTTAAGAACTATAAGTGTTTATTTAATTATTCTATGTTCAGCATCAACAATGGAACTCTCTTTTATTATTTTCATTGGTCTTACCACTCTCCTCTTCTTTCTTTTCAAGTTTGCCACTCGTCGAAAACCCAAGAGAAAACTCCTTCCTGAACCATGGGGACTTCCTATCATAGGACACATGCATCATTTAATTGGTACACATCTTTGTTTCAATCTCTATTTTCTTATATAGGAATCAAACATGTTTCATTTGCAGTGTTTAAATCCTAAGTGATCACCACTAGATCATCTTGATGGTTTTGTTTTGATCTCTACATATAAATATGCTTTTAATTAATTGCATCCATACATGGATAACGCATGTATTTTGTATTTTTGTTTACTTATAACTAAACAAATATACATCTATTGACAAACGTATATAGGTACTTTGCCACATCATGGTCTTACAAACTTAGCCAAGAAGTACGGATCTTTTATGCATCTACAACTTGGTGAGATCTCCACAATCGTGGTGTCCTCCCCGAAATTGGCCAAGGAGGTTTTGACAAACTATGACTTAACATTTGCAGATAGACCCAAAAATTTAACTGCTGAGGTTGTCGTATATCATAGCACAGATATCGTCTTTTCTCCGTATGGTGAATACTGGAGACAGTTACGTAAGCTTTGCACCATAGAGCTTTTGAGTGCCAAGAAAGTGAAGTCGTTTCATTCTCTTCGTGAGGAGGAGTGTTGGAATCTTGTTCAAGACATTCGATCATCTTGGTCAGGGAGACCTATCGATCTTTCCCATAGAATTTTCAGCAGGATCGCATTAATAGTAAGTAGGGCTGCATTTGGTGAAGGACTAAAGGACCCAATAGTGTTTTCAGATTTGATGAGGAAGACATTAACAGAAATGGGAGGTTTTGATGTGGCTGATATCTTTCCTTCCAAAAAATTTATTCATCATCTTTCAGGCAAACGGGCTAGGTTAGCCAAGATACACAAAGCAGTTGACGATATAGTTAACAAAGTATTTTCTGAAACCCTAAAAAAACAGTGCAACACATCCCATGAAAGCTTTCTTGATATTTTGCTAAGAGTCAAAGATAGCACTGAGTTTCCTTTGACGATTGATAATATAAAAGCAGTCCTTTTGGTAAGTTTTCATATACCAATATATATATATATATATATATATATATATATATATATATATATATATATATATATATATATATATATATATATATATATATATATATATATATATATATATATAAGTCTTTGTTATTGTATTACAAACATAATGGTTTAATAATGATATAATACAGGATGTGTTTGCAGCTGGAGCGGACACCTCAGCAGCGACACTTGAATGGGCACTTTCAGAAGTGATAAAAAGTCCCAGAGTAATGGAGAAACTACAAACCGAACTAAGGAAATTGTTAAATGGAAAAAGAAAGGATCCTAGAGGAAGACATCCGAGACCTCGACTACTTAAACCAAGTAATCAAAGAAACATTGAGGTTGCACCCTCCAGGGCCTTTGCTTATGGCAAGAGAGTCTAGGGAATCATGTGTTTTTGCAGGGTACGATATACCCAAAAAGACCAGACTTATAATCAATGCCTTTGCAATAAATAGGGACCCAGAATACTGGAAAGATCCTGAATGTTTTATACCTGAGAGGTTTGAAAACAACCCCACTAATATGGTTGGTGCAGAGTATGAGTATCTCCCATTTGGAGCTGGGAGAAGAATGTGCCCTGGAGTAAGCCTAGGTTTAGCCAATGTTCGGCTCCCTCTTGCTAATATACTTTATCACTTCAACTGGAAACTTCCCAATGGAGAAAAGAATGAAGATCTAGACATGTCCGAGTGTTTTGGCGCTGCTGTTCATAGAAAGTATGGATTGGTTTTGGTACCAATCAGCGGTTAGTACCATTGTTAATGAGTATCTATGAATCTCTAAGATCAAGAAATGTGCATGAACAATAAAAGACCATTATGATTGTATATAATATAACTATTTTGTATTTGGGTCATTTCACATCTATAATTATTTTCCAAGGTCACTACAATAACATATTTTCTTTGATAAAATGGTTCCTAGTTCCATATCATAAACTAAATTTTTATTTATGTTTCATAATTTTAATTTGTAATATATATATATATATATATATATATATATATATATATATATATATATATATATATATATATATATATATATATATATATAAGTAATTTATAAAATTTATATATTAGGACAATTCACTACTAGAAAACATGGTGTTTTCCTACAAAAATAGCCACAACAAATTTTCGTAGCTAATTAGCTACGGAATTACTACGGATCAGCTACATAATGGGATGTCCTAGTTTAGTAACGAAATAGTTACGGAATCGCTTCGGAATAGCTACGGAAGTGGATCCGTAGCTATTTCATAGCTAATTAGCTACGGAATAGCTACAGATGCGAATTCGTAGCTATTCCGTAGCTAATTAGCTACGAAATTGCTACATATACAAATTCGTAGCAATTCCGTAGCTAATTAGCTACGAAATGGCTACGGAATACATACGGATACTAATTACCTACAGATTAGCTAAGTAGCTACGGATTAACTACGGATTTTTCTTATTTTCATTTTTTCGGGCACCAAACGTCGTTTTTTTCGCTTCGTTTTTTTCACACCTCTACTATACATGCTTATCTTTATTTTCACCAACACGTAGCTATTAATATCGTTCATAAAGTTGTGTGCCCTTCGGGATCAAGTACTCGTTTCACAGTATAACATTGTAATGCATATACTTTTCATCAACTTGTGATGAATTATGTTTTTATATGTATATTTATACACATGAATGAGTTATGGTATATGTGTACGTGTATATGTGTATGTATATGTGTTTGTGAGATGTATGTGAACGTATTCATATGCATTATAGTGTTAAACAACTAAATGAGTAATGGATCTCGTATGTGCACACAACTTTATGAATGATAGTAATAGCTATAAGTTGGTGAAAATATAGATAATCATTTATAATAAAGGTGTGAAAAAAAATGGAGAGAAAAAAACAAAGTTTGGTGCCCGAAAAATCAAAAATAAGAAAAATCCGTTGCTAATTAGCTACGGATGTTTCTTATTTTCGATTTTTTGAGCACCAAACATCGTTTTTTTCACTTTGTTTTTTTCACACCCCTACTATACATTATTATCTATATTTTCACCAACTTGTAGCTATTAATATCGTTCATAAAGTTGTGTGCCCCTTCGGGATCAAGTACTCGTTTCATTGTTTAACATTGTAATGTTTATACTTTTCACCAACTTGTGATGGATTATGTTTGTATATGTATATTTATATACATGAATGAGTTCTGGTATATGTGTACATGTATATGTGTATGTATACGTGTTTGTGAGATGTATGTGCACGTATTCATAAACATTATAGTGTTAAACCATTAAACGAACAATGGATCATGTATGTGCACACGACTTTATCAATGATATTAATAGATATAAGTTGGTGGAAATATAGATAATCGTATATAATAGAGGTGTGAAAAAAACGACGTTTGGTGCCCGAAAAATCGAAAATAAGAAAAATCAGTAGCTAATTAGCTACGGAATTCTAACGGAATGCATACTCCGTAGCTAATCCGTAGGTAATTACCTACGGATTAGCTACGGAGTATGCATTCCGTTAGAATTCCGTAGCTAATCCGTAGCTAATTAGCTACGGATTAACTACGGATTTTTCTTATTTTTGACTTTTCTAGCACCAGACGTCGTTTTTTTCGTTGCGTTTTTTTCACACCTCTATTATATATGATTATCTATATTTTCACCAACTTATAGCTATTGATATCATTCATAAAGTCATGTGCACACACGGGATCCATTACTTGTTTTTTGGTTTAACACTATAATTCATTGCTCATCGTTTAATGTTGTAATGCTTACATATACATGTACACACACATACATATACACAAGCATACACATACATACTTATACAAATATACATATTTCCCATAATTATCATATTTTTTTCATTATTTAATTTATACATTAAACGTATATTATTTTAATTGTTTGTTTGTGTGTTAACCAAATTTTTAATTATTTTTTAATATTATTATTATTGAAAAAAATAATAATAATAGTGAAAAAAAAGTTTTAAGACTTGAATTTTGAAAATAAAATAATAATAATAATAATAATAATAATAATAATAAGCACACACATAAGTACAATCATTAAAAAAAAAAAAAATTAAGACTTGAATATTAATAATAATAATAATAATAACAAAGTCGTGAAAAACATTGTTTTTCAAAAATAATTATTAGGTACGATTTTTTTTTAAGTTTTCAAAACAAATATTTATAGTTTTAATTAAGGTTGTTATGATCTTAACGATCTCATCTAAGTATATGTTATTTGTATTGTTTATGGATAAGATCAATAATAATAATAATAATAATAATAATAATAATAATAATAATAATAATAATAATAATAATCCAAAAATGAAAGTGTATAAAATTAATAGGAGGCTAACTTAGCAAGGATGTGGTATGCTCGGCTGGATGGTAATTGTGTTGGTTAGGTATGCAGGAGACTTGAGTTCGATTCTTATCACACCCTGTTTTTCTTTATTTTTCCAGAAACAAAATAAAATCAATTGGAGTCTAAACAATTAAGGAAGTGGCATGCCTGGCCGATTGGTAAGATTATTGTTTAATACTTGTGACGCTCAAGTTCGATTCCTGCTGCAACATTTTATTTTTGGCCGGTGTCCCTAATTTATATACCCCTTTTCTATCTTCCCCCTTCTCGCATCGCAACTTACAAGAACCAAAAAATAAAACACACTACTGGTGGTCGAGGCACTCTTCCCCCTGGTGGCAGCGCCCCTTCCTCCTCCTTCACTTTTCCGATGTCGACGGCACTGCCACTGCCGGTGCTTCTTCTTGCTGCATTTTCCCGTCACCGAGCCAAAGGTAAACCCTAGTTTTTTTCTTTTTTGTTTCTTTTTAAAAATTACTTTGTTTTAGGTGTAATTTTGTTGAATGTGAGCTAGTAAGGTTGATTTTTTTTGTTGAATATGAGGTTTTAGGTTGATTTTTTTGTTAAATGTGATGTTTTAGGTTGATTTTGGTGTTTAAGATTTGTTAAAATTACTCCATCAATGTTGGCTTTTTTTGGCTTCATCCTTATACAAACACAAGAGATTTGTTTATGTATATCATTTGATGATCATTATCTAACGTCAAAAAAGCCAAAAATGCATAAAAGCCCATTTGACATACAAATATCAAATCCAATTGATTTTCTTTTTTCTTATAGTTTTCTCTTGGTAAATTAATATAAATGATCGTTTATTAAAAAGAAAGCAAAATATAACTTATATAAATTTTATGTAATTTTCAGAATTGAAGAAATTCAAAAAGAAATAGAATTTGGTATTTAGATAATAAGTTGACGTAAGTAGGAGTTGATATTTAATTTATTAATTAAAAGAAAACTAAATACGAAGAAAGTTAAATTAGATTTATGGTGCGTTTAACTCTGAATGGTAACAAGCAAAACACAAACATGTATGTGTATCGATGATGAATCTAAAAGAAAAAGCTAAGAAACATATACAAAGAGACAAAGAAAGGGTATTTTAGTAATATTATATGAAAGTTTGATTTTTAAATAATGTTTTTAATATTAAATTGAATTAATCATAATTGAAATACAAGTTTGGATATAAATGTTAATTTTATAGATTTAAAAGGATATATACATAATTTAAACATTTACAAGGATATTATAGTAATATTAGATGTTTACAAGGATATATATGAATTTTATCCTATAAAAAATGTTAATTTAATTTGTTAAATTTGTTAAAAATGTTAGTTAAATGTTTATATATGGATTTTTAGTTAATTTAAAATGCATATCATGATATTGATCATTTGTTGAAATGTTATGTATCGTTAGTCATACATATTAGATTAAATGGGATGTTACACTATTATATTGAAATGTTAGGATTCTAATTAACATTTTTAAATGGAAATGTAGTTTTAGATCAAAATGTTGTCTAATAGAGAATGGATGTACACGAAGAGACTTGATAGTCGTCGTTTGTTTAATCCGCAATGGCTACATTATGTCAATTTGTTTTTGGATTTTGTTAAGTGTATTGCTATAATTATAAACTAAAATGCATTGTTACAATAAACTAAAATACATTGCTATTATTGTTTAAGTATTGAATTGTGTCACCATTTTTTAGGTTGACAGGTTGCGTGCGTAAGTTTCTGTCATGGAACAACAACAAATGAATGAACAAATAGAGATGGTTATGAGGATGATAAATATGTCTGGAAATCAACCCCGTGGTCCCCCCGATAATCCACCCGAGGACAATTGATAAGTATTTTGGAACAATTGAATTTGTAAACACTTGTATTGTTTGCTTGTTTTGTTATGCTTAATTTGTGTGGTACTTGAGACATTTGTATGGTATTTAAAACAATGGAATTGAATGTGTCAAAGTTGGTATTAGGGACATTTTTTGGTGTATTTTGGACAAATTGAATTGATATGGTATTTGACAAAAAATGGAAATTTTTAAATTTTTAAATTTTTTTTTTTTGATAAAATAAAATTAGCTACGGACTAGCTACGGAAATCCGTCGCTAAATAGGTCCATAGGTATTTCGTAGGAAGAAAGTCAATTTTAGTCAAACTTGAGTTATGTCGTTAATCCGTAGGAAATCCGTAGTTAAACAGTTCCGTAGCTATTCCGTAGGAAAATACTTGCGTGGGTAATCCGTAGGAAATCCGTAGCCATGTTATTCCGTAGGAACATACACTCGTTGGCAATCCGTAGGTATTCCGTAGCAATTACTGGCCGTAGCTATTCCGTAGGTATTATACATACGAAAATATCTGTAGCTATTCAGTAGCTAGTCCGTAGCAATTCTGTAGGTAAAAATTTCCCACGGGCATTTATGCTACAAGGCATTTTCCGTAGCAAATCTGTAGGTATCGCCTTATACCTACCGAATAGCTACGGATTGTGCCGTAGCTATTGCCCTAATTTTCTAGTAGTGATTTGATAATTAATAACCAAGTTCAAATTAGTTTTTAATTTGATATCTCAACAAAAATTTAAGAGGTTTTACCATACAAATTTGATAGAATTTTATTCATTTTGAAATCCATTTTTCCTTCTACTTATTCTTCTTTTAACTCCTTATTAAAATAAGTTATTTTTGGAATGACAATCAAATGATTAGCAAAAAAAAATCAAGGACTTCAGCAAAAAGCTCAAGTTAATCACAATAAAAGTTCAAAGAAACGGTGACAAATACACTAAACAAACCAATCAATATTGTTAAATTTACACATACTTTTAATCCAATTAAACGTGCTCATACTTATATCATCTGTCAAAAGCATTACCTCCCACTTTTCGTTCCTACAGATAAAGTCAGTATGTGCCTTCCAGATCATCCATAAAGTATAGTAGACAAGGGACAAAATTAGCTTTTGAACATTTTACCACCTATACTAGAATTGAGAGCATCTCCAAAAGACTTGAACATGAGGAAGGTTGGTCCTTGAACATACCAGGTCATTGCATCAACCACTTCCATATATCCACAACATAACCATGATAATATAAGTGATCGATAGTCTTCTTTGATGATTGATAAAACGGGCATGATTTGGAAGAAGCAATAATCTCGCGTTTCCATAAGTTAGTGAAAGTATGGATTCTTATTCTGAACAATCTCCATATAAAATAACTAATTTTTAGAGGAATCCACTTCACCCATTTGATTAAGTTTGCTTGGGAATCTTTGGAGTTGTTCATAAGCAGCCACAAAGCCTTACAGTTAAGGAATCAGAATTATCACCCTCATAATGGTATTTGGTATAGCCATTGTTGAACTGGAATCACTCACCAAGTCTACCGGAACCGTGAGTTAATTAGCATTCCTTCCCATCCTCAATTGTTAACACCAATCCCAGTTAAATCCACTATAATTCCATTCCATGTTTTAAAATCACCCTTTACATAACCAAAAAATATGAGTTTATCTCCAAATCATACAAATTGGGAAAAAGATCTTTCAAAGCTAAATCACCACACCAAATGTCTTTCCAAAAGTATGTCTTATCTCCCATACCCACCACCCTCTTAATATCCCAAAAACACAGTCCAAAAATTTTGTTTAATTTAATAATAAAAACCATAGTCAGTAAACCTCATATAAAAATCATAAGCAATGTATCTCAAAATATTATAACAACTGTCAAGTATATCAGAGTATAAACATCCCAATCTGAACAAATGGTGCGTGCACTACAATCTTCCTGAGCTCCTCTTTTGAAAACTGAGTACCTAAAACCAAAACTGAAACTGTAAGCATGAAGCTTAGTGAGCTCCCCCAAACTACCACATACCATACAATAACATATAAACACATATTGGGCCTCGCCCATTGCATCGGACCAAAGTCCGGAAACTGCGTCAGACCGAAGTCCAGAACTGACTGGGACCCCGTTCCCTGCATCAGACCGAAGTCCGGAACTAACTGCATCGGACCGAAGTCTGGAACTGAATGGGACCCCGTCCCCTGCATTGGACCGAAGTCCAGAACTAACTGCATCAGACCGATGTCCGGAAATAACTGGGACCCTGTCGCCTGCATCGGACCGAAGTCCGGAACTAACTGCATTGGACCGAAGTCCAGAACTGACTGGGACCCCATCCCCTGCATCGGACCGAAGTCCGGAAACTGACTGACATAGCATAAACATATCAACTAGCATGAACACATACACTGCATACTGCATTGGACCAGAGTCCGGAACACATAACACAAAACATGCTTGAATCAGAAAGACATCAAGCACTTTAACTACTGCATCGGACCGAGGTCCGGAACTAACTGAACATAGCATAACATAATCATAACATATAATATGAACACATATATTGCATACTGCATCGGACCATAGTCCGGAACACATAACTCATACCATGTCTGTATCACAAAGACACCAAGCATACTGAACTACTACATCAGACTGTAGTCTGAAACTACTGCTAACTAAACGGGCCGACATTGTGGCCGTAGACCCGTTCCTACTGGAAGGAAAACTCACCTCACACTACTGAAGTCCCGCAGACTCAATCCCACACTGCTGAAGTCTCACAGACTTGACCCCAACTACTAGATGACAAATTCCCGATCTGTCAACATCAAAATAACACCCAATTAATAATTGGGTTCCACTACATAACTATAATTACATACTTTGGATAATTACTACATTACCCCAAGCTTGGCTTACCCAAGCCCAAGGTCCAATCCATAGGCCCACAGTCAACTAGGTATCAAAGCCCAACATATGGCCCAGTTTTCCAAATTGGGCCCAAACCTCTACATAGGCTTCCCTTAAGGCCCAATCGTCTAGTCCAGTCCAACATGTCCCATTCTAAGGGCCCAATATCATACAACCCTCTAGCCCCAAACTATGGCCCAATAATATACTCAAGTGAAATTAGGGTTTCTCATAAAATGACGATTAGGGTTAAGTGTTTCTCACTTAACCCATTAGGGGCTTAACCCACTAATGACTTAATCCACCAAGTCCATTATTGATTAGATTAATTTCTATCGATGATTATTATTTAATATTTCACTTATTAAATAATTCTCGTGTGTGTGTGTCCCCATAACTTCTCAAAATTAGCGTTTTCTCACTTAGCCCATTAAGGACTTAATCCATTAAATTCTTTACTCTACTAGATAAATGGCATGGAATAATTTGGGCTTAATTCACAATTCAATCCCAATGGCCCACAAGTGGGCCCAATAAATCTAAGGCCCAATACTCATAATTAGGGTTTTCCACCCAAACATGGCCCAATAGGCCCAAAACCAATCGCTAAGCCCATTAGGGTTTGCTAGTGGGGCACAACCCACTACCACCTCGGGTAGTGGTGGTCAATGGCGGCTCACGGCGGCGGCCACCACCTTACGATGGTGGTTATCATTATTTTTATTATTAACCAAAGCTAATTACAATTACAATGTTCAATCCAAACATAAACACACACACACACACTAACACACACTAACTAACACGCACACATAGCCACAGCATGGTGGCCGACAGCGGTGCTTGGCGGCAGCCACCACCTCACAGTGGTGGCGGTGGCTAATCTTGATCTTTTTCCGGCTGCAAGATTCTCAAACAAAATAACACATCCACATACACTGAAATCTTTGCCCAAATTGGACGCATAGCCACCCACCAGTGGCGTTGGCAGCGACGGAACCTCCGGGGAGGCGGCAACAACGCTAGAAAAGCAGCAGCAACGACATCAGTTAACGGCGGTAGTGGGTGAGATGACCTTCATGGCAGCGAACAAAGGGGAAAATAAGTAGAATAGTGGAGGTCCCGCTGATCATGCTCCAACATAGTCGTTCACAACCTCCTTCGTGGGTCTCGGTGACTCTCGCGACTGCCCATGCCATCTTCGAACGGCAACAGTGTTGAGGTGAAATTCAATGGTGAGGGTGGCTTCATCTTATCAGAACAACAACGAAGAAGGTGATGGCTGATGGTTGTTGGCGGTCTCTAGCGATTAGCGACCTCATCGAAGATGGTTCCAATTCGAACAACAAAGGGAAATGGCACCGGAGATCAGGGGAGAGGGGGCGGCTGGATGGTAAGGTGACGTAAGGCTACCATTGGTTAGGTGGCTACTAAGTGAATGCTAGTCTCAATTTGTTCGCCAATCATCTGAAATACCGGGTTTCGGCCCGGCTGCGGAGTCAAAGGACCCCCACTTAGTCGCCTCACACGACTTATGAAAGAAATCCTTCTCTAGAACTAGTTGCCACTAGTTATCATGCCACTGAGGATCTAACAATTTTATGATCTATCCGATCGGGTCCATGCGTCGAATCCTGAAATCATCCAATCCAAGGCTAAAAGTGATTGCCACCTAACCAATGGTAGCCTTACATCACAACGCCCTTAAGCAGTCCATTACTTACCTAATCTCATAACTGTAGTGACGTTCCTACAGTCTGAATGCTACTTGCTTTGTGCTTGGAGGGACTCTTAGTAATGTGAGCTAGCTACTAAGTGAATATGCTAAGTCGCGAATGGCTATATTCATGAGGTAGCTAGCTGACATTAGTGGGAAGTTCTTTAGCAGTTGAGGATTGGGTGAGTACGGGAACCTAGGAAAGCCTAGGATATGCTCAGTGGGTTAGTAGTGAGTTTCAGGGAGACTTGGGTGTACCAGTTGAGGAAGTGACTTGGAGGATTCGGGAGGATTGCTGAGGAAAGTATGGATAGGTGTGGAAAGTAGTATTAGGCCCGTACTACTGAAAGCATAGGATCCATACTCAAATTAGTGGGAGTCTTGGAGAATCTAAGAAGCTTCAGGGAAGAGTTTGTGACCCGGTGTGGGGATAGAGGATGTTCCAGTTGTTGCAGCTTAGCCATTGGCAAGCGAGCTAGTGAGTGTGACAGGGTGTCAGACCCTGAAGGATATGATTTCCAAGAGTTGCAGATGCGGGATCGATTTGGGAGCACCCTGGAAAGAGAGGTGTGTGCCAGGTGCGTATAGTAGAGGGTCCCGGGAATAGACCCATGACTTCTGATCATCGGGTGAAAGGCCAGCAGGGCCTGGGTCAGTGCAGCGCGTACGAGAAGGTACACGAGGGAGTTTGTCACTCCAAGGTTTTAGGCTACTACAGGGTAGCGGGGTTGGTCATGTCAGCAGAAGGGGATCAGATTTCAATAGTACTCATCGAGGTTTCCAAGGATGGGAGATCTCAAGGTTTAATCAGTGATTAAACGCTAGCATGGGCAGGCACATGTTGTCATCAGTGGGATATTAGAAAGCGAGGAGGATTGGGAATCCTTTAATTCTCATGTAATGTGAAGACTTAGTCGAATCTAAGTGGGGGAGAGACTTTTTATAAAGTTCTCCAACTGTGAGTTGTGGTTGTGCGATGTGCAATCTCTTGGGCACCTTGTCAACCAGAAGGGCATTCTCATTAATCCGGCCGAGATAAAGGCAGTGATACAGTGGGAGATTCCGAGGTCTCCAATTGAGATTCGGAATTTCCTGGGTCTAACGGGTTATAATCGGAGGTTTTTACGGGACATCTCCTAGATTGTGGGTCCTTTGACCCGACTGACCAAGAAGTCGACGACCCTTCGCTGAGGGCTTGGGCAACAGGCAGCCTTTGAGGCTCTCAGACAGCGGTTGTGTGAGGCACTGATTCTCACCCTGCCAGAGGGTGTAGATGATTTCATGGTTGATCGTGACGCTTCGATCACAGGCATGGGTGCGGTATTGATACAGTGGGGTCACATGATAGCAGATTTCAGGAACTAGGTTAGAGTTCTGGTTAGGACTCAATTTCAATTGAGGGTTAGGTCGAGTGCGTGTTCGACTCGGTTTGGAAAGTGTTGTAAGACTACGGGGGTAGCTGTAGCACTCACTAGAGATTAGGTAGTATGGAAAGTGTTGTAAGACTACGGGGGTAGCCGTAGCATTCACTAGTGATCAGGTAGTATGGAAAGTGTTGTAAGACTACAGGGGTAGCCATAGCATTCACTAGCGATCAGTTAGTATGGGAGGTGTTGTAAGACTGCAAGGGTAGCCGTAGCAATCACCAGTGGTTAGTTAGCATGGGAAGTATTGTAAGACTGCGGGTGTGGCCATAGCATTCACCAGCAGCTAGATAGTGATAGAGTGTTGTAAGTCTGCGGGTTTAGCCGTAGCATTCACTAGGTTGGTAGATGGCATGAGCGTGTTGTTAGAATGCGGAAGGAACAATAGTACCCACCAGTTCGGGTGCAGTAGTAAGGATATGGAAATCCACATATTGGATTTCGGGATTACCCAGATGGATTAGCTCTGGTTGAGCTAGTGATAAGACTATAGGAACGTCACCACAGTTATGAGATCAGGGAAGTAATGGAATGCTTAAGGGCGTTGTGATGTAAGGCTACCATTGGTTAGGTGGCAATCACTTTTAGCCTTGGATTGGATGATTTCAGGATTCGATGCATGGACCCGATCGGTTAGATCAAAATTTTGTTAGATCCTCAGTGGCATGATAACTAGTAGAAACTAGTTCCAGAGAAGGATTTCGTTCAAAAGTCGTGTGAGGTGACTAAGTGGGGGTCCTTTGACTCCGCAGCCAGGTCGGAACCCAGTATTTCAGATGATTGGCGAACAAATTGTGACCAGGTAGGTTTTGGTAGATGTTGGGAAGAAATATGTAGCAACATACTACTTCAGGTAATTCAGTGTTTGAGCAGTTTCAGTGTCTAGGCAGTGTTAACATTTGTGCTTCAGATTGCGAGTACGAACGGAATAGCTAGATGATTTGGGGAGTGACAATTCTCTCCCAGCGTGATTAGTTGAGCCTCGACCAAGAATAAGTGATTTGCAGGGATAATTAGGTCTGTGACCCTGAATTATAGTGGAAACCTCGAGTTATCGAAAGTTGAGTAGTCAGTTGAGGGATAAACAGGCTAGATTTAACGATAATGATTCAGTATGAGTGGTCTGCTAGGGATTCAGATCATCTCGAGACAGCAGATTTCAGACGGAATAGACGAGATCTGGTTGCGGGGAATTCGTTCACTTGTGCATTCTAGAGCTTTACGAGGATTGGTCAAGGCTACCCTGGGAAGGCTAGGGTGCGCCCAGGTTGGTGACCATGCTACTTGAGTAGTTGGGCGAGTAAGGGATGGTAATGAATGATTTCGAGGATGAAATCTAATTTAAGTGGGGGAGAGTTGTAACACCCTGTTTATTTATTAGATAAATAAATAAATTAATGATGGAATGGTAGCCCTAAAATAAATAGTTATATATCAAAGGATGGTCTCGAGGAGTTAAATCTCATGATTTTAGAGGTTAGGGGTTAAAAGTGTATGTTTCGGATTGGTTTCATAAATATTATTGAAGGCAGGGATTAAAGTGTAAGCTCCAGACTTAGTTTGTAAATATTTTTAAAGGCAAGGGCTCCGTGGTAATTATTGGGACTTAATTCGAAAGAAAAGAGAAGAGAGGGTTGAAAATGTCATAATTGGGAATTGAGGGTTTAAAAATATAAATTTTGGATTAGTTTTGTAAATATTTTAGAAGAGAGGCTTGCATTGTAAATCTCGGATCTAGTTTGTAATATATTTAGTTGGCAGGGGTTGGAAGGGTAAAATATGGGCTGAATTTGAAAAGGAATGAGAAGGGAGGGACTGTTTGTGACATTATGGGAAAAGATTTAAAGGTATCGGGTATATATTGATCTAACCCTAACCCTAGTCGTCATTCTCATAGCCGCATCCCTCCATTCATAGAACCTCTCGCCAACAACCACTTCCACTGGCGCTGCGCCACCTTATGGCTCCCCAATCGCCTCCTCCTTTCATTTCGTTTTTCCAATCAAAGAATGGACGAGAGTAACCGCAGGACTGGCGCCACCTTTAAAGTCCTCTCCAACTGCCATCACTGGCCATTTTCGGGAAGGAAGAAGAAACGCCTTGGTGTTGGTCGTTGTTGCTGCTCCCGACGATGGATCTCCTCTCCTCTCCGTTCGGTTTTATTGTTACGTCGTCTACTGCCAACCGCCGGTGAGTCCGTCAGCCTTCTAGCCGCCATAGGAGTCGGAATAATCTGCCACGGTGTCAGACGTTGCTGCTGTGAATCGCCACTACACTACAACCAGGAAGACGCGGTCGGAGCTGCTCCGTGTCTCCTTCTTCTTTTGTTCTGCCACCTTACAAACGTCAATCCACCGGCTTAAGCCGCCACTGTTACCACTCGCGTTATTTCTTCCATCACCAACTGCCACCAGGTGGGTGGCCCGGGTGTTTGTTACAATTAGAAGCATGTGTTTGTGTTGTGCGTGACTTCGTTTGACCGGAAAAGCCACTGCCACCACCGTGAGGTGGTGGCTGCTGTCGTGTACCACCATGGGTGGGTATATTTTTGTGTTTATGTGGTTGTAATTAGATTAGGGTGTGTGTGCGTTGATTGGATGGGCTTTGTAACTGTAAAAAAATTGATTAATGAAAGAAAACAAAAAACCACCACCTTAGAGTGGTGGCTGCCGCCTCCTGCCACCACCGTCCGCCATGTCGGGTGGCGGTGTGTTTAGTTATGTTGGGATTGCTAGTTTGGGGATGTTTGGTCAAGGGACTAAAACCCTAATAGGCCTTGAAACCCTAATAGGCCCAATGAGGCTTAATGGGCATAAAAGCCCAAACATGTATCTAATGGGCTTAATGGACCCTAATAGATCCAAGGACTTAACTAATGGGCCTATTGGGCTAAGATGGGTTGGAAACCCTAATATTGGATTTATGGGTTTGGACCTATTGAGACCCATTTGTGGGCCATTGGAATAATGTAATTGTGTAATTAAGCCCAATCACACCATATGACTTATTTAGAAGAATGATGGACTTAATGGATTAAGTCCTTAATGGGTTAAGTGAGAAACACTTAACCCTAATCACCATTTTATGTGAAACCTTAATTTCACATGGGTGTATTGTTGGGCCTTCTATTGGGCCTTGATGATTGCGTTATTGATGAGCCATCCAAAGTCAAGAAAATGGACTAGAATACTTAATGGGCCTAGGGTAGGGCCCATGTAAGGGGTTTGGGCCCAATTTGGAAAATTAGGCCATAGATGGGCGATAGTTTGGGCCTTAATGATTATATGATGTGGGGTCTTAGAATAAGACCATGTATAGGCCTGGGCCCAATTTAGAAAATTGGGCCATGTGTTAGGCTTGATTCCTAATTGACTTTGGGCCTATGGATTGGGCCTCGGTCTTGAATGAGCCAAGCTTGGGGGTAATGTTGTAATTATCCAAAGAATGTACTATTGGTTATGTGTTGGGGACCCAATTATTAATTGGGTAATGTTTTGATATTGACAGATCGGGAATCTGTCATCCAGCAGTTGGGGTCAAGTCTGCAGGACTTCAGCAGTGTGGGGTTGAGTCTACGGGACTTCAGCAGTGCGAGGTGAGTTACCTTCCAGTAGGAGTGGGTCTACGGCCACAATTCCGACCCACTAGTAGGAGTTATTTGTTAGATAATGTCTTTATGTGCTAGGATGCTATGAAATATGTGATAGTAGTAGTAGGGGTGATATAGCCCATAGTTACCGGTTGAAAGATATCGAAGGGGTAGATAGTACCCATGCATTCCTAGCAGTATGATCATGATGTGTTATTATGTGATAGTGGTAGCAGGTGAAATAATCCCCGTTTACCGGTTGAAAGATACCGAAGGTAGTTACCGGTTGAAAGATACCGAAGAGGTTGACAGAACCCATGTATGATATGTTATTAAGTGACTAGTATGGTTATGATATGCCATTATGTGATTCAGTATGTTTATGTTATGTTATCATGGAACCAATATGTTTATGACTTGTTGATAGGGGGTGAAATAGTCCCCGATTACCGATTGAAAGATACCGATGGTGGATACCAGTTGAAAGATACCGATGACAGTTACCAATTGAAAGATACCGATGTCGATTACCTGTTGAAGGATACCGATGGCAGTTACCGGTTGAAAGATACCGAAGGGGTATACAGAACCCATGCAATGATTATCTGTTTGTTTATGATATGTTGGTATGTGATCATTATGTTATGACGTTAGTATGTGATCGATATGTTATGATGTTAGTAGTATGAGATTAGTATGTTGATATATTATTATGTGATGGTGGTAAGGGTGAAATAGTCCCCGGTTACCGGTTGAAAGATACCGATGGCAGATACCAGTTGAAAGATACCGATGGTATTATGTGGTATGTGGTATGATGGGGGAACTCACTAAGCATCGTGCTTACGGTTTACAGTTTTGGTTTCAGGTGCTTTGTTTTCAAAGGAAAGGAGTCGGCTCGATCGCAGCGCATCACACTATGTTTTCCGCACATGAGATCTTTGGGATTACACTCTGATATGGTTTTATGATAAAATGCTTTGATTATTGACACTTGGGTTTTATGTAATAACCTAATTAAAAACGAAATTTTTGGCCTTGAATTTTGGGATGTTACAAAGAGAGGCCAATAAAGTAGAAAAGGTCACAATCCGCCTCCATATTCAGGTGTACATTTTCGATAGTGCAGATAAAATGAAACGGCTTAAAGGGGTTACTTTGTCTCACATCCCTTTTGATGTAAACTTGCTTAGTCGAAGATCCATTGACCAATAAGGGGGCTCTACTAGAGGAAAGACAACCCATAACACATCTGCTCCACTTCCACCCGTTCGCTATTTTCTTAATAATCAAGTCTAAGAATTCACAAATTAAATTGTTGAATGCTTCTTCAACGTCCACCTTGAAAATTAATGTTTTTTCTTTATCTTCTTAGACCAAGAGAATATTTCATTAAATAAAACTAGGTCTTCTAAAATACCCATCCCTTCTACATATGACATCTGCTCAGGACTAATGATCTTATGTAACACATTCTTTAAACGATTATAAATAAATTTGAAAAGCTCCTTGTATAAGCAGCCAACAAAGTTTACCGACCTATAATCCTTCAATGATAAAGGGTCTCAGGCTATTGGAATTATATATATATATATATATATATATATATATATATATATATAAGTAGTTGTTAGTATGTATATGTATGTACATGTATGGATGTATATATGTATTTGTTGGATAAGGCGTCTAAGTCCATAACTATATTTGGTATGTACTTGACCCGATTTAGCAAGTTCCATTTTGGTTGCACTTCACTGGATCAATTTGGACTTTGAGAAGAGAATATGTATGATTTATTGATATATTATTAGTTATAATATATTAATATTAAATCATATTATTTAATTGGTATTGATCAATAATTAATTTGGAATTAATTTTGTGGTCAAAAGAGACTAGTTAAATATATAGGGATTGATTGTGTAAATCATTCATTCTTATAACGTGGGCTAGTGATCCATGATTCCTTATGTTAGGCTTAACCCATGCGGTGACCCATGGATGCTTCATGGAGGTTAAAGCCCATGGATCATGAGGAATGTGGAAAGTCATGAGTTACATGGTGTAACCCTAATGTGCACACTATATAAGAAGCCTTTTGGTTCAAGAAAATGTCACCCTAGTGTATTGACAAAGAGAGGCCGATTTTTATGAGCATATACTTCTCTTCCTAGTTTCCAAAGTGTTGGTGGTGATTTGCGATTCCACTTGAGGCATTCACATTATTGGTGCTAAGCTCTTAAAGCTCCAAGCAATAAGCCACAACAAAAGGAATGTTTCCTAACTTCTTTATTCACTATGTATCAAAGTTTTTATGGTAGTTAGGGTAATACCTTGGAAACCTCAAGTTTGCATGTATAATAGTGAAAACATAGATCCAAGGTATTTAGGGTTGCATGAACACCTTAGGAGTGTAAGAATACTCAAAACCCTTCAGTATTTATGTATATGCATACATATGTGTTTATGTACGTATGTGCTTGGGTATATGTGTGTTTGCGTGTGTATGTACATGTGTGTATGTTTGTGTTTGTGTTTGTATATGTATAAGATTTATATATGACCAATTGATAGATTTCACAACATACTTTACTCTTATTACAAATATAGGCAATATGCTTTATTTTTATTCATAATATCAACATACTTGTGACGTCCCCTATTTTTCAGAACCGAAAAAAAAACTTTTTCTTTACGCTTTGAAAAACCATAATATTTTTGTTTGCAGAAAATCTCAGGAAAATAAATCATTTTGTAGAAACTATTTAGTTTTATTAAAAATATATTTGAATAAAAATGTTTTTTCAAGACACACAAATCTAAGGATGTCATACACTATACACAACATAGTTACAACGTAAAGACCTATAGTCCTGAATACTATTGATGGTCTTCTCTTTAATCACTCAGCATCCTATTAAAATCTCCGACAATCTTAACACCGCTACTTGTGATGTATGTAAATGGAGTGGGTCAAGTTCGGAAACATGGTGAGACACATAGAGTTTTCAATCCCACAATATTATTATGATAATAATTTTAATTATCTAACCTGCAAAACCAATTGTTACTAAAAGAATATCATATAACATAGACATCTTATTAGATAATCTATCCGTAGTTACCCATCCCGTCGACCATCACATGTTAACCTTATGCATGACCTCATGAGCTTTATTAAAAGGATCACTATGGGATTCCTTCGCATCAAATGAGGATCAAAAAGACAAAAAAATGAGAGGAATGGAGTATTTCGATGAACACACAATCTAAACACCCTGGATAATATGATTCATCAACACCTATAGATAATGATCCTTCTAGTATTGCAACAGACTTTCTAAAATTGTCGGTGGTCACCCTTCATCATCTTACTCTGGAAGATGATTGGTCACACTTTGGTCTGATATAGATCGGTCATCTAGGGGCCTATCAGCTGCCCAATATAGGCATTCCATCTATGGTTATCTACAAAGGAGGGGGATACTAATGTAACACATACAACACCAAATCATCAATGTCATTAAACAAAGTTCTACTCTCTGTTCTGTCACACCCCCGAACCATGATGACGGAAATGTTCGGGGGCGGATGACTTCATTGTATTGTATCATCACAGTTGAATATAATTGAAAACATAGCAACCAACATCATACATTAAAGATACCAACATGCATTGTTTACAGATTGTCTTTGTTCACAAATTTACACAAAAGTGACAATAAATATGATGTTCCAAAAATGTAGTAAATATCTAAAATCCATAGCCCGGGTACCTGCTCACTGAGTCCCTGAGAATACAAGTCGTTTTGAAAAGCATCAACTAAAAAGTTGGTGTGTTCATAATCATATTTGTATAAAAAGCAACGAAACATCTTTGATTGTAATAATTTATAAAACTCCAGAAAATCCGATATTGCCTGTGAAAAATGGTTTGTAGTCTTGCTCTAAAACTGTGAATAATTGCATGTGTGTCCTTTGTTTTCTCTTTTTTGTAAGTAAAAAGAGTGTGTGTTTCCATAAAATCTCATATTTCCTATTTTATAAAAAGTTGTAGTCTTAAAACCCTAAGACTAGAGTGGTAATAGTAAAGTACAAAAGTGAAACATGGTTTTATATTTTATAAAACCAGTGATGTGTATAATTTCGTAAATTCAAAATATTATTGTTAATCCCTATGTGAGTCATTACAACCATGCTTGATACAACTAAAATGCATGTCATGACGTTCTTGAAGCGTCGGTTCCGTAAGATATTTATCACCCTAGACTGGCCTAGTCTAGCTATAGCGAACAGCTCAGGTGTGGGGGTGTCAATCCCTTATAGATCTATACACAATTACCTCTCTCTCTCTCTAACTCTCTCTCTCTCTCTCCGGCAGACTCTAGTTATAACTACAGGAATTACGGTGTACTCTAGGTAGGTACGGCGAAGGAATAGAATGATGATCTGGATACAAGAGATTCACACACACACACACATAAGCTCCTATGTTCTCTTCTGTTCATCTTTGTTTACTCCTCACCCCTAACACCTATATATATATATATATATATATATATATATTTATAGATATATATATATATATATATACATACACACACACACACAAGGGGAACATGGGCCGTAAATGGATTTACGGGCGTAAACCTGTTTACGACCATAAACATCAAGTAGTTTATGGTCCAAGACACAAAAATATATTTTTCTAGAAAAGTAAGTATAAACCATATTTTTGACCCAACAATCTCCCCCTTGGTTTATAACTTTCTTTTCTAAATGACCGAACAAGCTCCCCCTAAAAAGTAGTTGGCTTTTCTTGTTAATCTTCAATGGGAGCTTTGGCTTCAGCTTTAATCTTCGATGACTTCATAGCTTCAAGATGAACTTGATGAATCTTCAATGAATGACTTCATCTTAAGAAGTTGGGATTTTCTTCAGAATTTGACATTTAACGTACATTGGGTGAGAAGGCTTCTTGTAGAGATTCTTGAAAATTGGTGCATTCAGCTTGGGAATCTTCAGAGAGAACAAATCTTCTGGATCACTTCAGCAGGTTTAATATAGCAACAGATTGATTGAGGAGGCTTCAATGCAATCCATCACATAATCTTCAAGTGCAGCTTCATCTTGCTTCTGGAGTTGACAAATTGAATGTTGAAAGAATAATCTTCATTTCTTGCTCCTTCGAATGCTAATTCTTCGATGCTTACGGGTGAAGCATTGGCTTAGAAATTTTCGACACAATCTTCATGAGTCTTATCTATACCTGAAATCACTTTTCAAGACAAAACAAAACTAAAAGAAAACTTAGCACACAAATTAAAACAGGAAACAAAAATATATTTGGATTTTTTATTTTTCTGAACAAGAAATAAAAAAGAAATAAAAATATTTTTGGATTTTGAATTTTCTAATTTTTGTTTGATATTTGAATTTTTTTTATTTTTATTTTTTTAATTCTCCCCCTTATATTTAAATTAGAAGAACACTATCAACAAACTTAACAAAAACAAAAATAATAGCTAACTTGAAGAGTGATTTGGGATCAAAGTTCTTAGACAACCTTTATCCATTTATCAGTACCTCTCCCTTCATGAATAGATCTGCTCAATTGTCAGTATTGTGGTCCACTTAAACACGAAAGATTGTGACAAAATTAGGACATACAACAAGTGACAAGATAATGTGATCCTAAGTTCCTAGATAATATTCCTTAAGAACCATTCAGCTGACGATGACCAAAGATATTGTTGTCCACCTAAATTGAGCAGCGAGATCTATAGACAACCTGTATGTGTTCAAATTTTAATTGTACTAGAACGTGTTTCCCGCTTCCTGATATGCTCCAGCCATCAAGGACTTTCAGAATACTCCTTACACTGGGTGAGTAGACAATTATTAAGAGAGAAGATAGATTTAGAATGCATATGATGTACATCCAGGTCAGATCTCTTCCAATCACGCAAAGGATGAAACATATGACTAACGGAAGTTTTAGAGGGATTAAGAAGAGAACATTGCATATACTATGTACCAGGTCGGATTTTGAGTCACGCAAAGGAGATAGTATATGGCCAATAGATAGAAAGAATTGCATAGATAGAAGATGCAGAGAGATAGAGTTGCATATGTTACAGTCCAAGTCGGATCTCTCGATCACGCAAATGAGGCAACATATGCCTAACAGACAGAAAGAAAGAAAATAACCTTCTACAGACCTAGTTTATCGGAATTCCCCAATCACCCCATCCAACCGGAATTAAGGACAGAATCCGCATATCGAGGAAAAGTGAATCCACAATTCTAGATGCGGGTTCATTAGTGTGACCGATATATTCTCATGTATATCTCCTTGCTCAACCTATAAGAGCGTCGTATTGTCAGGCTAAACGGATCTAACTAGGTCAAATTTTGTCAAGTCCTTAAATTAATTTGGTTCAACTCTCCCTAGTCAAGTCCATTTAACTATTTCGTGCCTACCAACGCATCGAGCGCAGAGCGTAGACGATTCAACTTAGGTACGTTACGCAGATTCAGATTGCCCGTTATCACTTGCTAATTTCATTTCGCGTCACAACACCTGCAAACAAGACTAACAACAATTTTTAATTTTCCGAATTTTTATTATTTTTGGATTTTTGATTATTTCTCCCCCTAAATTTGTGCATGGGTGAGAATTAAATAAAATAAACTAAAACAAAAATGCGCAAATTTAATCTATCCTACCAAGAATAAAGATGAAGAATAATAAAAAAAATAAAAAAAATTAAAAAAATTAAAAAAAAACTTCATCCTCAAAACGAATCATTTTCAGAAAACCCACAAGCACATCGAAACGAGCTTTGTTAAATGGCTTTGTGAACAAATCCATCACATTATTAGCAGTAGGGACATGTTCCAGCCGAATTAGTGAACGCTCATAACAGTCTCTGATAAAGTGAATTTTAATGTCGATGTTCTTGGTTTTAGAGTGTTGGACTGGATTTTTGGTAATTTGAATGACGGCCTCATTATCACATTAAATGGGGGTTTCTAAATAATTCAAATCGTAATCCCACAGCTGATGTTGGACCCAAATAACTTGAGAGCAGCATGCTGATGCAGCAACGTATTCCGCCTCTGTTGTGGAAGTTGAAACAGTGTGTTGCTTCTTGCATTGCCATGAAACTAGCATGTCACCTAGGTATTGACACCCTCCTGAGGTTGATTTGCTGTCAAGCTCACAGCCTCCATAATTACTATCAGCAAAAGCATATAGATCAAATTCAGAATTCTTCGGATACTAAAGACCCAATTTTGGGCTACCTTTGATATACCGAAAAATTCTTTTGACAGCAATAAGATGTGAAAGTTTAGGATTAGCCTGATAATATGCGCATTGACAAACTGCAAACATGATGTCAGATCGGCATGCAGTAAGATACATCAGCGATCCGATCATCGATCGATAGTGGGTCTGATCTACAAATTCGCCGTCAGGATTTGGAGTCAGAAGGGGTCTTTCAGCCATTGGTGTTGAAGCAGATTTAGCATCGTGAAACCCGAACTTCTCAAGAATATCCTCCACATACTTGGCTTGATGTAACAGGATTCCGGTTGAATTCTGTTTAACCTGAAACCCCAAAAACATGGTCATTTCTCCTAATGAACTCATTTAGAACCGCTTCTTCATTACACCTTTGAATTCTTTGCAGAGTTGCAGACTAGTCGACCCAAAGATGATGTCGTCAACATAGATTTGCACAAGTATCTGATCATTGCTAACATGCTCAATTAACAGGGTCTGATCGATAGTGCCACGAGAGTAACCATGCTCAAGCAAATGCTTTGTTACAGTTGCATACCACGCTCTAGGAGCTTGATGTAACCCATACAATTCCTTATCCAACTTGTAGACATGATTAGGAAATTTTGAGTCAACAAACCCAGGAGGTTGATCAACGTAGATTTCTTCCTTCACCTTGTCATACAAGAAAGCAGACTTAACATCCATTTGATACTCGGTAAAGTTCATGTAAGAAGCATATGCTAGGAAGATGTGTATGGACTCCAGGCGAGCTACTGGAGCATAAACTTCAGTGTAATCAAGATCCTCGATTTGTCGAAACCCGCAAACCACCAATTGAGCTTTACTTCGCACAATAACCCCTGAATCGTCCTGCTTATTGCGATAAACCCATCGTATGTCAATAGACTTCTTGCCCTTTGGTAACTCAACTAACTTCCAAACAACGAGTTCTTCAAATCGATGCAGTTCCTCATGCATTGCATCTACCGAACTAGGCTCATTCAGATCCATTTCAACATTCTTGGGCTCTATTTGAGAGATAAAGCAAGAGTAAAGACAAGTATTAACGTCTCCACACTAACTTCTGGTTTTAACACCGTCGCCCAGCTGACCAATGATGTTATCGATTGGATGATCGCGTTGAATCCTTGAAGGTATCTCTTGGCTGATATCATTGAGAGAGATACGAAGAGTGTGAATGTTGATACCTCCTTCATTTGCTGATTGAGCCGCTCCAGAGGGCTCTGCTACAAACTCATTTGAGATAAATTCAAAAAAGAGTAGTTCCATAAAAGTTGAAGAGGCAGCGGAAGCATCATTAGGCAGGAACTCTCTTTCTATATGAGTAAGTGGCATAGTTTCAGCATCAGGAGTATCATTTTGAACTAGAGATTTAGGACTATCATGTTGAACAAATGACTCCCCCTCAGGTATAGCAGAGGACTCCCCCTTAGGTATAGCGGAGGAGTCCCCCTCAGATGATGAAGAGGATGCAGATGGAGATCTGTAGACAACTTCTTCATCTTCATCTTCAAAATAGAAACAGATCCAGATGAGCCACTCGAAGATACATTTATTGATTTTAACAGCGATGTGTAATCAAAAAACCAATTCGGGCCCACTCTAGCATCCGTCTCATTTTCTTCCAACCAACGCTCGTCATAAGATTCCACAATATGCTTTGTCTTCTTATTGTGAACCCTATAGGCGGTGCGAGTAGCATACCCCACGAAGTAACAGTCATCGGCCTTGGCATTAAACTTCGGGTTGGTCTCTAAGTGAAGAAGGGTGCAAGGGCATCCAAATACACAGAAATGACTGACAGATAGCTTGTGACCATATAAAATCTCATACGGGGTCTTCATCTGAGCTTTTTTGATCAACACGTGATTCTAAACGTAGCAGGCAGTGTTTATCGCCTTGGACCAAAAGAAAACTGGCAGTTTTGAATCACACAGCATCGTCCTTGTGGTGTCTTTTTACGTTATGTTTCTCCTTTCAGCAACACCATTGTGTTGGGGTGTGTGAGCAGGCCTGTATTGACGCATGATACCCTTTTCTACGCAAAAGTGATCGAGTACAGAATTCTTGAACTCTGTTTCGTTGTCAGTACGAAGCGCCTTCACCCGATTGCTAGTTTGGTTCTCAATTAATACAATGAATTTCTTAAGCAAATCAGCAACTCCAGATTTGTTGGATAGAAAGAAAACCCACGTAAATCGAGAGAAATCATCAATCACAACCAGACAATAAGAATTTATGTTGATGCTGAGAACATTTAGTGGTCCAAACAAATCCATATGTAGCAATTGAAGCACCTGGCTAATTGAGTTGACCTATTTTGGCAGGTGTGGTTTTCTATGATGCTTCCTTGGGCACATGACATACACTTTTTGAACGTGATGAAGTCTTTGACAGGCAATCCACGGACCATCTCATTTTTTGCAATATGATTCAAGTTCTTGGCGTTAGCATGACCAAGTCTTCTGTGCCACAGCATTGCAGTTTGTTCAGAGATCTTGGAGAAAAGGCACGTAACGTGTTCTGGAAGATTGTTATCATATCAATGATATAGGCATTCCCATCCCTTTTAGATTTTACAAGTATCCACTCTTCTGGAATGACAAAGTCTGGCTTGAGAATCATGCATTCCTTATCAGTGAAATGCGTAGAATAACCCTTGTGATTTGAGATACAATCAACAAACTATGCTTCAGTTCAGGAGCAAAATTAACATTCTCGAAACTTAAAACCCCCTTTATGACAGTTCCTCTTTGATTGATCTTGCCACCTTCTCCACCCACAAAGGAGATGTATCCCCCATTAAATGATTGAATGTTGTGCAGTTGGGTGATATCTCCTGTCATATGCCGGGAGCAGCCGCTGTCGACGAACCAAGGTCTGACGACATTCCCCTGCAACTGTCCCTACAAGATGTGCGGGTTTAATTAGATTTGGGAACCCAGACCATAATTTTTCTGGGTGGTCTCGATGCCTTCTCAGATTTATTATTAGAGGACACGGATGATAATTTGGAAGCTAGTTTGGGCAACCATTGATAGTTAGGTTTTCTAATAGTCCCGGGTGGTTTTGAAGTTGAATGATTATCAGTTTGCTTGAAGCATGTAGGTTTTCTACCAGAGTTGGTTGAAGACCCACAGTTGCTTCTTGAAGAAACCGACCTTGGCTTGGCCATCCTCGGTTTTGGCAAACAGCCTGGGACTTTGTGATGAAAAACCTTGTTATGTTTTTGAAAAACGGACCGTTTCTACCCCGTTCATCTTTCCAATCATCATTCCGGGAACGATTTCTAGAAGACTTTCTAGTGAAATACCTTCCTCTGAATTCGTTCTCTCCTCTTGGAAATTTGAAATGTACAAACATACAATTTTGACCATTTCTAGCCATATGGCCACCAACACCACAATTGAAACAATTTTGTTTGTTATTGTTATAACTTGTACTACATTAATCAGATTTGTTTTCCATACTAACACCCTTGCTTCACTCACAAGAACATGTACAAGAATTTGGTTGTGAGGCAAGTGAGGGTACATTAGATGGAGAAGATTGTGAAACTGGTGGTTTTTCAACTTTTTCATCACAAACATCAAAATTGTCAACCACATTATTTAAAATAGTATCAGACACTTGAAAACCATTCAAAACAGTATGAGAAGAAACATAAACACCACAAAAACTATTGTCACTTAAAACATCAGAAAAATTATTGTCTTTATTAAAAACTAAAACTTCAGGTTCGGACTCAGTTTTATTTTCAGAAAGAGATCCTTCAACTTCGTGCTTTGACTGATTCAAGGATTGAACTGCAGGAGAAGTAGAAATGTTAGTATTTTCAACATTAATAAATCCTCCCGAAAAAAAACAGACGACTTCCCATAAACCATAAATGATTCATTGGCAATCTCTTCTTTGGACAAAGGTTGAACCTGATATGTATGATTGAATGGAGGAGGCACTTGATTATACCCTAGACCCTTTGACTGATTTTGTTTAAATTTCATGCAGTGGTCTATCATATTTACAACTACCTCACTTGATACATCAAATTTTCTAAAATCAAAATCAGCGGTTTCAAATTTTCCCTTTAAAGATTCAATTTCAGCCACTAGTTCAGCGTTCTGTTTCATTATATAATCATAGTTCTCACATTTATTACTGTAGTCCTCTTGAAGTCTCCTAAAGTCTTTTATTTTAGATTCTAATTGGGCTTTAAGAGGTTTTTGAACTTTTTTGAGTTGGTAGCCTTCATATCTAAGGTCTTCTACTTCCCTTTTTAGTGAATCATTAAGTTCACAGAGAATTTTAAAGTTCTCTACTTCATTACCTAATGTCTCAATTTTCTCATGCAGAGCTTTAACATAATCAATACAAGCTTGAGAGCATGAGGGTTGACCTACCTCAGTTGTATTAGGTTCATGAGAAGAAGATACCATCAACACAAACTGCAACTCCATCATTTTGTCTTCACCTGCAACAATCTCTGCCGGAGCATCATCACTGACCTATGCCAGGTGGGCATTTTCAGGTCCGGATAAGTTCACGGCCTGCATCTGATCCTCCCAGTCGAACGATTGTGCAACCATAGCCTTCTCGCTATTGTTCCCAACTGCAACTATTATCCTATCATTATTCAATATTCTGTCTGGCTATGGACAATCATGAGCAAAATGCCATGGCTCGTGGCAGTTGAAACACCGCAACTTTCCCTTGCTGAACCCAACTTTCTTGTCAGCACTCATTCCCCAGTTGTTCTTTCCAGTCTTTTTGGCAAACTGTTTCTCCCTAAAAACTGCCATGGCAATTTTCCATGTAATATCCATTTCTTCAACATCTTCAGGGTGAATCTGATCAAGATCAGCAAATGATAGTTGGGGTGAAAGATCACCGGCTACGAGTGCATTGTAGCAATTGACAAGCCCTGTAGCAAGCGCGAGATTTTCATCACCCTCCTTTCCTCTTGAAGAAGAAGCCACATTGGAGGATGAAGCAGCTTGAGTAGCTACGAATGATTGGTTTTGTGAAGGAGGCATGGCTGATGCAGAGGAAGTTGATGGAATGGGGAAGTTCTGAACCTGAGCTTGCTGAGTAGCAAATGATTGACCTGCAGAAGGAAAGGAAAAGGATGAAAGAGCATTGTTAGTAGAGATTCCAAGGTTCGCAGCTAAGTATGAGTTCACATGGTTGATATCTCGCTGCTTGTCATCAATATCATAGGCCTTGATGACAACCATCACTTCAGTAAGAGAGAGATGACTAAGATCCTTAGTCTTCTTGATGACAGCTACATTTTGTTGGGTTTTGAGCATTCTAACACTCCTAAGTGTACGTGCAACCCTAAATACCTTGGATCTATGTTTACTCTATTATACATGCAATTATGAACTTTCCAAGGTATTCATCCTAACTAGCATAATATCATTGATTCATATGAATATATTAAGTTAGAATTACATACCTGTTTGATGTAGAATATCTTCATGAAGCTTGAGTGCCTAGTGCCCCAAGTGTGACACCTCAAATGGTTCACACAACATCAAATACACATGGAATGACTTGAGAGAACTTGTTTCATCTTCAACACATAACCATAATATATGAAGCTTTCCAAATGATAGATTTACCCTAGCCTCATGAGGCTTGTAAATCTCGAGTTATGGAGTATTAGCATGAAGTATTCAACATTTCAAAGACAAGTAGTTACATAAACACACAAGAACATGCAAACATCCAAATATTTAAACAAAACTTGACTTGTATCCCCCCCCCCCCCCCTCAAGGATGAAAAACATGAAAATAGTGGGGTATGAAACTCACCTTTAGGATTTTTGAGATGATGAAGAAGAAGAATAAGAAGATTCTTCTAGCCTAGCTTGTGTTCTTGGTGAGATTCTCGAAAGGGTGGTGTTTCTAAGAGTTTTAACACACAAAAAGGGTGTAAACAAGAGTTTTAGCTTGAAAGATGTAAGGATACATGAAGTTAACAAGAACACTTACCAAATTTATGAGCTTCTGGAGAAGATTCTTTGGAGAACACCCTCACACACACACGAATATCCTTGGGAGAGAAAGGTGAGATATTCTTGAGAGCTATGTGAGTGAAATTGAAATATGAAGTTTGTGTGTTTGTGTGTGTATTCAGTCGATTAAGAGAAATGAGGGTGGAAAGAGAGTGAGGGTTGACTTCTTCTTAAGGTGATGGGATGTGTATAGATGTTTGTTGGACAATTACCTTGTTACATGCTAGATAAAAATGAGGTGTCATGGTAATTCTCCTATCCTTTTTCTTTTTTTATTACTCCAACCGACCCAAGAGGGTTCTCGACACAAGGGTGGCCCAAAAAAATAGTGGGCTTCGATTTTGGCTTGGCCCAAAATAGTTTTAGGCCCACTAATACTTAATAAAAAGGTTTTCGATCCACTTAAGGAGTTTTCGGCCCTAATAAGGCCCAAGTATGAGCTTTCGGCCCAAGGAAAGGCCAACTAAAAGTTTTCAGCCCAACAAGGCCCATTAAAGGGGTTTTCGGCCCAATGAGACTAAGTGAATAACTTATCGGCCCAATAGGGCCCAATGAAGAGGTCTTCGTCCAATAAGGTTTTTGGGCCGAGAATTCTTGGGCTAAGGCCCAAAATTGATTGCACTTGGCTTATTGGATCGAGTTTTGGACTTGCATGAGATTGTTTTGGCTTGAATCACAATGTAGGAACATATGAACTTAAATAGCATTATAGTTTGAATTTCACTAAATGAAATGTTGCAAGGTTACATAGAGGAAATTCTCTTGTACAAGGATCAACATCTTAACCCTAATTTGCTAGTTGTGACATCTTCCCCTCTTACACACACCCTTTGATAAGACACTACCCAATATCCAAACTTAATTGAACTAAGCATCTCTTTTAAATCTTAGGGTATAACTAGACAATATTACAAAGCCTATAGTCAATACGATTTCCTGTCTATATAATATTTTTACAATACATGGTGTAACTAAACACCCTCTTCATTTAACTCGAACTAAGCATCCTTTATAGATCTTATTTTATATTCAGGTAAGACTATAATGCTTAAAATGGATTTCCAAACCATTTTCATGTTTATACCATATTATCGCAATATAGTATACAACTATTCTTTTATCCAACTTAACTGAATATAAATATTCTTTATATCTCTTAGTTTAGAACATAGAAGAGACTACAATGCTTATAATCGGCTTTTAATATTAACTCTTGTTTAAATGATACTTATCATAACTTAGTGTATACTCTTAACGCAGAGTATATTTTAACGTGCAGTAATCTCTTAAGTAATAATACTTATTTTAAATATTATCACCTAGCAATATCATATAAACATTTTAACAAATAATTAACCATAATTGGTTTACACAATGCATGTTATCAAATACACTTTTAACAAATATTCCATATAATAAAATTTTAATTCAAATATAAACTTTTAGCAACTAATTAATACTTTTTAATAAGTACTTTATAAAAAAAACCGTGTTCATGAAAGTAACTATGCGCTCACCTGATATAGGTGGAAGACTCACGGGGAAGTCAGATCTTTGACTGACACTTTAGATTTCACTTTAAACGACCTAAATATGAATAGTACTAAGCCTAAGTATACGTTCGTATTTATAAAGTTGAATCATTATAAATTTTTATCAGATTTATCAATAATAACAAAATAACACTTATGTATAGCTGATAAGAAACAACTAAATAAAATCGTATCAGAGTTAGGATCCATTTAGCATATAAAGATATAATTTAACCTCCCAAAAATCAGAGTAAATTTAAATTTTTCAAAAACAACCCAATAACAATAATGTTTACAAAATCATTTTTTCAAAAGTGTTTATCAAATATCAGAGTATCCCAAAATCCAAAATCATAGAAACAGGAAGATGTACACGATCACACCTTCACCTTCCCCCGATCCTCTGAAGTACCTGAAACAATAAACTAAAATCGTACGCCAAAGCTTAGTGAGTTTCCCCTCAAATTACCATCACTCCGCATAACCAACAACAACATGCATACATGATCCTTCAGCATGACTGGACCGCCTCATCGGGCCTACAGCCTATCTGGACCGCTATTCGGACCTTCATCTTGACTGGACCGCCTTGCATGTCTATCCGGGCCGCCCTGGGTATCTTGGCCTTCAACACCAGTTGGTCCGCCTCAACCCATCAAACCATAACATGTCTACACATCAATAACAGTCAATAATCAAGAAACATAGGTAGTCTTACAGATCTACCAGCCTAACATATATCCAATAACATAGGTAGTCCTACGGATCTACCAGTCCAACCACATAATTAGTGAACACATAACTCAGCATATCAGCACATAACAAACAAACATATATAATCTAATGGGTCGGCCTTGGTGCCTTCGACACATAAGTATAGTGAAGAAAACTCATCTCTTAGTCTGATCAATTAGCTAAATAGGTCTCTGATCCGAATATCAGCCATACCCGTCACCTATCTATCAAATAGTGACTAATCTCAGTTTCAACTCAAAATACCCTTAGGTTAAACTTGTTCAAAGTCAAATTTTCAAAAAGTCAACCGAGTCAACTCAACTTGAGAACGCATAGCGTCTAGAATGGACACATAGCGCTCTGGATGCATGTTGTTCCTAGAGAACGCATAGCGTTTTCTGGCTGTTCCCTTTTTCTTCCTGATATTGCCTTATTTATAGATATTTTTAGGCAATATCTTAATACATTTTAATTAATATTTTGATTATTTGCAGAGATATATGGTACTTACTGAATTAAATTGTATTATGCAGCCAAAAGGAACACTCATGAAGAATAGGGACAAGAATTGACAAGAAGTGGAACATTGGAGGATTAAAGATTAAAAGAAAGAAATTTCAGCAAAAAAAACCCAAGTCACGACACGATCATTAGCATCACAGCGTGGTGTGTGTATTCTAGAAGATAAGTACGCGGGAAGTCAGAATCCTTACCCGATAAGGATTTGTATGAAAAGCACGACGTGAAACCCTTGTTCACATTGTGAAGCATGAAATTTCCAAAGCTATAAATTATCCTTTACTCTTACGATTTGGGAAGGCTTTTGGAGAATTTTCTGGTGGAGAGGCATTCTGAGAACCCAATTTTAGAGTCCAGAAAGTGCACAAAACATCCTTTTGAAGGAAAATTAGTTAGAGATCAAGAGATTCAAGAACACATCACATTGGTTTGGCTTACTTTAATTATGTCAATTTCTATTGAGATTGTGTCTATGTTTTCAGCCATGAGTAACTGAATTTAGTTGCTTTTGTTTAGCTAGATGATACTTTAACTCTATGGTTTAGTTATCTAATTTATGGATTTTAATAGTTGATTTTATACTTGTGTTTGATTATTATTACCTAGCATGTTAATATTTGTGACTTTGATTGCTTAAATTCAAGTTAAGTGTAGCTTAGTGACCATTAAATTACATGAACTTGTTACCTAGTAGTTTATTGACTATTAAATTGCTAGAGCTAGGATCGACCAAATCTTAGATAAGTGATAAAAGTAACAAATTTAGCTATGCTGGAGAACATAAATTATGAGCATAGTTGTGTTTGTTTAGATAAATGAAACATCCCAAAAATACGTTCCAAAAATTTCCTTTTAAAATCATTTAAGTAAAACATATTTCATCAATCATCACAATAAAAATCATAATTCATGTATCTCAAACCATCATACTAATTATTGTATCAAAATCATATGTCAAAATATCAGAGTAAAAACATCCCATACTAAATCATCAGTGTGTGCACTGCAGTCATCCTGAGCTCTTCCCCTTGCTACTGGAAGTACCTAAAACCAAAACTAAAAACCGTAAGCACGAAGCTTAGTGAGTCTCCCCAAACTACCACATACCACACACATAATTACATAACCACATACATTGGTCCTAGCCTGCTACCTTGGGCCCTGCCCAGAATCGGATGAATCTGGCATCAAGCCCCGCCTGGCATCGATCCCCGCTCGGTATACATATCTGTTTCTACCAGGCCCCACCTGTCTCTGGGCCCCGCCCGCGATACACAAATAAACATATAATCAATATCATGCTAGTACATAACAGACATACACAACACTATAACTTCTAGTCTCAAGGCCCTGCCTATTTTGGGCCCTGCCGCTACTATGCTAATAATGAGATATGGAACCCCGTCCACACTCAGCTAGTGATAAAACATGGGCCCTCGCCCATACTCACCTCCTAACCAAGCACATACAAGTATCACAAAGACGACAAGTATAACTAAACATGCATTTCCTTCCTCGGGTACCACCCAACATTGAACCGTGGTTCGGAAACATAAATATAAACCTTCCTCGGGCTTCGCCCCGCATCGGACCGTAATCCGGAAGCATACAAACTACATCGAGCTAACCCTTGAATCGGATCTAAATCCGGTATACACTAACATACATAAACGAGCCGGCATTGGTGCCTTAGACCTGTTCCTACCGGAGAAAACTCACTTTGCAAGTTGACTGCAGAATCCCGTGAATAAACCTTTCGCTACTAGCTGGCAGATCCCTGAACTGTTGTTCACTCGACTCCCCGAGCTATCATTTCCAACATAATACTTAGTCAAGAACTGATAATCCTTCTTAGGGTAAAATGACCATTTTACCCCTAGTCAAACTTAAAGTCAAAGCTTGGTCAAAGTCAAATTCAACATTCCGAATTAACTCAACTCGTCGAGTTGCTCCATCAACTCGCCGAGTTCTATAAATTAGAACCCTGAACTCGTGATCCAACTCATCGAGTCACCCTCCTGACTCGCCGAGTTCCCTGGCTACTCATAGTTGCGATTTGTCGAGTCAACTCATCGAGCCCCTTCACAGACTCGTCGAGTTCTACCCTAACTGAAATTGACACAACACGATTCAACTCGTCGAGTTCCTCTATGGACTTCACGAGTCCCATAGTTTGTTTGGGCCATCTTAACATATTAAGCCCCTATTCTCCAAATCAAGACACCATACTTCTTCTACATATAGAAAATGCCTTCTCAAGGGTAAAGTATCCAACTTTACCCGCTACTAGTCCTTCTTAATGAGTTTAGCTAAAACTCTAGTTCTTTTGGACATAGATCTTGTCCAAAAATCCATAATACTCTGAGCTAAAGCATAATAACATAGATCTAGGCCTTAAACCTCATTTGGACACGTAAAGTCTCAGGCTTTCCTTCCATACATGGCCCTTTGGGGCTTTATAGGCCATAACAACACTTTAAAGCTTTCATGGGGCCTCCATGTCTATAAAGTTTGCACCTTTATGCCATGGGACCCCTTTGTAACAGCCGGATTTTTATCAGGTATCTTGTTTATTGTATTTTGTTGATTTGTGAGGGGGACTCGGCGAGTTGGAGCTCAGACTCGCCAAGTAGGGACGTGGATTTGGACGCGGGATCGCGCCTGGACTCGACGAGTCCAGGATATGGACTCGGCGAGTCAGTGCTGTGTAATGAAACCCTAATTTCTCGGGTTTGAGACTTATTTAAAGGGCCTAATGGCCGTCATTTGTGCTCACCAGCCCCTTGAGTGAAACCCTAATCGAGTGTGAGCATTTGGAGCTAAGTAGGAGGCCATTATTAACCTTGGAGGTGCCATTGTTGCAAGGAAGGAGAAGAGCTAGCCAAGGGAAAGCAAGAAGGAGCCACTTCTGTGGGTTTGGAGTCCAGAGCGTCACTTTTGTGGTAATAAATCCGAGTTACCTTCTTGTTTGTTGTTGGTTATGTAGATTTAGGGTTTGTTGAACCCTTTTATGGCAAGATTTAGTGTCCTTTTGGTCCCTTATGAGGTTGGAACCATAGATCTGGACCCTTAGAGGTCCAGAGTGTCCCTTTACCCAAGCTTTTTGGGAATCAATGGAGGCTTTGGATTGGAATCCTCATGCCTTAGGTCAAAAACTCCATTATTGAGTTATAGGGTGTGTTATGAGCACCAAGATAGGAGCTTTACGTGATGAATCAGTCGAGGGAGGCCAGATCTATAGTTTTTGGATGCAGATCTGACCTTAGAAGCGAGTTGGAGTGGTTGCATGGCATGGACTCGCCGAGTCTGTTCATCCGACTCGGCGAGTAGCTTGAAGATTGCCTCGGGACTGCTCAACGAGTGGTCCAATCGAGTCATGGGTAGACTCAGTGAGTCAGGGTGAGTTGGAGAGGGATGACGAGTGGACTGAGTCAAACTTGGACTCGCCGAGTTGTCCTTGAGACTCGGCGAGTTGAGTCGGGGTGGCCCCGCGATTCATTCAGGTGAAACTCGTCGAGTAAAGGGGGGGATACTCGACGTGTAGTAAGAGGATTTCAGAGGGTTGGTGAAAACGTCTAGACTCGCCGAGTCGCCATGGTACTCGCCGAGTCTGGTTAGAGTTGACCGTTGACCGTTGACCGTTGACCAGAGTTGACCCGTGTTGACTTCTTATAGATAGTCAACCTTAGAGATATAAAGTGTTAATTACAAACATATAATGTTATAGGAGGATTAGAGCTCGGAGGATCGAGCACGAGGGATTTCCAGGATTCGTGAGATACCGAGATACGCGAGGTGAGTCTTCTCACTATACTATATTACCTTGAGTAGGTAACCAGAGTTATGTGATAGAGTATTTGTATGCTATGTATGTTATGTGTTGTACTGCGTTATTTCTATGTGATTTATGTAGTGCATGTTTATCAGAGCTAGAACCTGAGGGTTCACAGAGTTTGGGTGCACGGACCCACAGAGTTATAAGCCTCGAGTGGCTAATATGTGTTATATGTGGTATTTTGGGGAACTCACTAAGCCTTGTGCTTACAGTGTTTGATGTTATTGTTTCAGGTACTAGTGACGACCGCGGGAAGGCGCCGACTTGATCCGTACACACACACTCGGAGTTTTTACATTGTGATCTTAGGATTTTGTATTAACCTATATTGGATAATTAATGTGGTTGTTTGATGAATATTAATCGAATTATGTTTTATAAGAAAATCAAAATTTTGTTTGGAAATTTACGGTGTTACAATTTGCTATCAGAGCCTTGGTTTGAGGGATTCGGGTACACCTTTGGGAGTATTTGAACTCAAACTGAGGAATTGGAAGAATATTTTCAAAAGAAAACCTAAATTTTCTAAGAGTAAAAGATTTTCTTGAAAAAGAAACAAATTCCAGGAAGAAACGTGTGTACGATCAGTCAGCACCGAACGGTGAATTCCCAAAATACCTTTATATTATGTAATATTGATATTGATATGATGTATCTGTATGCTAGAGTAGGCCAGGTATTGCTAATAGGACTAGAGTGGCCTGATTTGTGATGCCTTAGCCTAGGGAGAGGTGAGCTGCTATGAGATGCTTGAGAGTGAGTAGGTAGCAGCGAGAGGCTTATGAGAGATCTATTAGAGAGTGGTCTACGCATGATAGAGTACTTGGGATTTGGGATCCGAAGAGGAAGATTTGGGGTGTGTATTGAGACGGTGTGGACAGTAGTATTGGGCCCGTACTACTGAAAGCACCGGGGCGGTGCACAGTCCAAATAAGAATCTTTGGGATACCAAGAATCAAGGAGGGGTGGATTATCGAGTGTGAGAATGCTCGAGTGAATTCTAATTTATCACATGTTATATTTCAGAGGTTGATCATGGTGAGGACACGTCATATGCCGGAGGGTGCCGGAGCTAGTGATGAGGAGATTCAACAAATCATTCATGAGGAGGTGGTTGCGGTCATCAGAGCTGAGATACCAGAGATGTTCGGGTCTATTAAGACCGCGCTGATTGAGACATTTGACGAGCGTTATGCCGCTCTTTCTGAGGCTGCTGTTGCAGCGGCTACCGCAGCGATCGCTGCGGCGAGACCCCAGGGAGGTGATGCGTCACTGTTTCGGGAGTTCAGCAACACCAAACCACCAGAGTTTGATGGTACACAGGATCCGGTGGCAGCTATGAGGTGGATATCTGATATGGAGGGGTGCTTCTTCACTTGCTCATCCCCTGAGCATCTGAAGGTTCGGTTCGCGTTGAACCAGCTTCGATTGGGAGCGAAGGACTGGTGGAAGTTTGTGACGGCGCATTTCACGCCTGCTGAGCTTTCGGTAGTGACCTGGGAGAGGTTCACTACCATGTTCCGAGATGAGTACGTTCCCCAGGTGGAGAGGGAGCGTTTGGCACAGGAGTTTCTGACCCTCAAGCAGGGTACTGAGTCAGTTACAGCGATCACGAGGATGTTTCATGCGAGGGCGATGTTCTGCCCTGAGCACGTGTCCACTGAGCAGGCACGTATGAGCCGCTACCTGAGCATTTTAAGACGGGATATTCAGGAGTTCGCCGCGAACTCCTTGTATCGGACATTTGTTGAGCTTCAGGCAAATGCCCGGAAGAGGGAGATTGAGCTTGAGACTCAGGCCAGGGAGGAGGCGGAGTCTCTGGGGAGGGATCGGCGGCCGGCACAGCTCCAGCCGGCAGCCAAGCGGGCCAAGCCCACTGATCCCAAACCCGGGAGCCAGAAGGGCCGCACTTGTGGAAAGTGCGGCAAGGGTCACGATGGAGTCTGTCGAGCAGGACCTTGCTACAAATGTGGCAAGGAGGGGCATATGGCCAAGGACTGCCCCAAGGGGTTTGCAGTGTGTTTTCACTGCAACCAGACCGGACACCAGAAGGCGGAGTGTCCGCTGCTGCGTGGAGCATCTCAGGGATCTGCTCCCGCCACCATCAGAGCTACAGAGAGTTGGCCCGTGAAGGCCGAGGCACCGAGAGCTCGAGGGAGAGCCTTTTAGCTGACTGCGGAAGACGTCCGCGCTGCACCCGACGTTGTGGCTGGTACGTTTCCATTTATATATTTATTTTTGGTGTTGAGATATTATGCTTATATCATGCTATGCATAGGTACCTTCCTTGTGAACTCTGTGCCTGCTTTAGTGTTATTTGACTCGGGTACGAGTCGGTCTTTTGTATCTTTGGCCTTTAGTCAGCATATCAGTGTTAGTCGTGAGGCATTGAGTCGGCCTCTGCGGGTTTCCATAGCCGCCGACAGAGTGATTTGTGCCACGGAGGTCCTCCGGGGTTGAGTTTCTGATCGATCTGGTTCCTATTGCGATGGGTGATGTCTGTGTCATAGTGGGCATGGACTGGTTGAGCTGATTCGGCGCGGTTATCGACTGCGAGCGTCAGCTGGTGACCATACGAGATCCTAGTGGGGGAGTTCTTTCGGTATACGGCGAGGGTACACGTTCTGGATCAACCTTTTGTTCGGCCGCTAGGGCAAGGCAGTGTTTACAGCAGGGCTGTAAGGGTTTTGTGGCGTATGTGATGGATACGCGAGTGATCTCCGAGAGACCGAGTTCAGTGGATGAAGTTCCGGTGGTGCGTGAGTTTCCAGATGTTTTTCCCAAAGAATTACCAGGTGTGCCTCCCGTGAGGCAAGTGGAGTTCGATATCGATTTGGTTCCGGGAGCCGCACCTATCGCTAAGGTGCCTTATCGTCTTGCACCTCCAGAGATGCAAGAGTTATCCTCGCAACTTCAGGAGCTGCTGGGGAAGGGGTTTATTCGGCCGAGTAGCTCGCCGTGGGGAGCACCCATTCTGTTTGTGAAGAAGAAGGATGGCTCGCATCGAATGTGTATTGATTACCGAGAATTGAATAAGCTGACGGTCAAGAACCTTTACCCGTTGCCGAGAACCGACGATCTATTCGATCAGTTGCAGGGAGCATCTTGGTTCTCCAAGATCGATTTGAGGTCGGGCTATCATCAGGTGAGAGTGCGGGACGAGGACGTCCAGAAGACAGCATTCAGGACGCATTATGGGCATTATGAGTATGTGGTGATGCCTTTTAGGCTCACCAATGCCCCGGCTGTGTTCATGGACCTCATGAACAGGGTATGCAGGCCGATGTTGGATCGGTCGGTGATTGTGTTTATCGATGATATTCTAGTATATTCTAGATCTAGAGAGCAGCATGAGGAGCATTTGAGGGAAGTTCTTGGAGTTTTGAGATCGGAGAAACTTTATGCAAAGTTTTCCAAGTGCGATTTCTGGTTGCGGGAGGTCCAGTTTCTGGGGCACCTCGTTAATCAGAAAGGGATATTGGTCGATCCGGCCAAGGTTGATGCGGTGATGAGATGGGAGGTGCCAAAGTCACCCTCTGAGATCAGGAGCTTCCTTGGTTTGGCAGGGTACTATCGGAGGTTTATCAAGGATTTCTCCAAGATCGCAGTGCCACTCACCAGATTGACCCGGAAGGGTGTTACATTTTTATGGGGTCCCGAGCAGCAGACCTCCTTTGAGACGCTTCGCCAAAGGTTGTGCGAAGCTCTGGTATTAGCTCTTCCGGAAGGGATGGAAGATTTTGTGGTATTCTGTGATGCATCGATTTTAGGGCTGGGAGCGGTGCTGATGCAGAAGGGACATGTGATAGCATATGCATCGAGGCAGTTGAAGCCTCATGAGACAAGATATCCCACACATGATTTAGAGTTGGGGGCAGTGGTGTTCGCTCTCAAGATTTGGCGACACTACTTGTATGGGGTTCGTTGTACGATATACACGGACCATAAGAGCTTGAAGTACTTGATGGATCAGCCTAACCTAAATATGCGGCAGAGGAGGTGGTTAGATGTAGTCAAGGATTATGATTGCGAGATCTTGTACCACCCGGGCAAGGCTAATGTGGTAGCCGACACATTGAGTCATAGGGCGGAGAGTACTCCACTGCGAAATATATGTTTGAGATTGACCGTGATAGCTCCAGTTCTGGATGCCATTCGTGGGGCACAGGCCGAGGCTGTGCATCCGGAGATGCAGAAGAGAGAACGGGTCGTTGGTTTGGTTTCTGAGTTTGTGTCGGATAGTCGAGGGCTTATGACTTTTCAGGGCCGGATTTGGGTACCGTTTGTGGGCGGTACGCGTACTACATTGATGGAGGAAGCTCATAGATCGAAATTTTCGATCCATCCCGGGGCTACAAAAATGTATTTGGATTTGAGGAAAGAGTATTGGTGGCCTTGTATGAAGAGGGACGTCGCATGGTTTGTCGAGAGGTGTTTGACCTGTCGAAGGGTGAAGGCCGAGCACCAGAGACCGCATGGCAAGTTACAGCCATTGGAGGTTCCCGAGTGGAAGTGGGAACAGATCACTATGGATTTCATCACCAAATTGCCGAGGACTGCCAGAGGAGTTGATGCAATTTGGGTGATTGTGGATAGGTTGACGAAGAGCGCTCACTTTCTTGCCATCAGTGAGAGTTCTTCGGCGGAGAAGTTGGTGGAGGTTTATGTGAGAGAAGTAGTATCTCGGCATGGGGTGCCGATCTCGATTGTTTTGGACCGTGATGTGCGCTTCACTTCCCGATTCTAGAAGAAATTTCATGATGAGTTGGGTACTAAGGTGCATTTTAGTACCGCATATCACCCCCAGACAGACGGCCAGAGTGAGCGGACGATTCAGACGCTTGAGGACATGCTTCGAGCATGTGTATTGGATTTTGGGGGTAGCTGGGATACGTATTTACCCTTGGCAGAGTTTTCCTACAATAACAGCCATCATTCGAGCATCGGTATGCCGCCCTTTGAGCTGTTGTATGGTAGGAGGTGTCGGACTCCCATTTGTTGGGGTGAGGTTGGGCAGAGAGTGATGGGCAGTACAGAGATCATGATTCAGACAACAGAGCAGATACAGCGGGTCAGACAGAGGTTATTGACCGCCCAGAGCCGACAAAAGAGTTATGCGGACAGGCGCCGGTCCGAGCTTGAATTTCAGGTCGGCGACTTCGTTCTCCTGAAGGTTTCTCCTTGGAAAGGGGTGATTCGGTTCAGGAAGAGGGGCAAGTTGGGGCCCCGGTTTATAGGTCCATTTCGTGTGATTGCGAGGGTAGGCCGGGTAGCCTATCGGTTGGAGTTGCTAGCAGAGTTGGGACAGATTCACGACACTTTTCATGTGTCGCAGTTGAGGAAGTGTATAGCCGATGAATCGACAGTGGTTCCGTTAAAGGATATTCAGGTAGATGCAAGCCTGAATTATGCCGAGAGACCAGTGGCCATCAGGGATCGGAAGATCAAGGTTTTGAGAAACAAGGAGGTACCTCTGGTGTTGGTTCAGTGGCAACACCGGAGGGGATCAGAGATGACCTGGGAGCCAGAGCGTATGATGCAGGAGCAGCATCCGGAGCTGTTTTTAGAGCGAGACTTCGAGGGCGAAGTCCAGTCCTAGTGGGGGAGAGTTGTAACAGCCGGATTTTTATCAAGTATCTTGTTTATTGTATTTTGTTCATTTGTGAGGGGGACTCGGCGAGTTGGAGCTCAGACTCGCCGAGTAGGGATGCGGATTTGGATGCGGGATCGCGCCTGGACTCGACGAGTCCAGGATATGCACTCGGCGAGTCAACGTTGTGTAATGAAACCCTAATTTCTCGGGTTTGAGACTTATTTAAAGGGTCTAATGGCCGTCATTTGTGCTCACCAGCCCCTTGAGTGAAACCCTAATCGAGTGTGAGCATTTGGAGCTAAGTAGGAGGCCATTATTGACCTTGGAGGTGCCATTGTTGCAAGGAAGGAGAAGAGCTAGCCAAGGGAAAGCAAGAAGGAGCCACTTCTGTGGGTTTGGTGTCCAGAGCATCACTTTTGTGGTAATAAATCCGAGTTAACTTCTTGTTTGTTGTTGGTTATCTAGATTTAGGGTTTGTTGAACCCTTTTATGGCAAGATTTAGTGTCCTTTTAGTCCCTTATGAGGTTGGAACCATAGATCTGGACCCTTAGAGGTCCAGAGTGTCCCTTTACCCAATCTTTTTGGGAATCAATGGAGGCTTTGGATTGGAATCCTCATGCCTTAGGTCAAAAACTCCGTTATTGAGCTATAGGGTGTGTTATGAGCACCAAGATAGGAGCTTTACGTGATGAATCAGTCGAGGGAGGCCAGATCTATAGTTTTTGGAAGTAGATTTGACCTTAGAAGCGAGTTAGAGTGGTTGCATGGCATGGACTCGCCGAGTCTGTTCATCCGACTCGGCGAGTAGCTTGAAGATTGCCTTGGGACTGCTCAGCGAGTGGTCCAATTGAGTCATGGGTAGACTCAGTGAGTCAGGGTGAGCTGGAGAGGGATGACGAGTGGACTGAGTCAAACTTGGACTCGTCGAGTTGTGCTTGAGACTCGGCGAGTTGAGTCGGGGTGGCCCCGCGATTCATTCAGGTGAAACTCGTCGAGTAAAGGGGGGGATACTCAACATGTAGTAAGAGGATTTCAGAGGGTTGGTGAAAACGTCTAGACTCGCCGAGTCACCATGGTACTCGCCGAGTCCGGTCAGAGTTGACCGTTGACCGTTGAACGTTGAACGTTGACCAGAGTTGACCCGTGTTGACTTCTTATAGATAGTTAACCTTAGAGATATAAAGTGTTAATTAGAAACATATAATGTTATAGGAGGATTAGAGCTCGGAGGATCGAGCACGCGGGATTTCCAGGATTCGTGAGATACCGAGATACGCGAGGTGAGTCTTCTCACTATACTATATTACCTTGAGTAGGTAACCAGAGTTATGTGATAGAGTATTTGTATGCTATGTATGTTATGTGTTGTACTGCATTATTTCTATGTGATTTATGTAGTGCATGTTTATCAGAGCTAGAACCTGAGGGTTCACAGAGTTTGGGTGCACAGACCCACAGAGTTATAAGCCTCGAGTGGCTAATATGTGTTATATGTGGTATTTTGGGGAACTCACTAAGCCTTGTGCTTACAGTGTTTGATGTTATTGTTTCAGGTACTAGTGACGACCGCGGGAAGGCGCCGGCTTGATCCGTACACACACACTCAGAGTTTTTACATTGTGATCTTGGGATTTTGTATTAACCTATATTGGATAATTAATGTGGTTGTTTGATGAATATTAATCGAATCATGTTTTATAAGAAAATCAAAAATTTGTTTGGAAATTTACGGTGTTACACCCTTCTAGATCACAGATCTGAAAGATAAGTCACTTGGGATGTCTATTCCCAAGTACTAAGCTTCTTGGACAAAAACCCTCATAAAGAGAACATAGGGAGATCTAAGAGTCTACTAGGCAAGTTAGAAGCTTTATTACCAGAAAAGGATGATGATAAGATGTTGCTTCTGGGTCTACAATCTCCTTTTGGATTCCTCTAGCTTCTTCTTCTTCTACAAGGTTCACTCAAAATGGCTCACAAGCATTAGAGTTTTGAGGTCTAGGGTTTAGACAATAGAGGCTGGAAATAAGGCCCTGTAGTGAAGATTAAGATGCTTAAATAGGGTGCAAACCCCAAATCTAGGGTTTCCCAAACCCATACCAACTTGTCGAGTTGGTCCTCCACAACTCGTTGAGTAAGTCTCTCTACCCGCGTCCAAAAACAAGTTCCTACTCTTCAAGTTATTCCCTATGGACTCGACGAGTAGACCTCCAATTTGCTTATTATATTCCCTTAATTAGCCTTCTGGTTTCTGAGTGTTACAATAAATCTTACATAGCTCATCTATAATTAATAACTAATTATGTGTTCTACTTGTGTATGACCCTACAAGGCAATTCATTAATTGGTGAAAATATTAGTAAACTTGGACTTGAAATGCTAATTACATAATAAATGGTGATCAACTTTAACAATCCATAATTAGTAGCTAACCATAGAGGAGAAGTGCATTCGATCTAAATGGAAGTGTATTTAGAATATTGATTAGAATTATTAGTTAATGGTTTAAGTTTGTATGAACTTGTAAAATCAGATAGAAAACCATTTTTAACTTTTACTTATTTTAGGTTAATTTATAGTTATAATATTAGTTAATTAAATTCGTTCCTTGTGATCGACCCCAACTTACTTTACTATACTATAATCCGACTAGATACACGACCTATAGGTGCAATAGTAGATAAGTAGTTAGGTTATAAATTTAAAACTAGATAGGTATAGTTTGCACCACATCACTTCCATTAAGAGCTTAATCCTTAAGCTCTTTTGCTCAATTTCCATACCCTAAAATAACGTCCTTAACCGAAAAGTTTCCAACTTTATGGTCTTGCATGGCTAATAAATGCCCAACAACAAAAACCCTTACTCTTTAACTCATTAAGACACTAAAACTCATGCATGGAAGGAAACTAACAATCAGGATTGGATTGTTATGACCTTAGACACTCCAAAACGTTTGGAAGGACAATCCATTTGAATCTAAATCACGCCATACTCAAGAACACCATTATTTGGGACAAAAGCTCATAATAACATCATACAACTTATCTAATCAAATAAGCCTCAAGGTATGAACTTTATACCTTTTAGAGATGTAGGAGGGTGCAAAACATCCAAATCCAAATGTTCTTCCAAGCTTCTAAATGGTTCTCTTCTCCTTCTCCTTCCTCTATAAACACCAAAAGACACAACAAAGGCTCAAGTATGCTCAAAACGAATTAGGGTTTGGAAAGGGGTCGAAATAGGGTTGGAGGTTGATGAAAGGAAGAAAACTTGGGGGTTAAGGATGTTTAAATAGGGCTAAACCCTAAAAATTAGGCTTTTACTCTTGGCCAAGAACGCATTGCGTTTAGCATGGACACATAACATCCAAAACAACATGCATTCCTAATAGATGCATAGCGTACAAAATGACATGTGTCCCTAGTGAACGCATAGCGTTCTCCTAGTTATTTATTTTCCTTAAATGCTACAAGGGACCCATTTTGCCAACATTTCTCATATCAAGGGTATAATTGGAATACCTGGAAGTCAAGATGTTAAATTCTCCCCACTTGAACTAGACTTCATCCTCGAAGTTCGTTGATGTGAACAACTCACGGTAATGCTCCCACATCTTTTACTCAGGTTCACACGTCCATTCTGAACCCTTCCGATGCTACCACTGAACTTTGATCAAAGACACCACCTTGTTGAGCAAGGACTTCGTCTTCTGATCCAGAATCTCCACTAGTCTCTCCATATAATTCAGGCGATCATCAACCTGGATATCCTCCAAAGGAACAACCATTGAATGATCAGCTACACACTTCTGAAGCTGAGAACGGCTATTTTAGTTTTTAAGTTGATTGCTTCAGGTTAATCGATCCTTTTTGTGGTTAAAAAACCATAAAAAGTTAATTTTTCTTCAAAATTTAATTTTTGTTCAAAAACCTCGACTTGACAACTTGGTGGCCTTCCCCACGATGTGATCTTGGTGATTTTAATATTTTTAGTTTTTCATTCTGTCGAATTGTTTTGCTTCACCACAAGGTGGCATCATTACCACGATGTGGTGAACGTTCAGTAGGAATTTTAAATTAGTTTTTGTTCATTTTTACGTTTTTATTTTTGTTTTTATTGCAGTAGTTTATGACCAGCGAATCAAACACACCAAAGAAAACACAATTCGAGGATCTAAAATCAACTTTTCGTAAAAAGAAGGGCAAGCACGTAGGAGAATCAAGCAACACCCCGAAAGATGAAGGCACTGAGAACACTCCTAATAAAAAGCAAGTTGGTTATGAAACCGAAAAAAGTAGTGAATGCAAAAGAGAGCCAAAAGACAAAATGACGGACATTGTTGACATGATGATGGAGGCCTACAAGAAAAGGATAAGAGAGGACATAGGTCCTGGACTTGTGCAACCCGTAATTCCCGCTACTACTACCTTCGACCTTAATGGACATATCCTTACCCCACTAAAGGATATTCCATTTCCTGAAAAAGACCATGAAGATGCATACAAGCATCTAGATGAAGTTAATGACATAGCCGACTATTTCAACCTTCCTAATGTTCCTTAAGAGACTGTCTTGCTAAGATTGCTTCCGGTTACTTTTAAAGGAGCAGCTAAAGATTGGTTGAAGGCACTTTCGCCATGCTTAATCTCTACTTGGGCACAAATGAGTGAAGAATTCCTCCAACAATTTTTCCCACCATCCAAAGTTTCTAAACTTAATAAGTTCATAGTTAACTTTAAACAATAAGTAGGGGAGTCCTTATACGAGGCTTGGGAAAGATACAAATGGTTAATAAGAAATTACCCTCAAAATGATCTAAATGGGCAACAAGAGGTGTCGATCTTCTATGATGGGGTAAACGTCACGACGAGGCAAGTCCTTGATTCGCAAGGACCTTTAACTAAGAAAAATCCCGTTAAATTAAAGAACTGATCGAATAATTTTTGAAGCATTCACGGGAATATCACAACCCTCGTAATGATGGAACTAGGGGGATCGGGAATGGTGCATCAAAAGATATGGAAATGGTAATAGAAATGTTAAGTAACATGGATAGAAGAATGACCAACATGGACCTATCCATACACGTGATACGTGTGTGTAGTGAGAATTGCAATAGTCAACATTTGACAAAAGAATGCCATTTGAACGAGAATAGTCTACTACTCAAGTGGAGACCGCTATGATGAAGAGTAGAGGAAGTCGAAGAAGTAATGGTTGCCTTACGATGAGTACAAAAAGAAAAAGAAGAGAAGTACAAGCAAAAGGCAAAAGGGTTTTGTCAAAAAGAAGAACCGACACCCGAAAAGAAAACGGATTTTGAAACAATGCTCGTCCGCCTTGCAGGCGCGTCAGAGAAGAGGCATGATGAAACCGATGCAACAATGAGATATCAGCTAACTCTAATAAAATATTAGCAATCTTTACATAGAAATCAGCAAGCATCAATCAAAAACATTGAAGCTCAACTCGGGCAGTTAACTACGTTGGTTAACGAACGGTTACCTCCACCAATTCCCGATAAGAAAACACCACCACATGTCATGACCCTCGATATTAAATTAGACATCATTTTTGAGTTCTTGGAAGCCTTGTAAGAAGACACAAAGCAGCCCGAACAACAGCTAAAATGGTCAAAAATCAAAGATAAAAACATTGTTGAATCACTAACATCACGACGTGAGGATTCAAACATCACAACGTAGCTTAGGTCTAAACAGAAAAAAATATCTTGTGTTCAAGCTTATCAACCTCCTTTATATAACGCCTGTAGATCAGGGCTAGACAATTTACAGACGATAAGCATCAAAAATGAATTTTTTATAGAAGATTATTTAGAATTAATAATATTAACTAAGTGGTAGTATATGTTACAAGGATTCGGTACATATAAAGAATGTTGAAATCCGAGTTAGAACGAAGAAGTTATGACTTGTCGAAGTTTCGCGACAGAACCGACACGACGTTGAATGACATAAAAATTGAATTTACGTTAGAACGATATTTAGCCTTAGTGATCTAAACGAAAGTCGTAGAGTTCGTTAAACCGAGAGCGTGCATAAAAAGAATGCCCAAATCTGACTTCGTATGAGGAATTTATGATTTTTCTAAGTTTCAGCTTAGCAGTATGCAACTCGGAACCCGAATTTGAGATCGAGGGATATTTGGTTGAAACAATCTAAACGAGAATCGAAGATCTCATTATTAATAGTGCAATGGTGAAAAGACAGATGAAAATGGACGTCGGATGAATAAGTTATGAATTTATAACGGAGTTTTCCTGTCCCGGCCTACTAAAAAGAATATAATAAAAATAAAGTCGAAATCAGCCGACGGAGTCTAAACGAAAGTTGTAGAGCTTAATCTCACCTATGCGTTGATATACAGAACATTGAAAACGGAGTTCGTATGAGGAAGATATGAATTTCGGAAGTTTTATAAATAATTAAAATATATTAATTTTAATATTAATTCGGATATTATCCGATGAGAGGGGGGAGTCATTGATCCAATCCAAAGGGTACGCCCAGCGTACCTAGTTGTACGCCCCGCGTACTTTGGTTTTACACGGACCGAAGAGAGGCTACGATCCACCACCCGAAGCTCGACACGTGGAAGGCTGATCCGAACTACGTCCCGCGTAGTGCCTCGTACGCCCAGCGTACGTGGGGGGTTCAGCCCCTACAAAAGGGCAGCGAGGCCTCCGGCTTTTGTTGCTAATTTTTACACTTCTTCACCCTAAACTCCTTTCTTCTTGGGATTTTATACCCCGAAGGCCCGGTATCATTCTCGAGTCCCGAAGCCCCGAAGAACCCGAGAAAAATAGTTTTTGAGCCGAAGCTCTGCCCGCACGAAGCCCAGTTTCGGAGGAAAACATCCCTGTTTTGTCGGAAAAGATTATTTCAAGGGACGAGGCGTTGTCCGATCATCTTGTGGTCAAGTGAGTGTATAGTCACTTTCATCTTACACGTAGATATGAAGTATTTTATAAAATACATGCTATGTTTTTATATATTGTTGTTTATTTGAGGTGAGTGTATAATTACTTTCTTCTAACACATAAGTATGAAGTATTTGCTATGAAATACGTGCTATGTGTTTATATATTATTGTTTATTTGAGATGTTGGTGGAATGGATGAACTACATAGGTTTTAATGAGTTAAACTGTATATGTGTTTTGTAACTACTAATATGTTGGGTAGGACATGGGTAGATGAGATCCATGAGTATGGATCAGATCAAGAGGTTAGTTTAGATCCGTGAGTAGGGATCGGATCAAGAGGCTAGTTTTAGATCCGTCAGTATGGATTAGACCAAGAGGTTAGTTTTAGATCCGGGAGTATGGATCAGGTAAAGAGATAAAACTTTTTATTAGTCCAGGAGTATGGATTGGGTACAGTTATTGATCCGGGAGTATGGATCAGATCAGGATTAAGGTATAGTTAATTGTCTCTATTCTAGGAGTATGGATTGGTTACAATTATTGATCCTAGAGTATGGATCAGATCAGGAAGTTAGTTTTAGATCCGTGAGTACGCATCAGGTAGTTTAGATCCGTGATTCGGGATCAGGGGAAAAGGGTAGTTTTAGATCCGTGAGTATGGATCAGGTGAAAAGGTTAGTTTTAGATCCGTGAGTATGGATCGGGTGAAGAGGGTAGTTTTAGATCCGTGAGTAGGGATCAGGTAAAGAGGAAAATTTTAGATACAAGAGTTTAGATCGTGTCATTGTGAGGATCGATGGGGTGGGATAAGAGTTGCTTGTATATAGTGAAATTGCATATGTTTGTGAGTTCTAATATAGATATATGATATAACATTGTGGGTTGAAAACCCTATATGCTCACCAGGCTCCCAGGCCTGACCCACTCAGTTTTCTTTGTATCACAGGTATCAATACGAAGACATATTTCACTGAGAGATTAAAGGAGATGTAAATCACTAGTGTAAATAAATGTATGTTCTGTTTATGCTTATGTATCTGTATCAGAACATGACATCCCGAGATTTTGTTATATAATGAAAATACATTTCTTTAAGAAATGCTTTGAAAAATTCTTATCATATTTTGTTTTGGGAACAAATTTCGCAACTGTTTTCTTTAAAAGATTAGTCTGATTTTAAAAACAAAGCATAAACAAATCGGTCTTTTCTGACCGTGATATTCGGGATGTCACACTTTACCATTTACTTCTCGAGCAAAAGTTCACCCACTGGAGCAAGCGCATATAAAGTTTATGAAGCAAGTAAAGGGTATTCCGATTAATACTTCTTTTATTGAATCCTTGGCACAAGTACCCGAATATGCCAAATTTCTTCAAGATTTACTCGATACTCACAAACAACTAGAAAAGACCTCCAAGGTAGTCCTTAGTGAGCTGAGTTCTAAGGTTATTATGGAAGGGATACCAAGGAACATGGGAGATCCTATACGCCTTACACGTCCATGTGAATTCGAAAATAACATGAGGCTTATGCTTTAGCCGATTCTGGAGCGATTATAAATTTAATGCCATATTCATTTTATAAAAGGGTTTAGGTCATTTTCGGTCACTTAAGTTTGGTTTTGTGCTCATTTGGTCACTCAACTCTTTTTAAGTTTTAAAAGGTCATCAAAATTTTGACTTTGTGCTCATTTAGTCACTTAACTTTAGGTTTGGTCACTTAACTTTTAGATTTGTGCTCATTTAGTCACCTAACTTTTAAAATTTTGCTAATTTAGTTACTAAACTTTTGAGAAAATTTAAAAGTGTAGTGACTAATTGAGCACAATTTTAAAAGTTAGGTGGCTAAATGTGACCAAACCAAAAGTTAAGTGACTAAATAAGCATAAAGCCAAAAATCTGATGACCTTTTAAAACTTAAAAAGACTTAAGTGACCAAATGAGCACAAAACCAAAAGTTAAGTGAACAAAAATAACCTAAACCCTTTATTAAAAGCACAACCTTCCAAAATTGAAGGCTACTAGAATGACGATTCATATGGCCAAGTGTTCAATGACACATTCTACAGGCATAGTTGAGGACATTTTGGTAAAAATTAGAAAAATTATTTTTCCAATTGATTTTGTCGTGATAGATATGAAGATGTCCCAATTATCCTTGGACGACCTCCCCTTAATACCACACGAGCCTTAGTTGATATTCACGAGTTAAAGCTTACCTTACGAGTAGGGAATGAAGAAATTACTTTTGGAGTGGAAGACAGATTAAACAGAGAATGTGCTCAAAATGAAGTATTCTTTATAAATGAGGAAAACAAACTTTTTGAGTTGGAAAAATTGATGCAAGAAGAAATCCAAATAATAGAACAAGTCAAGCGTACTAAACCTATAGCATCAATTCCAATGGTTTTTGAAGTCTTTGCTTATAAAACTCCAAGTTCACTAGTTAGTGATGAAAGTGAAGAAAGTTTGGTGTCAAATGATGAAGAAGAAGAATTTACACAAGACTTGAGACAACCAACTTTCGACAAGGTGGATTTCGAAGCGAGGGAGCTGCAAAAAGAAAAAGGAGATTGGGTACTTGTTGTGGGGAGTAAATGGGTGAAACGAAAGCCTGAGAAAGGCGATTCTAAAACGAAAAAGGATGATTCTAAGAAGGACTACTTAAGAAGGGTGCACGCGTACATGAAAAGGTGGAGGGAACAGAAGGTGCAAATGGTGACTAAAACTCCAAACAACACAACGTAGGGCGGCACGGAGTCCGGCTCATGAATCCTATAAAAAGAAGCGCTTCTCAAGAGGCAAACGGAGCTCGGTTTGCGTTTTTATTTTAGTTTTTGCATTTTTAATTTTTGCATTTCTATTTGAGTTTTAGGGGGTAAATCATCATCATAGTCATCATAACTTTTAGAAAAACATAGAAATCAAGTATGGGGTCTTTATCGTAAAAAAATAAATAAATACTTATGAAAATCATATGTGAAAAAGAAAAGGACTAGTTTTAAGGATTATATGGACTAAAGGATAATTTGTACCCAACTTCAAAGTTTTAAGCCCAACATGCCAAAAGCCCTCATAGTTGGCCCAGCCATGGCTCACGACAAGAAGCCCAAAATCACGACGGGGTGGTCAAAAGTCACGAACTTCAGTCAGCATATTAGTCACTTTCTTCAAACTCTTTTGTTCATACATTACGACGTGAAGTTGCAGTTGGTCCCCCCCCCCTCCCCCCCCCCCCCCCCCACACACACACACACTTAGATTTTGGCTGAAATCTTCATTTTCCTTGCTTCTCTTCTACATTACGTCATAAAAGGTACCATGGGACTGAGGCGTGGAATTCCAGAAGAACAAGACCACATTGATGGTCCAAGTATACATTTGTTATATCGATTCCCTCAAAATGTTTAGCAAACAATGCTTAATAATTATGAAAACAAGCTGGGATGGTTGTACAATCGGGAGTTTGCATTGGCACCATTGGTCGATTGGCCATGGTTACGTGGGGTTGGTATGGTAACGGAAGTGGAACAATATTGCACAAACTTATTTGTAGGAAAAGTTTTCACTTTCCAATGCAACGGGTTACACAATTTATTTTTTTATTTAGATTCCGTTTATCGGGAATTATCCGTTGAATTCTTTGCCACATTCAATTTCAAAGAACGGACAACCAACCTGACATACAACGGGGCCCTTGCATTTCAGTTGGGGGTGTTAATAGAAAATGTAGACTTCGTGAATTTGCTCGGAGAATTAGGTTATATACTAAATAGGAAACACGATCACCCCATTTTGTCTTATTTTTACAAGGTTGTGTTCTAGATTTTACTACAGAATTGTTTAACGTACAGTTTTCGAGAAGCATTTCCAATCATGAGTATTATTCGTGTGATGCTTTTGAAGGACAGATTCGGTCTACTATCTATTGATTCTTACATCGTCTGATCTTTTTCACTATTAACCACAAACATCATGGCGACAAGGTGTCGTCACAGAATTTATTCTATCTTTGGAGAATAATCACGCCAGGAGTTTTTTGCGACCTTCCATACATGCTTCCAATATTTTTAGGGATGAAGGCGGTAAATTCTCAGCCTGGTAGTCCCATTATCGGTGGACACTTGGTCACTTGCCTAGCTCGCTCATATGGTATTTTGAGTCCTACTTTTATTAGGAATCTTACATGTTTTAAAGATTCTAATTTGATGACTAAATTTTTTAGTCTTATGCGGGTTGTGGTGAATACTGGCGGGGGATACGCGATGCCCCTGAAAGATGATGAGCAACCCATTGTTCACCAAGGGAAACAACCGAGGAAAAGGGGAAGGCGGAATGTTAGAACTTGTGAGGAAAGAAGCCGAAAAAAACAACCACCTCAACCATTTGAGGGTGGGGTACCAACCGACCCATTCCAAAGTCGGGTTGGTACTTATTTGGACAATCTTCGTGGGGGCGTTAATTATCACAATCAAACGGTAGATATTTTATTGACACGCCTTTATGTTGAGTGAATGCCGACCATGCCGCCTCATTACCCGTATATTCCAGCATGGGAGGAGTTGTGGACGAGGCAAGGAAATGGAGCCGGGAAAAGTGGAGCACGAGAAGACGACGATGATTATTGATTATATCCTTTTATTTTAGTAGTTTTAGTTTATTTTGGTTTGTTTTATTGTTGAGTTTTTATTTAGTATGTTTTGAAAACTTGTAACCAAATTGTTTGATGGACATTTTTCTTCTTTCCACAATTGTTTGTTTTATTGCAGATTGATTAAGATATCATGATAGAAAAAACGAGAGAGTAGAAATAAGAGTGTACGAGAAAATCCATGTGATTTAGAGTTACGAGTCGAAGCCTATATTTTTTATTAAGTGTGGGGTCAATTTCATGAAAGAAAAGAGATTAGAGGAAGAGAGAGACTAAAGATGAGGGAAGAGTCGAGAAAAATATAGTTTTAGATTGGTCTTAATACATTTATACATTCAATTGCATTTCACTTTGATAGAATAATTATTGCAAAACTGCAATCTGTGAAGACCCAGTTCTCACGACGTGAGCTTATACTCCTCTCATCGTGAGCTTGATACCATCGTGATTCATAAATTGATTTACATTGACACCATGACGTGAATTACATCACCACGTTGTGAGAAGTAACAATGGCATTTTATTTTACTCTTCCAACCTTACAATGTGGCGTATGCTTTCCCACATTAAGATGTTATGTTTTGAAGATATTATGGACTAGACTTTTTAAAGATGCAAGCTTCTAATTCACATTTTTTTGCGCATTCACATGTCCTAGAAGATGCAAGTTCTAGTCACATACTCAAGGTGTTCAAGTTTCCACACGCGTTCAGAAATCGATATCGTCACTACTACCCCAGGGGAGTTTGTTCCTTTTTCTCCATTTTATTGCTTTTAAATTATTTTATGCATATAATTAGGGCATTGTATGTAATAAGTTTGGGGTAGGGGTGGACAAAAACGAACATTGCTACGAAATTTAAAAATTCTAATAGATTTGAAATAATAATCTAAAATTTTAATCTAGTAATAATAATAATAATAATAATAATAATAATAATAATAATAATAATAATAATAATAATAAAACTTAAGTTTCTGGTGTTGTGTGGGATGATCCAATGCGAACTCAAATGTTTAATTGAGCCAACATATGTTATAGTATATTTGTGGCTTCCCAGTCCTAGTGAAAAGTCATGAGATATAAAAGGTACTCTGGTAGTTTGTACAACATAATATTTTTGCAGCGTGTACCTGAAATCTATCAAAGAGAGCTTATGTAGTCATTGCACTTAGACTAATACCTCTAACCAATAAAGGTTGAAGTTAAGCTCCCTTTCTTAAGCATGTAGGATTAAGCGGAAAAAAGTGAGATATATATATATATATATATATATATATATATATATATATATATAAAGAGAGAGAGTGAGAGAGAGAGAGAGAGAAAGAAAGAGAGAGAGAGAGAGAGAGAGAGAGAGAGAGAGAGAGAGAGAGAGAGAAAGAAAGAAAGAAAGAAAGTAACAAAAAAGTTGTAAGCATTTTGGAGCTATCAAAGTATGAAGATGAAAAGATCAAAAATTCTGAAGAATCAAAAATTCAAGATACCAAAAATCAAACAAAAAGGTGGTGAATTCAAAGATATTAAAGAGTAAATATCATTAAAGTGAAGAATTCAAAGAACTCCATTGTGGTATCAAAGTTGTAATTTTTCTTGATTATTAATGCTTGGGTATAGCTTAACCAAAAATACCTTGAGGTTAAGAAAGATTTGTGAGGATGGATTTGGAGGGTTGCAGAAATGAGAGTCGTATAAATTAAGGGGTGAATGTTCATAAGGATTGTGAGTAGTTAGGATTGGGAATTTTTTAGGAATTATAGACACAAATATGCTCATTAAGGTTGTGGTATAATGGTTGTCCTCAAAATGGATTGACTTATGGCATATTGGTGATGAGGGTTTGACTTAAAAATAAATTAATTTTGTTCGATGGCAAGCAAAGGATAAGTGTCGGGTATTTGATAGTGCCTTATTGATACACATTTTTAGGCAATATTTTAATACACTTTAATTAATATTTTGGTTATTTGCAAAGATATACGGTACTTATTGAATTTATTGTATTATGTAGCCAAAAGGAACACTCTTGAAGAATAAGGACCAAAATTCACAAGAATTGGAACTTTGGAGGAATAAATATTAAAAGAGGCAAACATCAGCAAAAAAACCCAAGTCATGACATCATCATCAACATCACGACGTGGAGTGTGTATTCTAGAAGATAAGTACGTGGGAAGTTAGAATCCATCCCGATAAGGATTTGTATAAAAAGCACGACGTGAAACCCTTGTTCGTGTTGTGAAGCACGAATTTTCCAAACCTATAATTAATCTTAACTCTTACGATTTGGGAAGGCTTTTTGAGAGTTTTCTAGTGGGGATGTATTCTGAGAACCCGATTTTAAAGTCCAGAAAGTGCACAAAACATCCTTTTGAAGGAGAATTACTAAGAGATTAAGAGATTGAAGAACACATAATCACATTGCTTTGAATTACTTTAATTATGTCAATTTCTATTGAGATTGTGTCTATGTTTTCATCCATGAGTAGGTAAATTTAGTTGCTTTCGTTTAGCTAGATGATACTTTAACTATATTGTTTAGTTACTAATTTATGGATTTTAATAGTTGGTTTTATGTTTGTGGTTGACTATCATTACCTAGCATATTAATATTTGTGACTTTGAATGCTTGAATTCAAGTTAAGTGTAGCTTAGTGACCATTAAATTACATGAACTTGTTACCTAGTAGTTTAGTGACTATTAAATTGCTAGAGCTATGATCGACCAAATCTTAGATAAGTGATAAAAGTAACAAATTTAGTTGTGCTGGAGAGCACACTACTAGAAAATAGCCTTTTAATGACGCGCAAACAGTGACACTCACTGATAGAGGACGCGCATTTGTGTGTGCCCTAAAAAATAATGTCATTTTTGCAAAATTTGAAGGATAGAGGACACGCATTTGTGCGTGCCCTAAAATTAGTGTCAGAAAAGAAAAAAATCCGCAGGGCGCCTTTCATAAAATGTGTGTCGTCTAAATGTGTCTCTTTATAACATTTTAATGAAACACACGTTTTTAAGGCATGATTTCACCCGCCTCTTGAATCCCAAAATTTAAACCCCCCGTCTCTTCCAATTAGCAAGAAAAAGCCCTAGGCCTTCATCTTCATAGTTGCATCGCACCACCACCCAACCTCCGATCTCACACTGCCAAGTGTCTTCGACCATTCTTTCCTGTAGCACTACACCGATAACAAAACCCCCATCACTATTTTAGGTCACCATTCACCAACAGACTCACTATTCTGATCATTATTCTGAGACTTTAAAATCGAGTGTTCATTTGACCATAAAGTCAAAATTGAATCGCATGTTCATTCAACACAAAGTTATTGATATGGCCAACGACGACTCCACCTCCGGTCTCTAGTCGATGACACCGACGAAGCCTCCTCCTCTGGCCGCTTCCGTCTCCCCCTTCTTTCACGTTGTTTACAGGTACGATCCATCAGCCATAAGACCATAAATCCTTGTTTTCATCTTGTACATCCGAAAACCCCCTTATCATTTCCATGACCTAATTAACTCTTTTCATTTCCTTCTTCAACCATGAAAGAATCGACAAAAAGCTAGGGTTCCATCAAAATCGGCGGTAGCTATAGAAAACACCAAACCACCAAAAAAGCAATTGAAGGTTTAGGGTTGTGTAAAATATATCGGTAACAAAATTATGCTCAAGATAAACAGATGATATGCCTCAATCTATTGAGAAAATGATACAACGATCCCAGGAATCTTAAGGAAAGCAACACCAATGGGAGGTTAAATCGGAGTTGTGCCATTGGTCTACTACAGATGTCGATGTTTCATCTGGTGATTAACCTAACAATATACTCTACTCCTCACTAAACCAAGGGCATTAGCAGATCTAAAGGAGACAAATACAAAGTTCTCTAATCAGATTGATAAAACTGTCATCGGGATCCCTAGGGCACCATATCGTTGTTGGACTTCAAGGGGGAATAACACGATGTTGTGGAGATCATCACCCAACGATCACAAGTCGCGCTTTCCTATTACGTAGCCACCGTCTTCACTACTCCGGGAGAAAATCCAGTCATGAAAGGTAATACATCGACCTTTGTTTCAACACCATTATCGTTGTCTAACATGGATGCTTGGCATAACTTTAGTTTCTCGTGAAGTCAAGTATGTAATCCTTTATTTCAAACTATCTTTTTGGACATTAAGCATTCTTTAAACAGTTTATGAGTTTTACTAATATATATAGAGCAACAAGTTTTACTAATATATAAAGGTTGGCATGTTTAGATTTCTTATGAATTTTATGAATCCGTATTATTAGGTTACAGTATGATCTATCTAGTAGCAGATAGGAAAAAAGAAGAAAAGTGTTGATAAGATAGTGTCCATATCAATCCACTGTATGTCATGGGTAGCAAGAGACATGTAAGTCTCATGACCCAATAGGAAGTCTCCATGATAGTGTTTATGGCTCCACATCCCATCTATAGGGATAGTTTGGGAACCTGCAGATTAAATTAGTATACCTAATGAACCTACAAACTTGTATTGCTTGTATCTGCCTCTTGTTTTATTGATATTTTCTTCTTTCACTGTTTTGTATCCATATTGTATTTACATGCTTATCCAACTGTGTTGCAGTTTTACCAAATTGGTCATTGCAAATATGGAGAATCTTGCAGATTCAATCACTCCAAATCTGAGCCTGAAAACTCTATCCCACGGATTAAGGGTAGTTGAACCCTATGAGGTACCTAGAGCTGAAGGGCTTGTTGTGAGGGTAGTTATGTCTGTCGAGAAATAGGTGGAAGTGATAAAGAATTTTAAAGACATACTTTAGAATATGTGCCTGTTTGGAATGTGTGTTTAGAATTTTGGATCAGAGTGTGGGGGCCCAAATCAACATTGTGTGTATATCTCCTATCTTGATTTTGTAAAGTACTTTAGACCTGAGAGAAAGAGTGTGAGTGGTGAATCTCTTAGGACCTTTGTTTATCATGAAATATTGGTACTTCAACTTCTTTCAGTTCTCTTTTCTTTACTTTATGAACAGTTGTGTTGGTGTGTTGATGAGCTTGATTAAAAGTATCTTTTTTGTTTTTTTGCCTATGTTATGATGATCATCAGATTAGATACCTTGAGTATTTCAAGACATGGGGTTTTGCCACTTGTTATATATGGGCATGTCCTCTTATAAAAGGAGAAGATTACATTTTTTACTGCCATCTAGAAACTCAGAAAACACCAGAGCAGGATAAGCTACGACAGTGGTACCTCTCTATGTCTCTGCACATAAGGTGTTTGGTAAAATGCCTCGAAGAGTATATTTTTCTGATTACAAGTTTTTTTATGTTTAGGTACAAGTCAATGCTAAAGAAAGGTTCGGAAGATGGTGTTGTTATGGACTACACAAATTTATACAATCAGTTTTTTGTTGCTAGTGGAGAGGGGAATACAAAGATAACTGCAGCTCATTTGCCCTTTTTTGATAGTGATTATTGGTCAGGGGCAGCTGAAAATATAGGTAGGAAACTTGAAGTAGAAGAAACTAGTGATGGTGGATTGCAAAGCAAGCTCCCTAACAAGAGAAACTTGAAAGCCATGGAACAGGATAAACCTGATGTTGTAGTCAAGGATGTGTTAGTGATGCAAAAGTTAATCTTTGTGCTTGCTATATGCTGGCTCACGTAGACTAATATTCTTCTTTCTTGATTTTACTTGTAGTTAGGCCAAACTATTCTACATATGAAGGAAAACTTTATGATTGTCCATTTACAACATATTTGCACTCAGTGCCATGAAGTGATATTATCTGGAAGCACATGGTTTTGCAGCCACTACAAAAATATTCAACTATGTTCAAGGTAAATGAGCTCTTTGTTTTTTTCATCTCTTTCTCTTAAATAAAAACATATGTGTTTACTGATGATTATAGTGTGCTTCACTGCAGATGTTTTAATGCTGAGAAGAATCTTTCTAGGTGTGAAATGCACACATGCCATTCTGGTGAAAACAATCTACTATATGAGGTGAGAAACTCCATAAAAACACCTTAAAGATCTTCCTTTTTCTTTTTCCTTTTTTCGTGTTAGTGTTGATGTAGTTGAGTTTACAGGTTATGGTGAAGAATATGATTGTTGATACCAAAGATAAAGATGATGTGTTTGTGAACAGTTTCTTTGAGACTCCTGATGCCTTCTTAAACAAATGCCAGAAATCCCATTTTCAGTTTGATACATTATCCCATGCCAAATATTCGTCTATGATGATCTTGTATCATCTAATCCACAAGTCGCCTCCTATTTAACCAACTTGCACTGCTCGCAACAAAGATTTGGTGGTTGAGCGATGTTGGCATTGTGACATCCGTACAAAGTATAATGTATATGAATCATGCTATAAGATGAAACGTGGTGCTTATCATCCTCATAGATTATATCCACCTTCTCTCATAGTTGTCAGGGGATCTAAACCTAAACATGGACTAGTCAAGGCATCAATGTATACTTACTTTCTGGTGACAAAAAAATTTCAGTTGAATTTCGCATCAGTAGTTGGAATCCTAAAACAATAGGTAATAGATATTAATAATAACAACACAATAATGTTATTCAAGTTTAAAAAAAAAAGATTTCATGATGATATTATTTGTGTAGGTGTTGTATGGAGTTAAACCTGATGAGAAAAGTATGTTTATAAGCCAACTCTAGAAGGACAACCGGAATGTTCTTACACCAGAGACAACAATTGTATGGCATGTATCTGAAGCCAAGGATTCACCAAACTGGCGAAAAGTCTTGGGATAAGAACTTGCAAAACATTTAACAACTTGTGGATTTAATTCTAACCTTAGAGGTCAGTATCTTCTTCACTGTAACTTTTAAATTCATTGTGGTATTACATATTTTGTATCCCTTCAGGAATTAGGAATTAGGAATTTGTTCAAAAGTATATTCAGAATTTTATGCTTACAATGATGCTTTATACCTTTCTTGCCTTCTACCCCCCCCCCCTTATTTCTCTTTTACTTGTTTTTTTTCCCTTTTTTGTTTTTTTTCCCTTGTTTCTCTTTTGTATCTAAATTATAATTTTACAAAGTTTAATATAAACAACTATAATGTAGGCTAAGTTCAACAGAAACATGGTCTGAAAATAATGTTCTGAAGTTAGTTGTTGCTGTTGAATCTGATATAATACATCCAATTGGAAAAGCTATTCGGGAAGCTGCTAAGGTTGCTAAATGTTCCAATGTAAAGGTACCTTATAAAAATTATTGTTTTGCCCTTACTGAAATGAAATCACTACTTTTTTTTCTTTTTATAAATATGATTGATTGATTTGTTAATGGTATGCAGGCTGATGATGGAACATATATGGAGGAACCTGGTTCAGGTGCAGTAGCCTCAATTGGGAAGAAGATAGTTTTTGTTGGGACATTGGAATGGGTTAGAAGGTATAATAAGATAAAAATGAAAATATTATGCTGTAAATAATAGGAAGAAATGATGAGTATATATTAGTGGTAAGTTCTTTTTCTTTTTCTTTTTTATATAGTTCTTAGTGGTTTGTATATATTAATATATTATATTTTTATGTTTACAGAGCAAGCATAAGTTGTGAATTCAAGTCATTACTTGTCATCCACGCTCAGACAGCAGTCCAGTACACCAGGTGGCAAACCAATGACATGGAGGATTTTTTTTGACATGATATTTGGAACAAGAAGGTGTCCCTTAATAGCAATATAGTATTAGCTTATATAGTTAGGGAAACCTCTTAATAACAATGTACAATCAGATCACTTTAATATCAATGTATTATACTTTTTTGACATGATGTTATTTGATGAAATTGATTGCTTTGGTATATATTTTTTTCTATATTTTTGTATAATGCGTAAAATAGTATCGTAAAGGCATGTCGTGTATGCATATTGTAAATGGTTGCTGATGTTTATGACACGCAAATGTATGTTGTCTTCATTTATGATAGGGGATTTAATGATACGCAATGAGTGTCCTAAACGTGCGTCGTAAGGTGACGACACGCAAATGTGTGTCGTCTTCCTTTATGACAGGGTCTTCCTTGATATGCATTGCATGTCGTAAATGAGCGTCGTAAATGCGTGTCGTAATTGCTCGTCGTCTATAGACGGCGCGCAAAAGCCTGTCGTCTCTCGTTATGATAGGGCCTTCCTTGACACGTATTTGCACGTCGTCTGAGCGTTTTACAACACGCATTGCACGTCGTAAAAGCCTGTTTTTCTAGTAGTGACATAAATTTTGACCATAATTGTGTTTGTTTTAGATAAATCTTACATATATCATCTATAATTAATAACTAATTATATGTTTTGCTTGTGTATGACCATACAAGGTAGTTCATGAATTGATGAAAATATTAGTAAATTTGGACTTGAATTGCTAATTACATAATAATTGTTAACCAACTTTAATAATCCATAATTAGTAGCTAACCATAGAGGAGAAGTGGTTTCGAACTAAACAGAAGTGTTTTTCGAATATTGATTAAAATTATTAGGTAATTGTTTAAGTTTTTCTGAACTTGTAAAATCAGATAGAAAACCATTTTTAACTTTTTTCTTGCTTTAGGTTAATTTTAGTAATTATATTAGTTAATTAAATTTGTTCCCTGTGTTCGACCCCAACTTACTTTACTATACTATAATCCGGCTAGATACACTACCTATAGGTGCAATAGTAGATAAGTAGTTAGGTTATAAATTTAAACCTAGATAGTTATAGTTTGCACAACATCACTTCCATTAAGAGCTTAATCCTTATGCTCTTTTGCTCAAATTCTAGACCCTAAAGTAACATCCTTAACCATAAAGTTTCCAACTTTATGGTCTTGCATGGCTAATAAGTGCCTAACAACAAAAACCCTTACTCTTTAACTCATTAAGACACTAAAACTCATGCATGAAGGGAAACTAACAATCAAGATTGGATTTTTATGACCTTAGACACTCCAAAACGTCTGGAAGGACAATCCTTTGGATCTAGAGCATGTCATACTCAAGAACACTATTATTTGGGACAAAAGCTCATAATAACATCATACAACCTACTAATCAAATAAGCCTCAAGGTATGAACTTTATACCTTTCAGAGCACTGTTTTGAAAACCGGACTAGACCGGCCGGTTGAACCAGTTCAACTGGAACTGGTCAGGTCACCGGTTTTGTAATGGCCAAAAACAGCTACCAAACTGAACCATTAAGAACCGTTGATTCGCTGGAAAACCGGCCAAACGGTACCCGGTTAAAAACCTTGTATTTTATAAAAATAACTTGAAATTTTAATGGGCTACAATGAGCGGTCCACAAACTTTAATTGTCGTGATCCTACTCTTGCAACTGCGCTTCTCTTGATGCCTAGCTGCACCTTCTTTTTTATAAGAATCTCATCACCTTTCATTTTTTTTCTACCGATGTGGGATTGATTTTAGTTTTTCTTTGTGTTAACATTTAGTACTTATTTTCTTAAAAGAACACTCATTTTAAAAAGTTGAAAAAAAAAATTGCTAAGATTAAACACACGCATATATAAATATCTTTACACAAACACACACACACACACACACACACACACACACACACACATATATATATATATATATATATATATCGGTTCATCCGGTTTTGAGACTGGTTGAACCGGTCCGACCAATTGAATCATCGAACCAGTTAAATGGTCGGTTCGTTGTCCGGTCCGGTTTTCAAAACATTGTTTCACAGATGTAGGAGGGTGCAAAACTTCCAAATCCAAATGTTGTTGTCTCTAATGTATTCCAACTATGATAATTATGCCTTTTATATTTATGAATGATTCTTGCGATGAATTGACGGTTAGGATTTGCAGGCGAGGTGTGTGGTAGTTCTTTTTTTCTAGTAGAGAATCGGTGTTATGAATGGACTGTTAGATGTATTAATTGCGAATCTGCATGGGATTCTTGATGTTAGAAGCAGATATGATTGGGGAATTTTCGAGGTCTCCATCTGAGATTTGAAAAATCTTTGAGTTTTCTTGGTCTTTATCTAGAAGATCATCTTGCTTTGTGATATATATATATATATATATATATATATATATATATATATATATATATATATCCCAAAGTTCAAGGATGTTATGCATCTGGGTGAGCCAGTTTGATTTTTGGTCTGTTTGCAATGTCAGCTCGTGGTGGTTCAAACCCTAAGTGGGGGAGAGTTGGATATTTTTCTTAGAGGATCAGCAATATGTTCGAGTTATGGTTTTAAAAAAATGGGTCATAAGGATTTACGGTTCGGTTATGTGAAACTTTGGTTCAGGATTTGGTCAAGACGGGGGTGCAGAGCAAGTTGCCATCATATGTATGTGTTCAGGAATGCAGGAGTTGTCTTCTTGACAAGAAGTTGTTGGCCAAGGAGCTCATTATAGCCAAGGGTTCCTTTCGAGAACGTCGAGGAATAGGTCAAGAGACGGTTAGGTCGCCCAGGTTGAGTATCAATTGTTGAAGGATTTGTCAACTTCTTTTATATATTGAGGTTCCCTTTGACCCGACTGACCAAGAAATCAGTGGCCTTTCGTTGGGGACTTGAGCATCAGGCAACCTTCGAGACTCTCAGACAGCGGTTGTGCAAGACACTGATTCTCACCCTGCCAGAGGGTGTAGATGATTTCGTGGTTTACTGTGACGCTTTGATCACGGACATGGGTACGGTACTGATACAGTGGGGTCACATGATAGTAGGTTTCGAGAACCACGTTAGAGTTCCGGTTAGGACTCTAGTTCCGTGATATGTTAGGTTTAGTGTGTGTTCGACCCGGTATGGAAAGTGTTGTAAGACTATGGGGGTAGCCATAGCATTCACTAGTAGTCAGATGGTATGGAAAGTGTTGTAAGACTACGGGGGTAACCGTAGCATGCACTAGTAGTCAGATACTATGGAAAGTGTTGTAAGACTACGGGGGTAGCCGTAGCATTCACTAGTGGCTAGTTAGTATGGGAAGTGTTGTAAGACTACGGGGGTAACCGTAGCATCACTAGTGGTCTGTTAGCATGGAAAGTCTTGTAAGACTACGAGGGTATCCGTAGCATTCACTAGTGGTTAGATAGTGATACAGTGACGTGAGACTGCGGGTAGCCATAACATTCACTAGGTTGGTAGATAGTTTGAGCGTGTTGTTAGAACGCGGAAGGAACAGTAGTACGCACCAGTTCGGGTATAGTAATGAAGATATGGAACTCCATGGATAGGATTTCGGAATTACTCAAAGGGATTAGATCTGGTTGAGCTAGTGATAAGACTGTAGGAACGTCCCTATAGTTATGAGATTAGGGAAGCAATAGACTGCTTAGGTTCATGTATGATATAAGGCTATCGTTGGTCATGGAGCCCTCACTTTAAACCTTGGATTCAGTAACATCAGGATTCGATGCATGGACCCGATCGGTTGGATCAGGAGGTTGTTAAAGCCATAGTGGCATGATAACTAGTGGCAACTAGTTCCAGAGAAGGATTTCGTTCATAAGTCGACTAAGTAGGGAGCCCTTTGGCTCCACAACCGAGCCGGAACCTGATGTTTTAGATGATTGGGAACGGATTGAGACCAAGGAGGTCTCGTTAGATTTTGGAAAGCAGCCATGTGGCAACATACTGCTTCAGGCAGTTCAGTGTTCGGGCAGTTTCTGTGTTTGGGTAGTGTTAGTATTTGTGTTTTACGTTGCAAGTACGGACGTAATAGTTGGTTGATTGGGAAGTCATAAGTCAATCATAGCGGGATTAGCTGAGCCTTGGCCAAGTATACGTGATCTACAGGGATAATTGGGTTTGTGATTTCAGTTTTTTAGTGGGAGCCGCAGGCTATCAGAAGTTGAGTAGTCAACTAAGGGATAAACTGACTGGATTCATCGTTGATGATTCAGTATGGGTGGTCTATCGGGATTCAGATCATCTCGAGACCGTAGATTTCAGACGAAGTAAATGAGATCTTATTGCAAGGAATTCGTTCACCTACGGATTTTAGGGCTTTACTAGGATTGGTCATGGCTACCCTGGGAAGGCTAGGGTGTGCCCAAGTTGGTGACCATGCTACTAGAGTGGTTGGGCGAGTAAGGAATGGTAAGGAATGATTTCGAGGATGAAATCTAATTTAAGTGGGGGAGAGTTGTAACACCCTGTTTATTTATTTAATAAATAAATTAATTGATGAACGAATAGTATCCCTAAAATAAATAATTATATAGCAAGGTGTTGGTCTCGAGGAGCTAATTGTCACAATTTTAGAAGTTGAGGACTAAAAGTGTAAGTTTCGGATAGGATTCATAAATATTATGAAGGCAGGGACTAGATGGTAACTTCTGGGACTTCATTTGAAGGTATTTAAGGGGCTAAGAGGTTGTTTAGTAAATATTGCACTTGAATTGTAAAGAATTATAATGTTGAGGGCTAAAAGGGTAAAATTAGGACTTGTTTTATAAGGAATGGGAGGAGGAGGGGCCGGCTATGTCAATATGGGAAGATGTTTCATATGATTCGGGTATACAGCCTTTCAATCGTTTCAACCCTAACCCTAACACTCCACATATTCATCAGCTGCCATCTCTCCACTCTCAAATCTCCCCAGCGGTGCCGCTACCATGCTGTTTCCGATCAACCACCAACGACGAGGACCCAAACCACCGAAGCCAACCGTCGTGCCCCCATTCTATCGACCGAGAGATCCATCGGTGACCTAAGTCAGAGCGAGGAACTTCGAAATGAAGGTTGTGATTGTCGCTGCTACCAAGGGAAGCCATCACCCGACCTCATCCATTTTCTAACTAGTCGAAACTCCATCTAGCCATCGTCATCAGCCAATCGCATTGCCTCCAGTGTGAACCTTTAGCCCAACATTGTTCTGCCACAACCCTATCCAGTAGTTACAATGCTCGCCGCTGTCGGTCAAGAGTGTTATTTTTGTCGTTCAGTGAACGCCACTAGGTGTATGGCTACCTTCGGACCTCGAGAGGGGCGTATGTGTGTTCCTTATCTTGTTGTCGCTACCTACCGCCACAAGAATCTCGTTGGGTGTGTTTCTTTCTCATGTTAAGATCAGGAGTTACGTGTTTTGGGTTGCTCAACAAGTGAGGGTGTGTTTTTCTGGCGGGAAACCACCATGGCAGCCAACCATGGTGGTTTCCACCATGAACCGCCATGTGTCTTAGTGATTATGTGTGTTGATATTGATTATTAGCCTTGTAAAATGTAATTGGAAATGGAATAATGAAAAGAAATTGAAAACCACCACCTTAGGGTGGTGGCTACCGCCACCGGCCACCGTGTCGGGTGGCGGTGTGTTTGCCTCGTTGAGTTTGATTCGTTTAGGGTGCTTGAAACCCTAATGTGCCTTGTAAGCCTAATGGACCCTAATTGACCCAATAAAACCCTAATGGGATTAATGATATTCTAGTGGGCCTAATAGGCCCAATAAAGCCCTAATTGATCTAAAAGCCCAACAAATTGATAAATGGGCTAGTATTTGTGTTGGAAGCCCTAATTAGGGTTTGGAAAACCCTAGTGCCAATAAAACCCTAATTTTGAGAATTTATCGGGACACACACACAAGAATTATTTAATAACTTGAAATATTAAATAATAATCATTGATAGAAATTCTAAGCAATATTTGGACTTAGTGGATTCAGTCCTTAGAGGGTTAATTCCTTAATGGGTTAAGTGAGAAACACTTAACCCCAATCGTCATCCAGCAGCTAGGGTTGAGTCTGCGGGACTTCAGCAATGTGGGGTTATGTCTACGGGACTTCAGCAGCGTGAGGTGAGTTACCTTCCAGTAGCGGTGGGTCTACGGCCACAATGTCGGCCCACTAGTAGGAGTTGTATGTTAGATGATTGTCTTTGTGATATTCATCTAGGTTTGCTGCTACCTGTTATGTTTTATGTGCTAGCATGTTATGATGTTATGTGATAGTGGTAGTAAGGGGTGAAATAGTCCCCGGTTACCGGTCGATAGGACCGAAAGGGTAGTTTAATACCCAATCATGCTAGCCAGATTATGATATATGTGATATGATATTATGTGGTAGTAGTAGGGGTGAAATAGTCCCCGGTTACCGATCGACAGGACCGAAGGGGTAGGCCAGCACCCAGATATGCTAGGCAGTATGTGATTTATGTTTATATGCTAGGGTTTTATATGGTAGTGATAGGGGTGAAATAGTCCCCGATTACCGGTTGAAAGATACCGAAGGGGAGGTCAGCTCCCTGTTACCGGTTGAAAGATACCGAAGGGGTAGGCTAGCACCCAGGTATACTAGGCAGTCACCGATCGAGAGGACCAAAGGGATAGGCCAGCACCCAGATATGCTAGGCAAGGTCACCGGTTGAGAGGGACGAAGGGGTAGGTCGGGCACCCAGATATGCCTGGCAGTATGTATGTTATATGTGTTCGTATGGTATGTGGTATGATGGGGGAACTCACTAAGCTTTGTGCTTACGATTTACAGTTTTGGTTTCAGGTACTTGTTTTCAAAGGAAAGGAGCCTGCTTGATCGTACCGCATCACACTATGTTTTCCGCACATGAGATTTTTTGGATTACACTCTAATATTATTTTATGATAATATGTTTCGATTAATGACACTTTGGTTTGACACGAGATATTATTATGAATGTTTTGTACTGATGGTTTTATGTAATAACTTATTTAAAAATGAAATTTTTGGCCTTGAATTTTGGGATGTTACAGACCAGCTAGTTTGGATCATGTGGGCAGTTAAAGGTTGTTGAGAGTAATAGTTGTACATCAAAAGTTGCTTACGGAGTGTTTGCATTATGAACCCCGTTTGCTTGTGGGCTATTTATCAGGAGTTGGTTACCAATTTTGGGTATCGGTTATGGAATCACGATCCATGAAGTTCATCGTAAATATCTCGAGTGGTTTGACAGGTGGAGGTACACCTAAGATGATAAGGGATTTGGATGCAATGTGAGAGTTCTTGGATTGACCAGCCTTATTCTTGTGGGATCAACGGGTTGTGATGACTTTTCAGGAAGTCAAGTGCGTATTTTAGGTTGTTGAGCACAATCTCCGTATTGGGGTTAGGAGAAATTCACGATTGGTATATTTTGAGTATTCCTTCTATATGGAGGGTACAACGAATGAATGATCAGCAGTCCTAGGGAATAATTTATGGGGTTTAAATTTATGGGTTCCAGTTTTCGAGAAGGTTCCTACTTTGAGTGGTTTTCGTTGTGATTTGTGGTCTTGTAGTTAGGATGAGTAAGGTAGATGTTTCAGTTATCAGGTAAAGCAGTTAGGTTTCTTTCATTAGCTGAGGGCAGAGTGTTAAGGTCCATTCTTTCGGAGGGATATAAGTGATTTCTACTAAGATGGGGTTTGGATGGTAGGGTTGGGAGGCAGTCGTCGGTATGGGATGAATCTTCAGTCTTAAACAGAATTCAAGAAGTTCGGGCAGGATTGACTAGCGTGGCAGAGAAAGTAGTAATGAATGATTGCGAGGAAGAAATCCAATCTAAGTGGGAGAGAGTTGTAACATCCTGCTTCGAGCATTTTCTTATATTGTGATTGTGGACAACAAATGGATCAAATAAATGTCTTAAGCTTCAACGGAATAGGTTTTAGACCCTATTGGAGGTTGATAATATTTGTTATGCGATCCAAGCCCTTGGTTTGTGTTTTCGAGTCAAAGGGTAAAACAGGAAAAGTGATGTTTCGGACTTCTTTCTTGGAATAAGGATTTTAGTTTGTTATGCTTTAAGTTAAAATTAATTTGATAGGATTGTGAGGCTCTTCAATACCTTTATGTGCATATAAAGAACGCTGAAAACGGCGTTGAAATGAAGAAGTTATAGTTGTTTGAAGTTAGGAAAAAAGGAGTCTGGTAGTACATTGGGCGTACTAGGTTGAAGAAACGTGTTTTAAGGCATTACGTTGGGCGTAATTTTAGGTACCCTTGGCCAACCTTCGCAGGGTAAAAACCATATTTTCATGGTTTTGAGCCTTATTTGAGGTCTCTAACCCCCTATTTGGGTTGTTCGTGGTGCTATAGTTGACTTAACAATATGTGGTGGTGTTTCAATCATTAAATAAATAAATAAAACTCAAGTCATCAATTTTTACCCATTCTTTTCCACGATGTAAATGAGGTTTAAAAATATGATTTAATGTGAAAATATACCAAATTTGAGAGATTTAAATCTCTTGTATCAAGCTTTTGAACATGATGACATCAATAAGAGGTGTTCACTTTCTTGTTGTTTATTATGTGATTTGGTGAAAATCAAGGTTTGAAGCTTTAGTGAAGAATATTAAAATCGATAAATAATAACATTATATATGATATAGACAAAATTTATATGATGTAATAACATCATATATATATATATATATATATATATATATATATATATATATATATATATATATGTGACAAAATTGCAAAAATCGTCATTGTGGTATGCATTTTTTGGGGGTTTTAGTTCAAACCATGATTTTTTTGGATTCATTGTCTTTTTGGACTAGTTTGTATTTGAAAATGGTCCCTCTGAAAATTGAAACGACTAAATTGCCCTATGATATATTTGTTATATTTTTTTCTATTTAATTTAATGTTTTATTAATATGATATAAAATGGGGCCCACACCATATTCTTTCTCTCTCTAATAAACCAATACAATCAAAACGAGAGGGGTGTCTTCATCTTCATCTTTATTTGGTCAAAGGAGCAGCGGGAACACGATGGACGAAAGTTGAGAAGAACAAGGCCACAATCGACGTCGTGGTTAAACAGATCGTGAAGAGGAGGGAGGAAGGGCATCAACACTGCAGGGCCGCTCCGACGACCTACTTCGTCTTCTGGTCCAATCAACTTCAACACAGGAAGGAAAATTGATTGTCGGTGGTCCTGAGGAGTTTAATCGATCAATAAGGGTGAAAATCGAGACTTGTGGTAGTTGTGTTTGTTATGTCAGTCAAACGAAAGGGAACGGGTCTCCGAATCCTATCTGATTGGAGACGAAAAGGGACCGTGTAGCACCTGGTTCTTGGTACGTATTCTATTATTAAATTTTCATTTATTTTGCATTTTTAGCCTTGGACTCGGCGAGTCAAAGGACTAACTCATCGAGTAGAAGCGGGATGAGGTGCGGAGTTTAAGTTGCGGACTCGGCAAGTCGGGTCCCAGACTCGGCGAGTAGCCGCTGTCTGGACAAAAACCCTAATCCAGGGGTTTGCACCCTATTGAAACGACCTTATGCAGCCTCCATCCCCCCTTTATGCTCCCAAACACTTCTCATAGCCAACCCTATCCGTTTTTTAGAAAATCCAAGGCTTTTGAGTGATTCTTGTGAGTTTTGACCTCAAGGAAGAAGGAAGAGCATAAAAGGATCAAGAGGGGACTGAAGGATTCGAGTTTGGTTCACCATTTGTAGTCTTCAGAAGGTATAAAGTCTATACCTTGCTTGCTCTTTTGATAGATCCCATCTTGGGGAGTTTTAGGGCTTTTCTAAGCCTTTTTGGTCACCAACCATGATTGCAAGCATGGTTTGAGGGTGATGTTTCAAATCTAGGTCCTTTGAGGGGTTACAAGGCAGAAAGGAGTGGCTTTTGCACTCAAGGAAGGCCCCATGCATTGTGAGAGCTTGTTTTAGGACCTTTTGAGCTTAAGTTCCCATGGAAGCATGTAAAGGTTGTAACTTTACATGCTAGATCGATTGTACAAGCTTAGATCTACATTTTGACCAAGTGTTGTACATCAGAAAGCGAAGATTCGGTGAGTGGTTGTGACCAACTCGGCGAGTCCAAGGTTCTGTCTCTTATCAATTGAGGGTCATAAGGACCTAGTTGAGTGTGGAAAGGTTTTAAGGGGGTCCCAAGGGGTGACCCAACGTTCTGGGCTAAGCCATTGTTCTGGAAATTCATGGTACTCGGCGAGTGCATTAACAGACTCGGCGAGTCAAAGGCAATCTTCTTAGGGATGAAGATGGACTCGATGAGTTGTTCATACAACTCGGCGAGTCAAGGGTAGGACCTGAGTATCATTTGATGATGAACTCGACAAGTTGTTCATACAACTCGGCAAGTCGGATGAGGATTCAGTTGATGTTCATTTAGAGGGAAAACTCGTCGATTCATCGCCTAACTCGAAGAGTAGAGACGGGTTTGAGGTCTAATGGAAGGATAGGGACTCGGCAAGTTGGCGATCCAACTCGGCGAGTCAGGTCAACTAGAAGTTGACTTTGACTTTGACTTGGTCAGGGGTAAAATGGTCATTTTACCCTAAGAGTAGATGTCAGTTTCTGACTAAGTGTTTTGTGTGAATTATAGCCGGAGGATTTCCGGAGCAGCAGTGGGAGCAGTCAGAGGATTCTCGCATAGTTCAGCAGCTACTACGAGGTGAGTTACCTTCCAGTAGCGGTGGGTCTAAGGCCACAATGTCGGCCCACCAATAGGAGACGTATGATAGATGATTCTCTTTGTGATATCATCTAGGTTTGCTACTAACTGATATGTTATGTGCTAGCATGATATGTTGTATGTGATAGTAGTAGAGTTCGGTTGTTAAGACCGAAGGGTAGTCAAACACCCTAGATACGTTTGACAGTATGTGATGATATGTTTGCATACTGGCCTGTTATGTCATATGCGATAGAGGTAATAGGAGGGGACCAGTCCCCGATTTTGGTTGTTAGGACCGAAGGGTAGTTTAGGCACCCTAGATATGTCTGATAATATGTTTGTGTTATGTTATATGTGATAGTAGTAGTAGGGGGTGAAATAGTCCCTGAGGTTCGGTTGTTAGGACCGAAGGGTAGTCAGCTCCCCAGAATGGCTCGACATGGGTAGGTCAGCACCCCAGAATAGCTAGACACGGGAAGGACAGCACCCCAGAATGGCCGCATGGGTAGGTCGGCACCCCAGAATGGTTGTACGGGTAGGTCGGCACCCCAGAATGGTCGTATTGGGTAGGTCGGGCACCCCAGAAATTCCTGGTAGTATGTATGTGATATGATTGTATGGTATGTGGTACGATGGGGGAACTCACTAAGCTTCGTGCTTACAGTTTTTAGTTTTGGTTTCAGGTACCTCTTCAGCGAAGGGAAGGAGCTGGTGCGGTAGCGGCACATCATACACACACACATTGGTTTTCTGCATTATGAGATGTTCTGGGATTATACTCTGATATTATTATTATTTTCATGTTTTGGGTTTTTAGACACGAGACATGTTTTATGAAATGCTATGATCGGATGATGTTTTACTCCAAATGTTTTACAAACCACTTATTTTAAATGAATTTTTTGGGCATGAAAATTGGGTCATTACAAACCACTTTATTTCTTCTTTTCCTGATTTCCTATGAAGCACGAAGGAGGAGTCGATTTTTCCGGTGGTTCAATCCATCAATCGGGGTTGTGGGGGTTGAGAAGGGTAGCCACAGCCAAAGAGGGTGCTTGTGGTGGTGTTTCTTGGCCGAAGGAGGAAGGGAATGGGATATGGAGGTGGCGGCAGTGGGGAACCGGGAAAACATCACCGGTGATTCTAGTTCTCCGACATGGGAAGGAGACGAACGGGATGACAGTCGTTGAAAGGGTTGTGAAGGGGTATCGGAACAGTACAATAGCAATTACGGGGGTGTTTGGCAGCAGGTGCTCGATGGAAATAGGCGGAGATGGTTGGGCCTGCTACTACCGGCGAAGAACCATCGATCATTTCATTCTTCTTCACTGGTTCTACAATGACAGCGTGTGTTTTGGGTGATAGATCATCAGAGAGAGAGAGAGAGAGAGAGAGAGAAAGAAAGAAAGAGGTCATTTATTATTTTTTTAATTGTTAAAATAAATAAATAGATATTAAATTAAAAAATGAAAGAAAAAGGAAAAATAAATACCCCAAGGGTATTATAGTCATTTCAATTTTCGGATGGACTATTTTCACATACAAACCACTCCAAAAGGACCATAAATCCAAAAAACTCGAGATTTGGACTAAAACCCTAAAAATTTGCATACCACAGAGACCATTTTTTCAATTTTGTCATTATATATATATATATATATATATATATATATATATATATATATATATATATATATATAGAGAGAGAGAGAGAGAGAGGAGGAGGAGGAGGAAGAGGAGGAGGGTTCAATTGAGAAAAAAAAGGTTGAGAATGAGAGTCATTCTCAGCCACATATTTATTTTGCCGCAAAACACTTAAGCGTACCGGCGGAAATGAATAACGCGTACACATGTGTTTTCCAACCAAATATGTTTTCCTTAAACTATGCTAATCATTACCTTAATATACCTAAAAGCATATTTCTTTTTTTGTTTATTTGATTTTTAGAAAACTATTTTTATCGAAAAATTATTTTAAATATATCAAAATTCATAATTTTTTATTCTCTATAAATACACATGCATATTGATATAGTTTTAAGACATAATTTTTTATTCTTAATTTTTTTTAGCTACTAGTAATGTCCGTGTATAACCGAAGTATGCCTTTGCTACCCAAAGGCACTGAACCGACTAATGGAACTTTTATGTCTATATATGTATACATGATATATAACTAATATTTACACGATATTCGGACGAATAACCGATACCCTAAGGCCACATCCAAACGAGGAAAAGGAAATAAAGTGAGCTAGTCGTCCTAAGTCCTTTAAACATTACTTATATATTATACATATATGGGCATGCATTTGACAATATAACAGTATAAAATAAGTTTCGTAAAACCTTTGAAAAGTTTAATAACTAAGAAACGATGACATGATGTCAGTTTATAAAACGTTTTGAAAGCAGTTTGTTTGATAAGAACAGTTTTAAGCATAAGAAAACCTTTGTTTGAAACACAATTGTAAAAGAGTTTGAAAGGAAACATACTGTATGTAAGACAGTTTGATAAAGAGTTTTAACATGTAAAAATGTTTGAGAAAGTCATTTGAAGTAATCTGTTTGGTAAAACAGCTAAAAGTGTAGTAAATCGATTTGAATGCTAGTTATTAATAACATGTGATTGATGTACTAACTAGCATGATTCAAATTGTATTCCCTCCCCCCCCCCCCCATAAAAGCATCTATAAACATTTAGAAAAATTTCAAGGTTAATTAAGGGGTATGAACTCACCTGTAGTGAGTAACTCGAATGAAAGATCGATAGAGGATTGTTGGGTGTCAATTGGAGTCTTTAGCACAAACAAATCCTATTTAACATATAATTACACATATATGAATACATTTAATGCATATGATCACTAATGGTGATAGGCACATGCCTTAGGGACATAAAAACACTTAGAACTAAGTGTTACCAACACATATGGTTGCACATAAGGGGTGTATGGTCCTATATTGAAGTGTAAGGCCACAAAACTAAAGGTTTAGTGTGTGTACAGCCAGAGTGTGCGGCCAGGGTGTGTGTGCAGCCGCACACTCCCTATGAAGTGTGCCAAAACGTATTTCCAAGCCTTACGAATGTTCTAGGGAAGGTGTTTTGACCATTGCTTAGTCAGAATGGAAGTTTGTTGCTATTTTGGACCCTTAAAAGTGTATGTGCGGTTACACTTGGTGTGTGAGGTCGTACACACTTGAAGATCATGTGAAAATGGCGTTTTCATGCATAACTTCAGGGATCCTTTGCTTATATCAAGCTATTTCAAGTGTATACCCGATTTAGGGGCTTAAAAGTGCAGTTATAGTGCACAAAGGTAGTGTGTGTTCTTGGTGTTCTTGGTGTTCTTGAAGATTTAACACCAAGTAGGTGTTTTCATGGATCAAAGTAGAGGGTAAGGCTAGTTTTGGTCATGTATTAGCTAATCCAAGGATGAATCACCTACTTGTTTGAAGATTGGAGTGAAAAGTTGAATGATACTTGAGAGGATTTCGAGTTTCAGCTTGAACGAGTGGTAAAAAGTGTTCAAAAATGACTAAGGGATATATTTATAGGTGGGAGTGTAAGGCTAGGGGGTGTGCGGTCGGCTGTGTGTGGCTGGTTGGCCGCACACTCGGGAGTGCGGCTGCACACACCTTGCTTGGTGTGTTTGGCCCGTTTTTGCGATGCTACACACATTCTAACCCATCCTAAGACCCATCTCTTGATTATACTAAGCCTAATACATTTATGTAGACCCAAAAATACATTGTAAAATAGCAAACCAAGGCTAATTTTGATAGATTTGAACAAGTGTACAGGATAGAAAATTTCGGGTTGTCACATCATCCCCCCGTTAGAGGGAGTTTTCTTCCCGAAATTAGAGTTTAAGTTGTAACATCCCCCTCTGGCACGTATCACAATATTGTCCGCTTTGGACTACTCAGCACGAGGACTTCCTAGGGGGTCACCCATCCTGGTACTACTCCCGCCCGAGCACGCTTAACTGCAGAGTTCTTATGGGATCTGCTGCCCTCACGGCTTTAAAACGCGTTGTGATAGGGAAGGTATCCACACCCGTTATAAGGAATGCTTAGTTCTCCTTCCCAGCCGATGTGGGATCAGATCTAACCCACTTTCACCCCCCATTATAGGGTTTGACGTCCCCGTCGAACACATCGACCCGTGCCCTGGCTCTGATACCATTTGTAACATCCCCCTCTGGCACGTATCACAATATTGTCCGCTTTGGGCTACTCGGCACGAGGACTTCCCCGGGGGTCACCCATCCTGGTACTACTCCCGCCCGAGCACGCTTAAATGCAGAGTTCTTATGGGATCTGCTGCCCTCACGGCTTTAAAACGTGTTGTGATAGGGAAGGTATCCACACCCATTATAAGGAATGCTTAGTTCTCCTTCCCAGCCGATGTGGGATCAGATCTAACCCACTTTCCGTCCCGGAATCGCAAGAGAAGAGTTGAAGGACTAAAAGTGTAAGTTTTAGAGGATGACTCGGCGAGTCCATGGATAGACTCGACGAGTCAGGTCGCGGTCATGGTCGCGTGTCAAGTGGCCTACTCGGCGAGTCCCAAGGATGGACTCGGCGAGTAGGTGCTGTATGGATAAAACCCTAATTTTCGGGGTTGAGCCCTATATAAAGAGCATTATACCCCTCCACAGCCTCCCTTACTCCCCCCTTGAGTTCCAGAAACCCTAAATTCATGGAGAGATCATTTGTGGAGCAAATTAGAGCTTGGAGAGGTGTTGTTTGAAGAGATCTTGAAGGAGAAGTGGCTTGGATCAAAGGGCTTTGCTTGGATTCGAGTTTGGCTGCTATTGAGGCATCTTTTGGAGGTAATATCTTCGTCCTTAGGCTGTGCATTCCTAGTTTCATCATTTTGGGGTTTGTGGGGAGTATGTCTTGGAATGTTTTGGAGTTTGGAGGATAGATCTGAGGTTGCTACCTCAGATCTGGAATATTGAAGGCCTATAGTGCATTAAAGTTCCTGTGTTTGAGTGCTTAGTGAAGCCACCATGTCCCAAACCTTGGTTTTAAGGTGAATATGGCTTAGATCTCGTTAGATTCACGTAAAGTTTGCCACTTTATGTGATGGATGGATTGTAGGAGGTTGGATCTATGTTTTGGATCAATTGCACAGCCTGAGATGCTTCTGTATGGATTCAGACCGGTGGTACTCGACGAGTCACATGGGTGGACTCGACGAGTTGCTTGAAGATGGCCTGGGACTCGACGAGTTGGAAGAACAACTCGGCGCGTAAGTTGAAGATGGCTTTGGACTCGACGAGTCCATTTGGACTCGGCGAGTCTTGTCGAGGAAGTCCCAATATTTCTGGTTGAGTCGATGAATCGGTGAGTCAAGGGATGACTCGGTGAGTTGGGTGCGAGTGGACTCAGAGTTGTTGGACTCGACGAGTCTTGGGGTGACTCGGCGAGTTGGGTCGCTGATTGAAGGAAGTTCTGAGCATGTGGACTCGGCGAGTAGGGTCAGTCAGGGGTTGACTTTGACTTGTCCGTGGTTGACCAGTTGTCTTCCAGGGGTATTTTGGTAATTAAGGGTATTTATTGAGTTGTATGTTTTGATGTTCAGTGGAGAAGTTCGTGTCAGAGTTCGGAGCAGCGGGATCTTATCTTTTCAGCCGACAGTTTCGAGGTGAGTTATCCTCACTATATCAACAGGGTCTAAGGCACCAAGGCCGGCCCTTTATTGTATTGAGATTCGGTTATGGTTATTATGTTATTGTTTGATGTGTCTGCATCCTGGTAGCTAGGATGGTACATGCTAGGAGGCCTTGCTAAGGTCAGTTTTCCCGATATACAGAGTGATGCTATGCTAGTGACCGGTTAGGTCGGTAACCCGGTTAGGGTAATGATATGCTATGTGATCTGCTTGCTCGGTTTGTTGACTATGAGTGTTATATGAATGTATGTTTTGTGCACATGGTTGTTTGGACTGGAGATGGGTTGAGTCGGGTCCTGCTTTGTGCTGTAGGCCAAGATACCCAGGGCGGACCGGTTGTTCCGAAGGCCCAGCGAGCGGTCCGGATAGGCTGTAGGCCCCACGAGGGCGGACCAGACGTGCCGAGGCTCGGAGAGTGGACCTGGCCGACTGAAGGCCCGATGCGGGTGGACCAATCACACTGTAGACTTAGAGAGTGGACCAGGTGGGTTGAAGGCCCGATGCGGGCGGACCAACCCCACTGTAGACTCGAAGGACATGGCTAGACCTGGAGGATGGATCCGTTGGACTGAAGGCCCGATACAGCGGACCAGTCACACGGTAGACCCGATATGCATGGTTGTTCTATGTTCTATTATGTTGTGTATGTTTTATATGTTTTGGACCGGAAGGTCGTAGCCTGGAAGGGCGTATACGTGGTTGGTATTTTGGGGGTATCTCACTAAGCTTTCGGGCTTGCAGTTGTGGTTTAATGTTTTTCAGGTTCTTCAGGAGACTGTGGCAAGGCGAAGGCGCGATCGTACCGCTCCTCATGATTTTGTAGCAATGTGATTCTGGGAATACTCTAATGACTTGTATTGAAAACCTTTTTGTAAACATTTTAATGAAAATCGGGTTGTTTTGAAAATTTTAAATTGGTTGTATTTTTCGGATGTTACATAAGCAAGAAAGTAGTAACGAATAATCAAGTAAAGGGATGAGGATATTTTAGTTTCGATTGATCCTCGTGCTCCCAAGTGAATTCAGGTCCTCGCTTGGCGCTCCAACGAACCTTCACTAATGGGATGCGGCTTTGCTTCGTCCGCTTGACCTCTCAGTCCATGATCACTACGGTTCTTCCATGAAGGTGAGGCTCTCGTTGATCCCGATCTCGTCGAGTGGAATTACAAGAGTCCTGAAGGAAGGCACTTTTTCAAGTTCGAGGTTTGAGAAGTATAATGTACGTTGTTAAGTATGCGGGTAGGTTGAGTTTGTGAGATACAGGTTCGATTCTGGAAAGAATCTCGGAGGTCGAAACTATCTTGGATTTAGCTTTCCACGCCTTCCGAGGCGTATTAAGTCTTCCCAGGGTGAGACTTCTAAAAGAATTTGGTATCTCACTTGGAATTCCAAAGGTTTCTTCCTCTAGCCTCTCTTCCTAGTCAAGGGCCACTCCTTTCTGGGTCAAAGTCGTAAGAGGTTCCATAATACGCGAGGAGTTCTGAATGAACTCACGATAGTAGTGACCGAGATCTAGAATTTGAAGAATTCCAGTAGTCGTCTTCAGTGCTAACCAATTCTCAACGGTTTCGATTTTTGGAAGGGTCCTCATGAATTCCCACGTTACTAATAGTGTGCCTTAGGGATTTGACTCTTCGAATCCAAAACTCACATTTAGAGGACTTCGCGTATGGTTTCTCTGATTGTGATGTTTCCATGGTTTGTTCTAGATGGTCTTTATGATTTCCTTCTTGCTACGAGAATAGATAAGTAAGTCATCTACAAGGACAATGACGAACCGATCCAAGTAAGGATGGCGTACTCTATTCATTAAGTTCATGAATACTACGAGCGTATTGGTCTTATCTGAGGGATATCAGTACGGAATCGTAGTGTCCGCATCGAGTTTGGAAGGTTTTCCTCGGGACATCCTTCACTAACACTCGTAACTGGTGATATTCAGATCTCAGGTCTATTTCTGAAAGGTAAATCGTTCCTTGCGGTTTGTCAACCGACTCATCTATGCGATGCAAGGGTAAAGATTTCTAATGGAAATCTTTTTGAGGTCTCCGATAGTCAATGAACTTACGAAACAATTCGTACACCATCTTGAAGAATAAGACCGGAGCTCTCCAGGGTGTGGAGCTTGGTCTTCCAGTTCCATTGCTGAGTAGTCATTAAGTTGTTCGGACGATTCTTGTATCTCTCTGGGTGTTAGACTACAGGGCGATCTGGTTACAAGAGTATTATTGGTTTCAAAGTTTGTTCGCATGTTGATGCGATTACTCGTAGTCTTGGGTAGTCTCCATCCTGAAGTTCATATTAGAAGTCATACATGGTTCATCAATCACAGTTTTGTGTATACGAGTCGTAGATAATTAAGATTGAAAAGGTAGTCGAATAAATGATTCTTCTTTAAGCTCACATCCCAACGAGGAAAAGAAGTTAAAGTGGAATCATCAATTCTAAACCTGTAGAACCTTGATTATATACCACCCTTGGGTATACATTCTTCAGCGTTAGATCAACCATAAGGGGCCTTGGATTGAATTTGACGTACTGTACGAGTGGTACTTCGGGGAGGTTTGTTGAGGTTTCTTCGGAAAGGATAAGAAGCATGAGGTACTCTATGCATGAGTACTTCAGGGTTATGAAATGACGGCTTTGCTAGAAAGGCGATTTAGGAGAAAGATATGTGCGCACAAAACTGGTATAGTGAGGACTGAATTGACTCAAGTCGTATGATAATATCGGACTCACTTGGAAATAAAGGCATTAGATTTGATCACAAAGGCGCTACAGACGAAACACAACAGTGCAACTTTTAACAGAGTCACAGTACTTTAGATTAACTACAAGACTATTGTTGCGAACAAGGTATACTACAAAAGATAAGTATATACAGCACGAGGGTCCCTTAACTGACAGGATCTCGCAAAAGATAAGACTCGAGTTGAACTAGTTTTAAACAGTTTTATGAGTTTGTTACAACGAACGCCTTAATTACGTTAACGTGGGTCCGGAGTAGTCTCTCCTGCGGTAGTGATCCTTAGTTTCTTTCTGTCTGCACCGAAATTCTTTGTTATAGGACAATCCTTTTTGAGGTGTCCAATCTCACCGCATTGGTGACATATCTGGCTTGTACTAGCATTGGTGGTGGAAATGAGGTGTCGAGTCAGAGTTATGTGGACATGGGTGTTTTCTTTGTTCATCCACTTTGAACATTTCCTTGTATAGCATCCGGTTTCCCCACCACTATAGCAAGCAGAGCTAACTCCGACATCAGGGGCTCGAGTGATGTGTCGTGTTGGCGCTCCACAGCTATGGGCATGGTGCCCTAATTTGTAGCAATTGCAGCATTGCATTTCATGACAAGCCCCATTGTGATGAAAGCTACACTTGTTACACTTCGGAAGTTTTCCCTCGTATGGTCTGATCTGAAATGGCAGGAGTTGCCACTTGTTGTTGCATGGCAAGTCTTTGGGATCGCTTGCACTCCTTTTGGGCTTGGCGCTTTCGTTTCTTCTTCTCAGTTTTACGGCTTTGCAAGTCCGTGACTGTTACTATTTGTTGGCTTCCCTGATCGGTACAACAATGGGTATTGTCAACTCCTTTGCCAGTCTTGTTTGCGTTGTCAAAGTTGAGGTGTGCAAGGAAAGCTGTCACGGCAGCTATTACCGCCGCTTGTAATGTAGTGACGTCGATATGAAGGATAGAGGTTTCGTTGCTCGGCTGACTATTTTCAGATGACGACGTGGTTCTGTAACACGAAAGAAAGGAGTTCAAGATCTAATATGATTGAACCTATATTATTTTGATTCTGAATAAGAGATGAGTTATTATACATGAAAACTTAGCTTATACACGTTATGATATAATCAAGATTAGGCGGATAGTAAAATGTGTGATTCTACTCTAGTTTCACATCCAAACGAGGAAAAGAAACTAAGTTAGAAATCTCACATTCTATTGTGTACCCAGTCTTCGTTATATATAACTAGGGAATGTATAAGCGAGGAAATCATAATAATAACCTTCTTACGAATCCTTTTTAATGAACTGGAATTCTTAGTAAATGCTACCATTGAACCTAGATGTATTTCGATCATTCACCTAAAGAGTAAAAGTATGTTCTTGAAGGTTTCTCCTACATCCCTATGCTGCAATCCTAGTACGGAGTAGAAGTGAGTTCACAGAATGGTCTCAAGATGTTTGTCGTCCAAACTAGTGTACCATTTGTTGGTGAATAACATGACCCAACCTTTGAAAGAGAATTGGGAATGCTCCCTGAGCCAAATCACCCTAGTCCAATAACTTGACTAGAGTAGGTTTCAGATAGAATCCAACGATAGTATGATGAAAGCATTTGAACAAAGAGTGACACGGAAGTTAGCCGACTGTTGATATCATCGATGTTTAAGATGTAATAAGATTAGGAAAATTGACCTTGTAGTAGGTCTTACATCACATCCGCAGTAGAAAAGTCTTTCACAACATAAAGGCCTAACTAAAAGTACTTACAGTACAAGGTAGTCACATAGAAAAGTGCTACACGGAACATAGACAGGAACACGGTTCTTTAAAACAAAGGAGGAAAGTAAAGCTTCTCCTAATGGCACCTGTCACCCCCATGGTGAACCCTTAGTTCAGCTAGTTGACATTCCAATTCAAGTAGGTGTCTTTCGTACACCCTCTGGCGTACTCAGAGTTCTATGACTTCGGCTCGTGTTTCAGCTAGTGCTTGTAACAGGGTCTCATGGTCTCTCTCAGATCTCTCATGAGTGTGCTCAAGGCGATTGGTGCGGATGGTATGCATTCATGCATTAGCATCAACCTCTGCGATATGATGGAGAGTTGTTATGCCCTGAATCTCATTTCGGGCAACTCTACGGACCAGGATTGGCAGAATTCTGTCTGCTAAGCTTCCTTCGCTTAAGTTGTAGAAGCTTCGGTCTCCATTAAACGGCATAGGTTGATCTTGCTCTTCGCTCCATGTTTCCACGCATTCTACCCAAGGAGGCGTCGGGACATGAAAAGCCGGACGTGGATTATGATTTGAAATGGGAGCTATCAGGGGTAGGTTCTCAACCTCGGGCTCCGAGTTAGCATCATCTGAAAGGTCTTCATCATGGTGATCATTCAAAGGAATTGGATGATCCTCCTCTGGTTCTTCTCTGAACCATCCAGCATTGCCTTCATTCAGAAGGTACGGATCACCATAGGGATGGAGTTCAGCCATGCTATCTACGCGAGAATTGGGGTAAGGAAATAATTATTAGACGAACTATCTAGATAATTATTAGATAATCTTCATTAGTTACATCACTATTTGTAAAGTGCATACCAGTTATATGTAATCAAAACAGGATAGGCCTTCGAATAAGTGACCTTAACTCCAAATTCACTAGGAACAGGGGTAAAGCAAAAATTCACAGATTCTAAGTCTATGACATCCTAGTTACATATAACCTTGGTGTATCCACTTAGAAACTATCGACTTAGTAATGAATCTCCTTTTTAGTTCTCAAGTAAGTAATTATAGTAACACAAAATACTCCTATAGTATTTTAGACTTATGTTTTGTTCTAGAGTTCTCATTGCGGTAGTGTTGGTAAGTTTTTAGACTTCTTGCCACATCACAACCATTCTTGGGCATGTGCTAATCACTCTTCGGACCAGCATAGTTGATCAGGCTATGCCATTCCCAGGACTGACCATATATCCCCGAGCTTACTTGTGATATTCAACAATCATAATACTTTTGTTCTTGTCATTGTGACACGGATTTTAGTATGAATGCAGGTATGTATACTTAGTTAAATATTTTATTATTTAAGAGTATAACTCTTGGTTAGAGTATTTTTAATCTCATTGTATTTATAGTTATTATATCTTTTATGGGTTGATATACTCAATTCACTATAAACGATGCTCTGATACCAATTTGTCACACCCAAAACCAAGAACGGCGGAAACGTTCTGGGGCGGAGGACGTCATGTAAAGTATCACAACAATGCAAAGTAGTAAACAAGCAACAACATCATCCATTGCATTAATAGTATAATTTTAATTACAAGTGTGTTCTTTCATAGTATAAAACAGCATAATGAATACTCAAAATAAAAGACGAGTCTTGACTGCTCCGACTTCACAAAACCTGGTCGTCGTACCTGTCTAATTGTGACCTGAGAATACAAGTTATTTTGAAAGCGAGTATCAGCAATAAAGCTGGTGAATTCATAATTATTTATGTGTCTTTGATTTGTAAAACTGTAAAGTAAAGACTTGTAAATGTTTGGAGAAAATTTTGTATAAGTATGAGAATGTTTGTAAGAAATTGTAAACGTTTGAAAAACCCTAGAAAATCTCATATTTCCTACTAGTATAAAAAGTAGTCTTCTACTAAGACCCAACTGTTTTGAAAGTAGCCTTCTACCAAGACCCGACTGTTTTGAAAGTAGCCTTCTACCAAGACCTGACTGTTTTGAAAGTTTGAACCTCTACTTAAGTGCAGGTTTTTCCTTGTATACATTTGTACTTATCGTATGTAAAGTGTAAGTACTGTAGTATTTGTAATAAGTGACTACTATTGTACTAAATGCCTTAATTGAGTATTAATGTATAATGTGATGGCTGATCCCATACTATATGCTCCGCTGTCAAGAGATTCTGAGAACCAAACGCGACCCCTGCAATGATTGCAAGTCGTAAACATCCACATTATTATGATCATGTATACCCAATATAACTATCACCTTTTGTTTAGAACAATGCGTTAGTGATTCATTGGTATAGTTAGATCCTGTAATTGTTCCATGCTATAGCACCCTGTCGTGTATTGTATCTTCCTCCTTATTTCTCTTTATTGTGTGTTCTCTTATGTTGTCGTGTATTGTATCTCTATATAGTATGTAATGCATTAGTATGTATGTAATTGTACTTTTGTAATTGTATCTCTTCATATAGTATGTATTGTATTAGTATAGACTAATGAATGAACTGACTCTTGTGCAATTCCTTGTACTTGGAATGGTAAGTAGTGTCTTCTAACTATACCTATTATAGCTACTAGTAATGTACGTGTATAACCGAAGTATGCCTTTGCTACTCAAAGGTACTTAACTGACTAATGGAACTTTTATGTCTATATATGTATACATGATATATATAACTAATATTTAAATGACATTCGGATGAATAACCGATACCCTAAGGCCACATCCAAATGAGGAAAAGGAAATAAAGTAAGCTAGTCGTTCTAAGTCCTTTAAACATTACTTATATAATTATACATATATGGGCATGCATTTGACAATATAAAAGTATAAAATAAGTTTCTTAAAACCTTTGAAAAGTTTAATAACTAAGAAACGATGACATGATGTCAGTTTATAAAACGTTTTGAAAGCAGTTTGTTTGATAAGAACAGTTTTAAGCATAAGAAAACCTTTGTTTGAAACACAATTGTAAAAGAGTTTGAAAGGAAACATACAGTATGTAAGACAGTTTGATAAAGAGTTTTAACATGTAAAAACGTTTGAGAATGTCATTTGAATTAATTTGTTTGGTAAAACAGCTAAAAGTGTAGTAAATCCATTTGAATGTTAGTTATTAGGCACATATGATTGATGTACTAACTAGCATGATTCAACTTGTATTCCCCCCCCCCCCCCATAAAAGCATTTATAAACAGTTAGAAACATTTAAAGGTTAATTAAGGGGTATGAACTCACATGTAGTGAGTAACTCGAATGAAAGATCGATATAGGATTGTTGGGTGTCAATTGGAGTATTGACCACAAATGAATCCTATTTAACATATAATTATACATATATGAATACATTTAATGCATATGATCACTAATGGTGATAGGGACATGCCTTAGGGACATAAAAACACTTAGAACTAAGTGTCACCAACACGTATGGTTGCACATAAGGGGTGTATGGTCCTATATTGAAGTGTAAGGCCACAAAACTAAAGGTTTAGTGTGTGTGCGGCCACGGTGTGTGTTCGGTAGCACACTCCCTATGAAGTGTGCCAAAACATATTTCCAAGCCTTACGAATGTTCTAGGGAAGGTGTTTTGACCATTTCTTAGTCGGAATGGAAGTTTGTTGCTATTTTGGACCCTTAAAAGTGTATGTGCGGTTACACTTGGTGTGTGAGGCCGTACACACTTGAAGATCATGTGAAAATGGCGTTTTCATGCATAACTTCAAGGATCCTTTGCTTATATCAAGCTATTTCAAGTGTATACCCGATTTAGGGGCTTAAAAGTGCAGTTATAGTCCATAAAGGTAGTGTGTGTTCTTGGTGTTCTTGAAGATTTAACACCAAGTAGGTGTTTTCATTGATCAAAGTAGAGGGGAAGACTAGTTTTGGTCGTGTATTAGCTAATCCAAGGATGAATCACTTACTTGTTTGAAGATTGGAGTGAAAAGTTGAATGATACTTGATAGGATTTCGAGTTCCAGCTTGAAGGAGTGGTAAAAAGTGTTCAAAAATGACTAAGGGATATATTTATAGGTGGGAGAGTGAGGCTAGGGGGTGTGCGGTCGGCTATGTGCAGCTGGCTGACCGCACACTCGGAGTGTGCGGTCGCACACACCTTGCTTGGTGTGTTTATCCCGTTTTTGCGATGCTACACACATTCTAACCCATCCTAAGACTCATCTCTTGATTATACTAAGCCTAATACACTTATGTAGACCCAAAACTACATTGTAAAATAGAAAAGTGAGGCTAATTTTGATAGATTTGAACAAGTGTACATGATAGAAAATTTCGGGTTGTCACATAATATAAATTTTTTTTTTAGAGTTTCAGCTTTCGTTATTCATTAGTGAATAAAAATTAATCAGATTTTTATTACAGTACATTCGTTATTCACTTATGAAAAAAACGTATGTTTAACTTTTTTTATAGTTTGAGGATCGTTCATATATGAATATAACACTTAATAAATTTTTCTTACTTAAAATATATTTTTCACATCAACTTTCATCATATATTATATTTTTATATGAATAAAACATGTATTAGTTGTCCTCATATTTTATATTCATATATGAATAAAACATTTATCAAATTTTTGTTACAGTTAGTTTGTTATTCATATATGCATAAGTAGTAATAATGATACTTAAACTGTAAAAAAAAAAAACTAAAAATATTTTTTTATTCATAAGTGAATAACGAATGTATCTTAGTAAAAATCTGATGTATTTCTATTCACTTATGAATAACGATAGCTGAAACTATAAAAAAAATAATAATAATAATAATTTATCTTAAAACTATATCATGGATGTCTATTTGTAGAGAATAAAAAATTATGAATTTTGATATTTAAAATCATTTTTCAATAAATATAGTTCCTTAAAAAAACTATATTTTTGTATATATTAAGGTAATGATTAGCATATTTTAAAGAAACATGTTTTGTTGGAAAACACATGTATATTCCTTTTCCATTTCCGCCGATACGATGGAGGCTTTTGCGGCAAAAATAAATAAGTGGCTGAGAATGATTCCTCATTCTCAACCTTTTTTATTTTCTCAATTGAACTTATATATATATATATATATATATATATATATATATATATATATATATATATATATATATATATATATATATATATATATATCATACTTATAAAGCTAGTATTTTTTCTTGAATCTCATGCATTTGAAACCCTTTTTTTTAACTTTCTCAAATCACATTCATTTGAAACCCCCTTTTTTAACTAATGCAACTCAAAAGTTTTCTTAATTATGATTTAACACTCAAAAGTTTTATAACTTATATTATGTTTAATTAGAATTTAGTGAAAAGTTTACTATAAAAAGGCTAATCTTTTGTGTCTTTTGGGTTATATAAAATCTTACATGTAAGAAGGATTTGAAGATATTGTGATTCAAAAGTTTTCATATAGTTGTTGAAGCATTCACGATCCAAATCTAATGATTTAAAGAAATGGGTTATGTCGCATCGATGGTAATTGTAATATGATTTTTTCTTTCAACCAAACAAATGAAGCTTTTCTATTCTTTCTTTATATTTAGTTTCTCATTTAATCTTTATATGTGATTTGTGTGTATTACTCAATCTTGAATGTGATTCTCCAAACTTCAATGTTTTACTTGGAATATCTTTCTGCTTCTTCTTTTTCAAAAAAAAAAAATTGATTGCAGGTTAGTGAATAATTATCATCAAGTTTCTATGGTTGAATGGTGTTAAATGAAAAAAAGAAGATTCATAAAATGGATATAGGTTTTTTTGTTTGACCAAAGTTGGCGAATGTTAGTTTTTTCTTTTGATTTAAATGTATGTTTATGTAACATCTTTATTTATATATTCAACCACTCAATGCTTTTATTTATTTGATTGTAGTTTTTCTATTTTGATTATGTTTATTTTCTATTATTTTTTTGTTGGGTTATTCTACACAACGTATTTAAAAGATAATATAATTTTGAACATTTGGTATGTAATTATGATAGACTTATCATGATATGTTCTTCATATAAAAGTAATTTATTCATATTACTACGACAAGAATTACATATCACATTTACGAAAATATATATATTATATGTGATTTTTTGGGTTATCCTACACAACATATTTAAAAGACAATATTTAAAAGATAACATAATTTTGAACATTTGATATGTAATTATGATAGATTTATCATGATATGTTCTTCATATAAAAGTAATTTATCCATATTACTACGACAAGAATTACATATGATATTTAAGAAAATATATATATTATATGTGATTTGTTTAACATGTATATGCACATATGTATGTTATAAATTTATAATTAAATATCTTTATGTTTAATAATTGAAGGATCAAAATGATGCATCAAACCAATTATTTAGAATAATAATAATAATAATAATAATAATAATAATAATAATAATAAATATACATTTCCAAGTACCTCACACTACAACTCAAGAGTTTTCTAATTTATGTATATTTATTAGTTACAACTCAAGAGTTTTTAACTTATGATTATTAATTAGTAATCACTAATAAATTTTTATTTTCCTTTCTTTTATAAGGTTGTAAAGTTTTGCTCATTGAAAATATTTATGTATTTGAAAAGATTTGTGATTTAAATATGAAGAATTAATATAAATGTTATAATAGATGTTTTAGTGTTTTTATGCTATTAAAAGTTATAGTATTTATTTTTCATATTTTTTATTATTCGTTGTATATATATCTTTTTTAATATAAATGTTATAATCGATGTTTTTCTATTTTTATGTTACTAAAAGTTGCAGTTCATATTTTTGTTCATACGTTTTGTTACCTGTTATATTATCATTCATTTGATATATAATTTACACAATTTTAAACGGTTTATAAAACTATCAAATAATTGTATATATCACAATGACTTGAAAATTAAACTATAATGTTTAATAAAACTAATATGTTAACTATATGTTTGCTTTACTACTAACATTTTGTTTCAAAGTACAAATATTAAATAATAATTTGGTAAAAGTTATTATTTTAACTATATAATTCTATTCTCGCGCAATGCGCGGCGATTCGCCTAATATATATATATATATATATATATATATATATATATATATATATATATATATATATATATATATATATATATATTACAACGACTCCAATCAAAGAGGTAGTGAAATTGTCTTAGGAAGTCAATTAAAGATGTGTGAGAAATCAATAGAAGATTTGAATTCATTATGTGATTAGTAATTATGGTGATTAATAGTATAAATAAACCATGTGATGAATGAGAAGAATGAATCATGTTAGACTCGTTTGGCAAAATGTAGCAAATATGATGATAAGTTAAACGGGGTGTTACACGTTTCAATTGCCTTTTTTGTTGATAAGTTATTGGTATATGTGACTAACCATATTTACGTGAGTCCCAATACACAAAGTTATCACCCTCCCAATCACATTTGGCATAGGCATAGCCCTTGTTGAACTGGAATCACTCACCAAGTCAACCAGAACTGTGAGTTAATAAGCCTCCATTCCCTTTCGCAGCTGTTAACACCACTCCCAATTAAATCCAGTATGATTCCATTCCAATTTTCAAATCACCCTTTACATAAACAAAAAATATGTGTTTCTCTTCAAATCATACAAATTGGGACAGATCTTTCAAATCTAAATCACCACACTAAATGTCTTTCCAAAAGTGTGTCTTATCTCAAATACCCACCACCCTCTTAAACAAGTTATTTAATATAATACTCTTGTTTGCAATATCCATATCCACTTACTATATTGAACCAAACGCCATTTGTAGAGCTTTTAGCTAAAGGCTTCCCGTCAATGACTTGAGAATATGAATGGATTTTATTAGGGGTGTAAGTGAGCCGAGCTACTCGTGAGCTACTCGGGATCGACTCGTTAAAAGTTCGACTCGAGATCGAATTAAACGAGCCCGAGCCGAGCTCGAGCCTAGATATGAGGCTCGTTTGTTAAAAACTAAAACACAACTCTATCACAACATCAACAGATCTTTTATTAACAAGACCCAGTTGGTTTTCAGGAAACTTACAGATCAAAGCCTCACTACATAACACTCACCCTCAAACAAACTAGACACCATAACAGATTACAGAGTTCTTCATCTAAACATTTAATCAAAACGAACAAAACAAGATTTAACCAAAAACCCTAATCTGAAGAAGATGACAACGAGAGAATAAAGAGACTCAGTTAACTTGATTTAGTTGATTGAGTTGTACACTAATCTGATCAATAACCACATATATACTCTCGGTTCAACCCATTAACCAAACCCGCGATATTTAGATCCGCGCATGCTTCCAAGTTCTATTAGACCACCTTCAACACCTGCATTATTAAAATAATACACAATACACCCAAAACTAAAAACACCAAGTTTAACTTTACAATATTACAAATATGACTCAAACAAATCTACCCTTTCTCAATGTTAATCTTGCTTATAAACATACACTTTTAACACCCCCTCTCAAGATAAACATTGAGAATGAGTTACTCAACTTTAAACAGATCATATAATCCCAATTCAGAACATAAAAAATCATGTTGTTTTGAAGACAAAGCTTTAGTAAAAATATCTGCCCTTTGTAGTTCTGACTTTATTTTAACAATTTTTAAAATTCCTTTTGACACTCTATCTCGAACAAAATGAACATCCACTTCAAAATGCTTAGTTTTTTCATGAAACACAGGATTAAGAGCAAGTTTAATAGCAGAATCATTATCACAAAAAACATTTACTGGAAACAAACTTTTAACTCCCAAATCATAATACAATTTTATAATCCACATAATTTCACAAGTAACTGAAGCCAAAGCCCTATACTCAGATTCTGTAGAGGACCTGGAAACAGTATCTTGTTTTTTACTTTTCCAAGAAATTAATGAATCTCCAAAATACACACAATAACCAGTAACAGATCTCCTGGATGTAACACATTTAGCCCAATCAGCATCCACATATGCACATAAACTAGGCTTTTGATTTTTAAAAAAACTAATACCTCTACCTGGATTTTGTTTCAGATATCTTAACACACGCATAGCAATATCCAGGTGAGATTTTCTTGGAGAATGCATAAATTGACTGAGAGTTTGAATAGTAAAAGAAATATCGGGTCTAGTTATGGTTAAATAAATCAACTTTCCTATAAGTTTTTGATATTCTGTTATATTACTTAGTAAAAAATCCTTTTCATCAACTCCTTTTCCAGATATATTAAAATTCAAATCTAATGGAGTTTTAACTGGTTTACAAGCTAATTTTCCAAATTCGTGAATTAATTCCAAACAATATTTACGTTGAGATAGACAAATTCCATTATCTTTATCAAACACCTCAATTCCTAAAAAGAACTTTAACTTCCCTAAATCCTTAATTAAATATTTGGATTTTAAAAAATCTTTTACTTTAGTAATTTCAATCTCACAATTTCCTATTATAACAATATCATCAACATATACAAGTAAAATAACAACAGTATCACCTGTATTTCTAAAAAATAATGAGTAATCATTCATGCTTTGAGCAAAACCAAATTCAAACAAAGAAGAACACAGCTTTTCATTCCATTTCCTAGGTGCCTGCTTCAAACCATACAAAGATTTTAACAATTTACACACACGTGTATCACCAGGAGTATGATACCCTTGAGGAAGATTCATATAAACTTCCTCATCAAGATTTCCATATAAAAAAGCATTATTAACATCAAGTTGAAACAATTTCCAGGAATAATTGACAGCTAAAGAAACAACAACCCTAACAGTAACCATTTTGGCTACAGGAGAAAAAGTCTCCTCGTAATCTATACCTTCCTTTTGACTATATCCTTTAGCTACAAGTCTAGCTTTATACCTTTCTACTTCACCATTAGATTTATATTTAATCTTATATACCCACTTACATCCAATGGGTTTACGATTAGTGGGTAAACTCGTAATTTCCCATGTTTTATTTCGATATAAAGCTTCCATTTCCTCATTCATTGCAGTTATCCAATTTGAATCAGTAGAAGCTTCAAAAAAATTCTTAGGTTCAACTGTTTTATTTAAATTTGAAACAAAACATAAATTTTCAGAACTCAATCTTGCCTAATTCATAGTTTTATCAATACCATATTTATATTTTCCCTCAACAACATAATCACTAAACCTAAGTGGCATTTTGGACTCTCTATTAGACCTTCTAACAGACCTACTACCAGATGGTTCAGAACTCTCAAAAACATTTCCCTTAGAAACATCAGAAACACCTGAACCAACCTCCTAAGACTGAGGCACTTGTGCCATGCCATCCTGGCTACTATTACTAGCAACCTCAGGAGAAAAGGTTGTACTAGCACCATCAGTCTGGTGGCTAATCTCAAGAGTTTCAGACATAGGAACTTCATCCATATAGGATGATTGTAATATTTCATCATAGGGACTAGAAGGAATAGGGTCATTAACAAAAGAATCATTAAAAAATGAAGACAAATTTTCATTAACCAAATCCTTCTTCATTTTATATGGAAACACATCCTCATAAAACACTACATCCCTGGAAAAGAAAACAGAAGAATTATCAAGATTATACAGCTTATAGCCTTTCTTTTCATTAGAATAACCAATAAAAATACATTTTTTAGATCTTTCAACAAACTTATCTGAAATATTTTGCTTAACAGAAAAACACAAACATCCAAACACTCTCAAATTCTCAAACTTAGGTAAACACTTGTAAATCATTTCAAAAGGAGACTTTCCTTTTAAACCTAAAGTAGGAAGTCTATTTATTAAAAAAATAGCAGTCAAAACTGACTCACCCCAAAAATTAAGAGGTAATCCAGATTGAAATAAAAGAGACCTGGCTACATTTAAGAGATGTCTATGCTTCCTCTCCACAACACCATTCTATTGTGGAGTATAAGTACAAGTAGTTTGATGTAAAATACCATTTTTATCAAAGAAATCTTTAAACTGTGAATTAACAAACTCAGTACCATTATCAGATCTAACAATCTTAAGACTTGAATTAAAATGATTTCTCAAAAAATTATAAAATATAGAAAACCAATAAAAAAACTTCAGATTTAGATTTTAACAAATATACCCAAACACCTCTGGTGAAATCATCCACAATTGTTAGAAAGTATTTGAAACCATCAGTGGTAGCAACTCTATAAGGGCCCCAAACATCTATATGTATCAAATCACCTAAAGAAGTACTCTTATGTTCACTCAACTGAAAAGAATTCCTAGACTGCTTAGCTTTATGACACACATCACAAGGAGGAAGAGACTCAGTTCCAAATGACAAAACATGTTTAAGAGAATTTAAAGACTGAATAGCTGGATGACCCAACCTATTATGCCAAGTTACTTTGGAAACATAACAATCAATCCTACTCAGAGAAGCCATATTACCTGAAGGATAAGAATCTTCAAGATAATATAAACCTCCTGACTCACTACCAGTCCCCACAGTCACCTTGGACTGTGAATCCTGAACAGCACACTTAAATTCATCAAACACAAGCTGACATTTATTATCCTTACAAAGTTTGTGAACAGAAAGCAAGTTTACATTAAATTCAGGAACAACAAAGATATCAGACAAAACAACCGAATTAGACAGTCTCATATTTCCAATTTTATTAATCCTAGCAGATGACCCGTTTGGATGATCTACTCTAAGATCTAGTTTTGAAACATCAACAATATTATCAAGCTTAAAATCATTTTTGGTCATATGATGATTCGCACCAGAATCAACAATCCATTTATTATTGGTAAACAAAGAAGAACTACAACAAATACCTGCCATATTTGCAGACACTTCACTTGTTGAAGGTTTCTCATTAATAAGACTGAGAAACTTGTTATATTGCTCACTTGTAAGAAAAAACTTTTCAGACGAACTGTTAGTCTTAATATCTAAATCAGAAGAACCCGAATTATTAGAAGAAAGCGTCTTATTAGGGTTTTGAGATTCATTTTTGAATTTAAAATCTTTAGGAAAACCAATGAGCTTATAACACCTTTCGATAGTATGTCCCTTAAGACCACAATTCTTACACTGAAGATTAGAATTTCCAAGAAACTTATTTCGTTTTTGATCATTAAATTTACCAACAAAAGCAGTAGCTTGAGACTTAGTAGAAGTTTGTGATACAGAACCTCCCTTCTGATGTGATTCTTCACGAGAAACAATAGAAAAAGCAGTTTTCACATTAGGAAGAGGTTCTGTTAACAAAATGTGACTTTTAACCTGACTAAATGTATCATCTAATCCAGACAAAAACTGCATAAGTTTCATTAATTTTGAATGGTTAACAAAATCAGTTGAGGCTTCACATGTACATTCAGACAAGTTAATTAATCCTTCAAACTCCTTCCACAAAGCATCAAGCTTACTATAATACTCAGCAACAGACAAACCATTCTGAGTAAGTGAATTTATTTTTTGGTGTACATTGAAAATCACAGAACCATCAGCCTTAGAGTAAGTTTCACTTAACTTAGACCAGATATCAGAAGCATTATCACTACAGGCATGATTAGCATACAAAGATTCAGAAATAGAACCAAGAATCCAAGAACATACAACTGCATTAACGCGTTCCCATTTATGAATCTTAGTTTCATCATTACTAGGTTTAGGAAAAGTTTTATCAACAAAACCTAACTTATTCCTTCCTTTCAAGGCCCTAGTCATAGAAATTTTCCATATTCTATAATTCTCAGTTCCAGTCAGTTTAAAACTAATAACAGAAACAACTCCATTATCAGAAGGATGTAAAAATAACGGATCATCAAAATCATATTGTTCTGTACTTTTAGATCCAGATCCAGACAAAGTTTCTCCAACCATGATTGATACAGTTTACAGAGAATCAAGGTTGTGTTCTCTTGAATATAACTAAACTAAACCAGATTCTGACCTCTTTCAAGAAGCAGACAAGCTAGTGTAATCACAAGACCACAACCCCAATAACAAAAACTGTAAG